>NC_091790.1:167632500-168882500 GCF_041296235.1 Equus asinus
TGACGATATTTTCCTTATCTCAAGAAATGAGCATATGTAATTCAGTATCACACTGTGTCATATTTGGTTACTCAGAATAGTGTTATGTGCAAGGCATATGACATCTGACAATATTCCAGATTTATTTAACATGATATGACAAATCTTTCAAAGCCTTGCCCCTTCTGGATACCGTTAGCAAAGTATAGCATTGTTTCTGAATGAACCATGTGAAAGGAAATGACACACTTTGGAAGGGAATTTCTTTTACTGAGGTCTTGCCCATAAACTCTCTAGGACCACATCAGGAAGAAGAAAATGACTAACAGATTCTAAATAAAAAATTTAAGATATATAGATGCCAGATTATTTTTATATTAACCAAATTGAAGCTGATAGCTTAAAGGAGACGAAGACTTTTTAAAAAGCTTTAAAATTTCAGAGCCAATGTAATGAATAATGTTTTATGTAATAAACTACTAAATAATAATAAAGGAAATTCTGAAGAGAAAATATGGGAACAGAGATACTTGACAAAATATTTAGAGCAATTAAGGAGAGTATCAGCATAGAGAAAATTGTACAAAATTACTTTTATGGGATCACATTTTAAAAAGACCAAAGAAGGCAAATTATTTGGAATTAAAAATCAATTTAGAGCAAAAATAGCCAATAAAAGTATATAAAAGAGTCAGGAGAAGGCTCTTGGTAATAAAATTGAGATACATTGATGGTGAAAAGTGAAAGGGGAGGAAAATTTCAAGTAGAACCAAATAAACCAAATTGAACTTCAAGAGTAAAATACATTTATATATGTGTGTTGTTAGTAATAGAAATTCAATGAATAAGTTCACTCAGCATATTATATTTAAGTGAAGAAAGTACAAAATTATTCAAAGATATATTTGAATGACTGATCCAGCTTGCAGCCAGTCAGAGAACAGATGAGAATCATTAAATACATAAGAGAAGTTTCAACATAGATGTGATTGGAGTTTCACAAAGACTTGATTTTCTATATCAGATTTTGTATACAGCTGGTGAATGTGCAAACTGGTAACCATATTGGAAACAATTCGGCATCGTTATAAATTTACACACATTTATCACTGATTTCCAGCAATCCCACACCTAGCTATACAACCTAGAGGAATCATTTCACATGCATAAGAGGACCTGCTGGAGCATATTCATTACAGAAGCAATAAGAAACACAACCCAAATCTTCATCAGTATTATAAATTATAAATGATACTGTACACAAGCAATAGAATATTATATAGTATTGGAAATGAATGACTACAGCTATATGAATAAAATGAATGAATTTCAAAAACATGTTAAGCAAAAAGGAAAGCCTCAGAAAACTACACACAGCATTATTCCATTTATAGAAATTAAATATAGGCAACATTAAATAAGTCTATAAATAAGAAGGAAATTCTTGTAAAATTTAAGATAAAAGTTATCTTTGGGGAGAGAGGAGATGTGGTGGGATGGAGGAGACTACCATGGCTTGGATTTGGATGATGTGGTGTCTAAGGAACATGAAAATTCTGTTCCTAAATCATAGGAACAGCAGTGTTCACATTAGTATTTACTTTAAACACTACATATAGTCTTCATACACTTTTTCTGTATAACATATTTCAGTATTAAAAATTTGAAAATAAGAAACATCTGTGCAATCAGTGTAGTATTTTTGAAAATGAGTTCTTTATATTTGCTTTGTAATGCAAAAACTGTGTAACTATACAAAATATAGACCAATATCTTAAAATAAAGAAATAAACTGTGATCATCAAATAAGATATTTGTTATGGACTGAATTGTGTTCCCTCAAAATTCATATGTTGAAGTCCTAACCCCCAACATGACGGTAATTGGAGACAGGGCCTTTATGGAGGTAATTAAAATTAAATGAGGTTATAAGGGTGCTCCCTAACCCCTTCGGACTGGTGTCCATCTGAGAAGAGGAAGAGACACTAGAGAGCACTCTCTCTCTTCCTGTGCCTGTGCACAGAGAAAAAGTCATGTGAGGACACCTGGAAGGTGGCAGTCTGCAAGCCAGGAGGAGAGGTCTCATCAGAAATGAACTCTGCCGGCACTATGATCTTGGACCTCCCGAACTCCAAGAAAATAAGTTTCTGCTGTTAAAGCCACTCAGTCTGGGTATTTTATTGTGGTAGCCCAAGAAGATTAATAAAATATTATATATAAAATCACTTTGAAGAGTAAAACTTGTTTTCCTAATGATATTATGATTATTACTGGAATTGCTAACACTAGAAGCACTATTATTAATAGTCCTTAATTTGCCACTGGTTTTCAGGAGCAAAATATCAATCACATGGTGGAAACTCTCTCTGCTATTATTAACGCTGACTAAAATAGCCATACCACCTAATAGCTTCATTAAATTATCTCCTAATACCTTGAAGGAAAAATAAATCTAATCTAGTACATAAAAAAAGGGAAGAAACAATCATTTAGGGTGTGTTTCATTAGTCATGCCAAATAAAGCATTACTGAATGACCTCCGTCGCTTTTACTTTCTTCTCATTGCCAGTCACTTATGTTTATTCAGATTCCACCAGCACACCTTCTTTCTTCTTATTTTTGCTACTCTAAACGTTCTTTTTAATCATAGTTCTTCATAAAGCCCTATCTAGATCAAATAAATCTGTCATTTAAAAATTATTCTGTGGGACTTCCTCTTTTAGCCATAAGGATTAACGAGAGCTGAACCAGCCCTCCCTCATAAACAACTAGAAAACTGAACAAAATAAATGAAAAATAAATCCTGTTTTCAGGCATTGGACACGAGGTAGCACAGGACTGTGAACTCTGAGAGCAGAGAACAAGTGAAGGAAGCCCTGCAACTGTCTAACTTTTTGATTGGAGGAATTTACCAAAGCACAGACAGGAAGGGGACTCATGCAGAACACAGTGGTCTTGCCAAACTGAGGAGATGGATATTAGCATTCAGGTAAACTAAAGCAACGGGAATGCAGAGCAAACCATTTGTCAGCAGGAACATACACAGAAAAGTAGCTACTAAATCTGCATAGGCGTTCCTTTGAGTTGTTGCAGAATCCTGATGCTGGCATGTGAAAGGAAGCCTCTATGTGGTCAGAAAAAGAAAAACTACCAGGAAAAGAACAATTACCAATAGTCTATGAATGGAACACTTCCTAGTTCTTGCATAGGATTGGGAGATGTGAGAGACCTAACAAAACAGAGAGACCTTGTTAAACACCTGAGACATTTAGCAGAGAATCCCAAAATGCCCTTTTTCTTTTCTTTAAGAGGAGGCTTAAACTCTTTCTGGAGAAAAGCTAATGTAAGGTAAAGTCATCATCATCATCATTATCATCATCATCATCATTCAGATGACACAGAAGTAAAGTAATTGAAAAATCAAGCTGATAGCAAAATAAATTAATGCTTATCTGGAAAAGCAAGCAAGTAAACAAATAATGGATAATGAAATTAAGACACTACACAATGTCCCATATCCTATAAAAAATTATGACACATACAAGGAAGCAAAAATCATGATCCATAATTAGAAGAAAAATCAATTAATAAAAGTAGCCAAAATAGATATACTCATGGATAGCTACTATTAACATATGAAAGGATTTAAAGGGAGATGTTAACACAATGAGAGGAAACTATAAAACATAGATCTTCGACAACTGAAAAAATACAATATCCAAAAAGAAAAAATTACTGCATGGGCCTAGGACCAGAAAAGATGCTATGGATGAAAAGATCAATGAATTTGATGCCAGGAAAATAAAAACTATCCAACCTGAAACAAAAATATTTTTTTTAACCTGAAAGCAATTAATAGAGCTTTAGTGTCCTCGACAATCACATCAAACAGTCCAATACACACATGATTTGAGTCTGTAAAAGTGTGGGCATAGAATAAGTATTTGAAAAAACGCCTAAAAGCTTTCCAGATTTGGTAAAGACTATGAACTCAGAAATTCAAGAGGCTCAAAGGACCCCAAACAAGAGAAACAGCATATAGATAACAACAAGGCACACTGTAATTGGACTACTGAAAACAAATGATAAATCCATAATCTCAAATATGGCTATAAAAAAAAGACATGTAATAGATAGAGTAACAACACTGTAGACTTCCTATCATTGATTATGTAAACAATAAGACAAAGAAATGACACTGTTAATGAGTTGAATTAAAACTATCAGCCTAGAATTCCATATATAATCTTGGAAAGTGGCAGTAAAATAATGACGTTTTCAGACCAAAAAAATGAATTAATTGCTAGCTATACTGCACTATCTGAAATGATAATGGGAAATTCTGCAGCTGAAAGAATATCAAAGGAATGCGTAGAAATGAAGAGTGCCAAAAGACACGGATAATGGAAGATGTATCTCTTTCACAGTTTTTAATTTTTAAATGTATAATTGGCTACTTACAGCAAATATAATATCCATGTATTCTGGAGTTTATGGTATGTATAATTTAAATGTCTGACAAAATATCTAAACTGATCAAATGAAAAAAGAGTGAAAACAAAGTGTCAACATCTGGAATAAAAGAGTAAACAATATTACAAATATTACAGACTTACAAGAAAAATAGGGAATATTACAAATGACCTTATGACAATAAAGTCTACCTCGATAAAAATTGAAAAATTCTTAAAAGGCACATATTACCTATTGAAACTAGAAAAAAACAAACCCAGAAAATCCTTAGTTCTCTCTTTTTCTGTAAAATAAATTGAATTAATAATTTAAAACATCCCTATATATTTTTTTAAAAAAATTCCACATCTAGAGGCTGGCCCGTGGCCGAGCGGTTAAGTGCGCGTGCTCCTCTGCAGGCGGCCCAGTGTTTTGTTGGTTGGAATCCTGGGCGTGGTCATGGCACTGCTCATCAAACCACGCTGAGGCAGCGTCCCACATGCCACAACTAGAAGGACCCACAACGAAGAATATACAACTATGTACTGGGGGGCTTTGGGGAGAAAAAGGAAAAAAATAAAATCTTTAAAAAAAAAAAATTCCAGATCTACCAGGTTTCATTAGTGAATTCTATCAACTGTTTCAGGAAGACAGAATATCAATCTTATACAAACTCTTCCAGAAATTAACAAGGAGAGAGTAAATTCCAACTAGTTTTATAAGGCCTGCATTACCCTGACATCAAAATCAGAAAAAAAACATTACTATGAAATTACAAATAATGTATCTCATAAGCATAGACACAAAATCCTAATGAAAATATTAGGAAATGGAATGTGGGATCATATTTAAAAAGTCATGATCAAGTGGATTTTATACCAGGAATTTAAAGTTGATTTAACATCGGAAAATCAATATAATTCACCACATTAATAGAATAGGGGAGAAATATCTTTTTTTCCTTCTTTTGAGGAAGATTAGCCCTGAGCTAACATCCGCCACCAATCCTCCTCTTTTTGCTGAGGAAGACTGGCCCTGAGCTAACATCCGTGCCCATCTTCCTCTACTTTATATGTGGGATGCCTACCACAGCATGGCTTGACAAGTGGTGCCATGTCCGCACCCAGGATCCAAACTGGGGAACACAGGGCCACCGAAGCAGAACGTGCACACTTAACTGCTGCACCACCAGGTAAAGTAAAAATATTTGCAATAATTCAATACTCATTAATGGCAAGGAAAAAACCCCTCTTAATAACATATTAAGAGAAGAAAATTTCTTCAATCTGGTAAAGACTGTTTATGAAAATCCTCAAGGAAATGATTTTCACCTAAAAGCAAGGATATCACACCACTTCTATGAAACCTTGTATTGGATGTCCTGATTAGTTCAATAAGGCTAAATAAATAAAGTGCATACAGATTAAAAAGAAAGAAAGAAAACTGTGATTATTGGTAAGTGACATGACTGTGTATATAGAAAATACTAAAGAATCTACAAAAATGCTGCTAGGTAATATGTGAACTTAGCAAAATCACAGTATATAAGTAAATATTTTAAAAATTGCATTTCTGCAGACTAGCAAGAAACTTTTGGAAATGGATTTTTGAAGATACCATTTATAAATAGCATCAGAAGACATTAAATACTCAAGGGAAAATTTTAAAAAATACGTGCAATACATATATAATGAAAATTGCAATGTATTGTTAAAGACATTAAAAAAGAATTACGAAGAGAGGCCGGCCTGGTTACACAGTGGTTAAGTTTGCACGTTCCGCTTCTGCGGCCCCCAGTTCGCCGGTTCAGATCTCAGTGTGGACATGGCACCACTTGTCAATCCATGCTGTGGCAGGCGTCCCACATATAAAGTAAAGGAAGATGGGCACAGACGTTAGCTCAGGGCCAGTCTTCCTCAGCAAAAAGAGGAGGATTGGCGGCAGATGTTAGCTCAGGGCTAATCTTCCTCAAAAAAAAAAAAAAAGAATTACAAAGATATATACCATGTTAATGAATTGGAACTCTCAATATTGTAAGCTGGTCATTCTCCTAAATTACCCTATAGATTGAATACAATGCTAATAAAAGTTCCAGCAGAATTTTTTTGTAGAAATTGACAGGCTGACTTTAAATATATGCAGAATTTCAAAGGACTTAGAATAGCCAGAAGAGTCTTGAAAATAGAAGAAGAAAGTTGGGAAATTTAAAATACCTTACTTCAAGACTCTTCTCAAACTTCAGTAATAGTGTAATATTGATGTAAAGATCAATGAAACACAATAGAAAATATGCAGCTTTATTAGAGTCTGAAAATATACCAAAAGCAAGAGAAGGGGGTATCTGTAATTCACTTTTACCCTTACAGGTATTTAATACTTCTGATAACCTGACTTTTATCTATAAAGATATGTGTGCATGTGACTTATTATTAACACTGCTTGTTGTGCCATGAGACAGGAGAATCCCATTGTTTGCGAACTCTAACCACTTCACACATCCATTGTATAATTTTACATTTTGTTGCGGTAACTTGCTAACTGAATAGCGTGGCATGAAACAGGGAATGTTTTATTCTTGTCAATTATGCAGAGACCACGTTAAATAGAAGATTTCACCTACCTGCCCCTCTGGTCTGGCAATTAACATTTATTCATGAAGTAATAAAGGATTTGGGTGTTGGACAGGCATCTTTGCAAGCCCTACTTCTAACCAGTGAGCTGGATGTCAGAGACCAGAGTTCTAATTATTTCCCAGGTGTAGCTGCCCTGGTTAGAGAGCTGTGTCTTGCAGCATAGTTGGCTCAAGCTTTGACTTTTGGGGAAAGTTTACCTGCTTTCTGGCAAATAAATCTCCACTAACAATATTTGAATTCCCAACCAAACTGAGGTGTATTTCTCAAGTTGCACAAAATAGATTTTTCTTTCCTACAGGTGATATATTACTGGAATTAGGTGCAATTTCTAAATCCCATCTAGGTTTTCTATAGACACACAAGTGTGAAAGAAGAGGAGAACAAATAAAAAAAAGGAAGGCAGTTTTATAGGTAATTTGATGAAGGTTCCTACTTTGGAAGAATTTTGGAAAATAATGATTTACATGGATGTCTAATGATGAAAGTAAATGATTCTATTTACAGCATAAATCATGCATACAAGATCTTTGAAGACGTTATTCATATCAACAACATTTTAATATTAGACCAAATCACATGAAACTAGCATTTCTTCGGCAGAAACCCAAGTGATGTCAGCAATTTCATATAGAACAACTAAATATTGTGCAGTTTTATCTTTTTATCATTGTGTAGCTAGTCTCACTGTTTTAAGTTTATGATACTGTTTTTCCCTTAAAGGAGGGTTTTTTTTTCGTGTAGCAATAGGTATTAAAACGATCATATTTGTTGTTTTAGGGAAGCATGTTATTGAAGCTTACGTCATTTTTAATGACTGAACTTCTATTCTTGGCTCTCATGACTATTTTTGATTGGTCTCTCAAACAATCCAGATGTGACAGCATGTTACAAAAAAAGTCTGGCTGACCAGAACCATCTGAAGCTCCGTGTTGTTCTTGTGGATATAAACCACAGTCGTTGTGAGACAAGGATGAGACAGACACGCAGATGCGACATGCCACTTTTCAAGGAGTTTCCAGGAAGATTCGTTCTCAGGAGATTCAAATCCCATGTAAAGATTTCAGCTGTTTTCTTGCATGAACTAACATTTTTATGCCTCTTAACCTGCTTGAAGAGGAGCTGACACTCAATTTGATATTCAGCTTTGTTTCCTTTATCCTTTTGAAGGAGGGGAAAGGAAACAGAGCAGAACAAAGGACTGAGTAACAGTTGACACACAGGACAGGCAGACAGACTAGTGAGGCTTGGGTTCAGGAGGGGCCATGCGGATAAAACACGCCACTGATGTTGCATTTGCTTTTACTAATGTGGAGTTTTCAAGGCGACAAGTGGAGGGTGGATATCATTTTCATGCATAATTTTTTAAGTAATTTTATTTGTATTATAATGGTTTATGACATTGTGTTATTTTGGCTGTACATTATTATTTATCAATTTCTGAAATACACTTCATCGTGCTGATGAACTTAGATGCAAAAATCCTCACTAATATTTTTAAGAAAACCTTACTTTTGTTTTCAACTCAGTCTTTTTTTTTTTTTTTGCTAGTGTCACTTTAAATGACTTACCTTTGCTCATCCTTGATACTCTCCTGTGAAAGCATATAGCGGTAACCTTTAAAAAAATAATTTATTGAAATGTCTATTAATATCAGTCTTTACCCTTGTGTGATAAGCCCTGTCAAAATGCCATACAGTGGACACAGTGATGCGCCCGTGCTGTAGCAACTCATGATTGCAGGCTTATTTTGTCATTCTATCTTTATATCTGACGGGTCCCTGCTGAACCTGAATGAGTGACTGAAAATGACAGGAAGAACAAGTCAGTGCCTCGCATCTCAATGGTAGGCTGCACAGCATCTCGGTCGAGGAGTTTTTCTGCAGATGTGAATCTTGATGTGGTGTGGGCACGAGCCTGAAACAACATGCACTTGCTTTTTTCGATATGGTTTTCAAATTCCTGATTTATCACTTTGACATTTGACAGAGCAAAGGAAAAAAAGACAAAGTAAAATTCAGTGACGGCTAATGACTTTCTCTCCCCGCAAAGATTTTGGAGGTTTGCCTGAAGAGAGTTGAATCTCAACTATTTGATTGTTAATTAGAACTGCTATGTGAACTCTGCAAAATCAAATCAAATATAATCTGGTTTATGTCACCTTATCTTAGGGCAAAATCATCAGTTTATTGCAATTGATAAATAATTGCCTCAAGGGCTGTGGAAGTGATCCCCCTCAAAGAAGATTTTAAACATATTCTAACTCTAGAATTTTGGATCATACTGCAGAGTAGTAATACATTTAAATAGTTACATATGCAGACATGTAAAACTCAGGCTGTCATTAACAGCCCTCCTTAGCTAAAATTGGTTCAGACAGAATGCCGTTTATACTGAAAGTCAAGAATGGAAACTATACTCAGTGTTTGGTTTGCTGGCATTAGATAAATAGTTGAGATTTTTAGGTAAGTTAATATGAAGAACTTGACATTCTTTTTTGAAATTTTCTTAGCCTTTTTGTTGAAGAATAGACCACTATGGAGACAGCATTAGTGTCTAAATTCACATTTTAAACATAGGTGACTGTCACTGGTAATGGCATGTGAGAAACCTCACTGGAGATGATTAAATTACATGGGAAGATAGTTAAAGAGATACTGTATCAACACTGCTAAAGACTGACCACATCCCTTACATTATTCATTGATAATTTCATCTTCTCCAGTTCTTAGTTTAGGAATAGATGCATATGGGTTTCTTTGTTAATGTTTCACAAAACAGTAAATGTAATTTAAAAATATATCTATCTGCATTTTTTTCCTGATTTACTAATTACATTTTTTCTCATTTCTTCATTCTACTAACTTACTTTCAAATGTAGGGTACCTTTTGAGTCATTCATTTTTTAGCATTGATCATTTAGTATGTATAGGGCATTGTGAGGTTCTGTTCTTTATATCTATTAATTGTTAGTCTCTGACATACAGTAGTCCTCTCTTATCCATGGGAGGTACATTCCAAGACTCCCAGTGGATGCCTGAAACCATGGATAGTATCGAATCCTATATATACTGTTTTTTTCCTATATGTACGTACCTGTGACAAAGTTTAATTTATAAATTAGGCACAGTAAGAGAATATCCAAATTGCCAGCATCACTACTCTTGTACTTTGGGGCCATTATCAAGTAAAATAAGGGTTACTTGAACACAAGCACTGTGATCCTTGACAGTCAATTTGATAACTGAGACAGCTACCAAGTACCAATGGGCTGGTAGCTTATACAGTGTGGATACAGTGGACAAGGATGATTCATGACCTGGCGGGGGACGGAGTGGGATGGGGTGAGATTTCATCCACTACTCAGAATGGTGTGCAATTTAAAACTTATGAATCGTTTATTTTGGGAATTTTCCATTTTATATTTTCAGACCATGGAGGACCATAGGTAACTGAGATCTCAGAAGGTGAAACCTTGGATAAAGGGGGCTACAGTCTATGGTTCTCAGTCACTCACTTTATAATTCCTCAATATTTTAATTTAACATATATTGTGAATTTTTATTCAATATGTTTCCATTTTGTTTCAACTATCTTAATCCTTTTTATCAGATTCTTTAATAATAATAGACATAATTTACTGAGACAGGCATTTTGTTAAGTGCTGTATACCCCAAATATTCTGTCATTCTTCTAGTAGTTCTGGGAGGTAGGTACCATAACTATCTCTGTTTCATGGATTAGCCACACAGAGGTTAAATTACTTGCCCAAGATCACATAGCTAGCAAGTGATAAAACCAGAATTTTGAAGTGAGGCCATCAGGTTCTTGACCAGCTACATTGCTTTGCTTCCCAGAACTTCCCATATTGCAGGGGTCTAGGCCCTGCCAATTAATTGCCTAACTCAATAGGCTTCTCTCTAAGAAGGATGTTAGAGCTATAATCTGTTCTTTCTGCCCCTCCTATAAAAATATCCATCATATGCCACATTTCCTCAGGATTTTTTCCCCAATATTCTTTATTAACTAACAGAAAATTGTTCATCACAATTTACAAGCTAAAGGAGTAAGACACTTACATACACGAGAGCCTGTTGAAAATAATTACTTAGCCTAAATGAATGACTCTAATGGAAATAATTCAGGTGGGTCCTTGAAAAAAATGTGTGTGTATGTGGAAACCTTTGAGAAAATATCGTATTATGATGACAACTGTTTACTTCAGTTTTATATTGGAAACATACAAAATTCAATTGTCTCTTTCTCTCCCCCATCCTGTGATTTACCAAGATATTAACAAAAAAGAATTACTCGCTCTTCAGATATTTAGTGACAAAAATATTGAGATTCAAAAGGTCAATTTATGCTAGTCATAGGTTATTTGTAAAAGTGAAATAGGTATGCGTATGCAAGATGACAGAGAAAAACATGCTAAATAAGGATTACATGTTTTCCTGTCTCCTGTTGCCCTCATTCTATCTACCTATTAAATATCGTTGTTCCCCTTATTTCTTACTCTGTGTGGCGTAACGCCAGTATCTGTAGTCTGATGTCATGATTCTCATATCGATACCTCATCTTTTCTCTTGAGTTTTGCACTCTTATTGCTATAGAATCTCCAAATTAATATATCCAAAGAGATTCCCACTCTTCCCAACCATTTTCTCTCCTCTTCCATTCTCACCTCCTCCCCCTTGTTCTTATCTGTTGTCCTCTTTCACCTTAATTCTAGCAATACCCTCCTCATTGACTTCCTGCTTGTAGCAACTCAGACCATTGATCAATGATTAATCACACTAACTACAAATTACCTTTCCAAACACACAGATGTTATCACGTCACTCATCTTCTCAGAATCAAGTCCAAACTCCTTCGCAATGAATGTAGAGTTCTTCTAGCTAGTCCTTTCCTTAACTCTTTCACACTTATCAAGGTTACACCAAAATATGCTACTGACTTGCTTTCGTTGGATTAATATTTTTTCCTTAAAAGTCATATAGAATATATATATTTTTCTTCTCATAAAAAGTCTTCACAAATTTTTGGTTGTAGAGTACCTGAAATATCTTTCTTATTTATCTTTAGCATTTTTCTGTGTGGTACCATAAGTTTTTATGAAAATTACTTCTTTTTTGGAATGTGGAACATGTTAACGATAGAATTTAATGTGTGAAAGGAAAAGTACACATGCAAAATGAGAAGGGAAAGAGAGTGAGATTCATGAAATGTATTAAATTAGAGGACAAATTTTACACATCAGATCTAAGACCTTTTAAAAACAATTCCAAGTTCTAGTTCAAAAGAGAAAATTGAGGCAAAATGCCTGTCTAAATTTCTTCCTAAAACCACAACAAAGACATAATGTCTAATTAAAAAAAATATATATATATATATATATATATATATAGTGGCCAACCCAGTGGTGCAATGGTTAAGTTTGGCGTGTTCCACTTCAGGAACTTGGGGTTCATGGGTTCAGTTCCTGGTCGTGGACCACTCATCAAGCCATGCTGTGGCAACATCCCACATACAAAATAGAGGAAGATAAGCACAAGATGTTAGCTTGGGGCCACTCTTCCTCAAGCAAAAAGAGGAAGATTGGCAATAGGTGTTAGCTCACCAAATCTTCCTCACCAAAAATAATTAAATAAATAAATAAAATAAAATAAAGGAAAATAAAAAAAAACATATAAACTCTTTCAGTGTCCTTCCCTTCCCTAACATGGCAGCAGCAGAGTGTGGTGTCCTTCTACCATGGTTCCTGGAGCTGTTCAAATAGCAAGCACGTTCTGGATGCAGGGAAAGTGGCATTTGAACCTCCCTGTTCTCAGATGGTACAAGATGGGGTGCTCAAAGGTCTGAATCTCACTGACACCAGTTTACTGAAGAAAGGCATATTGGACAAAGGCAATTCTCTGTTTTGCTAATGGCATATTTAAAAGGCATAAAGAAAGCTAGACGTTTTAAACGAATCTGCTGTTCAGCGGAAGACAATCATTTTATGGTATAAATAACTGTGCCTCCTTTTACTTACACGTTCAGATTTTTGTGTATGTGGGTGTCTGTACATACACACGTATATCCATGTTTAATATTGGCTTATAAGAATTCCCTACACAAGCACTTATGTTAATAATTAAAGAAACTAAATAGCTCCCATTTAATCGAATTGGAACAAAGATACTTTGAAGTTTGTTTTATTAATACTCAAATTAATTGTTATAATTAGCTATAAAGGGAACAAAGATAGGGACATTAATACAGTTGAAAGACAGTAAGAATCTGAAAGGAGATAAAACTTATTGTGGAGTTTGTTTAAATTCAAGTTTTAATCTTTCCTATTAAGATAAAATTCTCATATTGTCCACACTTCACCATAGCAGAAAGAATGGGTAAAAATTACTTCAGGTCTCAAGTTCAAACCTTTACTTCTTGACTATTTACTGTACATTATGTTTATGTAGCAATAGCAGAAGCCCTTAGCAGGACCCTGAGCCTCAGTATCTTTTCTATCGTGTACCATACAGGTGGCTACAATGTGGGAAACTGCATTTTTACATGCTTGGGACTGAAGCAACTACAGTGGTAATTTTTCAATACTAGTATCTTGCCCCTGATAAAGATGATGATCAGATTTATAGTCTTTTGCCGTTACATATTCAGTCTATTCTAGACATGCATTTCCTTTCTTATACATAAAGAAATAGTTAACTTCACAAGTGTATAGAAATATAAAAAAACCATCTAGGAAAACAAGGGTCATCATTACTTTTTAAGGAATTTGATTTTAGGAGATTTTTAATTATGTGTTAATGTAGTTTGTTGAAATGATTGTTTTCTATTCAAGGAAAAGTTGGAATCTTTTAGCAGTATCATACATGGAAATTGATTTTTCGAATTTCTTCTGTTCACTTGTTTATTGCCAACATTTAGAAGATAGTTTACTGTTTTATATTAAGAGACTATCTTTGTTCTTAATTGTTTTATATTTTCCCTTCTGAAACTTCCTTAGCTCTAAACTCTCCCTAATCTCACAAAACCGCATGAAGGCAATCTTGTCAGTGCAGTGCTGGGATCACTCCACACCTTTGTGTAGAGGCATATCTGCCATTGAGCAAAATTCACCCACGAAAATGTTCATCTAATCAAAATGTCATTTGTTCTCTTTACGGGATTATTTTTCACTTTGGAAATTAATTTACACAATTTCTTTGTGTATCCTGCCACACTATGGAGTTTAAATTTATTATTTTATTGAAAAATATTTTTTCTCACTCTTTCTCAGGAAATTATCCACTGTACATCCAGCAAGCAGTTTATCTACTCATTCATTCACACATAATGATAGTGATGAAGTTCCAAAGATGTAATTTTGCAAAGTTGACAGGTGCCCTGATATTTACATTTAATTGGCTAAAGAGAGCTAAAATTTGATTCTGAGCTCTTTTTTGACCACACTAAAATTGAGTATTACATCATATACAAGAGCATAGCAATGGTGTTCTAAAAATTTTGTCGTTTTTTTGCAGTCAGAACAGTAAGAAGGTGGCCATTTGCATTTCTCTGAGGCTTGCTTATGGACTCATTCTCTGGATTCATTCAACTAATTTTTTTTTCTTTTTTCTTTCTTGTCAGTCTTTATATTATAGTGTCAAACTATTAGCAATCAATTTAATAGATGTTTATTGTGTATCAACTATGCATTATTCTAGGGACTGGATTTGCAAAGATAAGCCTGGATTCAAGGAATTATATAGTTAGGCATATATGCAAGTAAAAGGCAATTATACCATAGGGTGACAAACGCAATAATTACAGTAAGAATATTTATGGAGAAGATGATGTTGAACTGGTCATTGGCATGTAATCAACAGATAACTGCTCCTGTTTTTTGTTTGTTTATTTGTTTTTCTCAATGTTTTTATTGTGATAAAATACACATAAGATAAAATGCACCATTTTAACCTTTTTTAAGCATACTGTTCAGTGGAATTAAGTACATTCGTAACATGGGTCAACCATCACCACTATCCATCTCCATAACTCTGCGTCTTGTAAAACTGAAACTCTGCCCATCAAACAATAACCCTTCATTCTGCTGTTCCCACAGCCCCTAGCAACCACATCTTACTGTCTGTCTCTATAATTTTTGACTACTTTAAGTACCTCATATAATGGGATCATACAGGATTTGTCTTTTTGTGACTTGCTTATTTCACTTAGCATAATATCCTCAAAGTTCATCCATGTTGTGGCCTATGTCAGAAATTTCTTCCTTTTAAGAAAGAAATTAATACCAATGAATAATATATTGTATGCATACACCACATTTTGCTCATCCATCCATGGACAATTGATTTGCTTTCACATTTTAGCTATTGTGAATAATATTGCTGTGAACATGGGTATACAGATATCTCTTCAAGACCTGTTTTCAATTCTTTTGGATATATACCCAAAAACAGAATTGCTGGATCATATGGTAATTCTACATTTAGTTTCCTTTTTTTTCTTTGAGGAAGATTAGCCCTGAGCTAACATCTGCCACTGATCCTCCCATGCCCCTGCCCCAGGCCGTCGAAGCAGAATGTGCAAACTTAACTGCTGTGCCACAGGGCTGGCCCCTCTACGTTTAGTTTTTTGAGGTACTGCCATACTCTTTTCTGCAGTGGCTGTACCATTTTACGTTCCCACCAACAGTGCACAAGTGTTCCAATTTTTCCATGTCCTCACCAACACATTTTCTTTTTCTTTGATCCTACACATCCTAGTGAGTATGAGGATGTAACTTATTGTAGTTTTGACTTGTATTTGTTTTTATTCTTTTATTTAGTTTGGTTTTTTGGTTAATATCCCTTAGACCAGTGTTTCTCAAAGTGTATTCTAAGGATCACATGACAAAAATCAACCAGAGAGTTTATTAACAGTGTAATTTCTTATGCCCCCAAACTTTTATTTAATAGTTATGGTATTGTATGCAGAATCTACAATTTTTGAATTCCTCAGGTGATTGTTTTAGCATAATAAATTTTTCCAGAGAAACAGGTGAAAATTATTTCCTCTTTCATAAAGATTATTATCTTCCTAATCATATTGTCTATTACTATCATCTCCAAGTTGTGTTAACAAGAACAAATATTTAGATTTTACTGATGTATTGCATACCCCAAAAAGCCTGGTTTCCTTAGAGATAAATTAGATTCATGAGACAAAGATCCTGGGATTGGTGGGTTCTTTATAGTTCAAAGTAGCTTAAGCCCCTATTTAGTCCTTAGATCCCCTCGGCAATACTCGACTAAGTTATCCAGCATCTGCCATGTTTTTGAATTTCCCAGTTACTCTATCTGGAATATATTTGAACCCTCACTGTCTGCAGGATATTTGCTCATGATTCACACCCAACCCAAGGGTCTCCTCCAAAAGGCCATCCATAAATGACCCCAGCCATGCAGAGCTGATGTTTTCTCCTGTTCTACCAGCACCAGACATACCTTCAGTGTTGTACTTACATTTTATTGCAAATTTTGTTTGTAAGTCTGCCCTAAACTTCTTGGGGATAGAAATTGTTCTATTATTATTATTATTATTAATTTCCCTAAAGCTGTGCCTTATACCTAGTATATAAAATATGTTCTTTAATTTATTTAAAATGGAATTTTAACAAATCTTAAAACAGTATGTTAGCTAAGCAGTCATTGATGTATTGATACTGATGATAATTTTATCAACACGAAGGGCTAAAGATGAAAAGTTACATATATCTTTTCAGGTTGGAAAACATCAGAACTTGAATTTTGTGAATAAAACAGACAAAGCTCATAATGATCTAGAAAAGATGAAATAACAAGAGTCTGTCTATGTAAGACAGAATGTATTTGTTTTCCGAATTCTTTTGCAGTGATGAATAGGTAAATTATTTTAATAGCTGGAAAATAAGAATATAAACATACGTTTAATTTTTCCCTTTGATGTGACATGCATAATTTTAGTTTCCAAATCAAATAGGGATAAATAAGTGTGGGAAAATATCCTCTGTATAAGATATTAATACAAACAAATCTTGCAGTGTACGGTTTATAATGTCAAGAAAAATGATTAATTTATGAGTTTTTTTTGTAGTGAAAGTTTTTCAATAATGTAATACTGATAGAATTTGTTTTTGAGATACCATTTTTTAAGCAGTAAAATAGGAAAAATAATTGTGAGGTAGAGTTTTCCTTGGGAAACTGTCTGGCTGATCTCATCAATGGCTGTTTTCTTGAGAGAACAATCCAATGCTGGAGCCAGCGAGTCTCCCACAGACGACAGACGCTAATTCCACACTGCTAATTCCAGCACTGCTTTCACATTTATTTCCTCTTGGTCTCTCACCTAATTAGTTGTAGGTAAAATCAATAGTTGTTTTCCCAGGGTGTACCATTGCAGTGACAATAAAATAACCCTTTTCATTACACTTACTAAACTGTTCTTTTAATTTGGTGCATTATAGTCCAAGGACTAGGGGATTTGAAGAACATCATTATAAAATAACATTTACAACTAAAACACCATACAGTCTGTAGTACCCATTAAAAAGTGAAAATTTTGTGCATGGCTATATGTAATAAATGGTACACTATTGACTCAGTAGAAACATTAAAAACATCAGTTGTGTGTTCTAAAGATTCGTGACAATATGATGGCAGGCAAATGATTGCAATAAGATAACAATTGACCAGGTGCTTCAAAATAATGAGCCAAGCCTTTTCCAGAAAGCCTGGGGAAAACAGAGGTCACACCTGCCCAGAGATGCTGATAATGAGGAAGTAAAACGCCTGTGATGGCAATAAACTAATCTTCATCTGATTCATTACCCAGGTACAAAAATCTCGGAGAAGCACCATTAAAAATCAATGCGTGTTAGCATTTTACCCAAAAATCTGCTTCCTGAGAAACATCTGAGGGTTTTTCAATTTGAGAATAGAAAAAAGGAAGAGAAAGGAATTTTTTTTAAAGTAAAAGAAAATTCTTATAGATGCCTGTATGTGAAGTTGTA
This sequence comes from Equus asinus, assembly GCF_041296235.1. Taxonomy (NCBI): domain Eukaryota; kingdom Metazoa; phylum Chordata; class Mammalia; order Perissodactyla; family Equidae; genus Equus; species Equus asinus. The sequence goes on from NC_091790.1 coordinate 167,650,597, forward strand.
GGCCTGCTTTGGGCCACCCCAGAAAGGTTTACGCTAGTAACATTCAGAATGTAAACTTTGCTCTTATGATCTTATGAGCGCACTGACACACTCTCCTTTACCCTGATCTCTTTCTCACCCTCATCATTCCTGAACCTCCACCTAGTACATGGGGCTTCTGGGGATGTTCCTTATTTTTTTCCGCCGAGAGCAAGTGAAACTCACAACCTTTATCTCTAATAGAGTGATATAGAGAAACAGAGAAAGAAAAGAAAATTACTTAACCTATGGCAATGTGTTGAAATGTGATGGGTTAAAATGATCTGTCAGACCTTTCTGTAGACTCCAAATGTCAGATTGGCAGGTTAGCAATTCTAAAGCCTCACTTCATTATCTGTTTTTTCTAGGAAAGTGCCTGAAGATTTTGTTCCCTGGGATTAATCCTCTGTCGGGGAGAGCCCCCCAATCCTCTTTAATTGGCCAAAGTTGTATTGAATGTTCTTCCTTCAGAGCCAGCAAGTGAGTGGTGGATGATTGTCAGTTTTGATCTGTTAAACATTTTGATTGTCCTCCCCTCAGTAACATCAGTTGTCTGGCCAATATTGTGCAGCCATTCACAGCACTCAGAGGTGACTTTTTTTTTAAAGATTTTATTTTTTCCTTTTTCTCCCCAATGCCCCCCGGTACATAGTTGTGTATTCTTCGTTGTGGGTTCTTCTAGTTGTGGTATGTGGGACGCTGCCTCAGCGTGGTCTGACGAGCAGTGCCATGTCCACGCCCAGGATTCGAACCAACGAAACACTGGGCCGCCTGCAGCGGAGCGCGCGAACTTAACCACTCGGCCACAGGGCCAGCCCCTCAGAGGTGACTTCTTTTGACAGATGGACAGACCGAGGCTGAAGGTAGCTTGACAGCACATGTGATTCTATTGTGTGACAGAATCAACCTGCAGATTGACACCAGATGAAGGCATGTGTGGAAGATGTCACTGTTCGAGTGGCCTTTTATCACTCTGCTGCTTCGGCTCCTTTGTTGTTTCATTTCACTCACTGGCTTTGGTTGCTTCTAATTTTTATATACTGTGACTAAAGGGCAGGGAATCTTACAGGAACTGTGCTTTGTGGGACTGTGGAAAGCCTGCCACATCGGCATTCAGAAGACACGTGTAACTCATTTACACAGTGTTTGTGTCTATCAGAGAATTTTTTAGTGAGCTGAATTCTTTATGAAACTAAAAGGCCCACTGACTGATGACCAAACACATCATGCTTGAAATAAGAAGGATAATATGTATTTTTTTCATTATCGTGAATAGAAAAACTTTAAGAAAAGGACTAGATGAATCTACTGGTTCTAGTTCTGTGTAGAGAGCTGGATGTTCGGAGTTCGAGAGGCACAGTGGGGATAGCTCGCTCCACATCTGTGCTCAGCTCCCTCTGCTCACCAGCTGCTGCTCAGAAACACTTCGTTATCAATTCAAGGCATCGTGTAAGTTTCTGTCATGTTTTGAGGTCTGAAGAAAACACAGCCTTACCTACGCAGACTGGAAGTCGCGAGGAGGAGGGTGGTGGGTGCGCAAGATCCCCCATCTCAGCGTCCTGCGGAAAGGGGTGCTTGCAGCAGACCAGAGCTGGATGAGCTGCGCTTTGGGAGATTTTTACAGGGTGTAGTAGTGAGACTGCTTGTACTCCATCCAGATCTCCTTAAACATGCTTTACTATTTCAGTGCTCCCTGTTTTCAATTCAGTGTGCTTTTGCTTGCAATAGCCTGTACCTGAGACCCCTGTTCAGCCACAGCATTCTGCCTATTAGAATTGTTTTTCCATGAGCGCAAAGAGCACAGAGTGCCTGGGAGGTTACACTCCTCTGTTCCTAACCGGGAACCTTTTACCCATGACTAAGGGCTGTGAGAGTATGAAAGCCCACTTCTCTTGCCTTTGTGCAGGACAAATCTGAAGAGTAACTTATGTTCCCGAGTTCCCCTGTGGCTTGTCTTCTTCTTCCCTAACTAGCTGTCCCCACTCCTTTACGTGCATCTCCAGGAGGACTTCTTGAGTAAATCACTTGCACAAGATAATCCTTAACCCAGGTCAGGATCTGGTTCTAGACAACTTGACCAAAAGCATGGGTCAAGTGTGAGAGCTGCCTTATACCAAGAGATTTGTTTGGTCATCAGGGTATCTGAACTTAGCGTCAGCAGTTTTCGGTTGTGAGACAGGAGCTGTTGAGCACGTGGAGACTTTGGGAATCCATGGGAGATCAGGTGGATGTATTAATTATCCATTCCTGTGACAAATTACCCCAAAGCTTAACAATTTAAACAATGCACATTTAGAATCTCCAGTTTCTGTGTGCCAGGAATCCTGGTACAACCTACTTGGGTCTTCTTCTTCAGGATCTCTCACCGATTGTAATCAAGGTAGCAGCCAGGCTGTAGTCATCTCAAGGTTAACCTAGGGTAGGATCCACTTCCAAGCACACTCAGTGGTTGTTGGCAGGATTCAGTCCTTCCTGGGCTGTTGGGTTTACTTCCTTGCTAGCTATTGGGCAGAGGCCTCTCGCAGTTCTTTGCCACAGGCGTCTCTTCAACGTGACAGTTTGCTTCAGCAAAGTGAAAAAAAACCAGAAGGCAAGAGAGAGTTCCAGGAAGAGAGAGAGAGAGAAAGCTAGAAAGATGGAAGTCAGAGTCTTTTGCAATCTAATCATAGAAGTGATATCTCATCACTTTTGCCATTATTTTGTTGGTTAGAAGCAAGTTCCTAGGTGCAGCCCACCCTCAGAGGAAGGAGATTGTGCAAGGGTATGCATACAGTGAAGTGGGAAGCGGGACTCACCCCCTACAGCCTGCTTCCTTCTACGCAAACTGACAAACGTATCCAGGGTCATTTTTGCAGATTTCTTGCTTGTCACTCCAGTTTCCTTTCATTATAACTTTATACCTCAATGATTATATTCAGAAGTAAATTCTATGGAATTAATTATTCTATATAAAGAAGGGAAGCACACATTTACACATAAATAACACTTAAATGTCAGCATAAGGGAGAAGTACTTGTAATAGTTTCATCCTTGGAATATCTTATAAAAAATAAAATGGTTAAAATTCCATCATGACAAATCATGCAGTTTAGAAACGCAAAAATCTCTGCTGCCACACGTTGCCATTTCTTTTGACACTTTCTAAATGATGCTCAGATAATTTGCTTCTTTGCTGAATCTGGTTTGACAATTGGAAGGTATTTTATCCTGGGCTTCTATGAAAAACCCTGTGTCCACTTCAATGGCTCCAAAATGAATCAGCTCAGCTCCCGGATATGAATGATTCATTGGATCTTATCTCCCTCATGCTGGCTGCCTTGGCTCTCAATTTGCTCCAATCATGAATTCTAAACACTGAGTCCAGATGTTCCCCCGGGATAAGCAGGGCAGAGAGATACAGGTGTTGGAAAGACGAAGTTTGTTTTATTTTGAAGTTTTAATCTAAAATAATTATAGTTATAGCTTTAGACTGTGCTAAAACCTTTAATGCAGTGGTATAGACAGTCCTTTTCTCTCCACCTGCATGAATATATATGTGCATATATGCATTTGTGCCCTTGTGTTGTATAGGTAATAAATAAAGTCTAGTCAGCAGAGCTGCCAAGATGGCCATTATTTTGAAGTTGGCCTTACACCTGTCTAAAATTTCAGAAAAGACTGAAAAGTCCCTGACTCCACTAGTTAATGAGAAAACCAAGTGGCATTAAGTAAAAAGTAGCAATCCTATGCCAGCTCAAGTGGCCTTTTATGCTTACTGATTCTGGAGTGACTTGTAACTACTGACAGGGACCAGTGACCTTGTTTTAATATCAAGTATGTGTGAAGGTTATCTCCTTGGTTTCCAGAAATTTTTATTCAATGCATAGTTGAATTTAAGTTGAATCACCATTGTGGTTAATCATTAATTTAAAAAAAGACATATATATGTATTTTTTTTAAAAAACCCCTAATAGCTAAGGAAAAGCCTTGCTTGCTTTGTGCTAGAATGTTTAAAAAGCACTAAAATCCCAGGGCACCATTAGCCAGCCAGCCACTTAGCTAGCTGAACAGAACAACAGGGCCATGCAATTCATATAAATACACACAGATGTGATGCTGGAAATCCATTCTGTTTCTTGCAGGATACTTTCTGTTTCAACAGTAATAACATTTATACAGTTGTTAAATCAAACAGATGTACCTTACATTGTGTCTAAAGGCCACCAAACCTGGATTCTGGAAGAATTAGATAAGAGAGAAAGCCCTTGTGTCAAAACTGTAAGCCCTGCCCTGGCTTCGCAGCCCTTTATGCCGCTATGAAGGGATAAATGGAAGGTGAAAGTCAGATCTCTATCTACAGTTTAAATTTTCCCAAATGAAATGGCGTGTTTGATGAGCAAGAAGCACATAATGCCTCTTACCCCAGTTAAGAAACTCTCAGGGCTGCCTGCAGGAGACAGAGATTTTGGTAGTTGGGACACTAAGATACCAGGAGAGCAGATGAGGGTCTTTCAAAAACCTGGACTATTTTCTAAAATCTAACAAAATCTGATTCAACAAAATATGTTGATCTGATTTTTAAAAATATATTATAAATCTAGTATTTACAGTTAAGTTTAAAACAATTGTCACCTTTCATTTCTTTTAACACAAATAATACATACATTTTCATTTGTAAACACATGTACATACACACACACTAAATCCTTTTGAAAAACAAAATCATACTGTACATATTGTTTGTAAATTGCTCTTTTTAACTTTAAAATATGTCCTGAATACCTTGTAGATTGTGGTGGAAATTGTTAGTTACCTACAGTCCGGTTATCTAACATTCACTCCCTTTTTCCTACTGAAAAGGTCATGGTGAGAACAGCCATGTATTGAAAAATCCAAGAGCCTGGAAGGGATTGGAGTAAGCCAGTCATAATGGTTCTACTCCCTGATTTTCCAGTTTCCTTAGCATGTAGGGTGAGTGCATGATCCAGTTCAGACTAATACGGTTTAAGAGAAGGGAGCTGGAGGGCTTCCAGGAAACTTTTGATTTTCTGATTAAATAACATGGATCCAATTGGCTTGGTTCTTTCTCCTCCCCTTGCTCTACTTTTCCTCTGAAGGACATATTGATACGAAGGCTGATGCTATAGTAGCCACTTTGGGAGCATGAGAAAGAGGCAAAGAGGCTCACAAAGACAACAGCTCTGAACCAAGATGAGCACTGCCTCCCTCTAGACTCCTTTATTTATTTTATGTTTATTAAGAGCAAAATAAACATAATTTATTAAAGCCGCTGTGTCTTCTATTACTTAAAGCCAAATATATCTTTCATTCCTAATATGCCTCAAATTTTCCTTAAATATAGGATACATATAGCTGATGTTATGATTGCAAAGTCTAATTTCGTGCTGTTTACAAGGGACTAAATAATGTTAAATCTTACAGACAAAACTTTATTATGCTTTCTGTTTTGTTTTAATCATTCTGATCATTCTAATAATATAAGACAGTCTTAGTCTGACTTAATCATCTAATTTTTGCTAATCACCTTTTTATATAATGCTTAGACTTATCTAGCTCAAAATTAATAACACTGTTTTGAGTATACATTTTTTCTCATTACTCTTCATTCATATTAAGCAATATTGGTTTCTGTTTCTGAAAAGATAGTGGACTTAGGGAAATATACTAAGAAAATCTTAATTCAGGTGGCACATGAATATGGCAAAAATCTTGAATGAGAAACAGCAAATGACTAAAGTTGGGAAACATCATTTTACTATATTACTTTTAATGTTTGTATACTATCCTCTTACAAGTTTATATTCAGGGGTAATATTTAGAGCATTTAACAACTGCCACGTTGTGGGCGCCAACCATCAACCAATAGCCATAAAGCAAATAACAGAAACAGATGCCAACATAAAAAACTGGGATTGCCGGTGAGTACTAGCTGCATATCAGTCTTGGTGGTATCAATGGTGCCTTTAATCAATTCACCTCTCAATAAAATATTTAAGTTGCAACACACTAATTCCTAAATCTTTGCTAAGTTTATTTGACAAATAAATGTTGGAATTATTTCCTCAGGATAAACATGCAAGCTAAATTTATCAGAAAGATAAATATTTTTTAAGCCTTTTCATATGCATTTGCCTAATTATCCCCAGAATGCTTGCGCCAGTTACATTCCCACAAATATCATGGAAGACAGGAATGTTTCTTAATCTATCATGCTTTTTGTACCACTCAAAAAACAAAGCAATAAAAAATAATAAAAATAAACTCAAATTAGCATATACAATAAACATACACTTTCTTTTGTTTTGGTCTTTAAAATAAGCCTATTTCTTCATAATACTATTCATTTTGTTTTATTCATAAAATATTATGTCATAACAATCTTCTAATTTAATCTAATTGTTATAGCCAGTTATTTCAAGCATTGTCCATTTTGAATTATAAAAGTCATATGTATACTTTCTAATAAGCCAAATAATGTTGTATAAAAGTAAAATGGTAATAATCTCATTCTCCCTCCAAATGTAGCTACCTTGAATTGATCCTTATTAGCACTGGTACCCCATACTTCTCTTCATGTTTAAACACAAGTGTGCCAACATATATAGGCATACATAGAGACTTCAGTCACTGCTGTCTCAGAAAAACAGGATTTTACAAATATGCAATGTACCATTTTTTCCTTTAGTATATCATTTATATCCTTTCACATCAATAGTAAGAGGTATAATGCATTTTTAATATCCGGGTAATATTTTACAATGTTAATATTTTATAATTAATATGACCATTACCCTTTTGGCATATATGTATCTTGTTTCAAAATCCTTTACTATTATTTAAAAAGAAAGTCTCAATGGCCATACACTTGTCTACTTGGGTTCGGCTTGTTGGCTTTTCTCTACAATAAACGTCCCCCTCCCAAAAACATGCACCAAAATAAGATTATGTATTAAGTCAGATTATGTATATTTTTAACTCACAGTTGTTAGTTGAGAATAGGATATGTGAGATCACTTTTCCTAATAAAATGTTCCAGTATACACATTTTACCATTTAATACTGGATATTATTAGTGCTTTAAAACTTGGCTAATCTAGTATGGGGTATCCTCAGAAAATTAAGGGTACATCTACCATATGATCCAGCTATCCCACTGCTGGATATTTATCCAAAGAACTTGAAAACACAAAGTCATAAAGATACTTGCACCCCTATGTTCATTGCAGCATTATACACAATAGCCAAGACTTGGAAGCAACCTAGGTGCCCATCAAGGGACGAACAGATAAAGAAGATGTGGTATTTATACACGATGGAATACTACTCAGCCATAAGAAATGATGAAATCCGGCCATTTGTGACAACATGGATGGACCTTGAGGGTATTATGCTGAGTGAAATAAGTCAGAGTGAGAAAGTCAAATACCACATGATCTCACTCGTAAGTAGAAGATAAAAACAACGACAAACAAACACATAGGATTGGAGATTGGGTTGGTGGTTACCACAGGGGAAGGGGGCAGGAGGCAGGGCAAAAGGGGTGATTAAGCTCACATGTGAGGGGATTGACTATAATTAGTTTTCGGGTGGTGAACATGATGTAATGTAGACAGAATTCGAAATATATTATGATGTACAGCCGAAAATAAACAAATAAATGAAAAAAAAAAGAGACAGTGATGTTGAGAGACTGGAGAAACTAATTCATAAAAACTAACTGCCTGGAAAAAACATATGGAATATTTCAATCATTTCCAAAAGTTAAAATATTCCATTGGCATGCATTCCAGAATATTAATAATATGCATTAGTTGGGAATTACAACCTACGATGTGCTGAATTTGTAAATAAGTGTTTTTGCTCAATAAGAGATTTTCCTGAATTTCCTAATTTCAAACAAAATAAGAAGAAAAAAATAAAAAATAAAACTTTGCTAATCTAATAGCTTTAAAAAAATGGCATGTTATTATCATTTATCTACCATGAGGTCGAGAATACTTTTTCTTTCCTTCTTTGCTTTATTTTTGTAATTTTCAATTCTCTTTTGAATTTTTTTCCTACTTTTTAATTTGTAGAGCTTTTTGTATATATGTATGAGGAACGTAAATTTTGTTTTCAATAAATGCTTCGAATTCTTCCCTGGTCTATTATTTGTCTTTTAGCTTTTCTCAGTGTATATTTGCCTTTTTATCTACAAACTTTTTTCACATAATAAAATATGAATATTTTACATGTGGATCCTTAAACAACAGAGATTTTATTTTTGTGTAAAGTTTAACTTTATTTGTTTTCTTTAAGTTGGATAGAAAATTATTTCAGGTCCATTTATTAAACAAATTATCATTTTCCAACCAACTTGAAACAACACCTTTGCCAGAGGTATGCTGCAAAGGCCAACTCTTTAACTCTCAGGACTTGTGCAAGCTAATTGTCACCACACTGCTACCTTAAAATTGCCCGTGGTAAGATTATCTACACCAGAGAAACTGGCAAATGCCACATCAGGCTCCCCCACCCCATTCCGGCCCCAGAGAGCTGGTTGGTAAACATTTATTGTTTACCACTTCTTTTGTCATAAGAGGTTTTCCTCACATCCTGTTTGCTTAATGATATACAAATAATATACTTTTTATTTACAGTATATTTGCCTCAGGATCCGGTTTGGCAAAAAGGCTTTTTTCTATTTATTGTTTTGCAAATATCTTTTGTCATTTCTCAAACGTTTACCATGTATTTTAAAATAATTTTGATATTATTCTCAAATTGACCAAAAAGAGAAAAAATTTTTGTTGTGATAAAAAGTGTATTAAATCAATATATTCATTTGGGAATAATAAATCTTCTCAAGATATTAAATTCTTCCATACAAGAAATTTGTTTCTTTATTTAGGGCATCAGCATTTTAAATGCTGATCACTTTGATCACTGTAATCAGTCTACTTGTATGAGTGGTTTAATTCAAATGGTGATACTGAAATTAAGAGTCCATTTCTGTTTTCAAATTGCAAAATGGGTAGAAACCTAGAGGAAATGAGTGTCCTTTTTTATGAGACACTTCTCTAATGTAATCATTAATTAGGAGACAGTTTCTAAATAGATTGTTTCTATATATCAATTTATTGAAATTCTCTCATTAATATGGCAAGTAATTGGACAAAAGAATTGCCAAGCTGGTAATTTTAAGGACCATGTGATAGTCCAAGCTACTAGCCCTTCTGTCAGTTTTCAAACACCAAGCCAATCTCTATTTCCTGGGTAACACTGCTCATATCACAATACGTTATCAATGCACGACATTCAATATTTTTCACCTCTATTCATTACGGTGTGTGCAGAGAAGAGGAACCAATTTCGAGGAAGCATAGTCATTTTCCTTGTGCTTTTTGAAATGTTTCAAGGATGGAATTATACCTCTAGCTTGCCCACTAGAACTGGAACCTAAAGCCCTGTGCCTCAGTGTTGCCATGAATACATATGAAAAGAAAATGACAGAAATCCTAGAGGAAGGATCCAAGTGTAGGGGGAAATGCTTTTGACTTCTTTGCCACTGACTTCTTGATAAAATATTGGAGAGAGATACACACTGGAAGTTCTGTATAAGTTCGAATCATTAAACTTTAAGGAGAGGAAAGGTAAGAAAGAAAAGTGGAAAGTAGCGATAGATTTCTACATAATGAGCGAAAGTAAACCACTCACAAATGCCTTTGTTTTTTAAGTAGCAGATGTTGAAAGTGCTAATAAAACCTGGGAAAAGCTGGTAGTGGGCTTCATTTTCACAAATGGGGCTCAGGTTATTACCTGGATTGAATCATTCTCATCTGGCATCCTCTGTGACTGAGAAAAAAGCATGATGACAACTGAAAATAATGGACACAAATAGTACAGATGATTTTAGTTGATAATAAAAACTTGAGATCCTTTCCACGTTTTTTGTTTGTTTTTTAATAAAGATAAAGAGGATTTGTGTGTGTTTGTGTGTATGAGTCTACCTAATAAAACTGAAATCCAAACCTTTTCTTAATCTTGGCCTTAGAGCCTAATTAAACTTCTCTTAGCATTAGATCGCTAACTTGTCTAAGAGATGTTGGGGTCAGTTCTTGGTGAAGCCTGGCTCTGGATGGTGGAATTTTTATACCTAATGAATATGCAACACCTATAAGTCCATCTTTCCTAGCATGTTACCTCATAATTTGTGGGCGAATTTTTGAGGGTACATGTGCCTTTGTTGTAGAGAATTAATGGCCATTTCCCTCATAAGAAACTGAGATGATTACTATCATTATTTCTATTATTTGTAGTAGTAGTAATAGCAGCAGCAGCAGTAGTAATGTATTTATGAAATATTATCTAAAGAATATGTTGTTTTGTTCATTCAGAAATTCTTAATTGGGTCCTGAGGAAGCCCAGGCTGATGGTCTAAAGGAATCTATGCTCAGAATTTAACTTCTATCGTGGACCGACACGTCCCTCAGGGACTAATTGGGAGCTCTGTTGACCCATAAATACAGACTTTGCCAAGAGTACAGAGGGCCCCAATTTCTGCAAATGTTTTGCAGAATCTAAGGCACCCTCTTCTAAGCTGAGAGGGAGTACCAGGTAAAGGGTAAATATGGAGGCTCTAGAGTCTAACTGGCTGGGCTTCAAATCCAGATTTTCCACTATCTTCTCTGGCTTCCCACTCCCCTTCTTCTCTGACACGACCTCCTATCTCCACCTTGGCTTCACTGCACTTCAGCCATGCTGGCCTTCTTTCCATACCTTCAATGTGTCAAGCCAGTCTCTGCCTGGAAAACTCCCAACCCAGGAGCTTTGAACTTGCTATTCAATTTTCTGGAATGTTCTTCACCTAGATATCCTTAGGATTCATATTGTTCAAGGCTCTCTCAATGGCACCTTCTCTGGGAGGCTTTGAGTACCCTGGGTAAATATTGCACCATAATTTTCCATCCTTTTACCCTTCACCAATTCTTGACACTTCATTAAAAATGAAAAGTGAAAAAATGAGGGAGACAGTTTTTTTCTTACCTGGAGCTTACTAAGTACTCAATAACTATTGTTGTTTAATAAATATTTGATGAGAGGATCAATAACTCTTAACATGCAATTCCCTCCTCCACTCCCCCCCATCCTCCAATTGAGACAGGGAAAAGCAGGCTCAGAAATGTAGCTTGTTTGAATTGCTAACTGCACAGCCCCATGGTCATATTTCTGTTCTTCATCTACTTGTCCTAGTATCACTTTGCACCATTAATAGTCCCCTCCTGGTTAAAACTGTTACCTCCATTGGCTTCTATGACACTATTTCTTTGAAGATGAATGCATGCCCGGGCTATTTGATCAGTATTTTCTCGTATCTGCCTTCTAAACATTAGTATTCCACAGGGCTTCATTCTCAGCAATGACTCCTCTCATTCCACCTGCTCTTCCTGGGAAATGCCAATTACTGTCATGGTTTTACGTATCACATTATGCTAAGAGCGCCTAGCCTTGTCTCTAGTTTCAGACATGCCATATCACTTTTCTAGAAACATTTCTACATGGATGTTTCACAGGCTGCTCAGATTCACTTGGCTTTAATTGAGATAATTGTATTCCTCACCAATCTGCTCTTCTTCAGGTGTTTTCCAACTTACTTGGTAAGGAAAGCACACATGTATTCAGCCACCCAGCCAGACACCTGAAGGACAGATCACTTCTCCATTAAAAATAAGAAAGGAAAGCAGCAAGAAAGGAGGAAAACACATATTCAAAGAAAGGATAAAAACTGATAAAGGGCGTTTAAAAAATAATAATGAAATGACCATCTGTATATTCATAACCCAAGGAAAAATATAGAATATTAACCTTCTTCAGCAGTTTCCCCAGAGATAACCACTCTTCTGAACTCTCTGTAAACCATCCTTTTGCTTTTGGCTATAATCCACAACTATGTATGTCTCCCAAGAAGTAAATTATTCAATTTTGTCTGTGCTAATGTATAAAAATAAAGACATAGAGGGGCTGGCCCTGTGGCGTAGTAGTTATGTTTGTGCACTTTGCTTCTGTGGCCTGGGGTTCATGGGTTCAGATCCCAGGCATAGACCTAGCACCTCTTGTCAAGCCATGCTGTAGGGGCATCCCACAGAAAATAGAGGAAGATTGGCACATATGTTAGCTCAGTGACAATCTTCCACAAGCAAAAAGAGGAAGATTGGCAATATATGTTAGCTCAGGGCCAATCGACCTTACAGAAAAAAATATTTAAAAAATAAAGTCATACACTATATACTCTTCAGTGACTTTATTTTTTCTTTCTATATTATGCTTTTTAGGATCCATTCATGTAAATGCATATGTCTGTGATTAATTCAATTTCACTGCTATATATATCCCAAGGCAAGAATAAACTATAACATTTATCAATTATATTGTTAATGGGTATTTGAGCTTTTCCCCATTTTTCTATTTGTGTATTTTTTATTATGAACAATGTCTCTTACAAACATTCTTATCTATGTCACACAGATAAGTGATTCTTATATAAGTCACATAGATAAAAGTTTCTTAATGTGTATAAAGAAATGTGCAAGAGTTTCTTTAATGTGTATACCTGTAGTGGAATTGTTCGCTCACAGAGCAAGCACATACTCAACTTTACTAGGAATTGCCAAAATGATTTCTAAAATGTTCTATCAATACACACTTGACCAGCAGAGGAGGAAGGTTGCTGAGGTTTCAACTTCTTGTCAAAAGTTGGTAATATCTAACTTTTTAGTTATTGCTAATTTGTTGGATGAGAAATGGTTTCTCACTGTGGATTTAATTTGTGTTTGAGTATTAATTGGTTGGAACACATTTTCACAAATTATAAAGAATTCTAAATTTGTCTTTTCACTATCTTTATGATGTCTTTTGATGAAGAAAAATTCTTGCTTTAATGTAACCAAATTTGTAATCCTTTTTCTTAAGGTGAAGGATATTTTGGGTTGTGTGCAGTTGCTGACAATTATGAATAAAGACATTATAAATATTTGTGAACAGATTTTTGCATGAACACAAGTTTTCATTTCTGTGGAAATCTCACTCAGCTGTGGGATTGCTGGGCCGTATATTAAACATACGTTTAACTTTATAAGAAGATGTTAAACAGTTTTCCAAAGTGGCTGCACCAGTTTACATTCCTACCAGCAATGTTTGAGGGTTCCCGTAGCTGTAGATTCTTTTCAGCACTAGGAATTGTCTGTTTTTCCATTGTTGTTTTCTGTATGTGTGGTTAGCCATTCTAATAAGTGGGTGGTGGCATGTTGTGATTTTGATTTTGATTTTCCTAAAGACTAAAGATGTTGAGCATCTTTTCATGTACTTATTTACATCCATATATCAATTTTTTTCATGAAATGTCTGTGCAAATCTTTTGCCATTTTAAAAAATTGGCTTGTTTGTTTTCTTATTGTAGAATTTTGAGCGTCCTTCATATATTCTCTGTAGAATTCATTTCTTAGATGTGCATTTTGCAAATAGTTTCTCCAATCTAAAGCTTGCTTTTTAATCCTCTTAAAGTCTTTCTCAGAGTAGAAGACTTTATTTTGATGAAAAGCAATTTGTCACTTTTTCTTTCTTTTATGGATCACATGTTCAGGTAGTATCTATGAAAACTTCGCCTAAGCCAAAATCAAATATTTCCTTATATGTTTTCTTCTAGAAGTTTTATCATTATGTATTTACAATTAGGTCTATGATCCATTTTGAGTTAAATTTGAAGAAGGTATGAAAAAATGGCCTGAGGTTTAATTTATTGGCATAAAGTGGTACATAATATTTATTTATTATTCTTTTAATATCTTAATCTACTGTTTTTCTTTCCTGATATTGTTAATGTGTTTCTGCTTTCCTTTTTTCTTGGGCAGTCAGGTTAGAGATTTGTCAAGTTCATGGAACTTTTCAAAGGACTGGTTCTTGATTTCTTGGATTTTTATCAATATTTTTTTCTCTTTTCAATTTCATTAATTCCTGCATTTATTTTTTCTTTCCTTCTACATTCTTAAGATTGAATTCTCTCATTTTTTTAATAAGTTTTTGAGTAGAAGCTTATATCATTGATTCTTTTCTTTTTTTTTTTAAGGATCGGCACCTGGGCTAACAACTGATGCCAATCTTTTTCTTTTTTCTTTTTTCTTTTTTTCTGCTTTATCTCCCCAAACCTCCCCTGTACACAGTTGTATATCTTAGTTGGAAGTCCTTCTAGTTGTGGGATCATTGATTCTTTTCTAAAATCTGATTTTAATGCTATAATCTTTCTAGTTACTGCTTTAGCTGAATTGAACAGTTTTGAAATGTTTTGTTTTCTTTCTCATTTCATAATTTTTTTCAAAATTTCCCCGGTGACAACTTCTTTGACCATTGGGTTATTTATAAGCGTGTCATTAGATTTCAAACATTTGAGCATTTTCAGTTCTCTCTGTTGACGAATTCTAGTTGCAATATGTCCACAGATCATACTTTGTATAAATTAATTTTCTAAAAATGTGTTAGGAATTGTTTTACGCCCAAAAGATGATTTATCTTAATGAATGTTCTGTATGGACTTGAAAAGAATGTCTATTCTACCCTTGTTGAGTGAAATGTTCTATAAATGTCAATTAGTGCAAGTTGATTAATAGTGTTGTTCAGGTCTTTGATATCATTGCTTATTTTCCCTATACTTGTTGTTTGATTACTGTGAAAGAAAAGCTGAAATATTCAATGATAATTATGGATTAGTCTACTTCTATTAGTTCTGCCAGTTTTTGCATTATGTATTTTGGAGTTCTGTTTTTAGGTGCATACACATCTAAACTGTCACATCTCCTTGGAGAATTTACCCTTTTCGTCATTGTGTAACACCCCTCTTTATTTCCGGTAATATTTCTTCTTGCTAAAGTCTACTTAACTTGACGTTAACACAGCCTCCAAACTTCCTTTCAATTTGTGTTATCATGACCTAGACATTGATCTTATTTAGGATGTCCTTAGTTTCTTGAATCTGCAAATTCATATCTTTTAGCTTTGTCATAATGTGATCATGTATGTTTAAATTTTATTCTGTTCCACTGCTCCTTCGATCTGTTCTTGTGCCAATACCAGTTTGTTTTAGTTAGTTAATAAGCCTTGATATCTGGTTGTGTAAGTTCTAAAAATCTGTTATTTTTAAAGATAAAGCTATTCCTGGCTTTTCTTATATATGCATGTGTGTGTGATTATATATATATAGACATAAATTAAATATATTATGTAATATATATGTCAATTCACAGACACACTAATGCACAAAATTTACTGAGATAATTAGTTCTTTTTTTTCCTTTGCCATGTGGTATTGGTTGAAGAGTCAGTGAAATGTTGAAAATAAATTGTGATAGAAAACCAAAAGTTTTCAATATTGATAAAATCTAGTTTATCATATATTCTCTTATTGTTCACATTCTTTGGTTCCTACCTAAAGAGTCTTTGTCTACCCTTATCATAAAGATATCCTCCTAAATGTTTCTCTAAAATTTTATGGTTGGATTTTATCTTTACATCTAAATCCATCTCAAATTAACTTTTGCCTAAGGCAATGATTCTCAACAGGGATGATTTTGCTCCCGGGGGACATCTGGCAATATCTGGAGACTGTTTTTGATTGTTACACCTGGGAAGAGGATGTTACAGGCCTCTAGTTGAGAGAGGCAAAGCAAACATCTTAAAATATACAGGAGAAATCCCCACAATAAAGAATTATTTGAGCTTAAATGACAAGTGACAAAATTGGTAAACCCTTGTGTAAGGTGTGAGGTGAAGGTTGATGTTCTGTTTTTATTTTCATGCAAATATCCATATATGCATGAGTCCTTTCCTGATTTCACTTATTCTGTTTCATTGGTCTAAATTCCTCTCTCTTCACCGTTTTGAATACTATAGTTGTGTTAATTCTTGAAGTCAGGTAGTGTAAGCACTTCAGTTTTGTTGTTCCTGTTGTTTTAATGACCTTGGCTATTGTAGGTTGGTGGAAACTTTAACTGCACTTAGAATCGACTTGTCAATTTCTCAAAAATAGCATATTAGAATTTTTGTTTTGATTTTATTGAATCTAGAAACCTATTTGGAGAAAACTGACATCTTAATAATATTGAATCTTCCCATTTGTAAACATTTATTTATATATTCTCTAATTTCTCCAAGCAGTGTCCTGTGGTATCAGAGTAGAACTCTTGTTTGTCTTTGGTTAAATTTATTCCTAAGTATTTTATATTTTCAATAATTCTATGTGTTTTATTTTAAAATTGTTTCTAGTTTATACAAATACAGTCAAATACAGTATTTTTTGTAATTTAACTTTGCATTCAATTCACCTTGCTAAATTCACTTACTAGTTTTTTGGGTTTTGGGTTTTTTTTGCGGAAGATTAGCCCTGAGCTAACATCTATACCCATCTTCCTCTACTTTATATATGGGACGCCTACCACAGCCTGGCTTGCCAAGCAGTGCCATGTCCATGCCCGGGATCCGAACCAGCGAACCCCAGGCTGCTGAAGCGGAATGTGCGAACTTAACTGCTGCGCCACTGGGCCAGCCCCTTCACGTACTAGCTTTTGTACTTGCTTTGTAGATTCCTTTGGATTTCCTACATGAACATTTATGTATGCTAAAAATAGAAGCAGTTTTACGTCTTCTGTCTTGTGTGTACGGCTTTTCTTTCTTTCTTTCTTTTCCATATTGTAACAGCGATGTCCTTCCCAACCTCCTCCCCATATAATAGTGAATGGGAGTGGCTAGAGCAAGCATCTTTACCTCATTGTCAGTCTTAAGAGGACAAATATTCAATATTTTGCCATTAAAAGTGAGGCCACCTGTAGGATTTTGGCAGTTTACCTTTATTAGCCTTTATCTTGAATGGGTGTTCAATTTTACCAAATTCGAAGTGATCATCTAATTATTCTCTTTTGTTCTGTTAGTATTGTGAAGCATATTGGTTATCTTTTAAATGAAAACCATCTTTGTATTCCCAAGATAAACCCTACTCTGTCAAGCTTCATTCTTTTTAATGTGTTCCTCGAATCATTTTGCTAAAATTTTGTTAACGAATTTTGTAGTTATATTCACATAGACACAAAATTGGTCTACAGTGGTCTGTAGTGTATTCGAAATGTCTTTGTATTTTGAACTCATAAAATGTACTGCAAAAGCATCATTCACAAAAGCCAAGTCTTGGAAGCAACCTAGGTGCCCAACAAGGGACAAAAGGATAAAGAAGATGTGGTATATATACACAATGGAATACTACTCAGCCATAAGAAATGATGAAATTGGGCCATTTGTGACAACATGGATGGATCTTGAGGGTACTATGCTAAGTGAAATAGGTCAGAGGGAGAAAATCAAATATTGTATGCTCTCACTCATAAGTAGAAGATAAAAATGACAACAAATAAATACATAGAAACAGAAATTTGGTTGGTGGTTACCAGATGGGAAGGTAGGTAGGGAAAGGGGTGAAGGGGGTGATTAGGCACATATGTATGGTGATGGATGATAATTAGTCATTGGGTGGTGAACATGTAATCCACACAGAATTCAAAATATATTAGGATACACCCCTGAAATTTATATAATATTATAAACTAATGTTACTACAATAAAAAAAAAAACAGAAAAACATGTTGAATTCCACAGACAAAAGAGAAAAAAATGTGCTGCAAGATGTTTCTTACTTCTCTACTTGTGACTGAATCTCTTTGTAGTATATTTGTGTAAATTTAATGCTCACTATTTTTTGCATTTTTTTCTGGATTTTTAATATTTTTTGACACTTCTGAATTCAGCTATCAATTCTTATATCATTTACCTGTAAATTCTTGGGATTTTCTTCACATAATTCAAGCCATCTTTAAGGAATTACTGTTTTATTCCTTATTTGACTTATTTTTTTGTTGGTTCATTGGTAGGACATTCAGAGAAATGTTAACTAGAAATGGTGATGGCACCATTTTATTTTGTTTTTAAAATGAATTTTCTCAGTGTTTAAAATAAGCATAATTATTCCTATAGTTATTTTTCCCCAATGCTGTTGTTTTAGTTTAAGGAAGCTCTTTGCCCATTCTACTTTAAGATTTTAAATTAGTGAACATATATTAAATTTTATCTACATTATATTTGTTTCTATCTAGATGGTCATATTAGTATCGTTTCTACTTTAAACTCTTAATGTAGAAAAACTAAATAACTGATTTCCTCATATTAAATAAACCTTGCAGAACTATGCAACTTTCTGCTATGCATGTCTGAGGAGATTAGCATATCCTATTCCTACCCATAAATGCATAAAACTGGACAAAATTGTTAAAAACAACAACTTCAGTCTTCTGAAAATGATCCAAAAGCAAACATCACATTTAAAATCATTTACCATGAAAAGCTACTACGAATAGCAGGATGTTATCACCTTTTGCCTGGACTTTCTCCCATTCCTCCCTGGTCCATACTGTTCCGAGGGCAGGGCTGGTCAGTAGATTTAGCAGTCTGGCTGCCAGAATAAATAGATTTGATCTGGGGCAAAAAGTGAAAAGCTGCTGGTTTGGTGGTTAAATTGGCAAATTCGATAGAAAACAAAAGGGAACAATCCACTGCTCTGCTGGCCTGAGTTTATGGAACTGGTTATAAGAGTGGGAGACCAGCCAGAAATTTCATGGGGATATTCAGTATATGAGAGAGCCATATAAGGGATAGATAAGTTCTCCTGATACCTATAGCTGACTAAGAAATTATGTGCATACACAGAGTAGACCCATGAGAGGCCCACAGAAAGTAAACGTTAAGGTGAATGGATACACTGTTCAAACTTCAAGTGGTTCACAGACCCACACACAGATCCAAAGACAGAGGGTCAAAGCCTTATAGGCCTGAGATTTTTGACAACAAGATCTGTTTAAATAATTGGCTGATCACTTATCTTTGTAGACACAAGAGCAACCCTTAGGAAATCAAGCAAAGTAAACTAAAAATAACAAAGCATAAGCAGATACCTCAGTGACTACACACCATGAGGAAGACATACTCATAATTTAAATTCCCACAAGTTAAAAAATCTTCAGAGGAAATAGAATTAAGAGTTGCTAAGAAGTATTATCTAAATTTTTCATTTTTCAAGAAAAAAATGAAGAGACATGGAAAGAAATGCAAAATTGAGACCTATACTTAGGAAAAGAAAAAAAAAGCCAAGCAATAAAAACTGAGTCTGAGTAGACCAAGATGTAGATTAGCAGACAAATATTTCAAAGTAGCTGTTGTGAATATATTTTAAGAATCATAATACGATATGAAGACAATGTCTCATAAATAAGAATCAATCAATAAATATAAACTATAAAAAAATCAAATGAGAAAGAGTTGAAAAGTGTAATAATGAAAATTAAAAGTTCACTGGATGACAAAAGATATGGAGCGACAGGAACTCTCATTCATTCCTGTGGGAATGCAAAATGGTACAAACACTTTGGAAGACAGTTCGGCAGTTTCTTATAAAACTAAACATACCATTACCATATGATCCAGCTATTGTGCTCCTTGTTATTTACCCAAATGAACTGAAAATTTACGTCCACAAACAAACCTGTATATGGATATTGATTGCAGCTGTATTTCTAATTGCCGAAACGTGGAAGCAAACAAGATGTCCTTCAGCAGTTGAGTGGATAAACTGTGGTACATTCATACAATGAAATATTATTCAATACAAAGAAGAGATGAGCTATCAAGCCATGCAAAGACATGGAGGAAGCTTAAATCATATTACTAAGTGGAAATAGCCAATCTGAAAAGGCTACCTAATGTATGATCCAACTATAGGACATTCTGGAACATGAAAAACTATGGAGACAGTAAAAAGACGAGTGGCTGCCAAAGGTTAGAGAGAATGGAGAGATAGATAAGTAGAACACAGAGTATTTAGGGAAGTGAAACTACTCTGTACAGTACTACAATGGTAAATATATGTCATTACACATTTGTTCAAACCCATAGAATGCACAACACCAAGAGTGAATCCTGATGTAAACTAAGGACTTTGGGTGATTATGATGTGTCTGTTTAGATTCATCAATCATAACAAACGTACTACTCTGGTGCAGGATGTTGATAGTGGGGGGAGTTGGGCATGTGTGGGGGCGGGGGTATATGAGAAATCTCTGTACTTTCTGCTCAACCTTACTGTGAACCTAAAACTGCTCTGAAAAATAAAGTTTATTAATTACAAAAGACCAACTGTAGTAAAAGTAAAAAAAAAAATCACTAAATGGGCTCAAAAGTTGATTTAAGATGGTAGACTTGAAGATAGATCAATAAGAAATATCTAATTGAAGAACAGAAGAAAGACAAATAAAGATTACATATACATGTGTATGTATATGAAAAATGGGAAAAAACAGAGTTATATTGGAGAAAATTTTCTATGTTTTACCTGAAGTAGATTATGATTAATCAAGGCATATATTGTAATACCTAGAGCAAAATTTTGTAATATTGTGATAACTAGAACAAAAATTTGCCTCTGTTCAGGTTGGCAGTGCTTCCAGCTAGATGCCAGCAGTGAGAAAGTATTGTGTGGTACTGGCTTCCCACAGCCTCAACCTTGAGTTTCAATTCCTTCTCTCCTCTTCATTCTACTCAGGCTCCTTTAGAGCAGAAGCTGACTGACACTCTCATAGTGGTCTAGCAGATGGTACCCTCCTGGCTTGGCAGATGTCTAAACTGACTTCTCTTACAGAGCACCTTTGTTTGGTACTTTGAAGATAGCTCTCCACCTAATCATTGGAGATCTCCAAACTGAACACTCTTTGATGTGTGCAAATACATCTCCTTTTCCTGATCCCTCTGTATCCCTGGGTATATTTCTAAATTCTTTCTTTTCTGTTCTTTCCCCTCCAGCTAATGCTCTTGGACAGAACCACTCAATAACCAAACTTCACGTTTAGAGCAGCCAGGTAGTCATAGTCACTCATAATTTAGATTTTTCAGGCATGATGCAGACACAAGTCATACCATATCCAACTTCCAAGAAACCCAAAACATCTTATCCAAGTATTCTTCCTGAGATGTCTTTCTCTAGACTTAAGGAGAAAAAGTATCTAACTTTTCCCCACTAGGCATAGGAGAAGATACAAGTCCCGGGACTCTAATAGCTCTTCAGAATCATCTTTTAATAGCTACCTCTTCTCTTTCACTCTCTAACCAATTTGGAATTGGCAACAAAAAGTTGCGAAACTGGTTTTTGATGAAGTCCTGTTTTTGGCCATCATTTCCTTTTGTAGTATAGGTAGTCAGATCTATTACCTTGAGAACTGTATCAAAACTGAGGCAGTCAAACTCCCATTTGGGCATCTTATTACATGAGTGTTGCCAAACCCAACTTGATCTCAAACTTTCTTAGAGCATATATTTATATATTTGTGCATAATGTGCACAATGTTTGATAGTCTCAGTAATTCCCTTGATCTATGCCTTTGATACATGTTAACCTACGCAAATACCTCATTACCAGCCTTCATTTACAGGAAGTTTGGGATGATTCATCCTTTACAAGAAAAAACCCTTGGTCATTCTTTCCTCAGTGCTGCTTTTCTCCACTCGTGTTTGCTTGACTTCTTCTTCTTCTTCTTCTTCTTTTTGGTGAGAAAGATTACCCCTGAGTTAATATTGGTGCCCATCTTCCTCTATTTTGTATATGGAATGCCACCGCAGCATGATTTGATGAGCAATGTTTCATCTGTGCCTGGGATCCAAACCCCGGGCCACCAAAGTGGACCATGAACTTAATCACTACACTACCGGGCTGGCCCCTGTTTGCTTGACTTCTGATCTCTAATTACTACGTCTCTTTTGGTCCCCACCCTCATCCTTTGGCTTACTGAGGTAGATAACTTTTTCTCTTTTACCATTTTTTGGTACTTTTTGAAAAACATGATTTTCCACCAATTGTCTATCTCTACTGGCTTTAGAAATATTTGGGTAATCGCTCTACCCATTGCTGCATTTGCATGCTAAAAGTCTAGTACCAATTTTTGCTTTGCTTTGGTATTCCCAGACATGCCCTAGGCTCATGAAGAGGTGCAGATAGAATTGAGCTAGTCATCCAAAACTTGATACAACCAAAGGAAATGTACTTACTGAACTGAAGCCACAGTGATCATTTTTACATTTGATAAAGACGGACTCAGAGAAAAAGCTTCCGATCAGGTTATAAATTTTAGTAGCATAAGGATGAGCGGATATATTCTGCTTTGGTGGAAGTAAATTTATAGAAAGTATTGTGGAGATGATTTATTACAGATAAAAAAAGTAGATCAAGAAAAATGATGTATCTGTTCATTCATATTTCTGAACATACAATTATATTTACTCTGATTGAAAAGAGAGGCAACTTTTTAACATATGACTGATCTTCAAGTCTCCAATGAACCTGTATCAGGCATTTAGTGTATTATTGGCAAATGGTATGAATTGTCGATAATACATCAAAACTATACATGTTTGTCTATCTTGTTGATTTCCCACATCTGTTTTCTACTTTTGTTTTTTGTAATTAATGAATAATCTGACAGATCCTCTATAAAAGTAAAATATTATTACTGGGAAAATATTCATAGTCAAGTCATAGTCCTTTAAGGCCATAAGTTTACATTCTATAGGTTATATAGAAATAATATCAAAAAAGATTTAAATTCTACAAAATTTTGAATGACTTACTTGGCTGTACTTTCTTCTCTTTAAATAGTTTTTCACAAGTTCTGTAGTTAGATTCAGAGTGTAACTAGGTAAATCGTTGGTCAAAGTGCATAGAAAACTTCCTTGTCATTTAAGCACTTAGTTTGTAGCATCAAAGTTTACAAACATCTCACTCTCTAAAATATTTAGCAGAATAGGGAGAATTCATTATTTTTCTTCACAGATTAACATTGGAATTTGCTTCAACAGGCCCCTCTGTTGTCATATAATTAGTCTTATCATCAATTTGTCAAATGGCAGATAGCATGTTCCCTTCCACCCACTTAATGGTACTTAAGACCCCACCAGAAACTAATGAACTCACAGCCATATTTATCTACAAATTGCAGTGAAGCTGGAAAAGCCATCTCATTTCTTCTAGTTCATTTGTTTTCTAGAAACAAACCACACACAGCAATACTTAATTCCAGAGAATTTTAGATTATCAACTGTTCAGAATTCATCTTATCAACTAGACAACTTGAAGAAGAAACCATAATCACTGCTAGCATGCCTAAGAGAATGATAACTATACTAGATGATTGCTAAATATCTATTTGTTTAATTGATATTACATTGTACGTTGTAGACTTGGCCAGAGGGACGAATGAGATCAATGACTTCTCTCAGAATAGAATCATTGTCTTATTTTTTCAAGCATTTATAATTTTCTCATTCATGAAAATCTTCTCAATATTTACATTATATATACACTTAATTGAAGATAAAACTTAGAAACAGTTATAGTTTTTCCTCAATATGTAAGGTGACAATCACTGTAACCAAACTATAGAAATAAACTATGAGTCACTTTGATTTAATAGGGTGATATAATTGGACTGTGCATATAATGTTGATTAATGTTGATCATTTCTGGTAAAATTTTTATTAATTAGAAACAAACTAAATTGAACTCTTAATTAAATGGAATATTTTAAGCCCCCATTTAATCATGTTTGGAGAAAGGAACAGAAGACAAAATTCCTAAACAAACCAGAAGTGAAAATTTTGGATTGAAGAGACTTCAAATAATAAAATTAATGTTTATTGAGTACTTACTATATTCCAGGTTCTGTATTAAATACCTTCTCTGCGTTATCTAACAGAACACAGGAACCAAGCTTTGAAATACATAGGGAACTTAAATAAATTTTCCAAGGCTGACCATTGGTAAATTTTGGCATGAACTAACACTGCCTGATATTGAACCTGAGTTCTTAATGAACATATAATACTATATCTATTAAGGAAAAAATATAATTATTATAGTCTATTCACCAAGGCAAGAATAGATGAGCCCACTTTAGGTATATTTTTACCCAGGGACAATTTTTGTGCCAAGTAAGCAATTAAACAGATGATCTTTTTGCCAAAACATGATGGCTGAATGTGTTTTCTTGTTTGCTATTGTTTTTCATGTTCAAAAGCAAGTCTACTAATGGTGCTGGTAACTGTGGGCATGGATGTGACTGCAGATTCCGGTTAACAGCAATGCCCTCCCAGAGTCCTTTCTTGGAGGTTTGTATTCATGGTGACTATTTGCTGCACTTCGAAAGTGATCATCTAACAGTGAAAAAGAAGGAAGCAAAAACAAATGAAAGGAGTAGCCAAAACAAAGCTCACCTATGATCCCTGGGTAAATGACATGCAATGCTATGTCTAAGACCCATAAAGTGGGGAAACTGATTGGACTGAAAATAAAATATGTCATCAGCTCTAGTTATTGCAAATTAAAGAAATTCAGTTAGATCAGGCCAGCATGTTCTAGAAATTAAAGTTCTAGATAAAAATAACAATAAATTATATTTTCTATATAAAACAACCTTTTAGAAATTCATTTGAAGCTTCTGGTGTCTAAAAGATAACATAGAGTCTTTTTTATGCTCTTCTTTGCTAAGCACAACTGTAAACTTTGGAAATGGTGAAGGGACAACCAAAGGAGACTTCTGTCAAAAAAGGAGATTTCTTTTTTCCACTGTGGGATCCTGAGGCAGGCAGGGGGAACCAATAAGAGGGACTCAATCATAGGAAGTGTCCCAGGCCAGTGCCTCTTTCTCCTTTAGCCTCTCCTACCTGGCCATAGACAGTGGGGCAGGGGTAGGAGGGAAAGGAATTGGCAAAAAGAATATTGAGGAAAACACATGTGAAAATGGAGGCAGAGATCAGGGTGATATGCCTACCAGGCAAGGAATGACAAAGATTGCTATCGAACCACCAGAAATTAAGAGAGGCATGGAATAAATTCTCCTGCACAGCCCTCAGGAGGAAACAATACTGCCAATGCCTTAATCTTGTATTTTTAGCCTCCAATATTGTGAAACAATCAATTTCTGTTGTTTAAGACACCTAGTGTGTTGGGGCCAGCCCAGTGGCACAGCGGTTAAGCGCGCACGTTCCTCTTCGGCTACCAGGGATTCACCGGCTCAGATCCTGGGTGTGGACATGGCACCACTTGGCAAGTCATGCTGTGGCAGGCATCCCACATACACAGTAGAGGAAGATAGGCATGAAAGTTAGCTCAGGGCCAGTCTTCCTCAGCAAAAAGAGGAGAATTGGCAGCAGATGCTAGCTCAGGGCTAGTCTTCCTAAAAAAAAAAAAGATTCTCAAATTTAAGTGCCAACTGCCAACTTGAAATTAAAACAAAACAAAATAAAACAAAAACAGAAAAAACAAAATCAAAAAGACACCCAGTTTGCGGTACTTTTTTACAGCTGCTCTAGTAAACTAATACAGTATCTGATACTCAAGACAATGATATTTGTACGTTGGGAACGTAAAAAGATCTAAGTGAGTTTTCCACATTTCATTCAACGTGGTAAAATGTTGACTAAGTCAAATATGTATATTGTAATACCCAGAACAATCACTAAAAATACTGTACAAAGAGAAACACTCAAAAACACTGTATATAAATCAAGATGGAATCCTATGAAATGTTTATGTAACTCCAGGTTAGATAAGAAAAAAAGAACATCAAGAATCAAAGGAAACAAATAGAAAACAAACAATAAAATGGGAGACCTAATGGCAAACATACTAATGCTTATCCTAAATGTTAATGGTCTAAATATACCAACCAAAAGACAAATATTGGCAGTCGATTAAAAAAAGTGACCCAGCTATAAGCTGCTTACAAAAAACTCACTTCAAATTCAATGACATAATAGTTAAAACTAAAAGTATGACAAAATTATGCCATGCAAATATCAATAAAAATAAAAGTCGAGTGACTATATTAATATTTGATAAACTAAACTGGAGAGGAAAGAAAATTTCTAGAGTCAAAGAGGTACATTACATAATGATAAATGAATCGATCCATCAGGAAGATGCAGTGATCCTGAAAGTATACATATCAAACAATAAACTCTCAGAATTCCCGAAGTCAAACTGTTAGAGCCAAAAGAAGAAATAGATAAATCCACACTTCTAGTTGCACTTATAGTTACTCTACAAACTGAGACAAATATTAATTCATAGAGTTTCTTAAATAGGGATCTTTTACAATATAGAAATGTAAGTAAAAAGAACTTGCTTACATGTATCACAAGAATTATAGCATTTTTTCACTATCCTGAGATAAAATTGATAAGATCCAGATATAAAAGATCTAAAGGCATGTGTCTGTTTAAACATTTTTGTGAAGTTGAGACAATGGACCGACCCTGAATGATCAGATATTTCATTGACCATTGTTAGATAAGTCTATGATAAACCATATTCTAGTTATTTGCAAATTATGAAGCCTTCACAATAGGCCACTATTATCAAGCAAGTTCATCAGATCACTAGATTATTTAGCATAAGACACCACCAATTACTAACAAAAGACAAGATATTTTTCTGGAAATAACTTAGGTAGAAACTGTTTTTCAAATGCAATTTAACCTTTTAATATAAGTTGAGTGCTTTGAATGTTTGACCTACTGTGGCAAAAAAATTTTGAGAATCAATTCGTCCTCTGACAAAATATTTATATTTATATACTATTAAACAGTCAAGGAAATAGTCAATAAATATGCAGATAGTGTCAGCCGTGTCTAAATGCATAGATTGTTACCCCTTTAAGTATTTTCATGGAAGTAGTATAGTGGCTCTTTTATTATTATTTTATTGTTATCATTATCATTTATTAAAAATAATATATAGATCTAAGAAGATCAAAGAGGGGAAAAATCACCTCGAAATAAATAATTGTTTCCTTGGACTTACCTGATTTGTGCAGACACTAGCTTGCAAATTATTGATGTTGGGTGTATGGATTGGTGTTGTTCTTTATGGCTATCGAATTTTCTTAATGACACTCGTGTTTTAGTGGACAGACACCTCCAGGCACTCAGTAAATACTTATTGACCAGCCAAGTCACTGTTCTTCATTCATTCTCCTATTAAAATATATTTAGTTCTTTTCCCCATCATATCTAGGATCTTTTAATACAGTCATTTTGAGTTCACCATTGTCCTTCCTAAAAAAATCAAATGTAGGCTTACCATATGCAAATGCAAATACTTAAAAGACTTATGGAAGAAAAATAAAGAATGGGCATTTGGATCAACATTGTTGAAGTAAGTTTATCACCAAGATTCTGTCATGAACATAGCAATGAAACAGATAGATAGAATATGAGTATTTTATTTAGTTTCTCATTAATTTGACTATTGTTTTATTGTTTTCAATATACTTTGAGTGCTTTATTGTTTTTTCCCCAAAATAACAATATTATATATGCACTCTTTGTTTTTTTTAAATAAATCTTCCAACCTTGGAAAAATCACTGCAATTCAAAGGTCCACACTTGTCCTCTGCTTGAGGACAATCCTTATGATAGTTAATCATGGATACAATATAATATTCAACATTACTGTTTGGCAAATATATCCTTAAATGTCCTAAAATTTATGATTCAGTGAACAAATACACTTTACTATTGGTTTCATAGAGTTTTATTTTACTCAACATCTCAATTTGAAGGTTTACTGTCTTAATATGAATCATTTCAATAATATCAGTGTATTTTTTTTTACCGATTTTGGGAGATATGACATAGTTTTCAGACAAGAGCAACCCAAAAGTACCAAATTTTAGTCTTCTTAGGTCAAAGAAGGACTGTTTTCTGGTTATAGATATTTAACAGACTTATAAGTCAAAATGAAGACTGTCAGTCCTTCCCTCTCACACCAGGACATTCCTTGGACTTAAATGAAAAGAATGAGCGTGGTATCTAGGAAGAAGACTAGAAAGTGAGGAACGGAGTAGAATTTCTGGACAGGATTATCAGTCTTGCAAGGACAGCTTTCAGGCCTCTCCCAAAGTTGTGAAAATGGGAGAGATTGCAAACTTCACTCATCTGTCTAGTTTATATTTCCAGTAGGTCAAGGAGGGCTGTGACATCCCTCACGGTAAAGACTGGGATCCGAAATGCCTCACAAGTTGCCTATGAACTTGAAGCGTTGAAGATATGGATTCTGCTAGCTAATGCTTTCCTCTGAAGGACACTGATTTTTGTTTTGGCCAGCAATTTTATAGGCTTACCTCCAAACCCTACTGTCGTTGTCAGCAGCTGAACCTTCTCTCTTCTTTCAAACATTCACCTGTTGCTTTTCACTGTGTACCTTGGAGTCGTCCTGGAACATGCACAATTCTGTGATCATCCAAAGATTTGGAAGGAATTTATTGATAGCTTTCAAGCTTTCCCTTCTGTGACTCCCTTTTTCCTAGGATTTACCCCTTCACATTCCAAACACTCTGGAAGCTATTATCACAAACCTCCAACTTCTCAAGCCAGTAAAATGGTGAATTTCAGTTTAAGTTCCAGCTTCTTTTAAGTAAAAAATCTTATAACTCCAGTTTTTCCCAATGTAGTTTTTCTTCTTTCAAGTATTGAACCTCCTGTGCTTTGTTAATGTTTTGTCTAGGGTTTATAATTTTTGTATTTGGAAGGGCTAGTCTTGTTTGAGTTGCTTTACCGTTATTATCTTTTACTATCCTTGTAATATGCTAATAGGTACTAAACCTTCCTATTTTTGATTTTTGATCATGACAACGACATGATTTTCAGTGCTTGATAAACCATTTCTTCAGTGATATATTTTAATTATTTATCTTTATTCTAATTTTGCTCTTTTATTTGCAGATTCTTGAAAACGGATTCCCTTGGAAATATTTATCTGACAATAGGCACTATACACTTCAAAACTGTTCCTACATGACTCTACACTCCTCACTTCTGGTCACGTATCATTTCTTCAGTGGCTCTCTGATCCAAGTGGTATTACAGAATAAGCGATGATTCAAAGCCTTATTAACCAAAATGTGGTCTGTGGATCAATTTTTTGTCTGTTTGTTTTTTTAAGACATTATTATTTTTTTAGAGAAGTTTCAGGTTTATGGCAAAACTGAGAGGAAAGTACAGAAACTTCCCATGTACATTCTGTCCCCACATATGCATAGCCTTCCCCGTTGTCAACATCTTATATCGGAGTAGTACATTTGTTACAACTCATGAACCTATATTGAAATATCAGAAACACCCAAAGTCCATAGTTTACATTAGGGTTCATTCTTAATATACATTCTATGGATTTGGACAAATGTTTAATGACGTGTATCCACCATTGTAGTATCACACAGAATAGTTTCACTACCCTAAAAATTCTCTGTGCTCCATCTATTCATCCATCCCTCCCGAACCCTGGCAACTACTGATCTTTTATTCTCTCCATAGTTTTGCCTTTTCCAGAATGTCATACGGTTGGAATCATACAGTATGTGGCCTTTTCAGATTAGCATCTTTACTTAGCAATATACAGTTAAGGTCCTTCCTTGTTTTTTATTGGCTTGATGGGTTATTTCTTTAATATTGAATAATATTCCATTTTCTCGATGTAAATGGTTTATCTATTCATCTACTAAAGAACATCTTGATTGATTCCAAATTGTGGCAATTATGAAAAGATGCTGTTATAAACACCCATACGCAGGTCTGTGTGCGGACATAGGTTTTCAGCTTATTTGGGTAGATACTAACGAGCATGACTGCTCCATCATATGGTAAGAGAATGTTTAGTTTTATAAGAAATCACCTATCTGTCTTCTAAAGTGGCTGTACCATTTTGCATTCCAAGCAGCAATGAATGAGAGTTCCTTTTGTTCTACAACCTTGTCAGCATTTGATGTGGTCAATGTTCTGGATTTTGGCCATTCTAATAGGTGGGTAGTCGTATCTCATTGTTGTTTTAATTTGAGTTTCCCTGATGACATATGATGTGGACTACCTTTTCAAATGCTTTATTTTTTTTAATTGCAAAATTAATGTAGAACACTTTGAGACAAAGACTTAGAGCTTTCATTTATGTGCAACCTTCAAAACCTTCAAATAGACAATTTAAATACAAATGTCTACTTTACATTTTGCAGCATGTAATTACATATAAAACTATGAAGGAAAAGAAGATACATGGTTGAAAAATACAAAATGTGGGTGAAATTTTTGACATTTTTAGTTAGCTTATAAGCAGTAAGATACTAAATTAGTTTCCAAGAAAGGAAATAGTGCTTTTTGCTCCCTATGAATACCACCCTTATTAATCCATTTGCCGGTTGAGTACAATTTTTAAATGTCATGGTTGATTTGTGAATTGATGCCCACTATAACAGTTAGATGCTGAATTCTACCATGACAATACTCATTTTGGACACTTTTTCCAGTTCAGGTGTAACTTTTACTTATTAATATGACACTGCAGGAATCATCATTATTTTAATGATCTTTAGAATGTGACAATTTGCTCTATGATACATGCATTATTACCATTCTCACTAAGCGATCTGCCAAGTGATTGTCATCTAATGGAAAGAAGGCAGAGGACACCTGGGGTTTCACGATACAAAAAGGGACTTAAATGGTAGAATCTGCCTACTATGTAAAACATTGAAAATCAGACTTTTAAAGATAGAGGAATGAGAATACCAAAAGTGAAGAATAATTGAAAATGAATGTAACTATATCATATTATATTCTCTTATTATATTCTTTTCAATTTCTGCCTGGACTTATTTAAGAATCCTTGTAATTTCTTATTTGATTTTGCTTTTTAATCTTTACTAAGATCTTTCCATTTGTAAACTCCTTCAAATAACTATGCCATGACAAATGGAGACCATATATATATATATATATATATATATATATATATATATATGATCTTAACAAAGAACTAGAAATACATAATGTGGTAAATGCAGTTTTCCCATTACAGAGTATATAAATGACTGGAAGGTAAGAGAAGTGATAATTCAGCTGCCAAGCTGTATTGCTCCACTGAGAGGACTAATTGCTCAAAACAACCAACCACATCGCATAATTCTCATCTAGTTCATTCTTCCTCTTCTGATAGAAATTCCAGATGTCAGCCCAAACCTCAGTAATTCATGAAGTTTGAGATAAGAATGGAGCTGTGGCCTTCTAACTCTTCTCAGATTTATCTTGTTTCAGTGTAGACGCAAAATATATTTTTCTTTTTTAAAAAATTAAACATTTCCATCACTTCAAAGTAAAACCCCATAACTGTTAAGCAGTTTCTCCCCAGTTCTCTCTCTCCCCATCACCACCCCCTGGCAACCACCAATCTGCATTCTGTCTCTGCGGATTTATCTATTTTAGGTATTTTTTATAAGCAGAATTATATAATATGTGAGTGTTTGTGTCTTATTTCTTTCATTTATCATAATGTTTTTGAGGTTCATTTCCCCTTGCAGCATGTATCACTACTTCAGTTCTTATGGCTGAATATTATTCATATCTATATCATCACTGTTTATCCATTCATCTGAAGCTAAACTTTTGGGCTATTTCCACCTTTTGGCTTTGCGAGCAGTGCTGCTATAAATATGCATGTACATGGACTTATTTGAAGATCAATTTTCAACCCTTTTGGATATATATCTAAAAGTGAAATTGAGGGTCATATTGTAATTCTATGCTTGACTTTTTGAGGAACCAACAAACTGTTTTCCACTGCGACTGAAACATTTTACATTCCCATCAGCAATGTACAAGTGTTCTAATTTCTTTACATTCTTCCTAACACTTCTTTTCTTTTCTTTTTGTATTGTAATCATCTAGTGGGCATAAAGTAATACCTGATTGTGGCTTTGATTTGCATCTCTCTAATGACTAATGATGTTGAACATGTTTTTTAGTGTACTTGTTGGCCATTTGCATATCTTCTTTTGAGAAATGTCTACTCAACACCTTTGCCCCTTTTTGAATTGGGTTGTCTTTTTGTTCTTGAATAGTAAGAGTTCTTCACATATTCGGATACTAGACCTTTTTCAGTTATATGATTTCCATGTATTTTCTTCCTCATTGTAGTTGTCTTTCTATTTTTTGATGATGTCCCTTAATGCACTAAGTTTTTAATTTTCATGAAGTCCAACTTACCTGTTTTTTCTTTTGTTTGTGCTCTGGTGTCTAGGAATATCTAAGAATACATTACTAAATCCAAGGTCATGAAGATTTGCCCCTATGTTTTTTTTGTAAAAATTTTAGTCTTAGCTCTTATATTTAAGTAACTGATCCATTTTGAGTTCGTCTTTGAATATGGTGAGAGGTGGGCATTCAACCTTTCATTTTTTCCCTTGTGGATGTCCAGTCTTAGTACTTTTTTTCCTCATTAAATAGTTTTGTAGCATCAGCGTAATGCTGGCCTCAAAGAATTAGTTAAGAAGTGGTCCCTCTTCTGTTTTTTTGAAGCGGTTGTGAAGTATTAGTGGTAATTCTTTAAATATTTGGTATATTTCACTAGTAAGGCCATCATGTCCTGGGCTTTTTGTGTTGGGAAATTTTTCATTATTGATTCAATTTCTTTACTTGTGATAAGTCTGTTGAGATTTTCTATTTTTTCTTGAGTCAGTTTAGGTAATTATGTGTTTCTAGAAATTTGTCCATTTCTGTTAGTTTATCTAATTTGTTGGCTAATAATTGTTCATAAGATTCTCTTATAATCCTTTTCATTTCTGTAAGATTGGTAGTAATGGTCCCACTTTCATTGTATCACAAATAGACCTGCTCTGCATGGAATGCTACAGACAGCCCTGCATGCTAAAAGCCAGTATTATTTCATTTTTAGTTTGTAACTCCATTTTTTATTTCCTATATGATTTAAAAGTCAATGCATAAAAAGTGATTATAAATCTATGTTATTGGACACGTACTATATAAAAATGTAACTTGTGACAACATAAAGGCAGAGGGGATAGAGCTGTATAGGAGCAGAGTTTTTGAATGCTATCGAAGCTAAATAGGTGTCAATGCAAATTACATTATTAGAAATTTAGAACGTTAATTGTAATCCTAGGATAAACACTAAGGAAATATCTTAAAAATATGCCCAAAAGAAAGTGATAATGAACTAAAAATAGTACACTACCAAAAAACCAACCAAACACCAAAGATGATGATAATGGAGGAAATGAGGGACAAAAATGATGTAGGATATAAAGAACACAAATTTTTGAAACAGCCAAAATAAGCCCTTCCTTATCATTAATTACTTTAAGTGTAAGTGAATTAAACCCTCCACTCAAAAGGCAGAGATCAGCAGAATGGATAAAAAGACATGATCCAACTATATGTTATCTACAGAGACCTGAATTAGATCCTAATACACAAGTAGGTTGAAAATGAAAGGATGGAAGAAGATATTCGTGCAAACAGTAACCAGAAGAGAACGGGGAGGGTTTACTAATAGAGACAAAATAGACTTTAAGTCAAAAAATATTGTTAGAGACAAAGAAGCACATTAAATATTGATAAAAGGGCCAACTTATTAAGAATATATAACAATTATAAACATATATGAATCAAATAACAGAGCCACCAAATATAACTAAGATTAAAAAGAGAAATAGTTCTACAATAACAGTTGAAAATTTCAATACCCTACTTTCAATAATGCACTGAATATCTAGACAGAGGATCAATAAGGAGATATAGGACTTGGACAAAACTATAAACCAACGACAATACTGTTTTGTATATTTGAAAGTTGCTAAGAGCGTAAACTTTAAAAATTTTCATCACAAAAAAACTTTGTAACTGTTTGAGGTGATGGATATGTTACTAATCTTATTGTGGTAATCACTTTGCAATGTATACACATGTTAAATCATTACATTGTACATCTTAAATTTACACAGTATTTCATGTCAATTATATCTCAATAAAGCTGAGGAAAAAATAAACCAACTAAATCTACAGACATAAATAGAATGCTCCACCCAATAAGAGCAGAGTATATATCAAGTGTACACAGAACCCACTCCAGGATAGACTATATATTAGGCAACAAAACAAGTCTAAATAAATTTGGAAAAATTGAAATTATACAAAATGTCTTCTATGACCATGAAGCTAGAATGAATGAATGAAGCTAGAAATCAATTATAGAAGGAAAACTCAAAAATTCAAAAATATATGGAAATCAAACAGCATACTCTTAAATAACCAATGGGTCAAAGAGCAAATCACAAAAGAAATTGGAAATATTTGGAGAATGAAAACGAAACGTAGTGTACTAAAACTTACGATATGTAGGGAAGGCAGGACTTAGATGGAAATTTATGGCAGTAAATTCACACCTTTTTTGAAAAAGACAAAAGATCTCCAATAAATAACCTAACTTTACACCTTAAGTAATTAGAAAAAGGAGGGCAATCTAAACTCAAAGCTACCAGAAGGAAGGAAATAATAAAGATTAGAGTGGGGATAAATGAAATAGAGAATGGAAAAAAAACAGGGAAAATCAATGAAAACAAAAGTTGTTTCCCTGAAAAGATGAACAAAATTGACAAACCTTTGGCTAAACTGACAAAAAAAAAGAAGAGAAGAACATAAAACAAAGAAAACATAAAGCATTGTTAATATTCTAGCTTACATTTAAATAAGTAACGGAGATATGAAAAGAAATACACAAAAAAATTTGTTTTGGTTTATTTATTGTTTTACCATTCTAGTCTGTTATTCTCTCTCAAGGTTTAATATTTAACAATATATTTTGAAGGCTTTGGATTACTTTTGTAATGTTAAAAAAATGTGTCCCTTTAGAAAAGGAACTAATATTCCTGTTTTACTTTATCCATGTATGTCAAAGAAAAAGTGTATATAACACAAAAACTTACACGTTACCCCCTTATTGTTTTGATTATGTACAATTCCTCTGGTTTCTTTCTTCTGTAAATAAAGATTTAGGGAATAAATTCTATAAAAGAAGTTTACAAAGCACATTTTAATTCCTGTTCTGATCAGCTGTTTTCTTTCTTTCTTATTATATATGCTACATGTGTGCAAAACTAAGGCATAAAAGCAACTTGACTATTAACAACGAATCAGGAGGCTTGGGCCTATTACTTCCTTAAGAGTCACTTATAAATGTTTCCTTTCTTTTTGTTTGGGGGATGGTAACATGTCTAGCAAAGCCCACCAATTAAAAGTAGCTAAAGAAACAGTGGAAGGGCAAAGCAGATTTTTCCCTGTGATAATTTATCTGAGGTTATTCCCTATTCAAGTCTTGTATACATAATCTAAGATAATTTAATGTACATATATTCAGAGGAAAATTAAAAATTAAACTGATTTTCTCATAGTACATGCAAAGTTTGACAAATATGACAGTGTTTTTTGAATAGTATTCTTTG
Source organism: Equus asinus (assembly GCF_041296235.1). Classification (NCBI taxonomy): domain Eukaryota; kingdom Metazoa; phylum Chordata; class Mammalia; order Perissodactyla; family Equidae; genus Equus; species Equus asinus. The sequence goes on from NC_091790.1 coordinate 167,686,068, forward strand.
ATTTGGATTCCATAATAACATGGAACAAAGAAATCACCTTGTATTCAATATCAAAAAGATCAATTGTAAAATTTATCAAATGTTGATCTGACATTCTTCATTTAGCTATGTATAATATTTTCATCATAGAACAGTAAATGTTACACTTCAAATTTCTCAATATTTTTTAACATTACATCATTTTTTCTTCTTTAAATTTTTATTCCACCAATTTAGGTTTTTATTCCACTTTCCCAACAAAGTTAGATCTTAATGTAATATATTTTTATGTTTGAAAGTTTATTAATGATCATCGTATCATATTTCTCAGCAATAAAACATGGATATATATTATAATTTATTACTGTGAAATCTCTGTAAACATAAAGCGCTAAATGGTTAACAATATTTTCAAGATTGAGCCATCATGCAATATTTGGGATAAAATTGATTAAAATCACAAATATGTTATTAAACATGAAAAATAATTATTAACCAAAAATAACTATACATGCATCCTGTTAGTAAATAGATGATGCTTTTCTTTCTATTAGTTTATGTGTACATAGATAAATACTATTTTTTATACTGGAATGAAATGAAAGTCAACATCAACTTTCTTCTCAGTTTTCATTTTGGAAAATGTAAACACTGAGAGATATTCACATCAATAGGTAAATTTGAAAGTTGGAAGATTAGGTAGTAGATAGATAGATATAAATCAATTGATCACACAGTTCTTTTAACTCCTTCCAAGTTATATGCTAAAAATTCCATAGTAAGCTATCATTAAAGTTTATTTTCAAAGATCTGTACACCACCAGCTTGATTTGCCCTGTTATCATTGTTTTGGCAAACAAAAAATTGCAAGTCACTTGAAATTCCAAAGGATTTGTTACCCAAAGTCTTTGATTACTCTTTCTGAACACCAGCTCCAGTATTTCAGTTACCCACTTATTTCACTCCTTAGGTTTTTCCACTCTGGGAAATCCATGATTGCCAGATAAAGATTGGGTGAGAGGTTGATTTTCTTCTCAGAGTGGGAGAAGAGAAACTGAGAACGTAGAGGTAGAAAAAAAGAGGCAGTTAAGAATGCTCTGAGCATCATAAGAAATTCAGAAGTTGAGGATCTAAAAATTAATCCCTTAAATTTCAATGTGCATAACTTGGAAAATGTTTTTTTGAGGTATAATTGACATATTATATTAGTGTCAGGTGTACAACATAATGATTCAATATTTTTGTACACTACAAAATGATCAACACAATAAGTCTAGTTAAGATCCATCACCATATAAAGTTACAAATTTTTTTTTACTTGTGATGAGAACTTTTAAGATTTACTCTCTTAGCAACTTTCAAACAAGCAATACAATGTTATCGATCATAGTCACCATGCTTTATGTTATATCCTCATGACTTAGTTTATGACTGAAAATGTGTACCTCTTGACCCCCTTCATCCATTTTGCCCACCCCCTAACTACTCTCCCCTCTGGCAACCACCAATCTACTCTCTGTGTCTATGAGTTTTGTTTCGTTTTGTTTGTTCATTTGTTTTTCACCTTCCACACATAAATGAAATCACATAGTTTTTGTCTTTCCCATCTTTATTTCACTTAGTATAATACCCTCAACGTCCGTCCATGTTGTCACAAATGGCAAAACTTTATTCCTTTTTATAGTTGAGTAGTATTCCATTGCATAAATATACCACATCTTCTTTATTCACTCATTCATCAATGGGCACTTAGGTTGTTTCCCTATCTTAGCTATTTTTAATAATGCTGCAATGAACATAAAGGTGCGTGTGTCTTTTCAAGTTATTGTTCTCATTTCCTTCGGGAATTAGTGTTCTATTTCCTTCCTAAATACCCAGAAGTAGAATTGCTGAATCATATAGTAGGTTTATTTTTAATTTTTTGAGGAGCCTCTACACTGTTCTTCACATTGGCTGCACCAATTTATGTTCCCACCAGTAGCGCACGAGTGTTCCCTTTCCTCCACACCCTCATCGACACTTGTCGTTTCTTGTCTTTTTGATAACAGCCATCCTAACAGGTGTGAGGTTGTGGTTTTAATTTGCATTTCTCTGATAATTAGTGATGTTGAGCATCTTTTATGTGCCTGTTGGCCATCTGTATGTCTTTGGAAAAGTGTCTGTTCAGATACTCTGCCCATTTTTTAAATGGATTGTTGTTTTTTGCTATTGAGTTGTATGAGTTATTTTTATATTTGGATATCAACCCCTCATTGGATTTATGATTTGCAAATATTTTCTCTCATTCAATAAGTTGCCTTTTGTTTTGTTGATGGGTTCTTTTGCTATGCAGAGCTTTATATTTTGATGTAGTTCCACTTGTTTATTTTGCTTTTGTTGCCTTTGCTTTTGAAGTCAGATCCAAAAAATCATCATCAAGATCAATGTTAAAGAGATTACTGCCTGTGTTCTTCTAGGAGTTATATGATTTCAGGTCTTACATTCAAGGTCCTAATCCTCTTTGAGTTAATTTTTGTGTACAGTGTAAGATAGTGGTCTGGTTTTATTCTTTTTATGTGACTGTCCAGTTTTCTCAACACCTTTTGTTGAAAAGACTGTCCTTTCTCCACTGTATATTCTTGCCTCTTTTGTTGTAAATTAATTGACCATATATGTGCGGGTTTATTCTGGGCTCTCTATACTGTTCCATTGATCTATTTGTCTGTTTTTACACTGATACCATATTATTTTGATTACTATAGCTTTGTAATAAATTTTGAAATCAGGGAACATGATGCCTCCAGCTTTGTTCTTCTTTCTCAAGATTGCTTTGGCTATTTGGAGTCTTTTGTGGTTCCATAAAAATTTTAGGATTTATTGTTATATTTCTGTGAAAAATGCCCTTGGGATTTTGATAGAAATAGCATTGAATTTGTAGATTTTTTGGGGTAATATTAATTCTTTAAATCCATGAGAATGGAAGTAGCTTTGCATTTATTTGTGTTGTTTTCAATTTCTTTCTCCAATGTCTTATAGTTTCCAATGTACAAGTCTTTCACTTACTTGGTTAGATTTATTCCTAGATATTTTATTCTTTTTGATGCAGTTGCAAATGGGATTGTTTCTTAATTTCTCTTTCTGATAGTTTTCTGTTAGTGTATAGAAACACAACTGATTTTTGTATACTGATTTTGCATCCTGCAGCTTTACTGAATTCATTTATTAGTTCTAAGAATTTTTGTGTGGAGTTTTTAGGATTTTCTATATATAAAATCATGTCATCTTCAAATAGTGACAGTTTTACTTCTTCCTTTCCATTTTGGATGTCTTTTATTTCTTTTTCTTGTCTAATTCCTCTGGCTATGACTTCAAACACTATGTTGAATAAAAGTGGCAAGAGTGGGCATCCTGGTCTTGTTCCTGACCTTAGAGAAATAGTTTTCTGCTTTTCACTGTTGAGCATAATGTTAGCTGTGGACTTGTCTTATATAGCCTTTATTATGTTGAGGTATGTACCCTCTATACCCATTTTGTTGAGAGTTTGGATCATAAATGGATGTTGAATTTTGTCAAATGCTTTTTCTGCATCTATTGAGATGATCATGTGATTTTTTTCGCCTTGTTTTGTTAATGTGATGTATCATGTTGATTGATTTGCATATGTTGGATCACCCTTATAACCCTGGAATAAATACCACTCAATCATGGTGTTTGATCCTTTTAATAGATCATTGCATTTGGTTTCCTAATATTCTGTTGAGGATTTTTGCATGTATGTTCATTAGGGATATTAGCCTGTTATTTTCTTTTTTTGTGTTGTCCTTGTCTGGTTTGGTATCAGGGTAATGCTGGCCTCATAAAATGTCTTTGCAACTGTTCCCTCCTCTTCAATTTTTTTGAAGAGTTTGAGAAGGATAGGTATTAGATCTTATTTGAATATTTGGTAGAATTCACCAAGGAAAGCATCTGGTCCTGAATTTTTATTTTTTGGGATGTTTTTGGTTTCTGATTCAATGCCCTTACTAGTAATCAGTCTATTCAGACTTTTTATCTCTTCATGATTCAGTCTTGGAAGATTGCCTGTTTCTAGGAATTTATCCATTTCTTCTAGGTTGCTCAATTTGCTGGCATATAATTGTTCATAGTAGTCTCTTATGGTTCTTTGTATTTCTGAGTTATCACTTTTAACTTCTCTTTCATTTTTGATTTTATTTATTTGAGATTTCTCTCTTTTTTACTTAGTGAGTCTAGGTAAGGTTTGTTGATTTTGATTATCTTTTCAAAGAACCAGGTCTTAGTTTCATTTATTGTAACTTTCTCAAAATATTTTAAATATTTTCTGAGTATTGATGTTGTAAAAAGTATCTATGTTATGGTTGTGGTTCTTATTAAGGAGAATCATATTCCTTTTCTGAAAACCTAATAGTGCATTACAAATTCTTCATGACTTAGAGAGTGAAAGCTATGAGTACTGCCATCAAGAGACATATATTTTAATGTGGGAATCTGCCCTCCATATTTTAAACCTACAAATTGAATTTTAACTAAATAACTGTAATAACTGTAAATAGCATAAAGCTCCATTATCTACAAAACCTTGTTGAGTCAATCCTTTTGCATCTAAATGATTTCTAAGAATAATAAATTCAAATTATGGTGAATAAAGTAGTGCTTCTTTTATTTGTCTTAAAAATCTTCGCTCAGACAGTTGCAATGTGTTTGAAAATGACTGATTTTAATCTGAGTTTAGAGCTCTCCCAAGATCCTGCTTCCTCAAATCTACAATGAGAATGCTCCATATCTTTCAGTATTGTTGGGGAAAGAGTATAAAATAAAGAATATTAAAGGACTTTGTATGCTATAAAGCACTCTGCCTACAAACATCATGCTTAAGGGAGATTCTGAAATTTGGTGAACATGTCCAGTTCTTTGTAATTTTATAGAAATAAATCACATTCTTTTAGCCTTCATCTTTCCAAAATGAAAAATCTGCTTTTGTAGATTGCCCTTTTGGAAATTTCCATCAAATCAAAGTTTATTAGTGTCCACTCTCTGCTGAGCACTTCACTGGCTGTTTATAATGCACAGATAAATGTAACAGGATTCTTGTCTTTACTTCCTTTCTAACCTCTTTGTCGCTTATTCAGTGCTTCTAAAATTGCTTGGCCAAAAGTCCGCTCTTGGTTGAGAACTGTGAATACGGGCCTGAGGGAGAAACAGTGGGAGCAGGCATGCCTCAGTTTGAGGAGAAAATAAATAGTCCATCTCTCATTGTCCTTCAAAAGAGCAATGAATAGAACTGCCACTGTATTTTAAGTACGATTGTCCATCATAAAAAAAAATTCCATTTCAAAATATGTTTTCCAGTACTCTCCCCTTGGGCTTTTTCATATTATAGTGCATTTTTTTCTTCCTGAAATACAATGAACAAATTTCTGCTCAAATAAATTAGTTTTCCAATTTTGACTCTTAACCTAGTCAAGTCAATAAGTTAATACGCTAAGAGTGGAGAAAAATTGGGTGAATAGGAAAATATATCTCTTCAGGACATGAATATAGTACTATAAACATCACAACTTCCCCTTCCCACGGGGACTCTTCTTTATTTGCCACCTATCATTTTATAGTCTTTTCGGCTGTGCAGACATGGGGACAAGATCTCACCCTCTATAGTAACCAAAAACACATGTTTATCCTTTTACGAATATAGTGAAGCTCCATATAATATATGGACCAGACAACCTATTCACCATGCCTGCATTTATAACTGCATAGAGCCTCAACAGCAGTGTGGCGTTTCTTTGATCATGCATACGTGAAGGTGGTTAGAAGTAAATGATCAATTTATCTCTCAGCAAAAAGCTTGAATGATATGATAATTTGAACATTGGTCAGAAAAGAGGATGATCTAAACCTCCTGTAAACCCAGGTTAACTACTTTCTCTTAATTTCTCATAATCACTAAGGATATGCTGTGATATAAAAACACTGACAAGAACTCTTCTCATTTTGAGTTCTTGAATTTCTGAAGATCTTTTAGCTATGTTGAGGAAGAGCTGACTCACTGTAGCATGGCTCTGCCATATCCATTCTCCCATGGCTTCCTCCATCTCTCATTTTCTAGATTCTCATAGTTTAATAGGTATGAACATAGAAACAGGGAAATAAACGTAAATACTAAATTTCATCTCCATACCTGTAACTAAATAAATAAAACAAATTTGTCCAAAAAAATGACTTGTCTAACAATTTTGTTGTCTTAACACCTATACTTGCTTATTAAAATTGTTCACAATTCTCAACACTTTAAAAAAAGATAACATAAAGAAAACATACAACTTCACGGAATGCTCACATCTTTTGTTCCCTCAGTTTTTTTGCATTTGTTGCCTTTGACACCCAACTTTAAATTGCTGAAGCCATTCTTTTCTAGGCCAAATCACTTTTAAAAGGAAAAGGCAGTACTATAAAATCAATGAGTAACTCTAAATTGAATGAGTAGTTTGACAGCGTAAGTTGAGATTGCTAACATCAAATGCACCATTTGAAATAGAAGAAATTTAGGTCATGTCATTCTTTCCCTCTCCCATTTCCAGGAATAGGTCAGTAACTCCTGAACCTCTGCAAAGAGTTGGCTCATTTACTTTACCTAAATAAAAAAAAAAATTAACTGCAAGTAGATATGAAATGAAGAACACAGACATTTTGATAGAAATCAATTTAAAAGTTACCAGGAACGTGCTGTTAAATAAAATATAACGGGATACAAAGCATCTTCATGTTATTAGCAAATTTGTATATATTAGAGAAACTCAGCATATTGAATACTCATGAACAAACCCTGATATTTTCTCCATCAGGTAGTTTTACTCATATCCTTCCTGCCTGCCTAATCACCAGGTGGCAGTGTAGTAGCACTCATCCATGTCTGTCTTTGAAAAGACTCAATAAAAGCGTCATTACAAAGATATTTTCACATAGCATAGGTAGAATTGTTTGGTTTTAATTTTTTTTAAGTGTTACTCTCTCCCAGTATTAAAACAGCCCTGCATACTATTTCAAAAATTGCCTTTTGCTTTGAGAGCTATGTAGATAGTTCCCTTCGCTAATTTTCTAAACTAGAAAAACTGAATATGTATCACCTAAGTGTTCTTTGTTATCTTCGAGTTTTAAATAGGAACCTTTCCAACATCATAGTAGGAAGTGAAAATGTATTTTTTTCAACCAGCACTTTTCAACAATTGGATTAAGGCAGGGTTTCCCACAGCTTCAACAGAAGCACATGCCAGCGGACTACAAAGCTCTAAGACAAGAATTCTGACATTTTATTTTTCCTTATCTAAACTTCTCCAGCTGTCATTATGCCGTCTGAGACAAGTTCTCAGTCAACAGGACTGTTGCACTCCATCAATTCCTTTGTATTTGCACAATGTCCATTCAGCAGTTTAACTGGGACAAAAGAACCAATTTCAACATTTGGTTCCAGATACTCAGGATTTATGTTGTGTTCAAAGTATGTCGGGATCTTCTTTTTTGCAGATGGAAATTCAGAGATCCAGGTTATGTCATCTGATCCAACATCAACGAGTGAGTATAGGACAAAATCTAAAACTTATAACATTTATGTTTTCTCTCTGTCTGGGTTTAGCGTCATATCATCCTGAAACACTCTTGATGGACTGGAGAAAAGGTGTTTGGGAATGTCTCTCAATCCTTCTATAAAATCTTTTCCTATATTTACAGTCAGTGGAGGAGAAGACTGTCTGTCTTTGGAAGAACTATGCAGGTACTATTTGGGAAGCAGGAAATGCCTTTTTCTGTGGTAACTGGGGTTAAACTGCACATATGGTTCTTTAAAAGTTGAAAAACCTTTGGAAAACAAAAAGAAAGGGAACTACTATATGACCTGAAGAGTCACTGGAAGTCTTAGATGACCAAATTGACAAACACTTATAGACCTTGCCTTGGGAAACTGTTCTTCTATAGACAGTGCACCTCCATATGTTTGAAGCAGTTGATATTTTTTACCCTAAATAAAATTATCCAACCCCACAGCTAATCTAGAAAATAACACAATCATAATCCATATTGGGCTGTTGAGCAACTATTTTCACTTATGCGCAATTTTCTTAAGTTCATATTAGAACATGTGAAACATGTTCAAACTAAGTTAAAATGGATAAGACCCAAAATTAGGATCTTAAGATTTAGTATTTCAACTTAGTTTCTGTAGTGAAATTTGTTACTCTGTATTGAGGAATTCTTGGTTACATTAAAACTCCAAATATGTTAGGGACAAGGCTCAACCATACATCATTGTGGCCAAAGTACTATATAGCTCTATTTAGAGAAAAATACATAACTGAGTCCAGATTTTCAAAAGATGACCTCTGTTGAATTGTTGAATTGTAAGACATTTCAGTTTCTTGGTTTTTCAGGCTGCTTCTTCTAGAATTCTTCAAATAATAGCATATATAGTCTTATAAAATAATCACATTGAAAATCATTCAACCTACACAATACATGCTGAAATCAAAATCTACTTGTCAATAGCTACAAGGTGAAAAGTGCTGTGAATAATAATTTTAAGATGTTACATCTTAAATGCTTCAATTATCTTTTATAACTAGAAATATTTCATAGAGATTCATTTTTAATTACTTCTTAATTCGGTAACTGGGAAGTCATTTTTTTAAGACAAATTTGATAAAATTATTAAAAAATAAATGTTAAATTAGATAAGCAATGACATTACATGGATTTCTCCCTCACTTTTAATATAAATTAATTAATACACATTTCTAGAGATCTTATAATTTGAGAGCTAGAAAGTTCTTTGGAGATATTCCAGAAAAACTTATTTATTTTATAAATGAGAGAAATGAGATCTAGTGAAGTTAAGTGACTTATCTAAAATGATACAAATAATCAGTAATGAAATTAGATTTATAATTCAAATCTCCTGAGTCAAGTGCCTTCTGTAAGATTTTCCAAAGTTTTGAAATAACACCTAAGGTGTTTAATTATATTCATATTTTATATTTTATATGTCCAATTCCTAGTGGATTCTTAAAGCTTACTACATGAAATTTAAGGCAAAATGTTTTTCTTAATATATTTTTCTTAGGAAAAGTTACTATTCTTGACCAATCTTGAGATAAAATTAATTGGCTAAGAGTAACAAATATAGAGACAAATGAGCCTGGATTCAAATCCCAACCAGGTCTATAACTAATTTTGGGCAAATTACTTAACCTCTCTGAGCTTTATTTCCTCACTTATCTAGTGAAAATAAGAATTGTGCCCTTCTCCAGGTTTGTGACAAGGATTGGGGCTGGCCAGTGGCACAGCAGTTAAGTTCGCATGTTTGGCTTCGGTGGCCCGGGGTTCCTCAGCTCAGATCCTGGGTGCGGAGATGGCACCGCTTGGCATGCCGCGCTGTGGTAGGTGTCCCATGTATGAAGTAGAAGAAGATGGGCATGGATGTTAGCTCAGGGCCAGTCTTCCTGAGCAAAAAGAGGAGGACTGGCAGTAGTTAGCTCAGGGCTAATCTTCCTCAAAAGAAAAAAATAATCAAAATAAATGGGACTACAAGATCTCCAAACTTTATCAATGCAAGAAGACTAATCCCACGGCATATAGTAGTGAAGCTAGCAAAAGTCAACGACAAGGAGAAAATACTAAGAGCAGCCAAGCAAAAGAAACTAACCTACAAAGGAACCCCCATCAGGCTATCAGCAGATTTCTCAGCAGAAACTTTACAGGCTAGAAGAGAGTGGAATGATATATTCAAAAATCTGAAGGACAAAAACCTACAGCCGAGAATTCTCTACCCAGTGAAAATATCCTTCAAATACAATGGAGAAATAAAAACTTTCCCAGATAAACAAAAATTAAGGAAGTTCATTGCCACAAAACCTCCTCTTCAGGAAATGCTCAGGAAAACCCTCATTCCTGTAAAACCGAAAAAAGGAAAGGGGCTACAAAACCAAGAGCAAAGGAGATAAGTAGAAGGACAACAACAGAGAGTAGCAGCTCTCCATCAGAACAGATTAAACCATGGGACGAGAAACAAAGGAAATTGAAGAAAACTGGAAAACAAGACATAAAATGGCAGCGGTAGGCCCCCACATCTCAATAATCACTCTAAATGGAAATGGATTGAACTCCCCAATCAAAAGACACAGAGTGGCAGGATGGATCAAAGAACAAGACCCAACAATATGCTGCCTCCAGGAAACACACCTCAGCCCCAAAGACAAACACAGACTCAGAGTGAAGGGATGGAGAACAATACTCCAAGCTAATAATGAACAAAAGAAAGCAGGTGTCGCTATACTAATATCAGACAAGGTAGACTTCAAAGCAAAACAGATAAAGAAAGACAAAGAGGGGCAGTATATAATGATAAAAGGGACTCTCCACCAAGAAGACATAACACTTATAAATATATACGCACCCAACACAGGAGCACCCAAATTTGTAAAGGAACTCTTAACAGAACTAAAAGAAGACATCAACAACAATACAATAATAGTAGGGGACCTCAACACACCATTAACACCAATGGACAGAACATCCAGACAGAAAATCAACAAGGAAATTATAGAATTAAATGAAAAATTAGAGCAGATGGACTTAATAGATATATATAGAACACTTCATCCAAAAACAGCAGGTTACACATTCTTCTCAAGTGCACATGGAACATTCTCAAGGATAGACCATATTTTGGGAAACAAAGCAAGCATCAATAAATACAATAGAGTTGAAATAATATGAAGCATCTTTTCTGATCATAATGCTATGAAACTAGAAATCAACGACAAGAATAAAGCAGAGAAAGGTGCAAAATGTGGAGACTAAACAACACGCTTCTGAACAAACAATGGATTATTGAAGAAATTAAAGAAGAAGTCAAATATTATCTGGAGACAAATGAAAATGAGAACACGACATACCAAATCATTTGGGATGCAGCAAAAGCAGTCCTAAGAGGGAAACTCATTGCAATACAGGCCCACCTCACTAAACAAGAAAAAGCTCACATAAGCAACCTCGAACGACACCTAACAGAATTAGAAAAAGAAGAACAAACAAAGCCCAGAGTCAGTAGAAGGAGGGAAATAATAAAAATAAGAGCAGAAATAAACGATATTGAAACAAAAAAGACAGTAGAAAGGATCAATGAAACAAAGAGTTGGTTCTTCGAAAAAGTTGACAAACCCTTAGCCAGACTCACCAAGAAAAGAAGAGAGAAATCTCAAATAAATAAAATTAGGAATGAGAGAGGAGAAATCACAACAGATACCAATGAAATACAAGGGATCATGAGAGAATACTATGAAAAACTATATGCCAACAAATTGAACAACCTAGAAGAAATGGACAAATTCCTAGACTCCTACAACCTCTGCCAACTGAATCAGGAAGAAGTGGAGACTCTGCATAGGCCAATCACAAGTAAAGAAATAGAAACAGTAATCAAAAACCTCCCCAAAAATAAGAGTCCAGGACCAGACAGCTTCTCTGGAGAATTCTACCAAACATTCAAAGAAGATTTAATACCTATCCTTCTCAAACTATTGCAGAAAATTGAGGAAGATGGAGTTCTCCCTAACACATTCTATGAAGCCAACATCACTCTGATCCCCAAACCTGACAAGGACAACACAAACAAGGAGAACTACAGGCCGATATCACTGATGAACATAGATGCAAAAATCCTCAACAAAATTCTGGCAAACCAAATACAGCAATATATCAAAAAGATTATACACCATGATCAAGTGGGATTTATACCAGTGAGACAGGGATGGTTCAACATCCGCAAGTTAATCAACGTGATACACTACATTAACAAAATGAGAAACAAAAACCACATGATCATCTCAATAGATGCAGAGAAAGCATTCGACAAGATCCAGCATCCATTTATGATAAAAACCCTCAACAAAATGGGTATAAAAGGAAAGTACCTCAACATAATAAAGGCCATATATGACAAACCCACAGCCAACATCATACTCAATGGACAAAAACTGAAAGCCATCCCTCTGAGGACAGGAACAAGACAAGGGTGCCCACTTTCACCACTCCTATTCAACATAGTACTGGAGGTGTTGGCCAGAGCAATTCGGCAGGAAAAAGAAATAAAAGGAATCCAAATAGGTAATGATGAAGTAAAACTCTCGCTGTTTGCAGATGACATGATCTTATATATAGAAAACCCCAAAGAATCCATAGAAAAACTATTAGAAACAATCAACAACTACAGCAAAGTAGCAGGGTATAAAATCAACATACATAAATCAGTAGCATTTCTATACACTAACAATGAACTAACAGAAAAAGAACTTAAGAACCCAATCCCATTCACAATCACAACGAAAAGAATAAAATACCTTGGGATAAATTTAACCAAGGAAGTGAAGGATTTATACAATGAAAACTACAAGACTTTCTTGAAAGAAATTGACGACGATATAAAGAGATGGAAAGACATTCCATGCACATGGATTGGAAGAATAAACATAGTTAAAATGTCCATACTACCTAAAGCAATCTACAGATTCAATGCTATCAGAATCCCAATCAGAATCCCAAGGAGATTCTTTACAGAAATTGAACAAAGAATCCTAAAATTCATATGGGGCAACAAAAGACCACAAATTGCTAAAGCAATCCTGAGTAAGGAAATCAAAGCCAGAGGAATCACAATCCCCGATTTCAAAACATACTACAAAGCTACAGTGACCAAAACAGCATGGTACTGGTACAAAAACAGGTCCACAGATCAATGGAACAGAATTGAAAGCCCAGAGATAAAACCACACATCTATGGACAACTTATCTTCGACAAAGGAGCGGAGGGCCTACATTGAAGAAAAGAAAGTCTCTTCAACAAATGGTGCTGGGAAAGCTGGACAGCCACATGCAAAAGGTTGAAAATTGACCATTCTTTTTCACCACACACCAAAATAAACTCAAAATGGATCAAAGACCTAAAGATTAGGCCTGAAACAATAAGTCTTCTGGAAGAGAATATAGGCAGTACACTCTTTGACATCAGTTTCAAAAGAATCTTTTCGGACACTATAACTCCTCAGCTGAGGGAAACAATAGAAAGAATAAACAAATGGGACTTCATCAGACTAAAGAGCTTCTTCAAGGCAAGGGAAAACAGGATTGAAGCAAAAAAACAGCCCACTAATTGGTAAAAAATATTTACAAGCCACCTATCCGACAAAGGGTTAATCTCCATAATATACAAAGAACTCACACCGCTTAATAACAGAAAAACAAACAACCCGATCAAAAAATGGGCAGAGGACATGAACAGACATTTCTCCAAAGAAGATATATGGATGGCCAATAGACACATGAAAAGATCTTCATCATCGCTAATCATCAGGGAAATGCAAATCAAAACTACACTAAGATACCACCTTACACCAGTTAGATTGGCAAAAACATCCAAAACCAAGAGCAACAAATGTTGGAGAGCTTGTGGAGAAAAAGGAACCCTCATACACTGTTGGTGGGAATGCAAACTGGTGCAGCCACTATGGAAAACAGTATGGAGATTTCTCAAAAAGTTAAAAATAGAAATACCCTATGACCCAGCCATCCCACTACTGGGTATCTATCCTAAGAACCTGAAATCAGAAATCCCAAGAGTCCCTTGCACCCCTACGTTCATCCCAGCATTATTTACAATAGTCAAGATGTGGAACCAACCTAAATGCCCAGAAACTGATGATTGGATAAAGAAGATATGGTATATATATACACAATGGAATACTACTCAGCCATAAAAAAGGACAAAATTGGTCCATTCACAGCAACATGGATGGACCTCGAGGGTATTATGTTAAGCAAAATAAGCCTGACAGAAAAAGATGAACTCTATATGACTCCATTCATAGGTGTAAATTAACATATTGACAAGGAGAACTGATCGGTGGTTACCAGGGAAAAGGCGGGGTGGGGGGAGGGCACAAAGGGGGAAGTGGTGTACCCACAACATGACTAACAATAATGTACAACTGAAATCTCACAAGGTTGTAATCTATCATAATCTTAATAAAAAAAAACAAATGGGACTACATCAAACTAAAAAGCTTCTGCACAGCAAAGGAAATTATCAAAAAGATGAAAAGGCAACCTATGGAATGGGAGAAAATATTTGCAAACTACATATCTGATAAAGGGTTAATATACAAAATATATAAGGAACTCATACAACTCAATAACAACAGCAAATAATAATCTAATTTAAAAATGGGCAAAGGACCTGAATAGTCGTTTTTCCAAAGAAGATATTCAAATGGTCAACAGGTGCATGAAAAAGTGCTCAACATCATTAATCATCAAGGAAATGCAAATCAAACCATAACGAGATATCACGTCACGTCTGTTAGAATGACTGTTATAAAAAGGACAAGAGATAAGTATTGGCAAGGATGTTGAGAAAAGGGAACCCTTGTGCACTGTTGGTGGGAATATAAATTGGTACAGCCACTATGGAAAACAGTATGGAATTTCCTTATATACTTGAAAATCGAACTACAACATGATCCAGCAATTCCATTGGGTATATATCTAAAGAAAATGAAATCATCTCAATGAGATATCTGCACCTCCACATTCATGACAGCATTATTTACAATAGCCAAGATACAGAAACAACCTAAGAGTCCACGTAAAAATGAATGGATAAAGAAAATGTGGTATATATGTAATGTATGTACATACACACACACACACACACACACACACACACACATACATATACAGGAATATTATTCAGCCATAAACAAGAACAAAGTCCTGCCATTTGTGGCCATGTGGATCAATCTTGAGGACATTATCCTAACTGAAGTAAGTCAGACAAAGAAAGAGATATGCAGTATGATCTCACTTATATATGGAACCTAAAAGAACCTAAGTCATAGAAACAGAAAAGAGAGTGGTGGTTGCCAGAAGCAGACAGTGGGGGGTGAGGAAATGGATGAAGCTAATCAAAATGTATAAACTTCCGGTTATAAGATAAATAAGTTCTGGGGATGTAATGTACAGCACAGGGACTGTAGTTAACAACGTTGTATATTTGAACGTTGCTAGGAGAGTAGATCTTAATAGTTATCATCACAAGAAAAATAATTATAACTTTGTGCAGTTAGGAATGTTAACTAAAGTACTGTGGTAATTATTTCACTATATATATATATCAAATCATTATGATGTACACTTTAAGCTTATACAATGTTACACGTCAATTTTATCTCAATAAAGCTGAGGGAAAATAAAAAACAAAGCAAAAGAAAAGGACATTGGGTAGAGGGCACCCATCCTAAATTGGATGAGGGAGAGAGGGAAAGCCTCTAAGGTTACAGTTGAGCTAGGATGAAAATACTGAGAAGGAAGTACTTAAAAGTTTGGAAAAGAGCATTCTAGGAAGAGGGAAAAATCGGATCCAAAGCTCCAATTTGGAGGAAATTAAATACTAAGGTGTAATACCAACTAAGCCTCCTACAGGGAAGAACTATAAATAGAACAAAGGACAGACCCACTGCAGTCAAATGGCTCTGCCTTGCATTCCCACTGTCATTCATCACCTGCAATATGATGTTGAACAAGTTAATTAAATCCAAAGTGGCCCAGGTTCAGTTCCCGGGCGCAAAATCACACCACTCGTCTGTCAGTTGCCATGCTGTGGCGGAGCCTCACATAGAAGGACTCACAACTATGATACACAACTATGCACTGGGGCTTTGGGGAGGAAAAAAAAAAAGAGGGAGGAAGATTGGCAACAGGTGTTGGCTCAGGGCAAATCTTTCTCAGCAAAAAGAAAAAAAAAAAAGATTTCCTTATAAAGAATTGAACTATTTAGTATAACTTGACAAGAGAAAACAAAAAAAAATTACCTCAGAAAGAAAAAAATAACTACATCTTTCTGTCTTAAATTTTTTTCTGATAGCTTATTAATGAATATGTAAAGAATAGTGATATTAAAGAAATGTCCCATAATGAGATTATCTGTTACTACTACAATCTATTTCTCATAGTATATTGGACAACCCAGGTTCTGATATTTTCTTCAGTCACATTTTGAGGAAAACTTTTCAATTCAGGAAAATAATTTAATTAACTAGTGAATATCTAAATGTAAGAGTAATGAGAACCTGAACATTGACTAGAGAATTAGAAAAGCACAGGAGGGATTGAAGGAGGGGGAAAACCCACATAGAGGATGGTAGGGAATGAAAATGGAGAAAGTCATCACCTTCATTAATACATTTTAACCAGGGTCAGGAAATATAGCGCTAATAAAATACTAATTTGATTTAGTACCAAACAGAGGCAACCTACAGTGTGAATGACTGTGTGTGGTGGGCGGATGTAGTTCTCTAAAACTATTTCTGATTAAAACAAGAGTCGTCATGAATTAAATAAAATTCCTAAAAGGGAAAAAATTCATTATGCTGCATAAAGGAAATTACATTTTTTTCTTCAAGGGAAAATGAATTTCAAATATAACGCGAAAACAATAATTTAAAAGATTCTAATTGATTTCTAAAATGCTCAAATTACTTGTTGGGTACATTGTTCAGCTCAATTTTCTCTTCTGTAACTTTTTTTAGACGAGTGCTAATACATATAAATGCCAATTATTTATTCTAGAAGATCAAAATTCTTCTGTCATATTGATTTCTATTTCACTTCTTTCTAGGGTTGTTATAATTAATTGGTAGGTAGCATGAGTTGTCAGGGAATTTTCCCATGCTAATTTTCCCAAGCTAAGTGATGGGTGGTGGGTTAGCACCCACAGAACAGTGATTTTATTTCTGTGGTCTTATTTTAGAGGAAAGGAGCAGCTATAATTTATTTTTAAGATGCAATACAAGCTAAAGAAAAAGTAAATGAGATATAAAAGATGCAATAAGAGTATGTGGATAGAAAGGTTGGGAAAGAGGCAATAAGTAATAAATGGAGAAAAAAGAAGAGCAGGTTTGGGATATTACTCACCTGAATTTCCTATTTACTGATTGATAGCATGTCAATACAGGAGATGGCCTGAGGTTTCCACACTCATTCTGTTCAAACCTATGTGGCCCAGTTCAAATTTCAACCTCCTCCATATTCTCCATTTGACTTCTTTTAACTAAAATGGCAAATAAAATTTTCCTCTCTGAAAGACCTTCTCTTCATGGCCAGAAATTTAGCCCTGGAACACTCAACTTTCATGGCATTTTTTTAACACTATCATATGATAATTGTAATGAAAATAATCAAGTATCTGTTTGCTTGTCGCATCATCTTTCAATAATTGTGACAGCAAATTACTTCGGAAAGAGAGAAATTATTACACTGATAAAGTGGTTATTTCAGCTGAAAAATTATTCCATCACCTATTCTCCACACAGAAATGTTATTAAAAACTGGAAAACAAATTCACTGACCACGACAATATAATGAAATTGAATTGACTGAAGTATATATTCTTTGTGTGCTGTGTATTCTTATTGTCTTAAGTCTGCTGGATGAGGGTTTTCAACAAATGCAATCTTGTCAGCCAGGGCGAAAAATCTCTCCATGTGAGGATGTGTGATCACATTAAAATGTTTCAGTAATCTTATCCTCCTTCTCATTTTTATGATAATCTAACATATAACATATAGATCATAAAATATGGAGCAGAAAAACCAAATACATTTAGAAAATCTATAACGAATTTGAATGAGGGGGCATATGGGAAGGAATAAAATTCAGAAATAAGAAAAATTGTTACTGGAGATATAAGTTCCCAGTAAACGTTAGTCACTATTTATGCATATTGCTTTATTCATTTACTTAAACATTATCTAACTCTCCCAATATAAAGTCCATGTGTGGGCTTTGATTTTGTTGCACCACCTTCTTTCCAGAATGTTCAATACTGTCAATAAATAATCTATTGAATAAATGCATACATACCTACTCTTTGGAAAAAAAATAGCAAAAACACGAACTTCTTGAATTTGGGGGTGCATCTATGTACATATTGATTGGAGCACATATTTAAAAATATACAGTTGTATCTGTCTTGGGAACCTATTTAAGAAATCAGAAAGCTAACCTTTGCTGATGGAAGAAGAGAATTTCCAAATAGAGAATTGAAGCAATCATAGGCTATATCTCCAGATAATTGCTTAAACTTGCAAATTATTTTGATTGAGTAGGAAAAGCTGAAAGACGTCATCCCCCACCCATGTGCTCAAACCCAGAACTCGAGAGTCTCCATGTCTCTTCCCTTTCCCATACTCTCAGTTCAGTCATACCACCTTCACATACGTTGAATCCACCCAATTCCTTCCATCTCTGTGGCTATTCCAAACCACTATTAATTTTCTCCCAGATCCTTTTCTCCTGAATCACTGCATTAGCCTCCCCGCTCTGGTCTTGCTCTCCTCCATCAATCCTTTCTCCAAATAGCAGCCTAAATGATCATTTTCAGAGTCAACCTCATATGCTATCCCCGTTTCACAGGTTCTGGTGACTTCCAATTCCACCTATAATAAAATCCAAACCCCTTACGTGGCCTATGAAACTTTATATAATCTGAAACTCTGTTAGCTCATAACTGCAAACTCTAGCACACTGTGTTCTAGCAATATGAGCTTTTTCTCTGTTCTTCAAGAACTCCAAGTTTTTTCCTACCCCAGTGCCTTTGCACATGATGAACCCTTTGCCAATAAACTCTGCTCTCAGATGTTCATATGCCTGGCCACTTATTATTCATACTCATATCCTTCAAAAGGTCTTCCCTGATAGTCCTATCTGTAAAAGCCCATCACCCCCATTTATTCTCTATTCCAGTGGTTTGCAAACTGAGGCTCCAATTTCAGCTGTTTGTTTTAGTAAATATAGTTTCATTAAAACACAGCTATCCTAGGGGCTGGCCCCGTGGCCGAGTGGTTAAGTTCGCGCGCTCCACTGCAGGCGGCCCAGTGTTTCGTTGGTTCGAATCCTGGGCGTGGACATGGCACTGCTCATCAAACCACACTGAGGCAGCGTCCCACATACCACAACTAGAAGAATCCACAACGAAGAATATACAACTATGTACCGGGGGGCGTTGGGGAGAAAAAGGAAATAATAAAATCTTTAAAAACAAAAAACAAACAAAAAAACCACGGCTATCCTATTGGTTTACATAGGACCACTTTTGCACTACAACATGAGAGTAGAATAGTTGTGACAGAGACCAAATGGCCCACAGAACCTAAAATATTTACTCTTGGACCTTTAAGAAAACATTTGCCAACCAGTGCTCTATGCCATGACTCTGAATACAATCTGACAGTATGTTATATTCACATATGTTTGTTTGTTGACTGTGAGCTCTATGAAAGCAGAGACTTATCTGTCTCATTCAAATCCTAATATCCAGCATTGTGCACATTTCCAAGAACATAATAGGTTTTAAACAAATATTGTTTGAATCTTCGAAAATATTAGAAAAGATTTACATTTTCAGAGGGTTGGTAGATTGCAATAAACATTCAAAATATTGGCTGCTTCTTTCTAGGGGAAGATAATTCCCTATTTCACCAAAACCGTGCCTGACCTTGTGACTTGTGGTACCCTCCTCCTGGGGGCAGATTAGATGGTCTCCCTATTGCTACTGCTGTTGAACTCAGAATGACCATTTGACTACATGTGGCAAATGAAAGATGGGCAGAAACACTAAACGTTTTTGAGCAGAAACTACAAAAGCCAGCTCTTGGTTCACCAACTCATTCTTTTCCCTTCACCACATTGTCCAGAATAGGCACTGCTTCACCATCTCGCGTCCTGAAGTAAAGACCTGACTGAAAAGACTCATGTTACAGATGTTATAAGAAGGAGAAGTAACCTTTATTACTGCAAAAAACTGAGATAGGGGTGTTCTATGTTAACACAGCCTAACTTAACCAAAATTAATGGATGCAAGGAGTATGTAGGATACATCGTAGATAATTAGAACGGTTTTTAGGTCAATGAAATGTCTTCTTCAAACTACATAGATGTATTTCCTAGTTACAGCCTGGGGTGTTCAATGTATCTTTACTAACTTCTCTCACTTCTCTTGTGATTGGGAACAGATGGCTGCAATAATTTTCAGATGATGTTCTGATGATTTGGGAAACATTGAACAATCTTTAATCATCTTGAAATCCTTAAGAAATAATTTGTTATTTATTGGAAAAAATGAGCTGCAAGACACATTTCTTCAGGAATGACTTAGCATAGAAAGTACCCATGATTAGGGCAAACGATCAGGTAAGACAGGTTATGGTTCAAATGTTCTCACTGATGTCAACTGCATTTTCTTTCCTATCAATGTATAAGGAACTGTGTTGTGCAAAACTATAAATTCTGAATATTAAGCACTTACTGAATAAAAGATCTGAGACAAAAATGGTAGAATGTTATAATATTCAAATAGATAGATATATGTAAATTTGAAATTGTAATTTGAGGTAAAAATATTTAATAAAAGTTACAAAAGATTTACTCACTAAAATCTTCATGGTCACTCTTTTAATGGAAATATTTATCTAGACTGTAAAAAACATAAGATTATCTTTTTTATTTAATATGATTTTTTTCTTATTATAGAAACAATAAGTGGAGAGAATTTGAAATGTAAAGAAATAAAGAAAACTATACGTGAACTTTACCACTCAGAAATTATTAACCACCTTCAATATTTGAAGCTGGTTGTTACATCCTGCCTATATCATATCCATGGCTATATCTGTCTAGAGTTTTACAAAATTTAGGTCACATATTATAGTCAGCTTCATCTTCTAGATTTTATTGTCATTATGAGTGATCTATTTCTTATTCTTACAAAATATATTTCATTAATTCCATAATTCAGATTACTGAACCATTGCCGTATTTTAAACAATTTTTTGTTTACACATTTTACTGTTAAAACTGTTATTTAAAGAAATTCTTCCCTTTTAAAAATTAGAAGCATGTTTTTCACATTATAAACATTATTGAATAACTAGACAGCTGATGCATATCAAATTGCTTTCCACACAATGTGCGCCAATTTTCTACCCATATTAAATATGCAGGAAAGTCCTCTCTTAATATCTGCTCAATATTTGAGTCTTCTCATAATGAGGTCTAAGTCTGGGTTTTCTGTTCTGTCTCAGTGACCCATACTATACCACAATAGCTTATCTTATGGATCCTCTCTTCTTAGATATTTGGATTATTTCTCATTCAAATAGTGATAATAGTAACTGAAGTTTCTTGAGTTCTTAGTGTATGTTAGCCACACTGCTAAGCAGACAAATCTATCTTATTAGGTACATAGATTAGTGTGTATGTGTGTGTTTCGCTTCAAAGAATGAACTTTTTATTATTGACCTGTTCTCCCTAATATTGTCTTACACCTTAAATTTTGTCTAATATTAACATAGTTAACTAAGTATTTCTCTTGGCAAACGTTTCCCCAGGTTTTCCCATATTTTTACTTCAATAACTCTTTGCTTTTTTTACTCTTTACTAGTTATGAGTATATACATTATTTTCATTAATTTTTAACTTGCTATTTTTCCTCATTATAGAATATAAATATATACATATATATGCATGCTATCTTAAATTTTCTTCGGAGCACAAATCAACATTATTTTTCATTATATTTCTCTTAAGTGCTTATTCACCCTTTTGTGTGTGTGTTCATGTCCTCACATCTTAGATTGCTCTCAAATCATCTTTCTACTTGCTGAAGTACGCCAGTGTAAAAGGTCCCATTAATTGCTACCTCCTCATGTAAAATGCTTAGTTTTATGTACCTATTAATATCTTTATTTCACATTTTTGAAAAGGAAACTGGATTCCAATTTTTAGATAACAATTATTTTCTTTTAAAATCTTGAAGATATTACTCCATGGTCCTCTAGTTTCCTTTGTTGCCTCTAAGAATTCTGTCATTCTATTTGTTTCTTAATAGAAGAGGTATTTGCTCTTGAGATTTTTTTCCTGGGTTGCTATGTTGGTTTGCTATAACACATCTGAAGATTTTTTTAAATTTATGTTGCTTGGAGTATAATATGCTTCCTGATTTGTGGATCCATACTTTACACCACTTCCAGAAAATTGACAGCTATTATCTCTTCATGTAGGCTCTTTCCCTAATCTCTCTATTTGCTCTTTCTGGAACTCTGATTAAATGTATGTCAAGTATCTCAGTCAACCCTGTTCATTTCTTAACTTCTCTTTCATGGAATCAAATTCTTTTATCTTTCTGCTGCTTTCTATAAATTTCCTCAGATAAAACTCTGTTTGCTAATTCTCTCAGCTGTGTCTGATCCACTGTTTGATACTTCCACTCCTTGTTTCACATCGACTATATTTTTCTCTTCTGTAGGTGTTAATATTTTTGCAGTTTTCCCTATTTATACCTTACAGCCTCTTCTTTGCACATTTCAGTGATTGTGTCATTTATGTATACTTTTCGTAAATAGTTATTATATATTCTGTTTTGACAATTTTAGTATTTGTAGCATTGCAGTCTCTTTGGGGATCTAAATCCATTTTTTTTTCTAATTCCCACTCATAGTTTAGCTTTTATTGTGATAACGTATTGTAAAAAATAACCAAATGTCTTCTCATTATAGGAGTCAGAGGATGTCACTATGTCACTGCCCAGAGTATGACTCCTGATGATGAAAAGCCGAAGGAGACAGTTGGCAGAAGCTTGCCATGCCTCTTGAAGTCTTTGCTTGGGAGTGGAAGGCTATCAGTTTGTATACATTCCCTTGGCCAATGCAGGTCATCTAGCTAAGCCCAACATCAATGAAAAAGAGACAACACTGAGGATGTGAATATTTCAGACAATTTAGAAATTCACCATACTCATGGATGCTTGCTTCCTCTGTACTTTGTGGTCTTTGACTGTGAATTCATTGCTTGATCTTAATCAAGGAAGTTATTTGGATTGAAATTAGGAAATCTATCCTTCAGTGGATTTTCAGAGAGGGCGCAGAAAGGATTTTACAGTAACATATTTATTATGTGGATAATTAATAAAATTGTGGAGACATTTAATGCAGACATTGCTAATAATGGCTTTCTTAATTCTCTGTGGTGAGAGAACCTTAATCTGGTATGTGGACTTGACATTTCATCTAATAATGACATTAAAATGACAGAGGAATTCATACCACAAATGTAACATTTCACATTTTATTACAGGTGATCTAATTTATAGTACTTAAAAAGTGAATTCATTCTCCATCATGTATTTCTTTTCCATAGTTGTGGCTCTTTGATGCTGACACACAGGTGTGTCTTCATTTGGTAAACAGATTTACACAGGTATGTTTTTATGTAGCCAGTTATATTCTTTCTTTTCTCTTATGAAACCTTAGGCTATCTGTTCATTTTGGTAGCCAACAGCTATTAGTTCATGTGAACCACATTCTGCAGCTACTTGCAGCTATTATGAAGATTACTAAACAAACATGTAAAGTCAATCAGTCACAGTAAAATAAGAAATCCACAAGTTATTAGTGGCTGTAAAGGAGACTGAGATTACAATGTCTTTTTTGCATTGGGGCTAATAATTCAAATGTCTTTCACCTTTATCTTGTACTAGCTATGTGATAAATTGGGTTGAACATCCTCACTTAAATAATAAAATTCAGCAATGGATCAAGGGCAATATTCCTCTGATATTTAAAAATTTATAAGGTTATGTCTCTGTACAAATACCAGGGAAGATCTTGATGTCCACCAGCTCTTTAGAATCTAGATATTAGGGAAGGAACAAACATAGCTTAGTAAACTTATTTTGATTTTATAAAACAAAATTGCTCTTAAGGATTTAAAAAATATTGAAAGAATATGTCTTTTAAGATGTCAAAATACAGATTCTAAGGAGTCATAGAATATGTAATATCAATACATTTCTTAGAATTCATGAAATTCCATTTTAGCAAGAGATATAAGAATAATATTTCTAAACTTAAATTTGTGATTTATCATAAAAATGGTTTATTTATTTTGAATTCATTCATTCATTATTCAGTATTCATTTATTAAATACTTAAATTCAATATTAATTTTGTGAGGAGTATTATGCTAAGCTTTGAAAACAGCATACATGTTTCCTACTCTCTTGGACTTCACCTTTTCGTCGAGGACTCTGCTATAGAGCTTGTTGAGTTATTAGAAGTAGAAATTGCAGTATATCGTTGTTAGAACCAAGGTTTCAAAGATAGGCTTGGTTCAAACTTTGGCTCTGCACTGACTAGTTCTTTCACTGGCCAGTTTTGTTAACTTGGCTAAGCCTTGATTTCCTCATCTGTAAATTGGGGATGGTAATTGTAGCTATCTTACAAAATCAAATGCTTTTTGCACTTAGGGGTCCAACAGTAACAGGCACATAGCAAGCTAATTAGTGATAACTATAGTGTTTACTATTATCAACAACCTCACCCCATTCTCATCATCATTATGATAGTGGAGATAATAACAATGAGCATAGAGATTGAGCATCAAACTTTCTAGTGGATAAGAGGAATCTCTCATCCAGATGAAACTTATGTTAGCTCTTAAGGATGAGCCATTGTTGACAGAGGAGAAGTCGAAGGCATTCCAACTAAAGGGAAAGCATGCAACATAAAAGGTGACCAAAGTCTTGATATTAACTGATATGCTCTAGCAACAGTGCCAAGTTCAGTGTCACTGAGGAATTGAGTAAAAAATTATCTTCTGAAAGGCACCCATTTAAGCCATATTCACATGGCTTCTGAGTTCTAGTTCTTTGGAAGGTTCTTGTTCCTTGGAAGATTCAGCCTATTTCTGTAAAAGAAGCATCACAAAGTTGATTCAACCAAAACAACAATTTGTTAATGTTTTTCATATAAATTTCTATCCTGCTGTACTCTCCAAGAATACAATTTATTTGTAAAAGAATTTAAGGAATATAGTTTACAGGTATTGAAAATTTCTAGGTGCCTACTTTCTAAAGTTTTTCCTTTCTCAAACTTGCAGAATTTCATGGAGATGCCTTAAGCATGAGTGTTTATGGGAAGGTGAGTAGGTTGGTTCCAGTGTCCAAACCTTCCTTCCATCAGGGCATTTCTGTTCATAATCAGCTTTATATTCCACTAAAGACAGGCTTTATTTGAGAAAAATGATGAAGATGCTAAAAGATAGAATATCATTGTATTAGAGCTGCTTTGATCAACAAGAGAGTGGTAGGGGCACAATTGTGGCCTTCTTTCACCCTCCATGAACTGATGCTGAGAACTAAGATGAATGAAGCCAACTTCATCTGAATACTAAAATACTTGCCATGCTTCTGGGGGCATTGTCATGAGTAAGGGAGAGGCGAAGTGCTGCCTCAGTACACACTCCAGTCTTCTCAGCAGCTCTCACATGCTCCACCAAGACAGATTCTTAAATGACTTTGTGAGTCCCTTAGGAATCTGCGTTAGGTTTAGGGACTGCATTAGGCAGCTGCTGCTGGTTACAGCTGAATCGTTATCTATTCAAACGAAACAGATTCTAGGAGTGTGAAAGGAGGCTTTTCCCCTACAGAGACTGCAGAGCAGATTCTAGAGCCATGGGAAGACAGGAGAGAATCAAGCATGATGCTGCTTAGCTTTTCTAAAATCCTTCTGAGTAGACAGATGCAAAAAAAGGTACCATTGAAAAGAGTTGAAAAAAACACTCCAACATCTAGAAATAATGAAAAGATGATAAAAGCTTCATCTTTTTTTCAGCCTGGGTTGCTCTGCTACATAATTTTTGTGCTGATGGATGAATTTTGTTACCTTGTAAACTAGATAAGGAGCAAGTGAATATATGAGCACACCATTCTTCACAACGGAGCTGAGCTATAGAAAATACTCAAGTGGGCGTTACGTGATTTTTCTAAGGACTCTTTTTAGAAATGATTTAATTAAAATGAATGATTGCACAGCTATTGCATAAAGCAGCATCTTGAAAAGTACCCACCTCTGCCTGGTGGTCAATTCGATATCCATAAAGGAAATGACACTTTTTTCCTTCTGATCATATATCCACAGGAACATTTTTAACTTGTGTTTCTGTTACCTGGTTCAAATTTTACCATCATGACCACAGTAAACACAGTTTTTGAAATATCCTAACATAAATAATATGTATACTAAAAATATGTATCGCAATTTCTTATATGTCACTCTTCTAGCTGAAAAGAGAAATTTTCAAATTATCTCATTAAAAAGTATTCTAGATCAAATACTTTTAGAGAATGCTAAGTTCAGTAGTTACATTGGTTTCTACTTCATAAAGCTTTTCAGAGCCTTTAGTAATGAATCTGAGAGGAGAGTATAGTAGGAAATTCCCTCTCAGTTGATTTTATTATAGAATTATATGTGTTTATGTACATGTGTTTGCGTGAGTGTGTGTGTGGTGGGGTGGAATATGTAAAACATCTTGGTGAACACATAATTTTGGAAAATAATCTAGTGTGTTCGTGGATACTTGTTGCTTACTAACGATACTGTGTGAATAGATACTCTATAAAATGACATTGGTTAAATCAAATGTTCTACATGCTTCCTTGTCGTCAGTTATGATGACTACAAGAATATTTATCATTTCTCAAATCATATTGATCATGCAGTCTTCAGGAGATAAAGTCCAGAAATCACTTTCAAAGTAAGTTTTAAAGTCATTGACCATCTTACCAGAAATATGTATATAAGATCAGGGATTTCCAGATCCTTAAAAAACTTCCTTGAAAAAATTCTCAGAGTACAGAGAGGGAAAGGGACCCCATTCACAAAAACTTTTTGGGTAAAAAACAACAACAACAAAAGCTGCGGGTTAGGAAATGAAAACATTGGTAATTTTGAGAGCCGTTCCAATCTAAAGTCAGGAGTTGGACTTGGGACTCTTTGTCTCTGGCCAGAAGAAACTTGAATAGAACAAATGACAGGGGAAATGACAAAGTGAATCATGATTACATATTAATGAATAATGAGAACCCTGGGCTTTGAAAACTCCACACATAAATTCATGAAGTCAAACATCCATGAAATCAAGCTCTTGGGAGCGCCTGAGTTGAAGCTCTCAATCCCGCTCTGGCAGAATGGATTCGGTGAGTAGCTCTACCATGAAAAGAGAAAAGGCAGATGTATGGTGGTTAGAGTGCAGCCCCTGGAGACAGACCGCGTGGGCTTACAGCCCTTATCCCTCACTTATAACTGCGTCAACTTGAGCAAATGATGTAACCTAGCAGCATCTCTTGCTGCCTCATCTGTAAAATGGGGATAATAAAAGAAACTAGTTCATCAGATTGTTATGCTGTTCCAATGAGTTAAAGTATTTAAAGCAGTTAGAACAGTACCTGGTATATATAGATGGAAATATAGACAGGCAGATGGATAGATAGACAAACAGACATATATATATCATTTACTGTTTGCTATTATCATTTATTTTGTTTTATATCTAAATAAATAATTTTTCTGAGTGGACTGGTGCCAGTGAAGTCTATCTCATGTCAGCGTGTCTGACTCTGCCCCCGACGTTACTGGTGAAGGACGTGTCCCCTGCATGCAAAGAACGCATTTTCCATGAGATGCTACAAAAGACGATTTTGTGAATAGATTGCACCATTAGTAAGAAACCTCAAAAGCCTTTAAAGGTGAAATAGTCTTGCGTGGTCTGGCTTGAGAACACTGTTACTATTTATAAAATTATTTCTGAGGAAAGCTATTCTTATTATAAACTTTGTAACAACTTTTGTATAACAAGCTATGTATAAAATGAGGAAAACTTGCAAAGTTTATGCTCTAAGATTCACCTTAACATAGAGAATCATTTGGATATTTGAGTATGCACATGTTCTACTAAAAAGGACAAAAGGGAAAAAGTAGAACACGGGTGGGGAGGACTTGATTCTAGGCCTGTGGCCTTCTGAGGGGGAGCGGTGCTAGGAAGTCTCCCAACAACTGGGAAATTTTGGGTTTCAGAATATTTTAAAGCGTGGTATATTCTTTTGCCCATTGTTTGTCAAATGATTAATCTGTTAACTCGCAGAAGGTAGGAAGTAAAAATTGGCTGATGGGCTGTGTCATCTGAAACTGGATGTGATTATGAAAAACAGGCCCAAAATAAAGGCTTTTCCTGGGTTTCACAGCTTCAACATTTTCCCAATAGAATTTCATTAGACATAAACAAATAAGCAAATACATAAAATAATTTTATTTTCAAGAAATTCTTCTTTTTGGCTCACATGGATAGCAATGTAAAAGAGAAACCAGCATTACTTTTTAAAATAAGTGTCCAGGAATCTCACCAAGAGGGCTGGCTTTCAACCCAGACAGTCTGGGGTCCTATGCTTATGCCGTCATTTACCATCTGTGTGACCTTGATCAAATTCCCTGACCATTCTGGGTTGCTTGATCAAGATGATAGTTTTTTACTTCATAGCGTTGTTGTGAGTGTTCAAAGAAGAACACTTTAAGCACTTAGAAGATAGTCTGGAAAATAACAAGTGCTGGATAAATTCTGACTATTATAATAGTGGATTACCAGACTGCCTATCAGATTAGTCCAAAGTGTTTGTTATTTTGTTTTTGTAGGATTTCTTTCTCCGTTACTGATGAGTTTAGCTTTACTTTCAGTGAGAAAAGATTCTTTGTCACAGGATGAAGACATTTAATAGATGTGATTCCCATAAAGTGATCAGTGAACTGTTAACACGGCATTTTTGGACTCTGTTAGTATTACCTTCATTTACTAAAGTTGTTGCTCCCCAGTTTGCAATCATTATTGTGCAGGTTAGTGTGGAAACAGTGTTTGGCGTCAGTAAAGCACAGATATTACTCACACACAAAACGAAGGTGTCAACTACATCTGAGAACATCCCCACAAATTTCTGTTAGTGAGCTGATAAATCGAAATGACAGATCATTCATACAATATAGATTTGAAGTGTGACTCATGGAGAGGCTTCACAGATAGAAGTCTGATGTGTTTTACTTTAGGGAACTCTGTAATTTGACCAGAGAACCCTTAGGTTCAAACTTTGCCATCTTACCAAAAAATTCAACACATATGCACAATTCAATTCAGTATATTAGGAAGCAGAGAGGAGTCAAATCTGTCCTCAGAGTGCCTCCCTTAACACATGTCAGGCCAGAGATTGAGGCAGTCATTTACATAAATGGAATCACTCTCTGGAAGAGATGCACCAATCAGAGGCCTCCTGTGTGTGTCGCACTCCAGCAATTGTCAAAAGGGCACTAGCACAAGGGAAATGTCTCAGTTGCTGTTAAGACTGATGAGAGTATTTTATTCAAATACCAAATTCTTACAAAGTTAGTGAATTGACCAGCAGCAGAAATCCTTCACTCCTTCTGGCTGACTGCCAGTGTTGGGAAACAGAGGTTAGCACGGGGATCCTGCCTCATCAGGAAGACGAGCGAATCAATCAGTGGGTAGCGGTGGGACACCTCTACCATGTCCAGTGCCCAGGACTGCGTGGCACTGCTGTGTTGACTAAGGAAGTGCGAGCCTTGACCAAGAAGGAGGTTGTCTTTGGGACTTCAGTTAGGAACGATAATTATCCATTGCTCTCCGCCTCCATGTCAGAAAGACCATCTCTAAATAGAGATTTACAATTTTGGAGCAGATGGACCTTAAAAGAAAGGGAGTTAACATTAAATAGTCTCACATTATAAGTGAGGAACCTGAAACCCAAAAAGGGTAAGTTATTTGCCTAATAAGATATAATTATTTAATGGAATAGACTGGACTAGAGTCCCGGTATCCTGTTCCCCAGGCCAGGGATGGAAACTTCATTGCTTCCTAGTTCCTTGCCTCCTTCAATTTCCTCACTTCTCCCTTTCTTAATGTATAATTCAGAGCAGCTGCATCTGCTGGACCTCAACATCTATAAGAAATTGCGCAGCAGGGATTTTTCTACTGTTCATCCTGGATCCCAACATTTGTGACCATTCTTGTTGCTGCCATTAGACATTCAATGGGGAAAAAAAAAATCCTGGGTTAGCCAGACAAGAAGCAATAAGCTGAGCAGAGTATTTTTTGCCCTGAGTGGTGCACAATTAACTTTCAACAATTGTCCCTTTCTCTCTGCGTTTTGCAGGCAATGCTGGAAACGGCTCTGCCTTCTTCAACTGAAGCTTTCCCACTTTAATCATAGATAACACCTAGAAACCTTCCAGGTACTTAAAGTTATTTATCATCATTCAGGGAAAAGATCTAAGGAGGTGTTGAAGGCTTGTCTATTTTCCCTATGAAATGTATTTTCTAAGCTCATAAATACTGCCTGGCTGGGCCATTGGGGTCAATTCCGAACTCTTAGCCTGAGTCTCTAAGGATTGTAATCCACCCCAGTCCACAACTACTCTTTTTAAATTTTTTCAAAAAGGATATTATTGAGCCAGCCCTGATGGCCTAGTGGTTAAAGTTTAGTGCCCACTGGTTTGGTGGCCCAGGTTCAATTCCTGGTCACGGAACCACATCACCTGTCAGTTGCCATGCTGTGGTGGTGGCTCACATAGGAGAACTAGAATGATGTACAAATAAGATATACAACCATGTACTGTGGCTATGGGGCGAAAAAAAAAAAAGGAGGAAGATTGGCAACAGATGTTAGCTCAGGGCAAATCTTTCTCTGCAAATAAATAAATAAATAAATAAAAGGATGTTATTAAAATTTTCAACATATTTCAAGCAAAATGAATACTAATAAATATCTGAATACCCACCTAAATTTAGCACATTCGATTTTTCTCTATTTGCTTCATAATTTTTGATGAAGGAAAAATGCCACATAGACGTTGCAGCCCCTTAGGTGTCCTCCACCAGTCTCATTTTTTTCTCTTTATGTGTAGAGAAAAATCTGACTATGGTGTTTTATATGTTCTATAGATACATTTATATTATTTTATTTACATTATTAATATAAATATTAATGTAATATAATATAAATATTAATAATATATATTTTTGCATGTTTAAATTTTGAAATATTGTATCATTTTGTATTGGACATGCTGCACTTGTTAAATGTTGTTTGGCAATTCATCAATGTCAATGGATGAAACTTTAGCTCACAAGCTACTCTACACTATTTTATTACATAAACATATTACAATTAATTTATTTTCTCTTCTATTCATTGATGGTTAAGGTTGTTTATATTTTACTCCTATTCAAAATAAGGTTTTAATAAATTTTTGTCTTCCTGTCTCATGGTATACCTGCATGAGTTTCTTGATGGTACATATTCAGAAAGTAAGCCCTCTCCTGACATAATCTTGTATAGAGTAATTTCTACTTCTGTTTTACCAGATCTTGCCAGATTGTTCTTCAAAATGGTTGTGGTAATTCACATACCCACAAGCATGTGATGAGAACTTTGTTTGCTAGACACTATCAGCAACATTTTTTATTGTCAACATTTTATTTTTTTTTACCAATCTGATAGATGTAAAATAATGCCTTGTTTGAATTTGCATTTTATGGATTGCTATTAAAATGAACATCTGTTCACATGTTTATTAGCCATTTGGATTTTCACTTCTGTGAAATGTTTGCTAATGTTCTTTATCTTTTTCAGTTGAAATGTTTGCCTTTTTCTTATTGCTTTTTAGTGGTTCTTTATATATTCTGGATACCTATTCTGCCTTTATTATATGCGTGACAAATATCTATCCCAAGTCTATGGTTTATATTTATTTTTTATCTTAATGATGTGTTGTGATTTCCTGAGCATTTTGTTCGTTTCTTTTTGTGTATTCAAATGGATCACTATTTTCCTTCTTTGGTCTGCACTTATTTGTATTATTTAATAAATCCTTCTCTAATCCAATGTGTAAAAATTATCTATGGCATCTTTTTCATCTTTTTGCAAAAATCAATAAAATGTTGCCTGTCTTATTTAGATCTTTAATCCACTTAAATTTATTTGTTTATAATGTGAAGCAGGATTCTTATTTTATTTTCTTGTGAATAATTACTGCTTCTGCATTATCTATTAAATGTTTAATTACTGATTTATACTGTTCCTCCTATTATTTAGCTATTTTCCATATATGTATTGTTTTGTCTCCGGACTCTATTCTTATCCTTTGTTCAAATGTCTAATCCTGAAAAACACAACACTCTCTTAATTAACTTACCTTAGAGTTTTCCCAAGTAAAATGCAATCTCTGTGAAGTCAGGGATCTCCATCAGCTTTGTTTACTGATTTATTATATGCGCTTAACACAAAAACTGGTACACAAATTGTCTTCACTAAATATTTATGGGATGAATATCTCTAAGTGTGGGTATAGTTTCCTTCACCTACCTTTTCTCCTAAATCTGCCAAACTACACTAGGTCCTTTGTTTCTCCATGTAAGATTTTGCTCAACGATTCAACTTCTTTGAAAGACATTATTGGTAATTTTATGAGAAATGCATTAGATTTATAAAAAATTTGGAGATATCATCCATTTTCATATTACTGAGTATCATCATCCGTGAATGAGGACTCTCTCTCTGTTTGAGTCTTATTATCATGACGTCCATAAAGGCTTATATTTTTTTCCAGAAAGATCGTTCACAATTTTGTTCCATATATATTTTGCTAATTTGTTAAATACTATTTTAAGAATGTATTTTTTGTTTTTGAGCAAGATTAGCACTGAGCTAACATCCATGCCCATCTCCCTGCATTTTATGTGGCATGCTTGCCACAGCATGGCTTGACAAGCAGTGCATAGGTCCGCACCTGAGATCCAAACTGGCAAACCCTGGGCTGCCGAAGCAGAGCGTGTGAACTTAACCACTGTGCCCCCAGGCCGGCCCCAAGAACGCATTTTTAAAATATTTTATAGATTATGTATAGGGCCAAATTAATTTTCTGTAGCAAACTTATTACATTTGTTATAAGCTACTAACGCTTATTAGTATTGAGTGCTTGAAGATTCTCCTGGCTTTTCTGTGTAGACAATCAAATCGTAATTCAAAAATGATGTGTATACCTTTCAAGTGTTTTACTTTTATTCCCATTTTACTGTGTGGATTAACACATGCAGTACAATGTTGAATAGACTCTAAAGAGAATAGATATAAATTTCACAATTGTAACATAATGTTTTCTATATACTTTTTATCCAACTTCTGACTTAGATACTTAATCATGTTCAGGCGGTCTTCTTTCATAATATAAACGTTAAAGGCTATCCTTTTCCTTTTTAGTACTACTTATATTGAAAAAATTTTTACACGTAATATTTTCATTATTAGTACTAAATTATTTGTAATTATTATTACGTATTCTGAATTTTTAACTATGAGTTATTTAGAATATTGTCGTTATGTTTTTCAAATAGATGGAGGGTCTGTTTCTTTAACTTTGAGTAAGAGTATATAATGTTACACTGAAAAATGCAATGAAAAGGGGCATGAACTACACAGGGATATAGTGTTCAAAGTTATACAGCCTACGTTGAGTGTTAAAAATTCCTGCACCTCCCTATGGCAGTGGGCACATCTTTTTCCCTAATACAACCTTTTACTGAATATGTCTCCCTTTAAGAATCCCAGCCACATTCTTAATATTGCATCTATTTCAACACTCCATGACTCAAGTCTAAAAACTCTTGACTTATGCCTGTGTGGATCTTATCTGAAAGACCTATATATCTCTGAAAGTTAACCCGTAACCATATAATTCCACCCGATGCAGCCACAGTGTAAGTCCAGGAGCACATTGCTCTGGTGTTTAATTCTCCCTTCATCATTGGCTCCTTGAGATCCACCTCATAGATCAGCTGTGAATTTGAGACCGGGTTTATTGCATGATAATTTTCATTTTTATGTGTCTGTTGTAACAGGGTTTCAAGTTCTTCCTATGACTATATAATGAGGATCAAATGTCTGCTATTCTGCTTTTATTCTTATTTGCCTTTCTATTAATTATAGAGCTTCCAAACTCAGCACTTTCTGTCTGGCATAGCTTACAGCACTTTTCTAACTCTGGCTATGTTAAATAAGCCCCGGCTCAATTCAAATGTTGGCTGTATTGTATGCCTCTACCTCATAGCTTCTGACCCAATCTCGTCTCCTTTTTAGCAGGCAAAACATTTTTTAAAAAGGTGATAACTTTACCTGCCTCCTTAGCTTCTAGCCTCTCTGGTTACATAAAGATCTTTACAGATCTTGTCACTATCTAGCATGAACGGCAAATGTGTTTCATCCAGGAAGTCACTTCTGATCTGAAGCTACTGGCTGCCAGCAGTGTGCTAGAAAGAGCTCTAGCTGCTTCTGGACCAGTAAGTAGGGGGGTTGTGATTAATCGCAAAGAAGGGATGTACCAGGTGTTTTGAAATCACCGCACAATAACATATTACAGTTTACAATTACCTGAGAGGTACATCAGAACACATCAAAACAACTCAATGTGGTGAAGAGAGGATATTTTCATCAACAGACTGTATTACTTGCCTCCTGTGTGCCTTTTTCTACTCTACTCTCCAGTTCCAAATCACACTTACTGAACATGGGCTTTGGAGCCAGGAATACCCAAATTGAAATCTTGGTTCTACCACTAATGAGGTGACTTGAGATTTCAAAGGACCTTCTCTCACATGTATCATTCGGCTCTTTTATTGTTTGCTGTATTCTAGGTATTGCACTAGATGCCTTAACACTCACAATCAAAATCACTTTGAAACTTCCTGAGAACTAAATATTACAATTCTTGCTATAGAAATGATAAAACTGAGTCTCCCAAACTCATATTCTTTTTATTTTACCTCACTATAAACTATAATACTTGGTAACCATTATATAATTGATAGTTATTTCAGAAAAGGGAATATCACCTTCTCATAGACAGCCACCTTTTAAAAATCATATTATTCTCTAAACCATAGTAATAAAATATATTATACTAATTTTAAATACACATATTGCTTTTTTTTTTTTTTGAGGAAGATTAGCCCTGAGCTAACACCTTCAGCCAATCCTCCTCTTTTGACTGGCCCTGAGCTAACTTCTATGCCCATTATCCTCTACTTTATATGTGGGATGCCTGCCACAGCATGGCTTGACAAACAGTGTGTGGGTCTGCACCTGGGATCCGAACTGGCAGACCCTGGACCATGGAAGAGGAACGTTGGAACTTAATTGCTGTGCCACTGGGCCAGCCCCCATATATTATTTTTAGTAATACCATTGGTCTATCATAATATAACCTCTCTCTGAGTAATTTCCAATGACTCGTTAGGAAATAGTATATTTCCTATTTGTTAAGATAATTAATGATCATATAATTATATCATATTTTTTAATGCAGAATGGAGACAGTTTTACTTTTTTATGACATGGTAATAAGCTATTTCAAAAATAGAATTTGTATATCAGTCAGAGTCTAGTCAGGAGATAGGAAACATACCAGCAAGTTGAACAAGAAAATTTAATATTAACATTACTGAAATGTAGTTAACTATTAAAAAGGTTAAAGTGGACTCTAAGGGGTCATGAATTATCAGGTGTAAAAAGAAAAGCAACTATTACCACTAGATTGGGGAAGAGCAAGTAATGAAAGAAGAGAGGACTTCGAAGAAAGTCTTCCCCAAGAATGAGTTCAGATCTCTTCAAAGAGGGTACAGGTTCCACAGAACACGCAGGGTGCCTGCTGTGAAGAAACGTGTCAGAGGGTGCAGGATAGAGCTGCTACAGAGAACCAGCCCACCAACTGGGGAGACAGCTGCCTGAGAACATGGCTGGAACTATGCTAAAGAAATGGTCTCTCAGACTGAGAGCATGGCTAGAACGGGTTTTTGCAGGCCACTGGGCCCCCATGCTGAATGATAAAGGAAGAGGGTTGGAGCCCAGAAATGGTGTGACTTTTGGGAGCTAGTGTATTGCAGTCTTTTCAGTAGCCTTAATTAACAAAGTCTAACATTGCACCAGCTGACAAAGGAGAAATGTCTATAGGCTGTGGCTCCATTATCCTAAGTTTGTTGAAAAACTCCAAATTATCTAACAAACTTGAAAATATGTATAATATGTTGATAACATATCAGGAATATTTTCATACGACATGACTTTTTCACCTCTCCTTTTATATTAAATGATCAAAATACAGTTTTGCAAGTCTTGCTAGTGAAAGAGATTTTTTCTAAATTTAGAAAAATCTCTTTGAAGAACAGTAATTGCTAAATTTCCAGAGGCATGAGTAACTTTAACAAGATAGATTCAAAACTTTAAGCCTCTAATTTGAAGATACTTGTTATATCCTTATATTAAAAGAATAGTGGGTATATTTGTCTCTGTAGGTTTAGCTTTATCCCAACTAAGTTAGTTTCCTACATTGAAACCTTTAGGAGCACACTTTCTAAAAGCAAAGGGAATGTGCATTTTGACTGCCCCACTTTTCAATGATTTCCAGGCAATAGATTAAGAAATGGAATGTTGCCTTTGATTGCTGAATGGATTATCTTTCCTAAGTAAAAGTAGTGATATAGTTCTTTATGAAACATCTTTGGGGTCTACAACTTTTTCTTAAGAATGTTCTAGAGCCCCTTTTTCAAGATAACAGGTCAGGAAATTGATATCCTTCAATCACAAGGGATGAGCATGGATATTCATTTAATATATTGCCACCTAAAAAGAAGAAAATAATTAAAATCACTAAACTTCAAGCAACCTCCTCTGACGTTGCAAACCTTAAGAATTGTCCGCCTAACAATAAAATGCTGTAATGCATACCTATAATGGCTGATTTCCAGAGAAATCCATCTGCCATCTTTTCATTGTTCCTTCAAAGTATACTATCTAAGTATTATTCATTTAGCTCATGCATTTAGACCCTTTTAAAATGTAGACATCTTAGAAATCAAAATACTAAGAAACTATCTTTTATTTCTATTTTTTGTATAAATGTGATTAAAATATTTTCCTGATAGGGAAAACAAGGAGAAAGGATGAGCACACTGGCACCAGTGGAGGGGTGGCGATGAGCACTGCACAATGGGTAAATGGTTTAAAAGTTGGGGGAAGCGGGGTCCAAAATGTCAACAACCAACTTCATAAGTCTGTCTACACTTGGAATTCCCTTCCAAATCCCAATAACCATCTGGTAGCAATTGTGAGAATATTAATGACACGTAATGCATATATCACACCTAAAAATATGTTTAAAAGTTTAGAAAAATGAGCACACTGGAAAAATAAAGATGTTAATTTTTTTTCTAAGATTCCTTAAGCCAGCTGAAGAGTGCAAAGGATCTCTGAGGCAGTGGAGATGCTTCTGCTTGCTTTATTCAGCATCTGGATAATGTGCCCATCTCTCTGAGGGCCTGTGC
This sequence comes from Equus asinus, assembly GCF_041296235.1. NCBI lineage: Eukaryota > Metazoa > Chordata > Mammalia > Perissodactyla > Equidae > Equus > Equus asinus. The sequence goes on from NC_091790.1 coordinate 167,723,409, forward strand.
TTTTACTATAAAGAGCTAGAAACACACTGAACGAGTATTTTCATAGTTCTTTGGAGAAATATGGGATTTATTTTTCTGTTCAATTCTTCTGTTGAATCAGATGTTCCCAATGTTTAAAGCTTTTTGTTTTGTCATTTTATTTTAACTTAGCCATTTTGGGGAGACCCAGGGGAGGAAGGCTAGATGTGATAGTTTAGACATTAAAGACAAGATACAGAGATGAGAAAGGGAATTCTAAACGTAATATAATGCTGACTTTTGGCTACCTGGTTCTGCCATATTCTTTATGGTTCAGCCACTTTCATCCAAACTCTACGTAGAACTGCCAACACTTAGGCCACTTCATTCATAGGCACCCTGGGCCACTGTCCTGCAGCCAAATCCTGCATCCTCTCTCCAGCATTTACTTATTTTTTTTATTCCCTGGGAGCCCCAAGGTTACAACTAACAAGGTGACTATGGGCTATACCAAAAGATACTTATGCCTCATTCCCTGGTCCCAGGTTTGTATATGTTATGTAGACTTTGGAATCAATACTCAGTATTTGATTTAAAAAGAAAAAAAAAAAAGACCTTGGCTGGAGGTAGAGAAGATGTTATAAAGACATGAAGTTGGACAGAGCTATTCGGGGTCAAGTAGAGGCTACAACTACCCATTGCTTCTGCGTTCAGACTATATTATTCAGCATCTTGAAATGTGTAAATGCCTCGGGAAAATGTCCTGGGTGATTTAAACAAAATCACTTATTCTCCAGAGTCATAATTACAAAACTCAGCTAGAGAACATATTTTTGAAAGATTTTTTAATCAGATTGCAGTTTTTCTTGGGATGGCTATTTAATGCATTTGTTGTTAGCACTAGGAAACTAGCTAACCTCAGGGAGAAAAATCCTTAAAATAACCAAGATTTTTGGAAACTAGACAGAGAGAGAAGAAAGCAGACTTGATTGCTCAATATAAAACTAAGTAAAAAAGGATGTTATCAGCAATTAACTACAAAGCTTGATTCTAAAGAAAAAAAAAGAATCAAAGTGGAAACATTTTTAAAAAGATGAAAACACTACTGGGAGCTTCACAGGATATGAAGTTTCTGACAGGCCAGAATAAATTCATATTTTCTTGTATCTAGGCAGTGTTCAGTTTCAGTTACTTTATGGGGACATGGGGATACAACTTCTGAGAATACATTTAAAAATAAGAATAAGCCAGAACGACGCCAGAGCTTTCCTCTCTCTCTCTCTTTTTTCCCCTTTTCCCTCATTGTACTTTGCAAATAAGTTATCACCACAAGCCCAGAATGGAACTGAAACATCACAAAGGAAGGCTTCATTAAAAATCAAACAAAATCCAATTGCTTGCAGAAGTCATGACAAGACTTATGATTAACTGCTAAATCACTCAAAAGAGAGATGACCTAAAGAGAAATAAATATGCTGTGTGATAATCTAGGGGAAGAAAATGCCGAGTAAATAAACGAGCAGAGCCTTTTTTCATTTCAGCTAGAGATGTTGCAAAAAAATAATGCTTATATTAGAAAGAAACTATTTTGTCTTATAAAATGAGAGGAAATTTGCTGTTTACTGGAATTTCCATGAGGTCTTCTACTGCTGCATTTCTGCATCATCTCAGAGAGAGGAATGCCTGTGATGGTCAAACATCCGCGAAATTACCTAGTGGGGCCGGGCACGGATCAGAGAAAACTACACAGAAGGAGGATGATTTGTGTCAGGTATCAGGAAGAAGAAAAATATTACAGGCTTTCCTTGGAAATAGGCTGACTGTCCTTAGACACATCAGAGATTTTGGGTAGAAGTTGAGGGACTGGTCTGCAATCGAACTCTCCCAGGGTAACTTACTGTGATACAAGTGTAATAGTCCTAGGACTTCTCACATGTTCTGGACCCTACTCAGATTTTTCAGCCTTTCAATGTGAAGACATAAGTTCTAAAAGCATAGCTGCATAATTATAGTTAAGAGATCCAGAAAATTGTGGTAATTTAGTGGCATATGACATAAATAATAATTGCACTTATTTCCTTTCATTTTATTTATTTTTTTCAAATGTCAAAATAGTAATGGAAAATCATTACACTTACTAGCTTCTTAAGGAACAGAAGCCATGGAGGATCCTATCTTCCAGTTCATCCTTTTCTGGTCTCCCATCCTTACTCTTGCCTTCAATCCAGAAATTAGCTACATTTTAGGGCTTAAAACTTAGGGGTGAGACCCTGTACTCCTCCTCTTCTATTCTGGTGAATGTTAAAGTGTTCTACTCCCTTTCAATGAAATTGTGAGGACTTTTTTCAGGATATAAGCCATTGTACCTCATGGACTGGCACACAGACACTATAAGAAATGGTTTTAGCTGTCAAATATGGTGGCTTTGAAGTTACAGAGTAGAGAAAAATTAGTCCCTGTCTTTCCATTGCAATTCATTAATGCTCTTGAGCATGCAATGCCTGGCAGATTTACAGGTGGCAGAAATAAAAGATTAATTGTTTTACTTTATTTATGCCTGGAATGTGACTGAGGACTAAGTAATTTGATTCCCATCAGTAATCTGTTTCCTTTTGTCACTTCCCAACACCTGTCATTCTGTTAATTCACCCTTCTGCTTATAAATGTTAGGCATTTGAAGGAAAAGCATCTATTTTTTTAATTCACTTATGTTGAACTAGTAACTTGGGAAACCTTCCTCTTTGCATTTGATTTCCCCTTCGTAGAAAACAAAAGACACATCCTAAAAGACTACAGCCTCTACAGGAATTGTGTTTTCCTCTTGTTAAATTACATAAAAGAAAAAGATGGGTATGAGAAAAGGGAAACAGAAATAAAGAAAAAAGACAACAGTGATTCCTACAAAAACCTCACCTCTTTCACCATTTTCTGTAAGCTCGGAAAATAGTTGAGACCTAGAAAATAGGTTTGAGACCTAGTAGCAAAAATTGTTTAGATGAGAAAAGATAATCCTGTCTTCTTTTGTCTTCTTATTTTTCTTAATTCTAATTTCTGATTTTTTCCTGTCTTTGATCTGTAGCATTTAAATATTAAAATAACACCAGAGAGTGCCAATCATTATATCTGCCACCATTTCCACCTGAATCCTGCATCAGTTCATAAAGAATACGCTCTCCCCGGGGCTGGCCCCGTGGCCGAGTGGTTAAGTTCGCGCGCTCCGCTGCAGGCGGCCCAGTGTTTCGTTGGTTCGAATCCTGGGCGCGGACATGGCACTGCTCATCAAACCACGCTGAGGCAGCGTCCCACATACCACAACTAGAAGAACCCACAACGAAGAATAAACAACTATGTACCGGGGGCTTTGGGGAGAAAAAGGAAAAAATAAAATCTTAAAAAAAAAAAAAAAAGAAAAGAATACGCTCTCCCCTAGCCCCAGAAGGGGCAGCCTCTATGTACTACGTGATCCTGCTCAGTTGGTCACTGCTACGGAGCTGAGCAGTGTTTTCATTGTTCACATAATAATCTTGGTGTTATCTATAGATACAGCTTTTCATCAAAGCATAAATATCCTAAATGCCAGGATTGGACATACCTACTTATCTGAATTTAAGGACCATCTGCCTCCATAAGCTGTTTGTCTTTCTCCAATAGCAAAACTTCCTCTGCCAGTCTTCTACTCAGACCTCAACAATCTTTCCAGGTGAATGAAACATCTGACCAAAAAGAAAAAGTTAGAACTTTCTGCTGGGGACCGTTGGCTATCTTAGATTCTATATCCAACTTAAAAGATTTTCTTTCTTTTCTTCTTCCTCTTTTTTGTTTTCTTTCTGAAGGTATTTTTTACTATCACTTCTCCTTTATCTCTAGGTGAGCTTGTCCATCATCTTTAGATTATGGGATGTGATGAGCTGGGGGAAGTGGAGGAGATGAAGCCAACCAGATACTCAGAGATCACATCATAAAAGGTCTGGTGTGATGTAAGAAGTTTGGATATTATCCTAGAGTCAATGAGGAACAAACAATAAGTGAGTTTTTAAAACAATATCATCAAATTTGTGATGTAGATAAGCAATTTTGTCATTTGTGGCAAGGATAATTTGTGAGAGACTAAGACCAGTAGAAAGCCCATAAAAGGCTGTTGCAGCAATCCAGACAACAAATGTGGAGAGATTACATTAAGAAAAGAATAATTGAACAGAGAGGAGGGGGTAGACTCTAATAATATTGAGACCATTGATTGAATTAAAGCTGATTACCACTGATATATGGGATAAAGAAGAGGAATAAATCAGGAATAACCTCCCAAGCATCTAAACTGTTTTTGGAAGATGATAAACAGGGGAAGTTTTAGTAATGGATTCAGTCAGGGCATATTGAGTTCAAGGTTTGGATAGGCAAGTAAAGTAAAACGTTGTATATATGAGTACATAGATTAAAAGATATGAGCTCAAGATAAAGATTTGCAAGTCATTAGCATTTATGTGGTAACTGAAACCACACTTGTTGAATGGAATCACTCAGACTTTAATGGTGATTAAAGCTATTCTCTGATATCCTGGTTTCCTTTTTCTATGCAGCACATTATAAGATTATATTGACCCATCTTCCCCCCCATCCCTATGAAATTAGGCTTGCCCATATTACTCACTTGTCCAACAAAATTGAGACAAAGGGGTATATACCCCTTTTGGGCAGAAACTTCTAAGAGCTGGTACACAATTTTCCATCTGTTCTCCACGCTGCCACTGTGACCAGGAATATCCCAGGTGATGGAGGGTCTGTTAACCTGTGTAACTGAATGAGGACAATGTGATGGAGGCCCGCAGCTGAAGTGAGGTGAATATGTAATCTGAGCAAGAAATACATGATGATTGTCTTGATCCACTGAGATTGTAGGAGTTGTTAGTCGTAACTTAGCATATCCTGTCTTTATAGAGTGGCAGAGTGATAAGGAAGATTCAGGGGCAAACTCTTAGAAAAGAGTAGCTTATAAGCAAGAGGTATTGAAAGAAGAGTTACAGAAAAGACTGAGGATGAACAACCAGAAGAGGTAGGAGGAGGAAGAACACAAAAAAGAAAAAGTGTACCTGAAGACTAGGGAGGATGAAAGCTCCGAGTAACAAGGGAGAGTGGACATTGTGGGCACTAACTGGTAACCCTGGAAAGACTCATTTAGATAGAGTGGGATGTGGGCAGAACCTAACTGTAATGTGCCAAGTAATGAAGGAACGTGAAGAAGGGATCTAAACTGTACATTGTACTTTGGAGTAGCTTGGCTCTCTTTGAAAGAATAGAGAAGAGTATTGTGTCAGTAGTGGGGAGAAAAGACTCAGAAAATAATAGAGCATTTGTTGTTAGTGCCACAAGTTGATTCTGACTCCTAGTAACTCTGGACAGCAAAACGGAACCCTGCCTGGTCTTTTTATGCCATCCTCTCACCTTCCAGTGCTATTTCAGACAATGCTTTGCTGCTGTTCATAGGGTTTTCCCAGCCAGTTTTTTTGGAAGTAGGTGGCTGGGTCCTTCTTCCTAGTCTGTCTTAGTTTTCAAGCTCCGTTAAAACCTGTCTACCATCGGTGACGCTGCTAGTGTTTGCAATACCAGTGGCATAGCTTTCAGCATCATGGCAACATGTGGCTGCCACAGTATGACAATCCACAGGTGATGTGGTTCCCTGACCGGGAAATGAAGCCAGGCTAGACCACTAAGACTGGCTGTACTAGAGCATATGTATAGGCTAAAAGAAAGATTAGAGAGGGAGAGGTTGAAGAGAAAGGTGAGAGAGGGTAATGAATGACTCCTTACACATTAGAAGGGACTGAAACGCTGGCTCACTTCAAGTGAAAAAACGGGCTCTAGAAAATAGCAAAGGGAGGGGGTTTACGTGTCCACTCTCATGAAAGACAGTGCCTAAGGGGACTTAGCTATTATGAAGCCACTCACTAAACTCTCCTCTATTGAGTTTTCTCTGTGGCTTAGATGCTGCAATAGAATTAAATAAACAATACCATCTACATAAAAAAGAAAGTGGTGTTTTGTTTAAGATTGTGCACTAAGTAGGCAGATTATTTTTAAGTTCTTGCTGATGTAAAACACTGTTGCCTCACTGATCTTAAGGGGACGTCTGGACGCGACATTAAAGTTCTCTTTAAAAAATTATCATGTTATGAATCTCTGATTAGATTTGGTTCTTGTCCTCGATATATCATGCTGTTCTCTATAGGAGTTATTTACTATATATATTTGTTCTTAGGAGCAATGTACTGCATAAATAGTAAGCGTGTTTGAAAGAAATTTCTACATGCTTATTTGCATTTAGCATTTTAATGATTATTGTGCTGATTCAATATTTATAATTCTTTTAGATAAGAATTAGTGAGTTTGGGCAAAGTCTTGAAAGTTTCAAAGTTCATTTCAAATGTTCTTTTATGCTGGTTTTTAGAATCCCAAAATAAAGATTCTAATGCTTTCCTAATTCTATAATTTGGATATATAGTCAGAAATTGTATAATTATTTGTCGTTAGATTTGCTTTTCACATTATCTCAAAGCATTTTTAAAAACTCTTTTTATGTTTTGGAAATTCGTTGGACTTGACTTTGTACGCATTGCAAAACATAAGTGCTCCAAAGTTTGTTTTCTTATTTTATCATTGGAGAACTCATGTAACTGACTCCCTCGTACCTTACCACTACAAAAAAAGAGGGATAATGCTAATTTCTGACATATAGGACATTATTCACCCAGAGATGTACTGATATTTTGATTCCATAAAGATAAACATTACACAGTAAAAAATTGTACAAGGGCAAAGCTAGCCTAGAAATTTGAAATTCAAAAATAAAATAGAAAATGTTGCAGAATATCTTATATGAGAAAACATGTGTGTCATTTCACCATTTTTAGCCAACTGTACCCATTTACTTTATTGCCATGTCTAATATTCTCCTCAGCACACTTTCATAGTCGATAGTGAGTAACTTGTAGGGAGATGCTGTAGGAAGGATTTTCGTTTTAGGTATGAAGCTTGATAAGATGATTCCAAGGTCCTGTCCAATACCAGGATTCATTCGTTCCATGAATTTAACTATTTCCATTATCCTCAGTCCTTAATTGTCTGACTCTTTAGCAGATTATTCCAGGTTATTTCAGATTTGGGAGTCTCCCTTAACATCTCGCTGATCTCTCACCTTCCCAGTTGAATTACTTAGTGTCTATCTAATTTGAATTACTACGTTTATAACTTATGATGGTAAAATAAAGCTGAATTACTTATATAAAGTAGGCTAAAAACTTCTTTTGAAAGCAGATAACAACATACAGGACTGATAAACTGCCGTTTTACCTTAAAATTTAATGAAAGTATTCAAAAAATGCCAGGGAAGTTCTTCCAGTATGGCCAAATAAACTTCTATTAGACCTGTCTCTCTGCAGATAAAAACTACAAACTCTGGACAAAAATATAACAATTACTTGAAGGCCCTCGAGTCAACAGCAGCAGAGTGGGCAGATTCTAGAAGGGACTCTGAATCTTGAAGAAGGGATTCACATGGGGATGAGTTTCCCACTTTTTTAGCTTTAACTCTGACAGAGTTCATGGCAAACCACAGCCACTGGAATGTGAGGAAATCCAGGAAACAAAACAAGAGGTGGAGAAACCCCAAATTGTGTGTATTCTCTACCCAAATTCCTACCAAACCACACATGCACGGAGCATATTGTGAACAGTCAGCTAAGAGTAAAAAAAAAAGATACTATGTGAGAGCCCTTGTAACTTTAGCCAGCTAGCAGCCACCACCTGTACTATTCTTTCTACTATAAAAACCATGCAATCACTTTGCATACCATCAGTACTCCCATACCGAAGGTTCTCCCCAACCACAGATTCATCCTAGAGCCCTAGGTACCTTAATATGTAAACAATCATAATGTATCTTTGAAGGGATTTGCCAAATATTTTTCTCCAATCCTATAAAGAAAGGGAACAAGAAGAGAGACTAATGGAACTGAAAATTCAAAAAGGTGGCCCAATTTTCCATTAGAATATCAAGAAACTAAACCCTGACAATGTTGAAAATGGTCTGTATAAAATGAAGCATGCCTTACACTTGAAAAAATATACAAATCAACCATTCCTGGAGTTACATAAATCAGCCACTGTCAAATGTATGTTGTGTAACTTGCTCTAAGCCTAGTACCTAAAAGAACAGGTAAAACCCTCTAAAAATTTGAAGATCGTGTAACCAGCTCGTGCAAGATGCAGCAGTCTCTGCCCAAGCATATTTTTTCTTTCACGCAAATCCAGAGGAACGGGGACACAAAGAAAACTGAAAGTGCACCTGGTTTCTCCAAAGCCTCAGGGTCAGTTCTTACATCAATGGTGCAGTCCACTAGTTATTTAACTTATCGTTAGCTTTTTCCTAAAACGAACCAAAGTTTTGTTTTTCTTCATGTAGGAAGAAAAAGGAAATCTGATACTCTTCCTTGCTTAAAGTAACAAGATACATATGCTTGATACTTTGAGCAAGGAACAAGATACATATGCTATAATGAGGTAAGGAATCAGACATAAAATATGCAGGTATAATTGGATTTTTGTCTTTAAATCAGCATACAATTTTAGTGCCTGAATATATAATAACAGAAGCTTAGCATTGATTGATAGTCAAGAGAATTGCCAAGTTACTGCAAGTGCTCCGTGCACTGGTACGATTAATAACACAGCTCCCGCCACCGAGGTGGAGGCCAGGTCTGTATTAAACAGTGAACAACAGCCAACAACTATGGAGTCAAACAGACTTATGCTCAGTGCAGGGAGCGGCTTGGAGGAAGACAAAAGGATAGCAGTGTTCTTCCTTCCTCGGGGAAGATTGGTTTTACAAGAGAAACAGATACATTCCCAAAGAAGTGATAAATGATATAAGAAAGGTAAATACAAAGTATTTTGATGGCATAGTGTTATGAATGACTAATTTTGCCCAGGAATGTTGCTGAAGAATCATCAGAGTGGATTTAGCCGTTGAAGTGTCGGATCTTAGATGAGTTTGTATATCACTAAAGTTGAAGATTTGTTCTTTTTCAGAAAAGCTAAAAAGCCATTTAGCTATGTCTATATTCTCCTATAGAATGAGTTTTTAGTGAGCTCATTTGTTTTTATTAATCTCATTCTAATTCCACCATTGATCTGTTTCATAGTCAATCTAACTTGATTAAGAAATTCATGGAATATGAAACTCACATTTAGTTTCTGGATTAATTTCTGAAGCATTTATTGAACACTTACTATGTGCAGGTCCCTGCACTTTTCTGATACCAATACCACCTGATGAGTGATCATCTGGCCATTGCTTTGACAGCTGCAGTCCTGGGAAATGACACTTCTAATTGATAAGAAATATTTTCATTGCACTTGAATGAAACATGCCTCCTACTATCTTCATTCACTCATCAAACAAATATTTCACTAACTAGTGTGTGACAGGCATTACATAGGACAGAGAGAATGGAAACTAATTTAATTCCTATTTCTGCTCCTAGGGAGCTAACAGCCCATAGACTTACTGATTAACCCTGATTTTATCATGAATCACATAAACTGGGGTTCCCAGCCTTGGTTGTCTAAATAGAATTACCTGGAGATTTTTTTATATATATAAAGATTCTCAAGGGACACTCTTAACTCTTCTCATTCAATAGTTTTGGGATGGGGTCCTAAAATCTCTACTCTATAGAATTTTACAAGTGCTACCTAAGCAAATCGAGTTGTTCATCCAAAAAAGCAAATAATATCTCCCTTGCGTTATACCAATCCAGACATGTGAAAACAGATATTCTCTACCCCCAATTTTCTCTCCCTATTCTGTGATTTCAAGTCTTATAATCATTATTGTCAAAATCATCGACTCAACTAACAATTTAACAATCTTGATGTTCTTTTCTTTCTTGTTTTTTAAGGAAGGTTAGCCTGAGCTAACATTAGTGCCCATCTTCCTCTACGTTTTAAATGTGGGACGCCTCCCACAGCATGGCCTGATAAGCTGTGTGTAGGTCCACATCCAGGATCCGAACCGGTGAACCACAGGCTGCTGAAGGGGAGCACACCAACTTAACCACTAAGCCACTGAGCTGGCCTCATTGATGTTATTTTCTTAAACTACATCTGACCACATCACTCCTGCAAGAGACTACTATATGTTTTTTTTTTCTACCAGCATTTAGTGGTTCAAACCTAATACCATATTAATAGTACCATAAAAGGGAATTAATTTGGCCTCTATTTGCCTGGAATTTGTGATCACTGAAAAAGACTGTAGGTTGAAGTTTCCAGAGACTTTTCTACAAGTATATTAAATAGTCTTTGCAGGAATATATGATAACTATTTTCAGACATCTTAGAAATAACCACTTATAAGTATTATTTATGCTAATTCAAAATTAACAATTTATTTGTTAATTTTTACCCAAAACACTTTTAAACAAATATTTGCTTTTATTTTATTTTTAGTTTCTTTAACTAGAATAGAAAGAGAGAGAATCTTAAATGACTTTAACTAGAATAGAAAGAGAATCTTAAAGACTAAAAAATAGTCTTACTACAAACCGATTTAAACCGTGCAATACACTTTTTTTAAGTAAAAAGCTGAGTTAAAATAATGAAAATAACTGGATATCAACAGAACCTCTGGAAATTAAGGAAACACTATTTGCCTTAAAACAGCAAAAATGTCCTGTGGACATAAAGGGCCAAATTTAGAAGACTATGCACTCTAGCCTAGAAGCAGTGTTTATAACTTTCCAGTTTATATAATTGTAATTTCTCCTTTCTGACTTACAGAGACCATGTATCAGAGCAAACGAGGAATGTTGCTTCGGCATCATGCGTGGTGATCGGGTATCCCTATGTCCTTTAGATGAACTAAATCACGCTTCCACAGCTGCTCCAGCCATGCTGCCTGACAAAGGCTTACCTGGGACCACACAGCCTGCCTGGGAGCATACAGTTCTGCTCGAGGGGATCCATGAAAGAAACTCTTGGAAATTAGACTCTGTATATTGGGGGTTTGGGAGGGTGATAGTAAGACAAACTAAAAAGAGCAGAGCCTCACTAAGAAAAGACAGATATAACCTTATTTTAATGCTGAGCACTGCAGTCCCCAAAACCTTCAAAGTTGAGAAGTTATCCATGTGACACCTGACTCTTCCTTGACGACAGATATAGGCATTAAAGTCTGGGACACAAGAAGACATCGGGGGAGGCATCATTTCACCTAAAAAGAAATAGAAATTTCTCTTTTAATATGTTGTTCCACACTCACCAAAAATACATTTGTAATCACCCACAATGACTGTTTTAAACTTTTGGGTAAATAATACGCATTTGAAAACAGTGCCTCTTTTAGGGACTGCAAATTATGAGTCTTAATTGCAAATTTTTGAAAACAAATATTTTCACTAAAGGAAAAATTGAAATTTCAAAAAGTTCTTCTTTACCTCTCCACTTCCAATAATATATGCTTTGTTAAAATATACAATTTTCATTAAAGAAAGAGTATACCTGTAGAATTATTAATAAAAATACATTAAAATAGTAAACATCCTGAAATAGTGTCAGTTCTTAAATACAGTGCCCTGATTTGGGGGGAAGGGGAGGCCAGTTTCATTTCCTCATTTATTTTTAATGCAATGCAAGCCCTTTTCTTGGTAGCCATAAATTCACTTTAATAATTTAGTTACCTTGCAATCATTTTATGCCTACTATTTATCTGTCATTGTCATTTTAAGACTGTTGTCCTTAAGGGACACTCTCTTTCTGCCTTGGTCTTTCTCATCGTCCTTTCCTTTCTGATATGGACTTAATTTTAAAAGATAACTGCTCTACTGGATCATTGCTAACATTCTTCTCAGAGCACAGAGAGGATTGGGACATGACATTGCCTAATTTCCAGTAGTTTCTAAGGGCTTGAAAAGAGCAGAACTTCTGAATTAAGGAAACCAAATAACCATCCAAAGACCACTGGAACTGAATGAGTGAAAAACAGCCCCACTAGCTCATGGCGTTGTCTAACAACCAAGAACAATTTCCTCAAGATCAACTCATTATTATCGAAATGTTTGGTTTTCCAATGTTAGCTGGTCATATATAAACAAATGGCTTTACACCCCAGCTTAAAATCCCATCATTCCAATTACCTCAGTCAGAATTTTGACACATTACTTCTGAACAATTTTTTGTCCCCAGGAGATGAAATGTGCCCAAATGAGCAAATAGTGGCCACATTCACGCAGGTCTATGGATCAGGCTCCATCAACCTCATCCTCACCATCCTCACTATTATTAGGTAAAATGTGGTTATTTTCTTAGATTGTGCTTTATAGACACCCTCTCATTTGGCCATCATCACAATCATGGGCAGACAGAATTGAGATGACTAATTTCATTGGTTTAACGAACACAAATTCAGGTTTCGACCAATGTATTTATCTCATTATTTGACATAATTCTACACAAAGTTAGGTCCAGTCTAAACTGTGAATTAGGTGAAATTTTTACTTTGCTTACTTGCTTCCACCAAGATAGATTTTTTCATTCTTCTGACTTTGCCTCATTTCCTTCCTTATGCTCTTCCCCTGATTTTTTTCCCCCTCTTTTACTTAGTGGCTCAGGCAACCTAAGAAACTAATTAGCAAAACAGTTCACCCTAAAAATAAGCATTTACCTTTTTATGAAAACAAATTTTACCTACGCGACTAAATTTTATTTGATCCTCATAAAAATCTTGCATGTAATCTCCATTTGCCATTTCTTAGACGTAAGTAACTTTTGCAAAGTTGCATATTGAAAGTCCTTAAAAGCTTTAAGTCTAGACAGAAAGCTAGACTCCCCACCGTATGTGCATTGAGGAAGAGGGTATCTGGGGAGGATAATGTTTAATACAAATGAGTGAGAGCTTAAAGAGTGGGACTTTATGCCACAGAGATGTTTATTATTATTGTTATTGTTACTTAGAACACCATCTGGCATGCCTCAAGCTCTATCACATAAGTAGGCCCCCACTTCAAGCAGCTTTGATATCATGCTGCTTTGCAGTTTATGGTGTATTAAATGTTCAAGAAATTGACAGATATCTGATGGCCAATAAACGAAAACAACTCAAGGCATATGCAGATTGGCTAAAGGTGGTACAGATTGGATAATTATGGCTAGAGAGAACTAGAATTAAAGGAAGGGGAGAATTAAACAATTAGTCTCCCTTCTTTTTAATGATTTTGATATTAGTAAGAGAATAAATTATTGTAAATGTAAGGGAAGTAAGAGGCTCATTATAGGTTACTCATCTTGATAAATTTTATGTTGTAAAGAATTATCTTTGGTTGAATTATCTCAAAGCAATGCTGGAAACAAAAGAGAGACACAGAATACAACAAGGAGGCACAGTTTATTTTGAGCATAATCCAAATTCTTCAAGGAAAAAAATGAGAATAACATTAAATAGGAGAGAATAAACCATCAGACCTTCCGGGAGATATTTTGATTGTTTTTATTTACATGACATACTGTGTCTCATTTCAATAATGGAAATCTGACATAAAATTCTATGCCAAATTATTATTCTCCTGGTCTATTCCTCTAGGTCATTATTTTTGACCACAGAGCAGTCAAAGTTCCATAAAGTCTCACTTCTTAATTTTTATGGTTTACTTAATATAGAGTATTATTTTTATTTTGATGTGCCTACCAGCTTAATTCTATCCAGGTTGATTTTTTTAAACAGAAGTCAAAATAAGCAGATCAAATTGAGATACCCCAAAACTGTAGTAGTTTAAGAAAATCACTCTTTTGAACAATTCAGTATTCCTTCAACCATTTTAATGATCAGAATTGCTACACAACATGAAAATAATTGATATGTATTATATTACTCCATGTAACATTCATTTGGGTTGCATCAAAAACAGAAACAAATTTGTTTCTGTTTATTCAATATTAATACATAAACACATTACAGATAATCTAAATTATTAAGTTATCCACCTAGACTTGAGATTTTATAAACACATGAGTATCTTTCAAGATGGCAGATTTTATCCCCAAATCCATTAATATTGACTAGTCCAGTGGGGATAAAATTACATTTTTTCTTTTATGAATACGATTTTTAAAATCAATAATAGCTTTTGCTTTTTCAAGTCAATTTATGAAACCCCTCATTACTTCTTCAAGAGTAATTACGTCATAAATTAAGAGATCTTTCTCTCTGTAAACACCCGCCCTTCCTGAACGATATTTTCCGAGGCATGCTTTAGCTGTTATACTTTTCTGTAAAAATGTGAGAAAAAGCTGTGATTAAAATGACAAATCAAGGCTCTCTTCCGAGGAAGTTAGAAGATTTAATATTCAAATGACTCGTTCCAGAGTGTTGCCGGGTCTGACCTAGCAAGGCGTTACACCAAAACGTTTAATTATGGGTAAAAGCAGCTTCTACTCTCCTCAAATTCTAGCAGGCAAGATGAGATTCAGTGACTCCACTAACTAGATTGAAGGTGACAAGGATGAGGAATTCAGGACTAGTTTTCTATCTAGACTCTTCAAAATGGATATGTGAGCCAATTATTTAACTTCATAGATGTATGTGAATCTGATCAACTAGCAGCTTTGGAAAATAGATTTTGTCAAGCAACTGGAACTCTTTTCATTTCTTGATTCTTTATTTTAGTGCCTTCCCCTCCTTCCACAGGATCTCCCAAGCATCCACTGCTGTCACCTAGAGGAATACATTATAAGGAGAAGAATTTCAGCCAACAAAGGAGAAGTTTTGGTATCAGAAGCCAAATCGACACCTTTCAAATCACACCACTTCAGCAATCACTACTTATTGCCACGGGAAAGGTTGATCCTAATGGAGAACTGCCCGTGTACGTTATGAAAAGGGGAACAAGGGAAGCATTTCCAGTGAATATTTTCCCTTGAAGGAATTTTTAGACAATAATAGCAGTCAAATGACTTGCCAAGAAAGTATACGGAAGAATGCAGGCCTTCTAGTTCTCATGTTGACATAAATCTCATGTTCTGCTCTGCTAGTTAACTCGTAGTTGTATTGCTATTAATTCTCTCCATATATTTTTTCTTTTGTTCTTATTATTCTTTGTTTTTTTTGGCTTGAGTTAAATGGTTCGTTTTCATTCCCTTTTTATTTATTTAATCACTTAATCCTGTAAAATTTTCTCTGAGCACAGTTTCAACCATATTCCATGTGTTCTGTTAAAAGTGTTTTCATTATCATTATGTTCAATCACGCTGAATTTCTCTTCTTTTACTAATAAATTATATGAGTGAATTTTTAAAAGTTTCCCAACAGAAGAACTTTCTGTGTTTTGATTTTGTTGTTAATTTCTTGTTTTATTGCATTGCAATCTTTTGTAAAGCCTTTATTGACTTTTGGGTCTCTAATATATATTTTTATTTTCTTTGTGATTGTCCCCTGGGCACTTAAGAAGAAGTTATATTCTCCATTTTCAGGGAATAATGTGCATGTGTATGGACGTCTGAGTCGGTTCTGTACCTTCCATAGCCTTGTTTATTTCTGTCCACTTGACACTTTAATGCATTGATAAAGAGGCATTAAAGGCTCCTACTATTTTTTTTGTTGATTTCTCCTTTTACTTTTTATAATTTCTACTTTCTGAATGTTGCTATTATGGCGTTCCATGCATATATTTTCAAGATTATTATAAATGTATGGTGAATAGAAATATTTTAGAATACTATTTCTTATTCAATACTTTCTGGTCTGAATATCAATATTTGTATTGAGACTACTCTGTTTTGGTTTATATTTGATTCTTATATTTCTGTATAATCTTTATTATTACTATTATTTAAACTAGTTTTTTAGAGCAGTTTTAGATTTACAACAAAGTTGAAGGGAAAGTAGAGATTTCCCAAATACTCCCTACCCCAA
This sequence comes from Equus asinus, assembly GCF_041296235.1. Taxonomy (NCBI): domain Eukaryota; kingdom Metazoa; phylum Chordata; class Mammalia; order Perissodactyla; family Equidae; genus Equus; species Equus asinus. Next base: position 167,739,325 of record NC_091790.1, read on the forward strand.
CACATTTACAACCTCCCCCATTATCAACCTCATGTACCAACCAGAATGGAACATGTTTTACCAAGTATGAACCTACATTGACGCTTCCTAATCACCTAAAATCCACAACTGACCTTAGGCTTCACCCTTAGTGTTGTGAATTCTATGAGTTTGGACCTTAACATTATATTTTTAAGCTTTATGAATCACTTTAATTTAGATTTATCTCTTTTAAAGAGAATGGTTTCTTATTTAGTGATATAACTGAAAAACACTATCTTTCCATAAGTGCACCTACCCATTTACCATTTTTGATGTGACCCAGATACGTTGGATCTAAATTCAGTCATACTAGTTTTTTATTTTCCGATTTAAAAACAAATTACATGAGAATTTGAATACGTGGTGGATTTCATTGCTCTGGGATGTATTTGTGTATGTGTGTGTGTGTGTGTCTGGGTCTGTGTGTTTGTATGGATAGATAGAAAATTGAGAGAGAGAGAAAGATTGACAGGCTTTGTTTGTTTTTGAAGCACATTTTTTCATTTAACACTATATTTTGTGCATATATGGATACATCAAATATACTTAAGTCATTTCTGAAATATGACATTATTGCCTTAATGATATTTCAACATGTGAGTTATGATTATTTATTTGGGAGTAATGTTGATTTCCAAATGTTTGCTACTATAATATCCTATATTTAAATCTTAGTCTATAGTTCTAATTAGGTCCTTATGTTGATTCTGAAAGATAGAATTAGCACATTACAGAGTATAGATATCTTTAAGGCTATGTATACACACTAGGATGTTGGTTTCTGGAAAATCTGAAATAATTTATATTTTGTCAGCATTAAATATAGCTGCCTGTCTTCCAGTAATGATTTTTTGTTTGTTTGTTTAGTCTCTGGCAAATCCTCAGGGGAAAATTTTGTCTCATCTTTTAGTTTGTTGTAGCTGCCATAACAAATTACCATGAGTTTAGAGGCATAAAACAGTACCTATTTATTCTCTCAGAGGTTTGTAGGCCAGAAGTCTGGGCAAGCTGCCGCCCAATGGCTCCTCTGTTCCTCATTTCACAAGGCTGAAATGAAGGGTTAGCAGGGCTTCCTTTCTCTGGAGGCTCTGGAAATGAACCCATTTCTAAGTTCATTAAGGTTGTTGGAAGAATTCATTTCCATGTGGTTGTAGGACCAAAGTCCTAGATAATTTGTTGACTATAGGCTCTCAGCTTTCAGAGGCCACTCCAATTTTTTGGCTGTGGCCTCTTTTTCCATCTTCAAAGCTAGAAAAGGCTGGTTCAGTCCTTCCCACACCTCTAATCTTTCTGAACTCTCCTTATCTTTCATCTCTCTTGTCTTGTCTTCCGCCCCATCTCTCGGACTCTCCTGCCTTCTTCTGCTGCTTTTAAAGGCCCATATGATTACATTGGACCCATCAGGATAATGGTATTTCATTATTTTAGTTTTCACTTATGTGGATAGACGAGAAATATTTTTTGTAGTTTTGATGGTTGTATATGTCATTTCTACGTTTGTGTGTGTGTGTGAGGAAAATTGTCCCTGAGCTAACATCTCTTGCCAATCATCTTCTTTTTGCTTGAGTAAGATTGTCCTGAGCTAACATCTGTACCAATCTTCTTCTATTTTGTATGTGGGATGCTGCCACAGCGTGGCTTGATGAGTGGTGTGCAGATCCATGCCTGGGATCCGAACCTGCAAACCCTGGGGCCACCAAAGTGGAGCACACGAACTTTACCACTATGTCACCAGGCCGGCCCCCATTTCTAGCTTTTTGTGAGTAGACAGTGCTGTTATTTTCTAATTTTTGGTTGGGGTAATAGAATTATATTTTTGTGTATTTTAAATATTGATATAAAGTCCATAACCTTACATAAAATGTCTATATATATATATTATTATTTTTATATTGAGGATATTGAATTTTGTTTTTATAATCTAATGTTTTATAATTAATATTTCCATGTTTCCTTTTTATTTTTATGTTTGTTGTGAGGTAAGGGTCAATATGACTGTTTTCAAATAGCCAATTTTCCAAAAATCTTTTGTGGAGTAGTTCATCCCTTGTTTAATGTTAATATTTTATCACATATTTTAATGTCCTCTTCAAGAGCTCCCTGACTGGCTCTATTGATCTGTTTATTTCTTTTTGCAATAATATCATTATATGTGAAATACTGTGGTATTATGTAGAATAAAAAGTTGACATGTTTTCTTATCACTTTCCTTTCAAAAGTCACTATCATATTTTTCTTTGATTTTAATTTTAGAGTTGCTCTCTTGTAAAGAAATCCATTAGAACGTTAATGAAAGCTTCCTTAATCATATAAGTGAATTTAAGTTAAACTTCCCTTCTTACAATGTGTTTCTCTGTTTTTAAATGATCTTTTTAACACTGCATCAATGGGTGTGATTTCTCTCTCTCTCTCTTTGCATATAGGTCCCACACATTTCCTGTTAAGGTTATTTTGAGGAAGTTTTACCTAGTAATGTCAATGGGGTCTCTTGTTTTTTTACAAGCTGGCTTGTGTATTTGGTTTTCGACCTGCTTTTCTGTAAATGTTTAAATTTCAGAATCATTCTACTCACTTTTAATATCCTATGTATATATTTATATTCTCTATAAAGATATTATTTTGATTATTTTGACTTTTGCTTGCTGGTGATTGCATTTGATTATATATATTGATTCTTGCTCTCTGATGATTATACTTTTCATTTATTTTTCTTTCTTGCTTATTACAGGAATATTACCTTTCGGTACAGTAAAAAGTTAATTTTTTGCAACCTTATTGATGATAATTTTAAATCATCAGCCATCATTTATTTTGTGTATGTATTGTCAGAAAGTTAATGAACTCTTGTTAAATTAATATGCAATTATGTTTCTATTATTGTCTTCTTACATTTTTAATAACATTTGCTTTGCTCTTGTTATTTAAACCACAATGCTTCATCCATATTGCATTTTCTTTGTACAGTGCATGTTTCATGAATATATAATTATCTTCTCATTTAGTGTTTTTTTATATGTACTTCATTTTGCATAAAATTAATAATGATACTTATTTCCATTTGACTCGAATTTGTCTGGTAAACCATACCATTCTTTTTATTTTGGATATTTCCCAGAAATTTTATTTTAGTTTTGGCTCATATAAGCAGTGTTGTTTTATATTTAAGACTATGTTATAACAGAGGAGAATAAAAAGTTGTGTTTATTGCCATAAGAGACATGCTTGTTTGTACTTCCCTTGGGGCTAATCCTTTCTAATTTCCACACTTCCTTGTTTTATTTTTTCATTTTTTTTCTTTTGTTGTGTTGATTTTTATTGTGTCTTTCAGTTCTTCAGTGACTTTAATGTTATTGATGTTTACTATAGTTATTATTTTATAAATGTTTCCCATTAAAGTCTTCAAAAATATTTTTCACATTTATCATTCAATTTAACTATAGGATGAAAAATGAAGTATTTGCTACATTTTTACTTTCCACCCACTCTTGTATATGTAGGTTTTTCTAGATACGATATATTTTAATAGATTATCTTTAAGTGATTTATATTTAAACATATTCCCACAAAAATAAAGTTTTTGTCATTCATATTTGTAACAAAATAAAACTATTTTTAGATGTAATTTTATTTAATTATTTTAAATGCTTACTGCCTATTCAGCTACTCCTAATAATTTTCTATTTTTGTCTGCCTATTTTGATTAAACTCTTAGTCGACTGAGTTATTTTCCATTATTATTCTCAAGAAATGTTCATGGTCAGTAACACTTGATTCTTTGAGATTTTTGAGAATGTTTTACTCTTTCTTGTAATAGAAAAACCAATTAGATTATTAGAGAACTTTTGGGGTGACCAAAGTCTTGTCTCTCAAAACTCAGTGGACACTATTAACTCCTTCATATTTTACAGCAAATGGGAAATCAAGAACAGCCTGATTTTGTTTTTTTGTAGCAATTTGAATGAGTTTAGAATTATTATCATTAACCTTTTATAGAATGTTTAAGAGGATTTTTCTTGGTGTCTCTTTTCAGTAATTTGATATAAAGTTTAATGAGCTCTTTTGTCTGCATATTCATGATTTTTTAAACCTCAAGAGAAATTATTTTAAATTATTTTATCTTTGATTATTGATTCTGTTCCAGTTTTTGCCCTTTCATAATCAGAAACATCTTTAATTCTTAGTTTGACTTCTCTTCTGTGTCACCCTTATCCTTTTGTGGATAAGAGTTTTTATTTTTTCAAAATTTTCTTCTGGTTTATATAGTAATTAATTTTCAGAAAACCACAATTAATTTCTTAAAATCTTCAGTACAGTGATATATTCCTCTTATTCTTCAAGAATATTCTGGGGCCATCCCCATAGCCAAGTGGTTAAGTTCACACACCCCACTTCAGTGGCCCTGGGTTTACCAGTTCAGATCCTGCCCACAGACCCATGCATTATTCATTAAGCCAACATGTGGCAGCATCCAACATAGAAGAACTAGTATGACGTATAACTAGGATATACAACCAGGTACTGGGGCTTTGGGGAATTAAAAAAAAAAGAGGAAGATTGGCAACAGATGTTAGCTCAGGGCCAATCTTCCTCATGAGAAAAAAAAAGGAATTTTTCTTTTAGAATCCATGTTTGCTTTTTATTCTTTTTATTTTTTCTAGTTTTAATGTAATTCAATGAGGTGATATTTATGTAGTCTGTGATGTCCAATACTGCATCCAATAGTCACATGTAGCCATATACATTTAAATTAGTTAAGTTAAATTAAATTAAAAGTTAAGGTTTTCATGATGGTGGTTGCACGAATCTGTGCATGTGTTAAAATTGCACAGAATTTTGGGACAACTGGATATCCACTTCCAAAGGAGTGAAGTTGGGCTTCTACCTCATACCATATAAAAATTATTGTACATATTAATACAAATATGATATGTAATTATATATTATAAATAATTATAAATATACTATATTATTATTACATAAACGCATATAAAATATATAAATATTGGGATCTGCATCTTAGAAGTGATCATAAGAGACCTTCAAGTCTTTAAAACAACATTACCAGTAGACCATGAGGCCTCAGAGAGTAAGGAGATCTCTCCAAAATAAGACTGCCCTTGGTTACTCAAGGTAGATTTGTGGACGGGTAACTGACTCCTTATTTGACATTTATTTGCTTTGGAATGTCCATGCAGAAACATAAGAAGAAAGCCACTTGGCTTTCTAAAGTAGACTCTAATAATGTAAGGATTTTGTTCAGCTGGTTGGTCTGGGACCTCTGGCCGTGTTTTAGGTCAGTAACATAGACTGAGTTCATTCTGCTGCTGGGAGTCCTGTTGATAGTATCCTTAATTAAATGCCATATGAGGCAAATGGAATGGACTTGGTCCTAGGCTTTATTGGTCATATAATCTAGTGGCAAACAGAGTGTCATACTTCTGGGAAAATTCTCCAGAAGCCACGGCAGTGTAAAAATGAGGGACGGATGCTGTTGAAGACAGTTCTCCATGGCTCTCTTGCATTACTGTATGCCTGGCAAACAGAGGTACTGACTTCCTTGGCTCCAGACTGTTCCCAGGATGTAACTGCAAAGGGGGCTGTGTCCATTTCTTTTGGCTACTGTAACAAAATACCCAAAACTGGGTGGTTTAAAATGACAGAACTTATTGTCTCACAGCTTTGGAGATCAGAAGTCGGAAATCAATGTGTCAGCAGGGCCACATGCCCTTTGGAGGCTACAGGAGAGAATCTGCTCTCCTCTTCTAGGTTTTGGTGAGTGTTGGCATTATTTGCCTGTGGCCACTTCACTCCACTCTCTGTCTCCATGAGCACTTTGTCTCCTCCTCCTTTCTGTGAATACTTCCTTTACCTCTATCTTATAAAAACATTTGTTTTTATATGTAAATATAAAACATATGTAAATAATGCATAGCCAGCCCTGGTGGCTTAGTGTTTAAGATTCAGTGCTCTTGCTGCCATGGCCAGGGTTCATTTCCTGGTCACGGAACCACATCACCTGTCTGTTAGTTGTCATATTGTGGTGGCTTCACGTGGCTGCTGAAAGCTCTGCCACCAGTATTTCAAATACTAGCAGGATAACCCATGGTGGACAGGTTTCAGTGGAGCTTGCAGACTAAGACAGACTAGGAAGAAGGACCTGGCCACCCACTTCTGAAAAATTGGCCATGAAAACCCTATGAATAGCAGCAGAGCATTGTTTGATGTAACACCAGAAAGTGACAGGATGGCACAAAAAGACCAGGCAGGGTTCTGCTCTGCTGTCCACAGGCTCACTAGGAGTCGGAATCAACTTTAAGGCACTGATAACAAATAGTGTGTAAATAATGTAAATAATAAATAATAATAACAAATAAAGTTAACATTTATTATTGCATTTATTGTCCACCAAAATAATCCAGGGTAATGTCCTTATTGCAAAATTCTTAATCACCCTGGCAAATACCCTTTTTTCCAAATAAGGTAACATTTGCAAGTTCCAGACATTAGGACTTGTTATCTTTGGTGACCATTATTTAACCTCCCACAGGGGTATATTGTGTTTTCTCTTAAAGATCAACTCAGATAATATAAGCAAAACACTTGGCCAACTCTTAAATCTTCTAGAAATATAATGTATAACTTAAATTGCCTATCAATTTCTAACATTCACTATTTTCATGGCTAATTCAATCTTCATTTTATACTATTTCTCAGTATTCCATGATAAACTAGTAATTGTACATTTGTATTAAGTGATTACGATGTCAGTACATATCCACCATCTCTCGTTCAGAACATTTTGTCAGAGGTGATATACATTACGTAATAACTATATGTCTAGAATTTGGAACTCACAGATATTCGGGAGATGAGATTGATCAAACTCAGGATGTTGTCCTCATGGTATTATTCTCCATGTACTAAGCTACCAACTATTATAATTCAATCTAAACAATGTCCTCAAATATATTCACTATTGAGTGTGTCTTGGATTAAATTAGGTTTCCAGCGTTTTGTCCTGGGCATAGTTATCTCCATTTCAAGTTCCTATTAAAGAGAGGAGAACATGACCGATCATTTTAAAGTTCACCTTGTACTTAAATTGGTTCTCAGTTTAGGCTTCTATCACTAAGAAAAAACATGATGCTTTCAATGCATTTCTAGATGCTACTGTCCCTAAGGTTTTGTAGAAGTTAACATTTATTTTTTTTTTATTTTGGAATGGATGTTTAGTCCCTGAACTTTCTTTCTAGTTAATGGGAGAAGAAACTTCTCAATGCCAAAACTTGCAGTCTTTAGCAGTGCAGCCCTGTTAAAACAAATGTAAAAATATCTTGCCACTCTCTTTATAATAATACTGTACAGGAAAGGAAATAATGCTTTATATATTTCACATCATTAACTGAGTATTAAATGAAAAAGAGGATAATATTAGAAATAAAAGACACATAATTCAAATAATTTATTTTTTTCTTTTATTTTCTTTTTTCTCTTTTGAGGAAGATTAGCCCTGAGCTAACTACTGCCAATCCTCCTCTTTTTTGCTGAAGAAGCCTGGCCCTGAGCTGGCATCCATGCCCATCTTCCTCTACTTTATATGTGGGATGCCTACCACAGCATGGCATGCCAAGTGGTGCCATGTCTGCACCCAGGATTCGAACCAGCAAACCCCGGGCCACGGAGAAGTGGAACGTGTGAACTTAACCACTGTGCCACCAGGCCAGCCCCAAATTCAAATAATTTAGAATGAAATCCTGCGACTTAAACACCATTGGGTTCAAATCAGATGTGAGAAATGCAATGGGCTAAACAGCTGAGGATTGAGAAACTTACCTTTCATGTAACCAATTGCTTTTTCTGAATCTTTCCTCTTGATGTTAAATAATGATAATAGTAACTTTAGCGCACTGGTTTTCAAACAGCTGTTCAGTCAGAATGAACTGAGATTTTTTAAAAAATGATGATTCCTATGCTCCACGTTGTGGCACAATGATTTAAAAGATTGGGCCTGGGGCATGGGGTTGTGTAAACACGAAATTTGCGCCTTTTGAAAACCTCACCAGGTCGTTCCAATATGCAGCCAAACTTGGTAACCATTGTGAGAAGTGAAATTCCCTAATCTCTCAGTCCTGCTAAACTTTACCCCAGCTTTATAACAATATTAAGAAAACATATCAATGTTGAAAGGTGACTATTTTATCAGCTAATTTTTCTTTAAGAGGGAATCATTTAATTTGAAAATATTTTTCCTAATATAGACATGCGAATGTGCTATGTTGAATGCGAATGTGCTATGTTGAATAGTATGTAAAAAATGGTCAACAAGCCAGCAACACCTACTCATGGTAGATCAGCTCTGAACAAACATCCGTCACAGATCATGGGCATACAGGAATCAAACTAAATCCTCTTGCATTTATTACTTCAAGCTACTATTGTCTTTTAACTCTTATTTTTTTGTTGGAGTTGGTTTTCCACAGAATTCTATACTTTTCATACTTTCAGTCCCTAGTGATATGTAAACTTTCTCAGTTAAGTAGCGACACAAGGTAGTTACAAACTAACTTCAAAATTTCAACTCTGTGATCACAATGATTTTGGAGAACATGTGGTGTGCCCATTATGATGGATTTGAACCCCAGTGAACCTAAAACTCAGAATGAGTCTGCATAACCCCACCAGCTCCTTCCTATGGAACTTAAAGGTTTGCATCAGCCTAATATGTTGAAGGCTGAGACCAGATGAGAAGAGCTGAGAGAGCTCCCTAAGGTAGATGGGGCTTCCCCAAGTGCAAGACAACAATTGCTAAAGGTTGTGATCAAAATAAAAGAACTGAGCAGGGCCAGCCCATTGGCGCAGCAGTTAAGTTTGCACGTTTCGCTTTGGTGGCCCTGTGTTCGCTGGTTCGGATCCCGGGTGAGGACATGGCATCGCTTGGTAAGCCATACTGTGGTAGGCATCCCACATATAAAGGAGAGGAAGATGGGCACAGATGTTAGCTCAGGGCCAGTCTTCCTCAGCAAAAAAATATTTTAAAGAAGAACTGAGAAAAATTACTACATGGAACTCTGTACCATCACCAAGGGCAAAGCAATAGCTGCCAACGCTAGGGGAAGTTAGGAGAGCTGAGAAATCCCTATTTGATATCCAGGCATTCACTATCTCCACATTGAGGCCTTCCAAAAGCTAGGAAAAACCTGAGAACTGAGAGAAATCCCTCTAAAAGTCTCCAGACCATCTCTTAGTGCACAACACGTGCTTTCCAACAGCTGATGTCTGAGTAGCAAGAGAATAGAAATCACCTGAAGAGCAGAAAACTGGTGAGTAGAGATAGGGAGTGAACAGACTGGTCCCAAAATCGGCAGGCAATCTGTAAAGCAGGTAGAACTCTTCATTGGTTTGGAGAGCTGGCAGCTCAGCTATAGGCTGATATACAGATTCTGGCTGATATTCAGATCCCAAGCCCTGCTGCAGGGAAGGCATGATCACACTCATAAAATTTTTGCAGACAGTGGTAAAGTGAATGCAAGAGAAGCTGCAATGAAACCTAAACCCAAATCAGCCTCAGATTAGATTCACTCGGCTTCATACACTAACAGTCTAACAGAAGAATGAGTAAATATTTAATGGTAAATATTGTTTTATTTTCTCTCCATTATCCTTTTACAGACCACATCTTATGTGCAACCGAAAATTACAACACATGTAAAAATGCAGGAAAATGTGAGCGTCAGTCAAAAGAAAAAACATACAAATATGGCCCAGAAGTTAAAATTATTAAGGAAGGCATTTAAAGTAACTGTGATTGATATGTTAAAGGATCTAACAAAAAAGGTGGAAAATGAATGTAAACAGATGAATGTAAATATGCATAGAGATGGAACTAATATTGTAAGTGTTAAAATGAAAAATATATCAGAACTTATTGGTATGGCCTTCCAGAACACTGGACAGAGCAAAGACCCTGTGAACTTAGAGATAAAAAGAAATTAACCAAACCAAACATTAAGGGTTAAAACACTGAAAAATTGGAAAAAGTAGCTGAGATTTGTGGGAAAATATCAAACAGATAGCAAGTGAGTAATGAGGGTTCCAGGAGGAGTACAGAAAGAAATTGAGCAAAATAATTATTTGAAGAGAAAATGATAGAAAGAGAACCACCACATAGCTGAACTCAACCGCACCATCAATTACCTGGTTATATTGACATCTACAGACTACTTCATCTAATAACAGCAGAATACACATTCTTCTCAAGCTCAAATGAAACATTCAACAAAATGGACCACATTCTGGGCCTTTAAACACATATTAACAAATTTAAAGGAGTATAAATCATACAGTTCTGCTCACAGACCACAATGGAATAAAACTAGAAATCAATAATAAAGAGATAACTGGAAAATCTCAAAGTACGTGGAGAATAAATAACATACCTCCAGGGGCTGGCTCCGTGGCCAAGTGGTTAAGTTCACGTGCTCCGCTGCGGCGGCCCAGGGTTCAGATCCTGGGCCTGGACATGGCACCACTTGTCAGGCCACGTTGAGGCAGTGTCCCACATCCCACAGCTACAAGGACGTGCAACTAAGATATACAACTGTGTACAGAGGGGGTTTGGGAAGATAAAGCAGAAAAAAAAAATAACATACTTCCAAATAACACATTAGTCAAAGAATAACTATCAAGAAAAATTAAAAGATACTGAAAACTAAATGAAAATGAAAACACCACCTATCAAAATTTGTGGGATACAGTGAAAGCACTGTTCAGAGGGATATTTATAGCATTGAATTCATATACTCAAAAAGAAGGGAGATATAAAATCAATCTGTTTCCACCTTAGGAAAGTAGAAAAAGAAGAGCAAATAAAATCCAAGGCAAGTGGAAGGAAAGAAATAATAAGAATTAGAGCAAAAATCAATGAAACTGAAAACAGGAAGTGAACAGAGAAAATGAGTGGAATAAAAAACTGGTTCTATGTAAAGATCAATAAAATCCATAAATCTCTGGCCAGGCTAAGAAAAAAAGGGAGAGGACACAAATCACTAATATCAGAAATGAAAGAGGGGACATCACTACAGATCCAATGGACATTAAAAGGATAATTAAAAAAACACTGTGAAAAACTCTATGCCCACAAATTTGTAAACTTAGATGAAATGGACAAATTTCTTGAAAGATACAATTTGCAAAAAATTATACAAAAGAATTAGATGATCTGAATAGCCCTATATCTATTAATTAATCAATAATTAATAACTTTGCAAAACAGAAAGCACAAGACCCAGATGGCTTCACTGGTGAAATCTACCAAATATTTAAAGAAGAAAATATTCCAATTCTCTATCATCTCTTTCAAAGGATAAAAGCAGAAAGAATATTTCCTAACTCATGATATGAGGCCAGCATCACCTTAATACTAAAACCAGACAAAGATATTACAATAAAGAAAACTAAAAACCGATATCTTTCATGCACATGGATGCAAAAATCCCTAACAAAATATTAGTGAATAGAATCCAATAATGTATAAAAACAACTTTACATCATGAACAATTGCTATTTATACCAGTATGCAAGGCTCGTTCAATATTTGAAAAGCAGTTAAGGTAATCCATTACATCAATAGGCTAACAAAAATTACATCATCGTATCAGTAAATGCAGAAAAAGCTATTGACAAAATCCAACATTCATTCATGATAAAAACTCTCAGTAAACTAGGAAGACAGGGGTACTTTCTTAACTTGATAAAGAACATCTGAAAAATACCTGTAGCTAACATCATACTTACAGCAAGAAACTCAAAGTTTTCCCATTAAGATCAGGTACAAGGCAAGGATGTCTACTCTCACCACTTCTTTTCACCATTGTACTGGAAGTTCTAACTAACGTAATAAGACAAGAAAAGGAAACAAAAATTATACAGATTGGGAGAAAATAAATGACAAAAATGACAAAAAAAAATCCTAGAACTAATAAGTGATTAAAGTAAGGTTGCAGGGTACAGGTTAATATATAAAAATCAATTACTTTCTTGCATTCCAGCAATGAACAAATAGAATTTGAATTTAAAAACACAATACCATTTACATTAGTATCCCCCCAAATGAACTATTTAGGTATAAATCTAACAAAATATATACAAGATCTATATGAGGAAAACTATAAAACTCTGATGAAAAAAATCAAAAAGATTGATTTAATAAATAGGGAGATAAATAAATAGGGAGATATTCCACGTTCATGGACAGGAAGACTCAATATTGTCAAGATGTCAGTTCTTCTCAACTTGATTTATAGATTCAAGGCAATCCCAATCAAAGTCCCAGCAACTTATTCTGTGGATATTAAGAAACAGATTCCACAGTTTATATAGAGAGGCAAAAGACCCAGAATAACCAACACAATATTGAAGAAGAAGAAGTTGGAAGACTGACACTACCCAACTTCAAGACTTACCATAGAGCTACACTAATCAAGACAGGATAATATTGGTGAAGAAATGCACAAATAGATCAGTGGAACAGAAAAGAGAGCCCAGAATAGACCCACATAAATATAGCCAACTGGTCTTTGACAAAGGAGCAAAGGCTATACAATGGAACAAAGAGTCTTTTCAGCAAATGGTGCTGAACAGCTGGACATCCACATGCAATAAAATAAATCTAGACAGAGACCTTACTCTCTTCACAAAAATTAACTCAAAGTGGATCACAGACCTAAATGTAAAACACAAAAGTGTAAATTTCCTACAAGATAACATTGGAGAAAACCCAGATGACTTTGGGTATAGTGAAAATTTTTTAGACACAACATCAAAGGCATGATTCATGAGAGAAATAATTGATAAGCTGGATGTTATTAAAATTAAAATCTGCTCTGTGAAAGACACTGCCAAGAAAATGAAAAGACAAGCCACAGACTGGGAGAAAATCTTTGCAAAAGACATATTTAATAAAGGACTGTCATCCAAAAATACAAATAACTCTTAAAACTCAATGATAAGAAAACAAACAACCTGATTAAAAAAATGGGTCAAAGATCTTCACAGACACCTCATCAAAGAAGGTATACAGAGGGCAAATACACATATGAAAAGGGCTCCACATTATACATCATCAGGGAAATACAAATTAAAATAAAAAGGAAATAGTACTAAGCACCTATTAGAATGGCCAAAATCCGGAACACTGACATCAAACGCTGGTGAGTATGTGAAGTAACACGAGCTCTCATTCATTGCTGCTGGGGAGTTTGGTGGTTTCTTATTAAACTCAACATAGTTTTACCATATATATGATCCATCAATCACGCTCCTCGGGGCTTACCTGAATGAGTTGAAAAGTCATGTCTACACAAAAAGCTGCACGCAGATATGCATGAATAACAGTTTTATTCATAATCGCCAAAACTTGGAAGCAACCAAAATGTCCTTCAGTGAATGGATAAATAAACTTTGTTATATTTATGATGGAATATCATTTATCACTAAAAAGAAATGTGGTAGGAAGCCAAGAAAAGACTCGAAGGCACTTTAAATGCATACTACTAATGAAAGTAGCCAATCTGAAATGGCTACATACTATATGATTCCAACTATATGACATTCTGGACAAGGCAAAACTATGGAGACAGTAAAAAGATCAGCAGTTGCCAGGGGTTTGGTTGGAGGGGTGGAGGAATGAATAGGTGAAGCACAGGGGATTTTTTAGAGGTGAAACTATTCTATATGATATGATAATGGTGGATACATTTGTCAAAGCCCATGGAACAGTAGAATATGAACAGTAAAACTTAAAGTAATCTATAGACTTTAGTTAATAAAAATTAACTGTATAATAAATAGCCAATAATATCGCTTCACTAATTGTAACAAATGCACCACACTAATATAAGATGTTAATAATAGGGGAAACTATTTGGAGGGAAGGAGAGTACATGAAAACTCTCGGTACTGTCTCCCCATGCTTTTTATAAATCTGACACTGTTCTAAAAATTAAAGTCTATTAATCAAAAAAAAAAAAAAACCCGAAAACAGAAGGAAAGAGGGAGAAAGCTGGAGAGACTTAAAGCATATGAGAAGGACTCAACACATTGTTGCTGGTTCTGAAGATGGAGGGGACCGGGGGCCTAAAATTGTGAAGTCCTACAATTGTGAAGAACTGAGTTTAGTCAACAACCCAAATGAGCTTGGAAGTGGATTCTCACCCAGAGCCTCTAGCAGTAGCCCAGGCTGGCTGACACCTTGATTTTGCCCTTGTAAGGCCCTAACCAGCTGAGCCATGCTGTGCCCAGACTTTTGACCTGTAAAACTGTAAGATCACGAATAGCTGCTAAGTTTGTGGTAATGTGTTACAGAGCAATACAATGTTAATACAATTCTCATAAAATTTTTCAAAGCAGGTACCATTATTACCATTTCATAAGCAAGGAAACTGAGGCTCAGGGAAGTTATAATAGCAATTGACATGGCAATTGAATAGAAGAATTAATGTGTTCTACTACTCTAGCTACTGATGAGTCAGATGGGACGTCCTTTTGGTTAGTACCAAAAGATTTTGCCTAGAAAATATTACAGCTAAAACATTTTTAGAGAAAATTCATTTGAACCCTGTTGATTCTGACTATATGGTGAGTTAGGCAGTGTTTGCATTTTTCTCATTGTGTATGAAGTTTAAAATTAATGAAACAACCTGGAAACTTAATATTATGAGACATAATTCTACAATGTTAGCTATTGATACATTTTTTAACCTAGTTCATTTTACTAACACTAATTTTCATTTCACTCTATAGTTGTTGAAAGTAGTAAGCCAGAAAGACACACTTTCTTCCAAAATATCTTATAATTTAAATTTAACCAATACTCTACTTTTTCCTTTTTTTGCTGTTTAATTAGAACCAAGTATTATTGTGTGAAACTTAAATGAGATCTTTTTTGTACATTTAATATTTTTAAGTAAATAAGTTCTTAGCAAGGAAGATTTTTAAAGGGTTGAGATAATCAGTTTAGCATCGTAAGAAGGTTGGGCAAAGGATATTGATTTAAAATTAAAGAAGAAGTGAAAGAAAATTTCAGATAATTCAGAGGAAATTTACCCACGTGTTGCAGGTGAAATACAATTTGGCTTACATAGTCAAGATAGCTATCTCTGTTTTTCCTGTAATATGACTTAGTGTATTTCTCCAGAGAGCCCCTTTACCCTTTGAGAACTGCTTCATTAGCAGGTGTTTTGGGTTTTTTTTGTCCTTTTAACCTACAAGCAAATTGATCTAAATTAATCCCTAAAATTTATTCCAGTCTGGCCATTTTAATGACGAAATAAATATCAGAAAATCATCTTATATCAGCGGATAAAATAATTCAATTGGCTTAATCATGTCACCTGATTAATCTTCACAATCGTGTTTTTTGTGATCAGTTTGATTACTCTGGTCTCTATTGTAGGATCTCATGAAGTCATTGAAGATCCCCTAAGTCATAAGGAAACATAAAATAATCCGAAATGTAGCACAGATTAGTGTTTTCAAAATCATGGTCCATAGGTTACTCATCTTGGGAGATACTTGGTTAAAAGAAATGAAAATGGCTCATTGTCAAGTAAATCTGGAAAATGCATTAATATACTAAATGTTCTGAGATATTCCTAGGGATAGATAACTGTTTAACTCAATAGTTCCCAAACTTTTTTTACTTTCGGAAGCTTTTACCCAAATAACTGCATTACCCAAGGTTTCATGGAAAGGTATTTTTGAAAAATTGGCAGAGAGTAATTCCTGGAACGTAAAATGTGTTTTGAAAGACAGAGTGATAAAGAGGACAAAAGCACAGATTCTACTGCCAACAGCCTGGATCTGAATCTAGGCTCCGCCACACACTGATTATAGCAAATCATTTATATATTTAGAATTCCACAGTTTCCTTACTGGTTAAATGGGGATAATCAAGAAAAGCATGGCAAGTTAATATTAGAGACTCTGGAGCTGAAACATCTGGCTTTGGATCCTTGTTTCTCCATATACTAGTCATGTGATCTCAGACAAGATATTTACCTTATTTGAACCCCATGGATGATTCTAGTACCTACCTTAGAAGACTGTTGGGTTAATTTTTTTTTAAAGATTGTCACCTGAGCTAACATCTGTTGCCAATCTTCTTTTTGTTTTTTCCTTCTTCCTCTCCCCAAAGCCCCCCAGTACATAGTTGTATACTATAGTTTCGAGTGCCTCTGGTTGTGCTATGTGGCGTGCCGCCTCAGCATGGCCTGATGAGTAGTGCCCCATCCGCGCCCAGGATCTGAACCATTGAAACCCTAGGCCGCCAAAGAAGAGTGCACAAACTTAACCATCTGACCATGGGGCTGGCCCCTAAATTTTTAAATAAAACACAAAAGACTTAAATGAATACTTGAAAAAAAATAAGTTTTCAGTAATAATAGCTAGCGTAATAGTTTATATGGTTGTTATGATGATTACATGAGACTATTTATGACACATTGAGAAGAATGCCTGACATGGTTTGAACTCCAAGATGTCTTTGCTCTTTCTTTCTTCCTCTTAATTGGCATTGAGTCTTCTTTCTTTTCTAAGGTAAGTTTTGATCCACTTTGGAGTTTCTGAAGTATTTTAAATAATTATTCTATTAGATGATGTCTTGTTTCCAAAGAATTTGAAGAAAGCAAATAGATGTGGAAATTAGGTCAAAGTAAAACTGAGGGTGTGGACACAAATTAAATCAGCAACTATTAGGAGTATATATAGGAATCCATCACACAAGCTGCTAGAAATAGGTAAATAATTTTCTCTTAGTTTTCTAGAAGCCGAAGTAAAAAGATGAACAGTTTCAGTTAGAAGTTTTTACTATTTTCCATATTTTTTAAATTGTTGTGATAAAGTAATATTTTTTCTAGTACTGAGAACTAAAAATTATGCTCCACATGTCCAAAAAAAGATACTCTTGTGTTAAACACAATAGCATTCTCTTCAATGTCACATATTTAAGTTACAATTGATAGTCACAGAGAGAAATTTTCCACAAGCCTTCTTCATGGTTTAGGAAAACTGAAACAACTAATTAACTAACTAAAAAATATAGAATGATCTAGTGAAATGAGTGGACATCCTCACAGATAACCACCTAAGCATTCAGAATCAGAGGTTCGTCTGCTGCCAACTAGGGGCAAAACCATCCTGTGAGTGAAGAAAACAGTGACATCCTTGTACACACATAATGGGACCTGATAAGATAGTCTACACCATCTCTGCGCTAAGCCTCTGGCACAGTGGAGGTCTTCTTCAGAAAATGGTCTAGTCTACTCCAACAAATGGATCAAATGGCCAAAATATTTGCCCATAGACCAATTTCAATTATTTTTATCTAGAAAGATGTCACAGTAAATATTATTTACAGTTACTAAGTTAACATTTAAAGATCTCAGGACTGCACCCCACGAGTATTCACTGTTCATTCATATGCATTCTTGGGTCATATTTTCATATAGATTAATTACAAAGGACCTCTGTAAAGAGGAGTTAGAAATAAGCTCCTTAGATACTGTTGTTTTATGCACAAATGATTTAATTTTAGAATAGTTTCCTTTAACAATTATTCTGACAATATTTTGTAGCAAGATACTTTGAAGCTATATCTGTTGAGTGACAATAAAACCATGTCATCATATGAAAATGTCATATTATGAAAAAATATATATACATAATATTCACTCCTCAAAACAGGAGCACGTGGATACATGGATCCAAATCTTCCAGGAGCAGTTATAAGTCATTAAGGTACAAGCTGAAGAGAAGTGGGTTATGACATATCTTTGTTTTATACCACTGAAAATTGTTCACTATCCTCAAGCGACCGTTTCTATAGACTTTGATCTCAGAGTATTAAGATGTAGGCTCAGTTTGAGCAAGAATAATCAGGGGAATATTTCTTCTATAGCATTTCTATTCCAATTGGAAACTGTAAAATTCAACAACGTTTAAGAGACCTTTAATATTATCATGGAAACTTACAATTTTGATAGATCAGAAGGTTTTCAAATTTATTAGGGAGATTCTTAAGTGTCATATTGATGATAAAAACAGTAATAACAATGACACTAATATAATAAAAAGAGCACATTCTAATATTCAGTGTTTGTTATAAGGCCTTTCAATATACCCGAGAAGGTAATGTTACCAGACTCAGACTCCTTTTCTCTATAAAACACAAGCTGTTCATTTTAACATATAATTTAATTACCATTCTGAGTAAATGAAATTCTTAACCAGGAAATATTGCAATCATTAATCTAGCATAATTAAAAAATGATTTCCTTTAAAAGCTACAGTGTGGGATAGATAACATATAATTTGAAATTAATTTTAAAAGGAGCATAACAGATACACCAAATCACAGTGGGTTTAATATGGGTGGAAAATTGATAGTAAGATATTAGATGTGCATTCGTTTGCAATCCCAAAGACATATTACAGGTCATTGGCATCAGAGAGCAAAACTCAGCTTTACTCAGTCATTGAAAGAGGTAAGGAAATAGGCAGACTGGGCTATCTCTTGCAGTCCCAGGTGCCATCTTTGAATTTATAGCCAGGTATCTGACATCCTTGCCATCAAAAGAAAGAACATACTTTGATTTAATAGAAGAAAATAATAGTCTTATGGAACAAATGATTAAATGGTGATGAGGAGACCAATGATGAAGAGGAAATTCTGGCTACGTCTCCACAGAATGTTATTAGGCTCATTGAATTTCTCTTTTGCAGTTACATTTGATTTGGCCACCTAGATTGTTTTATTAGTCAGGGTACCAAATTAAACTACACATCAATTGTGTTTGTTTGGACATAGCCGGTGTATTCATCTAGCCCTATGCTGGATAGAAAGATAACTTTTTTTTTGAGTTAAGACTATTCTTTATAGTATTATAGCTAAATTTTCTTAAAGTAAACCTGTCATGATGTTATTTAGATTTCTTATTTGTTTTTAATTAAACAGGTATTTATCAAAATCCTACTGTTATGAGAAGAAAGGCGTAGAAACACTAAAGCCTTGTAGAAGAAAACAATCTCATTCTGTAGCCATGACATAAACCTATGAAACAATCATAATTCACCTTGTGTCAATACTTAATGAAGTGCTAAAACAAATTCTACAGGAATAATAGTCAATAAACATTTGAAGGGAGAGATCAATGAAGGATGAGACAATAGAAGGAAGCGTAATGAAGGAAGTGAGACTGTCCTAGCAGAGCTGAGTTCAGACTGAGTTCTGTTCTCATTCTCCTATTGCAATAGCTTTAAAAAAAGTCTTCCTTGCCTGTTTAACTTTGTTCGGTGTGATTTTAATTCAGGCTTTGACCCTGAATTAACCATTCTACCTTTCATTATGAACCCTGACACATCATTTTCTATTGACCATGTGTTAAAAGGAGCCACATATGTGGGACATCATGTAATATACTATTTGTATCTGGTTTATTGCCATGATCAATTTAGAGAAAAAAGTTTTATATTTTTATTTCTATTTTACTATATTATCATAATTTAATGTTTTAAAGTAGATTCTTATGATCGTACAGTACACCCAAAATAGTTCATAACAATTGTCATTAAATATATATTCTTATATGTCTCTTTGATGATAATCTTATTATCATTAATGTAGTTGATCAATAGCTTTCCTCTACACTTTAAATGATGGTTTTTAAAAATATTTCCCTTGTCCCTCATAGGAAACACTTATTACGTAGACTATACCCTGTTGTATTTCAGCCAGAACATATAAAAGATGAAAATATATGGTTCAACACCTTACCTTTTGAATTTATTATCTACTTTTCAAAGAAATTAATTTTCTGCATTTTGGCATCATTTTTATAGATAACATCTAAATATTCATTTGTAATGTTCATTTTCCAGCCTGTTCACTCATTTGCTGTAATACAGAGGTTTTATATCCATAATAAGGAAAAACACTTTAATTTGTAGATGAATGTTACAGCCCATAATGACTCAATTACTTGCAGAGCATATGTTTTCTTTAAATGTGACGATAGCATTTTAACAAATATATTGTATTAATTTATGAAGAAAGGCACAAATCATCAAAACACCCTACAACGACATCATAATATGCTTTTGAAATGCTGTTTATACATTTCATTGCTTTATTTATATGAAGCAGCAGTGACATTTGCAAACCAGCTGTAGTGATAACAGGTGTGCATGCCCCCTGGATATCCAATGGATATATTCTCGCTAAATGATAATCTAATCACCCAAGCTCCATGGAAGACTAAATTTAAATCAGTTGTTAATTGCCTCCAGAGTTCAACTGATCTTTGCATTCAATTATCTCCCTTAAAGCCAAATGGAAAAATACTTTTACTCAGGAAATTGTATACGAAATTCACATCTGCGAAGGAAAATAGGTTTACAAAGTATGTGCATTTAAAAAGAGAAAACCCTCACTCATTCCCCAATCTAATATTTCTGCACCGTCTTTTCTGATGTTGTCGTCATTAGGTGATTTCTATAAGACATTATTTCTAGAAAGTCTCTAGTTTATAACTCTATTTGTCATTATAAGCTTCTTTAAATAAGGGACTGAATTTTTTCATCTCTCTATATTGGGGATTGCCTGGCAGAGTCTGTTGTTTACAGAAGATGGTCCACACATCCATGCCAACCTACCTTAGAGACTTACAGTAGGCATACACTTAAGCAAGTTATTTATTTTCTCAGCTCTCCTCTTTTTTCACTTTACTTATTCTAATTTTTCCAGCTCCTCTTCACCCTTCCTCCCCTTTAATATAGAAATTCCACAGTGAACAAGTCCTTGGTCCTGCTCCACTCTCTCTTTACTCCCTTGGTTCCTGGGCCAGTTTATCTAATGTCACCTCTACCTAGGTGACTTCCAACTCTATATCTTCAGTCTTGACCTCTCCCAAGTTTCGGTCCCCGTTTTCCAAATAAATGTTGGCTGCACAGAATTGTCTTTCCGGCAATCCAATTCCATCCATCACCTCTTTCTGCATTTGGATATCTGCTTCCTTATTTGTCTATATGCCTTATCTTTCATTACAATCTTAGTGGGCAATTGGGCTCAAACTTCCAAAGTGAGCTCGATTCCTTTCATCCTTTTTGCTTCTCTTCCTTAACCCCCAAATGATCCGCTTTTGTATAATCTATTTTAGCTCTCTCGTTTCTTTTTCTGATAAAATTTCTAGTCTCTTAAGCTTCATACAAGTTTTACTCTGTGAGGAATTATTATCATATACTAAATTTACAATTCCAAACACTATAGTGGGCATCTTAGCTCTGGTGAGCAAGAATCAGTGACAAGGCTATATATTCTCTATATTGGTCTTGATTTTCCTGTATTTGCTCCCTTGTTTTGTAGATGATAACGATGTCAAAAGGCTCTTTAATTCTCCTGTCTAGTTTATAATTTTTATTAGAAATGAAGGGAGAAAATTGCTTTTTAACCTCAGAGCTATTGGAGTTAATAATTTAAAAAGGACACTGCATAAAAGTGTTAAATTTCTAGGCCAAACGACAAAAAAAATCTATACTATTACAAATGTCTATTCTAAAGTTAAGCCAAATTAAAAGCCAGCAGTTGCAAATATCCAAAAAAAGAAAGATCAATCAACCTACTTGTGGAGATAAAATCTATTGCTGGAGAGCAGAAATGGTGTTAAATACTCTGTACCACATAGTAAGCCCCAGTTTACACATGGCACACAATTCTTTGTGAAAGAGAAGAAAATACTATTAGTTGAAAACCCATCTAATTACCAGACATCTATCTCATACTCTTGTTTTCTGTCATGAAATAAATGACTCTACACCTATCTTTTTATCTTGTTATTATTATCACTTTTTAAATTTAGACAGGTCCCGAGTAAAAGGAGCTCAGATATAACTGAAGACTAGAAATAATGTGTTTTCTTTCCTCTAAACTCCTATCACGTAAAACAGGCAAACCAATTTAAACTAGATTTAGAAAATAAAAAGTTGCTGTCTGCCTAGTTTAATCGCAGCGAATTTTGTATCAGAACAATAAATCCCTGAAAAGGCCGTCTTCCAATGGAACCTTGTTAAATATTTAATCATAGGCGCTAGGCCCATAACCATAAGTTGTGCTTCTTATTCTTATTTATTACAACAGTAACTTTTATTCTTTTTATGGACAAGATCAAATGACGAGGAATAATCACTCCTGTGAGCATGTGTGTGCTTACCAATACCACTATGGGAATATCACTGCATATAGGCTCAGTTGTGCATGGATGAAATTATAATAATCACTACTTCTGCAGCAGAAAGGGAAGAAAAATCTCGCCCCTCTACATTTGCTAGATGCGTGAGATTAAGATAAAAGCATATACCTTTTGGGTTGTTTTAGATTTATATTAAAAAATAAAAATGCTATTTTGAGCTATCAGAAGGCATCAATTTAATTCCCAAGATATATAGCACTAACAGAGGAATAGTGCATATGTTAAAGTTAACTTTTCCTCATCCTTCAGAGTTTAGCTTAAATGTCACTTTCTTAAGGAAGCTTTCTTTACCCTCCAGGATAGGTCTGATCTATGTTCTCAGGAGACGTGTCTTTTTCTTTCGCAGACTGAATCTCAATGATGAAAGTGGTCAAATTAGATTCTATTCTCCATGAGGGCAGGAACCTTGTTTAATATTTTAAATTCTATATCCCAGTGGCTAACACTGCTGCCAATATTAAGCAATCAATAAATAGAAAGTCTAGGATTGCATTTACGAGTACAAACTTGATAATTTCATGGAGTTATCCATAAGTGAATATGCAAAAAGCCAGACTCAGGATAAAATCAAAAGGCCTTTGAATCCTGAAATTTCTATGGACAGAAAGAGGCTGAGAAAAACTACCTCGCTGCAAATGCAGGGTGTTTGCCGCAGAAAAGGAAAGATGAGCCGTCATACTTTAAAGGCCACTGGGCAGACAAGTAGTAGTGCTAGTAGTAGGAGAGCAGGAAGGAGAACTGGACCCTAATCGAGGGACTGGTGAGAGGAGCTCTGTTAAAATTTAGAGTTATTAATGATGAATGACTGCTGTGTGCCTTCCACTTCCCTTCTTTTTAAACTGAAATGTCAATTATGCTATCCTATGCCTGACAATTATTGTATGCTGGGTGATTAAGGGGCGGATAAGTGGTCTCTTTAGACCATAAGTCTCCACTCAAGAGGAATGATACCAAGGGACCAAACCCAAGGATCCTCATCTACACCTAGACCTGATTTATACAATAAGATTGTGAATCTTGAGCCTAATTCTTTAACGGGATGAGATTTTGATAGAGGTCTTGGAAGGGTGAGTGTACTTTGCATAATGGAGTAATGTAAATAATTTGTGGCCAAAATCAGCCTTTGGAAATTTTAAAACATGGCTGCAAATTCTTTAGTACTCCTCCCATTGAGAGGTGGGAATATGTGCCTCCTCCTGTTGAGCTTGTGGGTAAACAATAGAATATGACGAACATTATGCTATGTCACTGCAGAAGCTATATCATACAAGGCCATTCAGCTTCCGCCTTGCTTGCTGTGACATCCACTAAGATACCATTTAAGATGTTCACTCACACTGAAGCTGTCATGCTGTAAGGAAACCCAAGCTATATGGAGAAGCCTGGTTGAGACACGCCACTCAATCGTCCCAGCTGACCCCAGTCTTCACACCATCCCAGCTCAACAATATAAATGAAGATCAGTGGTTCACAAAGTTTAGTCCACGGACCTCTATGAGCCATTGAGATTCTTTCACGGAGTCTGTGAAGTCAAAACTATTTTCTTAATAATGCTATCACATTATTTGCCTTTTGCACTGTCTTGATATTTGAAATGATGCAAAAACTGCTGATGCGTTAGTATGAATCAAGGCAGAGGAACCACTCTGTACTATTATGTTTTAAATTCTTCAGCACCATATACTTGCAGAAAAATAAAATTTCATTTTCACTTAAGAATATCTTTGGCAATGCATAAAAATGTTAATTTTATCAAATAAAAATCCTTTATTACTCCTCTTTTTAATAATCTAGGTGACAAAATGGGAAATAGGCATAAAGTGCATTGCTGCATACCAAAGTATGATGCTTGTCTCAAGGAAAAGCACTTGTGCAATTGAGTGTGGGCTGAACTAGGTGCTTCTTTCATGTAACATCATTTTTATATAAGAGAACGACTGGAGAAACTATGGTTATTCATCATTAGGTATTCGGAAAATATTTTCTCAAAAAATGAAGAAGTATTCTTTCGAGGAAAAAAATCCACAGTATTTATTGTCAGTGATAAATTTTGAGTTTTTAATCTGCCACTATCAGTTTAATATTTTCCCAAAACTCTTCTGATGAGATGGGTGATGATTTTAATAAATGTCATTTTTTAATTTACAACATGAAATGTATCAACATTTGCAAGATCCTCATAGCTCACTGAAACAATATTTTCCTAATGAGCTGTACACATTATAAAAATCATTCATGAGTAAAAGATCCATTCAAAATGAAAGTTATATCAATAGCTTTAATGTAACAGAGTACAAAAAGTTCACTAAAACAGTGTCAGATTCCACATTGCAACTGAACTTTAAGAAAATACCTCTTGTCGAGTTTTGGTACAGTATTTCATTATTCACAGTTATCTGAAGGGGCTATTAAAATATTCCTCCCTTTTCCAACTTTAAATTTTTGTAAGTTCAGATTTTATTCACCTACTTCAATCAAAACAATATGTTGTAGTATTGGACACAGAAGTAGCTATGAGAAACTGGATGTTTTCTATTTGGTCCGAAATTAAGAGATTTGCAAAAATGTAAAACAATGCCACTCTTTCCACTTTTTTTGTCTTAGAAAATATAGCTTTCTATTTAAAATTTATATGATATTAATTAAAGAGCTATCATAGCTATTTTAAATAAATTTAAAAGAAATACTTCTAAAATTTCTATTTTAATTTTTAATGTGGTGAACATTGATGGTTCTAGTCCACATAAACAATGATCCTTTGAGGTCCTCAATAATTCTTAAACATGTGAAA
This sequence comes from Equus asinus, assembly GCF_041296235.1. Lineage (NCBI taxonomy): Eukaryota > Metazoa > Chordata > Mammalia > Perissodactyla > Equidae > Equus > Equus asinus. Next base: position 167,764,435 of record NC_091790.1, read on the forward strand.
ATGTTCTGAGATGAAAAAAATTGCTCCAGATGATTCTATATACCGGGTGTTCAAGTGATCCCAGCCATTCAAATCTGAGGCCAGCTGAGACCACAGACCTCACAGCAGACACAAGCCATTCCTGCTGTGCCCTTTCTGATTCCTCACTCAAGAATCCATGATCATAAAAGAAAGGTGGTGTTTTATGCTACTCAGTGTGAAGAGGTTTATTCTACAACAATAGATAACTGAAACACTACCTTGTCTCTTAGTTTTCCTACCTAAATGCTTCTTACATTCCCTGTGTTATGGGACAAGACTGGACTGCCATGCATCCAGTCACATAAGTTGGAAGGCTGGGAAATTCCTAGATTTCTCCCACTGCCTCATTCCAGTTTGCTCGATTTACCGAGTTCGATAGATTTTACCTAACTGGTAGCTCGTGAAGTCCTGCCCTCTATTACATTTTCATAGCTAGAAATTGAATTCAGGCACTTATATCTCTCATCCTAAAGATGGCAATGGCCTTCTAATTGATCTTCCGAGCTCCAGCTGCCCTTGTAGTCAGACTAGTACTTTATGTCAGGAATACTTTTTTTCTTTTGAGGATAAATTTGGCATTATTAGCTTCCTGCTGAAAAGCCTACAGTAGCCAGTCATGACCTTCAGGATAAAGAGTAAACTCTTTAAGGGGACAACTACAGCTCACCTAATCTGACTCCTACTTGTCTGTTTGGCCTCATCTCCATCATAAACTCTTCATAAAGTTCAATATTCTGCTGTACTAACAGTAGCTTCTAGAATAAACATTATCTCTAAAATCTTTGTGCTTGTGTGTTCATCTTTCCCTGTGCTATATCCTGCTAGACTTTCAAGACTCATTTTAATAATCATCTCTTTTTGGAAGCAACATAGGATTCCAGAAGAATGAATTAAGTTTTCTGCCCTATGCATTTATATTGCATCAGTTTATACCTGCATTTTAACATTTATCAGAATATACAACTTATATCGTACTGAGAGCTGACTGAGAGACAGAATTATGTTCCATCTTTGTACTTTTGAAATCCCGTTATCTATCACAGTGATGAACAAATATCTGTGGAATGAATAAAGAAATTGCTTTTTATACAGTAGACATTTCTACAAGTATTTGAGAATAATTTTGCCATCTGTAGTGAGAATGCTGTATTAAGCAAAGATTCAAAGCTAAAGAGTTAGACATAGTCTTTAAATGAGTTAGTAAAAACAAAAACACACAGGTCATTCACAGTCAGGGTAAATGCTATTAATAAGACAATATCCCAGATTCTATTAGTTTCCATCTAAGAGTTGTACTCTCTGTCGTTTTTACTATTTAATATCTGCTTAATCTAGCATTACAGAGCTGATTAATACTTTCATGGTTTCAAAGATATAAAACTACACAGTGACAGTTAGCAACTTAATTCTATGCTCAAATATGCTTTTCAGTGCAATAGTCATGCTTCAAATATTTATACAATATTTTAGTTTAGCACAGCACAATTATTCTCTGTATATTGCCAACTGAAATCATATCTGTTTCCTTAACAAACTTGATTTCAGTTTGTGACGTGGGAAAAATATAAAGTGGAGTAAAAGAAATAGGCAGGATTTTGACCAGAAAAATGACATGATCTGACTTAGGTTCTAAAAAGATCATTCTGGTTACAGTTTTGAAGTTAGCCTTTAAAGAAGGTGTACCGAAGATCTTCCATTTGCACCTCCAGGTTTATTCTCCATCCTTCTCCACCCTACTCTGTGCGCCAGGAGGTCACCCCATATGAATCGCATTAACTGACTTCCTTTCTTCCAGCTTCTAATTGGATATGGCCAATAGAGGTATATCAGATCCCTTGAGTCTAGCCTCACATTCTCCTCTTCAGCTGCAGCTGAACACTTACGCACAAGCTTTGACTCACCTGCCTTTAATGCTCCTGGACTAGCTCTCAAATAATAGGGGATGGGACCAGGTGGATAATTGCTTTTTCCCTGTTAATCTCTGATTGACACATCTAAAAGTCATTCTTTATGTTCCTAAGAAGTTCCGGGAAGGATCAGGCTCCAGCTCTCTCTGGAGGGAATCAAATTCAGTAATGCACGCTTGTCCTGACTTTCGTCTTGTCTTATTTCATTCTTTCCTATTTCTCCCTCACACTCCCTTTGTCACCTACTGAATTATCTACCTATATATGAATAATTGTTTCGGTCTTTGCTTTTAGGAAAACCCAAGCTAAGACACTGGTAGGGAGACCTCACCAATACGAAATCTAAAAGTTATAAGGAGAATGAGGTCAAGATATCTATTTCGCTGGCTTCTCTGCCAAGTCACTGTAGGTTTACTCCATCCTGCTACTGTAAGGGCAAATACAAAATAAAATAAGAGGCTTAATTCTCCCTGTTGAAAATAAGAGAAGAGATTTCCCTCCCCTCTCTTTTCTTAGAGTATTTACTTTAGAAAGTTGTCATTGTAAGTTCTTTTTCTGTCTCTGAAATGTATGTAAATCTTTTTAAGAGCTAAATAAGTCCCTTGCCAGCTTTGTAAGCCAGGCATGTCTTTCTCAAGGACCTTCAAGCCATCTCTTTGAAATATAATCAAAGATGATAGTGCCGTACCTCCAGGTTTCTATGGGAGAGAAGGAGTCTACCTTTAGTGGGCGCTTCTCTCCAAGTCGTAAAACTATGTCCTGTTATAAAGATGTGAGAATCTTATTTTCCTCTTGTACAAAGCCAATTAATTAACACAGATGAGCACACAAGTTATCAGGTGAATTTGGGAGGAACTATTTGTGACAAATGGTGCTGTCAAGTCCTCTTACTTGAGGACTAGTTATTGTTTATCTTGAGAACAGGTGTGTGATGGATTGTGTCTGTTTGGCTATAAAATGGTGAGATTTATTTCTGTCTTTGCAATCACTTGGCAGCTTGCCTGTGATGCACATCACATTCTAGTTTAATGTTTATTTAATAATAAAACTCTTTTCTTTCTTTTCTATTTTAGTGAAGAGGTTTTCTGGGTTGGCAGGACATTTTGTTTTTCGTTATATTTACCCAACACTTGCAAAAGCTATAGACATGTGATAGCTCTCTCTTTCTGGTATCTCCTCTCTCTCCTAGATACTCTAAACCTGGGTGTGGTAACAGTTCCCTGCTGTCACCAGCTCCCAACCACTGCAACTTTTTCTGTTACATTTCTCAAACCAGGCCAATAATTTTGTAAATAGTTCTTTTATTAAACTTTCCTAGAACTCCAAATTTGAGTGTAGCATTAATTTCCTCTCAGAACCTTGCTTAACAAAATAGAAGATTGGAAGAAGGGAAATCTTATGGGATATCATCGTGATAATCCAAGTAAAAGATGATAGTGGCTGGTGAATAGTAATGGGAGATTTGAGAAGTGGATTCTGCATTAAAACAAATAAAACCAGCAGAATTTGCTGAAGTATTGCATGTGGTATATAAAAGGAAAAGGGTAGACAAGAATGACTCTAAAATGTTAGCATTGATTAACTAAAAGGATGGAGTTTCTAACTGAGATGAGAAATATGGGGAAGCATGAGCTTATTTTTGTACTTGTTAAGTTTGAGATGGATATGTGATATCCAAGCAGAGATATTAAGTAGACCATTGTATGTACCGTCTATAGTTCAGGAGAGAAGTCCAGGCTGGAAGAAGAAGTATGGGCACATCAGCATAGAGATGATATTGAAAATCTTGGGTCTGGATTAGATCATCAAGAGATTGTGTATGGTCAAATAAAGAGGAGCTCCAAAGACTGAGCCTTGGGCATTCCAATGTTTAAAGCTGGGAGAGGAAATCAAGAAAGCGTAAGTGGCCAGTGAAGTAGGAGGAGAAGCAAGATAAAGTAGATCTCTTGGAAACCAAGTAAATAAAAAGAGGGCTCAACTGTCTCACATTTTAATCATTGTTGAGCAACATGAGGATTAATTAAATTTAACAACATGGAAGTCACTGGGGACTTTGACATGCGTATTTTTCATGGAGTAATAAGGACAAAATCTCCCTGGAGCCTCTGTGGAAATAGAGAGTATATAGACAGCTCATTTTAAGGATTTTTTTGTGTGTTTCTATACAGAAATGGGCAAGGGAGATGAGATCCACTGCACTTATAGAGAACTAAGAAAAGAGCATAGAGAGTTTATCTGTAGTAACAGTATGGAAGATAGACTTTATGGTCTCTGATGTGTGGCATATGTGTTCATGGAAACCTGGTGGAAAAGTCTCTTTTGGTTGTTCTTATTTCCCAAGTGAAATAGGAATTAAAGTCTTCTTCTTAGGGTGAGGATGGTGGAAGAATTGGAAATTTGAGAAGAGAGGAGACAGTATATGATGGTCTTCAAGAAGAGTGGAAGAATGAGTGGAATAGAAAAATGTAGTGCAATTGCTTGACTCTACTAAGAGACAGCTTAGGGTTAGTGACTGTGAATTAAAGGTGATATTAGTCAGCGTGTTTGTGTGCTTTTCTCTAGAACCAGTTTGGTTGTATGGCTGCAGGTGTAGTCTAGCCCAAGAGTTGGATTTAATCAGCATTGGGCTTTATAAGGAGAGGACTGAGAAAGAGAGAGGCAAAGGAGTTGAGGATGTGTTCAAGCGAACAATTTTAGTAATGAAATCTATGCTGGATAATAGTGTGAAACGGTCATGAAATTAGTAAAGAACGGGAAAAATCAGTCCGATGAATGGATTTTAAGTCCCAATTGGTTAAAAAAAGGTATTTGTGCCAGAGTAGTAGAAGAAAGTATCAGATAGTTAGGAGAAGGAATTGTCTAGTAAAGTGCTTAAAGTTGTATTAAAACCAAAAAACGTTATTTTTATAATGGTATGGGGGGATGGGGTTGTTTGTGACTAATGACTTCATTAAATAAGGGGTATTGTGTAAATCTGGAGACAGGGACACTTAGAGTAAAATTCCCAATATACCACCCAATAGATCTGTAGCTTTGAGCAGATCACTTTTCTAAGACTGTTTCCTCACACGCAACTGGAAGATGATAGTAGCTACCTCAACAGATCCTTGTAAGGATTAGTTGGGATAATTCTAAACTGTTTAGTGAAGTACAGGGACATTATAGATAATCAATAAATATTCATTATTCTTATTGACATACAAGCATTCATGTAATAAAGTTTCTATTGTAGTATATTTGATTTAAATCATGATATCTAGATGTGATTAGATATTAAATATTGTTAATGTTTAAAATGTTTAAGTCCTACAACTAGTTTTTGGTAGTTCCAATTCAATGTTAATTAAATTTAGTATATACACCCAATGATATTTTCAAATGCGTCCACATCTTTCTGATAATACGTATTGAAAACAAAACATTTAGCTGAATTTAATGTGAGGGTGACATAACTCTGACCATATATGACTTAATCGTAATGAACTTTGATGAGAGTTTTATTTAAAAAGTGATTTTATCTCCATCCTTACTATGAAGAGATTATATTACTATCTTAAAGGATAATAAAAGGTATTATTGCGCATCAGATGCAGAGTGAAATATTTGTCTTTTGTTTAATAACGTGTTTTCATTCATTCATTCATGATCTGCTACTTCCCAGACAGGGTACTGGGAAAGCAGAGGCACACTAGACAAATGAGACACCTGATCTTATATGACTTACATTCTACTGGGACAATGACAACTATCTCCCCCAATAAACAATATAAACACAGATAAGGTAAAGTGTGGGAAGAAAACATTAAAAGAAGTAATGAGAGAGTGACCAGAGTTGGAGCAATGCTCTGAAGGTTATGTTTGAACAAGGGCCTGAATAATGAGAGGGCATCAGCGATGTAAAGAAATATTGAACAAAAGCGTTCTAGATGGAGGGAACAGCAAGAATGATGCAGTCCATAAGTTAGTGGAATGTGTCCACTAACAAGGGGCAGAAGAACAAGGGGAGTTATATCCAGAGGGGCAATTGGAATATATCTGGCATATCTGTATGTGAATTATATTTCTATTTTACCGATGTTAAGTTTGAGATAACTGCTGGACATCCTCATAAAATGCCAGATGAGTATTAGATATACAGTCTGAAGAACAAGTGGCCTTAACCATCACAGAATTACTATTACATGACAAGAATGAACGCAGTGCCATTTTTGACTCCTTACTTTGTCAGAAACTCCAATTCAATACTTGTGTAAATTCCACAGTTCCACTTTCAGAGTATATATAGAACCAACCATTTCTCAACTCTTCTACTCCCATCACCTAACCCAGAAACATCACCTTCATCCCTGATTATTAAAATAGATTTGTTAGTGTTCTATTTCCACTCTTGGGACCTTCAGTTTATTCTCAAAACAGAGGACAGTCATCTTTTTAAACTGTAGACAAGATAGTGTTTTAAACCACTTTACTGAGGCATGGGTGACATACAAAAGGCTACACGTTTGATGTCTACAGCTTGATAAATTTGGAGATAAGTATACATCCATGAAACCGTCACCACAATCTATGCCGTAAATATCCATATCCATCACTTTCAAATGTCTCCTCTTGCTCTCTGTATTTATTATTGCTACTTTTTTGTGATAAGTACACTTAACGTAAGATCTACCCTCTTAAATTTTGAACGTATACAATACAGTGTAACTAACTATAGGCACTCTGCTGTACAGTAGATCTCTAGGACTTCTTCATCTTATATAACTGAAACTTTGTACCCTTTGACTGATACCTCCCTGCTTTCCCCTTCCTCCAGCCCCTGACAACCACCATTCTACTTTCTCCTTCTGAGTTTGACTATTTCAGATTCCTCATATAAGTATTATCATGTAGTATTTTCCTTCTGTGTCTGGTGTATTTCACCTAGCACAATGTCCTCCAGGTTTATCCATGTTGTTGCAAACGGCAGGATTTCCTTCTTTTTTAAGGTTGAATAGTATTCTACAGTATGTATAGACCATATTTTCTTTATCCATTCATCCATTGACGGACATTTAGGTTGCTTGCATGTTTTGGCTATTGTGAATAATACTGCAGTGAACATGGCAGTACAGATATCACTTCAAGACCCAGATTTCAATTCCTTTAGATATATAAACAGATATAGGAGTGCTGGATTATATGGTAGTTCTATTTTTAATTTTTTGAGGAGCCTCTGTACAGTTTTCCATTGTGGCTGCACCAATTTATCTTCCCACCAACAGTGCACATGGGTTCCCTTTTCTCCACATCTTCACAAACACTTATCTGTGTTTTTTTACAACAGCCATCCTAAATGGTGTGAGGTGATATCTCATGGTTTTGATTTGTATGTCGCTGTTGATTAGTGATGTTGAGCACTTTTCCATATAACTGTTGGCCGTTTGTATGTCTTCTTGGGAGAAATTGCTACTCAATTCCCTTGCCCAGTTTTTAACTGAGTTATTACTTTTTCACTATTGAATTGAAGCAGTTCCCTATATATTTTGGATATTAATCCTTTATCAGATATATGATTTGCAAATATTTTCTCCCATTCCATAGGTTGCCTTTTCATTTTGTTGATTGTTTCCTTTGCTGTGCAGAAGTTTTTTGGTTTGATGTAGTCCCACTCGTCTACTTTTGCCTTTGTTGTCTGTGCTTTTGGTGTCATATCCAAAAAATCATTGCCAAGAACAGCATCAAGAAACTGTTCCCTTGGTTTTCTTCTCAGAGTTTTATGGTTTTAAGTCACTCTTCTGTACACACACTCCAATGACTCTGCTTTGCACTCAGAGTGAAAACCAAGGATCCTACAATGCTCCCAAGATTTGTTATGATCTGATTTCTCATTCTCTATCCAACTTCTCCTTCTACTACTCCCACTTGCTCAGTCTGGTCCAGCCTTACCTGCCTCAGCACCGCTTACAAGTGAGACCTACTTTGACCACTCTGTTTTAAATTCCTCCACACCTACCCTCAGCACACCTGATTATCTCACCCTCCTTTATTATTTTTCATACACTTGTCATCTTCTAAAGAACAATTGCATTGATGATGGCCTTTCCCCTCCCACTAGAATATGAACTTGATGAGGGAGAAAACTTTTTGTTTTCTTTGTTCACTGACGTTTTCCTAGCACAAAGATCATTGATTGGCACATATTAGGTGTTCAATAAGTATGTGTTGAATGAATGAATGAATTGGTGGTTTGAAATTGAGTAGTTTGTTTTAAAATGCTCTCTTACTAATTTATAGAGTATCAGTGGCCCTTAATCTAAATGAAATGAGGAATATTCCCACTTTGGCAGCTGTAAGACCCTATGTGAGTAATAATTTGTGAAAATGCAATTCGACGTCATTTTCAACAATAGGCAAACCAAATACTGTGTAGGTCATCTCTCCTCTCTATCACAAATAGTCCTTGAGATACTACTAGCAGAACTTATCTTTCTGGAAATCCAACACCACACCTTTCTATGTTCTTGGACATCGTAAGCTCCTTCTTTAAAGCCTCTTTCAAGAGTAAATGCTACGATTCCTATAAAGAAACTATCTTGTGGTCAGAGAAGAATGCCTGGTTTGAAGCGTGTCAAAATTGTTACCACACATTCTAAGGCCATTTCCTTTATGTTCACAGGTTTCGTATCCAAAGACAATAATGATGGTGTTTTTTGGCTTTCCAGATCTTATAAAAGATGTGGAGTCTTCACTAGCATGTCTGTGTGCTCATCCTGTCTGGTCTCTGGACAAAGTCATTTTGTTCTCCTCTATTACCTAAGACTTTATTTTTTAATGCAGAGTAATTATTCTAAACAGAAAAAAATTTTACCTAAAATCTCTACATATTTGAGCATATGAATATGTTGACCAGATTCAGAGAGAAAATACACTGAAATATTGCTCAAACACAGTAGTCTAGATAGAAAGGGAGTGCTTCTCAGTGGGTTAATAGAATGGACTCTGAGGTCAGACTACATGAGCTCATGTCCCAATCCCACCACTTAGTAGATATGTGTCATCTAATACAATTTATTTAACCTCTCTGTGCCTCATTTTCTCATCATGGAAATATCAGTAACCAACTTCATAAAACTATTGCCAAAATTAAATGAATTAGTGTAAAGAGATCTGCATGATGTGTGATACATAGAAAGTACTTAGTAAGTGTTAGCTATTAAATTATTATTTTGTATTGAAAGGATATCTCTAAAATCAATTTTGTGATTAATATCTTTGATACCTTATATTACTACAATTGTAAAACAGAAGTATTTAGAAATTGAAAGAAACAGTCAGGGAGATGGTGAAAAATACTTCTGGTTCAACTTAGACATACGTACAATTTTAAAACGGAAAGAATCCATGTGACTTGGTGAAAGCTTGATTTTTTTTTTTTGCAATCTCTTCTATGACTACCTCTAATCCTTCGCTTCTTGCCTGCTTTTTTCAAGTTTAATTCCTTTGCTGAAATAAATCTTTATCTCGAGTGTGTGCTGACTATTAAATACAACAAGTGATTACTGCTCGATGTTCTACTAATGAGCCATAAGAAATTCTCTCTCTTGTCACTTTTACACAGCTGACTTCATTCCCACTGCATAAATGAACACCTAAAAACAAATCAGTGTCACTTTTTATTAATATGTAGCAGTTTTCAGATTACAGTTATCACAACCAGAAAACATATTTGTGGGTGAAAAGTGAAGATTAAAAAATGATGAATTTCTAAGAATTGCATTTCCATTGCACCTTTCAGTGAAATAATATTGGAGATGGTACAGTAAGGTGGAAAGAACACAGGCTGAGAGAGCAGACTGGAGTTTGAATAGCAGATCCTTACCCCTTACTGGTTGTGTGAACTTGATGAAATAGTTAACCTCCCTAAGCCTCAAATTTCCTATCTGTAAAATACAGTTCCTTTCTCACTAAATCCAGGCTATCCAGGACAATAGGAAACCCCATTTTCGGCTCAGTAAGAGGCAAAATAGTTTCCTGAGCATGGAAATTAGGATGCTAATTCCCAAATACTTGGGGGTAAAGTGGATATAGAGGAGGAATATACGGATTGCAATATCTCATTACAGGGAAAAATGAGGTCCTTGGGCCTCAAAGTTGGCTTTGTGTGTACATTAGCTGGTTATTTCTGTTGTCCAAGATGCTGTCTCTTGGCTGCTGGGTCCCTGCACCCCCTACTAACCTCTTGTGTGGGTCTGTTCACTTGCTTTGTGCAGTGCTCTTGGAGAGGACTGGTCAGCCCTCTGTGCTGAATTTGCATCCCCTTGATTCCTACTCATCTGCAGCTATCTGAGGATTGATATATCCTCATCTAGCTCTGTTAAGATTGCTCACCCTCCACCTCTGCTGCATAATCATACAGCTCCACCCCAGCAAGGCCCCTGACAGGCCCATAGGTTCTCAATTCATAATCCACATCTCAAGAGAACTGAAGGGGATTCAGGTGTGCCAGTTAGGGCTTGAGCATTTTGCTCTATCCTCTAACCACTATGCATTACCCCATTTTGTAGTGGGGTCTCTGCTCAAGGTCTCCTCCCTGATGTCTTAATCTCTATGGAACAAGGTGAGTGCTCCATGCTTTCTGTACTCCCTTCATTTTATTAAAAACATATTCAAAGATGGTCCCCAATGAATGACAGCTAAGAGTATTCAATTTGGGCTGGCCATATGACTCACTTATCAGTGGCAGAAGTGACACTGCAAGATTTCTAAGTGTAGGCCAGAAGAAGCATGGCATCTTCTGTCCTAGTCTTTTGAAATGCTTTCTCAGTGGAAAGCAAGCCACTATATGATAAATCTGAAGACCCTGAAGCTGCCCTGTGAGGAAGCCCAAGCTCACCATGCAGAGTGGCCACATGAAAGGAAATGCCCAACCAGCTTCAGCTCTTCTAGCCATCCTAGACCAGGCACCAGACATATAGTGGAAGATGTCTTTCAAATATTACAGTCTCAGCCTTCATTTGATTGCAACCTCAAGGGAGAACAACCAAGCTAGCTCATTAGTCTACAAATCAAACGAGATAGTAATAACTCGTGGTAAGCCAATATGCTTTTGGATATGTTCTGCAGCAAGAGATCAGCAGGACAATTTCTCTTGTTTAAAAGCCAAAGAGGGAGAATTGGGACACAAGTCTGCTCTTGTCATACTTCTATCTACCTCTCTTTTTTTCTTTTCACATCTCTAGGGGCTATAAACACACATAGCTGTGGTCATGGTGGTGCTATTGATTGGCACTGGGTGATTTTTGTCCTTGGTTTTACTTTATTTTAGTATTCTTCCTGTCCCATCTAAGCCTTAAAACAGTCAACTGGTTTCTCTCCTCTACACCAATAGTCTTTAAACTTTTTTGACCTAATACTCCTTGAAATTAAGAAAATTCATGTGCAAATGATTTATTAAGGAGATGCTTTCAAGGAAAACATGATTATGGAATGGGGGGAAGCAGAACAGAAAAGAGAAAGAGGGCAAGCAAAAGTGCAATTTCAGGCAGTCTTGGGAGTATGGCTTTAGTTTGATGCTGCAGAAAATCACTGGAGTGTAAATTCTGTCTCAAGAGTTTGTCCTGGCTTAAGGTAGGGGAGCTGAGATTGTATGTTCCTATCCTGACTAGTCATTGGCTAAGAGCTTCCTGGGGAGGGGGTGTGTAGGAAGATCAACTCCCAGGACTTCTAGCTCTGAGTGCCAGCAGGCGAAGGAACTCCAGCAGCAGCCGCTGTCTGAAGAGAACCACAGGTGTGTGCTACTGAAAGGAAACATAGCCAGAAGCTGGGGAATCTAAAAACAATAAAAGGAATCGCAGGGGATTTCATTGGCACCAACAGTACCCACCACATCCCCCAATATACGTTACAGGGGGAAACACATAAAGACTTGAAAAGTTTTGGATTTGGACTATACTTCTGTGGGGGTCTGGAATTGGTCACCTCAAGATATGTCTCTTTGGGATGAGGATTATTTGGGGCTGGTTACTTTTAATAAGGGAAGGAGGCTCTGAGGAGTGGAACTTGCTTGCCCTTTGTTAGCTGAGGATGCTATTTAAGGTGGGGGCCTCAGCTATTTTGGTGAGTTGCTCAGCTTGCCTGGGCCTCTCCCATGTATACATGTTATAAAGCTTTGTTTAATTTTCTCCTGCTATTCTGTCTCATGCGAATTTAATTCGTTCTCTGATCAGAAGAACCCACAGCAGGTAGAGGAAATGTCTTCCTCCCCTACACTTCACAATCAAAAAGTTTAAGGTTTATTACTAACACTTAAGGAATTCATGGAGCTTCCAAAAACTGCTTTAGGGGGTATAGGAGGAGTTAAAAAAACACAAAAAACAAAAAACAAATTCTTATTGCCTACTCACTGCACTGCTTTAAGGAAAATCTATCAGGCTGCGTTGTATAGAAATCAGCTCCAAAGAGATTCATTTTTTTTTTGTCTTTTTCAGGTACTTCTCAGAAAGTCAGCTAACAAATCAAAAACTGATATAACACAGCTGGGCAGTCAGAAAAGCTTCTTCCTTTTTTTTAAAGCCAGACTGGCATACAAGTAATAGATACAAGATTGCAGCAAATCATATGATGTGAGTTCATAAAAACCTAATAGTTGGCTTCTCTCTATATTAAAATTATATCTCATAGGCTTCTTTTTAGGGCCTTCTTAATATTTGTTATAAAAGGAAGAGTCTACAGTAGTACGACCATAATATAGCTGTATGCTTGCCAACTACTTACCAGTGTGAAATGGCCATGTTCCGTTCCAGGATAACGTCTATTTACTTATTAGAAATTTTGTTAGTATATTATAGTAATAAAAAGGTAAAGTTTACATATATAAAGTGGTTCAGACATAGATAATAAAACATCAGATAAATATAAAATGAATTGACTTTTTATCTTGCCAATCATGACAGCATCATGATATCAGTGGCTGTCATTTCAAGGCAAAAGAAATCTAAAGGTCAGATTAGTTTTCAGGGATTGAAAACTGAAAATAATATTCATTTTTAAGGTAGTCTTCATTTTTTTTCCAAATTCTTGTCAGAAGTCAATAGATTGCCATTTCTTTACTTCATAACATGGTCAAGTGTGTAATCATACAAGAAATAGAAGTATATATGTTATTGATTTCTTGTTGTCTGTCTGTCTGTTTTGTGGTCTACATGTACTTGCATTGTGGATATTACCTTTAATGCATGGCTTCATTGCATAAATTGTTTAAGCAACTTATCTATTTTTTGAGAATTATATTTGGTTGAGATGACAGGGTATAATTTGTAAATCCACTTACCAGGCACTGAGTATTGCAATATGTCACATTATGCTAAAGATAAGCCAACTGGTGAGGGCATCATTGCTTATTATTATAGAGCCCCTGTGGGTTCCTCTGAGTAGCTCATGAAATATAGGTGACATTTGACTCTCTAACATAAGGGACAGAATTAGGGCACTTTTAAAAATCTGTATGTTAAGTATTACCAAAGCATAGTATCTTAATTATTTTCAGATAAATATTAAATTTAAATATGGGATCTAGTATACACCTAAATCAAATTACCTTGTGCAACCTTCAGGGTGTTTATATCCTACTTTTCTTTTACCTACTTTATTTCTTCCCAATTTCAGCTAGACTATATTAGTGGGAAAGGATTTTATAAGAATCAACATCAGAGTCACTCTATGAGTTGAGTCCTTCAGGTTTGGCACTTGATACACTAAAGAGAGCAATAATTTAGCAAATCTTCTCTCTCCACAGTGTTTACCTTTCCAGCAAATTTTTTTTTTTTGGCTGAAAATCAAGTAAATATATTCACCCTCATTTGTATTTACTTAAATATACCTTAAGATTAAGAGCCTGCGGTGAAACATGATTTAAGGAGTGTTTTCCGTTTTTCCTGCATAATGGAATCACCTGGGGAATTTTTAAAGCTCCTGCTACCTGGGTTCCACTCCAGAGATCCTGACGCCATTGCTTTGTGGTGTAACCTGGGCATCAGACTTTACTCGAAGCTCTCAACACGTTTCTACTTGTGCAGCCAAGCGTGAGAACCACTGATTTAGAGGGAAACATTAAAGTACTTAAGACTAATATGTGAAAAAAATATTATATTATTCCTGTTACATCATCTGTTATTGCCACAAAACACGAAGCAGGTCACGGTGCTCATTTAGTGCTACAACTTACTTTTCCTCCTCCAAATATTTAGTTTGTGAAAAAGGGGGCCTGGTCTCATCAATTTTTCAAGACTTTGAAAAAGTGGAAATGCTTAGATTGAAAGGGGAAGTCCTGCTTCCTGCCTTATTTCAAGGACAGAAAGCAAGCAGGGCTTCCCCTGACGTCTACCGCCTCCTGTTTGTCTCCTTCAGCTACTTTTACCCTAAGGATTGTTGTGATAATTCAATCCTGTGTCATAGACAGAGCACCTCACAGGCCTTACAACCCTTGTAAGCTCCAGAGCCCATATTAGTGGATGACATTTTTTCAGTTTGTGTGTGTGTAATAAAATTTGCCCTTTTAACCCTTTTTAAGTGCACACTTCAGTGGCATTAAGGATATTCACAATATTGTGCAACCATTACCATTATCTATTTCCCCAACTTTTCCATAACCCCAGACAAAAGCTCTGTAACCATTAAGCAAAACCTGCCCATTTCTCCCTTTCCCAAGCCTCTGGTAAACTTTATCCTTTCTGTCTCTGTGAATTTGTCCATTCTAGATATTTAGTATAAGAGGATTCATACCGTAATTGTTCTTTTGTTTGTTTCTTAGCTCTGCACTTGCTGGAATTCTTTCTTTCTCTGGGGTGATACCTTTTGTTTGATTGTCGCAAGCCCCATTAGCTTCTGTTGCTCTTGTTCTTAACTAATGTTCCTTTTCCCTATAGCTGTGACTTCAACACTTCATAATATTATGTAAAGTATTATATGCTATAAAAATACACATATGCAGGGCCAGCCCGGTGGCGCAGCCATTAAGTTCGCACGCTCCGCTTCAGCAGCCTGGGGTGCGCCGGTTCAGATTCTGGGCATGGACTTATGTACGGCTTGTCAAGCCATGCTGTGGCTGGCGTCCCATGTATAAAGTAGAGGAAGATGGACACGGATGTTAGTTCAGGGCCAATCTTCCTCAGCAAAAATACACGAGGAGTGGTGGCAGATGTTACATTCAGGGCTAATCTTCCTCAAAAAAAAAAAAGGACACATATGCATGCATGTATAAGTAGAATTCTTCCACAATCTATTTGAAAATGTTGCTATATTATACTATCCATTATAAAGTAAATTAATTGAGGAAAAAAGTTTCTTTCTTACAATATTAATTAATCAGATAACACATTCTGCTCAATTTGCATATCTTACTGGTAGCTGAAACATGCCAACTGAGTGATTGTCTTAATTAATAGTAGTTCAGTGAACCACAGTGTTGCATTTCATAAAGAATTAAGATAGACCACTGACTGTTTAATACTCGTAGTTTTGACATGTTACAAATCATATTAAACCACATTAAAATAATTAAAAGTTTTATACAAATGCATATAAATCTGTTTATTTTAAAACCAAAAAAATAGAGTAATTATGTTCATATGCTTTTTTTAGTGGCAAACGACAAAATTTATTTTCTTTCCTAGCAATTTTACTGAAAAATTCAGTCCATCAATTTATTTGTCTACACTAGAAAATACTAAACAACTTCTTTGCCAAGTGATATGTAAAAATAAAATTACTGCCTATTTTGCTTAGAAAATTTGCCTATAAACTAGAAAACCAAAACAAGTCTTAGTATTCAGAATACGAAAAAATCTATTTTTCCTGAAGATACGTTCATATGTTCATAGCATGTGATCAGATAATAACTAGATAAAATACCCCTTTCACTGATAGGAAACTTATTCGTCTTCTGTGGCTATTTTTCACCAAGTAGTCAGATGTGGTGTGGATACTCTTGACTTTTGTAGGAGTAGCTGCAATGATTTATTCTGGGTCTCTTTGATTACGAACATCAGTCATCAAAGAAACAGAGAAGTAAACAATTCCTCATGAGTGCCGTGAATGTGGTGGGTATGGGCCATCAGGAAATTGTGTCTTCACAGGACAGCCAACTTGCTGCTTCTGTGTATAGCACTGTGATGGAACTCTGTGTGGCTTCAAGGGAGTGGCATCACTCTGAGTTTGTTCAGGATGTTCTTGTTCACTCAAATGTAATAGTTAATGTTTATAGTGCTTACTCTGTGCTGGGAAATTTGCTAAATCTTTTTCATGCTTTATCTCATTTAATCCTAATTACCCTTTGAGGGTGGGTTGTAGTATAATCAGCATTATTTTCTTTTTAGATGAAGAAGCTGAGTCTCAGAGACATTAAGTAACTTGTCCAAGATGACACAGGTATGATTTCCAGGAAGTCATTTAACTGTAGGATAGATGGTTTCTTCCAGACATCAGGATGCTGGTGCCAATGGTTATTAAATTGATGATGCTAACGGTTATTAACCTTTCTGCTATAACTTCTCCACTTCAATAATACACTTTTCTGCAACAAAAATCCATTTAAATGCACAGATGATGTTGCAAACTCTTTTTTGTTGCTGTGCTCTAAGAGTGTTAGCAAGCCATGAAAACAGGTTGTACTTCCTTCTTAAAAAAATCAACATTAACAATTTTTGTTAGATTAAAAAATATCCTCAGTAATTAGTTTAACATATTAATCTCTGACAAGGTATACCATAACTTCCACACTCAAAAATATATTTTCTAAACCTCTGAATTATGTATAGATAAAGTTGCCTTTCAGAATATTTCTATATTATATACAATTTTCACATAAAATACAAATATAGGCTTTCCCTGCTCACTGCTGTCCTTCCTTTCCCAGTAAACTATACATGTATCTTCTTTATGGCACTAACCCAGTCTTAGCTCCATCTAAAAAGTTCTGGTCTTCATTCAGCAAGTAGGTTGACCTATGAACTCTGGGGGGTTTTTTTGGTTTTGAATTTATTTATGAACGCCTTGCTAAAGTTGTCCTGTTTATGTCTGCCAGACTCCTGGCAAACCTTAGCTCCGTTATCCCAGTGATGACTCATAATACACTCTCACAGCAGTCAACCAGAAAGACCCCAGGGAGCTGATAATGGGGATGAGGGAATTGGATCAGAGCTGGCGTAAGTGGCGAGACAGAGAAGAGACTGCCCAGAATGTAACCCTTTAAGAGATTTCAAAACATTACTGTTGGCAAAATGCATTTACCAGAACTCTGCAAAATAGTACGGTGTGTGCTTGGAAGGAATACTTTTAAAAGCTGTCCGGGTCTTTGGGGAGAGGGGGGGGCAGGGAAGATATGCTCCTTCAAGGACCCATGCTGTTAAGTGAATTCTTAAGAGGATGATGTTATGTAAATAGGCTGAAAAGGGCCCCAATGTAACGGCCTAAACTGGCCCCTGTTCTGTTTACTTCTTCACAGCAGGCTAGGAATATTAACCCAAAGTCCACTGGTGCCAAACTCAAATTCTTGCAATGCAATTGCTCCAAAATGTTGCAAATAAGCATAGTTTAGCCTTTTAGAGCCCATCTACTTTACACACCTTGTAAAACTGCACCCAAATCTGTTAACCATAAGTAAGACAAACGCCTACCTATAAAAGACCTCAAAATGCTGTTGCTCTTCCGAGCTCTCTGGCCAGAGGCTGCTCACCTTGCTGTTGAGTGATGTCCCCTAGACACTTTAGCCCTCTCTCCCAGTTCCCCTTCTCCCCTGGAAGATTCCGTGCCTTATTCCCCTTACTGACTCTCAAAAGTCTCTTGCTAGGAGGGATTTCCAACCTCTTACAGTCCTGTCCAAATACTGCCCAATAAAGCTTGTCTGTTACCACCTTTTACGATTCCGTCTCTTCCTTGATCAACCTTGAAACCCTCAAACTTGCCACAGATGACTCCTGGAACCTGAAGCGCTTTTGTGTTCTCTCATGGGGATAAAAAAATTGGGATCAGATCTACATTTCTTGGGTCCAGAATAGAAAAGAACCAAACTCCACCAATAGAGATTTTCCTTCTTTACCTCTCATCCATGTGTCCTTCAGCCTCTTCACCAAATAGACAGTGAACAAAGATTTAAAATATATTGCTTTGAGGCAGTATCATAGTATTGACAATTTAATAGCTTGGAGTGCTACTGCTGATGGAGGACACCACAGTATACGCTCCTGGACAATGACCAGGAAACATGAGGGTGATGGGTACCTTGGGGTACTGACAAGAGGTATTAGAGTATTGACAAGAGATTATAGAGTTATTAACACAAAGTCAGCCACCCTAACACTGTGAGCAGGGTCAGCCTCATCCTTAGTAGTGGTTCAGTGGCTAAAGTCAGGAAGGCCTTTTTGGTTTTATGCCTTAGTTCCTTTGAGATTATCCTAGCATATCTACTGTCAACATGTTTCTTTGGCATGTTATTGGTTATGTTAGCTGTATCAGGTATTGTGGTACAAATTTCACAGTGCAAAATTCTAATTGTGTCTGTGTATGTGGATGAATTATGTGCTATTTTTTGCAACAAGAAATAAAGGCAGATAGGCCACTGTCTCTCTGATGCGAATGAAGCTTTTCTTTCTAAACACTCTTGAACCAAGATTTAAAAACCATCCTATAAAAGGGTGAGGATTGTTTACTTTTGGATTAAAGATTTCAGGTTAAAAGGAGGAACAAGTAGTTTACTTTAGAATAAGCATAAGACTTCACATGATAAAAGGAAATGATGTGATGGGAGATGCTTATGGGAACTTCTCAGAAAAGTTTGGCAGGAAATTAAAATGCTTCATCTGAGCTCATTTATCATGCATTCACCTTTAGTTCATGACACATTCTCAGTAATGGTGACATTTCCAAACTAATTTAATTGCATATTCTTTATTTAGGAGTGTTACTATAGGATATATTTTCTAAATAACTATAAAATCATATTGGTCATTAATTTTAGTTAACTTTTTATCCAGTTCTTATATATATATATATATATATATATAATTATGGTAGACATCAGATGAAAGAAAACTGATTGGTCAGCATTTAAAAGTTACTTTTGAAATTAATGAAAAAAATTTAAGCGTATCTTAAAAATGGCTGAATGACAGCACAGGAACTGAATCTCAGAGCCTAGGTGGAGCAGATGAGATAAAGAATTTCTAAACCAATCGCTGAGATGCTCAGACTTTTTCCTGAAATACTGCCTGCACTTCTCCATAGTTTAAATGCCACATTGTGCCACAGTAAGAAGTTACACAAGACTATAGCAGCAAAATGCTGCCTACAATGAACTTGGTTGGACAAAAGATCCAGAACTTCCAGTAGTGGCCAAGATGGAGGAAGCCCACTGCAGCCCACTTACGATAAAATACAAAAAGCAACTCTGAAAATAAATTGTATCCAGAAGAAACCCATCCTCCTGGCTGACGAACTGGGAAAAGAAGCCCCTGTGAGCTGGAAAGTGTGGTCTCTCTCTGTCTCTCCCTCTCTCTCTCTTTCTCTCTGTGTCTTTCTCAGTTTCTCTCTTTCTCTCTCTCTCTCTCTTCTCTTTTCTCTCTACTGGTTCTGCCCCCAAGGCCATGAATCTCCACAGTTTCAGAGGTGGTGGCTTTGGCACCTGATACCCAAGAGAAAATTATTTCTCTGCAGAAAGGAAACATGAAAAGGAGCCCTGGTGGTGCAAAAACTATTGGGAGAATTCCTGTTACTTTTTTTTTCACTCTCTTTTCTTTCAACGCTTAGCCAAAGATGAGTTCGGCAGATGGAACTGTACAGCAGCGTGGGAGATTAAAATGGTAAGAGAATATCTACTCGCCAGAGAAATTGGAAAAAAGGACCCCTGGGAGCCTGCGAGTGTGAAGGAAATGCTAGAGAGGCAAGATATAGAGAAAAGTGTCCACTAATTCTGTGTATAAACCTATGTAAGTCTCAGGCTCACTCCTAAACACATGTAATACACCCAAGAAGTATAAGAAAGGCCTTGAGAACTGAATTACAATATAAATCACCACCTAAGTCACAGGCTAATGCTTGATAAGAGCATACCAGAGTCAGAATCAAACAGCATAGCAAAAGTTTTAAAATCTTACTACTATTATGACCTCAATAAGGTGAAACAGAACTTGTAGTCTAAACTGAAATAGATTTATTGCCTGCTGAAACAACAACAAACCTGACAACACCGAGAGCTAAAGAGGATGTATAGCAAGTAGAACTTTCACACAATGGTGACGGGGATATATTCTTGAAAACAGTTTGACAGTTTATTTTAAATTTAAGTATATTCTTACCATATGACTCAGCAATCTCATTCCTAAATATTTACACATATAAAATACAAATCTTTGTTCACATGAAATCCTGCATGCTAATGTTTGAGGAGCTTTATTCAAAATCACCAAAAACTATGATTAAGTCAAATGTTCCTCAACTAGGAATTGGAGAAACAAATGGTGGTAGATCCATGCAATGAAATATTACCTAGCCATGAAAAGGAACAAACTATTTATACATAAATGGATGAATCTTAAGTATCTTATGCTATGTGAAAGAAGCTAGACTCAAAATTCCATATATTGCATGAGTCGATATGTATACATTTGGGAAAAAACAATGCTGTAGAAATGCAGAATAAACTAGTGTTTATGAAGCATTAAAGGCAAGGGGAACAGAGGGGCCCTGAGAAGTCTGGCTGCCTTAGAGGCCCCCTCCTTGAAGGCTCTGCAGGGATGACAGGCTAGGGAAAGCAGGAGCTTGCTATCCAGAGGGCCTCATTGCAGGATGATTTTGAACACCTGGGGCCTTTCTGGCCACCAGAGGGCACCATAGTTTCCCCTCTAGCATGTGGCTTTGCCCCAGGAACAGACAGAGCCAGTTTGGGGTGCTCTTGGCCAATGGTGTTGTGGGCCCTCTGGCCTTTTTCATCTCATCCAGAGGGACCTAGAACCAACTTATACCACCCACACCCTCATGAAAGATTCAACTCCAGCCAGGTTGTCCTCACATCCTCTCTTTGCAGGAAAAGGCTGGTTGAGGCCATTGGGCGGGCCTTGATCACACACACTGACAGAGCCGTGCTAGATTTGGCCTTGTCAAGGGACTGGTATCTTGTTCTCACCATTCCATCCTAGTTCCTCTGTTCATGCTTCTAAAATAAACAGGTCTTGATCACACACAAAAAGCATGACTCCTTTCAGCATGAGAGAAATTTTTGGAGGCAATCTAATTGCTTTTTCTTGTTTGTAGTATTGATTACATGACTATTTGTGAAAACTAGTAGAACTGTACATAAACAGAGTGTATTTTACTTCATGGAAACAAAAAATAAATTTAAAAAATGGCCGAATATAGGCTAAAACTAGTACTTTCTATTAAATAACAGAAAGAAAACAAAAAAAGATAAGCTGAAGTTTTTAGATATTATCTAAAACTGCCAAAGTAAAATTGACTGTTTGGGGTCAAGTTGATTTGTCTGCCAAGCTAGAAACTACTGGCTGACACAGTGAAGTCATTAAGACAAATTAAATAACAAGGCAAATCTTGTTATTTCAGCTAGTTAGAAGACCATGGCTTTGAACCATTGCTGGCTTTGCATCAGTACTTTTGGATATATAAATAGTACCATTGCTTTACTATGTGAAAAGTACTGATGTGTGCAAATTTAAGCAATTTGGTCTCTTCAATTAGATTTTTGGAAAATAATATCATATTATTTTACTTTTACAGATGACCAAACAAATGGACTAAAGAGCACTAGAATCGGTTAAGATCTTTTGTTGATAACATTCTCCAGAGTAGTTTTGGAACCAGGTAGTAAATGCTATATTACACAGCTCACGTTGGCTCCACTTCCATCCTCCTTGAACTAGAGCACGAATTCCCCAGCTGCAGGAAGTTTGGGCAGCCTCTTAGCTGGGAATTTCCTTCATTGAAGAGAGCATCCTTGCCCAAGTTCATGACCACTCCTCAAGGGCAGATCACATCCAATGAATAGTCAATGAAGAAGTATAAAGGCCTACCCCCTTGCTCATATCGGAACAAATGTGAAAGGCTCTCTGAGCTCTAGGGTTTGGCATGGTACCAGCTGAGGCTTTTGTTGTAATTTCATCAGAGTTCAACTTCTTCCTTTCACTTCTTTTCTGTTTTATTCAATGTCCCCAGATGTTAATCTCAAAAGTAGTCATTAATACGTTTACTGCATGCAAATCTCCACATCAGAGTCTGTTTCCGTGGAAACCTGACCTATAAAGTTGGTACCAGAAAGGATTCAAGGAAAACAGACTTTGAAAGAAGATATTGGAGCTGAATGACCCTCCAACTGGCTGGCAGTGAGGAACCTATCACTGATGGTACGTGGAGCACTAATAGTCCCTGGCATGCTTTAGTGGTGTGAGTGTTAAAACTTTCACAGATGGGAGGAAATTCACTGGCAGGTGCAATATTTCAGGCTGAGGTAGCAATTTCAAGGATTATAGAGTTGAATGGGTTATTCAATGTGCTAGAGAAAAACAATGCAAGACTGAGGTTGATTAATCACCAATTAAACATTAAGTGCGAAAACTTTGGCAGCATATAAAGAGACTCTCATTTCCCATAACTAGAGGGCTGAAGAAGCTGAGAATAAAGTCCGTATCTTAACCCTCATAGGAAGAAAAGCTTGACAGAAGTTTGGATTCTCAATTACGAAAAGTCTTCTGTGCAGGTGAGGGCCCAGATTAGGAAGGAGTGAGATCCTGGGACTTGAGATAAGGATATCTGTGTTGATGTATTTGAAAACTTAAAATTCAAATGCACGTTTTGACTTTCAGAAGTAGCTCACTTTCCAAAGATGATTCAGGTAAGTTTTCCTTGCAAGAAAATACACTCTCCATAAGAATGCAGTGCCACCTGCTCTTCTGGACACCAATATGTCCCAAGGTAACCTGCCCAGGAAAGTGCTAGGTCTATTAAAACAGAAAGAGACCAACCTCAAAGGAGCTATAGATGTTAACCAACACATACCAGTAGGATCTCATAGACGATGCATGGGACTGGATCCTGAGAGTACAGAATCAAGGAGAGGTGAAATATTAAGTTTGGATAAAGAACATCTTATTAATATTGGGGCACTCTTCCATTATACAGAGTTTCAAACCCTAGCAAGGACCCAGGAAACAATGATAATATATTACTAGATGACTCTTAGAACCTTAAGAAAGTGACAGCTCATACTACGCAAAACGGAAGTGCCACATGAGTTCAGAAACAAAAGGGTAGAAATACAAATGGCTCTACTCACCAACACTTCCAGTGACCCATTTGAGTTATTTTTGCTTCTCATCCCTGAAATTGAGTTCTGTGGGTTGCTGAGAAGTCCAGGTTCCCAGATGGTGGAGACTTTCATGAGAGGACACTGTGAGTTTTTCATTATATTTTAAGCTACGGCTGCAGGCTGTTTTTCTCAAGATTCTCATGCCAAAAGACCACCAAACAAGGAGAGGAGTCACTATTTGGAGAGGGGTAATTGACCCTGACCATCAGGAGGAGGCAGAGCAAAGAAGACTGTGTTTGGCATCTAAGTGACTCGCCTGTGGTGATGCCTGCCCAATTTGACAAGAAATAAACAAATTCAAGAGCCACAGCCTAAGCAGGTCATGGTGACCAGCAGCTCAGAGCCCATAGATATAAACTTCTGTGTCATCCCACTAGGTAAAGCATCTAGATCAGCAGAGCCGGCAGAAAGAGTGAGGGGGATCTATAATGGGTGATAGAGGAAGGAGACAAAGACTATCATTTGCAACCTCAGAACAAGCTGCGATGGGGTGGGGCTAGAAGGTCTATAGTTTATCCCACCAACATTTCCTTTTGTGTGCTCCTCCAGAAAAAATGGCTCACCAGGGGCTGGCCTGGTGACATGCTGGTTAAGTTCACACACTCTGCTTTGGCAGCCCAGGGTTCGCTAGCTTGGATCCCAGGCACAAACCTATAGACTGCTCATCAAGCCACACTGTAGCGGCGTCCCATATACAAAATAGAGGGAGATTGACCCAGATGCTAGCTCAGGGACAATCTTCCTCAACCAAAAAGAGGAAGATTGGCAATGGATGTTAGCTTAGGGCCAATCTTCCTTACCAAAAAACAAAAAAATTAAAAAGAAAATGGCACGCCAAAATGCAGACAGAACTGAAGGAATTCTCCAAGAACTTATATGACACACATGGAGCTGCCCAGTGCAAGGAATGGATGGTGGGGGATGCTTTGGTGAGGCAAGCAGATTACTCGCCCCACTCCAGAATTGAAACACTCATTCTCCCAGCTATGGGGAGTATTGGAAGGTGACAGCTCTCACTTGAGTTCAGCCTCAGCAGAAGAGAACACTTCATACAGGGTAAGTTCTCTTCCTGGGAGCAGCCCACATCTCAGGACTAGTCACTGTAGGGCATAAAAATGTGCCTCCTTTCTCTGATTTCAGATAACTCTGAAGGGACATCCCAGAAAAGGAGCTCCCTGTGCTATTGGCTAAGTAGTGAGGCACACCCAACCTTAGCTCAATCATGCTTCTTTTAATCCCCTATTCTGTACAATAAACTCCCTGCAAATCTCTGCCTCAGAGTCTGTTTCCTGGGAAATCTAACCTATGACTCCCCCACATTAATATTCAACGTTCCTGTGACAAATCTAGACAAATGAGGCAAATGATGGCAGAACCATCTGCAGATCTGCAGATTGCTGTAGCATCCTCCAACCACAGAGAGCTACATCTAATAAAATATTGCTCATCACATATAAAAATCCCAGACAATAGCGTAGCTAAACCAAATTACCAGACAAATAAATTCCTTTCTTCAACATTGGTTTAATAGGATAAATAATATGATAGCTAAGGAAAGTTCCATTTATATGCAATGTAAATGAAACTGAGTACAGAATTTTATTCATTTCTTTATGAGACGTCAAATTAAAAAGCTGATAGGAGCGCTAAATGAACTGAAATGGGATGAAGAGCAAAAAACTCCCACATTATATTTTGATTGCTGCTCACATAAACATTATAGGGATTATCAGAACTAGGCTTTATTTAACAAGCTAATCAAAAAGAAGCAGAAATAGATGAACATTAATTGCATTTGCATTTGAAATCAAATACAGAGAAAATATAATAGGGCAATGCCAGTGATTATGTTAAAGTAGATAAAGGCCATTTCCCTGGGTATGTCTTGCTTACATATCCAGATTGTTTATATGGCCATTACCATTGGAGTTTCTCTCCAACAGGAATCTTTAGCTTTGTTACATCTGAATGTTCTCCTAGAGTAGCTTCTTCTCAGGCACAATTCTAATTGTGTTATTAAATCAGGCATAAATTGTGTCAGGTATAAATATATTCTAACCATAATCCTAATCACCTGAATAATTACTTTTGTTGGGATCTCATAAGCACTTTACCTCGCGGTCATTTATGATCCAGTGTTTTTACCTCTAACTAGGAAAACCTTCTCTCTTTTAGATACAACAATTCTAATATCCTATAATAAGGTTTTGCCATCTCTTGGGCACACAGAGGAAGTTGACCGCCCTAGTAGGGTGCCTGGAATTATATTGGAAGAAATAAGGAGGGGAACCTACTTTGCATTTTCATTGCAAATTCCAGTACTTCAATGTCCAAAGTTATTCTTTCTGAATTTATTCTGAAATAAAGCTGCATAAATACTTTACAACTATGCTAGACATGTCCGGGGGTCTTTTCCAGCTCTACCTTGATTAAGTTACTTACGCAATCTTCGTTTCCTCCTCTGTAGTAAAAATATCATAATTGTACTGGGTCCACTTTAAAGACTTACTAAGGGACACATATTAATTAATATGAATGAAAAGGTTTGAGTGCTAAATTCATGTTCTCAGTCAAAACAAAACAAACAAAAAAAGACACCCCCCAAAACAACAGCTATGTTGACAATATTAAACACAATAGAAGAGGACAGTAAACTTTCAAATGCATGCCCATTATAATGAAAGTATCCTTCTTTTTTAGGATCCCAGGCTTGACTGGTTATTCTCTGGGCTCCAGGGGCAAAAGGCAGTGCAGATGTCCTGAGGCCCTTAAGTTTTCCTCTCCCTCACAATAGAAAGGCAATCAAGCCTTATAATACAACCGCGATCTCAGTCTCTTAAAAAAGCTTCAGCTCAGTGATTGATTATACAATTGGTTTGGTGACAGAAAAGCCTTCTTAAAATATACATTGAAATTGCTTATTTGAGGAGCTTGTTTTCCCATTTTGCTCACTACTCAGAGATCGTGTTTGTTTTTCCCATTGGTGTAGGATCATTTATTTATTTCACAACCTCATTGAGTTCCTATTGTACTATCTCTATTTTCAGTACAATCCAACCAAGGGGAAAATTCTAACCAATGGTCCATAGATCATTGCATCTGATGCCATAGTCAAGTAGCATTAACGATTAGAGAAGTCTTCAGTTCAGCCTTCAGTCTTAAGCCTCCAGCCAGAATCTTGCATGCCCCATTACCATGGGAATATTACCTAAATACTTTTTTTCTCCTGTTTCTTTTATTTAATGTTTCTCTGAACACTATATTTTCTGGTAGTATTTTTTAAATACAGTAGCTTATGAAAGCAACAAAATCCACCACATATTTTTTGAACATCCTTAGTCTCCCCCACCACACAGCATCCTATCACCTCTACCTTGCACTAGCAGACTCATTCTTTGAATAAACTGAACTATAGACCTTAGTCTCTTCTATGAAAGACATCAGCCATAACTGACAAGGTTCCATTCTAAAAATAGGAATTAAGTGTCAGTCTACAAGTTGAATGGAGAGACCATCTTACCCTAGTAGTTACCAGGATGCTAGCAGCCAGGATTATAACCGCTAATGGGAGAATAGAGAATCCTTTAAGAAGAAGCTGACCTAAGAATAAACATCTTCAGTTGCCAACATATGGCGTCTCCAAGAAAATGGCTGTCAACAGTACTTGGATGGTGAAAGACTGAATAAATGAAACTGTGAAGCCAACTAACTGACAATGTCACATAACATTAAGAATGGCCTTAATTCTTCACTCTTAAATATAAAGAGAGGTAAAGGTCACCAAACCTTTGATGAAAGATCCAATATGAATGAAGAGACCAAAAGAAACAAAAAAAATGAGGTCAAGCACAATAGCCATACGGAGAGAAGAACCTCAAAAAAAAAAAGCAAAAGCAAACTATAATTCATATTGTCAAAGATATGAGAGAAGATACTATACACATGATATAAGAAAGGAAAGTTTAAAAATAGAAACATAAAAAAATAATAAGTTCTTGGTAATTAACAATAAAATTTCTTAATTTTTAGAAAATCCATAGATGTTTAGAAGATACATTTGATGATATGATCCAGAAAATAAGATTAAACATAGAAATGGAAAACAAGAAAGAAGAATTAAGAATATCAGAGCATAAATCCAGGAGGTCAACTATCCTAATGGAATTTCCAAGAAAAGAGAATTTGAAGGGGAGAAAAATTATCAAAGAAAAAATACCAATAATAATAAATAACAATAAATAATAATAAAATCAAAAGCTGTGCACCAACACACATTGTCATGTGATTTTAGGTCTCCAAGTATAAAAATAAGATCCTAATAGTTTTCAAAAGAAAAAAATATATATCGTATATAGAGGAATAAGAACCGGAGTTCATGAGACATCTTAAGACCAACAGTGAGAGCCAAAAGACATTAAACAATGCCTTAAAAATTCTGAGTGGAAATATTTTCCAGTCTTGAATTTAATATTCCCTATTCTCTTTATGCATTAATCAAGTGTGAAATTTGTAAATGTCTTCAGACCTGCAGGGTCTCAAAAAGTCTATCTCCATTGCACTCTTTTGACAAAGCTACTGGTGAATATGTTCCACCAAATGAAGGAGGTATATTGAGAAAGCAAGACGACATGGGATCAAGAAAACATAAGAGTCTCATCTCAAAAGAGAAGTGAAGAAATTTCCAGGGTGACGGCAAAAGAACATCGCATGCGACTTGTTAATAACAAGCCTAGATTGAAATAGGATTATAAAGGGCTTTATGGAGAGGGCTTCCCAATAATAAAAATGGAAATAATCGAGTAAATGACATATTCAGCCATAATAAAAGGAACTTTTACAGTTTTTCTTCACAGCTAAGCTTGGGGACGAACTAGTGATAGCTAGATAAAAGCAAGCAAATTGTAAAAATAAAGCAATTTTAAACTGATACTTTCTATGCTGATCAGGGTGATAAGGTACTGTATTTTTATGTTATATACTAAAAATAGAAGCTACCTTTTTCTGGTCTTCTAGATGTCAAATATACTTTGCCTCTGATCTTTGAACCCTTGAAACTAAGAATTATCTTAATTTTACAGATGAGAAAATTGATGCTCAAAGAAGTTAAATTACTTGCCCTAAGTAGCACAGTTAGCAAGAAGCAAACTGGGATTAAAATATATATCTTGAAGTCTATGCTTTTTCTAATAAAGCTTAACTAGCATGCTGATACATACATATGCATATTGCACACATAAAAGGCAGCGTTACAAACGATACTGATATATAATTTTGCTTTTGTCTTTACTTGTGCTATGTACGTATGTATGTATGTATGTAGTATGTATGTAATTTTCTCAACTAGATTATAAGAATTTGGTAGAGAGGAATCATATATTCTATGCTCAAAGTTATTGTTTTTGCGGGTCCTCTACAACCTAGCAGACAACCTTGTACACAATAGGCTTTCAGAGGCTGTTCATCTGCTGATGCTTTTTTGAGCTCTAAAGAAAATCTTTTAATGCAAAAGAATATACAGTGTGAATGTCAAATAGTCATATTCTCATATCTGTTTCCTTAGAACTTTACTTTCAAAGTGCTTTTATCTTAAAATTGAAGAACATGTGGTAGGTGACAGTTTTTATATTTGTTGTGCTAGGGAGGATACACTTATACAATGGACTTTCAACACCAACTTTACCTTGGATATCATTAGATGAAATGCTATGGTAAGATTTAATTGCTAGTGCCAGATTTCAGAAATTTGTACGTCTAAGGAATGGCCAGAAAAGCAAGAGAAAGAGTATAGACAGATAAGTTTTATTTTAAGCAAGCTGAGAGATGATTTATAGAAAGAAGAATGAATGGACTGCTGAATACTACTACACCTATTCCAATAGATTCTACAACATGCAGGCCAATGGTAATTTCAAGAGCTGTCTTGTGGAGAGGGGTAGATGAGGTGGAAGCCATACTGGAGCATTTATTCTATGACTCCCCACTAGAACGTAAGCTCCGTAAGGAGAAGTTGTTTCTCTTCTTCCCAGTGCTATCTCTAGTATCTGTTACAATGCCAGACATAGGAGGCATTCAATAACGTTTTCATTTAATAAACGTTAAGCACAACTGTATTTCAGGTCCTGTGCTAAGTTGCTAAGTGCTGGTATTTAAACAGAATAAAACAGGAAAAAAAATATATATATATGTATAGTATATCAGGTGGTAATGAGTTCTGCTGAGAAAATTTAAGCAGGGAGAGGACAAGGAGTACAGAAAGCAAGAGGGGTGGGCCAGAATAGGCAATGGGCATATAAGGGGAGGCCACTTTAAGATAGGTATGTTTGCATAAAAACACGAAGCAGCTGAAGAGCAAAGCCGTAGCAAAGTTTGCGGGATGAGCATTCCAGGCAGAGGGAAAAGTAAAAACAGAAGTCCTGACATGAGACTGTGCCTGGAATGTTTGAGAAACGGCAAGAAAGAAAAGATGTATTGTTGTAATTATTATTAAATTTTTTCCAAACATCCTATGAGGTAATTCCTAGTTTCCTCTTGCAAATAACGAAATGGAGATTCAGAAAAGTCACCGAGTAAATTACAGTTAGGTTTCCTTCTGCAAAATCACAATGCTTGCTGTGGGCCAGGCAGAGTTTCTCAATGGGGGCATTGTTGATATTTTGGGCTGGATAATTCTTTGTTGTCAGGGCCTGTCCTGTACATCACAGACCTCTACCCCCTATATACCAGTTGCACACCTCTCCCTGGCAACCCCACATTACAACAAAAAATTTCTCTGGTCATTGTGAAGTATGCCCTGGGGGTGGGGAGGGGGAAATCATCCCTAGCTGAGAACCACTGCCAGAGAATAGTGCAGATAACAGGCAAAGGCATCATTCTAAATGACTGATGGTTAACTTAAGCCCTATTTTTAAGAAAGGACCAAATCAGTTGCAGCACAATGATGATATTTAAGCCTGTTAATGGTTATTTTATGCATAATTGATTGCCTCTGCTCTGAAGCAATTTGAATCAGCTGTAAAGATAGCCCCAAACGCTAAACTGACTAGAGTGGGCTTATGCTTTGCATTACTCAACAGTGCCTTATGTGCATGTAAAATTGAAGGCACGCCATGGAAATTCTGAGCAATTTCACTTAATTTTAGCATGAGAATATTTATGCATACATTTTATTAGCCTAATTCATTTTATTAAAGAGCATAAAAGATATTTTATATTCAAAGTTTTAGGACAAAGCTATCATTAGATTTTATTAATTTTCCAAATAAATCAATCTCAGTGTAATTAACTCATAATGAGTATATCCTCACTTCACAATATCTTGAACTCTCCAACTATAATTTACATACCCTACAACTAACAAAGTTAGTATGTTTTAAAATACTGTCCGTGCCAATTTATTGAGAATGTGGCTTGGTAATATATTAGCTTAAGTTTTTTTTGAAGAAGATTAGCCCTGAGCTAACATCTGCTGCTGATCCTCCTCTTTTTGCTGAGGAAGACTGGCCCTGAGCTCACATCCATGCCCATCTTCCTCTACTTTATATGTGGGACGCCTGCCACAGCATGGCTTGCCAAGCAGTGCCATGTCTGCACCCGGGATCCAAACTGGCGAACCCCAGGCCACCGAAGCGGAACGTGTGCATCTAACCACTGTGCTACCTAACTTAAGTTTATATAAGTCTATATTAAGCCTTATATTCCTTAGTAAAGAAATGTATAGTTGTGAATTAAGGAGGCTCAACTTTCATCATGTAAGTAAACCCATATAACTTTTTCCTGCCTTATGAAAGCAGATATCCATTTCACCATTGGGCTCATCCTTGCCAATGATAAATGAATGTTATCATGGAATTGTTTGAGCAGTGCTGTGGGTAAAGCCGCCTTGAGTGCATTCAAACATCTATTGAGGAAAGGCAGTTTGGAAGCTTTTCTGCTGATGGCAACCTCACGGAATGTGTTTCTTCCGTGGCCTCGTGAGCTGAGCCTGTCACTGCTGGGCCAGTGGGAGAAGTTTATACATAGCTTTGTTTTCCCACCTGGCATTAAGAGCTCTCCTACAAGATTGAAGACATAGAAGCATGTTAGAGAAGGGATTGTGCACTGGAGCTGTTGTTTACAACATGATTTGGGCTAATTAAAAATTATAATACATAAAAACTCATGGAGAGCCTAACAGAGAGCGAAGTTACAATTCTAATGCTGTTTAATCAAGCACTAAATCATGAGCTCTTGTAAAAAATATTTTAACCTCTCATAATGTTTATATTACAATGCTTACCTTAAACCTGTCATATTTGTACGCATAGAAAAAAATCATGAAGTGTGTCATTTTTGACTTCAAAGTTGATTTCAAGAGCTCAACACAGCTGAGCCATTTTTTCTGGTAATGAAACTGAGTTACACTGCAAAGTTCATTAAGTCAGAATCATATAGGCCAATTATCTCTCTTACATCTCTCAAAATTTGGGCTAACAACCTAACGACCTATATGCAAATAATGTTTTCTTTTTCTCCTTAAAGCACACTTATTATTTAATTTGAAGTCACCTAGTAATGTTACCCTTTGGTTATTTCCAAAAAATAATAAAATCACAATATTTGAATTAACACAACATATTCTCATCATCATTTACCAAGTAAAACTTTTAATCTTAACTGCTGTTCTCTCTCTCTTTTTTTTTTTTTAAATGTTTGACTGTCATCTTCTAAAGAAGAATGACACCAAATGAAACTCTGTGTCAGTTGGGAACTTCGTTTATTTTCTTAATATGCCAAAAGCTGATATTTTAAGTAAAATCATTTCTCTATTTTTATTATAGATCTTTGGATTAATAAAATACAGGGAGAAATTTGAAGCAAGTTGTGAAAAGAAAATAGAGTTTTGAGCGAGGGTAACATTTCTGGTTGTGATAGTTTTATGAGATACTATACATCCCAATGACTCTCATAAGTTCAGGAATTCAAGCATGGCATAGTAAGTTCAGATAAGATCCACAAGTGAATAACTAATTTTTTAAGCAAGTGCAGCTTATATTGCTGTTGCAATAAACATAGTTATTACCAGCAAGATGAGGCAATTTTGCAGCCTTTTTATTAAACTCTCTTCCCATTTCCCTACCTTTTAAAATCCATGTAAACAGATGAAAGATATTGCATTGGTAACAGATTGCATGCATACGTTTTAAAATATACTTCACAGCCTTTTGTTCATTCTAGAAGAAAGGGTTTAAATATGGGGTGCTTTTGGCAATTAATGAGACTCATACTTGATAATGGTGCTTAGCAGAATTAGTGAGCAATTTCTTTGGATGCTTAATTGCAAATTATCCTTCAACACCAATACTGCAGAATTAGTTTAAGCATGTTTTATCAAGACTTTAAGCAGGGAAATACAGCTTATTTTTCCATTATGGTATTGTTCAAATGAATGTGAATGAATGTTTGCATGTGCGTGTGTGCATGTATGTGTGTGAGGAAGAGTTAAAATTTTCAAAATTCCTTGAAAAGTATTGGAATTTGATAAAGACATTCACTTAAATGAGATAGCACTAGCATTCCAAGAAAATAATTCACCATATGCTGTATGGCGTAAGTGCTATTTCTGAGAGGAGCAGAAAAAGGAGTGGTCCCAAAGGTTGGCGTGAATGCAAGCTGTCAAAGCAGCAAATGCATCCAGAGGAAAGATAGCCTTCCAAAAGCTGGACAAAAGAATGAGATAAAGTAATGAAGTGTGACTGACATTTCATACTGAGATTCATCACGTTGTCACTTCAACAATCCAAAGTTGACTTTCTTGGGGGTATGATGGCAATTGTGCAGTAGCTGGTTGATTCACATCTACTATTTATCTTAGAGTAAACAGGTGGAGATCTGAAGGTTTTCTGCCCAACTCCACCATTAGTTTGTTTACAACCATGACTAACCCTATTAGACAAAGGTAAGGCATAGTTAAGTGCAGGCATTCAGCTTGGAAGTTGGCTGGTCAAGAATAATGTGTTTGCCCAATTTATTGACTATTACAATTTTAACTTATCCATAAATACAATAAAAGCAACACCTTCCCCATTTTAACCTATTCACCTACTTCATCTATAACCTAGTCACAGTTATTGATGAAAAAGAAAAAAGAACAACCTAGAACAGTTTCAAGATGATTCAAATATTAACTAGGAGTCCGATCAAGAGTTCCTTAATTAAGGTTTCTGTTGCCTTAAAACAAGCCTGTCTACAATTCTTTGAGAGCAGTTAATGTACTCTAATGAATGAGCATGATACAGTTTAAAGAATACTGTCAAAGGAAAATCACATACAATATTTAAAGGGACTGAACCATCTTTCTCCTTATTGCATAATAACCTTGCATATGAATTCAATTAAACTTAAAAGTATAATTTGCTTTTGTCCTAATATTAAGTACTTGGAAGTGTTTTCTCTTTATTCTGACTGCAAATTGCATTAGCATGCTCACAGTCGATTTCCTTCCAGATGGTATAAGGCTTTTCTCTTCATTTTCAAACAAAAATGGGAAATCAGTATAATTATGGTTCAGTGACACTTTAGCAATGTGGAGAGATGTAGATAATACTTTAGTTAATACCTGGAAAAAATAATTATCTATCCCATTAAAGAGGTTTCCCAATAATTTCCAAACGTAGAAACCATTTTTCCATGACCCTCACCTTTCAATTTCTGTCTCTATTTTGTGGCATCCACCACATGAATAGAAAAGCTGATTTAAAAAAAGAATACTCAAATATGTACTGACCTTCTATCATGTGCCATGCACTGTACTAGACATTCTGAAAATAAAGAAGAAATGTGAGATAATTATGTGGCTGATTCAAGACAAAAGCAGTTACAATAAAATATTTCTGATAAAGGGATTTCTAATGAATTATCTTAAACATGCATGCATTTTACTTCTATTCTGTTTATGTGGTAGATGTCTTTATAAACACAAGTTAGTATGAAAATGCATCCCATAGTGCCATAACATGCGCACAGTGATTCACACACGAAAAAATGGAAACAATCTTTATTACACTTTTCCCCCTTGCTTTTACTGTGTTCCAAATCACTCCAAAACTTAGTAGCTTAGAACAACCCATTATATTATACTCACAGATCCTGTGGGTCAGGAACTCAGGGCCGAGTGGGAGTATATGCTTTTTTTGCTCCGTGGCAGCTGAACTTTCAAACAGAAAGCCTCTAAGACACTTGATGGCTGGAGTTGGAACCATCTGAAGCTCATTCACTTCCATGTCTGACACTAGGCTGGGATAACAGGAACTTGAGGACTGCTCTTCGGAAGACCTGCATGTAGCATTTTTATGTGGCTTTGCTTCCTCACTGTATGGCAGCCTCAGAGTAGTAAGACTTCTAACATAGTGGCTCAGGGTTCCAGTTGTGAATATTCCAGGGATCAGTATAGAAGATGTAATTGTGACTATATAAATATAAAAAGAAGTAACATAGCACCTTTAGTCATTTAAAAATATCAAACTGCCCCTTGAATACATTTAATTCCATTTATACTTGTTATTTACTCACTATATCAGTTTGCACAATTTTTATCTTGGTTTGATTTTCTCTTATGTGGAAGTGGTATTTGATATCCTTTGGTTCTCAAGTGAAACACATTTATCATGGTGAATTAGCATGGTAGAATTCTACTTATAATTGATCACAAATTAGTATCATTGACTTCAGGCAAACCTTCAGTTTGCAATTACTGTGGGTGACCAGAGGATTACACCCTGACTCTGAAATGATACCACCAACCCACTAACATTGGCCTAAAACAATGGCTTTCCTTGCTTTTTTACCTCTATATATAAATGCTCTAACTACTATAACAAACAGAACTGGTGTTTTCTGGGAATATATGTAATCGATCTTTAGAAACAATTTTTTATGTGCATACTTCCTTATATGTTTTACTCATCATCCACATATTCTTTATTTAATTGTTAGTAACCCCCCAGTTAGTTCTTATCACATGTAGAATGAGGTCCAGTCTCTGTTATCATACCATAAAAAACTATATGGTTTTTTTTGTTGTTGTTCATATTTGAAAGAAGTTTTACCATTTGTCTTCCTTAATTGACTATAATCTCTACAACAAGTGGGACATTCCAGAGTTGTTTGCCATCTTGTCCTTAGTGCTAAATAAGTACTAGTTTTATAGAAATAACTAAATATGTATTGTTTACATTGCATTAATCAATGTTTAGGCCAATTCAAAGGAAGACTAAGGGTCTATTATCTTTAGGGACTGGTCATCTGTCAGAAGCAACAAGATATTTATTTCTTTGTTTTTTTCCCAAGTAGAAAAATGTAAAAAGCCAATTGTAGAAGGCACATGAATCTCATGGGTAAATAAAAAGACACTAGGTCAGATTTTTTTAAGGGAAATAATTACAAGGATGTATGTTCTCCTGCTTATAGGCACATCAAAAAGATGGTTAGCATTATGGCTATAAAATCAACTTTGTGCTAATGTTCCCACGTATTAAAGAATAACTACTTAAGGACATTTTATTTCCCAGCTTATGATAACAGATTGAGCTTTGATGACAGCATTTGCACTAAATTCATTTAGGCAATCAATGTTAACATGACAAAGGACGATATCATGCTTAAAGAAGATGAGGCTAACCTGAGAGCTATCACAAAGAAAGAATTAGTAGTTCTAGTGCATGAGATTGAGAGGGTAGAAAAAAGAAAAAAAAAGGAGAAAATACATTTTAATTCAAGAGTCTAAGACACTGTCTCTTAGAGTGGTTATATAGGCAGAATGGAAAAACCAGTAAAGAAATGGCCAATTTTATGTGAAATATAATGTTTAGTTTGGAATTATTGACTTTTGAGGGAATGCTTGAGTAAAAATATTCTATTCATAACTGAAAATATCTGACTGGGGTTGGGCTGAAGACCTACATAGCTGATATAGTCAGACTTCTGCCCTTCACTCAAAGATTTTTATTTCCTAGATAGTTAATGAAGTAGTAATCTAGGCACTGTGGTGAAGAGATTTTGCAGATGGAATTAAAGTTACTAATTAATTTAGATTTAAGATAAAAAGAATATCCTGGTTTACTCAGGTGATTACCCAATGTAATTACATGAGCCATTGAAAGCAGAAGAGGAAGGAAGAGTCAATCAGAGAGATGCAACAGAAGGGGGAGGCAGAGGAGAGAGGAGGCAGAAGGAAAGGTCAGAGAGATCTGAAGCATGAGAATGACTCAACCCACTGTTGCTAACTTTGTATATGGAAAATGGAAGCCAGGTTCTAAGGAATGAAAGAAGTCTCTAGAGGCTGAAAATGATCCCTGGCCAACAGCCAACTAGGAAATGAGAACCTCAGTCCTACAACTTCTTGTAAATGAATTCTGACAATACACAGAATGAGCTCAGAAGCAGATTCATCCCATAGCTTCCAGGAAGGATACAGCCCTGCTGACACGTTGATTTCATGAGCCAAGTGTAAGAAGAACCAACTAAGCTATACCGTGCCTAGACTTCTGATCTACAAAACTCTTAGACAATAAATGAATGTTGTTTTAAGCACCTAAACCTACAGTAATTTATTATGATAGCTATAGATTTGCTAACACAGAAGTGATTCAGTGACTATCACTTAAGTGATGAATGTAACTGAAGAATATAGAAAAAATAGAAGAGTTTATGGTTTAAGATTAAGCTTCAGGAATGCTACTTAAAATGAGGAGATGACTGGAGAAGGTGGAGTCAGTGAAGCCAAGCCAAACAAAGTGGAGGCTAGGGGACGTGTGGACGGTCAGTGATCAAAAGGACATTTGATGGTTATAGGAAGTCTTCAGGGTCATGCAAATAAAAGGAGCTAAAAACAGGAGTGGACGATCAATAAGTTTAATGTTAAGGAAAAGTCAAGCAGAACAAGGATGAAGAAAAGATCACTATTTGAGGAAATCATTGGAGCTGGAAATCAAATTTCAGGAATAAGAAGGGAGTGGCAAAGAAATAGTTTGTGACAAGTATAGACTGCTTGCTTTAGGAGTTTAGATACAAATTGCATAAAACAGTGAGTTTGAAGGAGCAGAGATATAAGGAATAACTGAAATAAAAGTGACTTCAGTACAAAAGATGACCCTATTTTACCAAAGAACTGTCAATATTAATTATCACATTTACCGTATGTTTTCATTAGCACATCAGTGAAAATGAAACCTTCTACCAATTCTTAAAGTGCTCACAAATGCACAGGGGGAGGCATAGCAGAAAGAAAATATACTGACGCAAACCTGTAGCCAAAAACTTGAACAAGTTCTTAACATTCTTAAGTTTCAAGCTTCCTCAGCAAATATAGAAGGCTAATAATACATGCTTCACAAGCTTCTCATGATGATTACATAAGGAAATATGTACAAACCACCCAGAATAGATTCAATAATCTGAAACAACCTCAAAAGCTCCAAACTGTATACAACTATTATGGTAAGAGGAACCTTAGTGCCTGTCCCAGAGGAGGTGAGAATTGAGAATGTTAAATGGGTCGACAGCTGGATGGAATGCCAATTTTTGGTCTGAATAGTTTCTCTACTCTTCTAATATTTCCTAATAAATAAACTATATCACTGGCCTTCTCGGGTCTCCAGCTTGCAGACAACAAATCATGGGACTTTTTTTTTTTTTTAAGATTTTATTTTTTTCCTTTTCCTCCCCAAAGCCCCCCAGTACATAGTTGTATATTCTTCGCTGTGGGTCCTTCTAGTTGTGGCATGTGGGATGCTGCCTCAGCGTGGTTTGATGAGCAATGCCATGTTCGCACCCAGGATTTGAACCAACGAAACACTGGGCCGCCTGCAGCAGAGCGCGAGAACTTAACCACTCAGCCATGGGGCCAGCCCCAAATCATGGGACTTTTCTGCCTCCACCATTGCATGAGCAATATCCAACAATAAATTTCTTTTTAACATTTTATAATAAATAAACCAATGTCTTATATACACAATTCTCTCTCTCTCTCTATATATATATATGAATATATATACACATATATATCTCTTACATATGAAAGATATAGATACCTTATATATATGAGAGATATATATATGAAAGATACACATATCTTATATATATAAGACATATGTGTCTTACTGGTTCTGTTTCTCTGGAGAATTCTGACTAATGCATTTAGTGTGACTGAAATTTTGAAAAAATGCATGATAGGTTGTAAGATGGATTATATAAGTGAAAAGATAATTTTTAAATTATTTCCCTCTAGGATTTCTTAGGTTGATAAAATTTCATGGGGTGCTTTCTACCTTCTCTAAGTCCAATCTTGTAAAAACAGAAAACTAGAGGGAATTTGATGAGTCCTAAATTTAACATAAAAGCTATTTTTAAAAACACTTAAGAGAACAAAAGGCAGATGTGTTGTGGGGGGAATATGATAGCGTAAAGGAGAATTTTAATATTAATGAAACTATATTGTAAAATGCAAAGTATGAAAGATGAAAATAGCCTATTTGCTAGAAAAAAGGAATAATTCAAGAAGATATAAATACACATGCAACTAACATTATAGCTTTGAAATATTTAAACATACTAAGAGAAGCACAGAGATAGACGAATCAATGATTTTAATTGGAGAATTTGCATGCATCTAAAACCTGCTGGTCATATGGGAAAAACACAAGCAAAGTAAGAGAAATAAGCAAAGAAATAAGTAATAAATAAACAAGTAGAAAGTAAATGCCATGAGAAATAAGCAATATATGTGCACATATGTATCTTTCATGGAGATGCATATGTATATGCAACAAATAACATATTTTAGGTCATATATGCAACAAATATCTTGCACCTATATATTGGTATTACATATGTTGCAGAGAAGGACCACACGTGAGGACAGTAAATAAACACAAAAGTCAGCCATGCATAAAAGCCATTGAAGGAGCCAAATAATTATAAGGAATTAGCATTATTCAAAACGTCATGAAAATTTAAAACAAACACTAAAAATAAAAGAAAGTAAAAAAATCCCTGGAAGCTAAAGAAGGTAACATAAATTAACCTATTTTATACATAAAATAGTAAAATAAATAAAAATATTTAAACTAAGTAACAATAAAATGACTACACACCAAATTAGTGAACCAAAGTTAAAGTGGTGCACAGAGGGAATTTCACACTTTTAAATACATTTATCAAAGAATAGGAAAGAATGAAAACAAGTGAACTTAATGTTCAATTTAAGAATCCATAAAGATAGTGACAAAAGCAGGAGGAGGAAGAGGAGAAGAAAATGGAAAAAGAAGGAAGACAAGGAGAAGAAGAAGGAGAAAGAGGAGGAGGAGCAAAAGGAAGAAGGGGAAAAGAGGAGGAAGATGAGGTGAAAGAGGAAGCAAAGGAAAAAAAGGAGGAGGAGGAGATGACAACTCCTAGCTAGATAAACATAAAACCTATTCATTTCAGTTCTTTTTACCCAGTACATCCAGTCCAGCTTTCATTAAAAAAAAAAAAAAAAGAAATACAAGGTACACTAAAAGACAAAAACACAGTTTGAAGAGACAGAAATGCAAAGATTTTGCAATTATCAGACTGAGAAAGGAAGACTGTTAAAGAAGGAACAAATGAAAGAAAGATAAAATCTTTTATTTTTTCTTATGGTTAATTAAGCTAACAGTTAACAATTTATTCAAAATTATAATAACCATAATGTATTCAGTGATTATAACTAATGGATAAGTGAAACAAATGAGAGCAATGTCAAATTGGACTTGCATTAGTTGTAAATGTATATTGCAAACTCAAGAGCAATGACTAAAACAAGTTAAAAAAGAAGACAGCTATACTAAGAGAGGAGAGGAAACGGAATCATATAAAATGTTCATTAAGTTCATAGAAGGCAAATAAAGAATAGAAGATATAAAAGGAACAAAATACAGCTAATAGAAAACAGTGACAAATATGATAGACATTAATCTGACTACGTCAATAATCACTTTAAACATCAATGGCCTAAACACACTAAAACAGAGAGGCTATCAGAATGAATTTAAAAAAAAAAAAACAACAAGACCCAATTGTATATTGTCCACAAGAAATGCATTTAAAATATAAACACATAGATAGATTAAAAGTTAAAGGATGGAGAAAGATACACCATGTCAACACTAAACAAAACAAAGCTGGAGTAGCTATATTATATTCAGACAAAGTAGACTTCAGAGCAAGGAGAACTGTCAGGGATAAAGAGGAGCAGAACCTAATGATAAAGGGGTCAATTCTTCAAGAAGAATGTGTATACACTTAGCAACAGAGTGTCAAAATATGTAACGCAAAACTGACAGAACTGCAGGAGAAATAGACAAATCCACTATTACAGTTGGAGACTTCAACACTCCTCTATTACTAATTGACAAATCCAGTATGCAGAAATTCAGTAAAGACATAGTTGAAGTGAAACACACGATAAATCACCTGGATCTAGTTGACATTTTTAGACTATTTCATGTAAAAGCAGCAAAATACACATTCTTCTCAAGTTCACATGGAATGTTCACCAAAACAGACTACATTCTGAGCCATAAAACATACCTTCATAAACTCCAAACAATAGAAATAATATCAAATATGTTCTCAGACCACAAGAAAATTAATCTAGAAATCAGTAACAGAAAGATAGCTGGAAAATCCCCAAATACTTGGAGATTAGTCAACATACTTCTAAACAACACACAGGTCAAGGAAAAACTTTAAAGGGAAGTTAAAAAATATTTTGAAGTTCTGCCTGGTGTCCTAGTAGCTAAGTTCAGCATGCGCTGCTTCAGTGGCCCAGTTTTGGTTTCTGGGCGCAGACCTCCACCACTCATCTGTCAATGGCCATGCTGTCGCAATGGCCCACATACAAAAAGAGAAAGATTGGCAACAGATGTCAGCTCAGGGCCAATCTTCCTCAGGAAAAAAAATATATATAAATATATATTTTAAACTAAATAAAAATAAAAGTTATAGAAATTTGTAGGATGCAGTGAAAGCTGTGCTTAGATTGAAAATTATGTCAGTGAACGCAGATATTAGAAAAGAAAGAACAAAAATAAATAAAGTAAACATTCACCTTAGGAAACTATAGAAAGAAGACTGAATTAAACCCAAATGCAGCAGAAGAAAAGAAACTATAAAAATTAAAGATGAAATTGAAAACAGGAAATCAATAGAGAAAATCAACAAAATCAGAAGCTGGTTCTTTGAAGAGAGTAACAAAATCAGTAAACCGCTAGCCAGCTTAACTGAGAAAAAAATGAGAAAACACAAATTACTAACACCAGAAATGAAAAAGAGGTCATCACTACTCATGCCGTGGACATTAAAAAGCTAATAAAGGAATATTATGAACACCTAGATGCCAACAAATTTAATAGCCTAGAAGAATTGATCAATTGCTCGAAAGACACAATCTACCAAAACCCATGTAAGGAGGAATAGATAATCTTAATAGACCTATATCTATTAAAGATATTAAATGAGTAATTAATAACATTCTAAAGCAGAAAGACTTAGGCCCAGATGGATTCACTAATGAATCCTATTAAACATTTAAGGAAGAAATTACACAATTTTCTAAAATCTTTTCTAGAAATTGAAGCAGAGGGAACACTTCCTAACTCATTCTGTAAGGCCAGCATTACCTATTACCAAAATCAGGGGAAAACATTACAAGAAAGGAAAAGTATAGACCAATATCTCTTGTGAACATAGATGCAAAAATCTTCCACAAAATATTAACAAATTAAATCCAACAGCATATAAAAAGAATTATACACCATGATCAAGTGAGATTTATTCCAGGTATACAATGCTTGCTCAACATTGGAATATCAATTAATGCAATTTGTCACACCAACAGGTTACAGAAAAGTTATACGATCATATGAATAGATGCAGGAAAAGCACTTTTTTTTTTGAGGAAGATTAGCCCTGAGCTAACTACTGCCAATCCTCCTCTTTTTGCTGAGGAAGACTGGACCTGAGCTAACACCCATGCCCATCTTCCTCTACTTTATATGTGGGACGCCTACCACAGCATGGCATTTGCCAAATGATGCCATGTCTGCACCCAGGATCCGAACTAGCGAACCCCAGGCCACCGAGAAGCAGAACGTGCACACTTAACCACTGCGCCACCAGGCTGGCCCCAGGAAAAGCACTTTTGACAAAATCCTAAACTGATTTGTGATTTAAAAAAATCTTTAAAAACCTTTCAGCAAACTAGGAACAGAGGGAAAGTTTCTCAACTTGATAAAGAACATCTATACAAAACATACCTCTAACATCATACTTCATGATGGAAAACTAGATGCTGCCCCACTAAGATCAGCAACAAAGGAAGTATATCTCCTCTCATTATTTCAACAGGGGAAGTATGTCTCCTCTCATTATTACTATTCCACATTGTACTCAAAATCCTAGCTAATGTAATAAGACAAGAAAAAGAAATAAAAGGTTTACAGATTGGGAAGTAAGAAATAAAAATGTTTTTGTTTGCAGATTACTGGATCATCTATGTAGAAAATACAAAAGAATCAACAACAACAAAACACTCCTGGAATTAATGAGTGATTATGGTTAGGTTGTAGAATACAAGGGTAATATACAAAAATCACTTACTTTCTTATATTCCATCAATGAATAATTGGAATTTGGAAATAAAAACACAATACCATTTGCATTAGCACCAAACAAACAAAAAAAAAAATGAAAGAAAAGAAAAAGAACAAATACTTAGGTATAAATCTAACAAAATATGCTCAAGATCTATCTGAGGAAAAATTTTAAAATCTAATGAAAGAAATTAAAGAAGTAAATAAATGGCAAGATATTGTATATACATGGATAAGAAGACTTAATATCATCACAGTGTCAGTTTTCCTTGACCTATAGATCCAACACAATCCCAATCAAAATTCCAGAAGGTTATTTTGTGGATATTGATGAACTTATTCTGAAGTTTATATGGAAAGACAAAAGACTATGAATAGCCAAAAGAATATTAAAGGAGAACAAAGTTGAAAGATTGACATTATCTGACTTCAAGACTCACTACATAGTAACAGTAATAAAGACAGCATGGTAGTGGCCAAAGAACAGACAAATAAATCAATGGAACAGACTAGAGAGCCCAGAAATAGACCTATGCAAATAGGTCTACTGACTTTGACCAAGGAGCAAAGACAATTCAATGGAGAAAGGATAGTTGCTATGGACTGAATTG
Source organism: Equus asinus (assembly GCF_041296235.1). Taxonomy (NCBI): domain Eukaryota; kingdom Metazoa; phylum Chordata; class Mammalia; order Perissodactyla; family Equidae; genus Equus; species Equus asinus. Next base: position 167,807,966 of record NC_091790.1, read on the forward strand.
TGCCCTTCCCCCCGATTTATATGTGGCAGCCCTAATACCTCCCTCTATGTGACTGTATTGGTGATAGGAACTTTAAGGAGGTGATTAAGATTAAATGAGGTCATAAGGGTGGAGGTCTGGCTCAATGAGTTGGCATGGCTTGGCAATTTTATAGGAGACACTGGAGAGTTCTCTCTCTCCCTTTCCACAGGCATACAAAGAAGAGGTCATGTGAGCACACAGTGAGATGGCAGCCACCTAAAAGCCAAGAAGAGAGGTCTCACCAGAAGCCGACCGTGCTGGCACCCTGATCTCAGACTTTCAGCCTCCAGAACTGTGAGAAAATAAATTTCTGTTGTTTAAGTTATGGTGGATACACGTCATCATATATTTCTCAAAACTTGCAGAATCTGCAACACAAAGAGTGAATGCTGACTTAAACCATGGACTTTACTTAGCAATAATGTAACAATATCGGCTCCTTGATTGCAACAAAACACATTAATGCAGGTTTAAAGGACAACTACATTCGTGTGTAGTAGGGGTCGGGGGAGATGTGGGGTTATATGGGAATTCTCTGTACTTGTCACTAAATTTTTCTGTAAAACTAAAAGTACTCTAAAAAGTAGTGTCTATTAATTAAAATAATTAAACTGAACTGGAGAATGGCTTATACGGAATGAAGATTATACTATGCCATGAATTTAGGAGTAAAATTAACTTCATTTTCTGCATTTGATGTTAGAAAATAGCAATGGAATTCTAAGTGAATGGGTTAAACAAATGTTGATAAATAGGTTGAAACATTTAGTAAATAGAAAAATAGGTGAGAAAATCACCCAAAACAAAGCACAAATATATGAAGAGATATTATAAGATCTGACATGTAGAACACTAAGAATTCCTCTACATTTACCCTGTGTGTGAAGTTGGAATCACCTGTGGAAGGGATCATGAAAATGGAAATGAAACAAGCATCACCAAGATAATGGTAGGCATTTACTGAAATGGCAGATTTGACCACTGATATAGAAAGATCACACTAAAAACAAGAGAGAGAGAGAGAAAGAAAGAAGGGCAAATTACTTACAATGAAACAACAATTAAATTGAAAGCAGAATGACATTAACAAGAATAGAGTCTGAGACAATTGAGTAACTTTTAAAAGATTGAGGGATAATAACAGCCAGCCTAAACATTCTGTAAATACACAACTTATCACTTAAGATTAAGGGTGAATTAATAATACTTTTCAAGGATACAAAGAAGGAGTTAACTGCTCAGAATCTTTTGCTGCTAAAATTAAAGAATATATTTCAGTAAAAAGAAATTGAACTTTTAAAATTAAATAAGGGTTATCTATGACTAAATTTGAGGGAGAGTTGTTACAAAACCAGGAAAAACAAAAATCCTAAAAAAATGTTTTAACCTGAAACACTAGACTGAAGATACCAGAGTTCAAATATTCTGACAAAGGAAGAAATATTACATTTAGACTTTGTCATGTCAAGGAAGCATGTTAAAAATTTAAGTGGAATCACTAAAAAACTAGAAATAAAAGGTAAATCCTAACCTAATAAAGAGAATGATAGAAATAAACAAAAATGATTGATCAAACAGAAAACAAAAAGAAAAACAAAACAAAAAACACAAAGAAAAGGCATTTTAAAAAGCACAGAACAAGAGACCAATAATAAATCTAAATATACCATTAAGCATAATAAGCATGGTTGATTATTATTGTTCAAAATATTTGCTTCCCCTTCTCACTGATAACAAGCTTGACCCTGTGATTTGTTGAGTAACACAAAAGACAATTGTCAAGTCAAACTCAAATGAGTCAGACATCACACTTAGTATCAAGTTTTACTAATAATTTCAAGGATACAGATAATCAAGAGACCCAGATATAGCAGAGTGAGCTCTGCCATATGCTGAGCAGCTGCCCAGGCACTTCCTCTCACGTTGGACAAGAACAGACAAGATCTCTAAGTGAGGTACATAGGTTATTACCTCAGACATCAGGGAGCGTTTTCTTTATGAAACATCTACAATTTACCACCAGCTGATGTGATATTTTCCAGGGAGGCATACTGCATAAATGCATAGATTCTGATTTTATTTATTCTAAGCTATCTTTAGCCAGGGGCAACCCATTAAGAACTTTCTCTAGATAAGGACTCTCTTCCTAGCAAATACCATTAGCCTATTTACCCAGAGATTCAGCTCTGATGTTGTCAAGGAGATATGACTGAAGCATCCCCTTGGTAAACAGAATGATTAGATCTCAGGCTAGATTTTTTTAACAGCTTCTTCCATATTTATAACACTATTCTTTTCTGGAGGATTATATTTCCCTATGTTACTGAATTCAGGACAGCCCACACCTTGCTTTGGTCAATAAAGTGTGATTGTGAAGTGCGTCACTTCTTTTTTTTTTTATTATTATTTTTATTTTTATTTGTTTTAATTTTTTTCGGATGTACATCATATTTCAAATTCTGGATACATTACATCATGTTCACCACCTGAACACCAATTATAGTGCATCCCCTCACATGAGACCCTAATCACCCCTTTTGCCCTCCCCCCTCCCCACTTCCCCAATCGTAACCACCAGTCCAATCTCCAATGCTATATGTTTTTTTTTTTTGTCGTTTTTATCTTCACTTATGAGTGAGATCATATGGTATTTGACTTTCTCCCTCTGACTTACTTCACTCAGCATAATACCCTCAAGGTCCATCCATGTTGTCACAAATGGCTGGATTTCATCATTTCTTATGGCTGAGTAGTAGTCCATTGTGTATAAATACCACATCTTCTTTATCCATTTGTCCCTTGATGGGCACCTAGGTTGCTTCCAAGTCTTGGCGATTGTGTATAATGCTGCAACGAACATAGGCGTGCAGGTATCTTTATGCCTTTGTGTTTTCAAGTTCTTTGGATAAATACCCAGCAGTGTATCAAATGGTAGATCTATCCTTAATTTTCTGAGGATACTCCAAACTGCTTTCCATAGTCGCTGCAACAGTTTGCACTACCACCAGCAGTGAACAAGGGTTCCCTTCTCTCCACACCCTCTCCAACATTTGTTGTTTCCTGTCTTGTTAATTATAGCCATTCTGACCAGAGTGAGGTGATACCTCATTGTAGTTTTGATTTCCATTTCCCTGATAGCTAATGATGTTGAGCATCTTTTCATATGCCTGTTGGACATCCGTATATCTTCTTTGGAGAAATCTGTTCAGATCTTTTGCCCATTTTCTAATTGGATTGTTGGTTTTTTTGTTATTGAGCTGTATTAGTTCTTTGTATATTTTAGATATTAACCCCTATCTGATATATGGTTTGCAAATATCTTCTCCCAATTGTTAGGTTGTCTTTTTGTTTTGTTGATGGTTTCCTTTGCTGTGCAGAAACTTTTTAGTTTGATGTAGTCCCATTTGTTCATTTTCTCCTTTGTTTCCCTTACCCGGTCAGACATGGGACTTGAAAATATGCTGCTCAGACCAAGGTCATAGAGCGTACTACCTATGTTTTCTTCTAGAAGTCTCATGGTTTCGGGTCTTACATTCAAGTCTTTAATCCATTTTGAGTTGACTTTTATGCATGGTGTAAGGGAATGGTCTACTTTCATTCTTTTGCATGTGGCTGTCCAGTTTTCCCAACACCATTTATTGAAGAGACTCTCCTCTCTCCATCGTATGCTCTTGGCTCCCTTGTCGAATACTAGCTGTCCATAAACGTGTGGGTTTACTTCTGGGCTCTCAATTTTGTTCCATTGCTCTGTGTGTCTGTTTTTGTGCCAGTATCATGCTGTTTTGGTTACTATGGCTTTGTAGTATAATTTGAAATCGGGGAGTGTGATACCTCCAGCTTTGTTCTTTTTTCTCAGGAATCCTTGGCTATTCGGGGTCTTTTGTTGTTCCATATAAATTCTAGGATTCTTTGTTCTATTTCTGTAAAAAATGTTGTTGCAACTTTGATAGGGATTGCCTTGAGTCTATAGATTGCTTTAGGAAGTATGGACATTTTAACAATGTTAATTCTTCCAATCCAAGAGCACGGAATCTCTTTCCATTTCTTTGTGTCTTCTTCGATTTCTTTCAACAATTTTTTATAGTTTTTGGTGTACAGATCTTTCACCTCTTTCGTTAAGTTTATTCCTAGGTATTTTATTCTTTTTGTTGCAATTGTAAATAGGATTGTATTCTTAATTTCTCTTTCTGCTACTTCGTTGTTAGTGTATAGAAACGCAACGGATTTTTGTACATTGATTTTGTATCCCGCAACTTGACTGTATTCCTTTATTATTTCTAAAACTTTTTTAGTGGACTCTTTAGGGTTTTCTAGATATAAAATCAACTCGTCTGCAAAGAGGGACAGTTTCACTTCTTCTTTTCCAATATGGATCCCTTTTATTTCTTTTTCTTGCCTGATTGCTCTGGCTTGGAATTCCAATACTATGTTAAATAAGAGTGGTGACATTGGGCATCCTTGTCTGGTTCCTGTTCTTAGAGAGATAGCTTTCAGTTTTTCTCCATTGAGAATGATATTTGCTGTGGGTTTGTCATATATGGCCTTTCTTATGTTGAGGTATTTTCCCTCTATACCCAATTTATTTAGAGTTTTTATCATAAATGGGTGCTGTATCTTGTCAAATGCTTTCTCTGCATCTATTGAGATGATCATGTGATTTTTAGTCTTCATTTTGTTAATGTGGTGTATCACGTTGATAGATTTGCAGATGTTAAACCATCCCTGCATCCCCGGAATGAAACCCACTTGATCATGATGCATGAAGTTTTTAATGTATTGTTGTATTCGATTTGCTAGTATTTTGTTGAGGAGTTTTGCATCGATGTTCATCAGTAATATTGGCCTGTAATTTTCTTTTTTTGTGTTGTTGTTGTCTGGTTTTGGTATCAGGATAATGTTTGCTTCGTAGAAGGAGTTAGGAAGCCTCCCTTCCTCTTCAATTTTTTGGAAGAGTTTGACAAGGATAGGTATTAAGACTTCTTTGAATGTTTGGTAGAATTCACCAGGGAAGCCATCTGGTCCTGGACTTTTATTTTTTGGGAGGTTTTTAATTGCTGTTTCGATCTCCTTACTGGTGATCAGTCTATTCAAATTTTCTACATCTTTTTGGTCCATTTTTGGAAGGTTGTATGTTTCTAAGAATTTATCCATTTCTTCTAGATTATCCAATTTGTTGGCATATAGCTTTTCATAGTATTCTCTTAGTATCTTTTGTATTTCTGAGGTGTCCGTTGTAATCTCTCCTCTTTCGTTTCTGATTTTATTTATTTGAGCCTTCTCTCATTTTTTCTTGGTGAGTCTAGCTAAGGGTTTGTCAATTTTGTTTATCTTTTCGAAGAACCAGCTCTTGGTTTCATTAATTTTTTCTATTGTTTTTTTAGTCTCTATTTCATTTATTTCTGCTCTGATTTTTATTATTTCCTTCCTTCTGCTGATTTTGGGCTTTGTTTGTTGTTCTTTTTCCAGCACCTTTAGGTGCACTTTTAGATTGTCTATTTGGGATTTTTCTTCTTTGTTGAGGTAGGCCTGAATTGCTATAAACTTCCCTCGTAGAACCACTTTTGCTGTATCCCACAGATTTTGGCATGTCATGTTTTCATTTTCACTTGTCTCCACGAATTTTTTTTATTTCTTCTTTGATTTCTCCGTTGACCCAATCATTGTTCAGTAGCATTTTGTTCAATCTCCACATTCTTGTGGCTTTTCTGGTTTTCTTTCTGTAGTTGATTTCCAGTTTCATACCTTTGTGGTTAGAAAAGATGCATGGTATTATTTCGATCTTCTTAAATTTATTGAGACTTGTTTTGTGGCCTAATATGTGATCAATCCTGGAGAATGTTCCATAGGCATTTGAAAAGAATGTGTATTCTGTGGTTTTTGGATGGAATGTTCTGTATATATCTACTAAATCCATCTGGTCTAATGTGTCCTTTAAGGCGAGTGTTTCCTTATTGATCTTCTGTTTGGATGATCTATCCACTGGTGTAAGTGGAGTGTTAAAGTCCCCTACTATTATTGTGTTACTGTTTCTTTCTCCTCTTATGTCTGTTAATAATTGCTTTATATATTTAGGTGCTCCTATGTTGGGTGCGTAGATATTTACAAGTGTTATATTTTCTTGTTGGATTGTTCCCTTTATCATTATGTAGTGCCTGTCTTTGTCTCTTATTACAGTTTTTGATTTAAAGTCTATTTTGTCTGATATAAGTATTGCTACCCCCACTTTCTTTTCTTTGCCATTTGCATGTAATATCTTTTTCCATCCTTTCACTTTCAGTTTGTGAGTGTCTATAGGTCTGAAGTGTGTCTCTTGTATGCAGCATATACATGGATCTTGTTTTTTTATCCAGTTGGCCACCCTATGGCATTTGGAGCATTTAATCCATTGACATTTACAGTAGCTATTGATAAATATGTATTTATTGCTATTTTGTCACTTTTTCTTTTTTGGGGGTGTTTTAGTAGTTCTCAGTTCCTTTCTTTTTCTCTTGCTCTCTTCACTTGTGGTTTGATGGCTATCTTTAGTAACATGTTTGATTTCTTTTGTCATACTTTTTTTTTCCTGCTTGGTATAGGTTTCTGATTTGTGGTTACCATGAGGATCCTATTTAATATACTAGGCAGATAACAGTCTATATTGAGTAGATAGACTCTGTAGCTTGACCTCTTTCTAAAAGCTCTACTTTTTCACTCCCCTCCTCCCACATTATATGTTTTTCACATCATATATAGTCTTTTGTTTAGTGTGTGTATATCCATTACCCTCTTATCATTGAAATAGGTGATTTTAGTACATTTGTCTTTTAACCTTTATGTTACCTTCACAAGTAGTTCATCTGCTGCCTTTACTATACTTTTACCTTACAAGTGATTTTATTGCCTGTTTTTTCTTGTTGTTGTTTTGGGGTTTTTTTGATAATTTTCTTTCTTTTATATCTATTTTTGGTCATTACTTTCCCACTTAAATAAGTCCCTTCAGCATTTCTTGTAGAACTGGTTTCTTGGTGATAAACTCCTTTAATTTTTGCTTGTCTGGGAAGCTCTTTATCTCTCCTTCCATTCTTAATGACAGCCTTGATGGATAGAGTATTCTTGGTTGTAGGTTTTTTCCTTTTAGCACTTCAAATATGTCATGCCATTCTCTTCTCTCCTGTAGGGTCTCAGCTGAGAAGACTGCTGACAGCCTGATGGGCTTCCCTTTATATGTCACTTGTGGCCTTTCTCTTGCTGCTTTTAGGATTCTCTCTTTGTCTTTAATTTTAGACATTTTGATTACAATATGTCTTGGTGTGGGCCTCTTTGGGTTTCTCTTGTTTGGAGCTCTCTGTGCTTCCTGAACTTGGATGTCTGTTTCCTTTCTCAGGTGAGGAAAATTTTCCTGTATTATTTCGACAAATAAATTTTCTGCACCTTTGTCTCTCTCTTCTCCTTCTGGGACCCCTATAATCCGAATGTTAGCACACTTGATATTGTCCCAGAGTTCCCTTACACTGTTCTCATTCTGTCTAATTCTTTTTTCTCTTTTCTGTTCTGCTTGGGTGATTTCCTCTAATCTTTCGTCTAGCTCGCTGATCCGTTCTTCTGCTTCCTCTACTCTGCTATTGAGTCCCTCTAGTGAATTTCTCATTTCAAGTATTGTATTCTTCATTTCTGATTGGTTCTTTTTTATATCTTCCAATTCTTTGCTGATGTGCTCACTGTGTTCATCCATTCTTCTCTGCATATCTGTGAGCATCCTCATTATATTTTATTTGAATTCTTTGTCAAGGAGGTGGCTAGTTTCTGTTTCACTTAGTTCTTTCTCTGGTGTTTTGTAGTGTTCCCTTGCTTGGAAAGTATTCCTTTGCCTCCTCATTATGCCTCTTTCTCTGTGCTATTTTCTTTGTACTAGGTGAGTCGGCTATGTCTCCTGATCTTGGAGAAGTGGCCTTATGTATGAGATGCCTTATGAGGCCCAGCAGTGTGCTTCCCTCTCATCACCAGACCATAAGAACCAGGAGTGAGCCCTTTGTGGGCTACTTGTGTTCTTCTGCTGTGGCAGGGTTGCTCCCCCTGCAGGTACCCAGGGAGTCTGTTCTTTCCTTCCCTGGTCAGCTGTTTGTAAATCCGGTTTGGAGGGGCCTCAGCACTGTTGGCTACAAAGTCTATTAGCACACTCTTATTGCAAGTGTCCTCTTAATTGGGTTGGTACCCAGTGTAGCTGGTTGCTAGGCTCAGGGGCGTACAGTTGTGATAGGCCTGAGGTCAACAAGGCTGATGTCAGTTCTCTTAGGAGTGCAGCTGAGTGGGGCTAGCCCTTGGCATGGAGGCACTCAGTTGTTTCAGGCTTTGGAAGGTGGGGCTGATCCTTTTTATGGCTATTTGTGAAGCACAAGTCTTCTGCCACTGAGAAGCCTTACCCACCACACTTCTCAACCCCCTGGAGCATACCCCAGCACCACACTGCAGAGGCCCCCACCTATGCCCCAATGCCCCCCACAGTTCACCTGGTCCTCACACAAGCCCTGCCCCACAGAGGCAGACACCCTTGCCTGCCTGTAGAGGATCAAGGCACTCAGTCAATGCAGGCTGAAAAGTTAGGTGGGGGCTTGCTGTTAGGTGGGGCCAGTCCCTAGGGCAGGTTGCCTGCCCTGGCTGAACTGGATTAAATCTGTGCTCTAGTGGGTGTGGCAGACCCCTGGGCTAACAGCCAGGGGTATGCACCTCAATGGCCCCCACTGGTGTCCGTATCAGCATGCCTGGACCAGCTCAGAGCAACAGCCCCCACCAATGTGTCAGTCTCCGGAGAGGATCCTCCTCTCACCAAGGTGCCCCCAGAGCCCACCGGGTGAGTCTTGTTTCACCAAAGGACAGTCAGCCTTCTCTCTGGTGATTTTAGGTTGCTGCAATGAGTGAGTTTGTGCGTGGGCCCTTTAAGACCCGGATCTTTTCGGCTTTTGGCCAATAGCTTTTCTGGGGTGTCCTCGCTGCAGTTAATAGCCAGCAAAGCCAGACAGTAAGACCCCCCTCTCAGCTGGGCTGAGTCCGAAGGATGGTTATCACAGTATTGCCCCCACTCCGGACCTCACTCCTCCATGGAGGGCTCGTACCTTAGGTTGGCTCCTGCCCGGCCAGCTGAGAAGCTCCACTGCTCCCAAAGGTGGCTTTTTGCCTCTCCGGCCGGAGTTACTGCCTCTTCTGCTTTCGTCAGGACTGTCCCTTGTCGTGAGGGTTCTTTTTATCCAGTTTTCAGTTTTCAATCCAGGGTGATTCTTCCCAAAATTGTTGTAACCTGGTTGTGTTCATGGGAGGAGGCGAGTTCAACGTCTGCTCACAGCGCCATCTTGACGAGAACTCTCCGAAGTGTTTCACTTCTGAGCAAAGTTTTAAGAACCAGCTCGCGGTTTGCCATTTATCTCTTTTACTCTGTCAAGACAATAGCAGTGTCTCAGGTAAAGGTTACGCTGTTACCCTCGGTTCCAAGTGAAAAAGACGTGATAGACATGCAGAGTGAGTAAGTATTAAACCCTTTGCTTTAAGTCACTGAGCAGATTATTTGTCATTGCATCTGATTAGAGAATGAGTCAGAGCAAAATCTTAGCATGCTGAAACCCAAAGAGAAAGACAGAGAAAATCCCTGTGGCCATGGAATTCCAAGAAACTTATTTTATTTCATGCAAAACTAATTTTTTCCTGAATTATGCTATAATACATCTTGGTTATACCTGGAATATTAGTAAATTATTATATGGATTGTGTCAAAATAAATAATAGTATAAGCTGGGAGTGATTTATTGGGCCAGTAGTGTTGATTGTAAAGCCACTGTTATTTCAACAAGAAGATTAGTTTCATGTATTTAAGCTCTAAATCTCCAAATCTCTACTCCCGATTGTATATGCAAGAAATCCTTACAATGTAACATATGCATGAAAAGTTAATGGAAATAACTCAGTATATAATAAAAATGCTAACATTTCCAATGACATAAAGGGAAGGCTCCTGAATTTTCAATCTTCTTCCTCAGCTATGTAGAAACATGGGCAGTAACATGCTGTTCTTTCACACTGAAGCTCTTTGGGTTTCCATGGGAAAGGTTCTGATATTTCTATTACATTGTAAGGAGACCTTTATGATTTTTTACATGGAATCATAAGTCTACATGACCACTCACATTAAAGGCCTTTACATGTGTATATATTACAGATATAATTTGGTCATTTGCAAAATCTCACTTTACCTCTTGCAGCAAGTTTACATCAAGAGTCCAAGAACACAACTATGTGTAGACAATAATAGCAAAATGGAAATGGAGTTGCTCCTCTGAGGATTGAGTTTGACTTAATATTAGTGACAGAAAACACCAAAATAATATTGGGTAAAAATAAATGCTTACTTTCCTCATGCATAAATTAGGCAGAAAATCGTTGGTGTGTGAACCACCTCAATTATCAATTAGAGAAACAGAGACTCTTTGTCTTATTGGTTTGCCATCTTTCAATCATGATTTCCATTTCATAGTCCAAGATAGCTACTCTAACTCAAACTATCACATCTGCATTCCAGTCAGAAGGAAGGAAGAAAAAATATAGGGTAAGAACATCTCCCCTCTCTTTAAGAATATTTTCTGGAGTTAAACACATCTTTTCTTCTACATGAATCCCACTGAACAGAACAGTCAAACAGCAAATCTAGCTGCAAAGGAAGCCCGAAAGTACAGGATTTATGCTGCACAATCATACATACAGCTGTCACTGGGGAGATCAATTGCTAAGAAAGGGGAATAAATATGTAAAGAGGAAAAACCATCTGACTTAGGGGATCATTTGACTCTCAAAATTTGAGTCATTTTTTTTGCCTGAGTAACTTTGTCAGAAAAGTTCATTAAAATATTTTGAACATTAAAAGAGACTCAAAATACTTGATAGAAGTAGTAGAATTAAACAAAATTAAACCAAAAAAGCCAAAAATTAAAAAAAGTACTAAAGTTCCTTAGTATATTCCAAATTAGATGGTAATGCTAAATAGGTAAACTACATTTTCCCCTTATTTTGTTGACATTTCCTAATAAACTGGCACATAGAGGATAAAGATTCTGGAGATCACTTTAGATGGCTTCTGGCATCAAAAGGGTATAAATTTGTTCAGGAATTAATTCTAAGCATCTAATAGCATTAGAGAAGGCAGTTAATCTTTGTTTTATTCAACAACATAACACTTGTGATTTTAACACTGTTTAACAATAAACAAATGTTTAAAAGGCAAGAGTAACTCATATTGAATAGATTATACATTTTTTTCTTGATCTAAGCACATCAAACAGAATATCTCACTTATTATTGACTGCTCATAAATAATTGCATTCTTCCCAATGAGATACGTGTTTTCGGGTACTTCAATTTATAGCTTGAATAGATTTGCTTTTATTTATACGAAGTTGATTTTCTTTTTATTATAAATGTAGTAACAGTGTTTAAGATTTATCATTTTTCTACAAGTTACTTTGTATTTAGTAAACTAATTTCATGATCCATTTTCAGTAGTGACATAAATTTCCTTTTAAAATACATTCAGATAAACAAATTGAGCCATTTTAAAGAACTATATTAAGCACAGGTGGTAGTTAGATATGGAAAAATGTGAATGTGGTAAAGAAATGACTGACATTTGGACAACATGGAAAAGAATGCACATTATATCCTTCAAGCCATCTCTCATACATAGCGTATATACCAATTGAACTTTTGGTGGTTGCTGATATGTGGTAAGCTTAAGATGATATTTTTGAAGTGCACTTTTTCAGTGTTCACTGTTAAAGGCAGAAGCATGCATTAATAGCCAATGAACTGTGAAGAGATTTATATAGAAAAATGAAGCACCTAATATCAACAGAAGACGATCCACCTCCACACAAGGTTGATACAGAAAGTGCCAGAGCATCATATAAATTTTTCTCAAGATTCTATTTGGTGCTTGATAAAACATAGAGAACAATGGGTGGCTAAGGGCAGAATCTTATCTCTGCATTGCTTCAATTGTTTTAGTTTAGAAAAACCTATGTTAAAGCCAGTGGTAATAAGCAGTTATGAATCATGACTCATAAATTAAAATAAAACATTCATTTATCATCTAACTTTTAGCAAAATAACTTCTTTGATTCACTAGAAAATACGCTGCTTGCAAGAGGTATGCCCTAGTTAACTGCATTTTTGACGAAGTCCTGTATGGGCCCTCACTCCATCACTAATTTGTAATGGATATATCTTACTAATATTTCTCTGTCATGGTAACATCAATAGTAACCAAGTTGAGAAAATTTCTGCTTTACTTACCATACACTCAATAATAGAAATATTTTTTAAAGTATTAATTTTTATTAAAAAATTTACAGCAAACTTAATGATACTACCAGCACAATACACATACGCATTCCCGACCTTAGCCTACATTTCTCAAACTGCTTTTCTTTTTTTCTGCTGCACTTTAGTATATTACAGGTCTGGTGACAAACTTAAAGTGGTGAAGGGATTCAAACCACATGAAAATATCAAGAATAACTGAAATATTGTCATTGCTACAGTACAACAAGAATTCCTAGTGTCTACAAAAGCACCTCCGGTTGCCTAATCTTTAAGCTTGATTGTCTTTCACGGTGTCAGAGTTTAAGTTAAAATCTTTATTTCACTGACCAAATTCTTGTCTAAGCTCATGGGACAGAGTTCTCACATGTTCCAAGGAGCACATTTGAAAGTGTTTGGCTTCATAGTATGCTGTGTCTCACCTCTCACTTTTCAGCGTCTCAGATGTTGTCATAACAGAATATTTATTCGGTTTTAGCAACAGTGAGCTTCACATATTTATCAAAAATGGTACACACTGTGACAATTTGGCAGGGCACCAAAGAGCCATGGAAAACTTTCTGAGAACCACTAGCTACAAAAACAACATAGTTTGCTTCCGTTGTGAATGGTCTATAACCTTGTCTATGTTCTTTTGGCTAATTAAAAACTATTAGTACTCTATATACACATTCGGTTTCCAATATGAATTTTTCTATTGTTCTTAGATTTATTTATTTGAATATAATCTGTGTTCATATTTAAAAAGTGCACCTGTTAGTATATTTATAGATATTTTAACATCATTTTATAAGCTGTGTGGCATGCCCAGCATGATACTACATACGTATAGCAGACGCTGTCAGAGCCCTGACAAAATCCTTTAGATGCTTCTATTTTAGGATCTTCCTCAGGGCTTCCAAATCCCATGATCTGCACCTCTACTCCTTAAGTCTTTTTTTCTGAAACCATGGAAGACTATTCTGTTCCAGCATACAGCAGGCCAGAAATCCTGGGAAATTAACATCCCTTTGAAACAGCCCTCAACCAGTGATGGATGGGAGTTGGGTACAAATGTCTCAGTGTCCTTGCTCTTTTGTTGGGGTAATTTTGAGGTGTGCATTCCATAAGATCCCCCAGTTTCCCTGCAGGAATGAACTCCAGCTCCCCATTTGGATAGCTGGCCTAGTCACACCCCCAAAACCCACCTCCATCATTTCCCCGATCCCTTTCATCCTTCTCTCAGCATTTGTAATTTTTACTCAAGTATTTCCTCTTTAGTTTGGAGAAACCAAACTAAGCCAATATGATAAATGTATCTCTGAATTGGCCTTTTTGTAAAATTTTCCCTTCTTTGGTCTTAATATATCTTACATTCACCTGTCTGAACTTTTACAGTAACCACTTTTCTGATCTCTCTGGTCTGTCTCACACTGTCACCAATTTTCTTCCTAAAACATAGGGTTGGGCTTGACTCAAATCTGCTCATAAATTTTCATTGCTTATTCTATAACGGCTTAATATGCAAAATCTTCCAAAGTCTTACCTGGATGTTTGCTTCAAATCTTACCTTCCACTTTATCACTCAACTGTACTCCAGCCAGACTGGAGAAGCGGCTGCCTCCAAACAAAGCGCCCCATGCTCTCTCAGTCTTCAGTGCTTCTGCTCAAGCTGGTTTCTCCACCTAGAGTTGTGCTGTTCAATATAATAGCCATTAAATTTAAATTAATAAAAATTAAATGCTCAGAAATTCAGTTTAAAAATTTCAAATTCTCAACAGCCATATGTAGTTGGTGGCTACTGTAATAGACAGTAGAGATATATAACATGTTATTATCACAGAAAATTCTATTGGACAGAGCTGATCTGGAGCATTCTTTCTTTTATATCCAATTTTTAAATACTATTTTTTTCCTTTAAGTTTCATCTCATCTCAAAGTTAATTTCCTATGAAAAATTCTCCCGAAGTGGAATTAATTTTGCCATGTGCTTCTATTCATTCATTCACTTAACTTTAGTTTATTCAACCAATTACATAACAGGGACTGTGTATTTTACTTATGAATATTTGTGCATACAAACATAGGTAGATCCTATGTACTAATCTCATCTTTGTATTTCTTAATCCAAAGTGCATTCTCATCTTTTTGCATTCTTATCTTTGTATTTCCTAAGACACTTAGTATGGTGCTTTACTTATCAACAAATACTGGTTTAATTCTTATGAACTAGTCAAATTGACCTAAACCCCTCCAGTTATTATTCACATAAGCTTCTTTTGAACCACTTCTTTCCTAATTCTGTGTTTTTGCTATCATTATTTAGAATCTCCAGTGTTGTCTATTAAATTTTGAAAGCCTATTGAAATTATTTGGAATCTGAATTTTATCTAGTCTCAATTAATAATTCCATTTTTATACTACATATAAATTTGAGACATTGTTTATTTTATTTCTCAGAACACTAATCTTTTCATTTCTCTCCTGGATCCAAATACACCGATGTAAGCTTCCATTTCCATTTTAGAATTATAAGATCCTAGAAAATAGATACCATGTCTGTGTAATTAAATGTGCCTATTTCCTTGCACAGAATTTTGTTTAATGACTGCTTTATGTTGATGCTTGTCGTCACTTGCAGAGCCCGTTTGTAGAGAGAATTCATGCATATAAGTGGAGCTGGAGTGCTTATATTGTTTTTCAACATAGCGACTGGGCCTTTATTGGATTTCTTTTCATTTATTTACTAAACTTTAACAGATGTTTTGAATAGAGTCAGCCAAAATAACCCTGGATCCCTCCACTAGAGATTTTCATCTTTCTAGATTTGCTTCACAGATGCTCTATGTAATGCTGTTTAGCCTGTTGTATACACAAATCATAGTACTAGTATCTTTCACAATCTTTGTGATCTTCTCCATAAGGATTATAAGAAAGATTCAAACCAAGTTGATTTTGATTTTTATAAGGATAGTGTAGGCTCTCCAAACGATCATTAAATTCTTTTCAAAATCCTGGCAAACTGACAGAATCTGTGCTTAAAGGAGCCCAAGAGAATCTTGAGAAAGAATCTATTAATACAGGCTACACATTTTTAATGCATTTTTGCTTTGAGGTATCAAATGATAGATTTGAGGTTTTTTGGGAAAAAAGTACCTAAAACCACTGTCAAATCCGTGGTAAACTCTCATTTCAAAAGTAAATGCTTGCTGAACTATATGATACTGAAAAGCACATTGATTTTCTCAATTAGGATAAATAAAGTTTGAATATAATCAGTCTCCAGTATTGTCTTATCTACTACATGTATCAAATTCAAAATAAAAGTATGTCAAGAACTAAAGTTCAAAAAATAATATCTAATCATTGGTTACCTAACATACAAAATCATATGATCTCATACATTTTGTTATTCATGTCTAGTAGGTTTAGATTTGTAAGTTTTAAAATAGAAAATGTAATCTTACTTGCTTTAAGCTTTAATTAAGGATGGAATATTCAGAAATATCTAACACCTGCTTTATAATAAGTAGAGTATTATTTCAAATGCCAGATGGACCAATTAAAATATTCTTCTAGGTGATGCAAAATCTTGTGATGTAGGTAGGCTTTTTCAAATCCAAATTTAAATATGCACTATAACAAGGCAAAATGATCTAAGTACATGTTAATGAAATGGCTTCGTTTTTCCCCTGGAGGGAGTGCAGAGTACGACGTCTTTCTTTTTCTTCTCTAGCATTCCCTCCTCATTCTTGTCTTCCAATTCCACTGTTTTAACGTCCATGCCTTTGCTTCCCTGTGAGTATTGCTGCTAGAAGCAGCTAATATTTTATACAGAAATGAACCCCCCAGAACAAAGGGAGAACTTCAGGCTTTTAACTTGAAAGTGAATGGAAATTAAAATTGGTAGAAGATAAAAGAAACAGAGAAATACAGACCTGAATTCATAAACAAAAGTACTTTACAAAGACTATCCCTCAGCTGGCTCCTATACTTACATAAACTATGTTGACACAGTTCATTCCATTCGCATATTAGGAACCCCATTTGTAGCTTCTACCTGAATCATCCGTCCAGCAGATATTTCTGACACTCTCAGGGAAAAAGTTTCATGAAGAGTACTCTAAAACTCTTTGTTCCCAGACCCTAACACCTTTCTTACACCCACAACTGTAAACAGCTGATTTTATATAAATTGACTGGGTTCCCAGTCGGTTTTCTTTATAGCTAGAATCAAGACATGGGAAAAAATCACCTTAATTTATTTTTAAAACACACAAGAGGGAATTCAGGAACTTTTCCTCCTGCTGGAGTTAGTCAATATAAAAATAACAACAACTAAGCTTTCCACTATAGAATTATTTTCTCTAAGGTTAAGATTTATATTGATGGAAATTAAAGGAAATCTTTTTCTTATACGTTCTTGCATTATCTTAAAAAGCCATTCAGTGAATCATTTTTCTTTCAAATTTGTCAACCCTACTGTCTAATGATCTATAGTTTTCACTTTTTATGGATTTTAAAGCATCTACTCATTAACAGCACTATATGGAACATCAATTGCATGCAAGCCTCTGTTCTAATGAACATGAAAGCTACACAGACATTTGATTTACAGTACTTTCCTCAAAGAGCTTAAAACCGATTCATGAGGCTAAATTATACATCAATTATATATAAACAATGTAATATTGCAAAGTATATATTACCAAAATGTTAATACATATATATATATGACACTAAAATCACATACAAAAAAATATTTTAAGCATAGATTAGTCACTAAAGTAATAGTATGTCAGATTATGCAGATTCCCTCATAGAGTGAAATGTTTAGGAAAAACGTAAGAAACAATGTGGGAATTAGATTTTACCTTAAAAGTGAATAAACTTCAAATATACTCAGAACTTCAGTTGATCTGGAAAATAGCATAGGAAAAGGGTTAAAATATAGTGTCCATAACATTTTCAAGTGACAAGAATAGAACAGACTTGTTAGGAATAGACAAGACTTGTCAGGAGAAAGGAAAGAATTGAAAAATTCACTAGGGGCATAGGTTAAACTCAGATTCTGGAGAGTCTTTTGTTCCCAGCTAAGGAATTTGGGGCTGCATTATTTTATATGAAATGAGAAACCATGGCTAGTTTCCAATAATTTCCAAAATAAATTATTCTGGAGAAAATTTTATGAAGATTAGTTATACAAGAATTAATATTAGGGAGAGAGAAAATAGAGATTGAAAAAAATAGCTCAGGGACTATTTCAGACTCTGTACCTGATGTGATTAGAGGCTGAACTGTGCCATCTTATTTGGAAGAAATGGGAAGAAAAGAAGGAATGTTTTCAGCAGACATTTTTTTGAAGAGTTGGCCAGTCTTGGTAAAGGATTTGGAATAGTGAGGGGAATACATAGAATATTTAGGTTTTTAATTCTGAGTGATTGAAAAGTGCTTGTATTATTAATAGAGAAAAGGATGTTTGATTTGAGAAGTAAGGAAATCTACATTTCAAAAGTTGAGTTCTGGGTCATAATGGGTTATTCAAGGGGATATGATTATGGAAAAAGACGAAGATCCAGAATTGGAGGTCAGCAGTATAGATCTGTATGAATAATGATGCCTGAATGAAAAGGACGGGTATTGACTAACCAGAGTTCTTTTGTGACAGTCAATATCACAGTCCCACGGAGGAGTGAAAGACGAAGTAGATTTGAGGTAACAAAAAAAGGAGGAGATATTGTAGACCACTTGTATTTAAAGAACTTAACAATGAGGATAAGAAATAATAGACCACATGAGTAAGCAGAGATAAATTTTATTTTAAAAAAACACACTATATTCAGCCAAGTTGTTACTCATGAGTGAAGACAAACAAAATTCATTCTCATATATGCAAGGTCTGATAATATCTGCTACACAGATACTCTGCTGAATATATCATTTGAAATTTCAGAACAGGTGAAACTTACCAAAAATCCAAGATTTAAGAACAATGAAATACCAGGAAAAATAACTTATAAATATTGAAATTCTTTAAACATATAGAGACATGCCTACGGAATTATATGTGTGCGTATGTGTATCTCCATCTATGTGTATGTGTCTATCTACATATATTTATGTATGTGTTGTGTGCCAGTACCTCCAGAGTTTTTAAGAGGGTCATGAAAAACTAATAAAAAATAGAACTAAATCTAGCACCAATGGAGCCTAAGAAGAACAAAAGTAATGTGATACCAGAATTTTTAAACGATGCTCCTGAGAAAAATATTCCTGAGATATAGAGCTGTGAGTCTTCGAACCTAAAAAGCCTACTTGACATAGTAAGTCCAGGATTTCCCAGGTTGACCTGCCTCCCCTTACAGGAAGCTGTCTCTGGAGAAATGTGTGGCTGTCAGGACCTTAGCAGAGAAGCCAATTCCTTTGAGATAATGTCATGTTATATCAAAGCAAAAGAATGAAGGCAAAAACAAGCAATTTGAAAGTTTCGACTACAGTTTACTCAACTTATGTATCCACGGGTGCCCTAAAACATAGTGGGATCTCAGTAAATAAGTTTTAAACGGAATTAAAGGACTAGGCCCTGAGCTAGTCACACTTGAACGTTGTAGTGTTTTGGCAAATGTACCATGAAATTAGAGTTCTTTCTTTTCTATAATTAATGAAAACTTTAAAATTCTCTTTGTACGGGTTTTATTAGGTGTTGTGGCTACACCAAAGAGAATATTTATTTTGGGAATTTAATGACATGAAATTAATTTCCACTGATACGATTTTGATTTAAAATTCAAGGACATCTGAACAGTAGATTTGTGAAAAGGTGTTAAGAGCCTTCTGGCTGTTTCTTTCATCAACTTTTTTTTTCCTGTTACCATCCTACCTCATATCTAGCAGGCATGCCATAACATGACCAGGAGTCTGAAAAATAAATGATTGCAGCTGTCAGTGCCTCCTGCCTGAATTCTTGACTTCCTTTATGAATATGTGGGCTATACCGTGTTTTCTAGTAGCAAGCCATTTCAAAGGGAGGCATGATGGTTCTTTCATGTAAATTAATTTCTACAGCTGTAACTTTCACAGTCAGCCTGGGGCTCTTCTTTGTGACTTCTGCATTTATTTAAAACACAGCATTTGGAAAATTAAAATGTATTTTTATTTAGTTTAACTGTTATTGGAGACAGCTTGAAATTATTACTTATCTGCATTTTAGAAGTGACTAATGAACATGTCCCTCTTTAATAATTGCTCCGTGACTTTTTCTCCACTCTGGCATCCTTTTTCTGCAGAGGCTGCTTCCAGTGCGGCCGTCCCGTTTGCCCTTGCCCTTGTCACACTTCATTCACTGCTGTTATTTTTTCCCGTTAACCTAAGGAAACTTTTATTCAAGCACATGATCCAGCCCAAATTGAAGAATGTTACTTTTTTGAGTTGTTTGGAAATTCAGCCTTTCCAAAATTGCAGTAATCACCCAAGATGTTTTCTTCCGGCAAAAAAAACCATACAATTAAAATATGCTTTCTGACTTTTATCTAGTTATTCTCAAAATTTCATCTAATTTTATTTAGTTAATCTCAAAATGCTAGTGACCTTAAAAAAATGTACTCTAGTTTTACTAAATATAGAAATTGCCATAGTCATTTTACCCTGTTTATTTTCTTTATATAATCTTGAATTCTTTCTAAGAACTTAAAACCTAGTTTTATTCTTGATTCTCT
The DNA here is from genome assembly GCF_041296235.1 of Equus asinus. Taxonomy (NCBI): domain Eukaryota; kingdom Metazoa; phylum Chordata; class Mammalia; order Perissodactyla; family Equidae; genus Equus; species Equus asinus. The sequence goes on from NC_091790.1 coordinate 167,828,017, forward strand.
GATTTCTATTTAGAAGGAATATTTTTTCATATAGTCAAATAACAGATATCCTTGTGAAATTTCTTTTTAGAGTTAAGACTCATCAACACTGTAGAAATGCATATTTTAAAGGGATGATTCTTATTCAAGTAGACAAATATTTTTGACAGTAAACATATGACTAAAACTTTACTGATAACAGGAAAAATTAAATTTGTATAGAAAGCATAGTGTTTAAAGAAGAAGTATATGCATCTTTGGATAGTTTGTTACACACAGGGAAGTATAACCTGGGATCTAGGAGTCAGGTGGATCAGGGCTCAAATCCTGAGCCTGCCACTTGGCTGTGTGACACATAGGGAAGTCCCCAACAACTCCCCACTTCATATTTATCATAGACAAAGTGGGAGCTATAACAGTCCCTACCTAAAAAATTTGTGGGGAAGATTAAATGGGAAAGTGCCTATAAAGTGCCCGGGTAGAATCTGGCAGATTTCATGGTCACTAATGGAGGCTGTCGAGAGTTATGGAGTTAGCGCCTACACTGATCTGTCAGGTAGTGTATCTCACATCCATGTAAACATACACTAAAAGTGCTTACCTAATGGTTTTTCTTGAAATATTTTGTCCATTTGTATCTCTATGTAGAAATTTATTAATGGTAAATAAATATGAGATCTGACTTCTGGAAAACTCAATGATGGGGAAAACACTTTCAAAACGGTAACAAGTAAGAGCAGCTGATGTTATAGATCTTGTTAACATTTAGTACTTGGATAGGTAAAATTGATATCTCATTGTTGCTTTAACTGGCAAATCCCCAATTACCAGCACATCGAACATCTCTGCTTACATTTGTTGACCATTTGGATGTGTTATTCTGTGTAGTGCCTACTGATGTCCTACTGGGCTACTTGCTTCCCCTCACCTTTGTTGTTTAACAATTTGCACAAGCTCTTTGAATTGCACAGATAATAATCCTCTCTTTGTCCTTTGTGTTGTGAGCTATTTCCTCCAAATCCATTTCTAGCCTATTGACTTTATTAATGATTTCTTTTGCTACAGAAGTTCCCAGCTGTGTGACCTACACCTTAATGTCTCTCCTCATCTGTAAAAAAGATGATAATCATAATTACCCCATACAGTTGTTGAGAGAATTAAGTTATTTCAGGAAAGCGCTTAGCCTAGTGCTTGACACATTGTAAGTGCTACATCTGACTTCCTAAAGATGTAATCAGAGGCTGGCCTGGTGGAATACTGGTTAAGTTCCCATGCTCCACTTTGGTGGCCCAAGCTTCCCTGGTTCGTATCCCTGGCATGGATTACACACTCCTTACCAAGTCATGCTGTAGCAGGTGCCCCACATATAAAATAGAGGAAGATGGGCACAGATGTAAAATGTAAACAGGGAAAGATGTAATCAAATGTGTATCTCTTTTCCCACATAGATTCCAAATTTTCAGTCTGGGTTAAAAAAAATCTCTTATCTCTGTATTGTGTATGGAATTTTCTGTATGTTCTTGCAAAATTTCTTTTATTTTATGTTTTACAGTTTTATTTCCAGATACATAAACAGTTGTGCTAACACTGTTTATAACATCATCTTTTTTCAATGAGCTGAAATGCCACCCTTGTCATTTAATAAATTTGCATATCAGAATTTATTGCTAAACTCTCTTCTGTGTACCTCTAATCCTAATCCAATACCATCTCGATTTGATTATAGTGGCTTCATAAGTTTTTGTGATATTTATCTGTTAAATTTTACCTCCCTTACCTATTGCTCATTTGTAAAATTTCCTAGTTTTGAGAATTTGTAATTTCATATAAATTGTAGAGTATTTGCCCAGTTTTCTCACAAAATCCAATTTGCATTCCAATTGAAATGGCGTAATATGTGTATATTCATTTTTGAAATGGCTACTGAATTTCATCAAATTCAATTTAACCATTTATTGATATGATCATGTTATTTTTATTCTTTAATTTGTTAATATAATGGATTATATAGGTTCTTGATAGTGAAGCACTCTTGTATTCCTGGAATAAACCCTGCTTGTTCATAATGCGTGCTTTTTTGATACATTACTACAATATATTGGTTTATATTTCTGCTAAAATTTTGCAGTTTAAGTGAGGCTGTCTGTATTTTTTATTTTCTACTATATCAGATTTTGTCATTCAAATATACTGGATTCATAAAATTAACTGTCTGCTTTCCTACATTTTTCAGCTTTCTGGAATAATTTAAATAATAGTGAAATTATCTGATTTTAAAGCTTAAAAAGAAAGTTCTGCTATGAACTCATCTTATCTTGGTGTCAATGCTCTTTCCTTAGCAATTGGTCATTTTTTTTTTCTACTTTTTGTGTCAACTAGCAAGGAAAGCATTCATTCCTGAGGTTTTCAAATGTGTTGCTATATAGAGATTCCAGTATCCACTTGGTTATTTTATTTTCTCATATGTATCTGCGGTTCTTTTTTTCTTACCTTTTCCTAATACCATCTACTTTTGTTCTGTTTCTTTTTCCTTATTTGGGTGTGAAAGAGATTTATATGTTTTATTGCACTCTTCAAGGTAACAGATTTCTACTATTTTTTCTTGCTTGTATTCCATTTGTTTTAGCTCTTATTTTAATTGCTTCTCCCTTCTTAATATATTTTGGTTCATTTTGCTGTTCTTTGAATACAAATTTCATTTAGTTTTCCTCTTTGCTCTTTAATAATAAAGGCATTCATGGCTATAAAATTTCACCTAGTGTAGCTTTCACTGTCCCTCACACGTTTCAAAGTGATGTCCTTTTTATTTATTGCTTTCCAGACAATTATGATTTCTATTTTGATTTTCTCTTTGATCCATATTCTATCTATATGTGTTTCTTAATTTCCAAGTAATCAAGGATTCAGGTCACCTTTTTGTGATTTATATCTATTTTCTTTTTATTATGATTAACATACATATACTGGAAAACTTTACTTTAAAAATATTATTAATATTGCCATATTTTTGATTAATTTTTTAAAGTTCCTTGGACATAACAAAAGTAACCTACTTTCCATCAGTAATAGGAGGCTCTACATGTATCTAGCAAGTCAACTTTATCCATTGTGCTATTCAATTCCTCTGTCATTTCACTTTCTTTTATCCCTATAAGTCGTGTCCAAATTTTAGACAAATATATTGAAGTCTCCCATTAAAATTGCATTTTTATCAAGTTCTCCTTGCATTTCTGATAGATTTTGCCTTGATGTTTTCCTGCTAAATTGTTTGTAGCTTACAGGATTCAGACAGTTATATCTGCGTATCTTTTAATGTTTCTTCTTATCCTGTTTAGTTCTATTGAACTTGAAAAACAACTTGTCTGGTATTAGTACTTCAACTTCTGCCTTCTTCCTGTTTGAATGTGTCTAGAAACTCTTTGTCAACTCCTTGAATTTCAATCCATAGCACTTTGGTTTAAACATGTTGCAAGTTTACAGCTTAGAGCTATGTTTTTCCTCTTTTTTTTAACACAATCTATCTTTCATATTTTTTATAATCTGCAAGCTCAGTCACTTGTATTCTGGTTGTAATGATGATCTGTAGTCAATGAGTTCAAAATGCTGAAACTTGCTTGGCACACTGTAGGAGGAAGCCTGAAGTCTTATTGATATGGATATATTGGGATGGATCTTCTATGAGTAACACACTCAGACAACCCCAAACTATGCCTTAGAAAGTCCAGAGAACACTCCCTTCACAAAGATGTTAAGAAATTCATCAGTGATGAAAAGCTCTATATGGTGGCAGTGGTCCATAGAATGAAACTGATGGTGGAAGATGCTGCAATTAAAAACTGCAAGTAGTAGAGTCAGATTACAGCATCACATCATCAAAAAGTCAGACAGAGTGGGACCAGTTACCATGGTTTACTACCAGGAGGAACAGTACTCAGAGTGCTTTGATTTATAGATATCTGGTCATGGCTAGCTGGTCCTGGGATCCAAAGAGAAAAAAAACAGTTAGGCAGCCTACAATATACTGCAGCAGCATAACTTTATAAACTTGTTCCTCTCATAAACATGGATGCAAAAAACTAAAAAACTATTGCCTAAACTATTAGATAATATGATTCTCTAAACAAGAAATTTAAGGAGTCAGCAAATGCTTAGTACTAATAAGAGAATTCAACTCAATAGTACTCTTATACATATAACCAAGTAGAATATGTAAAATCTCATTTAAAATATCAACATAATCTCTATGGCATCTAAGTATCATGCCACAAAAATATACAAGGCTTTTATGGAAAAAATTATAAAGCATTATTGAAGAGTACACAGAATGATTTGAGTATATATAAAATCTATCTTTCTAGTGATCAATAGATTGATAGATATAGATATGGATAAATTACAGATGAATTAGACACAAACGCATAAATCAACATTTCAAACTTTATAAGGAAATACAGGAAGTGACCTTTGGATGTGGGGATATTTTTTAAGGGAGACACAAAAATCAAAAACTACAAAGGAAAATAATGATACACTGATTATATTATAATAAAAATTCTATACAACAAATTGAAAAGACAAAACCACAGAGTGGGCAAAATGTATAACCACAAAAGATTAATATCCATAAATAATTTACATATATAATTACAAATATATATATTTGATTTATATATATAAATATATATTAACATCCAGAAAATGGTATATATTAATGTTTTCATATAAAAATATGAGTATGTAATATATTATATATAAATTATAAATCATGTATATATTAATCTTTTGGACGTTAATCTTTTGTGGTTATACATGTTGCAAATATCTTTTCCCCATTCTGTGGTTTGTCTTTTCATTTTGTTTTGTATTTAGAGAGACAGAGAATCAAAACTAAAACACAAACATCTAATGGAAAAACATTCCTCAAAGAAAACTAAGAGTCAATATCCACACTGAAATATGCAAATTAGAGCAGTAATAAGGGACCAGCCCCATGGCAGAGTGGTAAAGTTCGGGTGCTCCGCTTCTGCAGCCTGGGTTTGGATCCTGGGTGGGGACATACGCACCGCTCGCCAAGCCATGCTGTAGCGGCATCCCACATAGAGGAACTAGAATGACCTACAACTAGGATACACAACTATGTGCTGGGGCTTTGGGGAGGGAAAAAAAAAAAAAGAACACTAGTGAGATCGGCACTGTAGGTGGCAAGTGAGTGAAAAAAGAATAAGAAACCTGATAGCTGTCCTGGTCCATTGCTGGATGTGAAGCAATGCATTACTTGTACATGTGTGCATCTGAATAAATTTGAATGATGGCCCTGAAGAGCAATTTTATAATGATTAAAATTTATGGTATGCATACCACACAATACAACAGATGTGTATAGGAATACTTTGTGCATCACGTTTATAATAGCTAAAAGTGGAATTATCAGAATATCCATCAGTGAGTGATTAAACAAATAGTGGTATATTCACACATAGACATATGAAAGCATATCTCAGAGAAAGGTACATCCAGTGGGGTACAACTTATATAAAATTTTAAAACACTGTACATAAATAAAATATACTGTTTATGGTATATATATATATATATATATATGCAGTAAAAGTATAGTGAAGTAATAACATGCACAGAACCAATGGCAAATCTAGGCGTTATTTCAGCAGCTGGAGGAAGGGGAATGTGCTTTGTGAGGTTTGCACGGAGGATTTCAACTATAACTGTAATGTTTTATTGCTTAGAATAATATATCAGAAGCAAATACAACAATGCCAAAATGTTAAGATTTTATAGGGACAGAGGTGGCCCACAGTTTTTTTAATGTTATTTTCTGTGTTCACATTCATGTTAGAAATATTTTGTTTAAAAATTTATAAAATGTAAATAACCACAATGTAGTAAGAGTTATAACAATAACCTATGGAAAGTGCTCTCGAAGCACAAGGAAGGGTTCAACTTTTGTTCTGTGTTTCCTTTCTTCTGAGACAAAAAGCTTACCCTGACCTCCTTTCCCCTTGTCTCTTGTTCTCATTTGTTTCTGAAGCAACCAATTATCTTATCAATGAAATTGGGCCCCAAAATTATGTGCATAAATATTGCTTGAGTAATGAAATTGTTCTCTTTCAAACGGTATGCAAGACCAAATAAAAGAAGAGGGTGGGGCTGGCCCCTTGGTTGAATGGTTAAGTTCACACGCTCTGCTGCAGGCAGCCCAATGTTTCCTTGGTTCAAATCCTCCGTGGACGTGGCACTGCTCATCAAACCACGCTGAGGCAGCATCCCACATGCCACAACTAGAAGGACCCACAACTAAGAATATACAACTATGTATCGGGAGGCTTTGGGGAGAAAAAGGAAAACAATAAAATCTTTAAAAAATAAATAAATAAAAAGTAAAAGAAGAGGGTGTTATTTTTTTAATTATTTAAGAATAAAGGAAACAAGAAATCTTTTATTTGTATAAATACAGTATTAGTATTTTGCAGAACCATTAAGTCTAGCAAATAATATTGTAAAAGTAGAAGACATAAGTCTGTGTCAAGTAATTGAAATAAACTGGCCTGAAGTTCACCGTAAATACTTGAAGAGTGGCTGGAGACATCATTTCTCTTTCTTTTGTTGTCATTGGTTTTCCTCTTAACCCTAAAATAGAACCCATTTTTAATTTTGCTTTATTATTCTTAACTGAAGGAATCTCAGTCCTAGTTAATTCTCTATATGATGTTTTCTTGCCCTCATTTTTGTTACCAAAATTTTGTTTATTTTACCCATTTTACTTCATAATCATTAAGTTGCTTTAAAGCTTTTGGGAAAGACAAAGTTTGGTGAAGAAAAGTCTGCATATATATTCACTTACAGGAAAAAATAGAGAACTTGATAGAGAATTCAATTAGATTTTCCATGTATTCTTTCATGTAAAATACATTTAATGAAAGATGGAAATTTTTAATTGAAAATGAAATGTGTGAATCAAGAATATACTGCAAAAGTAGTTTTCAGGGAAGGATACAAATGCCAAATCTAAATATGGGAGGATAACCTAGTAACTGGGATAAAATAAAATGCAATGTGGTTTGTTGAACAATGAAGTCAATTAATTGTGTACCTGAATTTAGTCTATTTCTGTTTTCATTCATATGTAAATTTTAGTTATATTTTAGAAGCATAAATGGAACCATATTTTCTAAGAAACGCTCTATTATTTATTAGATAATATGCATGATCATCTATTTCTGTGGTTTAAATGTCTCTCTTCACACACACACATATGTGTAGCTAAAGAGACAACTTAAATTTCCCAGTAAAATTTCTATTTAGCCTTGAAAATCTCTGTCTCATTTAAGAAAGAAACTTTGCAGGAGGAGAAGCAAATTCTCTAGATCCTTCCCCAGAAATGTTAATGTGGTAGATCTGGTGTAGTTTAAGAACTCTGCAGTAGTTTAAATGATGAGTGAGTGTAACCAAATTTTGATAAATATCATGCCATTTCAATTACTTGGTAAACACAATTTTGTTTTTTTCTATGACCATGTATTTGTTTTTAACTGTGTAGGAGGAATGATAATACTGTAAAATATCTCACTCCTGTGAGAGATAAACGAGAAATAATGTGTGATTAGCATAGGAGCAAGTGCATAGTATGTCCTCACTTAGGATCAGCTTCCATTTGAATTAATCATTTTCCATTATGGCAATGTTAGTATTACACTGTCATGATCATTTGTTCCAACTTTGAACTGTAATTTCCTCAGGGAAAGGAATACTTCTTTTCTGTATCCGTACCTCCAGAGCCTGGCTTAATGACTGATATGTCACATGTGCTCGGTACATTTGTGTTGAGTGAATTAATGAACTGAAGTATGCACACAGAAAAACTACCAACGTTCGCAAGGAGGTTAAAGAGCAAAGTAGAAGGTAAAAGGGATATAAAAGACGCAGGCGGCAATTTGAGATAACAAAATGAGAGGATGGATGCTCTGAGGCAATCCTGCTCTCATCTCCACTCAAAATCTGCTTGAGTCCCTCTGGGCTGTCAGCATCCTCACCTGCTCATACAAGTGGACCCCATTCAACTCGCAGCTCCATTCTGCCTCTGTTATCTGTTTGCTATCACCCTTGCTCCCTACCTTTGCTGTAACATGGATTTTGTACCCCTCTACTGAAATAATTATATCTTATTAGACCAAACATACCAGCATTGGTCTTTAAATTGAGCACCCATTAGAAGCATATTAGTGGAAAATTCCTGTAATATAAGAATGCTACTATAAATGTTTCTATAATTTTATTTCTTGTTCAGTTTTTTTCAAGAGTATCCTCTATGATACTTTCTTAGGCCACAAATACAATTAAAATATTTATTAAAATGCATAGAAATAATAACAGCAGCTATTTAAACACTAAATTCCTCAGCTATAGGAAAATACTAAAAGTATTTCATTCATAAATCCAGTTTTAAAGTCAAACGCATCTTAATTTTAAACACTGTCCCCAAGCAACCTTAAATACTTAGTTCAAAGTTCAAAGAAAAGTCTATAAATTAAAACTTGCATTTTAAAATAATTGAGGTGTTTACATCGTTTGCAAAGTCAATGAAGTTTTTACTAAGAATTAGAATTTGCTTCTAAAAACATTACCAGCTATAAAATATCAGATATAGCTATATAAAATAAGCCACCACTTAATAAATTATTGTTTTATTGCACTAAATGATGGATTGAAAGAATTATTGGAACTTCCTAAAGAAAGTAAATTACTCTCCAGTGTATATTATAGGTTAGGAATATAAGGTTTGATACTCATTAAAAATGATTTATTGCAATTCTCATCTTCCCCTCCATGATGACAGCTGCTTGAGGGAGGTAAACTTGAAATGTAGCAACTATTTAATTTCTCCCACAAAAATATTTTTCAGCTTCTTGCTATACGTATATTTTTGTTGCCATGATTTTCAGTTTAATTTATTTCAAATGAGACTACTCGATGTTAATATTTAGTCAGCAAGAATTTTCTCAGTATATATTTTTAGAGGTTATGATAAAATAAGGCACCGAACATATGTACATCAGTTTTCTTGGCAGATTAAGCTTCTAGATTGGCTCCCAGGTATTAACACAAACAGAGTTGATGTGGGCATCACATTGGCGACACTGTAATACAATGTGGTGACACATGAGTTATGCCGTGAGACTGCATGACAGATGCAAAGCAAGAAGCTCAGAATTGTAAGCTAAATATTACCTCCAGATCATCTGAGAATGATTTAAATTATGAACAGAACTCAGTTATGTTTAGACCGGGATTCATTCATTTAATAAATATTTATTGAACAGCTACTATGTGCCAGGCACAATTCCAAGTGCTCATAAATCAAAACTGAAATGTCATGGTCTCTATTCTCAGTAGAGCTCACTGTTTGGTGATAGAGTATCAGCATACTTTTTTTCCTCTCTCGAACTAAAGATAGGATGAACGACTCACCTCAGTTTTAAAAGTGACCTCCAAACTAGCAAAACCCAAAACTGCAAGAAGAGGAACCAAGAATTCTACACGTTATTTTCTAGGTTCTAGCTCTTGATTCTCAGACCTGTGCATTCTAGCTATGGGAGAAACAGCACCATATATTGGCTGCTATTGTAAACTATATATGGCATCCTTTAGGAGAATATCCTGGATTTTATAAAGAATAAATGCTGCAGAGTGAAAAATAAAGGGATTTGTTCAATTACCACCATAACTAATTGATTTGATGTTTTTGATTCTCAATTGCAGAAATAGTTGTTTTGAGGACATATACCCGAAGCCTTTAAATTAAACAGTCGCCTTGATTTTCCTAGATACTGTCTACACACAGTTACACTACCACAAGATTATTCCTGTGTTCAGATACAATGCAAAGAGTCTGTGACAACTTTTCTCCCTGCCCTTGTCAAGTAGGGGTACAAGGGCTAAGATGCTTAAAATTCAGGGAGGTACCCACGATCTTTGGAAAACTTCCCATCAACAGTGAGTGTACCTGTGTTTTGTTAGTTTTTACCCTTTTTTCCCTCATTTTCTGCTGCTGTAACTTCTTTCCATTTCTTTCTTCTTTTAAAAAAAATTCTCTTTATTTCTTTTTATTCTCTCAACTACGCTCTCTTTTTAGGCCTGCCAGTAGCAGTCAATGATACTCACAGGCTTTGTGGATCTTTCAAAAAGCATTTAGCAGTAAAGAAATTGTTGCTTAATTTTATATTGATAATCATAACATTTCCGTATATGTCCAAGTGCTTTTTATGGGGGCTTTTCCCTAGTGTTACTAAGCAAGGAAATTTTTGGTGAAGTTAAGCTACCTTGGAATGATATATGTAAGTATGTATGTAATGTTATATTTGCTGTCAACTTTAGCTAACTAATTTTAACGATACGTTGCATTAGTGCAGTGGTCCATCAGACTGTCTAGGAAGCTCTTAGACAAAGTAGGCCTCTGTTAAATCCATATTATAAAAGACGAATTTCTACTATCATCTATCCTAATCCATGATCATGCAATAGAAACCTGTGGGCAGATTGTGGGTTACTCTACTGCATTCCAAAGCTTTAGTTTTACCATTTCTTCACCATTATCATTAATTTATAAAACACTTAGTCTGTACAAATTGCTATTTCTATTTTCTTAAGATTTTATGTTTCTTTTGAGTACTTTCTTAAAATCCCACAGATGTAAATCTAAATCTTAGTTCTGATGAATCCTATACACAAGCCCACAGGAAAGTTATTTTAATCTTCCCAATCCTCAGTTTCTTTGTTGGTTAAAAGAGGAATAATTATGATAGCTAAGCAACAAGAAATAAGGGCAATTTCCATACTGTTCAACACCACCAAGCAAGTATGTTGGAACCTTCTCTATTCCACACATCATCACTGCCTCTTTGGGTGTCAAGGAGCTCAGAATTGGCTTTGGAGTAGGCATGGAGTACATGTGAACGTTGGACAACTCAGACTGGAGCACAACAAAGTCCTGAAACACAGACAGACATGCTCAACTGGTGGCTCTAGATGGTCTTAGCCTGAGAATGAGGAGGACAGCTGGTCAGATCAAAGAGCGAAGTTTCATCTCTAGGCAGATGATTGGCTTTCAAGCACTCGCTGGAGGCCTCTTGTAGCTAATTCTCTCTTTTCCACCTAGCAACACCTCCAGGTCTGCAGATCCCCTTCCCAACATATCATCTTCTCTAAAGTTCAGCTCTTTCCCTTTCCTTCTTTGTTGAGCAAAGGGGGCACAGACAGAAACCTTTATAGTCATATTGAGTAAATGTGACATAGAATTTATTAGGAAAATATGTACATGTAGAAAAGCAGCCTCATGCTGACCATCACTCCAGTTCTCATTTTCAGAGGCATGCCTCAGTGAGATTTACCTGTATGGAACACACCATGGAAAGGGCTCCTGGGGGTGGGACTATTTTAATCCTCCACATATTTGTAGGGACAGGTGACAGGAAACATCTGCAAGACTATAAATGTTCTTGGTTGAGGAGCTGGCCTTGTTTGAAAGATAGGGCCTCTGAGATCCGCAACTGGATTCTGCCAGTGCTTCCTTGAGCTAACTCAAAGCTGCTAAGATGGATTTTTGCACAGATTTTGAAAGGAGAGGAAATGAGCCTCCAGGGTTTCCACACTTGTTTCGCATCACTATTCTAGTCCATCAACCCTCACTTTCTACAGGTTGAGGAAGGGAATGGGAAAAGGAGTGTCATCAATGTATTTTCTCTGGGATTTTATTTTCAATCTCCTCTACCAACTCCCTTTGTAGTCTAGCCTTTTAATTCTCAAGAACCCAGTTAGATTTAAAAAAAAAAAAAAACCATGAACAACAATAGTTTCTTTTTAATTGCGTTTGTCTCAAGACTGCTGGAAGGGGCTAGAAGTTCTGGAAACAAGGAAAGCAAGAAGATAAATATGTCAAGATCTTATCTTGAAATTTCTATCTCACAAGGTTTTTCTTGAGAATTAAATGAGATAAAGTGCGCAAAGCATTTATCCTAATGCCTGCTAGGCACAAAGTAAGGGCTCGATTTATCGAACTTCATTTAGGTAGCTGTTAGTTAGAAGTCAAGTTTGTCATGAAATGTCCCTTATACAGAAGTGAAAAATGAACACAATAGCATGTTTCAGACTCATCTCAATATAGTAATTTGGTAATAACTCTTCTTTAAATTCAGTCACTTTAAGATGACGTTGATTTTAGGTGCATCTGTTAATTATCAAATAAAGCTGGCTTTGTTTTTCAGCCGCTGATACTAGACAATATTTATTTCATTGAAATGTGTGGAATATATGGGACGCAATATAGAAAAATTCGTAAACCATTTAAAATTGTATTAGCAATAAATAAGACTGATAAGCAAAGTAAGTAAAAATCTAATTTAGTAATAATACTTCTAATAACAATCTTTTGGTTTGCAAGGTTTATAAGTAAGATACATTCAGTAACCTTTAAAAGATCCTAAATGTTAGGAATATTTTAGCCCAGTTTCTTGGGAAAGGAGAGTAAGGGTAGGAGAAAATGAGAAAATGGCCCAAAGACTACATAACTAACAAACGTGAGGGGCAAGACTCAGGTCTGGCTCTGCCTGCTCTCTAACTTACCCTCTCACTATTGAGCCAAACTGCCTGAATCATCCACTCTCATTTCCCCAGAATTAGTAGCTTGGAGAAAATTTCACTGGCTGTACGCAAGGTGTACTTATTTTCTGAGAGTTATTGTGAAATTCCTTATCCTTGTAGTTCTTCTAATGGAAATAATTAACTGGAATGAAAATGCCATGAGAATCCTGAGGGATATTTATCTTAATTATTTCTCAGCTCCTTTGGCTATAAACAAGCAAGGTCTTTCTCATTTGAAATAAGTATTAAGCACCAGGCTAACATTAACAAACAATTAAATGATGCCCAAATCTTAAGGAAAATTAATGAAGCTCCCTAATTATCTGACCTATTAGCTGCTACACGGTATGACAAAATTTGAGTCAAATTTAAGCTAATTTCCATTGATTACCAGAACAGCAATATTCTTGGTTATTTTTCTCCTTTTCCTTTTAACACTGTCAATCCAGATATTTTAGATGGCCTAGAATTTTCACACTGAATAAATCTTACTTTCAAAACTTATTTTAGTTTTTACTTTAACAAGTAAGCCAAAGAACACCTGTGAGGTTACTAATAAAAATGCTTAGCAAAGGGATTACTCTAAAAGTTTCTCACTGCTTGCAACGTAATACTGTCACTGCCTGTACTGAATAGATGGAAATAAATACCTGAGAACGTGGTCTATGTGTATCTGCATTTGGGATGAAGGGACCTTTATTTCAGCCAAATTGGCACATATCATACAGGCATTAAACCATTCACATTGTCTTTGCTACATTAAATTCCTATCCTGATTCCTTCAGTATAAGCTTCAAAGACAGTCTTCTGACCCAGTAGAATAAATAACTTGATAGATATGTAGATAGATAGATATGTAAATGAAAATACATGCATAATAATACGTACGTTATGCACAATATATACACATGTGCACATTTGATCTACTCTCATCAGTAAGCTGGAGACCCAGGAAAGCCAGCAGGGTCGTTTGAAGGCCTGAGAGACAGAGAGCTGATGATGTAGATTCCAGTCCAAGTCTGAAGGTCTAAGAACCAGGAGCACTGAGGACCTGAGAAGATCAATGTTCTGGTCCAGCCAGTCAAACAGAGAGCAAATTCAACAGACTTTCACCTTTTTGTTCTATTCAGGCCTTCAGTGATTAGATGATGCCCACCCATGTTGGAAAGACCATCTGCTCTGCTTTGCTCAGTTCACCAATTCAAATGCTAATCTCTCCTGAAAACACCCTCACAAACACACCTAGACATGATGTTTAACCAGGTATCTGGGCGTCCTATGGCCCACTCAAGTTGACACAGAAAATTAACAATTACACAGGCCAAACCTTAGTTCCTTCACTAGTAAAATAAAGATGATAATAATAGCTATGCAATGTGTAACAAGGGTGAGTGTACACACTGTTTGGGACCACCAAAGTACTTACAAACTACTTTAATTGTTAGATTAACTTCACAGACATTCAAAGTGGGAAGTACATATAAAAGATGCTTCAGGGGAAGGGCGATGGAGAAAATTATTTCAGCAGGAATGGTGGATGTCTGTTCTACTCATTTGAAGGGAAAATATAATTAGGCATATGTACATAGTTTATCATTGTAATAGTTATTTTTTTTAAGAGCATGGATTCCTAAAACTTTCAAAGTTACACTTAGATAAAGTATCTCAAAATCTCAATGTAATTATTGGTGTTACACAGAAAGTGAAAATATCACGCTATTTGAAGGTGACTGCAGGCTATTCTGAGTCATTATATCCAGCTTTGAATGGTATCATGTATGGGAAATTCTGGGTACTCTGTGGTGGCCATGGCAACTGGTTAAGGGGATGCAGCTATGTGCAGAATGCCAATGGGCCTATTTTAGGTCCCTTATAAGCCCTACCAGTTGTCTCTTTATTCAGATCTTTTATTTCCATATGAGGGAATATAAAAATGCATACCCCAAATCCTCACTATTACGAGATTTAAGGCTTTGTTCATAGGTTGAGCCTCATTCTTGGCATATTCTGCATTTACTATTGCGCTAAATGCTATCTTGCAGTCTTAGCATTAATATTAGTGTTAGTCTTGCAGTTGTTCTCATCATTCTCTAAATAGAGGCTCATAAGAGAGAAAAAAACAAACAAGAAAAACATATAAGCAACAATAGATTAATATGAACCAATTAGTAAATGAGAAGGTCCTGTCCTCTAGAACAGGTGCTTGAGCAGAGGTGACACTAAAGGAAAATTTTGAACTCTGCTAGGCCTCCCCATGTACTTTCTGCAGAAGGATCCCCAGCTCCTCTCTCTCAAATCACATCTGACTGTTGAAATCCCACAGTGGAGTTGGAATGGTGCGATGAGACGTAGATGTGAGGTTTTGAGAAGGACTAGCCTAGAAGACAAGGCTTGTATTTCTAACTATACAATGTAGGATTCCTTGGCATCCCCATGCAGTAGAGTGTCTCAAAGCTTTTAGAAAATCAGTGGGTTCAAAAGTGGGGTGAAGAGTAAGGAAAATGAGAAAGAGGTTTCTCAGTGAAGCTGTTCACTGAAAACAGACCTGAGAATAAGTTCAGTCTAGACCCATGGAGAGAAGTGAATAAACTAAGCAAAAAGACAGAGTCAAGGGCTTTTCAGCATCCTGGACAACATCAGAAACGGAAAGCTCTGGCAGGGAACCATGGAAGGTTTTTAGCCTGTTCAAAGCTAGTTGAGGAACATGAGCTGTGAACCTGTAACTAAGTAATTCCTGCTTGGAATGTCATCTGTGCCCTAAGAAGACTATATTTTGAGACGCACCAAAATGTGCATGATGTCAAAAGGAATTTCAAGGGGGAGCATTTAACCTAGGAACCTTTTTAAGGGAAAAATAGACCCAGAGTTGCGGCCCATAGACAGTTACACGTCAAGAAAACAGATCCTAACCCTAGATCTGTTACCAGCTGCCTAAGCACTCATGGCTGCTGTTAAAACTGCCTGGGCTGCTTTCCTTATCTCTAAAATCAGGAAATTCTTTACTGTTCTAAAATGTCACAGTTCAATATCATATATATGAATATAAGAGGGTGGTGATTCATTTATGCAGATCTGACAAATCCCCCTTCAGTTTTCACTTCTACTCCCTCATCTGTGACCCAGCAGGGGCTATTCATATGGTTTCATGCAATGTAGTTTTCAGCAGGGGTCTTTTCACAGTTGTTAGAGTTGTCTGAGGAAAATTCCAAATGTAAATGACATAATTATGAAGAACTGATCCTTAGAAAGTAGTCTCATAACCCGGGGGCAAATAATGACATTAAAGACCCTAGCAAGGAAAACAAGATGAAAATTGTTTTCTCAATTTAAAATGAAAGGTTAAAACAAAAGATATGCTAATTCCAAACTGGTATCAAAGAAGCATAGTATTTCTTCTCTATATTTCATAGCTCATTCATTTATGTCTTCATCTAACAAATGTTTATTTAGCACTTATAATATGTCTGCAACTATACTAGGCCCTGGTGACAGAACAGGGAACAAAGCAGTCAGATATCTCTGCACTATTGGAGCTCACATTCCAGTAGGGGTGGAGTGGGAAGACAGATAGAGTATGTCAGAGGGACACATGTTACAGAGCAAAGTAACACGGGGAAGTAG
Organism: Equus asinus; assembly: GCF_041296235.1. NCBI lineage: Eukaryota > Metazoa > Chordata > Mammalia > Perissodactyla > Equidae > Equus > Equus asinus. The sequence continues at coordinate 167,844,268 of NC_091790.1, forward strand.
GATAGGGCGTGGGTGATGGGAGTGAAGGATGCCTCCTTGTACACAAAGCCACATGGAGAAGGAACTCTGAGGGAGAAAGGTAACCTGGGTGACCTTGACTTCTTGATACGACCTACATAAACAAGAGTAAATGACATAATTGTATTAGTTCTGATGATCTCCATGTGAGCAGTTCTGGTGACGCTGTGAGAGTTGGGGTGAGGGCCATGCCAGAATGGTGCAAAACTTTCAGTACCTCTTTATGCCGCCAAAGTCAATGTGAAGGATCCTAGAGAGGAGCAGCCACTTCTGGATGGTTTGAAAACACTTAATAATCAAATATTTAGATGGATAGAAAGAAGATTTTTTAAAATTTTACTTAAAGTTATGTAAATCAGTTTAATGTTTGAGGAGAAAAGAGAGACGTTTAGAAATGTAAATATTGAGAAGCTGGCAGGAGAATAATAATTCTTAAAACTTTCACTTTAAATGATGTATATACTTTGAATTTAAGTCGGACAGAACTAATGTAAAAAATTAGTGGGGCATATTTAAAGATATTAGAAAGCTAAACTGTTTCTGCAGGAATGCAAGTTTACTGAATATGTAACCTTTTATTTGAGAATAGAGTGAGCTTGTTCATCTGTTAGGATTTTCACCAAGGTTTAAGAAATCTCAATACAAAGAATACAAAATGTCCTTTAAAAAGAGAAAATGAGAATTCGTATCTCAAACCCACATGTCCTTTCTATTCCTGGAGGGAAAAAGTACATTAAACAAGCCTCCTGCTTCTCCCCAGAACTACTATTTACTAGCACTCCATGAACTGGGCTAATTTCCTATAACCTGCAGAAGGTAATCATGAGATCGGATTCAATATTTACGCCGATTTGTAGCTACCACTGCGAGAGGTTTTGAAGACCTTAGATGGATTGGAGTGACAATATGCAATTTCCTGATTAAAAAACAGTAAGTACAAATTTTTCAATTTTCCTACTACACTATCGACATAATTTACAAAAAGAAGCATTTTGAGGCAATCCAAGAAATGAACCAACCCAATAAACCAAGAAATAGATTTACGGAGAAGACTGTACACAAGTGAACAAGAAAACTGCAAAATAATTAGGCAAACAAATAAACAGAAATACACAAACATCCACACAGACACACGACAAAGCATCACCCCTCTTTTTTCCATGCTTAAATATTTGATATGCTCTCAAAACACTCTTCCAATTCTAATTAATGCATTGATCTTTTATGAAATTTTTATTTTATGATACAATTTGGTACAAATTTAAAGAAATCTAAGTTTTAAAAGTTAAAGGAATATACTAATATATGTTCCAAATCTTTCAAAATAAAATTGGCTTTTATTCCACCTCTCCACTCCACATGTCACAAAGTTGTTTTTAAACTGATGAATTACAGCTCCATAGAAAATATGTTAGATTTTCACACAGAGATCATTCCGCTAATGTGATTCAGTCAAAAGACATTTCATCTGCTGCAGTCAAAAAAGAAATGACAGATTGCTAAAGGAAGATGAACTTTTGATTAATAGAAATGCACACATGGCTACAGAAAAATGATTTGTTGAGAAATCTAAATAAAACTAATAGCAAAAATATTAAAAGATACAAGAAAAGTCAAGTTTTAACAATCAGTCTGCACTTGATGTTCAGAATGTTAATTGAAATTCACATTTTTTACAAATATTTTTAACCTTTAATAAATTATGACTTTAAGAATAATGATAAAACTAAAATAAGGTTTAAAATACCAATTTCTTTCCTCATGATTGCATTCTTCCTTTTGCATTTTGTGTAAATTATTATCTTGCTTCTCTGTATGATTTTATCATATCTGTAAGTGCTCCTAAACAGTGTATTATTTTGTTTTGCCTGATATTAAAGATAGAATCATGCAGTATGTATTCTTCTGGTACTTTTATTTCCATCAACATTGTGTTTTTGAGATCCATCCAGGTTGTTGTATGAAATTAATTTTCAGTGTTACATAACATTCGATTATATGCATATATTATAATTTATGTGTTAGTTCTGACATTTTGATTATTTGAAGTTGGGTTCTCTCCCCCTTACTTATAATACTGCTGTGAACATGTATATATCTTCTAGTACAATGCACAAGAATTCCTCTAGGGTATATATCTACGAGTAGAATTTTAGGATTGTAGGGTATGCGTATGTTTACCTTTATCAGGTAATACTAATTTGTCTTCCAAAGCATTGCTGACAAACTGTATCTGCACCTACAGTGTATGTGTCTTCCACTTTCTTCACATGCTCACCAACACCTAGTAATGAAAAAAGGTTAAATTTTGACAATCTGGTGAGGTGAAATCACAGCTTTTCATTATTAACTAGCACTATTAATATTAATGAGCTAAGCATCTTTTTTTGTTTTATTAGACTTTAGTGTTTCCTTCATGAATTGCCTATTCGTACCTCTTGTCAATTTTCTATTGAGTCATTTTCCTTTTTTTGATAGATTTGTAGCAATACTTTATATTTTATGGGTACAATACACTGTCAGTTTTTACAGTTTTCTCACAGATTGGGCTTTGTCTTATAACATTCTTTGTAGCATATTTTGATGAGCTGCTGTTCTTAATATTAAGATACTTTAAATTAAGATTTATTTGTAGAGATACCTTTAGATTAATATTCACTTGTAAGAAATAAATGGAACAAATAGAATAAATCCAAGGAAATCCACACCAAGACACATAAATAGTTAAAATTTTGAAAATGAAAAACAAAGACAAAGTCTTGGACACCATGAGAGAATGGACACCTTGTCTGCAGAGCAAAAGCAATTCGAATGATAGCAAATGTCTCATCAGAGACTGTGGAGGCCAGAAGGAAGTGGTAGCACATTTTTCAAGTGCTAAAAAACATCCTGTCAATCCAGAATTCTGTATCCAGTAAAGTATCCTTCAGTTATGAAGAAGCAATCAAGAAATTTTCAAATAAGGGGAAACAAAAAACAAAATGGCAGGCTTAAGCTCTAGCATGTCAATAATTACATTAATAGTAAATAGTCTAAATATATCAATTAAGAGACAGGGATTGGAAGAATGAATTAAAGAACATGACCCAACTATATGGTTTCTATAAGAAACTCACTGCAAGTATAATGATATAGCACATTATAAGAAAACTTAGAAAAAATATAGCACAAAAATATTAATTTAAAAAAAGCAGGAGTGACTATATTAATCTCAGATAAAGTAGACTTCAGAGAAAATAAAATTACCAGAGACAGAGAAGGACATTACATAAATAGAAACAGGGTCAATCTATCAAGAAGACGTGGCAATCCTGAACAACAGATCTGCAAATTATGTGAAGCAAATTTTGATAGAACTGAAAGGAAAAATAGAAAAATCCAAAATTATAGTTATAGACTTCAATACCCTCCTTTCAATAATAGATAGAACAGCTAGACAATCAAGCTAAGTCTCACGTCTTATACAAACAATAACTCAAAATGGAATTCCAGACTTAAATGTGAATGTGAACATTCATAGGTAAAAAATACAAAATTTTATTTAGAAACATAGGAGAAAATCCTTGGAATCTAAGGCTAGGCAAAGAGTGTTTAAACTTTATCCCCAAAGCAGGATCTATAAAAGGAAAAATTGATAAATTAAATTTCATAAAAAAATTTTAAAAAAAATTTGTTATGTGAAAGTCTCAGTTAAGAGCATGAAAAGACAAGCTACAGAGTAGGAGAAATATCTGCAGAGTACATATTCAAAAAAGGACTAGTATCTAGAATATATAAAGATCTATCAAAATTCAATAGTAAAGAAATATGCAATTAGATAATAGACAAAAGATATGAAAATAAATTTCACTGAAGAGGCAATGCAGATGGCAAATAAGAAAATTAAATGATGCTAAATGTCATTAGCCAATAGGGAAATGCAAAGACACAATGAGCTATCACTACTTACCTATCAAAACAGCTAAAATAAAAAATAGTGACAATACCAAATGCTGGTGAATATGTAGAGAAACTGAATTACTCGCACCTTACTGGTGAGAATGTAAAATGGTATAGCTATGTTGGAAAGTATTTTGGCAATTTCTTTAAAAATTAAACATTTAACTACTACACAACCCAGAAATTTCACTAACGAGTGTTTATATCAGAGAAAAAAAACTTATGAACATACAAAACTTGTACAAAATTGTTTACAGTAATTTCACTTACAATAGCCAAAAATTAGAGCTTTTGGGATACCCTTCAATGTGTGAATAGTTAAACTTTGGTTCATTCTTATCATGGAATACTACTCAGCAATAAAAAATAATGATGTGTTGCTTCACACACCAGCCTAGATGAATCTCCAGAGAATTAAGCTGAGTGAGAAAAAGCAATCCCAAAAAGTTATGTATTATTTGATTTTATTTATATGACATTTTTCAAATGGAAAAAAAATATAGAGAGCTTGAGCCATATTAATTATTGCCAGGGATTAAGGGTTAGGGAGAAGGAGTTAGGTGTTGCTGTAAAAGAGAACATGAGTGATCCTTGTGTTGTTGGAAATGTTTTGTATTTTGAACCTAACAATATGAATATCCTGGTTGTGGTATTGTTTTATTTCTTACAACTGCATATTAATCTAAAGTTAAATAGAATAAATTTGTTCTATTTAATTCTATTTTCTAAACATTTTGAATCTAGCAATTTATATCTTTTGCTAAAAATGAGGAGTTTTCAAATATTATTTCTTTGAGTACTTTTTCAACCCTTCCCTCTTTCTTCTCTCCTCGAGGGACTCCAAGGAGACAAATATTAGATTTTTTTGTTATGGTACCATACTCCCTGGGCCTTGGTCCATTTATTTTTTCAGTCTATTTTCTCTGTCATTTAGATTGGCTGTTTTCTATTATTCTATCTTCTAATTCACTAATTCTTTCCTCTGTTCCCTCCATTCTGCTGTGCAACCCATCCAATGATTTTTTATTTTAGTTATTGTACTTTTAGTTCTGAAGTTTCCATTTGGCTCTTCTTTATATCCTTTCTTTCTTTGCTGAGACCCTTTTTTAGTTTTCTTCACTTGTAATTGCTCTTTGAAGAATTTTTTTGTCATGGCTGCTTTAAAACCTTTGTCCGATAATTCTAAACATTTCTGTCATCTCAGTGCAGACATCTTTTGGTTGTGTTTTTTCATTCAGTGTGAGATCATCCTGGTTCTGGCTATGACAAGAGATTTTTTTATTTAAACCTGAGTATTTAGGGTATTATCTAATGAATCTCTGGATTTTATTTAAAGCTTCTATTTTAGCTGGCTTTTTCTGACATTTCTCCAGCAGGGAAGGAAAGGGAGATATGCCTCATTACTGTCAGGTGGAGGTTTAAGTCAGGCTCCCCCCGGAGCTCCTATTAACATGCAGGTAACATCCTTGTTACTACCAGATGGATGTGGGAGTTCTGGCTCCTCACTAGGCCTCCATTGATACCTCCCTGTCTGGGGAGGATGGAGGGCCTTGCGCCTCATCACCCCTCCCCACATGGTCTTCACTGACACCAGAGAAGGGAGGCTCATCACCACCCAGTAGGGATAAAAGTTATGGCTCCCTGCTTTGCCTTCTCTATTATCACTCTAGCATGGGAGTTGGGGTGCCTTGTTACAGCCTGACAAGGAGGAAAATCTAGGCTCCCTTCTCACTTTTTGCTGGAATGGGGCTGGGAGTACATTTTTATTTTCTGTGCTGTTTAGCTAGAATAGAATGGTTATTGTGTAAATGAGTTTTGTCTTGCTCTGCTGCTACTTTCCTTGTCCTTTGGCTAGACAGAGCATCATTTTTGTTGAGGCTTTTTTTGTTTGCACCTATTGGCATTTCCTGCTTGCCAGCTTCTTCAATTCTTAATGTGGGAAATATGAGGCAAAAAGAACACCCAGGGACTCACCACCATGTGTCAATCTTTGGGTCCTGAGGTCCACAGCTCATGTGTCTTCTTTTCTCTGCCTTTTGGAGTCTTTTTATACTTGATTATGTATACTGTCCAGGATTTTAGTTGTAGTTAGTGAGAGAAATAAATAAAACTATATCTCCTCCATCTACCCAGAAGTGGAAGTCTGATCTTAATTTTAAAATAAACAAATATATCAATATTTTCTTTTAGACTGAAGTTTTGGAGTCTAGTTTAAGAAATTATTCTCAATTCCAAGGTCATAAAGTATCTTCTATGTATTATTCCAAAAGTTTTATAATTCACATTTAATTTCTTGATCTGTCTGGAATTAAATTTTATATATAGGGTGAATTATACATCTATTCATTTATACTTTCTTCCTAATTGGATTACAACTTGTTTCAGAACAATTTATTTAAATTTTATCCTCTTTCCCTGTGAATATGAAAATCCAAGTCTATCATATATCATTTTTTTAATATAATTTTGGATTTCTTTCTAGGTTCTAAATCTGTCCCATTGATTTTTTTGTGTTTGTTTATATTTGTGATGATATCAACGTGTCCAAATTACTATAGTTTTATAAGTCTTGATATTTCATGGGTCTTCTGTGTTCACTCGGTTCTTCTTCGTGCTGCTTCAAGAATTCTTATCTCCTTATATGTCTATATACGCATTTTTAAATCTACTCATCAAGTTGTATGAAAAATTCTTTTGAGTTTTTTTTTAATAAACCTAAATAGATACTTGCATTTCTTCAGAATTGCATATCATGATCTTATGCCTCTCTTCTTTTGATAGTGTGTTCATGAATATGTCATGTTTCTTTATCTAGGTCTTATTTATTGTATTTCAATGCAATTTTATATTGTTTATATCTTCTACATCTTATAATAGATTTTTTCCTAGATTTTTTTTATTATATTTATAAGAAGTGGCATTTTTCATTGCGTCTTCTAATTATACATGCCTTATTGAAATGCAATTTACTTGTTTACTGATCTTATATCTAGATAACCTGCAAAACTCACTTACAAGTTATGAACATGTTTAATTCTCTATATATTATATATATGTATAAATATCATACAATCCTGAATAAATCCTTATAGGATATCATTATAGTATTTTCCAGGTCTTTTCATCTTTCTCACAATTTATCTCTCTTAGTCTCTCTATTTTGGATAATATTTTCATAAATAGATATAATAAAATTCAATAATTTTCTTTTTTCTATGTTGAATCATTGTTTAATCTACCTGTTAAGTGTGAATTTAAGCATTTTTAATTTCTAGAAGTACTTTTTACTTCCTGTTTAAATCTAAACAGACATATTGGTATTCTCTGGTTCTTATATTACGTTGTTATTGTTTCAATCATATTGAAATAATTATTTTATATTCTGCATCTGATTTGTCGTATATCTGCAGTTTTTGTGGGATTGAGTCTGAAGGCTTTTGGCATTGTTACTCCCAGATATGATGGCTTATTCCCTCACGTATTTAGTGCTCTTTGATTGGGATTTCATATTTCTTGAATTTTATATGTGGGATATTTTTTTCTTTAGGACTAAGTTTAAAGTGTTAATTTGCCTCTATCTGGTGCCTAGGAAAAGCATTGATGCCGGATCTCTTTATAATTTTTGCTTTGGGTTTTTGGACAACACAGCTCATGGGTTTCTTTTCCCAAAGCAGCATAAGTTCAGGCTAGTAGCTAAGAATTTTCATGGGATACTTTTCCCTTAGCTGCCTTCACCCAGACTCAGTGCCAAATTAGGCAGACCTTCCACTAGATATATCTGCAGGTGCATTCCCCATGTTTATAGTATATAGGTGATGGGCACAGCTTCTTCTCACTTTTTACCAGCAAGAGTTTATAATAATCCAACCACACATAAATTCAATGCATACCTATATTTATGTGTACAGTTTATTCAGCCACATTGTCATCTATAAAAGAGTTCAAATTTTTCAAATGTGCATTTATATTACAATGATTGTGTTTACTTTATTTGTGTTCTACTTAACTTTGTATTTGACTTTCTTATTAGTGGTTTATACTAATGTTAATGGGTCAAAATTTTAAAGTCAGAAACTATTCTAAGCTCATCGCTTTACATGTAACTAGATTATAAGATTAAGTGATACTTCCAAATGTGAGCTGCATACTCACCTTTCGCTCTATCCTCTTCCCTAGTCTGGAATACTGTCCTAACCCCATCCTCCACCCAGTCCTAGTTGGTGAAAAACTATGACTACCTCAAAATCCAAGTGAACCATGAAATTCAGTAAGCATTCCCTTACTGCCTGTTCCCACAGTCATACCATGCTGCCGAGGGTTATTTATTTTACCTATATATTTTGAGCATTAATAAAAATTATTCATCCTCATTTCAGTGTCAAATCCATAATTAAAGATCTGATTAGAGAAACCTTGGTCTTCCCTGTTATGTTGTTAAAATAACATGAATAATCTGTTTCTTCACATGGAGAGTTCAGAATTCAAAGTACTATATATTAAGGAAAGAGAATCTTTATTTCAAAACAATGAAAAATGACTAATAGCACAAAAGGAAATTGATGAAGAATGACTTGAAGTAATAACTACATAACTTTAAAAATCTCAGGGCATGCATTTGGGGAGCAGGCTTATTTTTTTTAATGTAATGCAGTTTGAAATAACAAAGAAATGAGACTTGGATGCAATTATTTTCAACTGTGGCTCTGAGATGTATACTACTTTGACAGTGGAAAAGTTACATTTTAGTAATAAATTAGAAAAACGTATGAATTAGCAGATCTTATAGAATTACACTACAGATGTTAACATAGAGAAGTAAAAACCAATAAATTACCCTTCAAAGGTATCAAAACAGAGACTTTTCAGACGTGTATTTGGGAGGTGAACCATGCACCACACAAGCAAACACCTGAAGGAGAAATATAAACTGGGTTCAATTTAATTGATTACACTCATCTCGCTGCGACAAATATAGCAATGGCCTTTCATTAAACTTTATCAATGAACTACAAACGTTACAAACAGTTCGCGGCTTTAATGTTCCTTCATTACCCAGTTTCTTCAACTTCTTCCTCTACTTCTTTTATATTTTAAACCGTATTCATTTAGCATTCAGCCAAGAGAAACAGCAGGGCTCTCTTGAACCTGCCACCAATGATTTATTAAGCTCATTTTCTATTCATTTGTTTATAGATCAAACACAGAAAGAAAGGCTCAACAATATTGAACATATTTAATAAAAAGCACACACACCAAGTATTTAAACTTTGCATTGTGCTAGGTTAGACATTTTGGAAGAAAGACAATAATTACACATAGGCAATTGCTTTGATGTAGGCTCTCAAATCAATACAGCTACTTAGTACAAGTTAGGCATTTAGGTATGTTTAGCATTGGCACTCTTTCCCGAGTATGACATTTCAAGTAAATGTGCTTTATTGCATACGTGGGGAAATAGACAAATGAAGTTCTTATTGACAGCCTCTCTCTCCCTTGCTACCCTTTATAAATGGGATGTCATTAATCTCTCATTCACTACAACAGCAGTCTCCAATTTGTTTGACTGTGCACCCCATTAGTAAAAAGTTTTTGTTTTGGTTACTCTACTTTATTATTTATAAGTAACAAAATGTACTGCCCTTATGGAGATTATGAAATATGTGAAAATTTCCAAAAGGAGAAATTTTAAATGAATGTGATAAACTCTAGCAAATGAAAGTTCTAATATTCTCTTTTTGTAGTTTATGGATCATCTTGCTCACTCCCTGAGGTATGCATGCATCATTTTGGAGATCATCCTTCTAGAAAACCTATGTGGCTTTGTGAGATGCAGCATATAATTGAATAGAACATGTATCTACAGAATGTAGAAAACTACAATAAATGTTTTTCTGATGATTTCCCATAGAATCAGAAGGTTATCATTAAGTAATCTTCATGTTTAATGAACATTATGAATTTTTAATATCATTTCTGCATAATACAACTTTTATTGACCAGTCATAAAAACAAATGTCTCATCAATAGCTGGTATTCCAGAGCAAAAAGATTAATCTTAGGTCCAGCATAATTATGGGACATGCTACACAGTCTAGCTTATTTTTTATTGTACCAATATTCTTCATGTAAAATGATTGATTTATCCATTCTAAAAATGAGCACAGGATATATTATCAAGCTAGACTCCCTGGTTCTAGTATATTTAACATTCATATGTTGGAAATCAGTATCTAAGTTTTGCTATTTACACAGTTTTACTGTTGGTTGGAGTGGTCATAGTTTGTTCTAATATGCAACACTATGATGTGGAACAGTGATCAGCTGGGCCTGTTCCTATTTAGCAATGAGAACAAAAAGTGCTGCTGTAGAGTGGAGCAATTGTAGAAATACAGCTGCTTAGAAATGGTTAAAATCCAAGTGATCAAAATTTAAATTACCAAAATAAGCGACTTTCAAGGAGTAGCTGTATTTGCACTAAAATCTCCCATCCCTTTGCATTCCTAACAAGTGGTGGAATGATGGAAGGGGGTATCATTCAAAATATTCTGTCATTTTAGACTCAGCATCCTGTGTCAGGGTTTCACATTAATAGTGTTGCTTGTTCATGATAAAAGTAGATCAATGACTCTGTGCAGGTCATATGTCTTCTTAGAGAGGCCAGGATCTATCTGGTGAGTGTTGGATAGACTATTGCAAGGTCTATATGATTACTAAAATATACAGTTTAACCAGGCAAAGTGAGATATTTTAGAAAAAGAGAAATAGCAATTTAAAACTGCATTTTGACATCTACAATGCAAAGTTAACCAGAAAAAGGAGAGAGTTGCTATATTTTATGACAATGTATCATTGTATTCACAAAAATTCAACTATGACCATGGGATGTTCCTTTCATACAAGTTACTCTCCTGCAAGTTTTTAGACATCCACATAGGCAAATGATGCGTTGCACTGGACTCATAGATGTGAGAGTTAATTTTAAACTTCTGGTGGCATATGGTAGTTCTGTTCTTAGTTTTGTGAGGAATCGCCATACTGTTTTCCACAGTGGTTGGACGAGTTTGCATTCCCACCAGCAGTGTATGAAGTTCCCTTTTCTCCACACCCTCTCCAACACTTATTTCTTGTCTTGTTATTATACCCATTCTGATTAGCATGAGGTGATATCTCATTGTAGTTTTGATTGGCATTTCCCTAATAATTAGTGATGTGATGGGGCCGGCCCAGTGGCACAACGGTTAAGTGCACACGTTCTGCTTTGGTGGCCCGAGGTTCACCAGTTCAGATCCTGGATGTGGACATGGCACGGCTTGGCATGCCATGCTATGCTAGGCATCCCACATATAAGTAGAGGAAGATGGGCATGGATGTTAGCTCAGGGTCAATCTTCACCAGAGAAAAGAGGAGGATTGGCAGCAGTTAGCTCAGGGCTAATCTTCCTCAAAAAAAAAAAAAATTAGTGATGTTGAGAATTATTTCATGTACCTATTGGACATCTGTATATCTCCTTTTGCAGTGTATATATGCAATGGAATGTCATTCAGCCATAAAAAAGATGAGATCTTGCCATTTGCAGCAACATGGTTGGAACTTGAGGGTATTATGCTATGCAAAATAAGTCAGACAAAGAAAGTCAATTACTGTATGATTTCACTCATAGGTGGAAGATAAAAACAACAACAACAACAACAAACAAGAACATAGATATAGAGATTAGATTGTTGGTTACCAGAGGAGAAGGGGTGAGAAGAAAGGGTTAAAGGAGTAAAAGGGCACATCTGTACAGTGACAGATGGTAATTAGTGTTTGGGTGGTGAACATGACGTAGTCTACACAGAAATTGAAATACAGTGATGTACACGTGAAATTTATATAATGTTATAAAACAATGTTACCTCAATTAAAAAAATGAAAAAAAACTTCTAGGGGCAATATGAGAATCAAAGACAAGATGATTTTAGGATGCAAACAACAAGATGTAATTATGATATGTGGCCTATTAATTGTTTTTAGGAAACAGAATCTTAGAATTTAAAAATCAGTAGATACATCAATTTAATTCAGCCTTCTTTTGTTATTATAGATGAGGAAACTGAAGATAAAAAGATAAAATGCCTTATTCAAAGTCACAAAGTGAGATAGTGCAAAATCAAGACCAAATCCTGACATCCTATTCCTTAGTCTAAAATATTCTTTCCATTACTCTGGTTACAGCATATTTCTTAGACTACTAAATTGTATTATGTTACAACTTAAAAGTAACTTCTGTTTCTTTTAACAATGAAAAGCTATTTGAAGTCCATCTTGAGAAACAAGGTTGATTTTTGGCAAAAAATTTCACTTTAACTATAAAAAATGAAAACAATTTCTATCTCCTTATCCTATTGCGAGAGTAGTTCCAAAATGCTTGGATCAACAGAAGGAATATATATATAGAAATATATAGATAAAATAAATATAAACAAATGGATATATAAATTAAAATATATATAAGTAAACATAAATAATACATATATGCACACATGTCCATATACAAACATATGCATATATACAACATTCATGAATATTACGTTGATTTGGATTATTATATTTTCATATTTAAAAGAATCATGTTTTTACTGTTTTATAATCATTGCTTGTGAAATAAAAAATGAGTGCATGACACATTGAAACCCGGAAACATATATAAGGAAAATGATGTAATTACTTACGAAGGGGACTTTACTAGAGAGAAAAGGAGGAAAACTGATAGAATAGTAGCTACTTCTCCTGATTAGTAATATAAGCATCTCAAAACTTTTCAAATGAAGCAATTCTGAGAGAGCTTCACTAAACTACAAATTACACTTTTTAAATTTTATAACTATTATTGGTGGGAGCCTTCTTGCCAAAAAGGAGGCAAAATAAGGCATCTTTAGCAGCTTGATAGATCTCTTATATGTACAGCAATTTTGAGGAAACACGAATATTACAGCTCTGCACCGTTTGTTTCACTATGAGGTTTAGTTTGATATAATCTTATTTTAATGTCTACTTTGATCCCTTCTTTATATTGCAGTGATATGCATGGCTTCCTTGTGAGAAAGTCATACATTTTGTTATTGTCCTGCCTTTGAAAATTAAAGAAAAATACGTTGCTTCAACTGGAAACTATCAACAGAAGAGCATGAAAAAAATATTGCTTATGTATATTGTGTGTGACAGGGATTGTATCAGAAAAAAATAAATTATTTGCAAAGAAATCTAGGTTGTTTGGGAGAAAATACCACTACATTAAAGACAAAATTTCCAAGAGATGATGAAGAACATCAATTAACCTTTACAGTTTTTGCGTTCTAAAATTACACAAAAGTTACAAAACAATATTTAGATAGCATTATCACAAGAATAATATATCCCTCCCATGAAAAATGAACATAACAGAGGAGTACTGTAAGGAAAGTGAGAAACTGCCAAATTCCTCCAGTGACACTGCTTGTTGACATTCTCCTCAATCCATTTTGCATGGTTTCTCGACACTTAATGTGCAGAACATTCACATTTGCTGGCCTGGTGCTTTTCAATTACATCCTTTTACTTTGCCTGATACTTAACGTGCCACAGGGTGACAGGCAGAGCAAGATGGAAAAGACTCATGTTTCCTCTTTCTTTCTCTCACCCTCCATGCCTCATGCCCATCCCCCTTTTTGACACTATTTTATGCTACGATCACGATAATTTTCATGGTGTTACCCTGGAATTTCCTCAAAAAGTTCCCAGTCCCTAGCTTGTTCTCTATTTGAGAAAGATATATATCCTTCTCACCTAAATGACTAACAGATCTGGAGTCCTTTTATCTATAATTTCTAAAGAATATGAGCAGTACCAGGAAAATGGTATATTGCCAAATGATTTTAGCACTGCCTATGATATCAGCATCAAAAGCAACACCCTAAATTCAGAGGATCCAGATTTTCAAGAAGAGATTAAATGAGTTATATATGCCAGTTAGTCATACTGTTCATTGATTTTTTTATTGTAAAAATTTAATAGATACTTTCACATTTGACCTTTTAATCAATGGACATATAACTTCTGGTCATGGATTCTTTCCCCTTAGGAAAAGAAAAATTACAGTACATAAAAATTAGTGTCATCAAGAATATTATAGGAATTACCATTGCCTTACCACGGAAATCAATTATTTGTGTATTTATCTTTGTGTGAGAAAGTAAATACTGCTATTCACATAGCCCATATTAACTAGAAAATCAGAAGATTAAACAGAGGTTTATCTCATCTTCGGTACTGGCCCTAATGTCAACACATGGAAGAATTTAAATTTTATGCTTTGCAAAGCTTTTCTCTTTTACTTGAACCTAGCAATACCCAGCTTGGTTTTTAAAGTAGAACTCTAAAGTTACTTTCTTGCTTAGAAACTACTCAGAGTGCAAACTTAAGGCATGATATTTGTTTTTATCTCTCTGGGGGTCTGCAGAGATTCCATCTAATGAATTAGAATTCATTACATTTGGAATTAGAAGACAGCGCTTCCTTTCTAAACAAGTACATAGAAATCCCAGACTCCCTGCTCTGTACTGACGTAAATAGGGGACTCTATAGCTAACTGTGACTGGGATTTTTAGGTTATAAGATATTTTTGCTTTGCATTCACCTTTATGGCCCTATGAGGAACTGCAATCTTTTTATTTTTGTTTTTTTTTAATCAGAAAGTGTTCTCTGACCCCCAGTGGGATTTTGGGAGTTCCTATAATCAACAAATGAGTTGGAAAGTCCTGACTGAGCCTCTGAAATAGTGGAGAAAGGTGGGAAATAAAACACTTGTGGTATTTTTAAAGACTTTTTTCTTTATTGAAATGCGTGATTGCTTGTGAAGTTTCTAATTTATTTTCCTTTGCAAACATAGCTATAATATGTACTTCTTAGGATTCACTTTTAGTCTCTGTGAAGCTCAACTTTAATTTCTAGAATCCAAGCAATTCTGTTTTGTTTGGTACAACACTCTAATTTAGGAGGATTTATAACTAAAGTTTTATTACCAGAACATTTTGTAGCAATTTATTCACAATTTTGAAAAACCAGAATAAATTGGAACAATGTATGCAAAATAATCTAATTAAACACAAAAATATATTGGAAACAAATTCTATAACTATCAATTAAAATAGTTATGCAATACCATTCTGCTTAACAAATTGACAAAATTAAATAAAACATTAATTCATAATGTTAAATCATTGAGAATTCTTATACATTGAATATGAACTGAAAACTGCTGGAAGTAAAGAAACCAGAATGCCAATACAGTGGCAGTCTGAGAGGTGGAATTATATGACTTTTAACTTTTATCTTTCTACTTTTCTGTGCTTTCCAAACTTTCAAAGCATAAACTAACAAATACATTAAATTTTATTTTAAATGTAACACAGCTACTACCTAGGGTAATTTCTTGATTACAGAATCTTCCAGGAATGATAATCCTTTTGGCAGGAATAACCACATTTCTGAAAATCATCCCAAGTCAGCATAGCTATGATTCATCCTCCCGGGCCCTCTCCCCACTGTTTCTGATCCTTGGTGAGCTCTGCTCCCAGAGCTTCCTGCTCTTGTAATGAGGATAGCTTGGCCATATTGGTAACTGAGAAAGTATTGTTCACTATAAATTAGTTTCAATCAAGGTTCCATCTCAAACAGATATTAGGCCTTAAATCAACAAAGATCTTTACTTTTAATTCTTTAATTTCTCATTGTGAAATGAAAAGAGAGCTCTCTCATCAAAAGAATTTGATAGTGAGCTTGGCTACAAAAAAATGCAGAAGATCGTGTTTCTACCTCAAGAAATTCATTCTGTAGCTAGAAAATGAGATACAGTAATCAAATAATTACAAAATGGTGTGAAAAACACCAAAACAGATGTCTATGTTGAAGTGCTAAGTGAGGGCAATAAAGCAGATTGTTTTACTTGGGGAGTCTCTGTAAAAAGATGACATTTGGGAAAAAGTAAATATGAAGTAGAATGAGAAAAGGAATTCAAGGCAGAGGGAACAATGCAGGCAAAAGCACAGAGGCTCAAGAGTAAGGACTAGGTTTCAGAGAACAGCAAAAGTTGCAGTGACTAGATTGGTGAGAGAGGAAGCTGAAATCTACTTTAGGGTTCGCTCATGATGAATTGGTAGAGTGTGCCAAGAAGTTGACTTTTGTGTTGTAGATAAGAGAATAAAGGTACATCTTAGGGGTAATTATGTCCTATGGCCCCTTGAAATCTCAATATTCATTGCTAAATGAAGTTTGCCTATTGAATTGAAATCTTTGAGCGTGCCTGAGCGTGAGGCATCAATCAGAGGGGATAGGTCTGTAATGAAGACTACCTGCAGTTCCCCAATGTCTATTATGGCCTCTTCCATGTAGCAGTAGGCTAATTTGTTCACAGAAGCCCTGCTCTCCCAGGACAAATGAACTGGGAAAGGCAGATGATGGTAACTGCAGCAGAGCCTGAAGCCTTCCCAGGCTTGGGCACATGTGGTTGATCAGTCTGTTGCTTTCTGACTCCTACCTTTTGGGAGTCGTCCGTGATATTGTATCTCATGGTAACCATATGATTCATGTTTTAATAATTTGATTCTTTATTTTGATTAGTATTAAATGTCATTTTAGTTAAAGAATTCCAGTCAAGAGAATATTTGTATCTCTATTACATTATTTCTATTACAAGGGGAAACATGGTCTAATAATAGTATGCCTTTCATTGAGTTGAAGTATTAATTTAAAGATATTATAGAGAAACTCATCCAACTGTTTTAACTGCACCATTAGTAATTTAGATAAGGTAATTTTCAAGGTTCCGTTTAGCTTTATTCTGTATGTGTATTAATGGACACACACACACATATATGTGTAGGTATTTGTATATATTATAAGCCAACATAAAATTGAATTGAATGAATAAAATACCCTCTTCTCCTCCTTCCCAGTGTATTTAATTCATTCACTCACAAATATTTACTGAGCATTATTCTATGCTAGGTATTTTTTCACATTGGAGAAACAGCAGTAAACAGAATAAAATCTTTGTCCACATGTAGTTCTAATGGAGGAGACAGAAAACAAACAAATACACAAATATATAACACAATGCATGGTATTGATAAGTGTTATTAAAAAGTTAAAATCAGAATTAGAGAATTAACCAGGCATGTGAGCCAGGATTATTTCAGATTGGGTGGTCAGGTAAGACTTTCTGATGAACTAACATTTCAGCTGGGTCCTGAATGGCCTCATTTGCAATTTTTTTCACATAAAAATGACAGCAAAAGAGAGGAGAAAAAGGCACTAAGAATATTTACAGGGGCTGGACCCATGACCAAGTGTTAAGTTTGTGCTCATTGCTGTGGTGGCCCAGGGTTCACCAGTTTGGATCCTGGGTGCAGACCTATACACCGCTCATCAGGCCATGCTGTGGCAGCATCCCACATAGAAGAACCAGAATGACCTACAACTAGGATATACAACTATGTGCCGGGGCTTTGGGGAGAAAAAATAAAACAGGAAGTTTTGCAACAGATGTTAGCTCAAGTCCAATCTTCCTCATCAAAAAATATAAAAAAAGTATTTACAGAGAGCAATTATAATGCTGAACTATAGAATATAAGATGGCAACAAATAAAATTTAGGAGGCTTAGAGAGGAATAAATGGATAATGATAAAGTGGTGGAGGCAATGGATGAGAAGCCTGAAAATTATTGGCTCTGTGGTACGTTAGGTAGGAAAAATGGGAGGTGCTGGATAGCATGGACTGATTGAATTCAAGATTTCAGAGGTAGTGCTAATATTGGTGATTGTATTAGTCAGGGTACTCCAGAGAGGCAGAACCAATAGGAGATAGATAGACAGGTAGGTAGGCAGGTACATAGATAGATAGATAGATAGATAGATGGATATAAAAGGATATTTATTATAGAAATTGGCTCATGTGGTTATGAAGGCTAGGAAGTCCCACCATCTGCCATCTGCAAGCTGGAGAACCAGGAAATTCGGTGGTATAATACAGTCTGATTGTGAGGGCCTGGGAACTGGGGAAGCCAATGGTGTAAGTCCTAGAGTCCGAAAGCCCAAGAACTTCCAATGTCCCAGGGCAGAAGAAGATGCGTACTCCAGCTCAAGAAGAGAGAAAGAATAAGTTCTTCCTTCGCCTTTTGTTCTATTTGGGTCTTGAGTGGATTGGATGATGCCTGCCCACGTTGGTGAGAGCAGGTCATCTTTACTCAGTCTACTTAATTAAGTGCTAATCTTTTCCAAAGATATCTTCTCAGACACACACCCAAATAATGTTTACCAGCTATCTGGGCATCCTTTAGCTCAGTCAAGTTGACACATAAAGTTAACCATCACAGTAAAATGGTAGGGACTACCCACAGTTCCCCCAAATCCATAATCTCATTCTTTCTTGTAGCAATAGACTTGCCCCACTTTCGTGCAGGTACACAGATGTCAAGCTGCAGATAATATTTCCCAGCCCTCCTTGAAGCTATTGGTGGCTATAGAATCAATGGGAGCTACCTCTAGATCATCTCCATAAGAGAAAACCACTTGCCTGGACTCTCTACCCTGCCCTCCTCAAAAAATAAATTCTCATAGTCTATAATGCATACATATGAGACCCAGCTTCCATCCTGAGAATGAGGATACACCTGTACAGAATGGTATAACGGTATCAGGGAAAAAATCTGGGTCCCTGAATGACCTAAGAGATAGAGCTGTCACTCCAAACTAGATTGTCCACCTCTAAACTGTTACGGGACAAACAATTAAAAATTTCTTCTTCGGTACTCGTGGCTGGTGTCCTTTTATCAAGTCAGCAGCTAGTAAGTACCCAAATACCTTGCTATTCAAACTGTGGGTCCATGGACCAGCAGCATCGGCACCACCTGGGATCTTGTTAGAAATGCATACTCTAAGACCCCACTCCAGTCTTATTAAATTGCACTACAGTTTAACCAAGTCCCCAAGTGATTGTTACACACATTAAAGTTTGAGAAGCATTGCCCTAAGGCACATAGAAATTTAATTTTGAAGATCTAGGTACGAACATGGCCAAGGAAGGTTAAAGTAGAAAAGATGGAAAGAATATTGTAATAAAGGAGATTAAGTAAATAAGAAGCTAGGACATTAGAAATGTATCTATGTGGTGGTTAAATGATCACCTAGAATGATCATCTAGAATGAAGAGAGGAAAATGCTGAAGAAAAAAAGAGTGATCCAGAGCTAAAATTTTTGGTTAGGAGGGTATAATGCTTTCATGTGTCTGGCCATAGTATGTCCAGACACTCAGTCAAACATTATTCCGAGTGTGTCTGTGAGAGCACTTCTGGATAAGATTAACATTTGAATTATAGACTGAGTAAAGAAGATTGTCCTCCCTTTTGAGGAGGGACTCATTCAATCAAGTCAAGACCTGAATATAACAAAAAGGCTAAGAGGAAACTCCTACTGACTACTTGAGCTGGAACATCAGGGTTTTCCTGTCATCTGGACTCAAGCTGAAAAATCAACTCTTCTTGGCTCTCAAACCTTCCAGCTTTCAGACTGTCTTCTATTGGTTCTGTTTCTGTAGACAACCCTGATTAACACAGAGAAGGAGTCACCAAGAAGACGTGTGTAAATGATGGTAACAAGCAGGTGTAATAAGAAGAAAGTTCTGAATATACACTTTTTGAAGGACCTGCAATTTTTGAAGTATGAAGGAAAAATTACTTCAAAGTAATAATGAAGAATAAATATCATCACCCAAAATTTTGATTACCACCAAATTATGCTTTGTAGTAATTATGCTATGAGTGAAATAAAGCAAACACCTCTTGAGAGAATTGTAGGGGAGAAATATCTTGAGGGTACAGCAATACTTCCACTAGAGCAAATAGGTAAAGGGAATATTACAAGAAACAGTTTAGAAAATAGGGCAGTCTGGTGATGAGAAATCATGAGTTTCAAAGAGCACCACGGAAATATTTGGGTGTGAGAGAAGAGAGGCGGTGGAAGATGGAGCCAGATTAGGAATTGTACAACTCAGTGCAGTGAGAAATGTTCATAGGGTGATGGATAATAAAAGATAGATTTCTGATAATGATTGGAAGGAACCCAGAGAAGAAGAATGAGCCTTCAAGAAAACTCTTACAGGAAATATGAAAGCAGTTAAAATACAGATGTTTTACTTGAGAAGGTGTATGATTGTTTATTCCTGTAGTTCAGAGCTATTACATAGATCTAGAGATGGCAAACTCTCTTAAGAGGCTTCTCAAAGTACTGTGTCAGTTTGAGAATGAGACCTAAGACAACCAATACCTCCCACTTCAGGAGGCATTGAAGCAACACGGAGTTATCAATGATCAAATTCTTGCTGTGGTGACCCAGAAGCATTAGGAGAATTGAAATCTTAAGGGAGGCTGAGAATTCTAATGTTGTTGGCAATTGGATTAACATTTGCCAAATACTTGGTATTGCTCTAAAATATTGTATGTCTATTTGTATTATTCATAAAATATGTCGATCCAGAATTATTTATTCCTGAATAATTCCTGATAATTGTTTTGCTCTATGATACATCTATAGATAACATCTTCCTAAAATCACTCAGCAAGTAAGCTTTTAGAATGTACTGTTACTTAATGAACTTCATGAATTTATGAATGGACAGAGAAACATGTAAATATCCCAATTCACATTTTTGCTTTGCCAGTTCTTTGAATTATGGATAGGTAGTTTGGCAAGTACTTTCTTAGGTCATAAAAAATATATTTTAATTGGAAGCTAAAAGCTATCACTCAATCTTGGCAAATGTAAGATGCCAGTTAATTTACTATTCAGTTAAACTAACAACTTTGAGATATTTGTAATAATTGTGCCAAAGTCTTGACAGAATCATTTTGCTCAAAACTTTCAGTCTTTATTTGTGTTTAGTCTCATACGGGATTTCTGCACCAGATGAGTTTTTAAAATCTTTATTATTGACTTCCCAATCTTCCTTAATATTTATGTGCTAACAAAAATGTATTTCTGACCAAAGAAACTAAAAGCTTAATGCATCAGCTATAGGATCAGATGAATCTTTTCACTTCCATATCATAGATATCTCTAGTCTTCTGAACTCACCTATGCCTTGTCTTCTGTAAATTAAAATACTTAAGCTTAATGACTCTAGTGACAGAAAACAAAACATTGAACAGTTTCAATTCATTAAAAGAAAATACCACAAGGTTATTGAACTAATTGTATGGTTTGAATATATAAAGTACCACTCAAGGTAACAAAAAATAAGTAATTCCAGTTTGTAATAATTTTTCCCCAAATACTCCCCATTTGTTTATAAAAAATAAACCACTGAGGTTACCCTCAATTCTACACTCTGATTATAATTTTTTGGCTTTCAATTTAGAAAATAATTTGGTTTTTCCCCTTGACATTCCCAATACATACCCTTATTTCAGTAAAAGTACTGAAATGTTTTCATAGTGAAATTTTCTATTTATTTTCTTTCTTTCCACTTCTCTTGCTACACACACACACACACACACACACACAACATATCTCAAAAACAGAAACAAATAATTTCTGTTTGAGACAAAAAGAAACGAGAGACTTAGGTTAATTTTCTCCTCCTTAAGGCTCTGTTGCCTCTTTTAGTGCGGAGAGTGATTCAGCAAAACGAAACTAGAACACAGTCTGAGAAGTCTGATAGATTTGGGTTTGGCTTTTGGCTGTATTATCAATGACAGAGTTGGATAACTTTTAAAACAACTTAGAATCTCAGTGTGCTCCTATGTAAAATGAGAATATACGTGACTTCCTCTACTAATACTTGTGAAGTATAAATTGTCTGAGGTTCCCAACTTTTCCACTATGGTCCTCCTAGGGGCAAAAGAGAGCAAATGCAGTTGGACCTCTGCAAGGAAAGCTAAAAATGAATTCAAAATTTATTTGAAATTTTAAATTTTATGTCACTATTGAAGGATACTGTATTAATATGCGGGGGTTCTCAGCTTCTATCTTCTTCTTTTCCCTCTTTGTGATTATCACTTCCTTTTCTCTATAAGGAGTAAAAGATGAGAACATATGAAGAGTATTTTACTTGAAAAGCAATCAGAACAGAAGAAATACTATGCCATACCCTCACTTGGGGAGTTTCACAATGAAGAATAACAATATTGCAGGAAGCATATTATGCATAACTTTGAATGACATGAAAGAGAGAGTTGATGGAAGTAAAGATTGTGAAGACATAAGGGCATAAATAAGAAGGTTCTTTGAGTTTGCAACACCCTGGAATTTTAAGATGCTAAAAAATAGGAAAGAAGCAAAGGTATTAAGAGTAGTAATGTATCAATGTTGTAATGTTGTAGCAAGAGTTGTGATTTTGAAACATTACTACAAGTCTGAACCACAGGTCTCAGGACTTTGTAAGCACACCCAAAAGCTTATGTATATTGCAATGCATTCTACTATATATTCATTTTTATTTCAATATGAAAGTTATGTTTATTCTTACAAGTCTTTGTGGACAACTGATATCACAGGAAGGCTGGCATGTTTCTACTGTGATTTCAAGTATCTAGCATCTCTGTTGGTAAAAAAAAAAAGTAATAATTAAATATCTTACTTGCTTAACATAGTGTTCATCACATTATAGTCGACTAATAAATATTAGCTCCTGTTCTGAGTCTATATTTGTGATTATTAATTTTCTGTGTCAGTTTGGTTGGATCCTTGAGCCTAGATATTTGATCAAACATTTTTCTGGGTACTTCTGTGAGAGTGCTTTTGGATGAGATTAACATTTAGGTCAGTGGACTTTGAGTAAAGCAGATTGCCTTCCGTAACATGGGTGGGCCTCATCCAATCACTTCAAGGTCTGACTAGAACAAAAAGCCAGGCCTCTTCTGAGCAAGAAGAAATTCTACAGAAGGCCGTGGGATTTGTACTGCTCCATTGGCAATTCCTGGATCTCCAGTCTCTTGACTCGCCCTGCAAATTTTGGACTTGCCAGCCCCCAAAATCATGTGAGCCAATTCTTTAAAATAAATATCTTTATATATATATATATCCTATTGGTTCTGTCTCTCTAGGGAATCCTGACTAAAACAACATTCAATGATGAAATCATTTACGACCCATTAGAAGACATCGATCCAGTGATCTTATGTAATTTTAAACACAGACTTCAAGTGGAATCAAAGACTCTTAAAGACCGTTGAATTAAAACCAAGGCCTTTTATGGGCTGAATTATAACTCATCGAAATTCAAATGTTGAAGTTATAACCCCTAGAACCTCACAATGTGATTGTATTTGGAGAAAGGATCTTTAAAGAGGTAATTAAGGTAAAATGAGGTCATCTGTATAGGCCCTAATTCAATATAACTGGTGTCCTTATAAAAGAAGATTAAAACATCGACACGCAGAGGGAAGATCATATTAAGACAAAAGCAGAATTCAGCCATCTACAAGCAGAGAAAGGCCTTAGAGGAATTCAGCCCTGCTCATGCCTTAATCTTGGACTTGTGGCCTTCAGAAGTGTCATAAAACAAATTTCTGTTGTTTAAGACACTCAGTCTGTGGTACTTTGTTATGACAGCCCTAGCGAACTAACACAGAGCCCAAACTCATTTTGGGTGACAGGATAATTATTCTCTGACCCATATCAAAGAGCTTCATACCAAATTTAATCAGCAAGAGATGTAGATAATTGAGTAGATCCATTGGTAAATAGTAAATTCTGAGGCTTTTAAAAAATATAATTTATTTAAGAGGTAGTATATTTTAAAATACATGGTTTTAAAATTAAAACATTAAGTAACAGTCCAAAAATGTTATGACAACCTCCAGAAGCACAAATTGCATGCAGTTTTCATTGCCTTCTCCTTCAAGACATGGTCTTGGAGTTGGACTCAGGTAGTCAGGCCAGGCTCCCGAGAGAACAATAAAGAATGACCTGATCTTTATGATTTGCTATTTAAGGGATTGCTATCTATCAGTTCTGAAGCAGCCAATCTTTTTCCCTTTAAGATGAAACAGTAAACATTTGAATGACTCTCTTGACAGCCCTCCTAATACCAAAATATCTTTTATTTTCCCTGGTTACCAGTCCTACTAAGGTTTATAAATTGTTTTGAGCATTTAAAGGCCTCACATGGAACTCACAAGTTGCTCATTTGTTGAATGCACCTAAGAAGACAAGTGATGCACCATTGCAAAACTTCAATAGAAAGATTGTTTATTTAATGCAATGGCCCTAGATGTAAGAATCTCTCTCTCTCTCTCTCTCTCTCTCTCACACACACACACACACACACACACACATACCCCTCAGTATCACAAGCTACAGTTCTAAAATCAAATGATCTAAAATATATTGAATGAAAACTTTTTTTCTCATGAGCTTTGAGCTTTCATTTTATTTTACTATTGAGTATACCTACAATCTTAGAAATTTTTATCATTTAACAGTGCTATTTTCAAATGAAGCTGTACACAAAATACACAGTTGAACCTGATTTCTTCCCAATGGTTTCTCAATAAAACTTTTCTGTGCTTCAGTTTTACAGGAAATCGAACTAGTTTTCAAATACTGATATAAATAGCATATAAAGTAGGTGTCATAAAAATATTCTTCAGATATTTTTGTGTATCAGGAAATATACTCTACACCAACATCATATACTTTATTGTTTTACTAACCAGTTTTATTTTCACTTTCATCAACCTCTCCTGTATTTTTCTAAAGTTAAATTTCTCGTTAAGTTTATTACTTTTCAACATTCCTTCACCCTACCTAAAAGTGTGTCTCCCACTACATTCTAGTTTCTTCAGAATGTTAGTTCCCAAACTCCTTCTTAGGGATTTTTAAGAAAAAAAAAAAAAACAAACATGAAATACAGACTTTTGTTTAGATTTTGCATTTAAGTTAAAGACATTTTATACTGTGGCAACGAATTTGAAACCTACAGTTCTTATTAGGCATTCTAAAGAAGGTTTAGAAATTCTAACCTTGACAGTGTGGTATTTCGTTGAAAGTAATCAAACCACTAGACTGGCTTATTTAAATCCTGCATGTAATCAGCAGTTTCAAATGCAGTGCAGGAAATGACCAGGTTTAGAAATAAATTGTACTGTCCAGGCTATTGTTATACAGAATTTCTTTCACTTTCTTTCTTTGTGATACTCGTAGATACTAATTACTAATTATTAACTTTAAAAACTTAGATTCAGTGCTTAACATGTGTAATACTTGCTCTTTTGTGAACTTACGCAACTATTTCTATTAAGTCACTCAACCTCTGAGCATTTTATCTTACTTCCGTGGGAAAGTTCCTTAAATAGATTAAATAAATGTGGGTTAATGAGTTAAGATTGCCAAATAAAATGTACCAATTAATCCTAATACAGAGTTCCTAATTAAATTCGGTATAATTTAATCATGTTTTCTCAGCTCAAAGAAAATCCTATGAGCAAAAGTCCATTATGGCTCTTACCTTTAGTTTTTCAACAAGTATTTTACATTAAAGATTTACTTACGTAATTGCCTTCTTCAATTCCTGTTGACTTCATAGAAGCCAGATATTTAGTACCACTAGTTCTGAAAGTTATTTTAAATTTGTTATAAAAATTAATTCTGCAAAATGCATGCTAACAGCATAGACATTGTATTTGTTGAATAAATTATTAATACACGACTGACAGCTCAAGAAAGAAGTGGAAGAAAATCTAAAATGTTATAGAAATGAAAGTTAAATTAAAACTTTAAAAAAAGCTGAACTTGCTGAAAACTGAAGTAAGACAAATAGTGGATAGAAGAGAAAGAAAAGAAAAAAAGTTAAATTCACATGAATAACTTGGAATTGTGTGAAGGAAAATTGTGATAATCACAATATGTCAAGGAAAGAAAAGCCAATGTACTTATATTGTTATTATGAGATAATCATATTGATGATAAAAAGTATTTAGAGTTAGGTACCAGCCCGGTGGCACAGCAGTTAAGTTCACACGTTCTGCTTTGGTGGCTCAGGGTTCGCCAGTTCAGATCCTGGGTGTGGACCTACACACCACTTACCAAGCCATGCTGTGGCAGCATCCCACATATAAAGTAGAGGAAGATGGGCATGGATGTTAGCTCAGTGACAATCTTCCTTAGCAAAAAGAGGAGGATTGATGGCAGATGTTAGCTCAGGGCTACTCTTCCTCAAAAAAAAAAGACAAATTTATTTACAGTTGTAGTCAAAGAAAATTTCCCAGAAATGGAAGAAAACATGAATCTATAGACTTAAAGAATACTCCGTGTGTCAGGGAAATCTGACCACAAGGCCTTTCAGAGAGAAGTTGCTACCAGGTTGAAAAAATAACAGAGTTGGTAGAGGTTGCATGGTGTTAGGAGGTGTTGAGCTTTCAGCTGGGGAATGAAAGAATTCTTTTTCTTGATCACAAGACATTGTAGCAAAAAAAGAAAGATGACCTGATTAAATCCCCCTGCAAACATGCTAATAATATCTCCTTGAAACCAGAGTGGGAAAGTCCTTATCTATGGAATGTATTTAGTAGAATGTACTGGAATATAATAGTATGGCTTATGAAAAACAGCCCTGACATCTATGGATTTATGAAAGATGACTTCTTGGAATAATGTTACTTAAGGTTTGTAATTACTAGTGAACAAAATGGGGATGTTTCATGACCAAATTCATTCCCTTTTGGGTAAGCGACAGCCTTCAGGACAACTTAGAGACCTCATGTTAAATCTGGGCCAGAATGTATCCAATGCAGCAAGAAAGAATCTAGAGAGCAGCACTGGCAGATTTGGATGCCTCTCTCCTCTTTTTTTAAGTACCTGTATTCTGGAAATGATGAAAACAGTTGGATACTGTGTAGGATCTCTGATCTGTGTGAATCTGATTCAACAATCCAGTCTTTGTATTAAATCCAATTGGCACTGTAAGCAGAATTTTCTTCCAGTCTCAGGAATCTCAATGGCTAGGCATTTTTGACAAAGAGAAAGGATAAAAAAATGAGGATTTGATGCCAGGATGGCTGTCTAGTTATTCTTTGTTTAAAGTAGCAAAATCCTTTGTTTAAAGTAGCTAAAGCTTTGTTTAAAGAGGCAAAATATGGAGATAAGTCTTTCCGATGAGATTATGAGGAAATTGACCTAGAAACATGGGACTGGGTTACTAGATATTCAGAGCATGCTAAGCAGAAGGAAAAGTAGTGAAAATTTCTATTACCTGTCTTTTACTAACAGCTCTGGTAAAACCTAGACCTCAAAAGTAAGAAGCTGAAGTAGTGGGAAAATAACAGTAAAGGCAGTTTTTCCTATCCTTGAAAAGTCTTTTCACACTTCGCTGGCTAGCTGGGCAGATGTTACGTTCACTCACAAAGTAACTCAAGACCATTGCTTAATTTAAAAAAGAAAAAACTATGCAGGTTGTGGGAGCCCCAGTCAAATATCCACGGAATCCTGAGAGTGTATTGATAAATTTTAGGATACTTTACGAAGAATATCAGCAGAAACCTGATTAATCACTTTTGGCACAAGTTCTTAGAACTGATGACTGAGGAGACTATCATACATTTTAGAGACTGATAACTGAGAACAAACTTTTGTGAGCAGATGCTTCTGATGGTATGACAACTACCTTGTTAAAATGAGTGAAATCAGGTGTTTGGCAGACAGCCTGAGAGAGTTAAGGCAAAGCCACCCTCAACTCAGTAATGGAATATTCCTTCCAATCAGTAGAAATATCAGGAATGCAGGTGACTCTACACTACCTTTATGATGACCAGAGGAACACACATAACTTAGTGCCCTTGATGCTGACTATAATAGATACAATGATAGATACAATTATCTCTAGAGCTGCCTAACTTCCTGAGTTCATGAATCAGCAAGCACATCAGTGCTTAGTCCATGCACCAACAGAAAAAGAAAGGGGATGAGTAATAGGACAAAGAAGTTCTCCCAGTGTCAACAGGAAAACAATTGCTTGAAAATGGCTACGGGACAAATTTCACATGATCAAGGGATCTGGCATAGATGGCAAGTGAATTTTATCGGTTCTACTGCTTAGTTCAAGGGACTGTAAATTCGTGTTAGTTGGATTAACACTCTACTCTAGGCTTTCCTTACTCTCTGTAACAGAAGCAATCTCAGAGAATATTGTCCAACTGTATAGATCATTTTTGAAGACACTGTAATATTCACTGCTACCAATGTCCATAAATGAGAAAGGAAACATATTACGCAATCATGCCACATTACATTCTGCCGTCAGAGCAATGATCTCACTGAAAACTGGAATGGGCAACAATAAAGCTAATTAAGAAAACTGGTGGTAAAAAAGTTTTGAAAGTTTGGTTTTGTTGTTGAAATAATTGTCATTAGGTTGAATATGAAGGGAAGTCAGGTAGGGACTCTACTAATGAGATTTCTAGAATTAGGTGGTGGAAATGATGGCACTGGGAAGGATGCAATCGCATATCTTTATTCCCAGGATTCACAAAATTCTTCTTTGGCTTTGTCTATTACACTGTACTCAAGGAAGGTGGTATAAATGATCAAGGCAATATTCATACCATAGAATTTGATATCAGATAATCATAACATATTTTAAGATGTGCCAAAACTTCACTCTTTTCACCGAATTAGAACAAATAGTGAACTTGGTCCATCACCAGCAGTGAGAAATAATCTTATGAATTTTCCCCCATCAGATCTAGTATCAGTCCAATGGTGAGGCCAAGAAGAAGTGATAGTGAGTCTCCTGTAATTGTAAACCCCGTAGTTAAGTCTTATGCTAAACTAGACAACTCAACCATGAGAGAATGAGTGTGCGTCAAACGAAACAATCTGATACTGTAGCAAACAGAAGAGTCACTCATAAGTGGATCATGATTCCAGGACAGAATGAACCCACACTATTTCTATGAGAATATCCCAGAGCAAGAGAATAATACATTTAGCTATCTCTCAGATCTGGCACTGATTATTGGCCAAACCAAAATAAATTTTAAAAAACACCAAATCTGTTTTCTTCAGTGAAGGTGACCTGGACTCTTACTAATACATGTATTTGCCAAAAAAATTTCATATGGACTATTTGGAGAAAAAAAATGACTCGATGATTTCAAAAACTTTCAGTAACTAAACTCACGTGTACCAAAATACAGCAATCATTAGGCTAATATTTTATAGGCTATATTTATAATTATGATTATTTTTCCAGATGACCCAAGAAAAATATTACCAGTGAATCATATAAGATGGTAGATGTTGAACAGCGGGGTTTCTGTAGTTCATCAAGTCATAAATTATGATGATATGTTGCTAAGACAGTAGCCTGGTAATGACAGAAGTAGACTGTTGCTGCATGCTCAGTATGTCAGAGCTTGATTTGCTCCTTTTCATGTACCAAATGTAGATGAGGAAGGAATGCATTTAAGGAAGGTATAAATATTACCAAGGCATCCTTAGAAAAATTACGTATACAGTTAAATATCTACATCAACACATGCTAAAAGGTTTTAATAACTAGAAGTGATGGAAGAAAAAGAATAACTGAATTGGAATTCTTACATCCTATTGGATAGTTCAAACACCAGTGTTTAATGGAATGTTCATAAGATTATGCTTTTGCATGCAATGTTTCAGAAAAATGATCTAAAACAAATTATAAAAATAAACCTGAGAAATATGTAGTAAGGAGATATTGGCCAAGGTAAGAGTTTAGACTGGGAAGTATAAGACAGAGGTGCAATCTGTTCTCTCCCTTTGCTGGATGACACCTGGGTAAGAAAGAAAGACAACTCAGACAGACCCTCTGAAATACACTAATAACAGAGACCTCCTGGAAGACATGCTAATGTTATAGACTAGCAGGAGAGCCCTTATCTATAGAACACTTCAAGCAGACTGTATCTGAGTCTGGCTTCTGGTAGATGTCACATTAATAACTGAAAGAGCTCCCTTTTATGTAAGTGATGTCTAACATACATCATGTAGAGACCTCATATGACAAACCCAGACCAGAGCAAATCTAATGTATAAAAATGGACTCAAGGAAATCTATTATGATCCTATATATCTCCATGTTTTGTCTATGTCTCATACTACCTGCATCCTTAAAATATTAGCAAATTTTGATACATTGTGAGATCTCTCTTCTTGTGAGTCTGATTTGACCCTCTGACCATCCGTGTTGTGTAAGGGGCCAACCAGAGCGGAGAGACCTTGTGCACATACCCTGCATTCAACTGAGACAAGAAAGGTCATGTCTTGGATATAAGGATCGTGCCCTAGAGTAAGGACTACTTTAGACTCATTCTTCAAAAAGTACAAAACTTACTTAAAAGGAGTTATTTGTTAGTTATAAGAATTTAAAATAATCTCGTTATTACAAAATCAGGCATTCATAAGAGCCTTTGTAAGCCACGTATTTTGCATCTTATTGAGATGTTAGGGCAATACGACATTTAAAAAAAAATTCAGTTCCCTTGTGTGTGTTTTATTTCTACTCATTTAATAAAATAGTATAGAGAAATAATGACACCACTATTATTTTACCTGAAAATCTGTTAAAGATATTTTATAGCAGCTTTCTTTCTTCTAGACTTGCTGAGCATAAAACATTATATTTTTAAGCACCTTAAAGCTTTCAACAGCTTTACATCCTGTAGGAGGAGGAAGGGGCACATTTAGCCTAATGCTATTGATTCACTTAAACTAGGAGAGCAGTGAATCTTGACTTACTTTATGCCATGGCATATATCCCTGCATTATATTGCCATCCTTCTGCCAAAGACATAATCCTTCCCACCCTCTGACTCCTCGACAAAACGCTCTACAGACACTTTCATCTACCTAGCAGTTGCTCCCCATTTGAGATCATGGACCTCTGGAGTTTATACATGCTGCCACACTTCTTCCTGCAGCATAACAAACAGAATTGAAGTGCTTCAAAAGGCTTTGAGAACAAGGCAGAATGCAGCTGTTTAGAAACACAGGGGTAACCGCTGCTTTGAAAGGGATAATTAATGATCTCCCACTGCCATGTTAATATTAATAGGTGCACTTGCCTAAGTAAGTGTTAATTTTAAAATGACAGTCCACATCTCTCTTATTATCTGTCCCTGTGCTTCCTATAACTGGAACACACGCCTTTCTACTTGTTACGGAATATTGTGTCTCTAAGTGGTTTACTTTTGGTTTTAACATTCATGAAGGTCCTTAGATACAAAACAACTATAGGAAGTGTAATAGCAACAATTACACCGAACGTGGGACTCTCTAGGTTTTGATACCAAGAGTGATCCATTTTATTCCTCTAGCATCCATACACCTTCCTCTTTTTTTCTACAAATTCGCACAGTTAGGACTCAGATCTTAGTCACAACTTTAGTGTGTCTTGTGTCAAAGACACAAGCTAACTCTCCTCCTCACACCAGTTTGACTAACAACCAGGTCACTGAAAGACCAAGTTTCTGCATTATTGTTGATTTTTTTTTTCTCATCTATGACATATATGTCACCAAAAAAACTTAGTGGGGATTTTTCAGTCCAGCTTGGTTCAACTTGAATTTCACATGTATTTCACATTTTAGACTCTACACCTTACTCAGATATTCAATGCCTTTCGTGTGAATGGATGAGGTTTCCTTTGGAAGAATGCCACGATTTTCTCTATTGTTAGAGACCTGTATCCGAAGCCTCCCCTCCTGGGGCAAAACTACTGTGGTTAACCATCTTCAGGCTGAGTGTAGGTCTTTGTCTATAAATTGTGTGTGTGTCATTTGGACATTGATGAACTCATCATTGAAGAAATATATTTTCAAAAATTGACGTAGAGCAAGATATTTGATGATATTACCAAGGGCATATAGTATTAGATTATTATATTACATTGTGAAAGAGCTAGATAAGGGCAGAAAGAACATTTCTTGAAAGAAATATATACCTATTTTTGAAAGACAAAAGACTTTATAACTTCAAAAAATTTACTGTGATACATATATCATAAAGTTCACCATTTGAAACTGTACAATTCATTGTTTTTTAGTATATTCATAAGATGAAACGTCACCACCATCTAATACCTGAACATTTTCATCACTCTAGAAAGAAACCTCGTATCCATTAGTAGTCAATTCTGATTTCTCCTCTCCTAACTACTGATATACTTTCTATCTCTATGGATTTGCTATTCTGCACATTTCATGTAAATAGAATCATATAATACATAGTTTTTTTTGACTAACTTCTTTCACTCAGCACTCAACACATATAAAGTTTATAAGATTCATTTATGTTGTGGCATATGTGAATTCTTCATTCCTATTTGTGGCTGAATAATATTCCATTGTATGGATATATCACTTTTATTTATCTATTAATCAGTTGATGGACATTTGCATTGGATTTTGTTCCACTTTTGGTTATTAGGAATAATGCTGTTGTGAATTTTTGTGTATAAGTTTTTGTTTGCATACTTGTTTCCAATTTGTTTGGGTATATACCTAAGAACAGAATCACTGGTCATATGGTAACTCTGCTAAGTGTAACTTTTCAAGGAACTTCCAAACTGTTTTCCACAGTTTGAACCATTGTATATTTCACAAGCAATGATGAGGGTTCCAATTTCTCCACTTTCTCACCAACACTTATTATTTTCCTTTTTTTTTTAATAACTATCATGGTGAGTGTGAACCAATATCTCATTCTTGTTTCGATTTCCACCTCCCTACTGACTATTGATGTTGATTGTCTTTTCATGTTCTTATTGGTCATTTTTACATCTTCTTTGGAGAAATATCTATTCAAATCCTTTGCATATTTTATACTTGGTTGTCTTTTTATTAAATTGTAGGACATCCTTTCTAATCTGGCTATGAGACCCTTATTAGATATATGATTTCAATATTTTCTCCCATTCTGTGGATTGCCTTTTAACTTTCTTGATGATGTCCTTAACATGCAAAAGTTTTTAATTTTGTGGAATTCTAATTTGCTGATATTTTCTTTGGTTGCCTGTGTTTTCAGTGTCAAATCTAAGAAAGCTTTGAGGAATTCAGGGTCTTGAAGATTTGCCCTTATGTTTTCCTTTAATATATTTATAATTTTATCTCTTACAGTTAGGTCTTTGATCTATTTTGAATTAATTCTTGCATATGATATGAAGTAGTGGTTCAAATGCATTCATGTGCATGTGGATATACCAGTACCATTGGCAGAAAATATTATTCTCTCCTCATTGAATGCTATTAGCACTCATGTCAAAATCAATTGACCACAGATGGGTTTATTTCTGGATTCTCAATTATATTCCATTGACCTATATGTCTATTCCATTACCACACTGTCTTGGTTACTATAGCTTTGTAGTGCGTTTTAAAATTGGCAAGTGTGAGTCTTCCAACTTTGTTCTTCATTTTTAAGATTGTTTTGGTTACGTTGGGACCCTGTTTATGGGTCAGACTTTCTTGTTTCTTTCCATGTCTCATAATTTCGTTGAAAACTGGACATTTTAAATTATATAACGTGGAAGCCCAGTGAGTCAGATTCTTCCCCCTCCCCATGCCAAGTTTGCTTTGTATTGCTACTTGTTGCAATTGTTGTTGTTTGTTTGTTTCATGACATTCTGGACCAATCCTGTAAATACCATTTGTCCTGTATGGTCACTAAAGTCCGTACTCAGCTTGCTTAGTGGTCAGTTAATAATTGGGCAGAAATTTCCTTAAATATCTAGAACCAATGAGGTTCTGAGTCTTTGATCAGCAGCTCTAGGTGGATGTTGGGATATGCTTTCCATACTCAGCCAGGTAATTTGCAACTCTTTCTTATCCTCTACTTGTAAGGAGCCTCTAGGTCAACCAGAAGTAAGAGCTTGAAAACTTCTCAGATCTTTCCTCAGCATGTGTGCACCTGTACATGGACATGGACTTCTAGATTTCCAGGAACGTTAGAGCTTCCCAAAGCCCCTATGAACAACTCATCCTCAGCTTTTCCTTTTAATCTTTTGGTTTAGTCTATTGTTTGCCCCACTGCCTCCAAAAGGCTTAATCTCAAAACATTCAACAGAGGCTCCATAAGGAGAACCTTTTAACACTGGGTGAATTTGAGTGAAGTCAAATAAAGGCAGTTCTTTCATGTGGAAACTTTCAGGGAATCACAAGACAGGTCAAATAATGACTCCTTCCTCAGAATAAGGCTTTGAGAGAGCATCAACTCTGCTCTCCCCCTTCCAGGACTAGGAGTATGGGCTCTTATTTTTCAAGTCTGATGCAGAGCTAAGGAGCAGGGCACTGGACTATGTCAAGTTAAAATATCAAGAAGGTTTCTGTCCTTACCAAAATTTAGCCAGTTTTCT
This sequence comes from Equus asinus, assembly GCF_041296235.1. Lineage (NCBI taxonomy): Eukaryota > Metazoa > Chordata > Mammalia > Perissodactyla > Equidae > Equus > Equus asinus. The sequence goes on from NC_091790.1 coordinate 167,878,622, forward strand.
TAATTAAATGTTCCCCGGGTTGCCGCAATCCTACAGTAAATTTCTAGACTTCTCTAAAAGTTGATTCTGACATTTTCGCAGGCTTATTTTGTTGTTTCATGAAGGAGTGAATATTCTGAGTTCTTTACTTCGCCATTTTCATGATGCCACAAACTCTAACTTTTTATTCATTAAAATAATGTATAGATTGTAATCTTTGAAATCACATATTCATCTCTCAGTTAGAGACCAATTTGAAGGACAAAAAAGTCTTTGTGAGTATAGAGAATATACAATTAAAAATGAGTGTTTTTAGGCAATTTTATTCAGAATAAATTTAAGAGTCTATAGATTTCTGTTAGAATTGTCATCTGAAAAGATCATCTATATTCAGACTGAATTTGGATGATATATTCAGTCACTCTCAGTGATATTCTGCATAAAATGTTTATTTAGTAATAAACATTTCATCAAAGCTAGGTGTGGAATTTTTAAAATAGGTGCAGTAGAGTTACATGATTTCCATAGGGGACTCAGAATCATTTAAGGGTAATTTTGTCTGACATTTTCTCTGTCAAGTTATTATCTATGCCAGATGACTGAAATATTTTACATCCATATGGCCCTCTGATTGTTTTTCAAGTTCTGAGTGATTTCATGCTGAGTAAATCATCTTCTATGTTAAAGCCAATCATACAAAAAGTATAAAAAAATGCAGGCAGAACCAAGAGATTTTCATACTTAAAATTGACATATTGCAATATGTATTCAGAATCTTGTATAAAATCCAGTTCAACACTTTTGTCTCTTTCTCTAAACTTACTATACTCTATGCTGAGTAAGTAAAGGTGATTGATATAGTTAGTACTTTCTGAGAGCTTTTACATGGGAAGACAGAAAGATAATATCTTTTAAATCTAAGTAATGTACTATAGGAATTCGCTAAATCCTGGGGGATCCCAGGGGAAGGAGTAAGTAACTTGATGTCAAGAAAGATAACACAAGGAGAAAACATTTAAGCTAAATTTTGAAAAATGCATAGAAATGTGTCATCTAAAGTTAAGCCAAATGTATTCCAGAAATAGGGAATGGTATACATATATAAAATATTATTGTTTTCTTATGCAGCATCCATTTCTATCTTTTCCTCCTTGAAAATCTGATACTGTTTTCAGATACCCCACTTCCACATTGTCTCATGGGACTCTGAATTCACACACATCTCGAGAAGTGGGCCTCACTGGTCTAAATTTAATGAAATGGAAATGTGAACCAATCCTGACCAATGAGATGTGAAAGAAAGTTTAACGAAGGGTTTCTCAAAAAAGTTTTGCAGATCCTAAGTGAAAATCAAGGGAATAATAATTACTTTTATTCCTCCAGAAATGGTTATATCTGAATCTAATGCTTGGAATTTATGCAGCATCTTGCCATGCATCTAAAATTAAAGTCAACGCTGAAGTTGACCAAATTGAGAATAGAAAACTACTAGATCCTTGATGATATCATTGGCCTGAATCAATCAATCTTGAAGTAATTGTATCTCTGGATCTCCTGTTATATAATAAAATAAGTGTTTTCATTGTTTAAGCCAATATTAATTATGATTTTACATTGACTGCAGGTGAAATAATCTTCATTAATACAATGACTAAATACATATAAGTCTTCCCGGGCTTGGAGGGGATAAGTAGAAAGATAGAGTGATTGAGGGGAAGTAGTTGAGAGGGATGAGAATGCAAGAGGTTCTTTGTTTGACACTACAGAGTTGGGAATTTATATAGGCCATGTGTGATCTTTGAAAAATTTTAAGTAGAAGAATGATCTAAAAAATAAGTATTTAATTGTAGTTAGAAGCCAGGAGGCAAACTAGAAAAGCACTAAAATATTCTGTGCACAGGAAGAAAAAGTCCAAACTTAGGCAGTAGCAGTGAGGGACGAAAGTTTTGAATAAACAGAGTTAAGAAACATTTCAAAAGGAGAGTGAATAAGATCTGAAGTCAACTGAACTTCTGGTAAAAGAGAAAGGCTACTGGCACATATACGTTAAAGTAAAATTCAGAGGCTGAGTTAAATTTAGAGAATTCTGATTGAAAATAATCAGAATGTGTTAAAAAATAATTTTAGCACCAGCCCTGATGGCCTAGTGGTTAAAGTTTGCTGTTCACCTCTTCTGCCTCCCAGGTTCACCTCCTGGTTGCAGAACCACACCACCTAGCTGTGGTGGCAGCTCTCATAGAAGAGATAGAACAACATACAACTAGGATATGCAACCACGCACTGGGGCTTTGGGGAAGGAAAAAAAAAGAGGAAGATTGGCAACAGATGTTAGCTCAGGACAAGACTTTCCCTGAAAAAAAAATTAATATATCTTTAATGGTCCAAATTCTGAGTGGCTTCATCAGTATTTTTTAATTATTTTGGGCCCAAGTATCTTTCTACTCAATATTCATTAATTTGTTCAACAGCAGGACCTTACCACTCACTGGCCTCTAATCATCCTCCAGTTGTTCCAGTCCCTTAAAATGTTTCTTTGAGTCCTGTCTTGTATAGTTTCTGATTGGAAGTCTTTTCTCGTTCTTTCTTTTTTCTTTAATATATATTGCTTTTTTTCTCTAGTTGTCTTCAAGGTTTTCTCTTTATTCTTGGTTTTCAGATATTTAACTCTGGTGTTCTAGATATGCTTTTGTTTTTTTGTTTTCATTCTGCTTAGGTTCCTATGAGCATATTAGATTTGTGGTTTATTTTCTTTTATTAATTTCAGAAAAATTTTGAGCAACTGTCTCTTCAAATATTTTTTTCTGTCCTGTTCTTTCTTGTATTTCTGATCATCTAAATACACATCTGTTAGAACGTTTGATATTGTTTTATAGCACTGATATTTTTAAATTCTTTTTATGGCTTTGTGTTTTATTTTGCATACTGTCTATTGACCTGTCTTAAAGTTCATTGATTCTTTCTGCAGGATCTAGTCTTCTCATAAATTTATCTGAGGAATTATTCATGTATGATAAGGTGTTTTCTTTTTTAGCATTTACATTTAACTATTTTTATGGGTTTTTTCCTCTCTCATGAAATTCCCAAAAGTTTTTCTGTATTGTCAACCTCTGCAACTGGAACCTTTAACATAATAATTATTATTATTTTAAAGACCCTGAATGATAGTTCTAACATCTGAATTATATGAGTCTGGGCCTATTGATCACTTCATCTTTTGAAAATGTGTCATTTTTCCTCTGTTTTTGTGTTCTCATAATTTTTAATTTTATGTCAAACAGCATGTATAGAGGAACAGTAGAGACTGAGGTGTGTAATATATTTACCCAGAATTGGGCAAGCCTGTTCTATCAGGCTATCAGTGTGGGGTGTCTCACAAACAGTTGACTTTGGTTAGGTTTTTGTTTTTGTTGTTGCTATCATTAACTTTGTTGAGCCACAGCTTCCAAATCCCTCACGGGATGGGTTGTTGTTACCTTGTGCTTATATAGGACATGGAGTGTCAACTGATGTTTTCTCTCAGTATCTTTGTGTTTACTCCACGCTTGACCTTCCAGAGAGCCTGCATATCTACACTTCAGAGAGGATTTCTATTCACGCTCCTGCCTCTTCCACAGCACTAGACTGCTACTCTTGATTACTTCATGCTAAACGTATGACAGGGTTGGATATGGAGAGTTATTGGTTCTTCTGGGCCAGCATTGGTCTTAGGTAGGCTCTTTATGCTTGTGACTTGTGTGTGGAGCTTTCCAAGTATTCTTGCTTCTTCCCTCCAGGGGCAAACGGCCTCATATCTGTGGCAGATCTTGACAAGGAAGAGTTTCTCTCTTTTCCTCCAGAAGTGGCAGACATCTGCTGTTTATTGGTGCAGGATCCTGGGCCCAAGAGGTTTTTATGTCCCTCTCCTAGGAGCAGACAACTTTTGCTTCAGTGAATCCGCCTAGTTCCTTGGGGTGGACAGGAATGGTTGTCTCCTCCTGCCAGAAGGAATGGATGTTGCTTCTACCTGTCCCTCTGAGGCTGTGGTGGGAGAGAATTTGCTGCCCCCTCCAGCTTAAGGATTTTGCCTGTGTAAGAAAAAGATGCACAGAGGTGGGTAGTGTTTTGTGCCTGTATCCTATAACCTCCTGAGCACTTGAGCCACCAGGTGGTAGAGTTCCCCAGTCTCCTGCCCTGATCCCAGTCATTTTCATGAGGACTTGGTGGAGGCCCAGGGAAAAACTGATACTAAGAACTTGAATTATACAAAAAGAATGCCAGTATAAGGTATCTACCTATTTGCCCTATATGTCAATAAAACCTGCTATCTATCCTGTGAGGGTCTAAACAACACGTGAATTGCTTAATTGAGGTTAATTTGTTTCTGAGCATATTTAAGAGTTAGAAGGATAAAAAGTTCTAGATATTGATCAATAGCTATAGATGGAGATATATACAGATGTAAACAAATATGCAATATATGCATATATTTAGTGTATATATATCTGTTCATTTGTATGCTAAATGAGGCAAAAGTTAATTATAATAATTTTTCACCATGATCATTTGATTTTACATTGAATGTAAATTGCAATTACCTTCACTATACAATAAGAACACTCTTTCTCTTTCTGAATCAGTACTGGAATACCTCGGCTGAAGTATAGCCATCCCCTCTGTCATCTGCTCTCAGCATCATGCCATACCATATCACAAAACTAAAGATTTCTACCATCATGCAAAGGACTGAAAGCAGAAAACATGCCATCTAGGTTGTGCATGACAAAAAATCAAAGACACGTAAAACCCTTTGACAAGTGTCTCCAAAAGTCCTAAAATTTCTGTCTCACAAATTTAAAATATCTAAGCATAAACTGGCCCAGAAAGTTAGAGGCATTCCCAAATCTATCTGATCATAGCATTATTTCCCATAGATATGGTGACAAAATACAGGCTGATAATGGTACAGATGTCACGACTTCAGAAAATGTCAGGTTACTCATCAGCCTAATTCTTTAATTAAATATTTTCTGTTCTTCTACCAACAATAGAGCTTTGGGTAAGACAGTAACATTCCTGTGCTTATGGATTATAAGATCTAATGAGTAAGATAAAACATAAATGGACAATCATATGTTTATTTAACTTTGGTAGTCGTGAGTATAGCAAAAGAATGATAAACAATCATTTCAGAGTGTATTTGTGGTCATGTAACTAGAAAGGTAAATTAATTGAAGAAGAAAGGAAAGAGAAGACATTTCCTACTGCCCAGAGTCCTTCAGAGTTACACAACATGAAGCATAGCCTGGTGACAGCTACAATGTCTTCAGTCACTTGGGAAGACTTCTATTAACCTATTTTTAATATTTTCCTAGCTCAAGAGTTGTTTATGGAGGAATAGATGGAAGTATTTTCCTGAACCCAAGAGGTATCATAAGTCTTATTAAAATTACCATTTATAAAAGTGAAAAATGATTTATTATACTCTTGGAAATAAGTAGCAAAAAATTACCATCTGGCATCCTTCCAGTTTGCCAACAAAGTAGTAAAGTTAAATAAAATGAGTCTCTCAGTTAGTAATTTTAAATAAATCACTGCTCACTGTAGTCTAGATATAAGTGGATTATTTATAAGACAGCTCAACTAAAGAACTGATTAAATTTTACAAAGAAAATGAATGAGAAAACAAAGGGTTGTTTTGTTTGTTTGTCTGTTTGGGTCTAACAGTGAAGATTTTTCAGAAAACTTAGCTGATATCAAAATTTTGTCAGATCTTTCTGAATTAGGACTAATGTTCTGAAACAAGACTCTTTATATATATATATGTATCCATGCACACACACATATACACAAATCCATCCAAGTATATATATATAATAACATAGTAATAACTCTTATGTGTTCTAAGAAGTAATTAATATAACCATTTTTCTGTCTTTTAGTGTTATTATCAAGGTGACTCCAAACAGAGCTCAGAGATAAATTAAGGCAAGCAGAGACTGAGAAAGATCACCCAGTAAACTGTTCTTGTGTTGCTTTACAAGTTCCTATAACATTTCTTTCTTGTTCTTTAGTGAAACTACTAAACTTCTTAGTGCAAAATATTTTGTACTTTCAAGACTTCTCGGTGTCTACTCCAAGAAGTCAGGGTAAAAAATATGTAGCCATTTCAAATAGGCATAGTGTAGAGTCATATCATACTTCTCTTGTACGCTTTTACCTTTACCTCCAAATCCCCCTTCCCATCTGATTACTAAATGTGGTGGTTTAAAAAGCCTTCCTATAGAACTACATAATTGTGCCACTAGGTCATACCATCCAGGAAAGATGAGCACCATTTCTCACGTGAATACCAGATTCCAGGCAATATTCCAAGAATTTTTATTAAATATCTTTAATCTTCCAAATCACTCTAGAAAACAGATACTATTTGTCTTCTTTATGTAATAAGTCCAAATATTCAAAAAAGTTGAACAACTTACTCATGGCAGCACAGTATAGAACAGAGAAGAAAGCCATATTTCAAATCCAGCAGTCCCAAAGCAAACTCTGAAACAGTGAAAAGAGGCGACAGTCATGGGAAAAAAATTAAGGATGCACTTCTATATTTAAAAAAGCACACATATCTCTAATTCATCAAACACATTTTATTATATAATGAAACCTCTAAAATCTAACAGAAGTGATTGCTCAAGAAAGAATATAGACTATTAATTCTTTTAAAAGTGTCTGAAGTGAACAAATGGTAGAGAATGTAATATTCAAGGTAAGAGGGAAGCTAAAAGGTGGAGAAGGATGTTGTGTTTGTCTGATTTGATTTAGAATGAGGATGGTGGTGATTTTGAATGAGACCGGGAATGCCGGAGAAAATGAGCAGCTTTGGGAATAGGGGGAAACATTATAGGTATTTGTATGAAATTGAGACTAGTTATTAAAGAATGTGGAGAAAATGAAAGACATCTTTTAATAGTTAGAAATATAAATAGAGGGACAAGGGCAGCAATACTTGGTGTGGTAAGAAATGGATCTGTAGAGCACAATGAGAGAATTCCAAGAACTATGGGAAGAGACCAGCGGAATAGCTAGCATGTGACAGAAGCAGTGATAGCCAAGTTTGGTGACACACTACAATGTAGTCACATATACTTTTGAAGTTTTAGCAGGAAAAAAATGCAGAAACGTGTAAGCAAAGAGAATATTTAAATCCAAAGATTGATTATTGTCCAGGCAGAACCTGTAAATCCACTACTAATTCTCTCAGTCCCCTGTAAACTAGTTATCAAACAACTATAAATTGCTGCTGAATATTCTTTTTAAAATTCATAATGAACGTCTAGGCACCTCGACAAAAGGGCCATCACATCACACAACAATACATCGAGCTAATGAATACTTACACGACAGGGAAAACAGCAATGGTGACTATTCTGAAAACTTAGATCCATCAAGATTTAGACAAAGCTCTGTAAACTGCACTGCCATTTCAAAAGCAATGTGACACTGAAGATCCTCAAATTAAAATGCTAGGCATTTAGCAGCAATTACCTAATGGATTTTCACTTCCATGGACGTATTCCAAATTTCTTATTTCTAAATGAAAAGTGTGCAGCACCATTTCTCTTTGGGAGCTCGTGTGAAGTGGGGGCTCCTGCCGCTTTGCTTCTTTGAGCAGAGCTCAGAGAAAAGCATTTCCCAGGAAGACACACATGAGAAGGTGGAAGTGTGTGTGACTATATCACTTTTTGTCACCTGATTTGGATTTTACGTATTAGCTGTTCTGAATAATACATGAATGGAATATAAAACATACGAAAATTCTTAGGAAAGGCCCTCACTCTGCATATGTCCTAGCTGCATTTCAAGCTAAATTAATTGCCCTCTTTTTTTTAATTCTCAAGCAGAAAGTCTGCTAACTGAAATATATATTAATGTGGTATATAACCATACATTCAGTTCCATGGAGATTTTTTTCTTTATGAATATTAGAAGCCTTCTAAGCTAACTAAATAATTTGGCTTTCTGTTTTTAAAAGAAATAGGAAATAGAAAAACTGCAAACTCTTATTGGTCCTATCTTTTGGTAAGAAAAAGATGAAGTTTTACTCCGTTTGGGTTCCCTGTAAAGCAGAGCTGGAAGGGAGAATGGACGCACTGACAGCTTACTTGGAAAATGTAAACCCAGGGCAGCAAGAGTATGCAAAAGGGGAAATGTGATATAGGAAGATGTAAAGGGGTGTCCCATTGTATACTACCATGCTGGCGACTGCGTTACAATGAGACGTGAAGAGGGGAGTAACAGGTCACCCAGCAGAAACATCCACTTGGCCTCATCCATGAGAAGAGAAAAGAAATGCATTGTTTCTTCCTGATTCCCCCATTCTCCTGTTTCCCACTGGTCACAGTTTGCACCATTGGGAAGTAATTCCCTTGCATGTCCATGTTGCATCATTGGACCTTTGCAGCGGCCGTTTCAGATGTCAGATCTCATACTCTACAGTGTGTTCTTTCATCCAAATTCAGAAGTGAAAGGTGACAGAATCTCTGGGCACGTGGCTGGCCATCATATCTACATGGGAGCAACTAAGGAGAAGAGTAGAGCACTCCTAGGGGAATTGCTGGCCATCCCCAGATAGTGGAAACTTTTGGGCCAAAAGGAGTTGGTCAAGCACTTTAAGCAGAGCAAGTAGTTGAGGAGATGCCAAGGAATCCCAGATGGTGCATAAAATTTGAGTTTGATACAAAGACCAATAAATTACAAACACAAAACATTCCATTGATAATAAGAAGAATTTATATTTGGTGAATGAAAAGTAAAACAGAACCGAGTATTGCTGCTCTTTAAGGATTTGTTGAGTAAATGATCAGAGAGAACAGACACAAGGAAAACTGCTCTCTGAATCCACAACGGAAACAGGAAGTGGTTCGTTAACTTTTGTTTTGATTTGTAGGGGTGACTGGTTTGGGATGTTACGTTTGTTTTGTCTTTTGGAGAACAGGAGTTTGATTGAAATGTTTAATGTAAGGAATCATGAACAAAGATAAAAAGTAACTGTCACTTCATGGAAAATGATAGTTGTAAGTCAACTACAGCACAACTGGTTTCCATTGATGGCAGATAGTGAAAATAAAAAGTGGATAGTCACCAGAGAAAGCCTCTGTTATAAAAATTCTTTTATTTTCATCATTCAACAAAACTGTGTTGAAATAAAAAACCTGCCACGTTAAATACCTCACAGAATTCTTTTTAAGTTTTGGCACGGTGTTGGGATTTTACTTCCACATATAAAGCTAGTTTTGTTTTCTCTAGTTGTATATTTCTCCAGAGATAAAGTTAGAAATAGAAAATTTTATAAAAACCCTCACTTGACTGGCTCCTATATTGAGCTAAAATATTAAGCATTTTCAAAACATATATTTATAATTCTATTAGGATATTTTGGAGGCAGGGAAAAGAACTCTCAGAAAGTAGAAGATAGATCATTAGAGATTGAGTCTTACATATAGTAGAGCCTCATTATTCACAGATTCCATATTTGTGAATTCACTTATTCTCTAAAATTTATTTATAACCCCAAAATCAATACTCGGGCACTGTCATGGTCATTCGTGGGCATACACAGAGTGGTAAACAGTCTGAATTGCTTGACTGAATTGCTTGTATGCTCCCAGCTGAGGGTGAGCAAGGGAACACTCTGCCTCCTTGTGTCAGCTTTCATTCTGCAAACAAATGTGCTTCTCATGATCTATTTAGTGCTCCACTTTCCACATTTTAGGGGATTTTGTTGATGATTTCACTGTTTCAAATGGCCCTGAAGCATATTGCTGACCAGCCACTTAGTGCTACTAAGCACAGGAAGGCCGTGATGTGCTTTACGGAGAAAATACTCCTGTTGGATAAGCTTCCTTCAGCCATGATTGTACTGCTGTTGGTTGAGTTCAATGTTAATAAATCAGCAATATATATTAAACAAATTGTCTTTAAACAGAAACACACATAAAACAGGCTATGTACTGTTGAGTTGCTGAACATGTTATGGCCACAGGCTCACAGGAACTTCACTCTGAATTTCCTCTAGGAGCCATGATTCACTATGTGATAATTCATTGCTCTTGGTGACTTTATAGAACAAAACCACCATGAATAATGAGAACTGGCTGTATTTGGAAAAGAGAAACAATAAAAAATTATATTAAGGTTATTCCAAATTCTATTTGAATGGGAGAAGTCTTGATTTGGGGTGAGATCTGCCACTGAAAAATTGCAGAATAATAGGGAGCTAAACAGTCCATCCTTCCTTTGCTCACTTCCTTATAAAGAGTTCATGGGATAATCAACAGAAAATACTTTGGATAATGATGGGGTGGAGAAGGCCCAATAAATGGCATTCTCCTTCTCAAGTTCAAAACTAGTTGAGGGGCAAACACAGGCATCAGATAAACAGAGTTCAAATTGTGAGCTTTATTACCAACAAAAGCTACAGTAAAGGATACATATTGGATGCTCGGCTAAATGCGCTAATAGTGAACTCCAGACTTAGGTGCATTCACCCAGCCAGGCACAGGCACTGCTGATAAATTGTAGGTACACTTGTTCAGGGTCAGAGTCTCTTCTACAAATTTATAGGCTGGAAGAGAAGGGATGAGGGATGCTCCTTTAAAATAAAATGAGCAAAATTAAAAGTCAGGGGAAGACTGACTAATCTTGCTCTCATCAAAGACGTAACTCACTTCTTCTTCCCTGGGGAAGAGTGAATGCTGCAAGATTCTAGGAGGGTTCCTCGTCCTCCACATGGAACCAGAAAATGAGGGAGAAGAGGGCCGTTACCACATCCTCTGGAGCCATTTCATTGCATTGTAAAAACAAGTCATTTAACAAAATTCTGATTGCACTTTGGTGCCATACAGGTCTACCTGCCTCTAGAAAAAGCTGGCATCATCACAGCAAGAATGATCATTTAGAGCTCTAAGTGTCTTAAAGTGTCAAGTCCCAAAACATCTGAATAAACCAGCTTAACAGGCTAGCTTTCACTATCATAGAATTAAGAATTCCTCCATTTTGTAAAAATTAATATTACTGTAGTCTAAATATGTCTAAAAGCTCAGAGTTCAATGTCAGTAACTATCATCTAAATTGAATGGTGGTTTGTCCATTCAAACTGACTAGAAATGCATCTGAGAAGGAATTAATTCTCTGTTTCAATTACTGGATTTTATAAGGTCACAACCTTGAAAAAGGTACAGTGGGGCACTCATGGCTTCTAAACCCCAGTTGTAGTCACTGTCCCCAATCATTTAAGGCTATGTTTTAACTAATGCTCCATATGTGTAATTAATTAATTAATAGAAAATGGCCTTTACTGACTAGTCAGATAAGTACGTTTGCACAAGAGTGTAACTGCACCCCTCACTTGTCTTTTTTAACTCCCTCAGTTGTGTCCTAATTTAAGACTTCCAAAGCCTAGTCATCAGTGAGTTGCTGATTTGTATAACCTTATCTCTAAATTAGATGATCCACAGAATTTTGTTTAGAGTGTTGTTTGTGATACCTCATGTTAAGTTAAATATTAAGTTCTTTTTGGTTTACAATGTAATGTGCCATGAAACAGAGATAACTGTAACCATATAGTCATGAGCCACATAATGAGGTTTCAGTCAATGACAAATGCAATGATGGTCCCATAAGATTAGAACAACATAGCCTAGGTGTGTAGGAGGCTATACCATCTAGGTTTGTGTAAGGGCACTCTATGATGTTTGCACAATGACAAAATCGCCTAATGATGCTTTGTTCTCCCTTCTTAAGCGTCAGGTGTACTAAAACAAAATAAACGGAAAAACAAATGAACAAAAATCCTCAATATCACTTGAGGATTTGTGTCAGGGACAAATAGGATTTGGATAATTTAGCCCAGAAACCATTTGTGATGCTCATTCTTCAATGTTCACTTTAGTACAGATTGAAGCAATGTCTCCAGTGAAGAAAATTGGATGGTACTGCTCAAAAAGAAATCTATCCAACCATTATTCTCTATGAGTTAGATAGAAACATTGATATTCGTAGAATCTCAGAAGACTATTAAGACTGAAAAAAGGAATCTCAGTTTATTAAATCTATTAAAATATTATTAGCAAAAATGAGTTAAATTACGTAGTCTTGAGTTTTATTAATACTTAATGGATAATAATCTATGTTTATATTATTAGACATTTTTTGCAAACTATTTGAAATATTGAATTGAGTGCAGACATCATTCCCTCACTGCACTGTGGCGACGACTTTGTCATTGGCCAGCAGTGTTGTAAGTGTGGGGTGATCTCTGTACTCTCCATTCAGTTCCATTAGTACACTTGCTTATACTTGCACCATACAGTTTTAATTTCCACATTTGAGTACATAAATATGCTAATTTTGTTCTACTTCAAGATAGTTATTTTGGCCCCTTAAATTTGCATATGAATGTTCAAATTAGCTTTTCAATATAAATAAAGTATATATAACCTTCTGGAATTTTGAATGAAACTGTTTGAAATTTATCTTTCAATTGTGGAAGATTTGACATCTTTATAATATTGAATGTTTCTATCCGTGAGAATGATATATTCCTTTATTTATGTGATCCTTTAAATTTTCTCTCAACAATATTATGTAGTTTTTATTTTTGCTATTCAATTTAATCCTGACACTTGACATTTTTGATATTATAAATGGTATATTTATTATTTTTATTGTTTTTGGTAAGGGAGATTTGCCCTGAGCCAAAATCTGTTGCCAATCGTCTGTTTTTTTTTTTTTTTTTGGTTGAGGAAGAGTAGCTCTGAGCTAATATCTGTGCCAATTTTCCTCTACTTTTTATGTGAAATGCCTCCGCAGCATGGCTGATGGGTGGAATGTCTGCTCCTGGGGTCCAAACTAACAAACCTGGGCTGCTGAAGTGGAAGGTACAGAACTTTAACCACTCAGCTACAGGGCCAGCCTCCTACAAATGCTTTTTTTAAAATTTGATTTTCTTTGTTTGTTGGAGTATAGAGAATACATTTTTTATTTTTTACATTGATCTTATATCCATAAATCTTATAAAATTCACTTTTTAGTCTTTAAACTCTCTCTGTGGTTTCAAGTCTTCTTTACGTACAAAATCACGTTTTCTGCAAAGAATGACACGTTCATTTAATTCTTTCTAATCTTAGTATCTTGTAAAAATACAATGGCTAGAACTTCTAGTACAATTGTGAATAGAAGTAGCAATAGTGGATATTCCTACTTTATTTATATCTTAGGGAAAACTTTTGCTATTTCACTGTTATGTTGGAAATTTGCTATAGAATTTTGTAGGAAGATATCGTGGGGGAACTAGTTAGAGGAGCTATTCTATGATTCATTTCTTTCCCAAATCCCTGGAGTGTTGGTGATGCAGGATCAACAATATTATAATAAATAAAGACAAAGATGTCCTGTAAAGACAGGACACCCCTTGTTCCAGATTGTTTATGGTAAACTAAACTATGATTTATGGTTTTAAGAGTCATAGACCCCTGAAAAATATCATGCAAACTCTAAATCTCTGGGATATAAAATAGGGCTGTTTCATAATCTAAAAGATCTATGCTCTGAGTATTCTAAATTACTTAGTATACAAAGTTACAAAATGAAGTTATATAGTATATGAAGTTACTGGGCCAGAGAACACTCGTCCAAGAGGGAAGAAAAGATTACAGTCATTGCCTTAGATGTCCCAACCCTCTTTTTGCTTCCTCTGAGCCTCTTCATTGCCTGCATCCTTGAAATATTTAGTAAAGTTGATACTGGATAAGTTTTCTGATTCATGTGAGTATGCTTTGATTAATCTTGCTTAATATTAAAATGGCCAGCAAGGAAGGATATGGCTGTCATAAATTGATGCATTTTATCATAAATTGCTTTTTTTACCCCTTTTGAGATAATCATGTGGGTTTCTTCCTGTATTCTGTTAATAAGGTGACTTACACTGAATGATTTTCAAACGATAAAGTGACCTGACATTCCTGGAATAAGCCACATGAATTGCGATATGTGTGTGCTTGTGTGTTTCACTGAAGTCTGATCAATCTTTGTCTCAACTGACATATTTAATCAGTTAACATTTAATGTAATAACTGATACATTTGGATTTAAGTTTACTATCTCATCCTTTGTTTTCCATGTCCATATTTTCTGTTCTTTTTCTCTTGGCTTATTGGATTAATCAAGCACTACTAATAGTAACATTATTATTGTAATTATCCTTACCATTATTATTATCTTATTTGACCCCCCATCACCTTTAGCTCCTGAGTTTTACAACTTTTTATTATTCCTTTGGTGGTTGCTCTAGATATTTCAGAGTACAACATTTAACTTATTACAGTTTACCTTAAATTAATAATTTTAATATTTCTCAAACAATACAAAATTATTACCGCATTTTAATTCCCTTTATGCAATTTCTGCCTTATTGCTATTGTCACCATATGTTTTAATTACATGTGTGTTTTAAACTCAGAAAAGACATTATATCGTTACTATTTTTAAACAAGGGATACTCCTTTTGAGAAAACCCCATATTTACTCTTTCTATTTCTCTTCGTTCCTTACTGCCTTTCTGTATTTCCTGCATGGCTCATTTTCTTATTTGAAAAAAATCCCCCTTATGTTTAATATAATCATTTTCTCTGTTTACGTATTCTCTCAACTTTTCTTTGTGTGAAAAAAAGAATTAAAGGTTGGGTGTTATTTAAGTTCTTTAAATATGTAATCCATTGTCTTCTAGCTTTCATTGTTATGCTGAACAGTCTTTCATAAATCTTCCTTTACTTCTTTGAAAGTAATATGCCAGTTTTCCTCTGGCTGGCTTTAAGATTTTCTCTTTGTCCTTGGTTGCCAGATGACAAATTTTGGATGTCCAAGTGTTATTTTCTTCATATTTATCCTGCTTATATCATATTGTATCTATGGATTGATATATTATTTTGTCAGTATTAAAAACTTATTTTTCAGTACTTATTGAATATTGATTTTGTCAAATTCCCTTCTTCGTCTGCTTCTAGGATGTCAAAAATATGCTTATGTCCAAAATATTCACCATGCCCCAGGTGTGTCATATATTAACTTCAGTTTTGTTCCTTCCACATTTCTTTTTCTTGCTTTACTTCAACCTGGATATATTTTACTGACTGAACCTCCACTTCTCTATTCCCTTCTGTCACATCTAATCAGCTTTGAAGCACCTTTGTGAAATTCTTGATTACATTTATTGTATATTTCAGTATTTGAACTTCCATTTGATTCATTTTTTGGTTTTTTTGTAGATTATAATTCTTTGGCAAAATTTTCCCTCTTTTCTACAGCCCATTTATCATAGTTTTATCAGATCCATGTGTGCTAACTTCAATATGTAGATTTCCTGCAGATCTCTGTTCTTTTTTCCTCTTGGTTGTGTATCCTTTGGTCTTGTTTATTGGTAAGCCTGGTAATTTTTTGTTGACAATATTGTGTAGGAAAAATATTATATAGAATCTTGATATCTTCCTTTAAACAATACTAAATTTAATTTTAGCAGAGAGGTAAAGAATAGGCAGGTAACTTTGATCCAGTTGAGGTTGGATTTTAGCATTTTATTGGGCTGCACTATTTCCAGTTAGCATAATTCTTTTTTTTTTAATTTATTTTTAACCATTTTTTTTCTGCTTTATCTCCCCAAACCCCCCAGTACACAGTTGTATATCTTAGTTGCAGGTCCTTCTAGTTGTGGGACGTGGGACGCCGCCTCAACGTGGCCTGATGAGCTGTGCCATGTCTGCGCCCAGGATCGAACCCTGGGCCGCCGCAGCGGAGCGTGCAAACTTAATCACTCGGCCACAGAGCCGGCCCCCCAGTTGGCATAATTCTTAATGTTTACTCTTTTTTCTAAGACATAGTAGTTACTCTTTGAGCAAAGCCCTCTGTAGTTTCAGCTAAAAGTCTGAGGTATTTAGCAGGACCCCGATATTTTGAAGGGTCCTGAAACTTTACCTATATATTACCAACATTGTGAGATTATTTACATATCTGATCATACCTTTATCCATATACCTGCTGGTTTCTACTTGTTTTCTTACAGCGTCCCCTTGCATACGCAAAAAACAACAAACATGCCAGAGGAAAGAGTGAACAGTATTTGGAGCTCGTTTTTATAGGGTTTGCTTCTCTTTGAGAGTTCAGCCCCTTGGAAATCCTAGGTGCCTTGACTTCCTGGAAATCCACGCTTTGTCTCCTCTGCCCAGTAAGAATGCTTTGGACTCTAAGCAACATGCTTTAGTCACTGCATTAAAAATTATCATTTGCCTGAGGGAAAAAAAATATGTGAATGTGAGAATAATTCAGTATATTTGTCATCTCTCTAGCAGAGAAGAAAGCCCTCAAGCGCTGGCTGCCTCAGTCAATCTCTTATGCTTTCAAACAGTTCTTTTATATTTTACATCCTACTGTCCTGGTTTCCCTTTGTTGAAAGACCTAATCTGATACAAACTGTTCTGTCACAGCCGGAAGCAGAAGCTCTTATCATGACATCATTATTGTCAAATTTATCCGAAATAATAATACAACCAATAACCTTATATTTGCTTAATACAATTAATATAAAAGATTCATTTACAGGGCTGGCGCAGCAGTTAAATTTGCACATTCCACTTCGGCAGCCCGGGGTTCACCAGTTCGGATCCCAGGTGTGGACCTACACACTGCTTATCAAACCATGCTGTGACAGGCATCTCACATATAAAGTAGAAGAAGACGGGCACAGATGCTACCTCAGGGCTAATCTTCCTGAAAATAAAAAAAAAAAGATTCATTTACTAAAGGGAAATCTACAGAAAGTGAAAGTGAATTTTTATTTTTATTTTCATTATTTTTATCCTATCTGATTTCTCAAATATCTAAACCAAATGCACACCTCTGATGTGCGAGAGGTGTAGAAATAAAAGAGACTTAATTTTCACCAATCTAACATCATGTCTATTTCCTAAAAGATCACACATTATATGATTTCATTTGTTTGAAATATTCCGAATAGGTAAATTCATGTACGCAGAATGCAGATTGGTGGTTGTCAGGGACCAAGGGAGGGTGAAGTGAGGAATAACTGTTTAATGGCTATGGGGTCTTAATTTGTGAACATTTTGATGAAATGTTTTAGAAATGTTTCGAGCTAGATAGAGGTGGTATTTGCATAACATTGTGAATGTACTTAATGCCACTGAATTGTTCACTTTAAAACGGTTAATTTTGTTGTGTGAACTTCATCTCAAAAACATCTTATATATGGTCATATATTAAAGCTATGATTTGTTGTTAGTGCTATCAAGTCAATTCTGACATCTAGCACCCCTGTGCACAGCAGAACAGAACCCTGCTCAGTCTTTTTTGTGCCATCTTCTCACCTTCCGGTCCTATGTCGGACAAGGCTCCACTGCTATTTATAGGGTTTTCATGGCCAATTTTTTCAGAAGTGGGTGGCCAGGTCCTTCTTCCTAGTCTGTCTTAGTCTGGAAGCTCTGCTGAAACCTGTCCACCATGGGTGACCTGCTGGTATTTGAAATACCAGTGGCAAAGCTTTCAGCATCACAGACACATGCAGCCACTACAGCAGGACAGCTGACAGACGGGTGGTGTGGGTCCTTGACCAGGAAATGAATCCGGCTGCTGTGGTGAGAGCACCAAATATTAACCACTAGACCACCAGGGCTGGCATAAACGTATTATTACTTTCAAAAAATAAATAAAAGTGAGTTATTTAGGGAGTAATAATAATCAGTATATGACCAAAATCTGAAAAGCTACAGTAATCCTAGAACCATAAAGAAAATATACAGGGGAAAATTTTAAATGCATTTGGTTTGAGGAAAAAGGCAAAGACCATCAGACAAGGTACATAAGGGAAGAATTCTTGTGAAGAAAATAACAAGATAAATATTAGCCTGCAATAGAATCTTCGATTGGTATTATGGGAAGCATAGAAAAATATCAGTACTTAATATTCTGAGCCTTCCTATCAGCACTTATAGTTCATTATAAAAGGACAGTTAAGCTTTCCCTTCATCCCCTAGTTAATATACAAACTTTCCAGAAAGAAAAGATACAGCATATGTGGTTTTATCCATACGTAAAACGTCTTAGTACAAAATAACAGTAGAAAAGAAAAGAAGCCATGATTGAAAATATTCAACCAACAATTTCCACAATTTTCTATCCTCAAACTAATACCCCAGAAACTCACAATTTAGGCTTCCCAAATTACCTAGATTTTATGAATTCTAACAAGATTTTTACATGTATGTGCATGCATGATCATACAGACACACAATCAGAAAGCAGCAACACTCAGTCCTATTAAAGAACATTCTAAGCACTATACAAATTGACTACTTCACTATTTTTGCCCAAGAAAAATTATTAAGTCAAACTGTAAGCTGACACAGATGCAGATATAGCAGTCAATCCAGAGACAATGTATGAGAAGACTTAGGTTAACTCCCTAGAGAATTTAAGCAAGATAAATTACAGGCTTCTGCAGAATGCATTAGAGATATGTCAGCCATCGGCAGATGCTTTTAAAATGAAAGGCTTGTTGAAAATGAGGGATCTGTGTAATGCTAAAAGGATGCCAAGTAACACCAGTATGTCCTGGAATTGCAGATACCACTTTATCTCAGGGTGGGAGCAGTTGACTTCCTGGAAGATCAGTGGCATTATCAAAAACATTGTTTGAAAATTACGAAAAAAAAAAGAGAACAGTACAATGTATTAATGCTCACCATATGACAAACCATATGCCATCTACATTCCTCACACCATATTTTCATGGAAGATTGGTAGAAGAACTAATGTAGAATATTGCAGCACATTTTATTTAGGAAAACTCATAGAATCAAATTTTAGTTACTTATCACAATGGTTAGGATATTCCAACAAAGCAGAGAAATTTGTCTGGTAATAATCTACCATATGAGGTATCTACTCAAAACTCTAAATATTTTTCATCACAAAAACCACGTCATGAGTTTTAAGCTATAAAAATGAGGTTTAAAACTAAAGGAATAAGGGACCAGCCGGGTGGTGCAGCTGTCAAGTTCGCACGATGTGTTCTGGCAGCCCAGGGTTGCCAGTTCGGATCCTGAGCTCTGACCTATGCACCGCTTGCCAAGCAATGCTGTGGCAAGCGTCCCACATATTATGTAGATGAAGATGGGCATGGATGTTAGCTCAGGGCCAGTCTTCCTCAGCAAAAAACAAGAGGAGGATTGGTGGCAGATGTTAGCTCAGGCTAATCTTCCTCAAAACAAAAAACTAAAGGAATAGACCACCAGGAATCAAGACATCTGCTTCAAGTTCTCATTTATTTCAAATTCTCGCTGAAGTAACTAAAGAAATAAAATATCAGGGAAAAATCTGTATTGCCATTCTAAGGTAGTAAAGGGGACCATCCACTTTGCAAACACTCAGTATTGTATTAGATTTCCATTGCTCTGTAACAACTCATCACCAACTTAGTGGCTTAAAACAGCACCCATTTGCTACCATAGTTTCTGTAGTCCAATCCTGGCTTAATGGTATTCTCTGCTTTGAGTCTCCCACAAGGCTAACATGAAGGTGTCTGCTTGTCTTTATTCCTTTCTGGAGCTTATGGTTTTTTACCAAGCTTATTCAGGTTGTAACGTTCCTATCCTGGATCCCTAACCTTCGCTACAAGAAGTTCAGGAAAGTTCACAACATGGCTGCCCCTTCTTCTAGGTCAGCAGAAGAGCCTCTCCCTGATGCTTCACCTTCTTTTAAAGGGCTTGACTGATTACTCAGCCTCATCCAAGTAAATCTCACTTTTGATTAACTCAGAGTTAACTGATTAGTAATGTTGTCATAGGAGTAAGAGCCTGAGATATTCACAGGTGCTGCCCACCCCAAAGAGGAGACAAATTTATAGGGTGTGTACACCAGGGCATGAGAATCCTGGGGGCCATCTTAGAATCTGCCTGCCACAGGTATTAATGAAGAATGCGGGACACATAAGCACATAAGACAACATTTAGGGAAGTATTGACCAGCCTTAGATCCATTGTATTTGAAATAAGTAGAGAGAATAAGGAGTGGTACCCATTATAAAATTTTCTTTGGTTTTTAAGGGACTACATATGAGAATGTTTTGGGGAGCTCAGAGCTGAAGTACACAGAGATTGAGGATTCCCCCGCAGAGTTCATAGTTTTTCCATGACACTGGGACTCCACAAAGGGGGGCAGGACTAATGAAGCTGGATTACTTTAATGGAGCCTTCTTTCTTTGCGTAAGAACCGTCCACCATCACCTACCCTATGCCAATTCTAAGAACCCTAGAATTTTAGGTCTTAACTTTATCGTCAATTTCCTTGCTTTAATTTGTGCAGTTAATCTTACAGGATGGATAAAAGTGATGGTACATCTTTGATTCATGTATTCACTGGTATATTATGCTGAGATTGAATGGGTGAATGCAGATGATTGCTTATTAGGGTTAATTCTAACATTCTCGTGTTTAACATCTTTATATAAATGTTTTATGGCTTTAAATTTAGGAAGATTCATTTTTGTCCTAAGCCTATTAAATTTGCCTGACCCTTGAACAAGCTAAGATCCAATTAGCTATTTTAATTACATAAATAAATAAATAGAATATCAGAATCCAATATACAAATGTATTATTAAGGTTTAACTTGAGAGAACTAAGATCTATAAGTAAATCTTGTTTAAATTAAAATCCTTCAATAATTTCCTTTGAAGAGAAAAAAAGAGGTATTTTTTTCTACCATCTTATAAATCCCCTTTTAAAAAGCAACTATTTGAATTTCTAATCATCTCATTTTTTGTTTACAAATATTCTGTACAAAAATTAAAATAGAAGGATAATAGAATAATTTTCTATTGTTTATGTCATCACATTACAGAAACAGAGCTACAGTTTAGAATTATTAAAAATGATCTACTTCAAGTTTCTCATTTGCTATAAGAAAATTTGACATTCAAATAATGGTAAACACTTCAGATGAAGGCACTGAGACAAGATTAGTGCACAAATGCAGAAATTATCTACATCTAAGTTGTCTAAGGAAAGTAATCTTAAGACATAAATTATTTAAAAATCAATAAACTATCTTGAACAGTGTCAATTCCATCTTATTCTACAAGAATTATGACTTCCTAATACCATTTGGATCTGGTCTTGGGAAATGTGGCACAGTGAAATGTTCAGACCAGTGAAGAGTAATCTAGTTTTCCACAATTCTCAACCAGTTTGGCCTTGGTATTCAATAGCTCTCATGAGCAAAAAGAAAACAACAATAATTAGAAACATTAGAAATTGACACAATTGCAGCCTCTAAGCAATGGCATAAGTGTATACTCTAGGTCAACAAGCAAAATTTTGCCAAAGTTCTCAAACCCCTGGCCCCAGAGTTAATCCTCTTAATGTCATGGAAAGGAGGTGGGTGGGGTCTGGGTCCTCAAACACTTTGAAGGAGTTGGGCCATCAAGGTCCTCTCATGAAATAATTTTGCTTGTAGTAGTTTGATTGTACTTTATGGAATAACAATTCTGTAAGACGGAGATAGGGTTCCAGGCCATAATTCCTTTAATCCTCAAAGGTTATCTGATAACCTTCAGAGATGAAACTGAAAGGTCATCGGTAGTAATCAAATGGGAAAGATTATTCTTGACTTTATAGGAAAGATCTATTTCATTTTCATTTCATTTTCTAAATAAGAATCTATAGGACTTAGACAAAGTCAATTCTCCTAAAGGATTAGATTCTTTTTGTGATTCTTTATTGAACTCATTTTCAAAAGTCTGTTTGATTTCTAAGCCACAGTTTCTGTATGATTGTTTTCATGTGCAATGATTTATCAGCTGCCATGTGCCCCTCAGATAAATTTAAAAATTGTTCCCCGTAACAGGCAGAGCCTTATTTTTAACAAAAATAATTGAAAAGGCACCAGGGGCTCCTTGAGAACTCTGACTGTGCCGTTGCAAGAACACCATTTCCTGAATCAAGTCAATAAGAAAGCAGCATGAGAAATAGGTTCCGAGCAATATAATTTTTCAGGAGAACAAGTAGACACCAGCTAATATTTGGAGAGTACTCTGCAATCTGAAGAAAAGGGGAAATATATAAACGTCCTTTCCAACCAAGTCCAGTTGTTTACCAGCATCATTTTAGGGCTCCATCTGTTTGTTTGTGATTCCAACTATTGTAGGAAAATAGTTAATGTCCCGCTCATTAAAATTCCTTGTTTTACTATATAGTGACAACATTATCTATCCTGACCAATCTACAATTAATCTATGCTGATCTATGGGGCAATGATAACTACCACAGGACAGGACCCAGGTTATAAATAGTATTACTATTGAACATTCGCATGGGTAATTATGAATCCTTCATTTCAGCTATTCAAGCAGGCAAGCATGTACTCTAAATATAATGAAGAGAATGAGTTTATTTGAATAAAAATGTGATATTTTGTAATAAACAAGAGAATGAGTTTGTTCCTGCACGTTTAGTTGTTTATGTGAAAAAAAAAATGCACCCTTGAGACAGTTGGTCATGGGGCCAGGTATAAGCAATACATGGGTAGCATAATTCTAAAGCTGCGGCTTCAATAGCAATCATTTTTATGGCTTGTGCATAAATATATGCAGATCTTGATTTGTTGAAGATCATGCCTTGTACCACTGGTTCTGCCACTCCAGTTCTTCATTTCTCTTCCTTTCCCTCCACCTTGCTTTTCCCCTTTTATTTCTTTTTTCCTGCCTATTTCACTGTAAAGTCTTATTACAGGGAAACAAGATTGTAAAACAAAAGGTGGTGTTGGGGAGAGTGAGAATAGGATTCTCCTTCCTTCCTTAGGCTGAATTGTGACTTCAGAGTGGCTTAGCAAAAACCTTATGAAGACTTTGTCCTAGTTTTCTAAGAAAATTGCTTTGGAACATTCTCTAAGACTAACTCATTAATAGTGGAGCTTATTAAGAAAGACTTTGCTACCCTTAGTCCATATTCTTTTAAAATACAAATGAAATGGCTTGTCAGGCTTTTCAGCCTACTTTTTACCAGATAAAACTGGTAAATTATGAAGTTTCTTTTCTCTGTTAATCTGTTTTCATACAAACAACCTCAGTAAAATGATTTACCAAGGACTCACAGTTATAACCTGTCCACTGGGGCTCTGAAAATAAAAATTCCCCACCTATGTCACAGTAATCACCTCTGAAATTATGCTATTTTGTCCTGTTAAAAGTGTTGCAAATCTGACAAACATTTTATTTTGAAAAGCATTTTAAATTTTATTTTGCTTTTTAATTGATAAATTTTTAGTCTTTATTTAATTCCTTAAAATGATTTCATGGATATTTTATAATTCCTAAATGGTTCATGCATGTTTATACAGAAACAGGAGATAAAATGGATGACAGAAAGCATATTGAAAAGCCTCCAAGTGATTTCTTCGATATGTAAATAGATAGCTGAATTAGTTTCTGACCATCACAATGATAAATTATGTTCTTATTTCAAAGTCTTTAGGTCAAGTAAACAAAATCCTGTCTGCTCCATTTCTTCTCACACTTTGGCTTCTTTCTCATAAGTTCTATGTCACATTGTTAGAAAAAAATTCAATCATTCCCTAGAATCTAAATTAACCAAATTGGAAATTGTATTTTGTCATGAGTTTTCCAAGACTTCCATACAGATCTCAAAGTTAGTGTGTTTTTACATATCCATTTCATCAGCTACATATACTAACTGTTGTTGGTAATTCTCTTTACTACAGCAACAACAACAAAATTCCTTCTCTTTCTCTTACCAAGTTAAATGTCTGCCTATGCTATTTTTCTACAAAGCTGTGCTTAACCTCAAGTTCTTAATAATTTATTATTAAAACAATACTATGAATAAAACAACCAATATATGAATATTTCATCTAGTATATAACATATATCTACAGACATCTCATTTGAGCCTCATAGCAACCACACAAGATCAGTAAGTGGATATTATTATTCCACCATTTTATGGATAAGAAAATAGTTTATAAGAGGTAAATGCTATTTTCTTAAGGCCACTTAGGTGATAAATAGAAGAAGAAGAACACAAATGCAGATGTTCAAACTCAAAATTTCAGTATGAACCAGTCTCTGCTAGGATCTGGGAATATAAAGATGAATGAGAAATGGCCTGCCCTCCAAGAGCTTACTATCTACTCTCATAGGATTATGGTTACTACTCTGTGGGCAGGAACAAATAGGAGCTTTTAGTTCAGTTTGACTAGTCTGAAAGGATTGCTGAAAACTATCATCCTGAACTGAGTCTTGAAGACTGAATAGGATTTTGCCGGGTATAGTCTATAGGAATGGGGTAGGAAGACTCTTTCCAAAAAAAAAAAGAACAACATGGTGCAGAAAGGGGAGTAGACCCAATTTCAGAAAGATAGAAGAGGGGTGAAACAGAAAGGGTTAGTGAGTGAGCTGAAAAGTTAAGATAATTGAGGAAGTTGAATAATTGGGCTCTCTTCCAGAATGTTATGAGCAACTATTAAAGGGTTTTAAGAAAAGAAGTGTGTCGTACACATCTTTTAGATAGATTTCTGGCAACAGTATGAATATATTTGAGTAAAACAACCCTAGAGGCAGGGGGTCCAGTTGCTGCTAAGAGATGATAAAGGCCTGAACTAGGATAATAGAAATTGAACTGGATAGGAAAAGATATGTTTAAATCAGATTAAATGGGTAAGAGTTTACAAATGATCGGATTAGGGAATGAGAAACATGGAGGATTCAAGGTTGACAGCCTGAATGGAAGATAATGGGATCCTCAACTAAATGAAGTAATAGGTGAAAAGCTAGTTTTAGGAAAGACAATGTGCGTGTTTAATCTGGGACAAAATAAGTAATGTTAAACAAGTTCTTGTGAATATAGACCTTCAGGAGAGCAGGGGAGAAACTGGGTGTGCAGATTTGGAAGTCTTCTGAATATTTGTAAAAATTAAAAATGAGAGCAAATCATATCTTGTAAGAATTGCATGTCACATGAAAAGGACAATGAGCAGGAAAAAGAAATCCAAAGAACATTAAGAGTTAAAACTCAGAGCAGAAAAAAAATGATCAGAAAATAGCAATAAATGGCATAGCATCAGGAGTAGAGTTTAAAGAAGAAAGCTGTGGTCAACAGCTTCAAATGCAGAAAGAAGTTCAGTAACTGAAAACGATAGTAGGATTTGGTGCTGGTTAACATTTTTTTTTTTTTTTTTGGTAAAAAATCATCTTTAGAGGTTTGTTCTTCCTTTGAATCCTCTGGGGAAATGCTTCTTTTAACTAGTACTACAGAATCATGATTGTTTTTCTTGCTTTATTAATTCTGCAATGAGGTGCAGAAAACGGAAATAGAAAGATGAGGATCCCTTAGCCCCTTTACTATCCACTTCGGTCTTGACAGTTTCCACTCTATTTAAATCCTTAAGTGGAAGTATGATGCTTGGTAAACAGCTTCTGACTGTGGTGTTCTTAAACCAAGCCAGGAAGTGAGATGCAGTCTGTAATTCATCTCTGTATAAATTGAGGACTACACATCCACAAACATACTGCTCTGAGGATCCTTCTTGACTTTTGGCTTGTCCACAAGGTTCTCCCTGAGTTGACTTTTCCTCCTAGGAGCCATTGCATCACATTAATGCTTATTTCTGTTCCTGGTGGTTGTGTAGTGAATACACACTATGCTTTTTTATTGCCTAGCACCTAAAATCCTCATTCAAATGGAAAATTCCCTACTTTTTGAAACCTGTGAGAGGCAGATACCACACCTTCTGTTGAAGTTGACAGTGCCAGCTACCTACTCACCCAGTGTTCAGATGACTCGCCTGTTTTTTCTCAGATCCGTTTCTTCCCCTTCTCCACTCAACTCTGTATCACAGGAAACTGCGACAGACTTCTAGGGAGGTTAGGTCACTGGAAGGCAGTGATGGATATTTGGAACAGGAGAGGAAGGGACAAGTTAGGCAGGGTATTTGTCTCTCATTCTGTTCAGGCATATCTGTTGCATCTTCTCTATGATTATCTCCTGGGACAATTTGTCCCTTATAGTCCCAACATTCTCTAGGTATTCCTCAATTTATTTTTAGTCCAACCAAATCTCCCTCTCTTCTGTGTTCTGGTAGCACCCATTTTCCTCTAGCCCCAGGAGTATTAGTAGCTTCCTCTTGTTGCTAATCTCTGGATGGTCTCCCTGGCCTCCATTTGGCTACTCAGCTCTTCCATCACCTGCATTACCAATCCAGTGGGTTTGTAACACCAAATTGTTTCTCGGTCTTACAAACTAGACTAGACCCTGAATACCTCACTCAGCCTCCTTGGTAGCTAGGATGCCGGCGTGTCTCAGGACCCAACACATGCTCTGTACTTTGTCAAGGCTGCTGCTGCCATGATAAAGAGAGAACTGGACTGCAGAGAACCCTCTTGACAGTTACAATATGGGCTTCAGTATGGGTTGCAGTGCTAGCGATTCTAGCGATGGCATCCACTGCCCCATCTTATTATTGTCAGGGGTACAAGCTGCAATGTCCAGTGCTTAGTGGTAGCATCAGCAGTTTGGAAGTGTAGTTTGGAGCATTGTTACCTCTTCACTGAGTTTCTCAGCCTTCTAGGAAATTCTATACACTACGCTTTTAATTAATTCTTGGCCTAGGACGAGAGAATTTGTATCTCTTACTTACCACTAAGAACACTGACTGATACGTATTGAATCCTAGGAGTTACAGTCTTGAAACCAATAAGGAACAAGAAAATGTGACAGAGTTGTCAGGAATGAGCCTGATTCTGGCCAGCTCAGAGAGTTCCAATGCAATTCTGCTTGACAACGTCCTGAGTCTCAGATTTTGGGGCAGTAATTTGGGATGTTCTTCGTCAGAATGTGGAGCAGGTATGGTACAGAGATGTCTGCAAATTTCTCCAGACACTGGCTTAGTTCTTCTCTTTAGTCTGCAGCACTGTTGCATGGATTTGTGTATCTCTCTTCAGGGCTATCTCAGTGGAATCTTAGGAGACAGCTTGGTACTGCTCATCAGCCAAAATGTCACCACAGCATTCAGTCCCTATAAGTCATGCTGTGATCGATTGTTTATTTGCCTGTCTCTCTGATGGGACAGTGAGCTCCTTAACAACAAGCACTGTGTCACTTTGCTCCATATTCTATGACCTAGCAGAGAACAGGAAAGATATTCAGCAAATATTTACTGAAAAAATGAATGGATTCCAGAGAACCAGACTGAGAAACTAAAATTTTGTTCTGTTTTGTTTCTGAAAATACAATTATGGAATTTAGAACATTGCGTTTGGAGATGGTACACAATGATATTTAGTTCAGCTATTCTCCAGCCTCCTCCAGACTTCCTCCCTCATATCTCTTTATAATCTCCCTCCTATGATTGTTCTCCAAAATGTCATCTCCAGGAAAACTTCCTTGTAAAGTGTCAGTTACTCCTTCCTCTGGGGTATAATATCACTCTGCAATTTTGTTGATTGTAAGAATGATTGGATTGCACTGTAGTAATTTGTCTAATTGTCTGCATCCTTTATTAGACTTGGAATATTTCAACAACCAGAACCATGGCACAGAAGCTACACTCATCCTTTGCATGATCTCAAGCACATTTTAGGACTAAGGTTCTTCATAGATTTCTTGGAGGGATTCACTGAGACTAATTTTTTTAAATGCATGCAATTTTGCGTGCAGCTACATGCACATTTTTAAAGGAAAGGTCTACAGATTTTTGCAAATGTTTGCTGAATCTAATATGATCAAACTACATATTAAATATATTTTTGCCTTAGATTTTAATTTTTTGCGATACAAACTGCAGTACATTACAACTTCAAATATGGTACAGGATTGTTTCCATGGACACTTTGTTGTAATAAAATATAAAAAGTTAGGATAAGGAAGAGGAAAAAGAAGGAGAAAATAACCTGTTAGCTAGAGAATGTTCCACTCCATCTCCTTTTTCTCCACTAGGCAAGAGCTTTCCCAACACTCCGGACTGAGATGTCGCCTATTATGAAACGAGAAGGAAAGGAAATCACTGATGTCATAGTTCTGGTTTCACTCCATTGAGGTATTAAAGTCACTTCAATGAAATACTCAATTTAAAGCGATTTTTCTCACCAGATTTTTTTCAGTCCACAATCCTTTACTTGAACTTCTTGGGTCAGATAGGTTTTCAAATGCTAGAATTTTCTAAATACTAAAAATGGAATAAAATACGTTTACTGCATCTGGGTGAAATCCAACATGCTAACATTGCTGTAGAAAATTGTATGGATATTCAGTGTAAAAGGGATAAATAAAGACTCTAAATAAATCAATGTCGTTCTAGTCAAATTTTGAAGGCAAATGAGTTCAATTAGGTAAAGTTTTGCTGCAAAAAAAAAATCAATTTTAAGGGTTATTTGGACCTGGAATTATAGACTTGTATTCAGCTTTCTCTACTGGACACTTTATTATGAATTCTGCAGTTGAATTCTTTGTCTTAAACTATATCAACTTCAAACTCATAATGGAGCCTATGAAAAGGTATCACTGCCAAATGAATAGTAGAAGAAAAGTAATAAGTATAGAGAGTGTAGAGAAAAGAAACCTAAAATATTATCTACTACAAAAATAATTTAGAAATTTAGAATTTATGCATGTATGTATAAACACAAATACATGCACACATACACCAATAAGCAACAGCAAACAGAACATTACGTGGCATACAGGCATGATCGAATTTGCTTTGGATGCATATATGTGTTAGAGGTTCAATGAGAAAGTATGGGAAAGAAAATGGGATATGGAACACTGAGATTGTCATGGCCTCTACCCTCAGGATGCTTAAACTTCCCATACAGAGATGAGATATACACTCATGAAGCAGAAAAAAATATAAAGGACCAAATCTTTCTGAATATAGCAATATTCAAAAAACCTCTGCTCACTGTGGACCTAGTGATTAAACCGTCTTTGGCAGAAGGTTAAGGTGTAGGTTTATGGGTCAGACATTCAAGTTAAAGTCTTTCTTTGCCCTTATTTTTCACAGGAGGACTTTCTCTGAATGATGTCCTTTTAAAAAATTATTGGAACAAATTTCATTGGGAATGAAAGAGATAAACAATATAAGCCACCTATTAAAAAGTATTCAGATGACTAGAAGCAAAATACACTAAGACAAGGATGTGAAAAATAGAAGACCATTCTTTCATGCCTAGCATGTGCATTTTGTAAGTCAAAATCCTTTTTTTGTATTAATAGTAGTGTCAACAGTAAGAACCTTTGTGAGAGCATATTAATTAAAGTATGGGAACCTAGTTCACTCATCAAAATGTTTCATTACTAAGACAATGTGTGTGATCTATTAATTATTATCTCTTATAATTCATAATACAAGTAAAACTTGCTCAGTCACATATTTAGAAATCAGATTTAGCAAAGTCATTCTTGGTAATAATGTTCTTATGAAAGTATTTCAAAATCATAAATTATGTATATTCCTCTTCAGTGGCGTTATTTTCCTGAACTCAAACTAGCAGCTACTATAGGGAACATAACTAAAGTCTACCTGCTCCTTACAGAGTGGTGAATCTCGTAAGTTGGATGCTGGAGGCCATATGCTCCATTGATAGATATAATTTTCCCCCAAATATCCACTCTTTACCTCAAAATATCCCACCATATTCTCTCATCATGAATTATCAAAATAAACCCCTCTGGGGAAACAGCAGTCTCTACCACATCACTGATGTGATGGCTTGAGCAGAGTGACAGATGGCACGTGTGCCTCACACATTCCCAGAGTAACATAATTATAATTGACGATTGTCGTATCTTTCATATTTTCCCCAGGGAATATTTCTTTCCTCCTTTGATTTCTTTTCTTGTTTGCTTCAGTCTCGCTTTTTAGAATTTTGACTTTTTCAATTCCCTGACTTTCCATTTCTCATTAATTCCATACCTCTTCTTCTACCTCCCTTAGAAGTCCAGTCAAGAACAAGTATATTAGAAAGAGAAATACAATGGTGTTAGCAAATAAATAACTACATTAATATAGCCTTTTTAAATGACGGGATATATGATTTACAAACTTTATAAAATAATACGAAGCTAGCTAATTACTGTAATTATGTTGTTTATATACATTAATACACGCATAAAATGTGTGAAAGACTTTACTTGAACTAGTGTTCATCACAAGCAAATATTAGGAAACACTTATTAATCAGATTTCCTCTATTGTTTTGGTTAACAGCTCAGCTCAGTCATGTACTATTGGTCCAGCTAACAATAATTTTTATTAAAAAAGAACTACATTAAATATTTTTGTATTTGAAATGAAAATTAATACAAAAGAGAGAAATAGAAAGAGACTCTTGGAAGAGGAAGAGAAAAGAATGTGGATGTGACTTATAAAGAAAATAGTATCATTGAAATTGTTACTATAGTTTATGATTTTGAAATCCCAGTAGAAGAGTCCAGTGACTCCACTCCCAAAAGTCTGGGAAACAGAAATATTATGGGGCTTTTTGAAGTAAATTCAAAACATCGAAGCTTTGGAAAGTTTCTCAGTGGAAAAGGTTATATAGAACTTCATACTGAAGTGATTGTTCTCAACTCTCTCCCCACATACATGCAACATACATGCAACCTGAGGTGTTATTATACCATGTCAAGAAGAAGCCATTATCTGTTGGTCAAAAAAACAAATACGTCATTGAATTCATCATTTTTTATTACAAATCATTCATCTCTCTTCACAGAGTTTCTGTAGTCTCCCATGAAATTTGTATAGCAAGAATTCAATAATTTAACTGGTGATTCACTGATAAAAAATTGAAAACAAAAGGTAAAATGTATTTTGAGAAGCATAAAAACGTGCTAGCCCAAATTAACAGAGAAATTTCTATCTGTTGTGATCAGATTCAATAATTTAAATAGTACTTAAAAATTCATTTAAAAATTTCTATTATCAGGATTAGTTACCTTATGTAAACTCATAGTTCTCCTAAGAGTTGACATTAGTGTATAGAGTTCACAAAAGTGTTTTCTAATGATTCAGAATTTGCATTAACAAATATTATTGTATTATAATGCTTGCGGAAAGGGAAAGGTGAAAATAGGAATATACCTACCAATATTCTACTTGATACAAATCTCTAGAATTCAACACTATCTTACCAAATGATAGATGATATGCATTTGAACTTTTGGCAAGGTCTATAGCCAACCGAGGGGGTACACTGCAGAAAGTTGAAAGTTGGCCTAATCCTAATTATTATGAGAGTTCAGTTGTGATCAATGAGATGTAAATTCCAGACAAGCACATGAAAATGAAGTGTTGTGGAATACGTAGATAAATTGTCATGAGAAAACCAATTAGAAAAAACAAGAAAGATTATAGTCTCAACAACTGACCCAAAAGGAAGGAATTTAAGAGCAAATATAAACTTCCAAGTATTTCGACAAATTTAGAGAAAGTTTAGTGGGATGTTAGTTGAGTGTCAAATAGGGATCACCACAATAAGCAAATTTTGTCCATCTAACATAAGATTTTGAATTCATGGATATTATGTATTATCACTCCTCAATGAAACTATTCCTGATAATATGGAAGGTGAGCAGAGGTTTTTCAGTTAGAATTTGCTGAAGTATGTTTGATTGTGATAGACAAACTAGGATCTTTTCTTTTAATCTCTCAGCTGAACTCAAAATCCATCCACTCGAACACTATCTTCCACTAAAAAGCTATGCCACTTCCTTTGCCTTTCCATCTACCTTTAATGTTCTCCACCTGAGATTTTGGCACTATCTTCAAATGAGTCACCATAACCCCATACCACTCCCTATGTCTCTCTTTTAACAAGCTCTACCCTTTCTTATCTACCTATATTCATTGTTTGAGGTTTTCTTATGTTTGTATTCTAGTAACTAGAGAAGAATATTCAAGATTGAACATATGAAAGCTAGACAGTTACTAAAAATAATAAAGTTCATAAATGAAGCTAGCTTATTATTTCCTTCTTTTTTCCAACAGTGTCTTAATTTATCTTGGAGCTACTCCTCCACAGCATGTTTCTCTCTCTCCACTCACAGATGTTTCGTAGTTTTCCCTGTGTTCCTAGGTTCTCACCCACTTCTCCTATTCTCCCCCTTTCAGAACTAGTATATACTGAGGTTTGTTAATAATCGCCATAGATGTAAAGGATAAAAGCCCTCAAGTGAATCTCAGCATCACCTTTTTGCAAGAAGGACAGACTTTTAAGGTCGTTCTGGCAAAGATCGTCTCCTAATTCACTTCATAAAGAAGAGTAAAACAACTGCCCTCTAGTTTAGTCTTACAATCTGCACTGAACTTCTGTCTTCCTCATTGTCATCAGAAAGACCATTTAACAAATCTGAGCTTAGCTAACTTTTTAAAAGTATGGAATGGAACAAATACTACAAAGTTGGAAGCAACAAAAGAATAGGCATTGCTAACTTACACATTTCAAATGAGCAAAAAGGATGTAAAGACATTTCACATTCTTAAATGTTTCATATTCAAAAAGTAATATATTTTCTATCATAATAATGAATATTTTTATTATTGATGCTTTTACATGTTAAAAAATTGGATATTCCAGTAAAGTTTAAGTGTCATTGTTTTCATTTATAGCTGGATAGTAATCACTCTAAAGAGGCTCTTAATTTTTCCGTTTGGTAGTATCATTTTAGGTTACTAAGTTAATGTCACTCTTTTACATAAAATTGCTTAAAAGAGGAGATTATTAAAATGTAGGATAACTCATGTTCTCTTAGGTCCAAGGAGTAAGCAGAAAAAAGAGCAGGATAAAGTACACTTATAATATGAAAGAGTTGGAAATTATGAAATGACTTGTAAGGGATTTTAAATCATACTATAAAAGGGAGACTTGAATTAAGAAAAAAATTCAAATTAGTTATCCTATTAGAGATATAGTGCAGGATAAAATTGAAGATAGGGCAAATATTTTATTCATAACATTCTAACTAAAATTTAAAAAGCTGAAGTAATGTCTTCTATACATGTTTCAAAGATAACTATTAATGAATAAAAGAAATTTCCATATTGGTGAATGGGAAAAAATCTACAGTAGCAAATAGGCCTAGGGTCTTTTCGTTTCCTGTTCTTTTGTCTGCTTTGTGACTTCCACAAAATTAGAGCTCTCTGAGCATTTTTTCTAGGTTCATATTTTACGGCAATTTCTAAGCGAACTGCTGCTGGCATACTCCAAGTCCACAGCCACTTTTAATCAAACCAATGGATCTACACAGTCTTTCTTATTGTAGAATCTCACTCTTTACTGGACCAAATACAACAATTTATTAATATCTTTCTAATGTAATTTATACGCTATTTTATTTTTTTACATATATCATACTCTATCCTTTGTTTTCCCTACTACCAAGAACAATGAATTTAATTTAGTAGCACTCAATTCTTAAATAAACTGGTATTTTTAATTGACTTTAAGTTCTGATTTATAAAATATCACAGTCTCTTCATTAATTGAAAGTGTTTATGTGTAGAACTTTATGAAACCTCATGCAAAATAAGTTCACAATTAACTTTTCTACCATATATTCCTAAGAGGAAGCAACCTCAGTGATAAGAACAGAGAGATCGATGAAGAACTAGTGCAACACTTGAGCAATGAAGGTAAGAATTTCTCTATATTTATACTTTTATCTGGAAATTATATTACTGTTAGGAAAACATTCATTTTTAAGATGCATTGCCTAGTATCAAAGTATGTTTGATAAAAAAAAAGTTCATATTTTAGACTCAAGGTAATGGATTCCAAAAGTACTTTATAAAGCAATTTTCTAATTTAGAAGAATAAGAAAAATTTAAAAGTTTAGGATAACGTTTGTTACCATGGTGCTGCTTTTTATAGTGACTAAGTCATGCTATTTGAATTAGGCTGTGAGATGAATTAAATTTAAAATGTCATTTTCAATCAATATCTTATTTATCTTTATAATCCTTCTTGCCCAGTACATAGCACAGTTTGTTTGTTTTTTTCCATAGTAGTTACTTCTAAACATTTTAAAATTAAAATCGGTTTAGGGAGTAAGAGAGGTTCATTTATTATAAATGGTCAGAGATGGAGAGTTTTTATAGATAGGCTGTGTATCTATGTGACTGGGAAATAGAATCATCTGAAAAAATTAAAACATAAAACTTTCCTGGTGAACTGATTATTTGTTGAAAGGCAACTTTTATATACTCTGCTCTGTGAATCTAGGGTTAAGAATTGGCAAACTATATTTCTCAGACACCCTGGAAATAGAAACCACTAGAAGAAATGTTGACTTTCTCCCTCTGGTTTAAGATGGCTCAACAAAACTGTTTGAATTCTGTCCCACATTAAAGAGGAAAACTTCTTTTTATGGACATTAAGTGTTTTGCCTATATTTGGACTTTATATAAATGGAAATCTATATTATGTGTTATGTCTTGTTTCTTTAACTCAATATAATGTTTGAAAGATTCATCCATCTTGTTTTATGTAGCTCTAGATTATTACTTTTCATTTCTGTACAATATTCCATTATATGAATATATCACTAATTATTTATTCAATGTTGATGGTCATTTGGCTGTTTCCAGCATTGGAGTATTCCAAACATTACTTCCATGAACATTTGTGCTCACTGTTCTGTAGATATATACCCACAAGTTGAATTGATGGATCATAGAGTATGCATATCTTCAAATTTTCTATGTAATAGCAGATAACTCTACAAAGTAATTGTACAAATTTTCATACCAACCCAGCAATATATGAAAGTTTTAATTGCTCTACATCCTCTATAAGGCTTTTTAATTTTGGTCAAATTTGTAAGTGTGCAGAATTGTCATATTATAGTTTTTATTTTAGTTTTTGCTTAAGGAAGATTCACCCAGAGCTAACATCTGTGCCAGTCTTCCTCTATTTTCGATGTGGGTGCTGCCACAGCATGGCTGCTGAATAAGTGGTGTCAATCTGCGCCCAGTAACCAAACCCAGGCTACCAAAGCAGAGCACGCAAAACTTACCCACTAGGCCATGGAGCCAGCCCCTATCATATTATAGTTTTAATCTGCATTTCTAAAACTATTAATAAGGTTGAGAAATTTTTAATCATATGTAAGTAAGTTGTAAGTTCAAGAGAACTAAATATATCAAACATGTTTAAGATTCTTGAATTGTCCAGGAAGAGAGAAAAGTACCAATTCACATCTGATAATTCAAGAATGCAGACTGTAATTTCTACTATAGTAAGAGAAGATATAATTATTTGGCTACTGGAGTAAAAATAGAATGACAAAGTAACCAGTTCAAAATAAGTTAAGAAAGGAGAGGTAAAGGAACATAGCACAGGTGGGAACAATTTTAAAAAATTGTACCATGGCAAATTTAGATTTAAAAATACCAATTATTCTATTAAATGTAAAATTCTATACATTCTAATTAAAATGCAAACATACTAATAAGAATTTATTAAGAATTGATGAAAAGTAGTTTTCATGAGACACACAAAGTGCATGAACTTAGCATTTGAGAATAAAAAGATAGAAAAACATGTACCATCTAAGAAAAACATGTACCATGTATAAACAAACCAAATGAAAGCTGGTATAGCTATATTAATATAAGTAAAAAAGACTTTAAAGTAAAAATGTAATAATAGAGATTTTAAAAAATAAATTTTACAATGGTGTAAAAATTCAGTTCACCAAGTATATTTAATCTCCATAAGTTTGTATGCAACTAACAGCAAACACTCAAAACATATAAAGTAAAAATAATAGAACTAAGAAAATATATCAATAATTCCACCATTATACAGGATATTTTTTTTTTAAAGATTTTATTTTTTCCTTTTTCTCCCCAAAGCCCCCCGGTACATAGTTGTATCTTCTTCGTTGTGGGTCCTTCTAGTTGTGGCATGTGGGACGCTGCCTCAGCGTGGTTCGATGAGCAGTGCCATGTCCGCGCCCAGGATTCGAACCAACGAAACACTGGGCCGCCTGCAGCGGAGCGCGCGAACTTAACCACTCGGCCACGGGGCCAGCCCCAATATACAGGATATTTTTAACCCATGTTTCGCAATAATTGATAGGACAACCAGAAAAATAGCAATAACATATAAAAGATTTGAATAGTACTATGAACAGACTTCATCTAATCAACATAGCATAAAACTCTACTGGTAAAAACTGCAGAACAAAATTGTTTTGCAGAACAGAACTTCTTGCCAAACAAAAGTCTCAAGTGAACATTAAATATTTATTAAATATGAGCATATGCCTCACCAAAAATCGTTCCAATAAAAACTAAAGTACTGAAATCATCCTGAATATGTTCTCCAACCAAGTGCAAAGTTAGATAATTTGTAAATCCTCATAAATTTGGAATTAAGCAATGCACTTCTAAATAATCAATTGGGTCAAAGAAACCATGACAAGAAAGAATTAGGAAATAATTTTAAACAAATTATACAATTTTTCAATGTATGTAGGTACATGAAATCAGTTGAATATCAGATTAAAAAAATAACAACTACAATAAATATTTTGGATCACTAGGGAATGTAAAAATAAATATTACATTTGATGATAGTATTAAATAGATAAAATACAAAGTGATTTCTTGGATTTGATAATGATATTTCAGTTAAACAGAAAAACCTTCTTGTTACCAGGAGAACATATCTTGACTACTGATGAAAGATATAGGACAAATAAGGCACAAAATTAACAATCTGTAAATGTGTATACCTATTTCTTGTGCTATTCTTTTAATTTGTCTCGATCTCCACAATTTCTCCAAGTAAAATTTTAGGAAAATTTTTGAGGAATGAAGCTCCAGCTGAGTTTAGAGGCAAATTTATAGCTTTCAAGTGGACTTATTACAAAGAATAAAAGGTAAAAATATCCATAATCTGATCGAGAATTTGGAGGGGAATAAATCAAATTATACATCAAACACAAGCAGAAATCAATAACCGGAAAGCAAATATCCAAGAAAGGGAATAAACAATGTTAAAATGTGCTTCTGTTGAACAGATCAATAAAATCGAAAAGCTTCTGGCAATGTAAATCATATAAATGTAAAAGTAAACCACTTGAGGAATAAAACCAGACATGAGTGTACATTCTACAGATATTAAAAATTAATTATTAAATATAGTTGCAGATATTAATTCTAAAGGTATTAAAAAGTAATGTTTTTATGGGTTGAACTGTTCGCCCCACATTCATGTGTTGAAGTCCTAAACCACAGTACCGCAGAATGTGACCCTGTTTGGAAATAAAGTCTTTGCAAATACAGCCAAGTTAAGATCAGGTTATTAGGGAGGGCCCTAACACAATACAAGTGGTGTCCTAACAGAAAACAGGAATTTGGACACAGAGAAAAAACATTCATAAGGGGAAACCAATGTGAAGAAGTAGAGATAATGCCGTTTACAAGGAACAACTGAACCTACCAGAAGCTACTAGACAGGCATGGAACAGCCTTCAGAAGAAACCAATCTTGACAACACCTTGATTTTGGACTTGTAGCATCCAGAACCGTGAAACATTAAATTTCTGTTGTTTAAGACACCAAGTTTGTGGCACTTTGTTATGGCAGCCCTAGCCAACTAATACAGATTATATAAACATCTTTTGCCAATATATTTAAATGGTTGATAAAGTAGGCAAATTCCAAGAAAGAAACAACATATAAAACAAAAATAAATATAAAATCGGAAGTTTCTCAATTTTAAGGAAAAAGAATCCGTAAATAAAAACCTTTCCCACAGAGACAGTTCATGATTTATTCAATAGATGGCTTCAGTGATAAATTCTACCAAATATTTTAAGAGAAACATACCAATATTCTAAAAATTTTTGGTTTTCACATATCACGTTTTTCTTCCCCAGTAAGTTGCTATTATGAATTACATTATTTGATTTTCAGATGTGTATCAGGCTTGAGTTATCAGGATAAATCCCTCTTTGTCATGATCCTTTTTATATATTTTTGGACTTGATTTGCTAATATTTTGCAAAAGCATTTTGCACCTAGGTTTATAAGGGACATTGGTCTGTGGTCTTTCTTTGTAATATCTCTGTTTGGGCTGGGTTATGGCCTCATAAAAATGAATTGGGAAGTGTTCTCTCCTTTTCTTCTGTTGAAAGAGTTAATATAACAATAGTATTATTTCTTTGTTGAATGTTCATTAGAATTTTCCATGATGCCACTTGGGTCTGGAGATTTATTTATTGGAAGACTTTTAATTATTAATTTTATTTAATAGATATAGGAGTATTCACATTATTTAACCTTAATATTAATTATTTAATATTAATTAAATATTAATATTTAATTTAAGTTTGTGTCTTTCCATTTCCATTGTCCATTTCATCTAATCTGTTGAATTTATGGGCATAAAGTTGATTCCAATATTCTCTTATTATCCTTTTAATGTCTTTAAGATCTATAATAATATCCCTCTTTCATTTCTCATTTGATAATTTGTGTCTTCTCTTTTTTTTACAGTTAGTCCTTCTAGAATTTTATTAATTTTTTCATCTTTTCAAAGATCCAGCTTTTGGTGAATTTGATTTCTCTATTTGTTTTCTGTTTTCAGTTTCATGGATTTTTAATTTTTACTATTTCTTTCCTTCAGCTTGCTTTAGGATTAATTTTTATCTTCATTCTTCTCACCCACCAAAATGGTAGCCCATCTTCCTTTCATGACTCCTGTAGGTAAGCCAATGCTCACATAACATCTTCCCTTGTAAGCATCAGTATTTTCTTATATATCAAGGTAGTAACCTGCCTGAGACCTCAGTTTTCTGATGAGTTCAAAAAGTTATGACTTTGTAGATTATCTTGCGTGATGATCTTTCCAGCTTTTTATATCCTGAGTGGAAGCCAGATAGTCTTTTTAAAATGTGTTCCTTGCTCTTTTCAAATTGCATAATTTCTATTCATTTGGCTTCTGGTTGACTGACTCTACTTTGTAATCTCCAATCTTCCATTAAGCCCATTCAGTGAATTTTTTTATTTTAAATATCGTATTTATAAAACTTTAAAATGTCTGGGTTTTTTTTTATAATTTATATTTCTCAGCTGAGATTTCCTATCCTTTCATTCACTACAAGCACTTTCTCCTTTACCATACTAAGCAGGGTCAATTTATGGTCTTTTATGATAATTCCATCATCTGGGATATCTTGAGGTTAGTCTCAGTTGATTTTCTTTTCCTTTGGGAATAATCACATTTGCCTGATTCTTCTTATGTCAAGTAAGTTTGGAATTTATCTTGGACACTGTAAAACTTTTGTGGTAGAGAATCTTAATATAGTTATAATCCTCTGAAAAGTGCTGATCTATTTTTCATTAAGCAATTAACTTGATTAGGCTCAAACTGCAATCTCTCTCTCCCCTGAATTACGAAGCAACCTAATTCTCAGGATGACTTTTTTTTTTTAATCTTTTTAGCCAGGATGCCTGCATGTGCTGTTAATAGATCAGGTATAGACGTAGTAGTGATTATATACAGAACACAGGATTCTTATTCTATATTCTCTCCTTTCCAGGAGTCTCTTGTTCTCCAGCACAGACAATGGGCTTTTTATTATGACTTCAGCTCTCTTCCCCTGTACTGTGAACCTGGCCCACCCTCAGGCCAAATCCACAAAAGTGGGACTCATCTATACCAGCAGCTTCCTCCACGTTTCAACTTCCCTCCAAAGTCCGCCTGTTTTTGTTCACCCTCTGGAGCCCTCAGGTAGTTGTTATTTTGCATTAGTCCAGAGTTTATTTGTATTATATTTGAGATGACTAGAACATTGCACATTTACCCTGCCAAAAGGTAATAGAACTCCAAAAATGCTCTTTTTAATGCAATCTTCTTTCTAACTCATCAATTTATTCCATAATTTGATGATAATCTTTTATTTACAAATATTTTGTTGCTTTTTCTTGTTGTTCTTATTATTCTTTTACTATTGGTCTGATAATTTTTGACAGTTTCTTATTCCTTTTGATGTTTATGGTTCTTCAATCTAAATTTTATTTCTTCAAGCAATTTAAAAACAACTATTTTGTATTCTGTGCTAAGTAATTCCAATATCAAGAGTTTTTAGAAATCTAAACATGCTGTTAGCTAATTTTGTTCACACTCACCCATCGAGGCTTTATTCCTTGTTTATTTGGTAAACATTGTATGCTCATATTAGGCTTTTTTTAAGGGATATTATTTAAAATTGTTTTCGTCACGTGCCTTCTAGTTCTATAAACCCAGGTCCTCCTCAGTTTTTCTGCTTAGGATTTTCTGGACCTTGAAATTAGAGTAAATATAAATTATAGTTAATGTGACAAAGGCCTACAGTTACAAATTCTCAGACAGAGTTTTTGTTTTCCCATTCTGAATCTGCCTAAAATAGTCAAATTATCTTGTCATCTTCCTTTGCTGGCAGGTCAGATTCTCTATCACTCTTCATTGATGTGAAGGTAGCCCTTTGAGGGTTCTTGCTTAAATGTGGGTCTCAATTCCAACTTGTCACTTTGTGAGAGTCCTAGATGTTGTATTAATTCCACCACAGAGTCTAGTTCCCAGTAAAAACAAATGTTCCAAAGAAGCCACAGAGTCCACATTTGCTTACTCTTTTGATTATGTTTCTTAATTTGCTTAAGCTCAGCTATTAATTTTACAGACATTTGCTTTAATTTTCTGAATCTAGATGTTTTATGACAGTGTTTTTCAGACTATCTAGCCCACCATATTGGTTGAAGAAGAAGTTCTACACTTAAAGAACTCAGAATTCTCTGCCTACTCTTTCAATTTAGCACTTTCCTATTCCCTTCAAATTAATAGAAAAATGTCATGAAACCAGACAAATTGGCCTTACTGCAAACTCTTGCTAACTCATCAGTGATTTATTCATGTCCAATTGATTGCCTTTTCTACTTTCCTTAGGTTCTCAATTTTTTTCAGCAGATAATCTTGTCTACTATTTTTGAGGCCATTCAATATTAATTCTTTATTCTTCCCATTTTCCTGCCTCAAAATATCTGTATTTTCACACATTCTCTTTTCTTTACTTTCAGTTTATAAGATTAATTCTGATACGTAGGCACTACTTTCATCCTTCCTATCATCTCCATGGCCATTTATGCTTTAAAGATTATTTCACCATGCTTTTGAACATTCCATCTTTCCATGCTATCTCACTGTACAATATAGTCTTCATTCTTCCAAATCTCTTCTTGAGAGAAGGAATACGTTCCCCTTTCTCTACTGTCAAATATTTTGAGAAAGTAGTCTTCCCTTCATCATCATCCACTTGATTTGAAATTGTATTAGCACAGTTTCACCAATGATTCACTCCATCCAAGTCCTTTGGCCTTTTTCTCATTCTTAACCTTGCAAAAAATACTGAAATTTCTTGTATAAACCTTACGTCATTAACTCTTCTACCTTTTGGAAATCTCCTTCTTACTAAACCAGTGTCTCATTCTTGTCTTTATCTAAAACGTAGACATTCCTCAAAGTTCCAGCTTTTGTTGTTAAACACCTATCCCCATAACTCTCTACACTACATCACTTATTGATCTCTTCTCATCTTGTGGTTCAAAATATTACCTCCAGGAAATTCATTCCTAAATTTATAACCCAAAGTCCCTCCATTTCTGGCAGTCATTTAAGCACAAACTCCCAAAGATATTCTTTATTCTTCCCTTTCTTAACCTTGCTATCCAAGCAGTTGCCTCACTGAGACAATTCTACTTACACAAATTATTTTTCATTCTCACTGTCATCTTTTTCCTCACAATCACATCACCTAATTAGTCTCTTAATTTGTCTACCTGACTCTTCCCTCAATGCATTCTGCACATTGAAGCTGAGTTAACTTTTCAAGGATATAGCTCTGATCATGTCACGACCATCCTGCTCAGAAACGTTGTTTTATTGTTCCCAGAGTAGAAATACTGATTGGCATCAGGAAATTCCACAATCTGAGCCCCATTTCACTTCACAAAGAGCTTGTACTGGTTCACATTAGGCACTCTGGGTACCAATCAATCTAGACTCACCATTTGATTATAATATCTTAGTCAAGACTCTGACTTCAAGGAACAGAAATCCATCAAAGCTAGTTCAAATAAAAGAAAGTCTATTGAAAAGACACAGGATATTTAAATAGGACAAAAACAGAGTTAAATCAGATGAAACCTGGAGATGAGACTTGAGAAACTATCAAAGATTGAGGTAATCTCTTGAAACTTTCTTTGCTTCTCAGCAAATCTACCAAATGTAGCTTCCACTGCCCTGAGTCCATGTGATATTTCTATGAACTCATCTCTACCATTCTGCCTCTGTGCCTTTATTTCTTAGTTCTAAGTTGAAAGACAGACTCCTATTGTTGGCTGGCCAACCAACAGGATGACTCTAGGCAATCAAAAAGGTGTTAATTGGAGAACATACAGTGTTTCCTGTTTCTGAGCTATTTTTTCATATTATACCTTCTACTTGTGATTATATGTACTTCCTCCACCCTCTCCATCTTTCCAAATGCCCCAAACTACGCATTTTTTAACACCCCAAATGGTACATCTTCCTTGGTGTTTTTCCGGATTTCTCAAGTGAAAGTAATCTCTCCCTGCCATGAATTCCCATAGTTCTTCCTCTGGCTTTCAGCTGTGGCAAGTCTTATCTCCCAAATTCAGCCGAAAGCAGAAAGTATAGTATTCCCCTATGATGCTTAGGTCAATACAAGGAACACAGTAACCACTTGATAAATGTTTGCTGAATGGAAAATAGGGTTCTAAAGGATAATTAAAGGCAGGAAGTGCTTCTAAAACTTAGACTGAAGTCTTTTTCAGAAAGTATGTCATGTATTGTCATAAATATTCCTACAAGAGAGGAAAAACTAATAGCCATTAGAATATATCTTAAACCAATTCAATCTAAGATAAAAAAAAATGAGACTGCATTAATGGCCTAGGTGGGAGACATAAATGATAAATTTACTTTTAAGAAGAAAAATAAGAACAAACAAACAAGCAAAAAACCATCCAATCACTCAACAAGAATTCACTGTAGTCTTAGAGGGCTCTACTCCTATGTTAAAATCTTATTTGTAGTAACAACATTTTTTGTTTCCTAGCAACAAGACTATCATTGGTTAACCATTCTACTACCTTCCTCTAAATAGAGTAGTTGTTGAACTCTGTTTATTGGATTGCTAACCAGTGCATTACCTTGTGGAGAGAGGGACTATGCAAACACAAGCCACAAGATGTATATTGCAATCCCTTAGTTTCTGTTAGTCTTTTAAACTCTAAATTGTATAAACTTACTATTCATATTATCTCAAGAGAGAGATCCTGTCCTAGATAGGGACTGCAATCTATCATTAAGCAACAGTTATGGAGCTCCTAAGGCTCTGCACCAAAATGCTAACACTTATTAAAATAGTAAAGTGTTAGGTACTATTGCATGTGAGAATGGAGGCAGAAAACTTCTACCTCAAGACAGGTACTTAGTTCCTCTATAGTGCACAGTTGACAAGTATGCTAGAGTCGGGTGGAGTGTTCTGCTAGCTTTTAGTATTAATAGTTCAACACGACTTG
The DNA here is from genome assembly GCF_041296235.1 of Equus asinus. Lineage (NCBI taxonomy): Eukaryota > Metazoa > Chordata > Mammalia > Perissodactyla > Equidae > Equus > Equus asinus. The sequence continues at coordinate 167,922,308 of NC_091790.1, forward strand.
ATCTCTGCAAAGTTCACTCTGCTCACTCTGATATTTTTGCTCAAAATTGTACCACCTTATCGAAGTGCCTCTCTGGCTTATTAGAGCAGTTTATCTTTCTCACATGTTTTGAATAACACCTTTGAATTGTACGTAATTAATTGTATTTGTGGTCTCTGTACTCAAGAGCTTTAACTGGGAGACATCTTCTGTATGATTCTTCGATGAGGAAAGACAAGTAGCCTGAAGGGTATCATTCATTTATTTATAGTAGCCCCTCTGCTCCTAGGAATTCCCAATAACTTGATACTATTGTCTTTTCTTGCATTAATTTTGCTGCACATTTGTGTTTCCCTTTCCAAACTAAAGTCTTCTTTAGCAGAATTATTTTAGGTGTTTGTGTTGTGCCTAGCCAATATTTCACCAGGGGATCCTTTTAATTGGATTTTTCCTAGGCTTGTTGAATAAAATTTCAATGTAATTTTGTTTGATGTTTTTCCCCTAAGTAAATGTTTTCATTATAGTCAATGATATCACCAAGAGATGATTTTAACCCCATAAACCTCCACCATCCTGTCCAAAGTTCCCTTTCCCAAAATAAGCACACAATATAAGTATAAATGACAGTCTTGCTATGCAATTGAAGCTTCTAGACACGACACCAAGTGATGCTCCCTCACTGACTAAATTATTATCCTTAAACCCCTCATATATGTTCATCTTTTTCTAACCTAGCTTTCTGTGCACAGCTTCCTTTGAAGGTTATGAAGAGACAGCATTTTATTCAAGTTCATGCCTATCTTTTAGCATTTATCAAACAGATATACCAGGTACCCAATGGCTATATGTTGAACAAAACCATTTTTGGAGAATTCATTTTCCCTTTTTGGCTGAAAAATTTTGTATGTATGTTGTCCATCTGACCACTGGATTGTACAATTAGATGTAATTACAATTCAATTAAATTACAATTAGATGTGATTAAATATAAAAATTGTAAAACTTTCCTTTAAAATAATGCTAAAATTCATTGTTTCCCCTAAGCATAGTGCACATAGATCTCGGCAAGATGCATAAACTTTTCCACTATTAATGTGTACAAATACCGGTGAATCTTTAAGAGATGCAAAAAGGGACGTCATGCTTCAGGATTCATTATGTTATATTGCTGCTAGTGACTTGGTGTTATTAGTCCTTTAGTTTTTCAGGTTAGGTCACAATATAAACCTAAATGGATGCCAAATAGAACCTTGGGATCCTGAAAATTTACCTCAGAAAATAAGAATTCCGTTGTCTTGGTTGACCCACTTGTTACATGTATAATATGCTGGGTTTTTTTCTGCCTGCAAAGCCCTCTGCTTGCCCTTTCCTTTGTAAGGAATAATTTGGCCATCCCATGTTTATACTTTGAGACCCTGTTTAAAGAACACCTACTCCAAGGAGCCCTTCTTAAATCTTCATTTTTATCTTCCCTTGTCTCTCTCTTACCAAACTGTGATAACACATACATATATTTTATTAAAGATGGTTTAGATATCTGTCTCATTAAACCAGAAGCTTACCAGGATTAGTGACTTAGTCTTTTTTTCTTTGTATTCCTAAAGCCTCCACTAATGCCTGGACAACAAAATGAACTCAATAAATACATGTTGTAGGTATATCATTCGATATGTGTGAATATTTTGGAAAGTTGAGCTAATATTATGTCCATATTGAAAGCATGTGCAAACACAATAAGTGATCTTTTTTTTAAATGTCATTTTCAGAAGTACTGTGACAAGTGTCAATGGCGGATTGCTAGTTCAGGAGTGATTTCTGATTTAAAAATGAGATCATTCATCCTTGTCATTGCAAGGTAATTAATGTAAATTGCATTTGCATATTCTTGGCTTCATTTCTTTTCATTCTTTAATCTTATAATCACTCCTAGTAATACTCCAAAAAGGTGACCTTAGGAAGCGATTAACATATTTGTTTAGAATAACAGAATAATTGCTTGTTTATTAGTGTAGTGTTTGAACAAATAAACAATAGATTAACCTAGGAAGAATGTTGCTCAAACTAGAAAAGTGATGGGTAATATTAATACACGTCATCATTTTAAAGAACAAGTAATGAATTTATTAAAATATTACAGCAACCTAAGCTTTCGGCAGAAACTGACAAATATTTAACAGTTAGACTTCAATTATAGCATGGCATTATCATCTTTTGTTCCCTTCTACTTTTCCCTTTGTTTTCTTCCTTGATTTTTGTATCATTTCTTTCTGAAAATACTTGTTTATACCTTAGGCTCACCCCTGTGCTTTATCAATGTCTTTTGCTATAATACTTCCTGTTTCTGTAGGTTCTACACTCTCTCGTCCATCCTTTCCCTCTTTCTCACTTCTTCTTGGTCTCGTTCTTATAAACTTCTTCCTCATTTTCACTTCCCATGATGCTTTCATTTTTTCTGGCATCCTCCACATCACTTGTGATATCTTCTTTTTCTTCTTTCTTCTGTATTACACTCTTCATTATAACTTGCAGTTCTCTTTCTCTATCTTGCATCCCTTTCTAATTCATCTGAGCCTATTCTTCCTCATACTCAAAAACTCTAGTTCTTTTGTCTTTTTGTGAGGAAGATTGGCCCTGAGCTAACATCTGTGCCAATCTTCCTCTATTTTATGCTGGATGCTGCCACAGTATGGCTTGACAAGCAGTGCTAAGTCTGAGCCCAGAATCTAAACCTGTGAACCCCTGGCCACCAAAGCAGAGTGTGCAAACTTAACCACTACACAACCAGGCAAACCCCCAAAAAACTCTAGTTCTTTTTAAAATATGACCCTAATTCAGTTTCCTGTGCTTTGAAGGGCCACATCTAATTGCACCTGTTACTGCCATCAGAAGAGATGGCTTTGCAAAGAATTTTTTCACATTTCACAGACTTCAACTTTTTCTCCATTTCTATCAGAAACTCAGTTAATGAATTTAAGAAGCTTAATGTGGAATTTATGGTATATATACTATCTTCAGTAACTCTTCATCCTATCTCAATCATTTTCATTTTAAGGCCCAGAATATAATCATCCTAATTAGGAAGTTGACTTTTTGTCTATTTTATGTTAAACAAATAACACTAGTTAACACTAAATAATTTTAAATATGCTGGACCTTTTTTATTCACAGCTATCCAATTTTATGAAAATCAAAATACCACAATTAGAAACATATGTAGTCAGGTATACTGTTCAGCGTCCAAACTGATGCCACTTAAGTCTTCTCAGTGGGCTATAAAATGGTAAGTTGTTTTCAAAAATAGCTGACTTTAATGGAACATTTGCTCTTGGCCAGGTGCTATCCTAAAAGTTTTATATGTATCAACTGAGTAAGTCTTCACTACAAGACTATGAAGTTATTTTTATCCTCTTTTGTACAAATGAGATAACTGAGACACAGCCTGAGTAACTTCTTCCAGGTCACCCAACTGAGGCAACCAACCCAGGGTCATCCCAGACCCAGGCAGCTTGCCTTCAGAGGCTGCATATGTGAGATGCTCAAAAACGTGTCTGACCTCCCATGTAGTCTATAGAGGTTGACAGGTACTCCATGCTCAATGAATACTCACTGGATGAGTAGATGCAGTAAGTTATTGAAGTTAAGAATGGAGGTGACCATACAGAGGCAGGATTGGTTGGTTTAGTGTGATTCAGGATGGCCAAATGTTGAATGTTCTGAGGATCTCTCAGAATACTAGAGAGGGAACTATTTGCATGCTTCATGTGAAACTGTTGACACAAATCATGTAAGCATCATATATAAATTAAATCATCCAAGATAACCAATATGGATCTATTTAAGTCATATACTGATTCTATGAAAATGTTATCAATAAAATTACACCCTTACATTGATTGCAATAGTAAATGTTACATACACACATATTTACACACAGAGGAGTTTTATGCATTAATATTTGTTTCAATAAAGTTCTTTAAAAATAAATCAATTGCAAAGATTTCTAATTTTAATTACGTGTTGTTAGTTATTTTGGATTTTATGCAATCCAATGGATATCCAAGTCAAAGTCAAATATATTATTCCTCACTGATGAAATATAACTGAAGATATCAAATACAGAAGCCTGTGTTTACCATAATATATTTATAAAATTAATATATTTAAGTATTTACTTATACAAATATACAGATTTTTAAATTGTACATCCTAAACAATAATGTAGTAACTATAGCTAATATTCATGAAGGATTTCCTGTGTACGAAACATTATACTAGTTCTTTGCATGCATTATATAATTTCATTCCCAAAAGCAACCCTTTGGGACAGGTTCTATTATTATTATCACTGGGAGAAATATTCACAATATTAAATAATAGGTATAGAACATGGACCATTCAGAACGCAAGCCAGCCATGATGGACCAGGGTTCTGAAAGATTCTTACTGAGTCCAGTCTTGTGTTGGGGAAGATCTGGGGAAGGCATTCTGGAGGAGGACTCAAGTGGCCAGGGTAGGGGGGGACTTAGAGAACTAAGGGCAATAATTATTGACTAACTGGTATCCCTCATGAAATGATGTTAATGTGTTCATGAAAACCTTGCCATTAGTTGCAAAGCTGTTAAATAATATATATATATATATATTTCCATTAATTTTAATGGAGAAGTATTATGAGGCATTTCATCCCGACCCAAGAGACTCAAACAATTTTCAAAAATAGAAAAATGTGAACAATCTAAATAACATGTAAAATCATGAAAGCTTACGGACTGACCAAAGGAGGAACGATGACTCCATAGCAGGTGGACAGAGGTGGAAAAGGATACAAAAAAATCCTGCCACGGGGGAAGAAAATAAATAAATAAAGAGCCAAGTGATTGACTTTCAGACACGTAAGCCTTTGGGAGGTACATGGTCATTTTGCGCTCAAATTGCACTTAAAAGTAGTTACAGCACAGAAAGGAAAAGAAAAACCTTGAAGCACAAAATAAAGACAAAACTTGAGAGCATTTTGAAATGAATGGAACTAGTGCACACTCACAAGAGACTGAAGTGTCAAAGAAGCATCTATCCCTTCGTACCTTGCAATTGTTTTAAGTACACAAAGCAAACGTACTAACACAATGATTAGAAAGTGTTTGTGTAATATTCTCTAACCAAAAGTCAATGTTTTGAAAAAATTAGTAAACATAACTTTGCCTGAAACTAAAGTGTCAATATGTTGTTTAATATAGAGTATTTATTTAGCAAGTTATGGGATGGAAAAAGTATTATACTAGAATAGAGGAGTCATCTGAAAAACGCTGTAACTTTTTAAGAGTCACTGTGACTCTTAAATAATTGAAGAGTTAGCAATCAATACAGCACATGGAGCTTAAAAGCAGAGTATTAGGCCTAATCTTTCCCATTTTCCACTGAGGCAAGTGAGACCGTGAGAGGTCAATTAACTAAACCTCAGTCATAAAGGTAGTAAGATAAGAGTCAGAACTTCATCCAAATTCTGTCTCATATCAAATCCTGTGTTCTAAATAATTGTGCTGTGTATGAAGAATTTCTTTGTTTATGTGCATTGCCAACATTTGAATGATAAAAAAGAATTGTAGGGGCTGGCCCCATGGCCCAGTGGTTAAAGTTCCATGCTCTTCACTTTGGCTGCCTGGAGTTCGTGGGTTTGGGTCCGGGTGTAGACCAACTTGATGCATAAGCCATGCTGTGGAGGCATCCCACATACAAAGTAGAGGAAGATTGGCGCAGATGTTAGCTCAGAGCTAATCTAATCTTCCTTACAAAAAAAAAAGAATCATACTGTTTTCCAACAAAAAGTAGCATAAGTACATGATCATATCTGCAAGGGTCTGCTTTATGTACAGGTGAAGTCAGTAGACCTTCCCTGGTGAGCAGATGAATACCAAGAAGACCTTTCCTAAAATATTTTCAAGGCCAATATTCTCTTACCACTGACTGAAATTCTACCATTTGATAATCTTTCAATTGAGTTTCAAAATTATCCCCAATACAATGTATTCTGGGATAAAAACTAAAGGAAGCTTTCACCATACATAAATACCACATAAGATTTAACTAACCAAAGCTTTTCCAAAGTAATGCCGTGGGAAGAATGCAGAAGTATAAGTCAGAAAACCTGGGTTTTAGTTCTATCCTGGGGGCTTACTAACTGGCAAGCATTGGTTACGTCACTTGACCTTTCTGAACTGAATTTCTTTACGTGTTGGAGGTAACAGTGCCTTTCTAACTACAATGCAGTGTTGCTGCAGAAAACTCCATGTAATAATGCGGGTTAATGTAGTCTTAAAGCTACTTGCACCATCAACATGTAAACTCTCAGTTTTCTTGGATGCAAAGGCAATAGATTCAAATTCCATTCACAAAAGCTTTATTTGAAATACTGAAATACGGAAGAACAGAAAACAGTCTCTGGGTACCTGGTGTCAGGGTAGCGAGACAGAAACTGAGAGAGAGTTGCTAAAAGGCAGGGAGAAGAAAGGCAATGTTCATCTTTTTACAACTTTGTTTCTAGATAGCTATGAGATTTAATGTACATGAAAATAAAGTAAAACTAAATAAATCAAAAATAAAATGCAAGTCTTTTTCCATATGTTGTCTAGAGGTAATTCTCTTGTTCTACTTACACTGGAAATGTGGATTCCTTTAAAATGGAATCATTCTTGCATATTGTTTACAAGTGTAAATCAGTTCTAAGATATAGACTAGGTTGGTTCTAGAAAGAAAGAGAGTGGAGGGGAGGGAATGAGGAAAGGGGGAAGGTAGGAAAGAAGCAAGGAGGAAGGAAGGACAAATGGAAGAAGAGAGGAAGGCAGGGAAGGAAAGAGATTTAAACATGAATGCTATGAAACAGACAATTTCTTGTCGAGGGTTCCTGCTTCGGACTTTGGCTTTCAACTTCTGCCATCACGTTATTCCTCCTGTGTTATGGGATTTTACTTGCCAACACTCATCCTGAAATGTTGAGCCATTTAGAAATCGCTCATTCATAGCTTGGAAAGCAAATAAGGTCAGAAGATTTTCAGAGTACAGATAAATTATGACAACCACCTCACTCACCACCGTCACCTCGGCAGGACTGCCGAATGAATTTAAATTAATCTCTGTCAGTTTTAACCCAGAGCAGATATGACCCTTAGGCTTTTCTTCAATAAAAATGAGTTGCAGCAAAATATCTTTGCTTCATTAGCAAACAGCCATAACTTGAACACTACTTAGCAGGTAGTTAATAAGCAGCGACTTGTCCTAATGATACCCGGTGCACAAATCATAAAATATTGCAATTTTTTTCTTCTAGTTTTATTTCAAAATATAACTAAAGTTAATGTTAATTTTAAGGAGCCCATATAACTTACTAACATATCTATCACTGTGTTGTATTTACTATGGCTGATGCTTTCACTTTTATTTTAATAACAAACATAGCCCATAAACTTGAGGAAAAAATGACAAAATTTTTCAAAATTATGAAATGTTAAAAATACCTCCTATATAAACTCATGATTCTAGTGAGAAATGAGAGAATACTCTATTCATTGTTGTACTTTCCGTGTGTTGTTATAGCACAGCAATTTATTGATCAAACCTTAATTTTAAACGTCTGCAAATATTTATATCTGTGAACTCTCCCAATACTTTTTCTCTCCTTATTTCAGTGAAAAAGCTTACAGACCTAAACATAAAATAATTTGTAATCTTTCTTTCAATTTTGACCAGGAGTGGTACTCAGAGAGAGAAATTGGGAGCACCGCCTACAGCTGATAAGAAACAATATCAAAAATTGGTAACTCTCTAGCTTTTGCTCCTTTAGACGGGAAGAAGAGATATATGAGAGAGAAAGAGAGATATTTTGTTGGGCAAAGATGCCAGTAAGATACAGTATTAGTAATGAAATATGAAACAGTAATTGATTAAAAGGCCAAGGGTCAGGGCTGGCCCTGTGGCATAGTGGTTAAGTTCGGGGTGCTCCTCTTTAGAAGCCCCAGTTCACGGGTTCAGATCCCTGGCACGAACCTACATCACTTGCCAGCCATGTTGTGGTGGCAACCCACATACAAAATAGAGGAAGATTGGCAACAGATGTTAGCTCAAGGCGATCTTTCTCACCTAAAAAAAGGTTAAAAAAAAATAGTCAAGAGTTGTCTTTACATGACTCACAAAGCTAGAGAATGCTAATGAAGGCCTGGATCCCAGAATATTCATTGTTTTCATTCTTGACCTTTCTTGTCTTGCCTGCCAATAAACCTTCCAAAGTAAGCAGCAATTAAGAATACATGTAATGTGTTCCTTCTCTCAGGACTCAGACTTTACTTTCCTGTTTGTATCATTGTAAAACTCATTGAGAGTCCAGGAACAAAATCAGAACTTCTCTTGAAATAAATGTGGGTTTATTCCACAACTCAATATGAAACCCTTTTTTCACAAAAAGCATATTTCTGAAATTACTGATCTCAAAGTAAAAATTTGAGTCTACAAATATAAAACTCACATTTTTTGCCTTTCAGCCATGTATATATGTGTGTGCATATTGTGTGTGTGATGCACAAACATATGTATAGCGTAAAAATTTTAAGCTACATGGGTCATTCCCTTATGATTATGAATGCTTGTTTTTCTGATTTTGATAGAGAGCTCAGATTAACATACTTCATTGCATTATACGTACAAATACTATCCCTAACTCTGATCAAGTACTAAGTGATTTTACTTTGTTTTCCCAAATCAAATTAAAGAGAATTAAAATGAACAGCATGGCAAAATTTATTTAATCTTATAAATGTTCTTGTGCTAAAATGATACCCAATATACTTTATTTTCCAGAAACCATCATGCTTTAGCCAGATAAAAATATACATAGATTTTTGGTAAGATTTGTAAGGAAAAACACCAGTCGTGGATATTCAGTCCCTGTGGCAGTATCAGCCAGGGGAAATATTTCCGATGTTTTTACATAAGGGCCTCTTGGCACTATCAAACCACACCCAAGTGATGGCTTCCTATTCTGCTTTCCCCTAGGATATCCTGGATCTACCCCTCAGAAGGGATTTTCCACTATTAACACAAATTGCTTTCAGCTGTGAATATTTAATTACAAGTAATAAGCAGCAAAGATGGCATGAAATATCTGTTACTAGTTAACTATAACACAAGTTCAGTCTGGTATCTGCAAAAGTACGTTAGAATCAAGACAAAATCATCAATTAAAATTTGGTAGGATAATCTAAACGAATACCTGATGGAATTAAAAATGAAACCAAAAAGGCCTGCTTCGGTTATAGAATTTAAAAGGAAAATGCAGAAACATTAAGCAAAAGATCCTGTCGTTATACAGATTTGGGCTATGGTGTAGACTGGTGTGTAGTTAGGGAAACTGAAGCTCTCTAAGGAAGCTCTCATAGAACTCAAATAAAAGTCTCCCTTGTCAGCTGGCGAGGTGAAACTTCCTGAAAGAGTGAAAGATGGATGTGGTGTTTTTGCACTGCCAGGAGTAGGGCCAGGTTGATGAAGCCTTGGTAATGTGTCATGGCGCAGCACCACAGGCAAAATAAATGCATAGTATTATATATCTTTTGAGAGGGCCAAAAGGGCAATAAGTGGTCAGGTGCTGAGACAAACATCCCACAGATGAGAACTGTACCCAACTGACAATCCCAAATCCACACACTACATTGGCAAGCTGACAGTGAAGGGGTAATTTGCATTAGGAAAAGATTCTTCACTTTAGGTTTCTTTTTAATAAAGCATTGCTCTAGGGGCCAGCCCCGTGGCATAGTGGTTAAGTCTGGCATGATTCGCTTCGGCAGCCAGAGTTCATGGGTTCATATCCTGGGTGGAAACCTACACCACTCATCAAGTTCTACTATAGCAGCGACCCTCATACGAAACAGAGGAAGATTGGCACAGATGTTAGCTCAGAGCAAATTTTCCTCACCAAAAAACAAATTGGTCTAGTATATTTTTATGTAGCTTCATTGAAGTGTAATTGACAAAAAATAAATTGCAAATATTTAAAACATATCATTTTCTAAGTTTTAATATATGTATATATCACCACAATCAAGATATGCATACATCAATCACCCCCAAAAGATTCCTCATGTCCCTTTCTAATTCATCTCACCCAGCCCTAGCCCTACCCCTGTCCCCAGGCAACAAATAATCTGCTTTCTTTCACTATAGATTAGACTACATTTTCTACAATTTGACATAAGCAGAATCATACAGTATATATATTTTTTGTGTCACTTCTTTCACTCAGCATAATTATTTTGAGACTCATTCATGCTGCCATATGTGTCAATTCTTTTTTATTGGTGAATAGTACTCTACTATATGGATAAACTAGTTTGTTTATTCTTTCACCTACTGATGGAAATTTGGGTTGTTTCCAGTTTGAGATTACAACAAATAAAGCTGTTATGAATTTCCATGTATAATTTTTTGTATGGATATATGACTTCATATACCATAGACTTTGAAAGTCACGTATTTGAGAGATGATTTGTATTTAGAATATATGAGGAACTCTGAGAATTCAGTAATATGAAAACAAACAAAAAAATCAATGAAAAACAAGCAAAAAGTTTAAACAGAACTTCACTAAAAAAGATATATGGATGGCAAATAAGAACATGAATGGAATTACCCAGCATCATTAGTCATTAGGGAAATAGGGAGATGTTTCTACACACCTATTTGAATGGCTAAAATTAAAAAAGCCCAGCCATACCAAGTGTTGGCAAGAGTGTGGAAGGACTAGAATCCTTATATACTGCTGGTGGTGATGCAAAATGATCACACCACTTTGGAAAACAGTTTGAAACCGTGTTGAAAAATTAAATGTCTATCTAACATGTGATTCAGCCATTCCACTCCTAAATATACGCCCACTTCATTAAAATCATATTTTTTAAACTTCTGCATTTTGTAATTTATTTAGTTCTCACTATGCTACAAATCAAAAGTCTTTTTTTCTGAGAAGAAGCTTTATATTTTGATGTGTTTTCTGCTGAGCTGGTAGAATAACTTCAGAAGTCCTTTATCTCACATCACAACTAAGGTAGAGATGAGAAAGAGAGAGTTAGGGAGGGAAGGGGGACCCAGATCTTGCAGGACCATGTAGGACATAATAAGGATATTAAATGTTATTCTAAGAATATCGAAAAGCTTATGAAAGGATTTCGGTAGAGAAGTAGCATAATCAAATCTGCATTTTTAAAAGGCCATTTTGTCTTGTATGTGGGGGATGGACCAGAGAGGCAAGAGAAGACAGACACAAGGAGCTCAGATAAGAGAGTATTCCAAAAATTCAGGTCAGCCTAGACTAGGATGGTGGTGACAGAGACCAAAACAAATGGGAAGATTTGCAATGTATCATAAATATTTCCAACTCAAATATATCTGTAGATTAGAAGGCAGGGTGAGGGAGGAGAAGTTTGTGCAGGAAAGAGACAAATATCAAGGGGATTTAGAGATATCCTATTGGAGAAAGCAAAAAAGACGTTAAATACATAAGATCCTGGAAAATAGCCAGTACTGAAGGCATATAGATTTGGGAGTCATCAGCACAGAGATAGTTTTAAAGCCATGGAGATAGATGAACCATTCATGGAGAGACTGCAGGGAGAACGAAATTAGAAAAAAAACCTGAGACAAAGCCCTGAGGACTTCAATATTTAGAATCTGGATGCGAACAGGCAGCACAGGAAACTGAAAGCAGTTCAAAGAGGTACGGTGAAACCAGGAGAGTACTGCCCCACATAGTCCAAAAGAAAAGCACGAGTCACGCAGGAGGAGAGATGGGCAACTGGATTCAGTTCTGCTGAGAAACTGAGGACTACAGTAGAAAGTGTCCACTGAATTTTGAAATAAGAGTATTCATCATCAATGATGATGATGATGAAAACAGCAATTCCAGTGGAAAATAGGTCCAGAAATTTATTGGACTGGGTTATAGAACAAATAAAATTCAGATGTTAAAATGAGTGAACTAGATCGCTATGTATCAACCTAATAAAACTTGAAAACTTAATGCAGAGTGAAAGAAAATTATTGAACAAGTTATGTTATCATTAATATCAGTTTTACAAAAATAAGATGATACTTATATTATTTATGAATATACATATATGTGGTAAATGTTTAAAATTATGAATGGGAAGGGCACACCTCAAATCCAGAATAGCAGTTACTGCTGGGGAGGAAGACAAGGGACATGAAAAAGGAATGGAGTTTCTTCAACTGCATCTACAGTGTTTTACTCTTTTTTTTTTTTAATTAAGCTTTTTGGTGAGGAAGATTGGCCCTGAGCTAACATCTGTTGCCAATCTTCCTGTTTTTTTTTTCTTCCCAAAGCCCCAGTACATAGTTATATATCCCAGCTGTAAGTCATTCTAGTTCTTCTCTGTGGGATGCTGCCGCAGCATGCCTGATGAGCAGTGTGTAGGTCCACTCCTATGATCCAAACCAGCAAATCCTGGGCTGTTGAAGAAGAGCAAGCGAACTTGACCACTCAGTCCAGGGCCTGGCCCTTACAGCGTTTTATTCTTTGAAAAAGAAAAGAAAAGAAAGAAAAAGATCTCACGGAAGTATAGCAAAAGCGATCTGCGCAAGGATGGGTAAGATAGCTTTCTGATTTATTGAGTGTTTAAAATTTCTGAAGAGTTAATTAAAAATAGAGAAGTTTCAATTAAGGGTAACAGAAGTTTTGGGTTGAGAGGACACTCAGCCTAATTGTAGGACATAGAGAGGAGATGACACCATGACATTTAGTGTGTGACTATACGACTTCAAAAGGCTTTTAAAGCCAACTATCTAAGATCATGGAGAAAATGTGTAAACTACAGTTATGGAAAAATTTTCTTGATTTTATGAAAAGGAAAGGGTGGGGAATCAAGAACTAATACTTTCAAGATATCTTTTTCAGTAGTAAAAATATATAAACATTATGATTTTGCAATAAGTCTACAAACAGTCCAAAAAGGTAAAACACATTATATAATAAAGAAGGATGAAATAGATTATGGCAAAACAGTAAAAACAGGTATGTGTTGAGTTAATTAGAAACTATTGTGCAATGTTTGAAGGATTTGTGTTGATCTTTGTTGGAGAATCATTAATATGTATTATATGTAAATAAATTTAATAATAACTTGTGAGGATCAAATGAATGATGGACATGGGAGAAATCTGAAAAGATATTAAAGCACTACACAGGCGTAAAGTGATTCTAATCTCCCTCTTTAGTGAAATTGCTTATTTGATCGGATATTGCAACAGTTTTGATTTTTTTTTAAATCAGCTCTAATTTATCTTTAAAGAGACTAAGAGATGTGCAGCAGAAAGTGTGTTTGTGTGTGTGTGTGTGTGTGTGAAAGAGAGAGAGACAGAGAATACAATTGTGAGCAAAGGCTCTGGACTCAAATTTCACTAATTAGTTGTGGAAAAGTTGGTAATTACTTACCCCCCTAATAATGCTCAAGGGCTCTGTCAGAAAAAAATGCCCGTAGCTGTTGCTTTTTTCCTCTTCTCAGGATTTACTCTTCTTGAGACAGTGTAGTAAACATCTTGCTTAATTTTCTCCTTCAGCATGAATTTTGATTCCTCCTAAATTCAACAAAGAACTCCATCTCGTGTGTCAGTCCCTCCTCTCTTTCCCCCAATCTTAGTAAGAGAAGTTCTGGAAGAATCTTTAATCTCTGCTTCTCTGCTTGCAAATGCCAGTGACTTCAGTTTCTAATATTTCCTATCACTATTATTAAATATCACCAGCATGCCTTGTTTACCAGGCCTTGCTTTATGGAGCTGGACATTTCACCTTTCTTTCTGTTGAAGAAGGCAGTCAAAGGTCCGTTCTGAATTGAGTAGAGCTCCGCAGTGAGGCCAGAGGCCCACAGGCCGCCTGCGAACTCTCTCCACATCTTTATCCCATGGATCAATCTCTGAGCCACAATATCTTTTGTTAAATTGTAATATCTTCATCCTTTGATTGACAGTCAGCTATCTCATTAAATTCCTGCCTCTGTCTTGTAAAAAGAAAAATATATATATTCTTTTTTTTGTGTTTGCAAGAGGTAACACAAAACAAAACTAAATTTTCCAAGATTTCTTTTTCACTGCCGTCCTAACCTAGCTGTTTTTCTTTCAAGTTTCACGTCATCCTGTTTTGATCATACCAACTCAGAGGTGAGTCTGACGCTTTTATTTGTACTTACTTTCTCTTACATCTCTAATCACTTTGCCCCATCTCTGTAGAAAGATTTTTATGAGTAGTTTTGTTTTTTCTTTCAATTTTTCCACTTTTGTTTCTGCAGTATACGCTTTTCATTAATTACTTCTGTAGCTGTAAATATCTATTTTACTATCTAAAACTTTTTGGCTCTATTTCTTCCCTTGAGATTTCTCTTCATGTTTTTTTTTGTCCTGCTATTCTGAGCTGTTGAGAAGTGAGCACAGAGAAACATATCTGTTACAGAGCAAGGACTCTCCACCGGATGTGCACAGAAGCCAATACCGTGGTACAGCAGTCTTTGAGAAAAGAAGCAGTTTATTATGCAATCGATTGGTAAGCAGACAGAAGGAAAGGCTCTCAACTCCATCTCCCCAGTTCAGGGTATGGGATAAGGTTTAAGGGATCAGGGAGGTCAGGCTGGGATATGGAAGCACTGGCAGGATGAGTTTCGATCGACATATAAATTTTTCTCGTCTGCACATGCTCCTGGCTGTCTTGCTGCCCTGAAAAAAATAGCTTTAACACTCTCGTGTTAAGATGAGGTCAGCACAGTGAGCCAGGGTAAAGTTGTTATGTAGATTTTAAGTCAATGCCTTCTCTATTTTTAAGAGTTTCTAGAGATTTAGTCAACCTCTCCTTCCTGGCACAGAGAGGAAGGCAACCTTACAATGGAGATTTTCTTATAAATGTAAATTTCCCTTACAAATAGGTAACTTCCACTAGGTTTTCAGAGCTTTCCCTGTGTCTGCTGTTTCTCAGCTTAAAATAGTTCTTATGCCAAAGAGGCATATTTTGGGGTGGCGAACTCTGCTCCTGGTCCCGTGGTTACATATCTGCGATTCTTTCTGTTCTACCGGAAATTAGCTTATCCTACATACATCTATGCAAAATGCACAAACTTTTGAGAAATTCATGCTATCTATTATTATCAATAAGCCAAAAATATTGCATTGCCTTCTCCTTCATAATCTCCATTTTTTAAAATATGTATACAATCCCGTGGACCCACTTTCCTAATTTCTGATAATATTTACGATTATCACATATTCAAATATATGTCTTTTGGTTCAATGACATTAAATGATTCTGATTCCAAGTAGGTAGTATTTATGATTATGATAGTATACTTTTGCTGAATAATTTCCCATGTGATAGCCACTGTGCAAAGTGCTTTACAAACAACCCCTGGTTAGATGTTGTGACATACATTATTAGTGCTCATGAATAGATGATTCTCCTTCTCTTCCTAGACACACACAAAAACCCCTATTTTCCAGGCCCCTTGTATGTAAGCAGGGCTAGATGATCATTTGTGGTCAATGGGCTGGAGAATTTGTGAGTAGAAACTCCTTGCTCACTTCTGCTCCAGTCAAGATGCTGGAGCCTCCTGTAGTCTAGATTGCTAGGTAACTGAATCATGCAGAGCACCCCACCAACTCATGGTGCTCCTGTAGAATGCACGGGAAGGAGACTTCAGCTGTGTTACACCATGACATTTGGAAGTTAATTTTAACACAGCCTAAATAAGTATATTCTCCAAACACCCCACGGCAATAGTAAGCTTATTCTTAATGCTAGTATACCACACAAAATTGGGGTTCTCTGCCCGACGTGCATAAACGATCCAATTAATTATAGCATCAAGCTTTGGGGGAGAAATCAGCTTTTATTCTGCAAGATCAATCTGCAGGGAGATGGGGCGTGTGCCCTCAGATGTTTCTCCCTGATTCAGGCTTTGGGGTGAAATTTAAGAGGTTAGGGACAATAGGCTGGCATGTGGAAATGCTGATGGGACAGGTTTTGATTGATGGGCTTCAAGTATTTATGGTAATATTTTAAACATTTATTACAGGGTTCTAAAGATTTATGATGATACGGGGAAGGAATTTTAATATCAGATCTTCCTGTGAGGGACACTTTGCTTCTGATAAGAGTCCAAATTTCAAGTTCCAGTAGTGTCCCAGGGCTGGGGTTCCATGGGAGGAGGATCTTTAGTCCTGAGGTCATTTCAGCTCCTGATTTCTTCTTTTGTACGTGCCCTGGCTATATGACTTTGCAGATTTTCTGAAAGAAAATCTTATCACTCCGTTGATAAGAGCTGGGTCAGTTGAACTGGTCCTGGAGGGCCTGTGATACACTAGATCACAGATAAAACTGAGGCTTAGAATGTCAACTCTCTGGGCTTCTGTTTGCTCATTCGTAAAATGGGACCCATATGACATTAATGATAAAAGATAGTGAATGTAATTAACTACGAACACTGGATGCCTAGAGTCAACTCTTCATTGATATTGTTGCTCTGTTACTGTGCTTGCTAGCATCATCGTCATCATAACCTAAGACATCATTTTCTTCTCGAAAAGAAATGAGTCTCATACCTTGGGCTAATTAATGAACATAAAACCAATCTCTGGTAGGAATCCTTGTCCTTTCTTGAATGTGTGCACACACACACACATATCCACTCACACACACTCATATACTCTCTACTGGAAACATGTTTAACACTACACATATATCTGCATACCCCACCACCACGGCATGCCTATCCTGCCCCAAAGTTAAAAACTGTTATGTGTCCTTTAATACCCTTTTCCATTCTGATATTATACTTTTCTATTTGCATGTTTATACTTTAAATTAATTCCAGCTTTATTTCTTTCCCTACTTGTTTTGGGCTTATTCGTTTCTTTGTTAATTTCCCAAAATGAGTCCTATGATTTTTTTTTTTAAGATTTTATTTTTCCTTTTTCTCCCCAAAGCCCCCTGGTACATAATTGTATATTTTTAGTTGTGAGTCCCTCCAGTTGTGGCATGTGGGACGCCGCCTCAGCATGGCTCGATGAGCGGTGCCATGTCCATGCCCAAGATCTGAACCAGCGAAACCCTGGGCCACTGAAGTGGAGCGTACGAACTTAACCACTTGGCAATGGGGCCAGCCCCAGAGTCCTGTGATTTTTTTTCTGCTTTAATAATACCTAAACTAAAATGGATCTCTTTTCTACTCTATACCCTTCTTTTGTCCCATTTTTATTTTATTAACTTTATAATTTTTGTTTATTTTTATCATCTTTCCTCCTCACTAAAATGAAAGCACAGGACAGACATCTTATTCACTGCTGTGTCCATAATACTGAGAAAGGCACCTGACCTACAGGAGATGTGCAATGAATATTTGTTGGGCCAACAAATAAATGAATTTATAACTATACATTCCATCTGATTAGAGAGTGACTAAATTGTGTCTATCTTCAAAAGTTTGAGCATGGAAAATGTTTTTTTTTTTTCCCCAATTGGATTTTATTTGGCCTCAAATTTAATTTTTGTTCCCTCTTTGACCCAAGATTTATATGGGACTATTCTTAATACTTAGGTAATAAAATGTTTTATCATCATTTAAATTTATTTATGCTTATTAAATTACCAAAATGGCACCTGTAAGATCTCTACTTTAAAAACTTTGTTATGGTTTACTTTGTAACCAAGAACACGATATCGATTCTTCGTAAAATGTCCATGTACATATGAAAAAGGTTTATAATCTTTAGGTTGCAGATTTCTCACCTCTCTTTCTCTCCATATATATACACAAATGTGTGTGTATATGTATATGTATGCATGTATATATATATATATACACACACATAATCTATATATCTCTATATAATCACATTTGTTTATTGCTAATTATTTAGTCATACTCTTTCTTATTTTTTTATCTAGATCTTAAAAATTCTTTAAAAGTTTTTTTCAGTATCTCTTACTACATTAGCAACACTATTAAGTTTTCATTGCAATTGCAAATCATTTTTACTGTATAAATTAAGCTGTTCTATTTTCTGAAGCACACAAATGTGTGAGAATAGCATCATCTATAAATTTTCTTTTATCATTACATAATGTTTCTTTTATATTGTTCAGTTGTTCAGTGCTTTTGTCCTTAAAAATGAAGTGTACGTAACTAATGTTGTCACTTGTTTCCTTTCTAAATTATTTTTGCATTTTTCTGCTATCTGCTTGCCTATCCTTTTATTTCCATACTTTGCTTATTATTTTGTTTTAAGTATGTTCATTTTTAATGAACATATTCTAACTATTCTCACAGTCTACAGGTTTCAATAGAGAAATTTAGATTATTCATATTTGGTATAACAATAGATTTAATTTTATTTCTTGATCTTACTTTATGTTTACTATTCACTTACTTTGTTGGGTTTTTTTCCTTTGCCTTTTTTAAAAATTTTTTGCCTAGTTTTATGTAGTTATTACACAACCCCCCTTTTCTTTTGTTACTCTGGAGATTTATATTTTTCCATAAATATATATTTTCCACCTTCTGATTCTGAGGACTTGGTAAGGACCACGTATTTCTCTACTCCTATACAAAAATAAGATGTCAACTCTCTTTCCCCACTCAGGGCTCTATTTCTGATTTGCTTTTCCCACCCAATAAGATGAGACTTGGGGTATCAGTACTTCCCCACTCTCACCCCATCGAATGTCAGAAGACTTGTGCAGGTTCTTTCTTCTTTTTCCTGTTGCCTCATCCCAGATCCTTGGATTCACTGAGATAGTTCGGCACTTTCCATTGCAGACTCTTGCTAGGTTTGCTTTGCACCACGCCTCCTCTACCTTCAGGATCCTCGTCTAGCCTCATCAATGTTTCTTCCTCTCTTTGTCTTCCATTCTTCTAAGGCCTCTGTTGTGATTCATTCATTTGGTTGGAATTCTTGCTCAAGGATTTTCTTCAGATGGGCCATGTGGGTTATATTCTGTGAGTTCTTGCTTATCAAAGTCCTTGCCTTTCTTTACCCTGACAGGTGAATTACCTCCCATCCATGTAAGATTCTTGAGTTGCTGTCTTTTTCTTTCACTAGTCAGCAGAAGTTATTACACTGGGCTTTTAGCATCCAATATTAGAGATAAGTCCAAAGAAAGTTTGATTTTTTTTTCTTTGTTTGTGAAGTTTTTATTGTTTGAGACGTGTAAGAATTTTCTCTTTATTTTTTAAGTCAGAAACTTCACCAGGATATGCCTAAATGTCTTTTTTATATCAATCCTGCTTGTAACCTACTAAGCCCTTTCAACTAACAAATTAAACTCATTCTTCAAACTAGGGAAAATTTCTTTTGTAATTTCTTTATTATATTCCTTCATGTAGTCATTATTCTCCTTCTAAATTTCATTATCCAGCATTTTCCCAAGTCTTTAATCTTTTCCTTTGTGATTTCAACATCTTTGTCTTTTCATTCTGAAATTTTAGCTATTTCTTCTATTTGAACTTCCAGGCCACTAAATGGTTCTCAATATACTGTATAATATACTGTATCCTTCATGGTAATTTTTAAATGTATTATTATGAAAATTTATACATAATTTGAAAGAATTGTATAATAACACACACACAATTCTCTGCCCTCCATGTACCCAGCACTTAGCTTTAGCAACTCCCAGCACATGGAGATTTTGTTTCATCTAAACCCCCACCCACTACCTCCTAACCCAACTGAATTATTTGATAACAAATCCTAGAATAATATCCTTCCATCCATAAATATTTCAGAATCTAAGATAGTCTTCTACTTTTATCTTATGTCTTTATGTGTCTAATTATTTTGTGTTAATATTCCTGTTGTCTCCTTCATTATTCCTATTTCAACAGGAGTCAAGTTTTCTGTGTGCTCACTTTTCCTTTGGATACACATGGTTCTAGTCACCTGAGGTCAAGATGCTGCAATGCTTTACATTGTAGGCATTGGGTATAATCAGTATTCTTCTTATCTCCACGCTAAGAAGATAAAAATAACAAAACTTCATTATATGCTTTCCTTCCTTCTTTGACCTCCCAGTCTCTGCCTCTGAAAACTGGCAATCTGACAGCTGCAAACTGTCATTCTCTCATACCAGAAAGAGGAAGAAACCTCTTTTCTACTCTCTGTTTAGCTACGAATCTGTGGTCTGTGTGCTTGAGGTTAGGGATGGGTTAAAGCCATCAGTTTCTCTCTGCAAATTCTTAAAGTCCAAGGAGACTAGCAGGTCTTCTTCCCATGGCCACTCATGCTAGGTAGTGCTACCCTTCCACTCAGGGGTCAGTGAATCTACACAAGCCAATTTTTTCCAGCCACAGAGTCCTGACTCTTGCCTCTGAGCTCTCTACTGTCATTCTCAGAGTTTAGTCAGCCCCAAAGGAGAACTGAGTCCTGAGCCCTCAGGTCCCACCTCCTTCTGAAAACCAGAAAGGCCATCGCCGTCATATACCTGTCAGACTTCACTTGCCTGCTAGCCCTGGTAACTGTATGGGTGGATGGATTGTAATTCACATTGGAGGGAGACAGGGGTATGCAGATAGGTCACCATCTCTCCAGAACCCCTATTCTTGTCCTTTATTCATAATACTATTTGCCAAACTGCAAATCATCCAAATACCTTGTGCCTAAGAATCTGAACTTAAGCAAATACGTCTCTTTGACTCATCTTAATATAACCCATGATCAAGTCTCCACCCTATACACTCTTGCTGAGAAGATGACACCTAAGAAGAGGATGAAGTGCAAAGGAAACCTAAATGAGCTGCTCCGGTTTCCGTTTCTAAGAAAGCTCACAATGTCTAAAAGGAGAGTTTCTGTGACTGATCACTAGTATATGTAGGCCCCACAGGAAGATGACTTGGCCCAACACCAGGAAGACTTGAGTATTTGAAAACTATAGTATAATGGATTTATGCAGTTTTAGTACTTGAAAGTACTGTAAAGATCATCTGGCCACACACACACACACACACACACACACACATAAATTCTACCTCCTCCTCTAGACTGAAGAAATCATGTGATTTTTCTCAGGCTGACTTATTCAAAGTTCCCAAGGCCACCAACATGTATTTTACAGTGTACAATATGAAAATGTCATTTTCCCTAAATATAAAGTTGTCCAATTTGGTTGTCTGTTATACTTGGTCAAAAATACGTGAAAAAATAGCACCACATGTGTTCAAACGTAGAAAGGAATCCATCAAAATTAGGTCTGGCAAAAATAAGTATAACACATAAGGGAGGTAAATCTATTCTGTAAGAAAAACATTACATAAAAGTATTGTTGGCATTTTTTATAAGTGTGGAGCAAAAATAGATGGATGACACTATCTACTTGCTAAAATTTGAAACTGAGGTACCTAAATGAGGCACAGAAAATCTGTGTCTACTCACTTGAATTGTTAAAATGCAATATCTCAGGGGGTTTATATTAGAATTAGATAGGCTTTTATACCAATCAGATTATAATACATATGGATAAGCTACATTGAACTCTATAACATTTCTTTTTTGGCTTCGTCAAAGAAATTTAGTCCACATTGTTTTTAAATAATGGAAGTAAATGCATGTGAGATCACAATAAAATCTTAAAGAGAAAAAATTTTCTCTTCAGCATGATACACATATTAAAGTGAACTGGAATGCACAGAGAAAGCCATCATTTGAGTTAGTAAGACACAGCATGTTCTTTTGAAAACAGAATGATGGCTGGAGATATCTGTGTGTGTGATTGGCATCTAACATCAGCCATTATTCTGTCATATCTATTTCATCAGTGAGCAAGAAGTCTCATAGTTTTGAATGAAATTGGCCAAGAGTTATTCCCATCAAAACTCTGATACAATAGACTTGCTAAATTACAAGTCATCTCTTCAATACCTCTTTCACATTACAATGTGGCGTACCTTCCAGGTGCTTTTAGTAAATTGATCTGATGAGCTTAAAGTTGAATTTTGAAAATACGAAAACTGTCTACAGCAGGACATGCACTTTTTTTATAAAGAAAATAGTCTTGTATCAAAGATGTACTTTTTTTATTGTTTAATAAGTAAAGGCTAAATATGGATACTACTTTATTGAATAATCTTAAAAATAGAATAGGCCCCCATTTGTGTTACATACGTTTTTAGAGTTCCAAGGACCCTTCAATATTAGTGAATATTGTCATGAAAAGATACAGATCAATAATTAAAATAATCTAGTTTTGTTCTAGGATCAGAGACAGGTGGTATATCCTAAAAACATCTGAAATTTGACTGAAAAAAAAAAGACAAAGAAATAAACCAAAAAAAACCCACGTGCCATTCCTATATACCTGACAGAGCATGGGGTTATTTTATTCCATAATCCAGTGCAACTGTATCAGTCCTTAAGACCATGGCCATTCTGAGAGAGAGTTAATTTTTTCTCACCCATCTGGGAAAGGTAGGCAGAGTGAAGCTAAGACAGAATCCAAATGATGGTCAGTTGCAGAACCGGTGCCGCCAACTGCCCATAAAAAGAAGACAGTAAATAACAAAAGGTTATGGCTGCTAGGCAGGATTGTTTCACTATGGCATCAGGGGGTCATTGAACGAGCCAACTGCAAAATCCAATAAAGATCCCCATTTAAAAACAAAAATTGGGGCAAAGGATATGAACAGAAATGTTAAAATAAAGAAATCTAAGAGGTAGGTCAACACAATTAAATGTGTTTAAACTCATTTTAATTAAATAAATGTAAATAAAAAATAATAAGATATTGTTTCTTATCTTCCAGCTTAACAAATACGAAAAGACTGAAAATACCCAGCATTATAGATGGCACAAAGAACTATCTATCCCACATAGTGTCAGTAGGAAAATAAAGTGCTTTACATCCTGGAAATTCCACTACTAAGAATCTATCTTTAGGAGATATATCAATAAGAGTACAAAGAATTTTAAGCAAGAATGTTCCCAGGAGCATTTTTCAATACCAGAAGTTTGGAAACAACCTAAATTTCTATCAAATTAGGAACTTACCTATCCTGAGTTATCTAAGTTCCATTTAAAATTGATCATGAATATCAATGTTCATTTGAGCTTCTGCATTTACTGCTCCCCATATATCCATGTGCTCCTCTCATATGTACACGCGCTCCCCTACATTTCCCAACACCCTTTCAGTTCAGCCAGGGTGTATGACTAATTAGGGAGAATAGATGATGAGTAGAAGTGATGGGTGGCATGTCCATGGTGAAGCATTTAAGAGCCAGTGTGTGAACATCCATCTCCATGTACCCCTGAACTAGAAACTATATGTTCTGAATAGTGTGTGCCAGGCAAATGTTATCTGAATCAAGTCACTACTTGGAAAATAGCTACTGGACCCAGAACAGACTTTGTGAGATCAAGAAACAAACTTAAATGTGCTGTTATTGAAATTTGGGGATTTATTAATTTCCATCAAAAAGACTAGCCTAATCAGACAAACAAAAACATTTCTGGTAAAAGTAAGATACAGCTGTAACAAAAAAACTAAAATATGTGACACTGGCTTAGTTATCAAGTAGAAGGTAGTAAGAAAACTATTTCCAGAGAGCAGTGAGATATAGATTTATGTTACGCAGTAGAAAAACGTTTGATAAAATTGAAGACTTGATAACTTGAAAGAGACTATATAGCTAGTGAACTTGTAGCTCTGGGCTGATGATTATGATGATTAAATGAACTTAATAGCATGTGTTAATTGCAAATTGATTGTGTATGGCAAGATATTATAAGACAACAATAAGATTAGGATAGAATTAGTAAATTCACAAGAAGAGATAAAAGATAATGTGGGGCCTAGAGATTTCGGAAACACATTTCTTCTAAACACCAAGTACTGGGAAATGAAATTAAAGATGATTTTGAGTGGTATGATCACCTGGATCCTCCATGAAGAAAGGAAGGTTGTACTCCTGCAGCTCTGCCTTCATGATCTTTGACATTTCTCAGAGCAGCAAGACATGAACAAATCCTATAGGGGTTAGTGACACTCAAGACTGTGATTATGTATATAAGTTCCTGGCTCCTGCTCAAAGGACCTGGTCATAGACGTGATAATGGAGAGCTAGAGAAAGTCATATCAGTAGGTCTCCACAAGACTAAACAGACATTTCAGTTGAAGCAAGGAGAAGAGCACAAAGCAACACAGAGAGAATTTCCAAGTCAGAGCTATCCATAAAAAGTCTGTAGAGTTATGGATGGATGGTGTGAAGCCAAGGAAGGCAACTTGATCATTCACTGTGTTCACCAAGCAAAATTTTAAAGTGTTTATCAACAGCAAAATGCTGATACTCTATTTAAAAAGTACAAACACACATTTAATCTGGGTATAAAATCTCTTCCTTCAAAAAAAAATAGCCTGTGGGTGACTTATGTAAAAAGGCTATGAAATATAACTCAGAATAAATGTTTACAAAGAAAAAATTTTCAAAAAAATAAAGTTCCAGTGAGGTTAATTGACCTGGGAAATCAACACCATTCCGAAAGTAAGGAAATACTTATTGGAGCAAATTTCTATAAATATACTCAGAGTGGGTGTTCTGTTATTTAGATATTGTCTCTGAGCCCCGAATCAACACTTCTCTGCTCTTCTCTATGATACTGGAGTGAGGATTCTGCAAACTATACTTATTTGTCAACTGGGTTTCTGTTAAATTCTGATAAATGAGGCACTCAAAGGAGTTGATAAAGAGAGAGAAATGAAAAAGGATTTACTACTTCCTATATGCTTGCTATTACTGGTGGCAGTCTCTCAAAAATATCTCCTCACATGGTCCAGCCCGGGGACATAGTGGTTAAGTTTGCATGTTCCACTTTGCCAGCCTGAAGTTTGATGGTTCAGATCCTGGGTGCAGACCTACACATCGCTTGTCAAGCCATGCTGTGGTAGGCATCCCACATATAAATTAGAGGAAGATGGGCACTGATGTTAGCTCAGACTACTCTTCCTCAGCAAAAAGAGGAGAATTGGCCTCACATGTTAGCTCAGGGCTAATCTTCCTCAAAAAAAAAAAAGTCTCCTTACCTCAGCAACTGGTGCCAGTATCCAGTTTCTTTCAGCTCTTTGAGAACCAGCTTCATTGCACCCTCTCAATGTTACCAGTAGAATCCATCCAGGCAGCGCTCGTCCTCAGAGGCTGAACTCCAGCTTCACAACTTGTCTCCTCCAAGCTCCTGAAGTTGTAATAGCAGCCAAGTAGCA
Organism: Equus asinus; assembly: GCF_041296235.1. NCBI lineage: Eukaryota > Metazoa > Chordata > Mammalia > Perissodactyla > Equidae > Equus > Equus asinus. The sequence continues at coordinate 167,947,566 of NC_091790.1, forward strand.
TCCCCTTCTAAGAGATGCAAGTCTTAACTGTGTTGGGCCTCTTCTCTGAGTTTTCAGGTTCTGCTCATGTCAATCTTTTCTCTTTGACCCTCCCACTCCACAAGTAGTAGTAGCTCCTGCAGTTCTTACCTCTGTGTTTCTTTTCCTTTTTGCTGTTTTATTTTTTAATTGCTGCAATGCCTGTTAACCAACTCCCTATATTTAACTCCCTTTATAGTACCTCTTTGGAGATACTTAATATGGTTTCTGTTTTCCCATCTGGACTCTGAATGATACAATACATGGTACCAAAAGGAAGCCCAAGAAGTAGGCCCTCAAAATGGAATTCAAGGACAATTATTTTTGACCTTGGCCTTGAAAACAGAGCTGTGCTCCTTGCTTATGAAACAGGATGCTAGTAATTCATGATAATCCATACTATCACCACTAATTAAATGATTATCTGTGATTGATTGTGAAAGTGTGTTGATTCAAGTGCTCTGAGATACCAAGGGCTGCTGCATGTATCTGTTGGGTAATTATTACTTAAAAGCACTGGTGAGGGAGCGGTAAATCTTCACTGTAGTTTTCAGAAAGAAACGGGAAGTTCAGTTTTTGAACATCCTGATTTCAAAGCAAAAGATGATTTCCCAGAATATTAATGGACAAGTGGCAGTGTTTAACTTCCAGGTAAGAGGTAAGCGGTAATTATTGTAATATGCTGCAAGGATGAAGTCGCAATGTGAATGTTTTGAACATGGATTTTGGGGGTTTTATCTTTTTACCAATGTCTAATTGATCATGGTGCCTTTAGAAATGAAATATATGGGCAGCCTACTAAATATTACTTGCTATTGTCTGAATGTTTGTGTCTCCCCAAAATTCATATGTTGAAATCCTAATACCCAAAGAAAAGCTAGTAGAAGGTGGGGCCTTTGGTGTTTAGGTCAAGAGGGTGGAACCCTCATGAACGACATTAATACCCTTATAAAAGAGGCCCCAAAAGCTCCCTTGTCCCTTCCATCATGGGAGGACACAATGAGAAGTCTACAAACTGGAAAAAGTTCTTCATCAAAACATATCCATAGGACCAGCCCGGTGGCATAGTGGTTAAGTTTGCATGTTGCACTTTGGCGGCACAGGGTCTGCTGGTTCAGGTCCCGGGTACAGACCTATGCACTGTTGATCAAGCGATGCTATGGCAGGTGTCCCACATATAAAGTAGAGGAACATGGGCATGGATGTTAGTTCAGGGCCAGTCTTCCTCAGCAAAAGATTGGTGGCAGATGTTAGCTCAGGGCTAATCTTCCTCAAAAAAAAAAAAAAAACCTTATCCATGCTAGCACCCTAATCTTGGACTTCCAGCCTCCAGAACTGTGAGAAATAAATTTCTGTTGTTTATAAGCTACTCAGTCTATGGTATTTTGTTATACAACCTGAACAGACTAAGACATTACTTCATCTACATAACGGTAAAAAAAACATTTGGTCTGGTGTCCAAACACCAGACTTGAGTCACCACAACTGAAGTCATAGCTACTTACCCACTTTATAGATCAAAGACAGTTTACAGACCTAAAGCCCTTGATTGATGGGAAGGCTAGTTCCCCTTGAGGAATGACCCTGAATAACCGCCACATGTATATACTATAAATCTTTCTGTTAGTCTGCCCAAAGGTGGGCATTTACTTTGATGACTGGTACACGAGAAAGGTGAGATGAACAGACCATTAAAAATTTATTAAACACAGGCTTTCAATTGGTCTTCATCCCTGGATGCCCAAATGCCACAGTATTTTGCAAGACAAAATAGGGAATATGGTAGTAATTTGATAAATGGTGTATTCATTCAACTTTATATCACAATGAACTCAGTGGGCCCAAGGACCTATCCTGTGATTATATTCCCATTTCCTAGACACATAATTTAAACAGATCTACTCAGCAACTGGCAGAATCCCCATAGTGGCTCCCTATGTCATGGAATAAAGACTATTATGAAAAGTAAGACCAAATGAAATCCCCTAGATTTTCCTCCTACCAAAATAGTAAACCATAGCTATACCACATGCCTAGGGAAATTTCCACCAGCAAAAACCAGATGGATCTCAGCAAATAACTGTACTATCATAAACTTAATCAGGTGATTACACCAATTACAGCTGCTATTATAGAAACAGCATCTTATTTGAGCAAATTATCATAGCCTTTGGTACATGGTATGCTGCTGGTATGAGCCAGTTTCTCTGCATTCTTCTTCCAGAATCTGAGGGCGTGGGATGCATGAAGCCCTTTAGGGCAAGTACAACATGAGGCACCAAGAGGGAGGAGTCCCAAGTGTGTGTGTGCTGATGTCTGAGAAATGTTTCCCAGCTTCCTTCTGGTGCCCTGGCTCCTGGCAGCCAGGCTGGGCATCAGAGGCCCTGAGCCTTCCCAGGACAGAGCCAGACTCCTCTCTGGGGAGGACACCCAAGTACACACAGCATCATATTCCTGCTCTCTCGCCCACCAGGATTGCTAGACCAGCAGTCCAGAATACCTCTTGCCTAATGGTCTCTGCTTTTTCTTTTCTTTCTTTTATGTTTAATGACTAATAGTACCTTGACATGCAGTTGATTTTCTGCTAGAAACCGGATATACCAGAATTTAGATAGAGTACAGCCAACCTTCTGTCAGGGCTGACGAGGTTGTCCTGGAGCAAATCCTGGGCGGGTAGGGCAATCCCAGACAGTGGGCTTCCTGTGTGGGAATAGAGAAGGGCTTGTGGGGAAGTCGGTGGTGGTGTTCACTGACTACTGCCTCTGTTTCATAACCACTACAGTTCTCTCATTTCCAAATGTGTCAACTTCACCTTTTTCTTTTTGGAATTCAATCCATTTATTTAAATGTAATATTGCACACAGTTTACAAATCCTCACTTCTGCCACTCAGCTAGAATTTTCTGGAAAAGCCTCCATGTCTTTTTTGATCCTCTCTTCCATAAGTAATGTTAAGTTACTGTCCGTGTTTGGAAGGTTATAGTTGGCAAACACCTGTTTCTTGGTCTTCCAGCTTGGCCAGTGGAGGTCCAGTCAGAAGTGTCTTAGAGGAGGCAGGTACACAAGGCTAGAGTCACAGCGGGTGCAGGTGGCTGCGGGAGGTTGAGCAGGTACTGTGTGGCCCCCGCCCCCAGGAAGAGCCAGTCCGCCAGCCTCCAGACGTGGAAGCAGACAGGTTGCCCCTACAGCCTCATAATGATGCAGAGAGACTTCCCCACCTCAATGGCCCTCTAATCCTGACCACAGCCTGCCCACAGGGGTCGTGACCCTCTGTCCCCGCTGTAAGCGAGTAAGCGAGCGCCCAGAAACGGAGCAAGCCTATGCTTTTGGTCTGCAGCAGGAGTACCTGGGATGCAGCTGTGGACTTGACAAGTTGCTTTTTTCCTCTTCAACCATTGCGAAGAAACACGAAGAGAAGTCGGCTTTTACTTAACAGGGTGGAAAGTTGTTTAGAGCCAAATTAACTGTCCAGTTCTCTACCAAACTCTACTCAGGCTAGGTTTGGATCATAGTGAAAATCTGCAGAATACCACATTTCTTCCCTGCACTGATGGCATCATGAAATTTGGACCTGAGAAGCAGGAAGCCGGAACAACCTTAGATGATTTAATAAGACACCTGTGCGTCAGAAGGTGGGGGAGGGAAATCCTATGAAAATTCAGAGGCAATCATTTCAGTGATGTTTCTGGGATCTGGTTATTGAAACATTCCCTCCCACATGAAAGTAAAATTACTGCAGTTTCACTTTTTACTATTAAAAAAGAGATACAATGATTGAAAGTCTCTTTGAATTCTTGAGACAATGTATACCACTTTGGAATGTGCTATTCTGACCAAATTTACTGAACAACCCCTAAGGTTAACAGTTTTGAATGGGACCCAGAGCAACAGAGGGACCTAAAGTTAGTTTCAATGCAAGCCATTCTGCTACTTGAGCCTATTGACACATCAGATCTAATGATACTTACAGTGTCTAAGAAACACAGAGATATTATATGCCCCCTGGCAATTTCCAACAGGAGAAATGCAATGCAGACACATAGGGGTTGGGAGTAAAACCATTACTCCATGGTACTCTTACATAGAAAATTATTTTTTTCACAACTACTCCTTTTGCATTGTCTCTTCTCCCTCATGCTACATCTGTGTCCTCATGGAAAATTCCAGTGACAAGTTGACTGAAGACAAAGAAAACTCAGACTTTTATAGATAGTTCTGCAGTATATTCCTGGAACCAAGAAGGAGTGGACTTTTGTAGCATCTCTGTTCCATTCAGGAATGTCCTTGGAAAACATTATTGAAAAGAAATTCTCCAAAGAGGAGAATTTTGAACCATACATTTGATTTTCCAATTTGTCTGCACCAAGAGATGGTCAGTGTGGGCAGTGGGTAATGGTTTGACTGGGTTGTCAGAGCGTGGAAACAGGTTGAAATACTGGTGAGAAGATGGTCTGGAGAAGAGATGTGTGGATGAACCTTTGCAATGTGCACAGAGTATGAAGTATGCAGCCCATGTTAGCACTCATCAAAAGGCATCCACAGCAGAGGAGAATTTCAAAAATCAGATGGAAAAGATAGCATGTTCTGTTCTTGTCTGTTAGTCTCTTTCCTCAGCTACCCAGTACTTGCTCAATGGATCCACATAAAAGGTCCATGGGGCTGCTCTGCATGGGTCAACAAATAGACTTCCTCTCATCTGATCCTTTTATCACTACTATTGAGTACTTAATGTGCCAACATCAGAGTCCAAAACTGACATCATTCCTTGGGGGTGGCTAGAAGACTGGCCAGATACCTTTTGACAAGTTGTTTACATTGGACTCTGCTATATGATGCTTAAACTAAGACTTCTACCAATAGGGGAAACTAGGAGACTATAAGGTAAGAGGATGGGAAAGGGACTTGATTCATCCCGGTTGCTTCCTGTTCCTATCAACATCATCACAGACATGATCTTTATCCTGGAATTGGTAGTTAGTTCCAAGTCCCTGATTTCTTTTGGACCAGCCTGCTCAAGGTCTATCAGATGTACCAGCAACAGTCAAAGTGTCCCCTTTTCAGAGGTCTGAGCCCCAGCTTTGCAGGGGTCCTCCTTTCATATCTTGCCAACAACAACTGGGCAACAACTATCCCTTAGAAGTCTGAATCCCACCTGTAAAGACCACTCCTTCATGTTTCTAACTTGTAATATTCTCAGCTTCTTCCCATTGTTCCCCAGTCCTAGAGATTGTATCTTCTTCCAACAATTATTACCTCTGTGGTTTGTCAGTATTCCCTTTCAGTTTATTAGTCCCCTCAATACCTTTTTAACCAAATCCCTATATTAAATTCTATCTATAGAAACACGTAATATGATTTCTGTTTTCCTGACTAGAACCTGACAATACAATGAGAAAGTCCATAATTATAACCTTATTCAGCATTAGAAGATTGGAAATTTGAACTACGACCTTGACTATAAACATGAAAAAAGCTTTGAAAACAACAGTTTTTATTTTACCTAAGAGTGTTCAGATAATGGGGAAACTCTATGAATGTAATGAATGTGGGAAATCCTCTTACTAAAAGTCAGCCCTCATTGATTATCAGAGAACATAAAAATACAGAGGAGAGAAGCTCTAAGAATGTAATAAAAGTGGTGAAAATCTTCCGTTTGAAATCCCATCACACTAAAAATTAGCAAACACACACTAGGGAGAAACCCTATGAATGTAATATTTGTAAGAAAACCTGTCAGCAGTCAGTCCTCATTACAAACATACAGAGAAACTATATCAATGTAATAATTCTGATAAAACCTTTCACATATGTCACTTTACATAAGAGAACACACACAGGGAAGAAATGTGATATAAGTACTACATGTGGGAATGACTTCAGCGAAAAGTTCTATGTCATTAGTTGTCAGAAAGCTCATACCGATAACATATTTAGACCTATGACTGGCACTCCTTTCTCAGGTGCCACAATTTGAAAGGCCCATTTTGGCCCTCTTCAAGCCATTTCTCTTCATCGGCACTGAAAGACCCTCCCAAAGCCTATGATGTCCCTTCTAAAATATGCTTCTTGTACCCCAGACCTGTAACTTCCTGTCCAAATAGACCTGGGGCCAACTCTAGGGCCCGCATGAGGCTGTTCCTCAAGGTTGTGTTTTAAGGATCAGAAAGCACCAACAGTGTGTAGACCCTCAGGCCTGTATGGTGCACAAGAGGTGACAGGAGAAAAGAGCTTGGTTGTACACAATGGAGTGCCACATAACCTCACATAAAGCCCCTTACAGGACAGGGTGAAGCTGGATATGGGCTGCAGGCCCAGAGAAAGTCAGTCATATCAGTGATAATGCTGTGAATGCCAGAACCAAAAAGGCAAGCACTTGGGAGCAAAAGAGAATTAAAATGAGAGTGAACCATTATGAACACTTGAAAGTGTGAATGTGTTCAACAATAAATCAGAACTTATTATACATCAAAGAATCCATACTCAGGGAAAATCTTATCAAATATGATCTTATGGGGAAATAAAGCTTTTCTCTTAAATATAATCTTATGTTATAAATCATGTTTCAGATGTGATACCAAGTACTTTATAGAAAAGACTACAGAATATTTTTTGTTAATAAATTCAGTCACTGTGGAATATAAAGCTATTCAAAAAGCAATTGAAGAATTTTAGTAATCAGACAATATGCATTAAGCATATATACAAACTTTCTCTGGGACAGAAAAGGCTTATAAAAATGAAAATGTACAGATATTGGACTTTCTTGTTAATCCAACATAACTATGAGTACTAAATTAATATAGTAAATAATATCATAACGAGTACATTTATCAAGATTTTCTACATTAATACTATGAATATGGTATAATATACAGTGGTAATAAAATAACACTTTAGAAGTTTAAACTATCATTCCACAAACTTTTCTCCTATTATTTCTTGGCAAATATAAATAGCTTTGACATTTGTAATTGAATTTTACTTTCAATAAAAAGCTATTATTTTGAGAAAGTTGCAAAAAAGGACGTTGAGTGAAAAATACTCGGTAAAACATATCAGCAGATTGAATAGTTTCAGGGCTAAAATTAGGTTAAAGACATTGCCAGAAAGTGAACATTTTCATGTTAAGGTTTTTGAAACACATTTTGCTAAAAACTGGGTTTAGGAAAGGACTTGGAATTTGAAAGACAACTGAATAAACAATATAATTTAGGGCGGGATTAGAGATTACCTCCGTAACATAGGTATGTGTTATCTATCAAAACAGAATGAGACCTGGGGCCATGGAGATATTCCAGGGCTTGTAAACTGGAAAAGACTGCCCTAATCCCACTTTCTCACCCCCAGATGTTTACTTACACATCAGAGGGTAAGAACCAAGGATATTTTGCCTTCTCTTTCTAAGGAGAATTAGTTTACATGAGGGATAAAGGTTACTCTTCCTCTCTCAGGAGGAAAAGAAGAACAGTTCTCCTTCCATATAAGCTCTCAGCTTCATATTTTTGGTGTTCCTCACTTAAAGATCCAGGTACAGTCATGTGCTGTATAACGACATTTCAGCCAACGATGGACCACATATACGATGGTAGTCTCATAATATTATAATAGAGCCAAAAAATTCTTATCATCTAGTGTCGTCATAGCCATCACAGTGTCATAGCACAATACATTACTCACCTATTTGTGGTGATTTACAATCATTTACAGTACATAATAGTTGATAATGATAAACAATTATGTTACTGGTTTATGTATTTACTATAATTTCTACTGTTATTCGAAAGTGTATTCTTTCTACTTTAAAGAAAAGTTTACTGTAAAACAATATGCTGTTATGCCAGAAGCAGCCTCATATATCTTGTGTTTACCATGTTTCTTGATTGCATCACTTTCTCTTGTGCTTGATTTAATTTCATGTTGTTTTGCTCATCATGGACTGTAAGCCTACAAAATCCCCTGCTAATGTTGCCAGTAAGAGGCCATGTTGAGTGCTTGACCCGAAAGCAAAATTAAAAGTGATTAAAGGCTTTTCTACAAAGGTAGAAAATCAGTGATAGGTACTGCTTGCCGGTCAGGCATGTCCCATTCCACCACAGCTATGATCTTGAAGAACAAGAATAAAGTGATAGAAGCTGTTAAAGGATCTGCTTCACTGAAGGCAACGAGACTAACAAAAATTTGAGAAGGGCCTATATCAGCTGTGGAGAAACTTCTAATGACCTGGATTGAAAACCAGACATAGAAAGAAGAGTATCCCTTTCAGCACCATGACGATCATGGCCACAGCAAAAACTTTGTCTATACTGTTGAAAGAAAAAGCCAGACCTGGGCCAGCCCTGTGACCAAGTGGTCAAGTTCGATTGCTCCACTTCAGTGGTCCAGTGTTTCACTGGTTCAGGTCCTGGGCACAGACCTAGCACCTCTCATCAGGCCATGCTGAGGCTCCGTCCCACATAGCACAACCAAGGGGACCTACAACTAGAATATACAACTATGTACTGGGGGGCTTTGAGGAGAAGAAGAAAAAAAAATGGATTGGCAACAGATGTTGGCTCAGGTGCCAATCTTTTAAAAAATAAAAAGAAAAAGCTGGACCGAAATATGGATGATGAATTTACTGGTAGCTCTGGGTGGTTTAAATGATTCAAGACTCCTTATTCATTACATAATGTGAAAGTGAGTGGTGAGTCTGAGAGTGCTAATGTAAAGGCAGCTGAAACACTTTTGGAAACTCTAGAGAAGCTGATTGTGGAGGAAAATTACTTGCCAGAGCAAATATTCAATATGAATGAATCCTCCCTATTCTGGAAACTGATGGCTGAAAGGACTTTCAACCATAAGGAGGCCAAGTCAATGCCAGGTTTCAAGCTTTAAAGGATAGGATAACAATCTTGCCTAGGGGCAATGTTGCGGGCTACAAATTGAAACCTTTTGTGATCTGACACAGTGAGAACCCCAGGGCCTTTGAGCATATCAATAAGCACTCATTGCCAGTGTACTACAGGAGCAATAAGAAGTCATGGATGACCCAGCTCCTCTTCCAAGAGGCCTGCCTGAATTTCTGTGCCACCAAAATGGAGAAGTACCATTTGGAGAATAACATACCTTTCAAGATTTTGCTTATTGTTGATAATGCTCCCAGACATCCTCCTTTTATTGGTGATCTTCATCCCAAGATCAAAGCAGTGTTTCTCCCTGCAAACACCACCTCTTTGATCCAACCAATGGATCAAGGATTTATAGCAGCTTTTAAGGCCTGCAACCTAAGGAGGACCTTTGCCCAGGCTATTGTTGCAACTGAAGAATACGCTGAGTAGACATTGATGCAATTCAGGAAGGATTACAACCTCTATGACTGCATCAAAAACCTTGTTTGGACTTGGGGTGATGTCACCAAGGAGCGTATGGATGGCATCTGGAGGAAAACACTCAAGAGGTTCACCCATGACTTCAGAGGACTTGCCAAGGATGAGGAGGTTGCAAAAATCAACACAGCTGTGGTTGAGATGGCACACAACTTTAACATGAGTGTAGTTGAGGATGACATGAGGAGCTCCTCGAGATGTTTCCTGAGGAATTGACTAATGAGCAATTGTTAGAACTGAAACAGGAATGCATAGCTAATGAAGAGGCAAGAGAAAAGGAAACTGCAGAAGAAAAAGAAGAACCCCCAAGAAAATTCACTGTGAATGGTTTAGCAGAAGTTTTTGAAGACCTCCTTAAAAAGTTTGTAAACGTGGACCCCAAGCCTGAAAGGTTTTCATTAATGGGGAGGAATGTTCATGTACATTATCTGCTTACAAGCAAATCTATGATGGAAGAAAGAAACAAACCAAGCAAACCACCATGGACATATTCCTGAAAAGAGTGACACCTCCTCAGGCACTTAGTGTCACCTAAGTGCACAGTGTTTATGAAGTCTACAGTAGTGACAGTGATGTCCTACATCTTCACGTTCACTCGCCACTCACTCACTGACTCACCCACACCTTCCAGTCCTGCAAGCTCCATTCCTGGTAAACGCTCTTTACAGGTGCACTATTTTCTATCTTTTATACTGTATTTTTACTGCACTTTTTATGTTTAGATACACAACTACTTATCATTTTGTTACAATTGCCTGCTGTATTCAGTACAGTAACATGCTGTACAGGTTTGTAGCCTAGGAGAAATAGGCTATACGATATAGCCTAGGTGTGTAGTAGGCTATACCATCTAGGTTTGTATATGTTTGCACAACGATGAAATCGTCTAACAACGCGTTTCTCAGAACATATCCCTGTCGTTAAGTGATGTATGGTTGTACATATAGTGTGACTTCTATCTGGCTTTCATCACATCACCCAAGAAGGAGTGAAAATTGAGGCAAAGGGAAGCAATCCAGCTATTGCTATAAGTAATAGTTACTACGTCCTTGAAGAAACCTTGCACTTGTTTTGGAATAATACAAATAAATACAGATATTAAAAACTTAATAGGTATGACCTTCCTACTCCTTGTTCCAGATGGTCTCACATTACATACCATAAAATTAACAAAGAAAGACCTTTGAAGGCAAGAAAGGAAAGAAATAATACAGATGGAAGGACTATGCCTAGAAAATAATTATAGATGAGGCTACTGGCACATGGAAATGAGAGTAATACGAAAGATAGAGTGAGAGAGATATGTTGCCAAAAAACCATACATTTTGCCTTAAAAAGCTGTGATTGTTCAACGCTTAAAGCAATCTTGGTGAGATTCTTTACAATCTCACAACAATTCTCCATGGTGAGAAATTAGACTGACAGAGCTATGCAGCCACAAAAGACAGTATAATGCTAAAACCTTCACATGTGCCCAAAGATGGAAAGAAAGAAAAACCAACCTCATGATGAGTAGAGTCTGGGAAACTCAGACTCAAGAGCAGCTCCAGAAGCCTAATCCCAGACTCCTTGCACTCCTGCCCAGCAGAATTCTAGAAGTGCTTTAGACTAGGGATACTTGGTGCCCAGAAGTAAAGCAGAGACATTTCTTGGTCATCAGACACCCACATATTCCCCTCTTTGTAGTTAAAAGAAGTTGTGTTATGAGTTTTAGCCAACAGAACATGAGCAAAAGTGAAGTAAGTCACTTTGGGCAGAAGTATTAAATCTAGTTCTCTTCCCCGCCTTGGTCACTTGAAAGCCAGATGGTATTTCTACATGATACAAACTGCCTGGATCCCACAACTTAGAGGGAAGCCACCCTTGAAAAACGTTGGGGTCACTGCAGATTCTGCACGAGTGAGAAATAAGCGCCTGTGTTAAACTACTGAAATTTGGAGGGTTTTCTTACTACAGCATTGCCTATTCCAGCTTTCAGTCAGGGATGACTTTGCCCTACTCGAGATATTTGGCCACGTCTGCAGGCATTTTTAGTTGACACAACGGGGAAGGAAGTGCTACTGACATCTAGTGGCTAAAGGTGCTAAACACCCTACAATGCACAGGGCAGCCCCTCACAACAGAGAATTATCTAGCCCAAAATTTCAATAGTGCCACTGTTGAGGAACCCTGGCCAAACCTACACGACATGTAAACGGGTCTGTGAATATTAAATGAAAAGTCACAGATTTATTCTGATAACATTTACACAACACTGTGAGAATGTGCGAGTCTTCCTGTGTCCACTCATACCTATTGTCTATTCTTCTCACAGTAGCTGGAGTGATCTTTTTCAAAAATGTGAAGCACGTCACTCTCCACTCAAAACCTTCAAGGGCTTCAATCACACTTATAATAAAAACTCTGCTCTTGTGCCTTAGCCTATGAGGCACCTGCCCTCTTACCTATCCAACATTATCACTCTAGCATATAAGCACAGGCCCTTCTAATGTCCTTCTTACCCGCCAAGCACATTCCTTTCTTTGAACTGGAGGACACTGCCCTCTTCTCGATCTGTTTATTCTCTAGACATTTGATGGCCCTTCCCTCAGTTGAGGGCTCTGCTCCAATGTCTACTCCTCAGAGAAGCTTTTCCTGATTACCCATTAGTGGAATAGGTCCCACTTCCAGTCATTCTTTATCTCTTTACTCTGCTTTATGTTCCCTCACAGAACTTATGTTGACCTGACATTTTGCTGTGTATTTCTTTGTTTATAATTACTCTCATCAAAATTAGCTCCACAAAGTAGAGGTTTAATATTCCGCACACACGCCTTTCTAAGTCTAGAATCATGACTACATCATACTAAGTACACAATAAGTACTTGTTGAATAAATGATCAAATAAATGGACACAAGTGCATTGAGAGAAACCTGAAACTATTTCAAAATGTTAATCTCAGTCATCCTTGGGTTGTACAATTTCAAAGGATTTCCACTTTCTTACTTAAAATTTTATACATCACTTCATTTTCTACCTATGTTACCTTTAGAAATCAATTTTTATTTTACTTTTCAAAGAGAAAATACAAACTTAAAGGTCACATGCCTTTAAGAGGGTTGAATTTTGGAGGCGATTTCTCTATTATGGCCGTGAATAGATAAATTCTGTAATAAACCTACATTTTGGCCTGTTACACTTTCTTGGAATCTAGTGGAACAGCCCAGATTCCTCTAATTTTATATTTCAACAAGGATTTTTTTTGGGGGGTGTTGATATTAGGTCCATCTGAATAAACATAGGAGTAGCAGGAATTCCCCCTAATACCTCAAAGGATTTCCACTCAAAGTGGCAGGATCAAGTGAAAAGAAAATCCCACAAATAACATGGGGTTATAAAAGATAATAAGATTCCTACCCAACCTCAGCCTTCAGAATAGATCTTAGAAACTAAAAGCCATATTTATCACTAGTGGGTTCTGAACGAACTGCAAAACAATGGTAAAGAAAATATGAATTTGTCCTAATGAGAAACTCTGGGCACAAGCCACATTTGAGATAATTAAAAAATAATGGGCATGGAGTATTGAGAAAGGATGTTAATCTTCACTAATGAATGAGACTGTATTATGATGTTATAATTAAAATGCCTGTAGTTTCTTTTCGAAATGATAAGCATACACAAAATGAGGAAGCTTTAAAATAGGCTTATGGAAGTCTGATCTGAGTGCATCTCTGAAGAAAATTCTGTAGTGAATATGGGTAATGAATAAAAAAGAACATGCTTTCTTCACATACCCCCTTTTACAGGGGGTAAAAAATATTGAAGTGAAAGCATTTTATGTTATCAGGTTATAAACAGTTTTAATAAAAACAATATCCTAAATAAAGAATATAAAAATGAAAAACTTTCATCTGGTCTTCTTCATCTCAGTCAGTGTTTTAGTTTTTTAACTCTGCCCAGTGGGAAAGGAAAATATAGATGGATCGCTGGAAAGTGCTTCAAGCTTAAAAAACTCGATACTAATGATAAAACTGATACAGAACTTTGAATAACATCCGTTTTAGCACAACTGTATGATTTTTATCTTAAAGAACATGGCTGACCAAAATACTGAGTCATTTATAAAAACCACATCTCTCTTGAAGAGATATAATGCCTATTGATGTCAGTGGTCATTCAATCAAAATAGAACAAAAAATATTGAGGTGATATATCCAAGTATCTGGAGAGTGGGTAATGAAATCAAGAGCAATAAGCCAGTAATGTGTCAAAGCTATACTTAATAGGTCTTCTTTTACTTAACAGCATTACCCAATTGAAGGATGTGATATGAATAAAATACAATGGGTGTTCTATATTAAGTTTTCGTTAACAATTTTGACATGATGTCCCCTGATATTTGACTTCCAAAATTAATACAAATTGGTTTGGATATGAACACAATCCTGTAGATTGAAAATTGATTTTTAGATTAAGCAAACATTAACCATAAATTAATATTAATAGATTCAGTTGGACAAGGTCCCCGTCACCCCACGATCAATGATCTCATACACTGGAAGGCACTGGGTTTAATGGTGGGCAAAGTATTTAACTGAGTATTTACCAATTGATAAAAAATGAGCTTTAATTACATTTTCTGATTATATCAAAATGAGAGTACTGAAAAATGACAGAAAGTGTTGTGCTGAGTGTTAGCAGGAATGAAGTTCCAAGCATGGGAGACAAGTGATTTAGACAAGTGCTGCTTGGGATTCCATCTCAGTAAATTGATATTTGGGTGTTTTTTTTTAATTTACCTTTTTTTTTCTCCTAAAGCTGTCACTTTCTTTGCCCGAGAAAAGCAGCAACCACAAAAAAATTGGCAGATTTGGAGATCCATGGCTGTTTTTAATTCTATATCTTATAAATTCACAAAAATTATTTTAACCTGGAAGCTGCTTGACAGATTGGGGTACTTGACAATGGTCGAAATGGATAACCATGAAAAATGTAAAGATATAATTTGAAAATTTATTCATTCTACACAATTTATTGTGCTTCTAATCTGTGCCAAGCATTGTTCTAAGAGTTTAGACTAGTTGTGAACTAAAGAGATGAATCTTTGCCCCTGTGAAATTTACATTGTACCAAAATTACTTCCTCCTGGATTACTTTTCCCCCCATCAGTGACACGAAACAAGGTTTGACAGGAAAGCGTAATAGACATCCTCCATACTATCAGATGGTAGAGTAGGAGGAACAAATTAGCATTTATGCAGCACCTACTGTTTTTCTGTGTTGCGTGTTGGGAGATACAGAGATGAAAAACACCTACAGCTATGGGGGAAGAAGTTAGAGGCATTTAACTCCCTTAAGGGAGATGACTTGAGACTTGATGAAATTTGTTAGACAGATAGATGAAGGAAGAGAGATCTCAAAGGAGGGAGCAGCAGATGAAAAGCACTGAGGCATGAAAAAGTGTAACATATTCTATGAATGTAAAGAATGGTAGGCGATGAAGGCATGCAAAGGCCAGATCACTCTATGTGACCTTGGCTAGAATTTAGAGTATAAACTGAATTTGTCAAATACTTACTATTTTTTCCTTTTTATTTACTTACCAGTATTTAACATAGACTATTTACGTTTAACAAGAAAACTATTTGATGCTATATGATATTGAACTTACTTTATTATGTTTTTTTTACAGAAAAAAATAAATACTCAAAAACATAAAATTACACTGACCATGAATTATACATGGAGATTTGAACAGAAGACACAGGAAAGTCTCTCCCTAGTCACCATCTAGTGAGCAAGCAGAAAGGCAGCTTGAGGGGCTGTCCTGGTGGTGCAGCAGTTAAGTTTGCACATTCCACTTTGGCTGCCCGGGGTTCGCCAGTTCAGATCCTGGGTGCAGACCTATGCAATGCTTGTCAAGCCATGCTGTCGTAGGCGTCCCACATGTAAAATAGAGGAAGATGGGCACAGATGTTAGCTCAGGGCCAGTCTTCCTCAGCAAAAAGAGGAGGATTGGTGGCAGATGTTAGCTCAGGGCTAATCTTCCTCAAAAAAAGAAAAGAAAAGAAAAGAAAAGAAAGGCAGCTTGGGGGTGGAACAGTCCTCAGCTGGATGCAGATGTGTACCCATGAAGCAGACTGCCAGTGACTTCATCCTTCCAGGGCAACTGTGCCAGCCTCAGTGTGTATTTAGGGGAAGCGCAGAGAGCTCAACGAGAGTAGGGACCACAATCTTCTTGCTCTCTAGCTGCCAGACTCTCAAGCTGCTAAGTCAAAGAACGCTTCACAACATGCCGCCAAGGAAGTTTCAGCACTTGAATCTTGTCTGACTCGCCTGGTGTGGTGAATACGATGTGGCTTCTTTTGCCAAAATAATGCAAGTCAAAGTTTAGGATGAAAATAAAATTGATGCACACACTGGAAAAATCAGCAGTATTTGGAGCTAAATCACAAGATGATGCCAGATGGTTTCCAAATTCCCACACTTCCATTCAAATTGCAGAAATTATATTTTTAAAAGAATTAATTTTTTAAATCCCTGAAATGAAAAGATGAGACACCCATAAAAGTAAATCCATAATAAATGAGTGGCTTATTTATTTAAACTGAAATCATTTATTTATCCATAAATTGAAAAGCCTAAAAATTCCCTAACTCCTGTTAGCAGCGGCATCACTTGTGTTTAGATTGCTTCTATGGGAAGAGTTCTACTTTTCGTTTTTGCTACAGAAATAAGACAGGCTAGGAAGGCAACACAGAGGTTATATTACATAGTTATCCTAGCTGAAATATTCTGTGACATGTTTGTTATAGTTATTTCAGAAGTGTTGAAAATTTAACTTATCGTAGACTCTGGAGAAAGTAAGCTACCAGCTCAATTATTCCAACCCTCTTAAGTCCTTCCTTGGTAAGGACTCATATTTTCTCTAAGTTGAACAACTTGTTCAGCTCTGTCATTTTGTTAAAATGCTACAATCTTTTTTGGAAGTAATAGAAAAAATTTTATTAGGACAAAACTGTTTTTAAATACTGACAATTTTTTTGGGGGGGTGAGGAAGATTGGCCTTATATTCACCACATACCTACATACTATATTATGTATATAAATTATATATAATTATACATAATAGAAATTATGTATTATATATTGTTACATATCATATATATTAGAGAACATGAATAATATTTTATATATAATATTATATATGTGTTACATTATGTCAACCACATACCTGTTTGTGCCTAAAAAACTGGCAGTGGTATCTAAATATGTTAGAATTATATGTCATCCCAGCACATCATAGCCTTTATTTCTTTTTCACTAGTTCCATGAAAGCAAAGTAAATGTTACCATTGAACTTTTTTTTAATTATAGAAAAGAGAAGAGGAAATATTACTCGACTCAAAAGTGAATATCCCTCATGTGATGTAAGGAATAGAACCCAGGTCAGATGATCTTTCGTTTGAGATTAAACTTTTACAGAAAATAACCCCTTAAAAGTAAAACTGAAGATTGGTGATATTCTTTTTGCTCTAACGCTATAATTAGTACAGTATTTTCCCCAGTTGTCTCTGAGCAAGTCCTCTGTTGGCTTTTCCAGTGTGCCAGCCCATTTTCATTCTCTTAAGGTCAACTGGCCTTTCTGCACCTCCACAGCCTGTCTTTCATTTCCCAAACCCACTGCCATCAAAGACACACACCCCAGGCCAAGCTGTATAATAGTGGTTTCCAAGGTGACAGCAGGCTTTTTGGCTGATCCATCTAGATGGCTGGGGCGGTGGCTCAAACTTACCCTGCAGATCTGTCACACAGTCCTGAAGTTGGAGGAGTTCTGGAAGCCTGCCTCTTACATTGATTACAATTTGCTGTGAATTCAAAGGAATTTCTCATAAAAGAGAGAATATTATTTTTTACACTGATATGAAAAAATATATGTGTGGAGATACATATAAGGCGCACACATATATATTTAGTTCAATTCCACAAATATATATTGAACACCCTCTGTGTGCAAGTACTAAGTTCATAAACATTTATAAACTGTGATCTATGATTTTTAGGAGCTCAAAGTCTAGCTAGCAGATCCGCTATCTTGGGTTAAAAGATTGCCTGGTGTTATTTATTTTGTTTCTAAAATGTGATGTGACTTAGACCTAACTGAAAAAAAGCTCGATGCAACGGGTCAAAATCATGGACGGATTGTCCTATATAAAGCTTCCTATCATTTGTTGAAAACATCTGAACTATAAAATCCTGATCTCCCCCAAATCCATTCACAAGCATGAATAACTTTTATTTTTATATGTACAAATCAAAGCTTTGAAATGTTGTGCTGCTCATTAATTTTACGTTTATCTAGATGCCTCACTTGTTGAGACATTTGTCACAGTAGTAACGGAGACATTCTTTTAAAACATTCATTATTAGCTACTCTTAGTCTCACCAAGCCAAGAATGTCTCCTCAACTGAAGCGAGTACTTTTTATATGTGTAGTTTCCAAATTACTTATCAAAAAAGAAAAAAAATGAAATAAAACTGGAAATAATAAATATGCCATAAAATAAGTTAATAAAAATTAGTGATGAAAACTAAAATAAAACTTAAGATTTAAAATTATATAACACTGTGCCATTTCTTTGGTGATAAAAAATATAATTACTAAGCAATATTGTGTACTACTTGACCTACCCAGTCTTTTCTAACTCTCTATAAACCAACTTTCCTTGGCTAGCTCAGACTCAAAAACAATGCATTATCTCTTGCTCACCTTCTCCATACCATGCCGAAGAGTTGGTACAAAAGAAACTGTCAGTTGATCTTCTACAGTGTGACACATTTTCTCTCTACTCATAAACCACAGCATCATACAGACTAACTCCTGACCCTATCTCCAGCTCGCCTCATCCCCATTCATCTTCTAAACTTGAGTAGCAAAATCTTTCCCCTCAAGCACTACCTGAATCACATCCATTTCCCAAAACACCCTGGTCAATTGGTTTCCGTTTCCCTTCGTCATCACTTTAAGTCTTGATCACATGCTCTGTGGTCCCACTCAGTCATGTAGTTCTGGCCACACATCAGAACAAGCCTTTCAAATCTGCCACCTCTTGTATTTCCCAACTCCATGTCTGTACGAAATTTCACAATTCTAATATGCCATAACAATGTCTCCATTTAACGTCATGAAATACAGACACAAATCTTTTACGTTTCACCTACTTGATAAACCCATGTTCCTAATTCTGTGAGTATAAATATGCATGCCTTACAATTACTTATGCTAATACCCAGAGAATCAAACCATTTCAGAGCTAAAAAGAACCTTAGAGATTCCTGGGCAATCCAGTCGTTCTTTTTTTCACATTAGGCTCATTAACCAATTATCTCAAGTAATTCACCTAAGATCACACAGGTAGTGACAGAACTGATTACAAAATCCACGATCTTCCTTCCCAAAGAGATGCCCAAACTGCATCTTTTTTCACCCTTCCTCCTCCCAATTACTCCACCCTCCTTCAGGCCCTCACTTCTGTGCATTTTTCTTTCTATTCATGTCCTCCATTAACCATTCCAAATTTGGAGTCACCCAATTCTTGGTGGTATTTATTTCCTTTAAATACTTACAGTCTTTCATTTATATTTCTCTTGTTGAATTGATCATAATCTACATATAATATTCTTGTCGTATCTTGCTATTAGAAAGTAGGTTACTTGAGAGAGAACTCACCATGTCTTATAGACCTTTGTAGCCCTTGTCGTTCTTAATAAATCAGTGTTCAACTGAATACAATTCTACCTATCATAGGATACAGCTGAATGAGAGGCAAATTGATTATCACTCAACATTTAATCTACCTGATTTGCCATGGTTTAAGATGGCTTTTTGAGTTCAGTTTTTGTTGTTGTTATTTGCAGAACCACAATAATAAACTATAGCAAATTGAAACTGAACTTCTTCAGTCGCATCCAATTCAATCAAGTTTAGATTATACACTCCCAGAAATAAAGCATCTCTTATTTTCCTTAATTCACAACACCTATAACAGAGCCACATTCAGAAAAGGCTCTGTATATACGTTTATGTTAATGCTAGAGCTAATAACACTGAAACAGGGAATGACTAGGAAACATCTGGGCTCAAAAGTATCAGAATCAGTATCAGTACTCAGAATTCTGAATTATGATATAAAAGTTTTACTTTGTGCTTATCCTGACTGGCAGAAAAGTTTTTAAATTGCCCCAATTTTGAGATTTTCATTGTGTTGTTTTAATTTTATGTGGTCACCTAAGACACTTTAAAAGTGACCACAATTTTAGTAGATGCATAGCAGAGTTTAGTACAGAGTTGATTCTCAATGAAAACTAAATGAATGAATCACTGACTAATTTACACTAACCTATCTCTGAACTTATGCTTTTGGTAGATCATCTCTGATATTTATTTTCTCTATGAGAATAGAAATTTTGAAATTCATATTCCATTTATTTTGTAGCAGGTGAAAGTAATGTAAACAATTTTCCTCAAGCACAATTGCTTTTCTTTTGAAACATTGTACATCCGAAATACTTTCTATCTTTCCTAACAACATTCCTGGACAATCATCTTAACTGTTGGGTTTCCCATGGTGCTTAACAGTCTGTGAGCCCAGTGGCTGCTTCAAGGATATACGCTACCAATTCCTCACTCATGTGTCAAAGTCACATCATCTCAACCAAGTGTGGGTAACCCTTGTAAGAAAGAAAATATTCTTTAATCCTCATAAACCAAAGCACTACTTATATTGAGCCAGATATTCCAAAAAAACAATTACCTAAGGGGTATTGTGTTGCCAATAGCTTACATATCTCAGATAATGAGGAGAAAATATGAAATATGGTCAAACTGGTCTTGGATGATCTATTGCTGTATGACATGCTTATTAGCATAGACAAATGTATTCACTATCCAATCGCTGTCTGACCGTGTTCTCATTCCTATCCATGGGTCCACTTATTTCTACAATTGTTTTTATGGCTGACTCTGCACTTGGTGTACATTATCTTACTTTGTGCAAAGTAAAATTAAGTGGGTGTTACTTGGAGTGGAAAAGCCCCATAAGCACTCATTAATGAAGCACAACTTAAATACTTAAAAGTAGGAGACATACTAGCAACCTTGTTTGCAAATAACATTCTGTTAAACAACAAAAGAAACTGAGGGCACTAGCCTGTGGCCAACCTGAAAACAAGCCATTTTATGTCTTGCCACCACCATTCCGTTCTACTCTACTTTACATATATTTAAATATTAATTTCAAAAATTATTTATTGAGATACATATTAAATGCAAGGCACCATGCCCTATATTTAAAATATTTAATGTAAAAGTACCTCAACACTGTATATTTAGGTCACTCAGTAAAACAAAGCTCTTCTTTAAGGTAAACTTGTCTTATAATAGAAATCCATTCAAACGCTTCTCAGGAGAAGTTTCTGAACCAGGAGTATCAGTCTTTTACACTCATGAATCTGGCGTATATAGAAGGAGTTACAAGGATAGGAAATGCCCAATATCAAATGGTGCATGAAAAATATTTATTCTTCTTTGAGTGTTGTAATGTCTTTCTCCAAAAGTCATTTTCAGCACCCCACCACTCCCCACATACACACAGTCATAGAACGGACAAGTAATTTCACCAAGTAGTCAATGGATTTCAATAATTCAAGGCTTAGAAAAGGCTAAAGGATAATTCATCCTAAACATCTTCCCTAGGGGTTAATTATGGGGCAATAACACCTGCATCCAAAAAGTCTGTAGAGATGCAAGGATGGGTTTGATTATGTCTAGAATAACTCTTTGAATTGCTTAGTGAATAAAGCTATAATAATTTGCAGCAATATTGTTATTATCTATTGCTATGAGATTGTTAACTCGTGTTTGTATAATGTGTTTCTTAGATTAATTGGAAATGCTCCATTTGAAATCAGAGCCGTCTCTAGAGAATGCTTCTACAATGTTTTATCCATTAAAAATAATTCAAAGCCAGTTAACTGGCCAACGAGAAAATTTAATGCTTTAGGAAGTCTCTTCTAAACACTTACTTTGGGCCACCATGCATGTCTGTATTTGGCTTTTGAATCAAACTTCTGTGTAGTATATTACACGTTAAGCAACACCAGCAGAAGGGAATAGACTCTGTGTGATGCAAGGAATTGTTACAATGATTGAAGCAACACCAGCAGAAGGGAATAGACTCTGTGTGATGCAAGGAATTGTTACAATGATTGAAATCCTTTAGCTCTTTTCACTGTGAGTGCATAGAAACAACTTGCTGGAGATTGGCCTCAAAAGGAAACAAACATTTTACATTTTAATTGTATATTTTATGGCATTTAATGATTATTAAACAATGTGTATTTAATCTCTTGGGCTCCTCAGAAAAATTCTATAATTCTCATACTAAATAATAATAATAGCTACTGTTTATTTACTAACTGCAATGTGCAAAACACATGCTGGGCATACACGCAGGTCCATTTTATTTTTGAGCCAACCGTGGTGCACATTGTAGTGTGCCACCTAGAACCTCTTCTCAGGAGAAAGGTATTCGTTCACCAGCAGCCAGGAGGGTTAGCTTGTAAACTACTTCCTAGGAATTTCCTTTGCACAAAGAGCTGTCTCTCTCAAAATTGCACATCCTTTTCTCAGGGCAGCCTACACCAAATAACTTGTTGATGAGAGGTCAGAGAGGCCTGAAAAACTTACCTCATTTCAAAACACCTTAATCCAAGGGACGTCCTATTTCAGAGCCCCAGAAGGGATTGGTTGAGGCCTTTGTTGAAATATAAAGAAGTTCAATTTCTCTTGCTTGCCTCACTTCACTGCAGATGCTATTCCTAAGAGCACTCCCCCCTCCCCAATAAACCTCCTCCATCTCAGGGTCTGTTTCCTATCTAACCTGACCTTAAGTATGAATCTCAACATAAAAGATGAGGAAACTGATGATCAGAATGAATGCAAGAAATAACTTCAAACCCACAGCTTTTTATAGCTCACTGTTGTCTGGCTAGGAGGAAGCAGATACAGACTCTACAAGCTCCTATTTCCTAATGAAGGATTATTTCAACTATGGGAGTAGGCAGATCTATGTTCAGATCCGATAAAATAAATTCTTTAAGAATCTTGGAATAAGGAGAAGTTACTAAAGAGTTATCCACATCACCTTTTTAAAGTAATATGGTCTAGAATTTTTAACTCTGTATTCAGTTTGTTTCCAAAGGTAGGAAATTCTAATTCATTCATGCACTATCCATTAATTTTAAATTTTAAGAGGTCTGACAAATAGAAATGGCAAGCAATAGGATATATTGGAGTATGTGAGGAAGCCATTTGGTATAAACCTAATTAGGCCTGACTTTGTTTTTTCCAAAAGGGCCTGACATGGCCGTTGAGCATGCATTGCATATCTGCTTTAAACATTTCCTATGGCAAGAACAAATGCCCTTAAGATAAAGGTGCAACTTCCCCCAACATTGGCATTTCCTTAAGGATAAGCATCTTTCCTTAGGCTAGGAACTGATTGCTGAACTCACCTTTGACCACCCAGCTCAAGACAACAGACCTGCCACCCTGCTGTGTCCACCAACACATCAGACCTACCTGCTATGTCCATCAATCTCTGTGCCTACAGAGCAGTCTCACAACTATTGTAAAAGGGACATTTCAATCATATGTGAAACATCCTCTTTTGGGATATATAACCACTCTGTACACCCCACTTCTTTGGTGCCCTTTCTTGCTTCAGGAAGAAAGGCCCCGGGGCCATGATCCTCACGTTTTAGCTCAGAATAAACTCACTCAAATTTTCGTTTATAGATTGGTTATGGATTATTTTCATTGACAGGTCTAATACAAAGAAGTAGAAAGTAAGGAAATGATGAAGATTTGCACTATTAGGGAATACATGAAGCAAAAAAATTCTATGAATGAGCAAATTCCATCTCAAAGATCCCTAGCTATTGATTGACCTATTAGTCTTACGACATTTAGTGCAAATGACAGAACTTTGGTTAATACAATTAACTTTTGCTTTCTGTCTTCATGTTTATCCAGAGAGAACATTTGTTATTCTGTGGATATATTATTAATGGAACGAACTAAAAATGTCCTTTTCCTACAAAGTTTACATTCAAGAAGTAAGGAACTAAAATACACCCTAAGTCATGGCCCTACATAAAGTAGTGCCGAAAGTTCTGCATAGTAGCATTTCTGGCAAGGGTTTTGTTTTTTCTTTTAACTCTAAAATTATAGCAGTAAAGGTCTTCCATAGCAATGAGATTTCAATATATAGGTCATAGTCATTTGTATAATATACGTAGAAACTAATATCCCCATACATTTTCAAGAAAAGATAATCATTTTCCCACATGTCCTCATAAAAACACTCTGATGCTGTACAACACCACTGAGTTTCTACTCTTTGTAAAGGGTCTATCACCTACAAGGCCCAGGTTCCTGTGTGAAATAAAAGCGCTACTATTCTAGACCATATTATCTTTTTCATTCTCCTTCTAAAGCCTTAGTCATTAGATTCCTACCCAACTTTATAAGAATTAAAAATTAGGAAAAATTATAACAGCAATGTAATTAGATAATTTTGCTGGAAGCTGTTTGATTTATTTCCTACGTTTTTCTGCATAAAATACAAAATTGCAATACATGGCAGAAAATAGAGTTAGACAAGGAAAAGTCAAAACATACTATAAGTTCTGGGGGAAGAAAACACAAAATTTGAAAGATGCACTTTGCTAAACCAGCTAATCACTTATCAATCGCAATCACACATGAAAAATCAGGGATTGAAAATATTCCAAATGGACCAATTTGTCATTTCAACTAAATTATTGCCCAAACCAGTTATTGTAACCCAAATCAAGAACTATGATGATAATGTAGGAGTAGTACATTAGCTCTAGACACAGGAGCTGTTCATTAGTTGAATCTGGGCTAATGAGACACTCGATATACACATTATTTTTTTCACTAGTGGTTGGTCAAACCAAGGATCTGCTTAGGAGAAATATGCTCATTTCTGCTTTATGGCACAAGTACCTGAGACAGACTCAAACTCAGTGGTAAAACTATTCCAGCTGATGAATATAGCTGCTAATAAGTAGTCATTGGGCATCATAAGCCATAACTTGTAGACAAAGCCAACGTTTTCCATGTAATAACTTTTGCTGGAAACTACTGAGAAGTTTCTACTCTAGGAAGCTTGGTGAATATAAGCAGAAGAATACCAGCACTTGTAATGGAAATACATGTAAAACCCATGCAACCACAATGATTAGACTGCTTGTCCTTTCTATAGAGTCACGAAAATCACCACAATCTTAACAGCCACAAAAGAAGCCTCTTAGCATTTTGAACGTTCTCATGTGCCTGAACTCTGTGCTGCCAGGTATGCTCAGAAGGTAATATCTGGTTATAGGAAAATAAGGGGCACAGTTATTTGAACAAGAAAAGAACATTTATAGCTAAATATGAAAACACCACTATCTTTGGTCTCCTATTAGCACCACCAAGAAGACAAACTTTCTAATTAGGGCTGTAAGAACTGTTGCTGGTAGGAGGTAACTTATAGGTCACATAAGTGGAATATAAATCTAAAGAACCTCTGAAATCTTATAAGCAAAGGTAGAGAATTGCTAAGAGCAGGAAGACGAGAAATACCACCACCTTTCCAGGTACTGAAGACCATTTTAGGTTTGCATGCACAGAACTGGCAGCACACTTAACCCAGCTTCACTCGAGTTAAAATAACAAGGGGCCTGTACAAGTCTCCCTTCTGTGTGTTTTGAGTCTCTGTCTTTAACGATGACCTAAGTATTTAGAAAAGCACGGAGAAGTGAACACAGTACCGGTCTTGTCCCTACCTGGATGTATTTCCTCCTCCCTTATGTCTCTCCCCGCACCCAGAGATCTTACAGCCTTTCCTTGTGAGACACAAAATAACTAGAGGATGAAGGCAGAAGCAACACTGCCCTGTAGTTTTTGCTTGTTTTTATCAGGCTACTTAAGGGAATATTTTTCCCAGTGGGCACATTTTCTGGGCGATAAAATTACCTACATTCATTTCAGAAAGAAAAAGAGAGAAAGAAACAAAATTACAAAGCCAAGTAACCACGGTCCTGTGGGAATTGTTGTTGTTTGTCACCCTCCCAGCTGTTCGTCTGTACAGGTGAAAACTCTGAGGGACTTGTTCCACTTTCAATTGTGGGAAAAGCTTATCTTTGGCAGCTTATAAATTATCAATGCTCTATACATACTTGATGTTATTTTTTTGTCTTTCCCTTCAAAAATCTATCAGATCTGTCATGCTTGATGGCCACAAATTTAAGAGAAAGGCAGGAGGAGGAAAGAGAAATGAACGGATAATAGACCTGCAGGAACTTTATAGTATGTTCTCGTCTTCTATTCCCCTGCTGCCGGCCATGTAGGACTTATGTCATATGAGTTCTAGAAAAATCAATAGTACTTGGTCCTACCTCTGTGCAAGATGCTTAGTACTTGAAAGAAGACAAAAACATCCTCAGAGAGTTTTCAAACAGGCAGTAGATGAATTAAATATGATATAAAAAATTATCCTACTTAGTATAAATACATATATATTTAAATATATATATAATTTAATATATGTGTGTGTGTGTGTGTGTGTGTGTGACCTGGTAGCACACATATATGCTACCAGCTCAGGTAAGTTTAATGCTGAAAGTTTCAGAAAATGTTTGGGAAGGGTTGCGGTGTAAGAGAAGCCATGTATAGGATAGGGCTTTGACAGGATGTATAAAGGAGTGAAGTGGGAAGTTTAGACTCATTGGGAAAATGTGATTTAAAAAATAGGGGAGAGAAAATGGAGAATGGCTTTGAGGAAATAGTCATGATGGAAAGACCATCCGAGCAATACATGCGGTAAAATATTAAGCCAAAAGGAAATTATAACCAGGGCCAGAGTGACAACAGGAGAAGCTTTTGCATAAGAGAGAAATTGAGAAGTCATTGGAGGAATTTTATCAGAGGAACGAGACAACTGAAGCTGTAATTTAAGACATGAACTGATCATAATGTATAGAACGGATTATAGCGCAGAGAGAGAAAGAAAAAGAAGACTCCAGGAGAGGCAAGACGAGTCAACTAGGATAACGACACAATTAGAAAAAGGGAATAGGACATGCGTAGGTCAAATGTATATGACTTTTGGAACTGGTTTGAATGCAGAAAGCAAAGGAGAGTGTGGAAACAAAACTGATCACCAGGTTTTGAGCCTGGTTACTGAAAGAATGCTAGTGGCAAGAGGAAGAGGAAAAGGACATATGTGAAATGAAAACAACAAGTTCAGTTTTTGATATGTTGATATTAAGGAACTTTCGAAACAAACAGTTGGAAAGGTCAAGCATGCAGCTTTGAAATTTAGAAATGAGGTCTGGACCAGTCTTATAGCTACGGTGATTATATGCAAGGAAGCAATTTCCAGGAGACAAAACTGCAGAGCCATACAGACAGAAGGACCAATAGCCAAACCTGGGTCAGGCTTGCATTCAGGAGCTGGGAAGAGAATAAACCTGCAGAGAAGAAAAAGAAAGAATGTCCAAAGTGTAGAAGGAAAAAGAAAAAGGTGAAGAGACTCATATTCTTATGAACATGGGACTTGATATTGAGGACTTATTGGTAGCATTCTAATCTTAAGGAAATAAAAATAAATAATTAGTAAACCAATGCAAAATGTCAAAAGAACTAATTGAGACAAGAGTTACTAAACAACACGTCCACACATACAGAAGCAGCATGTTCCTATTTTCCTAAGTCTGGCATATATTTGGTTTTGACCACTAACATTTTCAAAGACTATTAGGACAAGATTTTTATTAAATATTTGCTCCTTGTTTTCAGCCATCACTAGCAATCCTCAGGACATATGGCTGAAGGTGAGAAAAGGTATGGTGAAGAGGGTGCCTTGGAATAACACAATGTGCTCATTTTCTTTCCCCTTCTTCAGGAGAACGTAGCGAATAACAAGCAACAAGGTTTAAAACATTAGATAACAGCAATAAAGAAAAAGAAAGTTAGCATTAGACTGGGTAAACAATAGGTGAACAATCAATTGATATGAATTTAAATATTCCCCTTAAAACTCTGAAGCTACAGCTCTAGGAAGGAGTCCTGATAGATAAGACTGCAAGCTTTGTCCTTCTCCACAAACTCAGAGGTGTCCTAGGAGCCCAGTGAGTGCTCAATGAGACATATGATTCTCTCAACCACCAGAGACTCATATTCAAAAGTACAGGACAAAAGGAAAATTTTCATAAGATGCTAACTTGATTTTAACACTCGGTGGACCAATTACCTATACCTGCCTACAGTTTTAGCCAATATTTGAGATAAGTTTTCTGACAAAGGTGCAAATATCAGCAGAGTCTTCTGACTTTGATAAGAGGGAAAGACTTGCAATTAGCATTAAGAATCTTTTCGAAACACTTTCCTGTGATATTTTACCCTACCCTGGAGAATATCATATGGTGGCATTGTCTCTAAAGTATGATTTAAATACACCTAAGAAGATTTACACAGTGCTTGAAGAACTTCTAATTATTTACAACAGGCAAAAAGCAAGCATGTGCAGCTACCCGTGAAAACACATTAACACAAAACTAGGCAATGCAATAGGATCAAAAAAGGGTAATAAATAGTCCACTTTGCTGAAATGGACAGAAACACTTATAAAAGTGTCAAAACTGTGCAAAATAATTCTATCCATAAGAAACCAGCGGGAATAAAGAAAATATAATTTAATTCTAAATTGAATTTTATAATTCTTCAAAGCTTGGAAACTAATTACTTTGGGGTATGTGATCACCAGTTTTAACAAATACTTACTAATACTATTTAGCTTCTGGTAGCTATAAAAGCAACTACTGATAAGTGTTGAAAACAGGACAACAGGCTCAAAATGGAGTTGCTTATGCTAAGCCCCATGTTACCAGACAGAGACTTAATTACGGTTTCGTCTCTCCCAGAAATGGAATCTTAAACCAGTCATTCAGGAATTGCCTGATCAGCACTAGTCAGTAATCTGCCTGATAGATCCCTGCCACCCCCTGAAGGAAAGTAACTTTGCAATAACCAATGCACTTTTTTTTTGCCTAGTATAACATCCTTGTTCTCACTCCCTTCTGGCTATAAAAGTCTTTGATTTTGTACAGCTCGTTGGAGCTCCTTTCTATCTGCTAGATTGAATGTTGCCCAGTTTGAATTGATTTTTGCTCAAATAAACTCAAAAATTTTAATATGCCTTGGTTTATCTTTTAACAGTTCTGATGTCAGAGGAGGGAACCTAAGGAGACTCCCAATGGCCCCCAGGAGCAACCAGCAATCAGGCGCCAGTACCTGTTGGGCCAATTGAGCTCGCTGTTTTCTCGCCGCCTCTGGAAGGTGGTAGGTAAGTCCCTTTTGGATCCCAGCTCGGCGGTTTTTGCAGTATGAGGTCTCAGGCTTTATTGGAGCATTTCTTTTGCTAAACTGAGTATGAAAATCAGCTGGACTCAGACTGGGTCTGGCTTAAAAACTGAACTGGTTCTCACTTAAACTGGACTGGGTCCAGTGTGAGGCGTCAGAGGAATAAAATTGGGTTTGAAGGCTAAAGAAGTAGGTCAACCTTACCAAAGATAATCTTGAACTACAGTGGCCACAGTGGACAACTTTTAACCATCTTAGATAAGCTAATCTATTTATGAGGTGCCCTAGAGGAAAAGAGGTGTAGGTCAAGCACTCGCTATAAGGGGTGGAGGGAAAATTATCTTTCCTCCTCCACAGTTTCTGGTAACCAGAATGAGACCTGCTGGGACACCCCACTCACTCCAGGCCTGCAGACAGGATCCTGGAAAAACTGGCAGAAGTGGGAAAGAATGAGAATTCTTGCCAAAGTCAGCTCTCCCAGATGTCTCTGTGGGACCTGGTCGAGAGAGGAAGGTAAAATTTCATGTTGTCCCTTCTTTTCAAATTCAGATTGGCAGGAGAAAACATTTGTAAGAATTAGATCTTTGAATTGTGACTCCTGAATTTGCCTTTGGGTATGTTGGTTAGCCATCCTTTCTATCCCAGGGACCACTATTGCCTTCTTGTTTATCTCATTTTGTGTCCTGAGAAGTTGGCTTGGCAACCATCAATTTGGGGGCTCCCAAAATACGGCTGGACAGAAATGTATGTTGTTCTCTATTTGTGGCTAGGGCCAGGTCGTATCCTGGAGTTGGATGTTAATGGCAATGCTCAGACTTGTCCACTGCCACTGCTGCTACAGCTGTGCAGAGATATCCATCTAAGGCATAAGGTTGAATGGATGGCTACCAGTTGTGTGCAGGAGTGGAGGAAAGCTCTACTCTGACAGGAATGTGCTGGTAAATATTTAACAGCAAGCTCTCCAGAAAAAATAAAAAAATCCCTGATTTGTAGCATTTTTTTCTATGGCATAAATACTCCCACCTTGGCAGACCTCATGCTACCAAATGACATTCAGTTCTGAATGCAGAACTGGGAAGATATGCACACAATCAGTTTTTGTGAGCCACGCAAGACAGCCCTGGTTCACTACTGACTTCTGTGACCCAGCCATTTCACTCGTCTCCACAAATTGAAGCCTTTTGGGCCCTGAACAGTATGAAATTGAAGGAAAAATTGAACCTAGATTTGTGCACAGATCCTTCCAGACTAACATAAGGGCTTCAAAGAATTAAAACAAAAGAATTAAAAATTATTAAAAATACGATTACAAACTCTCCAGATGTTTCCCCAGGTTTGGTATAGAGGATCAAATCAGAAAAAAATAACTCCACCTTCTTAAAGACAAAGTAGAAATTTATAGGCATCTTCATCATTGTGGATGCGTGAGGCTGAAGTACGCTTCTGGGAATAAGCTAAATGGAACACCCAGCACCATGTCTCTATCATCTTCTCAGTAACCTAACCCTAACCTTAATCCTAACCCTAACTCTAACCCTAAGTTTCCAGGAAAAGAGGGAAATCACTAAAGAGTCCTACTCCAGCTTAATTCTGTTGCCAGTGTCTCTTCTGAGAACTTCAGTCTATCATCTGCTCATGATTTCTCATCCCTGGACCTAACTAAATGCATCTTAATTTTCTTTCTACTTAACAGCATATATATTTTTTTCTGGCATCCTTGACTTAATCTTGGAGAAGGAAAGCTTTAATCTTTACCAAACGGATGAAGGAAAATAAAGGAAGGAGAGGAGGACATATTCTCTTTCTAGCTTGTATACATCCGCACAATACCCCTGGGTCTTTGAAAAGACTCAGATTTATTTTCTCTGCTCCCAAAAATCCAAGTAGAAGCCGACGACTGTGTATGATTTCTACTGTATTGGGGTAGAAAGTGAAGAAAAATCTGGCTCTGTAGGTATGTAAAATTTACAATTGGCACAGAAATAATTCATCCAATGAACAGGAAGCTCTTTAATGAATGGGTATTAGTTATATGAGCTTAATAGACAAAGAATTTGGGAGACGAAAACAGACACTTTGACTCAGAAGTGTAAAAACAGAAAAATCTACAAATTATAAAATATATTATGGATCAATCTTGACTTCCACCTTGTATTACAGCTATATCCAACCGGTTCTGAACTGCTGAGTTGCAGCGGTGCCTACAGTTAACTTCCTGGGCATGGCCACAGAACTCTGCACTCTAGCATTGTTGTCTTGGATAGGTAACTTTTGCTCCTATCTCACCTTGAGCAGTCTCTATTCATCAACATTATCTAATTGAACAGACATAATACTGCTAATAGAATCATTGCATAGAATATGTATAAAGTAAGCTTGTATCAGCCTGTACATTTTTTTACTTAAGTTACAAATAACAATAAAGCCACAAGCCACCATTAACATATGTCACAAGCTCCTTGAGGCCAATGACTGTGTTGTAGCTTTTTCACAGATACATCTCCAATGACTAAGGACCTTAAAATAGTTCATAACTATGGAATAACTTGGAGAATACTGAATCTTTCATACAATCTCTACGGCTTGGCACTTTTGGATGCTAAAGTATTATTTAACATACTCATTCCTTGAAATAAAAATATTTTATCTGGGATGAGATAAGCCTATTCATTCATCATAGTTTTTCCCACATTGGGCTGAGCATGGGAGTTAATTAAGGGAGGTTTTCTTTTTTAATACAGAGTTTCTGTACTATTGATCCAGTATTTATAGGAATTGCCCCTGGGAATCGGCATTTAACAAGTGCCCCAGTGATTATTATGATCTAGTGACTTTAGAAAAT
Organism: Equus asinus; assembly: GCF_041296235.1. NCBI lineage: Eukaryota > Metazoa > Chordata > Mammalia > Perissodactyla > Equidae > Equus > Equus asinus. Next base: position 167,979,268 of record NC_091790.1, read on the forward strand.
GAAGCTTTATCAAACTGGTTCACAGTAAAAAGCCAAGTGAAGGACTCTGAAGGAAAGAGAAAAATTCAGAGCCTGAAGAGCTGCTGAGGTGTTAAAGACCTGGTTGAATCTTGACAATAGAGCAGAAATCAACAGCCAGAACAGAACTATTGATGTACAAGCAAGAGTGATGCAATTACAGATCACTACTGCCCTGGACCAACTTGTTAATTTCTATACACATTGTCATGCGGAAGGTTTATGCACTTCTTCTAATCCCACAAATGTGTTTCTCAGCATGTCTACCTTAATTCACTCATTTAAGCTTATATCACCTGTAGTGCTTAGTTTGCTGCTTTTTATAGTCTAGGTGCTCATAAATGGTCAACTGTTGACCATTTGACCAATGATCAAAATCTGCTCAAATGCGTATAAATCTCAGAATACACACCACCTCAGAGCCACAGTATGACTCTAGAAGAATAACCACTATGCCTTCCATTCTGGAAGCTTCATCTGTTTCTGTTTACTATTGCTCAGATCTGTTCTAAACATTAGAGTTTTGTCCAGCTTCCCAATGATAGTCATAGCCATCCAGATAGAATCATACGTGTCCTCTTCTTGTCAACATTTATTTCTCTAAAGATGTATTGCTTCCCTAACTACAATTTCAAAGCAAGATATCCTTGTAATAATCTTGCTTTGTACACAATTTTCCAGAAAATGAAATAGCAGTGCAGATTTGCTTATGATAACTCTGCAAAGAGTTGCACATCTGTACCCTTCCACCACAGGCTTTAGGCATAAAAGGCTTTATAAGGATTCTGAAATAGCAAGAGAACACCAGCTATTGCTCTAATGACTAAAGGTAACTCCTTGACAAACCTCTATTAATTCATCACTGCTCCAGATTTCTGTAATTTATAGGATGGCCACTCAGCATCTGAAGACAATCTTACCTGAGAAAGTCAAAATAATACAGCAATAATTACATCAGCCTAATGCAGAATTTAGGCATTCCAGGACAGATGGTTTCAGAGTAAAATGTCTATTAAGGGAGGGAGGCAATTTGACCATGATCTGATTTTACCTCACTGAGTTTTCTGTGAGTGGTTTTCTACCTTATTGTTCTTAATGCTAATGGGGTCACCTTCCTCTCATTTGTCAGAATCGCATCGAATGGAATGAGAAGATTTTTACCTGTTTATTTGTTGATTGGTTATATCAACCTTTCTCACTAATAGGCTATCTCAAACTACAGCTGGCTGCATTTGATAATATAATCAGCAGTATGTTCCTGCCTGAAAATTGGAGAATGAACTTGATGACTTGCCATAGTCCCCTGTCTGGTATGGGAGCTTTGACAAATGCTAGGCTGCTCTATGTTTGCATTTCAAAACAAGGAAGGAAAATGGTGTTTATCGAAAAGAATTACTTAGTAGGAGTATACAGTTATGTTACTCTGGGATAAACTAAAGTGATTTTAAACAGTTTGCAATTGCATAAGGAAAATGAAAAAATATGAGAAAGGATTCGAAAGTTTTTTATTTGAACTTATGATAAATAGATAACTTAAGCAAGCTAATATTTACTCATAAGCCAACACCAGTATTAAGACTAGCTTGAAAGCCATGGTCTTTATCCTCGAATCACATCAAACTGTTCACCGTTTCTTAAGAAATATTTATTAAGTCTATAAGGAGGGAAAAAACGTGTTAATGACTGAGAAGAATCACAGGAAAAATTAAGGATATAGCTAGTTCAATGCAAAATTTTTGAAGAACTCTTTAAAGATCATCAAATGTACTTTATAGGATAAGATTTAAAAGCTTTCACAGGGAAAAATAATTTTAGCACATTACTATCAAACTTCATTATCCCCAAGCTAAGAGAGAGGGCAAAAAGCTAAGCAAACGGCTCAGATGATTCATTTATGGTCTTTCTGAGTGATGGAAAAATTCCCACTGAGCCAGTTAAATTCTCACCAGTCAAATTGTTGTTTGGGGAAGCAATAAGAACATTTCGATTCCAAAGCACTATTCCCATATTACAGTGGCCTTAAACTGAAAATTTGATTGTAGGGGATATATATGTGACGCATTGTTTAGGAGGCTAGAAATAAATGCAGTGATCTTTTTAGTAGGTTCTATTGTTTGGTAAATTGGGATCCCACCCAAAATTTATATGCAAGGAGCATGATGGAAAAGGTTCACTTTTGCTTTCGATAGATGGATCAGATTTAGATGAGTGTCGCCTTCAAATCTCTCTGTCTTTTTTTTCTGTGACTGAAAAAGAGGACTTAGCAGAGTAATCAGAGGCAGGTACAAATCATTCGTCAAGGGACTGATGAAAGTTATTGCAAGTTATCAGCAAGAAATCCAGGCAAACGAGTAATATTGTATTGATCTTCCACCTGGAACTGTGTTCCAATGTGCCCCAAGCATGAAAGGCATTAGGGGCCTTATCTTTACACTTAATTTTGAAATATCAGGATTTATTATTTATTTTTGAATAAAAATAAGTCTATTAGCACATTTTTTATTTTTAATGGTCAAAGTAATCCAGGTATATAGTTTAAAAAGGAAAATAATGATAAAAGTCTTCATAGAATCATTATTGCCGGAAATTTTAATCCTAGAGACTCTTATAGGATTTGGAGTGTTTGATTCATATTCTAGCTGAGTAGTATTTCATTTAGGAATGTGTTTGGAATAGGAAGAAGTAGCCTGGAGATTCTGAAGGTAATGCATAAAGGATATATTCATGCCGTAATGCATTGTATTGTTTTATGAAACTCTAGTATTGAAGAGAAATGCCAGGCCCAAGGTTTGTTCTAATGCATAATCAGAGTGTCCAAGTGCAGAATACACCTGCCAGAGGGTCCTAGAGCGTGAGAGTCCCGTGTCCAGAGTCTGGTGTGAGCCTCACTTTCTCGGGCATTATTGTCATACACCTTCTCCCTAAGTGGACCTTGAAAACCTAGAGTCTACAGCTGTGACCACATTCATGATTTTCTGAATTATTTAGAGAAATAAAATAAATGCATAATTTATGAAAGTGTTTATTTCTGATCTCATCCTTAGTCAATTCTTATTACCCTTTATCAAACCAGTGGTCACAGGAACCAGCAGCCCTGCGTCTCCCCTTTGTCTTCTTTCCTTTCTCCTATTCCTGTTAATATGACCTTTTTTGTTGTTGCTAAACCCGTATTTAGTGTTTTCATTAATATGACTATGCATGTATGGTTCATTGTTGGTCCAAGTTTGTGCACTATGATTATATTTCCTTTACATGTAATTTTTATATTTCTCAGAGAGAATAACTACTCCTTTATTTTCTATCTGCTTATTTTTCTTCAAATCTCTTGCATAGTCCTGACATCAAACTTCAGACAATCTATCAGCTCTATTTTTCACCTTCTGTCTTCATGTTCCCGTCTGGTCTAATTGCCCACCAAGTCTTCTGCTATAAAAGTATGGTCCTTGGAATGCCTACTTCTCTTTCCTGTGTTGGATTCCCTGTTTCCTGGATCCCATATTTTACTCTATATTTGTTTTCTTCCTCATCTTGATGGAGCATATCCTCCAGTGACTTAAGAAGGAATACAGAGAAGCTTAATATTTTTGAGAATTTGATATCAATAAAATGTCCTAACATTGACTTTATACTTGATTGATACTTAGGGTGGGTATAAAATTTGGATTAAAATCATTTCACTCAGAATATTGAAGGCATTATTCTATTGTCTTCTAGTGTCCACTACTACTTTGAAAGTCTCACAGCATTGAAATTCCTAATTCTTTGCATGCAATTGTTTTTTTTTCCTGAAATTTGTGAGATCTTCTCTGTATCCCTGGTGTTCTTACATGCCTTCAGGTAGATCTTTATGCTGAGTACTCAATGAAGCTTTTAGAATATATAACCATTTCTTTCAGTTCTGGGAAAATATTTTTTTGCTGTTTTTGTATAATACTCAATCCATTTTCTTAGTTTTCTCTTTGGAGACCTCCTGTTAGATATATTTTCAATCCCCCAGCATATACCATAAATATCATATTATTCCTCTTTGGTTTTTTTATTCAAGGTGTTGATATTTTCAATTAGAAAAACTAGAAAGATAAACAGAAATATATTTAAAATTGTTACATACTGTTGGGATGGGAATAGGGAGTATGGGAAGATAAACCATGTATCACGGTATGTGTCACGTACATATTTTTCTAACAGTTTGGCATTTGAATAATATAAAAATTACAGTTAAAATTAATAATATATACTTCAAACATAAAATATAATAAAGAGCAGTTCTTGCTACATAACAAACGCTATATAAATGTTACCTATTATTTTATCAGTCAGAGATCTGTCAGAAAACAAACTCCACTGGATATTTCAAGCAGGAACATATTTAATTCAGAGAAATGGGTTCTTAAAAATATGGAAAGACTATGAAACATAGATTAGATAAAGCCACCCCTGCCTTTCAGGAAATAAGGAAGATATAGGAATCTCAGAAAAGCATGATTGATGTCTGCAACACCAAAGCAATTTTCACAAGAGAATGCCTGAAAGCTGCTGGCGACACTGCACACCTGCTGCCTGTTAAAATCACATCTTTGCTTTCCAATCCTGAAGTAGCCAGAACAGCTTTCGTTGTTCTTCTGCTTTCTGAATCTGAATCATGAAAGTGCCTCACATTGGCGTTGAACCTGCTGGTTGGCAAAGATTTTGAGAAATGACGCTCCCCAGCTTCCAGCTTCTGTGTTACAGGAGAAAGTATGAAGGGAAAAGTGTTGCCAAAAGGCAATCTGACACTAGTTTGATTATGACTATTTTTAATATTAACATTTTCTCTCTAAAATGTCATTCTGCTCCCTGCATTGTCTCTGTTGTCTCTCTGTTCTTTTTTCTCTGTTTATAGCTCTTTTTGTGTTGCTGTTGTTATTTATTTCCTCAAGTACCTGGGAACTCTTTCTTAGTGAAACACCAAAAGCCTCCAGAAGCTCTGTGTATATGGGTGGGGCTTGTCTCCAGGTGGATGGAAATTATCTCCAGGCGGTCTGTCAGTGTGTGTATTTGGGCAGCCAGATAGAATTTATGCTGGAAACTACCAAATGCCAGTATCTTTCTCTAAGGTAGTTCAGTTCCTCAGTAGGTGGGGCCTCCAGACTTCTCAAGGGAGTTATATCCTGAATGACAGTAGGCTGTCATTGAGGGCGGAGGATTGGCACCTCACCATTGAGCGTATAGATATTTATGTAATTTCACTTTCAGTACCATACCTCATACCTGCCCTCCCCTCTGTGTGGTATTCCTGAATTTAGAGGCTTTCTGCAGAGCCAGCTTCATGGGTATACCACTTAGAAGGTCCTTGTACTTTGTTTAATTCTCTAATGTAGCCATCTTGAAATTCTTAATGTTTGAACAAGGGTTCCACATTTTCATTTTGCACTAGGCACCGCAAATCATTTAGCTGTCCTTGGCTCTGTTCCAATTTCTACAAAGTCTGTCTCTTGACTTCCGCAAGCACTAACGATGGGTAGCCCATCTTGTTCTGGAAATGGGAGAGAAGAAGGGAGAATGGAGAGCAGTTTTAAGGCTATACACAGCATTCTATACACAGGCTTTCACAAGCAAACAAACAAAAACAAAAAACCAGACCTCCAAGTGCCTGATAACTCCAAGTCCTAGTCTTTCTGAGGCTTCATGCTTAGCCACCTTCAGAGACACTGAGTTGGATGTTCTTCTGCTTGCTGAGTCACTCAATAACTCCTTTGGCTCCCCCATCCTGTGGTTAGGGGTACTGATGTCTCCTAGTTTTATTGAGGATCAACTTTGTATTTCTGTTTCTTTTTTGCCTTCTTTATTATTCTCGGGGTCATTTTAGAAAGCAGAAGGGAACAGAAGTTTCTTCCTGCTGTAAGCTTAAAACCAGGAACCCACATAATAGTTTTACAATGGTATGTAGAAACAGAAAATATAAGAGGCTTCCTCAAGCTGATCATAAGACTGAAACATATGGTTTTGAAATACGTAGCCAAAAGATGAGGTCAATTATCATTTTTAGTGTTTCAGCAGAATATGTTACTTGCTCAATGTGTTGTAAATATTATTTTCTAGACATGCTTATTTAATGAAGTTAAATAACTAACACATTGTTACAGAAGAGAAGCATTTCTCCCTCTAATCTAAGTGGTTTCTGCTAGCCTTTGCGGTTAATTTTCCTATTTCCAAACTAAAGGCTTTAGCCATTTGTGGCATGTATTTTTAATTTTGTTCCTTATAGCCCATTTCATTAAAAACATAATTTAAATTATTTGTGATATACACAACAGTCAAGTAATTTAACAAAATATAAAATTACGTTCATAAAAAGAATGTGGTAGATTTAAGAACTATGAAAACTTACAAGATTTCCAGTGATTGATCATCACATTAAGATCTGCATTTCCTGAAAACCAGGATAAAAAGGGAAACAGTAAGTTACACAGTTCTAATTAGTCTCTACGACCATAGGTGATTTGCTCTTCATGCAGCCAATTCCACTCTAGCATTTTTCAGTAGATACCACTCAAACCCGCTAGTGGGAAGGACTATTTATTTTCCTCTGTATGAAACCATGGAAGGGTATGTTCCTCACTGGCTGTCTGCTATTCCACATCCCTGGAGCCAGAGACAAGCACTGTGATGTGGGCCATTTGTTTTTAGCATGACTCAGTCTAAACTTTGAGGTCTCTTTCCTTCTATTTATATATGTATTTAATTAGTTTGAACTTCTCATGTACCAGTCATCTTTGGATTAGTAACACATCATTAATCCATGCATTTCCATCTATTTAGTTATCTAGTTAGTCATTTGTAATACTAACAAGTACTCTTGAAACCAGTATCCAAATAGAGTCTAGAACTTAAGAATAATTTTCATCTCATCCTAGAGTTCATAGAGTGGCTTCCTCTAACTCTTCCTGGCACCTCCCCTGTAACCTGAACCCTGTATCCAACATTCCTTTTCTTTCCTTTATTTAACATAGTAAAAACATATGCATTCCTAAAAAGTGGGGCACAGCGCTAGGTGTCTGAGTGTGTCTCTGTGTGTGTTAGTTTTTTTAATTTTATAAAAAATTATTATGCTATACTCAATTGAGTGTATTTGCTATTTGTCCTTAATATTATATTGCTAAGATTCATTCTTATTGCATGTTTCATTCATTTTTTACCACTACGTAATATTATATTATGCAAACATACTTCTTTTTCCCTTTCAGTGGGTCAGCCAATATTTATTGAGTGTATACTCCCTTAAGCACTGCATATGCAATGATAAGCAAAACAGCTCTTTTGTATCATTTTGAATCTCAGCTATGAGACCAAATGCTATCATGCCTCCCAATTTCTCTTCGTTTATACTGATAGAAAATTGTTTGCTAAATTCCTCTACACTAAACGATTAGTATACTCATGAACAATAGTCCAAAGCAGTGCGATGTCGAAGGTGGAATTTCAGGCTCTGTCACCAGGGTGAAGAAGGTGCTTGGGAGCAGAGGAGATGGTTCCCTTGCCCTTCAGATGTCATATCTTAGGTGACCATCTATGTTGTGTTCTTCTAACCAACACCACCCAGAGTAAACTCTTTCAGTTTATAAGAGAACACAGAACTATAGCTGAATTGAGATTATATTTATGAGCTATTGGAAAGCATGCAATCCTTAAATAAATCCTCAAAACCTGAAAAGAACTTTGAATCTAGCATCCAATGTAAACGGTAGAGTATAACAATTCTGATAAAATGAGCACATTTCAGAATTCATACAAAACGAGAAATAAAGAATAATAGTGTGTGCCTTTGAAACTGGATACATCTTTCTTTTCCTCAAACTATCTGAGCGCCCTCTTCACCCTCTCTCATTCGAGATCCGTCTACTGAAGAATTGTGCTTCCCCTAGAAAGCAGCTTCAGAATATTTCAGCAAAATGGCCCTGTTTTTCTCCCCTTCACTAGAGCTGTCTTTACTTCTGCCTTTATCTTTCTACATTGTTTGCTTCCAGTAATTGTCTGGTTCTCCTACACAATTTGTCACCTAGTGTCTTCCCTCTCACCCATGCCTCTACATACTGGCCTCCACATAGCAACACCTGCTCCGCTGGGCTCCAACTGTTTGCAGCAATACACCACCCTGCCCTGGAGATTACAGACAACTTTGGCTATTACAACACATATATTTAAAACCTACCCAAAGCTTTCAGGGGTGGCAGCAATGTCAGGCTAACTACACAACACATCCCTTCACTCTTCACTATCATGCTGAGTTTCTTTCCTTTATTGTTATTACTTTCCTGGCGCTTTCCTAAATCCTGCTTCTAATCTTTTTGTGCAGGTCCCTTCAATTTTCTCCATTATCCTACCTTTCTGTTCTCTTACTTTTTCTAGTTCTACTTTCTTTTGCCCTAAAAACCTATTTCCTCAGGCTGTTTTCATTTTACTATATCAGAAGTAGCTTTTCCATTTTACATGATCTTGTTATATGAATGCTAAATTATTTTTAGAAGATTTCTTTTAAAAGTGGACATATTGACAACAAGTACATTCTTCTGAAGGAGCATATATAGACATGACAGTTTCAAAACTGTTTGTGAAGTTTCTCAAAGCCGTAGGTTGAATTTTTATCATCTGTGTTGGAGTTAATGTCGAAATGGTTCACATCAAGATGGATTCTTTTACAAAAGTATTGCATATGTTTTATTAAACGAAGGAATTTCATTTAAAGAAACAGTATATGCAGTAACAATATTTTCTAATGAGAAAAATAAAAGGTAATAATACATCTTTGTAACTTAATCTCCACTCTAGGTCACTGTGAATAAGAAACTCACTAAAGGTTTGGAGTTACTTTATACATTGGTGTGTATTGATTTAATTACTCATCTCCCTCAGCCCAATTGCCCTGAAAGCTCTAGGCTGCTTGATATAAAAATATGGCAAAGTATATATTTAAATTCACATGTTCTTCCAAAATATTTTTGATACTTTGGATGACTGAAGGTGTTGCAAGCCTAAAAAAGAACAGTTATGTATCCATATTTTGATTGTGACAAAAGATTTTAATTTTTATGTGACCGTATGTCTTCATTATTTTCTTTGCATAGTCTTCTAATGCTCTTTAAACCTGAATCATTTTGTTATTCCTAGATAAATTCTATATATATATTCTCATCAAGTCATTTTATTATTTTAAAATTTACTTTATCTCAGTGAGGTCCACTTTATCTTTTTCTTTCTTTCTTTTTTTTTTTTTTTTTGGTGAGGAAGATTCGCCCTGAGCTAACAACCATTGCCAATCTTCCTCATTTTTTTCTTTTTTCGCTTGAGGAAGATTAGCCCTGAGCTAACGTCTGTGCCAATCTTCCTCCACTTTGTATATGGGATGCTTCCACAGCATGGATGATGAGAGAAGTAGGTCCACACCCGGGGATCTGTACCCACAAACCCTGGCCGCCAAAGCAGGGCAGGTGGAACTTTAAACACTCAGCCACAGGGCTGGCCCTTCAATTTTTAAATATGTGGATTATGATTTGGTGTCAAGTCTATGAATTCTTCACCTTGCCCTTTAGAAATTCCAAGGAATTTCAAATACTTTTCTCTTAAAATTGTTTATAGGTTTACATTTTACATTTAAGTCCATAAATCGTTTTCAGTTAATTTTGTATAATGTGCGAAGGTTAGGCTGAAGTTCATTTGCTTTCCATGATGGATGTTTAATCGTTCCAGTTTCATTCTATGAAAAGCTATCCTTCCCATATTGAATTAGTTTTGCACCATTGTCAAGAACCTTTTGGGCGTATTGTGTGGGCCTATTTCTGAGTCCTCAATTCTGTTGCATTGATCTATACGTCTGTCACATAGCTAATACCACACTATCTTCATTACTGTGTCTGCACAATAAGCCTTAATGTTGGGTAAAGTAATTCCTCCTACTTTATTCCTTTTTATCAAAATTGTGTTAGTATCATTCTGTTTTAAATGAAGGACAAGACAAGGCTGTCAACTGTTTTAATATCTACTCCAAGGTGCCCTGGATGTCCTAGCCAATACGAAAAGATTAGAAAACGGAATTAAAGGTGTAAGAATTGTAGAAGAAAGAAACTTCTCCTTATTTCCAGATGATAAGCATACTCATGTTGGAAATCCAAGTGAATCAGGGGGAAAATATATAAGAATTGATAAGAAATTTCAGCAAGCCCACTGGGTACAAAAATCAACTACAAAAATGCAGAGCATTCCTATACCCAAGTAATTAACAAATAGAAAAGATAGAAAATGACATCATTCCCCAAAAGAATCAACAAAAACTCTAAAAGACCTTGGAATAAACCTAACAAAAAACACACAAGCCCTTTCCAGAAACGTTATAAAGATTATTGAAGGCCAGAAAAGAAGCTTGAAGAAATGCAGAAACATATGTGAGGATGATGACTTTCCCCCAAAGTAACCTATAAATGCAAGTGATAGTTTAATCAAATTCCAACAATTATGTATAGAATTTAGAAGTGAGTCTTCAAATCAAGTATAGAGGACAGTCAAAATAATCCTGAAGTTGGGGCAGGCCCGGTGGCACAGTGGTTAAGTGTGTACATTCCACTTCGAAGGTCCAGGGTTTGCCAGTTCAGATCCCGGTGTGGACGTGGCACCACTTGGCAAGCCATGCTGTGGCAGGTGTCCCACATATAAAGTAGAGGAAGATGGGCATGGATGTTAGCTCAGGGCCAGTCTTCCTGAGCAAAAAGAGGAGGACTGGCAGCAGATGTTAGTTCAGGGCTGATCTTCCTCAAAAAAAAAAAATCCTGCAGTTGAGGAGCAATGTGGGGACAACTGTCTAATCAGATATCAAGGCTTGCTTACTATAAACTATGTCAATTATGAGATTACGGTGCTGCCATAGACAGGAACAAACACATTTCTGGAACACAGAAATAGACTTGTGCATCAATAACAGCTCAATGTGAGAAGAAGTGGCAAAATTGATATGTGGCACAGGTGACATTACAAATAATGTGGAAAAGATAAACCAGTTTCAATATATTGTAGCGGGACTATTAGTTATCTATATGAAAATAAATAGACCTATATCCCAATCTCACACTATGGACAAAAATAAATTCTAGTGAATTAAAAACTTAAGGTAAAAAGCAAAACTTTACAACTTTTAGACGAAAATCTCAGCATATTTTTATGAACTTTGGGTAGAAAAAGTTATTCTTTGTATCTTCTTAAATAAGATACAAAGATTATAAATTCTACATAGAATAAGATAGAAAAAAGATAAGTAGATTTAACTGCTTCAAAATGTAAACTTATATTCTATAAAATACACCACCAAGAAAATCTAACTTGAAAGACAAAGCTTTGGTCTGGGAGAAGATATCTGTTAGTATCTAGTTAGTATATAACTGTCAAAGGATTGGTATTCAGAATGTATAAAGGACTCCTAAAATCAATACGGGAAAAAAAAACAATCCAAAGTATAAGAACAGGCCATTCACATGAGAGAGAATTCACAAAGAAAAACGTTAAACTTCACAAAGAATCATAGATGTACAATTAAATAGATATATATACACAGACAATTTTTCAGGTTACAGACTAGCAAAAATCTTTACCTCTGACAAAACAAAGTTTTGAAGTAGCTATGGAGAAATAGAAATCCTCTATAGTACTTCTGTGTTTGTAAATTGGGACAAATATACTATAAAGCATTTTGATAGTAACAAGGAAAGTAAATGTGCATTACTGTGTTTACCCTTCAATCAAGCAATTCTACTTTTAGGTGTATAATGCAGATAATTCTTACACATCTGTACAAGGAAACCTATTACAAGAATTTTCATTGCCATATTATCTCATAATAACAAAAAATATTTTAAAATATCCATTAACAGAAGAATGGACAAATAAATTGTGGTATAGTAATACCAAATACAACAGTTAAAATAAAGTTATATCAAATAATATGGACAAATCTCAAAAATACAATGCTAAATTTAGAAGACAAATTGCCTAGCAATGAACTCAGTAAACCTGGAAAACAAAGTCATATAACTGTCTATGGATACACTTGAATTTAATATTGATGTAAAACATGAATAGAATGATAAATATCCAAGCCTAGAAAGCAGCTACTGCTTGGGAAGAAAGAATTGGGATCAGGGAGGTATGCAGAGTGACTTTAGCACTATCTGTAATATTTTAGTTCTGAAGCAAATAAATCAAAATACCAAGATTTGATAGAGCATCTAAAGGCAAAATGAAATGGGTAAGACAAACCATCAAAGCAAGAAGTTAGGTAAGGAGAGGGAATCAAGATACAAGTTTTATCATGAAAGCCAGAAAATGTGAAGCAATTTCTGATGGAAAATGGGAAGTGAGGCCCGGAAAAATTCCCTGAGGCATGGAAAAGTACCACAGGCCATTTGTGTAGCTTACATGTGACGTCAGTTAAGTGGAAGTTCTCTTTGCCCTCACACCTACAGAGATAAGGTGCCAGAAGACCTTGCATAAGCCATACAACTTTTGTCATTTTCCCAACGTTTGGGGAGTTTTGAGATCAGGACATATTATGGCATCTGGGAATGCCTGGTAAATACTAGAATGAGACATTTGTGATTGCCACCTGCATGCAATCTATTATTTATATGAAAATGTGAAAACCCCTCCCACGTAACAGCTAGAAAATTGAGAGGAGCAAACCATTATTTACTCCATCACAACAACCTTGATAAGTAGGGAGGCCAATTGACCACATGTCACTAAAATTGTCTAGTACTGTCTCATATTATTTGAATTCAGACAGAAAGACATTTAAGGAGATTGGTACCTAATTCACCAAGTTCCTTACCATACTCCTCTTTACAGCTATGAGGCATTGCATGAGGCAAAGTGTCTTCACGATCGGCTCTGCCTTCTCCGGTATCGGCTTGAAGGCCTTGAGTTATTCATGTAGTGTGGAAAGGCCTAGGAAATATTCAATTCCAACTATCTCTTGCTTCTCTCTTCTCCAAATAGTCTGGTCCTGCAGTGCGCTGATGAAAGCCTCTCCCAGAGAGATTAACAAGGCTGGAAGATGAGTCAGGTCATTTATTTTTCCATTCCATCATAAAAGGGTTCGAGGTTACTGCTTTCAACAAGCAGCCAATTGATCATGTGACCACTAAGCATTCCTGATTCTCTCTCAGCATATCCCAATTTATTCATGAAAGCAGAAAGCATCATAAAAAGCCTCGGATGAGGCTACATGAAATTTAATAGGCTTGATGATGCCTTCCTTAAAAGCCTTCCTATGTATCTAATCTGCATATGCATTCTACAGGATAAATCTGTAATAAACAGGAAATATTGGCATTTGTGAAGCAATAATGCATTCTGCCTCCTCAGAGGGGCTGACTTCGAGGCCATGGTCATGTACAAAGATCGGAATGACCAAGAAAATGTTAAGTGGAGGTTGCCTGTGATCTCACAATGCCACCAGCTATATAGCTAAACATCTCTGATTCTCAGTAGGTCTAACTTAAATGGGTTTTTCAGAAAATATTTCAGAGAAGCATACATGAATTTTGGTATTTTCAGTACATTTTCTACTCTCCTCAATATGTAACTCAGTCACAAAGTTGCGGCTTGCAAGGGTCAAATAGCATTGAAGACTGAGCCTGCCTTCCAGATAGAAATTTCTTTTACATTTCTTCATTTTCATATATTCTCTATTTTACAATCAGGCTTTGAAATCCCAACTGTTTCCTTAAATGTCATTTCAACCTGGTCCTAAAAGAAAATCTGTATTGTTGGCAGTTTATTGCTTATTTGACAATCTCTTGTCCTTAGTTTTCATAGCAGCCAATGGGAAGGGCCACTAAAATGATGGTCAATTTCTTCATGTAAAGGGGAAAATTTGCATTTAGAATGAGAAAATCTCTAACCATTCCCATAAGTATGAATGTCCAACCATCATATATTCCCATCAACTATCTTAGGGAGGAAAATATTATTTAATATGCTGTTTGTGTCTGTGACAGTTTGGGCCTATTCAATGGATTTAGTCTTCCTGGAGTTTGTCTGAATTGATAAAGCTGCTTTTAGGTCTGGAGTTAATCTCTTAGACCTTAGGGACCCCCTGTGCAGAGCTGTGGCAGATGCAAGCTCTCCTCGGAGGCAGCAAAGCAAAGAGTCTACTATAGATTTAATAAGATAAGATAAACACCCCTAATTCTTACATAATATACAATGTTCTCTTTCTTGTCCAAACCAGAAACTCAGGAACAAACCTCCCCCTCATTTCTCTAAAATTACCCGGGAGCACAGGAAAAAGCTGATTGTCTTTGAGAGAAACTGTCTGGGGTGGGGGTAGAATTTCGTATTGATGACTCTAGGAATAGTGACCCTAGAGAGCGTGAATCGTTAGCTATTAAGTAGTCTCTCTTTGGATTCTTGAGGAAGAAGATTGATGAGTATAAAATAAGCTGGGAAAATCTTGTTTATAGTCAGTAAGTAGGGAAATGGGGTCTTTCCTCAACCAAATTTTAGGAATTTAGATTCTCCAAATTTTAGGTTTCACTTTATATTGGTTAATTATTGTGAACTGATTATCGTTTTATGTCTAGACTGGATTATTGCAGCCAATTCTCTGTCTTATACATAGAAAAATTAAGTGGATCCCTGTTCCTACCCTAGGAGGAAGCCCTTTAGATGTCACTGGGAGATGGCAGAGTGTCTATCGTCCTTGTGTATGATCTGAGAGAAACGAGAATCTCTTATTCTCAGCAAGGGAGTACCCAGTTCTACACTCTGTCAAACTGTAGAGGCAAAAGTGGGAGTATTTGATATGAATTTAAATTGTTTGTTGTTAAGAACACAGAACATACATAATGATGTCCTCTTATGAGCATACATTGATAAATGTCTTAATTCATAACAGAAGAAAAGCATTTGGAGTATGTGCTAATGCTTCCTACATGCACGCACAGGCACACTCTGTGTACAAAGTCACCATTAGAACATGGCCCTATACATACATACATAATCACCAACACATTCAATCAAGTCTATGTTATCTTTTAAGCCAAAGATATAAGGACAAGGCATGATATAAACATGATGGTAAAAATTTGGAGACACCTGGGTCCTGGTTCAAGATGGTGATTTAGGAAGATCCTGAACCGCTCTCTTCCCGTGGACACATTCAATCTACAGCTACATAAGGAGCAATTTCCTCTGAAAAAGAAATCCCTAAAAACTAGCTGAGTGACTCCTACACATCTGGCAAAGGAGCGAAAACCCACATCAAAGCTGGCAGAAGAGGCTGAGGCACAATCTCGCCATAAACCCCACGATCAAGAGGGAATTCAAAACCCGTAGCTCCTCCTGGAGGAGCAAAGGAGTTGAACCCCACAGAGGGCACCCCAATTTTTAAGACCTGCACCTGAGAGATGAGCCCCCAAACATCTAGCTTTTAAAACCAATAGGGCTCACGTCCATGAGAACCTCAAGGCTACAGAGACTGAGAAAAAGCTTCCAAGGCCTGGAGTGCTGGGACTCACTCACCCCAGTGACCTGAGCAGAGGCAGCCCACTGAGAGGCACTCAGACTTATGTGGAAGAGGCCTAATTCCTTGTCTTAAAGCATCAGCCTGAGGGGCAGGCATCTAATTTGACACACAGGGAAGGGGATGCTGGAATACTCTCTGGGATAGAGGCTGGCAAGCACCATCCTTGTGCTCTCCCTCTGCCTCCCTCCAGCTCCATGGTATCTCCCAGAAAGGAGTTTACACCTTCATCTGGTGCCCTGATTTTTTGTTTGTTTGTTTGTTTGCTGGTGAGATTAGCCCTGAGCTAACATCTGTTGCCAATCTTCCTCTTTTTACTTGAGGAAGATTGTCCCTGAGCTAACATCTGCTAGTCTTCTTCTATTTTGTATGTGAGTCACCACCACAGCATGGCTGATGAGTGGTGTGGGTCTGCACCTGAGATCCTAACCCATGAACCTCGGCCACAGAAGCAGAGCATGCCAGACTTAACCACTAAACCACTGAGCTGACCCCTGGTGCCCTGATTTTTGTGGCTGCTGCTAAGGGACCCCTCTAAATGGCATGGCCCTTGCTTTTGCTCGCTGGTCCCACAGGACTGTAATAAACAGAGAAAAATTTCTCAACCGGCTACGATTCTCAGGGTACAGCAAGAGGCAACAGACCCAGGAGCCCCGTCTTTCTGTGAAAGAGGACTGTTAGCTTATCTTCATAGCTGCAGCCTGATGGGCACAGCTAATTAAGCACACATCCAAAGGCTAACTGTTATCCTTTCCAGAGACCTCAGAGCTGTAGAACCAGTATCTCTTGGAGGAAAGCTTTTACAGGTATTTGTGCCCTGGCTTTTGTGGCCGCTGCCCAGGGCATACCCCTTGATCACCTGGCTCTGGTGGCCAACAGGGTTTGCATTCCTGGCTCCCACAGGACTGTAATAATTGGAGAGACAGTTCTTTGCTGGCTATCACTCCCAGGGCACTGTGCAGACTGAAACACAACTCCAGTCTTTATGTGAAAGAGGCCTATTTACTTGTCCTGGAGCTTCAGTCTAAGAGGCAGGCTTCTGGTTTGGCACACACCTAGAGGCCTACTGGGATATACTCAAGTGACTGAGGCCAATGGATGCCATCTCTGTGCTCTTCCTCTGCCTTGGTCCAGGTTGCAAGCATCTCCTAGAAAGGAGCATGTAGACTTCATAATTTTCAACTCTTTCATGTTATGAGTGTACTTTATCCTGCTCTTCTTTCTGCTCGCTCCTTAGACTTACAAAGAACATGAGTTACTCCATATTTTAATAATCTTTCAAGTAATTTTATGCGAAAGAGTGATGTTAATTTAGTAAGCTAAAATGATACTACCAAATGGAAAAATTAAGAGCCTCTTTAGTGACTAATATCAAGCGATAAGTGAAAACAATGATACTTAAGCTTTACTGGAATATTGGATTTTTTAAAGCCTAAAAGCTTTTAAAATATTAATTATTATAATAGAAAAATATATTGCTTTTGAATGATAAACATTTCAGATTGTGAAATATTTTTATGTCCTTTTTGCTCATTTGAAGTTTATAAGTTAACAATGCCTATTTTTTTGTTGCTTCCAACTTTTTAGTATTTTTTCCCTTCCATACTTTCAAAAAATTAGCTAAGCTCAGGTTTGTTAAATGGTCTTTCTGATGATAGTGAGGAAAATAGAAGTTTCAGTGATTAGATTATAATATTATCTTAGATGGCAGCTGTTCTGCTCATCTTTATGAAGTGAATTAGGAGAAGATCTTTGCTAGAATGACCTTAGGTGTCTGTCCTTGCAAAAAGGTGATGCTGAACTCATACAGCTCAATAACAAAAGAACAAACAACCTGATTAAAAAATAGGCAGAGAGTCTGAATACATATTTTTCCAAAGAAGACATACAGATGACTAACAGGTACATGAAAAGATGCTCAACATCACTAATCATCAGAGAAAAACAAATTAAAACCATTAGGCTATATCACCTCTCACTTGTTAGAATGGCTATTATCAAAAAAGACAAGAAACAGCAAGTCTTGGCAGGAATGTGGAGAAAAAGGAACCCTTGTGTGCTGTTGGTGGGAATGTAAATAGGGGCAGCCACTATGGAAACAGTATAGAGCTTCCTCAAAAAATTAAAAACAGAACTACTTTATGATCGAGTGATTCTAACTCTGTACTTATCCAAAGAAATTGAAAAGATATCTGCAACCCCATGTTCAGTGCAGCACTATTTATAGTAGCCAAGATACGGAAACAACCTAAGTGTCCTTCAGTGGATGCATGGATAAAGAAAATGTGATGTGTATATGGAATATTATTTGACTTTAAAAAAGAAGGAAATCTTGCCATTAGCAACTACATGGATGGACCTTGAGGGCGTTATGCTAAGTGAAATAAGTCAGACAGAGCAAGACGAATACTGTATGATCTCACTTGTATGTGGAATCTAAAAATAATAAACCCCAAAATGAGCTTATAGATACAGAGAATAGATTGGTGGTCACCAGAAGCAGGGGGTGGAGGTTGGCTGAAATGGGTGAAGGAGGTCAAAAGCTGCAAATTTCCAGGGGCCAGACTGGGCACATAGTGGTTCAGTTCATGCACTCTGCTTCAGTGGCCCGGGGTTTGCAAGTTGGGATCCCAGGTGTAGACCTAGACACTGCTCATCAAGACATACTATGGCAGCATCCCACATATAAAATAGAGGAAGATTGGCACAGATGTTAGCTTAGGGCCAATCTTCCTCACCAAAAAAAAAAAACATAAAAAACAAATTTCCAGTTATAAAACAAATAAATCATGAAGATGTAATATACAGCATGGTGATTATAGTTAATTATACCATATTACATATTTGAAAGTTGCTAAGAGAGTAAATCTTAACAGTTCTCATCATAAGAATAAAAACCTTGTAACCATGTATGGTGACAGATGTTAACTAGACTTATTTTGGTGACCATTTCACAGTATATCCAAATGTTGAATGATTATGTTGTGTATCTAAAACTAAGATTATGTAACATTTCAACTACACCTCAATGAAAATTAAAGAAAAAAATGGACATACCTCAGTTTCTGCCTGGTTTTGGTCATTCTCCAATGATTTCACGCAGTCTTTAAATATGTTGCCCAGAGGTATAATTGTTATCTGCAGGAGGATTGGATACAAGCTTCTGTGACATTTCTGAAGTGAACAGAGCTCTCAGTATGATTTTCTTCTAAGTTATTCTCGTTGCAGTTCTTAGTGATTTTTTTGATCTATGCTAAATGTCTTTCATCAGTTTGGGAAAGTTTTCAGCCATTATCTCCTTAAACTTTGTTTCTATGCTGTTCTATCTTTTCCTGTCTTTTTTTTTTTTAACTCTAATTAAGCATGTCTCCTTTACTTTTTTTGTTTTTTTCTCTTTTTAGGAAGATCAGCCCTTAGCCAACATCTGATGCCAATCCTCCTCTTTTTGCTGAAGAAGACTGGCCCTGAGCTAACATCAGTGCCCATCTTTCTCTACTTTATATGTGGGATGCCTGCCACAGCATGGCTTGATGAGCGGTGCCATGTCTACACCTGGGATCCAAACTGGCAGACCGTGGGCCACAGAAGCAGAACGTGCAATCTTAACTGCTGCGCCACTGGGCCGGCCCCTTTTTTCTGTTTTTAATTCTTTTTCTCTCTCTCTACTTCAGTCTGGACATTTTCTTCTGACCTATCTTCTGCTTCACTAATTCTCTCTTCAGTGTGTCTAAATGGCTATTAAATCACCTATTGAGTTCCTAGTTTCCATTATTTTATTTTTCAGTCCTAAAATTTCCTTTTAATTCTTTTTATAGTTCCCATTTTCCTGTCAAGTTCCTCATTTTATCATATATTTCTTAAGCATACTAATAATCATTATTCTAAACTTTTTACATAATCACTCCATTATTTGGATCTCTCATGAGTCTGTTTCTGTTGTCTATCTTTTCTCTTGAATTTTGATCATGTCTTGCAATTTTCTATACTTACATGTTTTTAATTTGGTCTGAAAATACGTGTTTTAAATATTTTAAAGATAATTTGAGGCTATTTAGAGATAATAATAGAGATGCAGTCGTGTGGAGCTTAATGACAGGCATATGTTCTAAAAAGTGAATTGTTAGGCAATTTTGTCATTGTGCGAACATCAGGAATGTACTTATGTAAACCCAGATGGTATAGCCTACTGCACATCTAGGCTATATGGTACTAATCTTATGGGACAACCATCATATATGTGGTCCATCATTGACCAAACATCATTATGCAGCTCACAATTGTAATTTGATAAATATTAACATCTACTAGAGAGGAGTTCTATCTTTTGTTCACCCTCCCAGGATGTAGCCCTTTTGGGTTTCAACCTGTAATGTTTGCCAGGGCCCTTCCTCCTTTTTGACCCTGCCAAACATCTTCTCAGCTTCTAACCCTCTCAGCTACTGTATTTACATTGGCAAATACCTCAAGAAAAATGGTGGGCCAAATGTGATAACCCATCTCTTATTTTCTCTTATGTTCATAATCTTGACTCTGCAAGCCCTTGGTTGTGCTTACTAAAATAAGTTGCTTAGATTTCTAATTACAGTTGATAGGAAGGTTGGTGCAAAGAAAGAGCTCTGCTGTTGCAAGACCTAGACTCTAATATAATTTTTATGTGTGTAATGTGGGCTGTGGAGAAAGGTGGGAGGTGTAAATGTGCTGGCATGACATTTTAGAAACATTTTCTAGAATTTTGCATTCCAGAATAACATTTTGGAATTTTGTTTTTAATATATCATTTGTTTATTTCTTTTCTAATACATATTACTTGATTATAAGAACAATATGAATTTAGATGGAATGTGATGTTCAAAGTAATTACTAGATGTTTATATACATTTTATACCTCCCCAGATAATCGCAGGTATCATATTTGGCAGATATTCATCTTAAGTTTATACTTGATTTTTTTCCACATCTCTTTGGTTTTATGTGAAATCAGATCAAAATAAGTCATTCTTTTGACTTACATGTGAATGCTTATTGGTACTGAAATTCTGCTAGATAATGGTCAGTTTAAGCCACTGGGGAACATGTCAAGAGAGGTAGAAGCTGAAATTTAATATTTGTAATATGTGTAGCTGAATAATTCTTATTTGTTATTCTTCCTTTCCACAGTTTTTGTTAAATTTAGAGTGGACACCTTGGAAAGACTGCATTCAGAGGGTTCAGTAATTGAATATTGTTTATTTATGGACCATAATTTTTTATGCTGCTTATCCCAATTCATTGGTTCTTTTCTGACAAAGAGAGAATAAAGATATCCTTTAGTGTAAGAAAAGAGTTTTCTGGACTTTGGGGAGTGTAGAAAGGGAGAGATTAATGCTTTCATATTGAGTTCAAAGGAAAAATAAAAGTATTATATTAAATAAAAGTTTATCCATTTTGAATTCCCATTAACAGGTATCAAAGAGTATTTTAAAATTTTTGTTTTATTTTAAATGGATAAAAAATCATTAGATTGTATAAATTGAACATCAAACCTTGTAAGTTAAATTTAAATAAGTTAACCTAACACAAATGGAAATAAATCACAGGAAATCTGTTAACAGAGAAGGAATGCGTTCCAGAATCTACTGGTTTTTAGAAAAATAGTGCCAAGTAGTAGTTCGACAGCATTCCTGGCACTTTCCCTTCAGCATCTTCCTAAAAGTCCTTGCAAATGTAATTTATCTCAATGCACATAGGTTCACAAGAACTTTTAGAGATGAACTGCTTCCCCCTCCCCCATTTGTATTACACAATGAACCATTGTACTTGCATTGTCTTACCTTATCCTCTCTCTTTTTCCATTCCTCGTTATTATTCACCTCGTCAGATTTCATTTCTTTTCAGAAACTGCCAAGTTATCATCTCCATTCCTACCTTGTTGAGCAAGCTTCATGCCAATTTATAGTCTTCTCCTCTTTATTATAACTCTACATTTTCATAGTCTGAAGCCTAAAGAATATATAAGCTTTTATTTTTTGTATAGTTTTAATAGCAGTAAAATACTTTCGTAAAATTTGAGTCAGAGCCTAATCTAATACAGTCGCCTCTCCTGCAGATTCAGGAGGGATTGGTTCCAGGACCCCCTGTGGATACCAAAACCTGTTGATGCTCAAGTCCCTTATATCAAATGGCGTGGTAATTGTACACAGCCTAGGCACATGCTCTCATATACTTTAAATCATCTCTAGATTACTTATGATACCTAATACAATATAAATGCTATGTAAATAGTTGTTAAACTGCATTGTTTAGGGAATAATGACAAGAAAAAAAATCTGCACATGTTCAGTAGGTTCTTCCATCTCTCTTTAGTTGAATCCCAGGATGCAGAATGCATGGATACAGAGGGTCAACTGTACTTGCATTATAGTCTAAGATACATATCACAGTACGTGTTCTTTATTTCCCTAGGAATATTATTTCAACCAAACTCACTGAATAAAGAGTTTTTGATGAAATTTTTCTACCATAAAAGTTAGAGAAACTTTTCAGAGACTTACTAAGGGCTCTTGCTTAATAATTTAGTCTTCAAAGAAGGAATATCACAAAAAGATCTTAAAGTAACTGGCAGAAGTATGAACTAATAAAGCATGTAAATTTACTCTGGGTTATATCATGACAGAATAAATTTGAAAGTCATTTATTCTTTATATTTTGGAACATTCAAACTTTAGCTGATAAGCTAGGTTTGCTTACTTATCTTCATATCCTTATTACCAAGTTGCAAAATATGGATGCTTCAAAGATTTCCATTTTGATTTTCAAGCCACTGACAGATTGTGTCAGAGGCATGTTCTACTCTGAAGTCATCACCACCATATCAGTCTGAACTTTTTCTTCTAAATGTCTATCTGTTTAGTTTCTAACTGAATGACAATTAAATGTTTATAATCTAATTGAAATTTACTTTTCAGGGAAATACTTTGCATTATCATCTGGATATTCAATTTCTTTATATTGATAATAAATGAAAGAAATGACAGGGGCTGGCAGGGTGGCCCAGCAGTTAAGCTCACACGTTCTGCTTGTCAGTGGCCCAGGGTTCACCGGTTCGGATCCCACGTGCAGACATGGCACCGCTTGACAAAAGCCATGCTGTGGTAGGCGTCCCACATATAAAGTACAGGAAGATGGGCATGGATGTTAGTTCAGGGTCAGTCTTCCTCAGCAAAAAGAGGAGGATTGGCAGTAGTTAGCTCAGGGTTAATCTTCCTCAAAAAAATAATAAGAAATGACACACGAATTTTACTTTTCCCTTCAAAAAGTTCTTCCTAGCTATTCTTTGATCACAGTGGATATCATCATCACATAAATTGTTGTTGAATAACACTGTGATTTTATGTATTAATCCTGTACTTTAGCATTTAAAGATCTAAATCCTTCATGTGCTGCTATCATTTGATTAACATACTTTTGATGAGATTATAATTAAAGAAATGGATTTCCCTTAGCTCTAGTTTAGTCTCTAAATTTAAGTGCCTGTGTCTTCCCAAGACCAAGAGATGTTTTACATCTTCTCCATTTTCCTGTAGCAGCCCCATACACTTTAAATCAAATTTAGAGACCTTTATAACTAAACCTAATTTTTCTCATTAAGTTAGGTAGATACGCATATACATTAATTTTTATTGAATTTAATTTTTATATGATTTTTAAAATAAGTTATTAAATCTCCAAAATGGGATCAAATTGCTGAAATTATGTGATAGTATGACATATGTCTAGAGGATGAGATAATTTAAATATTTTGGGCTTTTTATGTCTGAATTTTTGGTTTCTCATTACTTCTAATTTTCCCTTTGAGAGAAAAGTATTGCGATTTGTTAAAGCGCTGCCTTCTCTCCCATGGAATTCCCTCACACTCATGCAATCAGTCTGATTTTTCCCCAAAATTACCTCCATGGTGAAGCACAGTAAAGAAGAGTCAGGGCCCTAATAACTGCTTGTTCTCTACAACACTATGGGGCTGTGTAGTGGCAACTTCAAGGAGTAACTCCAGTCAATGAAATAATGGTGATGACGACAACAATGACAATGACTGCAACCGTTATTTACTGAATACCTGCCATGTCTCAGACACTACGTTAAGTGATTTATGAGTAATATCATTTAATCTTCCCAACAATACCTACTTAAAATGTAGTTTGCTATTCTTGTTATACAGTTGAGAAAGCTAAGGCTCAGAGAAGTTAAATAATTTGCCCAGAGGCACATAGCTAGCAAGTGGTAGACCCAAGCTGGGAATTCACTATCCATCAGGCTCTAAAAAGCATTGTCCCTCCTTTATTCCAATGGTTTTCCACCTTGAATCATTGTCACAATCTACTGGGGACCAATTTTTTAACAATACAAATAATTATGGATTCTAATTCAACTAGGCTTTGGCTAGGGAGGTGCTTGAGGCAGCAGCAAGGAATCCTCTCTCCCAGGGTTTTTAGGAGCTGCTTTCTTCATTCTTGAGTTACCCCTGGGAATATATGAAGAGTTCTCAAGAAATCTTCATATGTGGCATATGCAGTTTTAGGGGAGTCATTTTCCATTCTAGGTCTTCCAGAATTGACCTGCTTGCCTTATTTTCTCTCATAGAAGAAAGGCATACTCTACCAATCTCCAGTCTTAGTGTGGTACATTCCCACACACTATAAAGTCTATAGGCCAAAAAATTTTTTAAATGGAAAATGTTAGGTGTTGCGAAAGTGAATGACTCTAATAACTAGGTACAAATCTTTTTGCAAGTTTAGTCATTTCCTCTTCTTTGGTTTCAACAAAATTGAAGGAAGACCTAATTGAGTTGTCAATTATATTTAATGATAGGTTATAATGTCATTTTGTCCTATAACTTGGATATTCAAAGAATTGAACTCCTTCCTGTAAAAAGATCTTTCATTCCCATTTATTTATTTATATGAGAAAAGTTCCTTAATCTTTGCACAGATAAAAATGAAAAATAGAAATTGAATTAATGGTGAAATTTGTCTCATTCTGTGAATATTATTTGCCCATGGATACATGAAAATAAAACCGTATATAACTCATAAAAGATGCATTTCCAAAAAATTTTTCTTTTGAAATCTAATGATTATGTAAAATTTTAAAATATTCTTTAGTTCAGGTATATACTAATAGTAAATATGCTAAATACTCAGTACAGAAAAATTGTTAATATCCACAGTTTGTAGTTAGAAGAAATTTTTAAAAATTATATTAATATACTTATCTATATAAGTCATTTAAAATCTTTATTTACTAAAGTTTACTGATAGCTTTAAATCAGGAAAAATTTGATGACCCTTCAACATCTATGGTTCCACTTACACTTGTTTAGAAGGAAAGGCATTTAATTTAAAAGTTAATTTAAGGAAGTCCCAGATCTCAGTGAAGAAGAGATTGTGTACAAGTCAGTTACCATTTTTGGCCCTGCTATGTTTTTACCATTTTAGCTCTACAGCTGCCATGATCACAATCACTGACACTGGGTCAATCGCCATCACTTTTATATGTATGTTACCAAAAAGTACAAAGCCACTTAACAATATGAACAGCATGTACTTTTATCTGTCTGCAAGGTCATCAGGAGAAAAACAACCCTCTGCCTGAAATCTCCTAAATTACTCTGGTCATTGGCAGTGATATTAATGTGGAAAAACATATTGACCTTTTCAAATTGTACCAAATTGTTTTCCAAAAGCACTTCATCCCTGTTATAATGACATCTAAAGCACACTACAAATATTGTGCTAGTAAGAAAACAAACACCTTTACTGAAACAACAGTCTTAATAATACTTTATTAAAACTGAAAGTAAACGATTTGAGGACATAGTTAGCTTTGCTGAAATTAGCAACTCTGTACCAGAAATAGCCATTATTTAAAAGTATTTTTCCTTTTATTATTAAAGATTGCATCTGAATCATTGAAAATATGCCCTTAGCAAGACTAAGAATCAAGTAGTTTCTTGAAGAATAAAATGCAGAAAACCTAGGTAGTTCATTCTGGTTCCCAAAACTTGTATTTATGAAGCGGCCATGTATACTTTGTTTATTTAATGATATTGTCATCTCAGAGAAAAATTGCAGCAGATGGAGTTAAGTAGACAAGGAAGACTTCGTTCCAGACTACTGCAGTAAGAGTCAATACTACTGTAACAGGGGAGAGACCGAACTCAACTCCCTCGAAACCAAAGGCTGGAGGGTTTTCAAGCATTGAGGTGAGCTACAGAACAGCACTGGAAGATGTTGTGGTGAGGTTGATCGATGTGATTAGGCCATCTGCCTTTGACTATTGATGCTTGTGGAAGTCAGGCTTTTATTCTCCTACAGAGACTGGGAGACAGCGGCACAATATTTCTTGATGATTACATTTCAAAGCATGGCTCCCAGGTCCTTGAGAAAGATATTCCTGGGTTGTAAAACTGGCAAGAGGCTGGGAAAAAATTTACATCTTAGAGAGACAGGAAAATAATTTACAATTGCAAATTTTCTACAGTAAATGCTCTAAGAAAAAGGAGATCAGGGGCCCACAATTAGGAAGAAACTTTTCTAAAGCTTAGTCAGGCTGAGGGGGACAGCAAACTGTCTTGGTAAGTCACAACAAATGTGATTTGGGCTGTTGAAAAAATTGAATAAAAAGATGACTGTTCTTTCTTAGCAAATTTAAAGACAGCTGAAATTGTATTGATGGTAGAGTATGGATTAATCTCAGCTGGACTGAGTGCATGCTTATAATCCGGAGAACAGTAGTTGCTCTGGAGCATGGTGGTGACCCTTGGCAAATGCCTTAGAATATTTTAATCAAAGATGAATGATGTTGTGTAACTTGTCTTGGGACACAGTGAACCAGGCGATTTGCCTGGTGCACCCTAGGAGTTTTTGCCAGTTAAGACTGGTCATGTAGCTATACAATGCCTATGTGACCAGCTCACTATAAGAGATCCCACTATGAACAAACTTTGGGCTTCCTGGTACAGATGTGCGTCATATGCTCTCAAGCAGATGATGGTTCCAGACCTGGAGGTAAAGCACATCCTAGAGACTGAGGGATGGGAGAAAAAAGAAGCCTGAGCCTGAAATCTCCAAGGCCTTTCTCAGCTCATGTCCTCCTAGTATTAGTGTACAGTGCTTTTGCCTGTGATAAAGCTGCTCTGTGACTGTAAACTGAGGCTAGTGAGTCCTTTCAGCAGTTGAACACTTCAGGTAATGACTATGTCATTAAGACATGTAAAATATGCTTATATATTTGATTTATATATAGAAACTGTGTCACGTAAATCAATAGAGATTATCCATTTTAATTAGTAGAATTTATCTTTCAAAAAACTTTGATCATGTTGTTACTTGGTGAATGGTTTTCAAATTTGGACCATCTAAGAATGGATTGATTTCTATACATAGACTCTAAAATATGGATGTATCAAAGCCTAAAAACTTGAGATAGCGTTTTATAAACTAGAGGCCTCCAGGCCAATGTTAAAAAATGAATTACTTTTCAACATTTACAAACTGGGAAATTTTACATATAAATCCTGTTTGCCTCTTTCATTTGAAAAAAATCAAAAGATCCAGCCAAATGATTATTGCCACCTGGTAACAATCAGCTGAATATTGGCTTCTCTCTTTATACTAGGCATA
This sequence comes from Equus asinus, assembly GCF_041296235.1. Classification (NCBI taxonomy): domain Eukaryota; kingdom Metazoa; phylum Chordata; class Mammalia; order Perissodactyla; family Equidae; genus Equus; species Equus asinus. The sequence goes on from NC_091790.1 coordinate 168,006,490, forward strand.
ACATTTTCTATCTTCCATAGTCCACATTGAGCCTACTTCACACATTTATATTACCAGGCTGCTTTAGAACCATAGGCAACTGAAATAGTGCCATTCAAAGAATAATTGCAAGAGATGGGAAATTCCAGACTGGGGAAGAGCAACCCCAGGAATGACACAATCATTTTCTTCAAATATTTCAAAGATGTTTTACACGGATGATGTAATAAAAATATTTTATGTTACTCCAGTAATAATTAAGTAATAATATACACCTTAAGTCTCTATAGCACCTTATCTCATTTATCCGTCATAGGCACTATCTATAAGAGGGCCAAAATTCTTAAACTCATTTAATAGGTGAAAAAACTCAAAAAGATTGAAGAGCCTGTCTGTGCTCACAAAACTAGGAAAAATGGAAAGCCAGGGATTGAACCTAAATCCTTTGATCTCAAGGCCAACCAGGGGACATAAACCGAAATGCTTCAGAACCCAGACAAATAACACAAATGTGAAGAGGAGCAGGGAGTGACAATAGGAGTGGTGGGGACTGTGGAACACTGGAGAATACCTGCATCAATTCAAATTTAACTTAAAAGTGATGATGGGCCAAACGCACCTGCCTTTGGATTTGGACAGGGGCTATGAATCTTAAACTTCTGTTCTCCATCACATGCTGCGTAGAATGAATGATGGATGTTACTTCATAGCAGAACAGTCCAAAAGTTAATTTAATGTTGCTTTATGTACTTAAACCACATAGGGAAGCTGTACTAGGCTACAAACTCATGATGAATTGAATTAGGTGACTTTTAAAATCTTTCCTTACTCTAAAATCCTATGAGTAATTTTTTGAAGACATACTTCTAGTATTTATAAAATAGAGGATGGCCAAGGTGAAATGTGCATCCCATTTAAGCCCCAAAGGATTACATTTTGTCCTACTGAATTTAGAAATAAAAGAAGTTACACTGACATCGCATGTTTCCCAGGTAGTTGTAACACCCTACTTCTTCAGCCCAGGAGGTTGATGCTGGGTAATCATACCAATGAAGGGAATACTAGCTGCTATAACAGATAAACCCCAAAACATTAGTTTTCAAATACAATAGAAGTTTATTTCTCCTTCAGATTACTTCCAAAATGGAGGATCCTGAATGGTGGGGGCCCTTCCCGTAACATTGATTCGAGGACTCGGTTTCTTTCCTTCCTTCCTTCTTATGGATTGTATAGTCCAAAGGTTTCCCTGAAGATCATCTCCTTCCAACCAGCAGAAGGAATACATAGAATATGACACATGGGAAGTTTTTATGTGCCATACCTGGAAACGATGCTCAACACTCCTGCTCACATTCCATTGACCAGAACTCAGTTACATGCCAGAGAGGGTGACAACCACAGTCTAGCTGTGTACCTAGGAGGAAGAGGACATAAGTTTGGTGAGTAGCTATGGAATTTCTATTACATCAATGCTTAGGCTTATTTTAAGGTCAGCATAAATTCCTAAACTTTTAAAATCTACACACTCAAAATAGCTCACCTTTGTTCAAAGTTGTATATACTTATTAACATGGTTTCATATTCAATCTTGCAGGTGATCCTCACAACCATCCTGTATGAGTGAAGTGATTCTCTGATCTCCTCCTCTTTTCTGAGCTATGATGTAAATTTAAGCACATGACTGCAGTCAGAGATACTTGGGTTCAAATCCCTCGTCAACCACTTGCTAACAGTGTAATCTTGAGTGAATAACATTACCTCTCTAAATTTTTCATCTCATCTATAAAATGATTATAGTAGAAACAATAGCTGATATTAAACAATTATGCTGTCAGATATTGATATTAATAATTATCTCATCCAAGCCTGATAACAACTCAATGAGGAGATTCTGTCATTGTCCCCATTCTACAGACGAAGAAACCAAGGTTAAGAAAAGTTAAGTGACTTTGAGGGTCACATAGGGACCTAGAGTAGTAGAGCCAGAACTTTCACCCAGGCTTGTTAAGCTCTCCAACTCTGAGAGCCTATGCTCTTATCCACTTTGATATTCTGTTTTTAGTATAATACATGCTTTGCAGGATTTCAGTAAGGATAAAATTTAAAAATAAAGAAAAATATAAATGAACAATTGAATTAATGTGAATGAATGAGTGAATGAATATTCATGTCTCTTATAATTTGACCAAGGAGAACTAAACAAATAAAGATGTTTGAGCCTTGTCGCCTCATCAGATTTTTCATAATTCAAAAGGTAAATTGTCCTGGTAGAGAACTATAAAAATGTTCACTTCTCTTTATGACTTTTATGAGATTATTCTACTCTTAGAATGTGATCAATAATATAATTCATGAAAGAAGTTTGGTTAGCATTTTTTTTCTCTCTTATCCAACTCCTTCTTCCAAGGTGACATTTTGTGATAGTCCTTTAAAAATATCTCAAATACACTAGCATTAACTTGTTATTTTTTTAAAAATCACTTAGCAACTTTAAAATTTGTTATAGAAATACCCATGCAGAGCAAAGTGTGACAGACAATGCCGCAGCGGCAGTGGTGATTATAAATGATTCGTCTACCAAATGTGACTGCAACCTTGAAATGGTGCCACCAGGGTGTATTATGCATATGGCACCAATGCCCACGCAAAGATTTGTAATTACCAAGCACATGTTACAGGATATAATTTCTTGCTATGGGAGAAATCAAAAATCTTGCGTCTCTTAGCTCTAGCATGGTTCATATCACTTTAATGTGTGACAAAGGTACCATATACTCAATTTTACATGTTGCCTCTGAATGTCAAACAATGCCCTGGAAATGTCCAGCAGAATCTGTGGGCAAACCCCAAACAGGAGCTATATCACTCAGGACAAATATTTCTAGGTTTCATTCCCAGGCAAAAGGTTGTTACATTTCCTTGGGGAACGAACTAAACTTTTTAGTTGCAAGAAGCAAAGCTAAAAATAAAAATGCTCTTGGAGAATAAATCAGGAAAAGGCAGCACTTAACGACTCCCATACCTTTAAAGACGAGGACTGTTGCAAAAGATAATGAGATTTCCTTATCCTTGATAGTCCGAGGGCAAATGGAAAAGATAACCAAAATCTTCGTAATCTGGAGCCCTAGAACCCTGTCTGTGGGAAATCATGTCACTGTGTTCTGAGACCAATTGAATCTGTGACTCTAATTCCTTAGTGTGTGCCTCATAAAGGTGCCCCAGAAGTATGAAAAAGTTAAGCCTCTCAAATACTTCCTTTACTCTTTCTGGAGAAGCTGAGATGGGTGCTAAACCCCCCAGTTAAAAAGAGGCTAATCTCTATCTTCAAATGGATCATTGTGCACAACCAATCTTCCCTCTTAGCCCAGAAATGTCTCCTTCAATCCATTTCTACATGGTCCTAGGCATATGAGGTCAACTGGAGTTCTCACCATCAATCTCAATTAAATAGATCAAAGACAGAACTACATAGCTTCCCTCCCCTTGCATTTCTGAGGCCATTTTATAATGCAAGATAGCAAAGATAAAATGTTAACCTTAAGACATAAAGTGGGGAAAATGAATATGATTATTCATTCCATCAGTTTATGCCACAAATATTTGTTATGTGCTGACCATGGGCCCTGAGTCTGGCCCTTGTTGCTTCGGTTATAGCTAGGAACCAGAGCATGTCCCTGGCTTCATGAGGCTCACAGTCTGGCGGGAGAGATAGAATAATAAAACTACAGTCCCGTGTGCTAAGTGCTTTGAGGGGAAATTGTGTAAGGAAAAGGCGGCAGAGAGGGATACAGTGGTAAGGGGAAGGTCTCTCTGAAGAGACGCACTTTGATTTGAAAGACCAAAGGAAAAAGTGTTTCAGGATGAAGGATGAACAAATGTGAAGATTCTGAAGTGGGACAAACTTGTCATGTTCTAGAAGAAGCAAGAAGGTCAGTGTGACTGGAGCTGCTTGAGGTAGAAGAGCAGGGGAGTGTGGTGAAAGACAAGTTGAGAAAGAGCAGAGGTTAGATAGCAGACTGCATATTAATTATCTTCTCTTCTATTGAGCAGGTCTTTAGCTTTCTTTCTCCTCTTTGTAGACATCTATGATCTCTTTGTGACCAAGGCCACTGTTTTCTATCTGCTTTACACACCAGGGTGGAAATATCTCAGCCTGAAGGGAAAAGATAAAGCACTTGAAAAAAAAAAGACAGCCTGAAGCTAGAAAGCAGAACTATAGAACTATTACTACAGAGTGTTCACCAGAAAGCCAATGCAAGAGTCTTTTGTGGTGAAGAAAGTCATTTTGGGTTTGCACCACGTTGCTAGATATTTGGGTAATGAGCTATTATTCTGCTTCTGTACTTGGCACTCAAATATTTATGCTTTAGAATTACTTTAACCTTTAAGACAGAAATAGCCTAATGCCCTTCAAAAGAAATTATATTATCACAAATACGCATTTACGAAGTGTGTTTTCCTCTCACACTGTATCAGATTAAGTGAAGTCTTTAAAAGGTGACTCCATCGAGAGCCTTATAAAAATGTACATAGTGAGGCTAAGCCTGCAGCTGCCCTTTCTGATCGGAAGGGCAATGCAGCCATATGCTGAGCAGGATTGTCTCCACGTGACGGTGTCTCTAAATGTGTCCCCTTCTCTAAGGGAGGACTGGAATCAGCAAGGTGCAAGACTTTCGGTTTCTTATTTTGGAACACGCACACACAGCACTAGACCATGAACACCCCTCATTTTCATAACCGCATTACCTATAGAAGCACCATAAACATTTTTGGAAATAGTATTTTTCCTCAAACCTTTAGACTTAATGGAAATTTTAGAATAAAAGAAAATTGAAACTTCAAGTTGTATCCTTACTAAAACTGCCTCCCTTTAATGAGAAAGGACCCTGTAAAGCCCATGTTTTTCGATTGCCATTTACAGTTCTTTCCCCAATTCTTTAAGTCTAAAACTTCTAGGCCTTAAGATTGCTATATAGTAGAAAAGGCACCCAACCAGGAGCCTTGCTCTAATCCTGGTAACATCACTTATGGATTGGTTATTTTTAGCTCATCTTGGGTGAGACACTGACTGCATCCTGTAAAGCTGAGAGAAGATTTGCTCTGCCCCTCTCAAGGGTTGTTGTGAATGTATGGAGGAATAAATGAATATTTTCCTCTTCCAAGGCATCTCCGAGAAGCCTGGATGATTAGACAGGGCCCATTCTCCCCAGTATCATGCATGTGCTTGAACCATTCTCTTTATGCTTAGCTCTTCAGACTCACGCCACTGCCCTACACATGCTTGTCCGCAGCCAGCTCTTCAGGTCAGCTGTCCTGAACTGCATCGTTTTTCTTCCTTTAATTCTTCACAGCAATTGGTACATTGTCTATGATATAATAGTTGCTTAATAAATAAATTGAATCCAATTATATCTGTAATACAACAATTCCACTTTACAGTGTAACATTTGCTAAGTAGAAGAAAGATGATATATTGTTACAGATCTATTAGCTGAACTATCCTAATCATTTCTCTCCATTCATCTATCCATTGCTGACAAATAGAACTTTCTGCAAAGATAGAAATGTTCTATATCTGTGCTATCTAATACTGAAATCACTAGCCTCCTGTGGTCACCGAGCATCTAAAACGTGGCTGGGGAAACTGAGGAACTAAATTTATAATTTTATTTAATTTTAATTAATTAAAATTTAAGTGGCCACATGGCTAATAGTTCTTGTACTAGACAATAGAGATCAATACCAAAGTCACAAAAATATTTTCTAGGGTCAAGGGAAAATTTTCATGGCTACTTGGGTACTGAAAACAGTTTAGACAGGGAACCTGCCTGCTTATCTAAGTTGTGAACTTGGCTTCAGGTTAAACTCTATACCTGTAGCCATGAATTTCTTTTCTTTTTCTTTTTTCATTTTTTTCTGAGGAAGAGTCACCCTGAGCTAACATCTGTGCCAATCTTCTTCTATTTTGTATGTGGGTCACCACCACACTGTGGCCACCAATGAGTGGTGTAGGTCCGCAGCCAGGAACTAAACTTTGGCCCCCCAAAGCAGAGCATGCCAAACTTAACCACTAGGCCGTGGGGCTGGCCCCATAAATTTCCTTTTTAAACAGTCTACAAAGACCAGACTAGTGCACCTGCTTATTGGTTTCAACTACTTTCTCACTGAGGGAAAGACAATGCTCAATGTGAGATGTCTGCCTATGGTTAAAGCTTCCTTTTTCAGGGGAGACATTTTGAACATCTTCATGATCACTGATTCTCAGATATGACTTCAAAAAATACTTGGAGATGAATTCTTAGACATAGCCACAGATGAAGAGAAGTTAAACGATTTTCCAGTGATGCCACAGGGTCAACGCTCTTATAGAAACTGAGGAAGAAATATTTGAGCCTGGTAGTCAAACACTATTTTCAAGAGAATTCCATTTTTATCTCCTCCAGGAGAAAGCCACACATGGGGAGCATTGGGATGCAGGTCTTTGTGACTACATCCTTTCTCTTTCTCAAAAACAAAGTCAAAATTTAAAAGCTGTGGTACTCTAGCGAAGCCTGCTTCAAAATATAAAATAAAAACTGTGATTAAAAACAACAAACAAAGATGGACCAAGTACCCTGAGGTTCAGCAAGAAACTGCAAAGATGATAAGAAGCTAGTTTGACAAGAGCAAACACAATAAATTCGGGATCAACTATATAAAGTGTAACCATGTAGTTGATTCTCCAAACTCAGACATTTGATCATGAGAAGGGGCATTCTTAGTAATTACAGTGGGAATACAGGTGGACATTGGAGCTGTTCTCAGTAAACACAGATTTCTGCTCACCCTAACTTTTTGGAAGAATGTGTTCTAGATCAATATTAATTGTTTGTCAGCAATGGTTGTGACAATCCTGCTCCGTAGGACATGTCCCGGCTCCTTTCACAAACTCATTGTTTTCAGAATTACCAGAAACTGAGTTTTTTAACATCAGTAACAGTTTCAAAAGGTCCCCTGTGCAGCTGCCTTTTGAGGAATGTCTTTCACAGCCCTAAAGCTCTGTATCCAAGTTAGTGGTGAAGTTTTCTGTTGTTACAAAAAATACCTGAAACACATCCTCTGAGCAGGTCAGAGCTACCCGGAATATTTACATCAGGGATTGGGCCAAATAGGAGATATTTTACATTTTGTGGCATTTGATCTCTTTTGCAGCTACTCAACTCTGGTTGTAGCGTGAAAGCAGCCATAGACTATACGTAAATGAATGAGTGTGGCTGTGTTCCAATAAAATTTTATTTAGAAAAACATGATGGGCCAATTGATCTAAGTAGATCCTAGCATGAGAGACAGAAGTCAGATCACATTACCATTTTCTATATTCCCATAGACACACACAGACACACACACACACACACACACACACACACAGCTCCTCCTCACACAAATACAGCCCCTTTCCTTCCTTCCTTCTTTCCTTCCTTCCTTCATCTCTTTCTATCCCTCTTTCCTTCTTTCTTTCCTTCCTCCTTCCTTCCTTCTATCCTTCCTTTATTTCTTCTCTATTCATTAAGCGAAAATGTATTGCAAACCAACTCCACACCAGCCACTGGGACTTCGAAGATAAATCAGATATGATTCTTCCTAATTTTCCTTTGGATAAACTTCTAACATGCTGGGCAAAAGTGTGCCACATGGCTTAGTGTTTGAGAAACTGGGGCTTAAGGTCATATAATAGTTGAAGCGGAGCGAGCGCTAGACCTCATTGACTTGACTCAGTTCACCGCAACTTTCTTCAATGCTGCAGCCTGGCATATGTTTGGACAAACGGGAGAAACAGTAGACCAGTATCAATCCATTTTTAGAAGCCCCTTTTATAGCTTACGTTCCATGCATAGCAGCACTTCCTCAATCTCCCAAGGAAGATTTTTGTTTTTAATAATCTTGATATAAAATTAATAATAAATGTGTTTTTCTAAATGATATATTTTTATCAGAAACAACTATAAATATGTAAAACAATATAATGGCAAAGTAATTAGCAATTCCAATATTTTTATAAGATTCAATTAAATATTCTGCTATGTGATAAGTATACGCTAATCAGTAGGAACATTTATACAAAAGTGCTTTGTCTTTCTCTCATTCTATAATCTTTTTCTAACTTATAATTACCTTAGAGTTGCATATTTTCCTTAGATCTAATTCCTAAAAATAAAACAAACTGTATTTTGATGTAAAGTTGAGATTGATCTTAACAGAAACGATTTAGTTTCTGCTTCGCTGTTGTATTACCCACACTCAGGTGGTCAGGGCCATCCCTGGGATTAACCACCTGTAGCCAATGAAATGGACTTAGGGCAGTTTCAGCATGTTAAGACAGAGATGGAGCCTCTCCAGCCCACTTTATTTCATTAAACTTATACATAATTTCTTAAAGAAATCTAGGATAACATCTAGGTCAGGGTGCCCGCTTCTAACTTTTCAGGGCAACCTCAAGGAATATTACATCATTGTCCTGGCATGCATGGGAATACCTATTATACAGGATAGAAAATATTTGTTCAACTTACCCTTACTACGAGACTAACTTGGATATTATATAGAATAAAATGCCAGACTTTGCGTTAAAGTCTTCCATAATTCTCATTTAATCCTCATTAAAACCATGTGAGTGAGTGTAGGGAAATAAAACCTCCCCGGATTTCTCAGCGCTTTTGTAAAACTCCCAAGCTTCTTGTGACTTCTTTTCCTTTATAAACAGAGAAAAATCATTTTTCCTCATCCTTCCCCTGTGGAGTGTCCAGCCATTCACGTAGGACAATAGACCTGACACCCATCGCACTGCTCCAGGGGTAAGGACGAGGCAAAGAGGGACCAATGCACTTAGTGTTTACTGTGAAGTAATAAAAAAATCTGTCTCTGACTCAGAATACCTCGTGTGTGCATTCAGGATAAAATTAGTCAAGATGAATATGAAAAACCCAACAATGAGATAGATCCTTTATACAGATGAGAAGGCAAAGTTAACAGATCAAAGAAAGAAACTGAAACTCCTCATGTCTTAATCCATTCGAGCTGCTATAACAAAATACCAGAGGCTGGGGGGCTTATAAACAACAGAAATTTATTTCTCACAGATCTGGAAGCCAAGATCAAGGCCCTGGCAATTTCAGTGTCTGGTAAGAACCTGCTTCCTCATTGATCACTACCTTCTCGTTGTCACCTCATAGGGTGGAAGGGGCAAGGGAGATTTCTCTGGCAGCTTTTATAAGGGCACGGATCCCATGTATGAGGGCTCCACTCTCACGACCTAACCATGTTCCAAAGGCCCTACCTCCTAATACCATCACCTTCAGGGTTAGGTTTCAACATATGAATTTGGGGTGGGTGCACAAACACGTGGATCATAGCACCTCCTGTCACTGAGATTGCAGTTTTCCTTCGCCTGGTTGTTGAAGTTGTGGGGAAATTCCTGGACCAGCTTCCTCTTGGCTCCAGTGGCCTGCCCTTGACCCAGGGTTGAAGCTCCCTCCCTACCCCTCCCTCCATCTCCCCTACGTTCTCCTGCAGCACTTTTGGGCCCTATGGGCTGTCTTGGGTCTCAGGTGCCCTTGCATGTGTGTCCTTCCTGCATTACTCACGTAGTCTTGCCCTGGATGTGAGTGAAACAGCCCCACTATGGTCCCCTCCTCTCTGCGTTGCCACACTTTCCACCCTCACACAGATGATGATCAATGACTCATTCATTCTTATTCAACACATGCCTTTGCTAGTTTTGTTTCCACTTACTTGCTTCCCTCTTTTTTTTCTTTTAAGAGCCTTCTCCTGTCTCGCTGCCTATTCTCTTCTTTATGGTACAGGTCCTCAACACCTTATCCACAATTCTGAAATCCAAATACCCTGATAACGGAGATTTCTTTGTTAATTTATTGATTGGTTGGTTTTTACCTATTTGGCAGCAAAACTCTCCTGACTTGAACTCATTTGGGGGCAAAACCTAGCCTGAACTGATGAGAGGCTGTTTAGAGACTTCATTTCTCCAACCTGTTGTGAATATTTATACATTTGATGGCAGCCCCTTAACATGTTTACTTCCAGAGTGCTGCCTCTGGTTCCCCGGAGGTGGGAAGAGGATTCTGCGACCTCTACTGTGAGCTCCATTTTACCATTCTGAAATCAAAAAATATTTTTGACTTCCAAAACATACCTGGCCCAAGGGGTTCAGAGGAGGGATTGGGCCCTGTGCTTCCTGAGCTGACGCTCCTTCCAAGGAGATCAGCTGTGTCTCAAAACTGCTTTCTATTCGTGTCCTGCCTACTCAACTGAGCATGAAATGCTGTTAGGCCTCCTTACCCTTTATGTTAAACTAACAAATTCAATTTTCTGCTTATCTGAGGAAAGTTCTGGAGTGAAGACGAAGATCTAAATACTTTACCAAGGAGTCTCTCCATTCAGAAAAGGAGAAACACAGCAATTCCTGAAGGGAGAGAACAGACCTTGGGATTAAATTCTAGATGGTGATACTGACTGTGGCTGCAGACTAGGACCTGATGACTTGGTGCTGGTTGTTGTGCGGTAGTGGGGCTCTGATGAGACTGGACTCACAGCAGGCTGAGAAATAGATCCCGAGGGGAGAAGAGTTTTGGCAGATCATTCACAAATGGAGGGGAGGGTAGGACTTTGTTTTCAGTTTAGTCAATGGTGGGGATCTGTTGCAGAAGTTCATCAAGACGGTATGACCTTCATTCGACCAGTGAGCTGGACTGGCAATTGGAGACAGCCCAAGCCCTCCCCTGTCTTTGGAATGTGTGTTCGGCTTGCCTCCTCCACTCCCAGAAGCTGCCCCAAGGATACAACCTTGAGATAGCAATGTGGTGACGAGGCTACCTGGACTGGGTGCATGACTGAACCCCGTTAAAGACTCTATGTAAACTTTTAAGATTTGGAGGGTGGGTGGGGAAAACCAGTCATCTTATGGAGCCCAAGACAAGCCTCATAAGTAAGTTCCCTTGCTTATTAAACCTGCCATCTACCAATATGGGGTGGTCTACCATTTTCTTTGTCTCTCCTTGCCCTGCCTGTATGGGGTGGGGGGGAGGGCGCGGTTCCAGATTATGCCTGGGAAGCTCCTGGGAGGTTGCTTAACAATGGGGAGGCAGACACTCTGGTGATAGGCGTTGAAAAGAAAAGCCGAGACTGCTTCAGCAGAGCAAGACCCTTGGAAACCCAGGTTTGCTAAAACAGAAATTTGAGGGTGGTTATTTCAGCAAACTGCATGGAGAGCGGGTATTTGGCAGTTGATTCACACAAGGAGGAGAAACCTGGAGAAGGTGGAGTAACCAGAGCTGGGGTTTCTGGCCTTTAACATGGTGATGAGATCTGTTTGAACCTCAGTCCTCCATCCTAGGAGAAATCCAATAGCTTCTCTGAAATTCCTCTTAAGTTTTTAGACGTTAGGACATGTTTAGTCCAGAGGTGAATTGGGGAGGAAATGCTGCATCTTAAGGCATTCAAATTCAATTAAAAAGATAAACAGCCTCATGATGCCAAACTGTGAATGAGCCACCACTTTGTGAGCCTGCCTAAAGCGATTACTAGTGACAGCTGGTAATTGATTTTTTTCTTTCACATCACTATGGCTGGTAGAAGACTTTGATCTTGTTCCTTCATGCTCTCCTTTCCTTCATTGACTCACCTGACTCCTTTTCCTTAAATACAGGTCTCTTCTTCTTTCTCAATGCTCCATCCCCACTCTTTCATTCTCTTTTACTTCCATAGCATTGCACTATCCTGTCTTACATGCCTCTCTTTGCTCCACGTGTCTCTCTCTGTGCCCCTAGATGTTTGCACATCTCCACCTTGGCAATAATGAACACATTAAGCCCATTTAAAAGTTTATTTAGGGGCTGGCCTTAATAACTGTCACACTCCACTTTGGTGGCCCAGGCTCAAAGATTCAGTTCTGGGACACGGACCTACAACACTCATCTGCCATGCTGTGGCAGTGACCCACAGACAAAATAGAGGAAGATGGGCAGAGATGTTAGCTCAGGGAGAATCTTCCTCAAGCAAAAAAAGAGGAAGATTGGCAACAGATGTTAGCACAGGGCAAATCTTCCTCAGCAAAAAAAAAAAAAGTTTATAGCATAGAATTTTAATTGCAATTTAACATGAAACTGAATAGAAAGATTTATTTTCCTCAAAAAATCTTGTCCCTCTCCTTCCCTCCCATCTCAATTAAATGTAAACTTTGAAATTGAGTATGGTTCTTGAGTACATATAATTTTTCTATCAGTCACTTATTCTTAATCAATCTATAGAAATAACTTTTATTTAATATTTTACTCATACTAAAGCTTTTTTTTTTTTTAAGAGAAGCAGCTGTCCTGTTGTAAAGAGTTAATTATAATTCAGTTACTGGTCTTTTTTTTTTTAATATAATAAAGAACATAATTGAAACATGTCTCCTTGGGAAAGCATATATGTTAATTCTTTCCAACCACAAATTTCCCTAAAGCAAAATTCTAGCAGAGTCAAATTTACTTTCCTATACTTGTTTAGTAATCTAGAGAATTTCATTCAGACCATGAGCAAATATTGACGGCCCACCATGAGAGATAATTCGAAAAAGGAGAGAACTGGGATTTGAGAGATGAAGATGGGGCTTGAGCACGGGCTAAACAGGAATCGAGGTTTGTTGCAGTAGTTCTCAGAGAGCAAGGAGGCAGACGGGGAGTACCTCAAGTCTCAGAACCTTTTTCCTGCGTGATAAGAGAAGCAGAAACCTGAAGTCTTGTGAAAGGAGATGGTGGCGCCAAGTCGGAGAATTCTGCTGCATTGTAGGATCTTCTGGTGAGTAATTTGTGTTGAGGGATTAGGAATATACCCCATTTACTGCCATAACAGATGTGTGAAATAAGATAGCACAAGCAGGTTATCTGAAGCACACAAGTTATTCTGTAGCCATGCAGTACAGCTGGACTGGGGAGGCAAAAGTTTATAACTCTCGTAAAATTAGAAAGCGATTGATCTCTTAGAAGGAAGAAGAGACAGGACAAGAGGCAAGGTGCAAGAATGTGCCTCATACAATGTCTAGTCTCTACGATAGAGCACAGTGCTTTCAAGCATTTCTTTGATAATGAATAAAAGAAGACCCTGAGCAAAGGATGAGATGAAAAATTGCATCTCAGGACCCATTATTATTATTTGTTATGTGAAAGCTACTGATAGCACCTTTATTTGCTGTATGTGGAGATCTTTATTGTCTTAGTTTTAGCAAACGTTTAAAATATCTTAACATTCCCTTTATGTCCTTAATTATTCTAATATTATTTATCCCATTAAGGTTTTTAGTTCTTCAACTTAAAATTCTCTTGTTATGGGAGATTTCAGAAACGTAACCTTTGCAGTTGTTAGGGTTGGGGAAGGAATATTGGATGTTTGATTTAAGGAATTTAAGAGGCCTTTATTAGTATAGAATTGCTGAGAAGCAGTTACCTAAGTTTTGTTTCATTCCTCAAGTTATAGAAAATTTGCTGTCACATAGACGGCCCATTAATTTTTAGATAGGAGCATTTGCTTGAAAATTTTCCTTACAGTGGTCTAAAATATTCTTCTTGGCAATTTCTTCTGAAAGCAACAAAATAAAATCTATGTCCTTTCCTAAGTGGTAACAACAACTTTTACGTTTGCGGCCCAGGTTTCTTCCGTTGGCAGCAGGTTTCCTGTACACTCCTTCACAACCTCTTATTTGTAATTACCAAATGTGATACTTTTGTTGCTGCAATTCCATTATATCTGCCACAGTTCGGCAGTTTCGTTCAATCTTATTCTCTCTTGCTCTCTCTGGTGCTTCTTCCTTTCCCTTCCCTGGCTCCAGTCCTTACCGTTCATTCTCCCAGCCCTTCTTTCCACGCCTAGAACTCCCACCTTTGACCCTGATTATGCCTCCACTGCTGCAAAGAAAGAAAGAAAGGCCTGGGCCTGGGCCTGATTGTAGCTCCTCCGAGGCAGGTGGAGAGCTCCTGGGGACAGGTGGGAGTCAGGCCTAGGACAGGCCACCTTCTGGGTGGGGGAGAGAAATTAAAACTGTTGTAACTCAGAGCTACTAGCCTGAGCAGAGGAATGTCCCAGAAGAGTGGCTCTAAAGGGTCCCTTAAAGGAGCTGAATAGGACAGGAAGGTGCTGGAATCCTACAGGACCAGCCACATCTGAGCTGCAGCTCTGAGGTCCCTGGGACCTGGGCTGAAGTCAGAGGAGCAGGGGCAGACCAAAGGGATGTTTGACCGTGTTTATACATTTCATATTTGAAGTGCTTTAAAAATACAGATTCTCTGATTTTTACAAAAGCAAATTCTGATACTTTAATAAAATACCAGTGGTAATACTGGTAGATCAGTCTTGTGGGAAATAATACCAAAATGCGGTAATTAGAGTTACCTCCTCTCCTTTTGCAGTCACTTCACCCCCATGAGTCTTCCTGTCTGCAGGCTTCACTCATCCATTGGTTTCTTCCTCTGTTCCTAAATGACAGGATTTCAGTCCCATTTCCTGAATACTTTGTTTTAACGTATAATATGTTTATGATACTGATTTTGGCATTCACCTAATAAAAACAGCTATTAGGTATTCATTCAACAAAGACTTAGGGAAAGGGGACAGTCAGGCACTGGGCTAATTGCTAGGGATTCAGCGGTGAATGAGACAGAGGGTCAAGGAGCAACGGTTAAGCCTGTGGGCTCTGGAGCCAGGCTGACTGCCTTTAACCCCAGCCCTGCCACTTTCTACCTCTGATGTACTATTTCTGTGCCTCAGTTTCCTCATCTATCAAATGGTGAGAATAAAAGTTATTAATTAATAACTTAATTATTAATTAAAAATTTAATAGAGTTATGAGGATTAAATGTCTTCATATTCATACATGTAAACCACTCAGAACAGCACTTGACGGCTACTAAATATTTCATAAGTGATATATGTTAGTATACGAGATGAGTCCTGCCCTCAAATTCCTTACAGTTCAGTAGACAGAGCAAGAAGCCTCTTCCAATTGACCGGCATAAACTGATTGGAAACCTTGGTTAAGGTCATTTAATCAACCCAGGATCTACCAACAGCACTATTTTTCAGCCATTATTTTTTATTTCGCCATTTAGTCCATAAAGATATCCAGGATGGGCCAATGACCTTCAGACGCCATTGCTCAGTTCACTGTGATTACCAGTACTACATGTAGAACACAAAGCAGTGTGGTACTTCTGAAAATGTGTGCATTTGCTCTCGAAGAGCCTGGCTGTTAATTAAGTTTCTGTGCAAAGTCGGGCAATGTCTTAGTCAGCTTGGGCTGCTATCACAAAACGTCACAGGCTACGTGGCTTAAAGAACAGACATTTATTTCTCATAGTTCGGGAGGTGGGGAAGTCCTTGACCAAGGGGCTGGCAGATTCAGCTTCTGGTAAGGGCCCACTTCTTGGTTTGTAGACAGCTGCCTTCTCACTGTGTCCTCACATGACCTTTCCTCAGAGCATGCACATAGAGAGAAAGAGAGATCTCTCTGTCTTCCTTGTCTTGTAAGGGCACTAATGCCATCATGAGGGCCTCATCCTCATGATCTAATCTAAATCTAATTACCTTCCAAATATCCTATCTTTAAATTCCATCGCACTGGGGGTTAGAGCTTCAACATATGAAATTTGTGGGGATACAAACATTCAGCTCATAATAGGCAAGCTACAAAACTTACCTACAACTCAAATTCTTCATCTGCAGAGTGAAGATCAATAATACCAATACTATTTCACAGGATTTTTGTGGGTTTTCAACAAGATTTTCCATATGAAACTCAGTGCTCAGCATCTCAGAGGTCCTTCTGTCCAGGAGTTAATAACCTATGTGCATAATGCACTTCCAAGAATACACACTGGAGGAAGAAACATCTATTCTATTTTATACTAATTTTCAGTTGATGGATAAATAAAATCTAACCTCTTTCCTGATATTATCTTTCCACATGATTTTTGCAAGTATATCAAAAAATTATTGTGATATCCAAAGAGGAGAATGATGTACATATCTTTTGAGAGTACAATCCTAGTTAGCAGATGGCAGCTGAGAGGCATTTCAGCCTTTGCTATCATTCAAACCTTGTCAGATAGAATTTTAATTGATCTTAAACCTTGTCTTTCATTGATGTTTTATTTTTCTAGTTTCAGGAAATGAATCCTTTGCTTTGTGAGGCTTAGACATTTTTTTTAAACATTGACGCAGGCATTTTCTGACTGTTGGGAGGCAAGAAAATAGTCTCAAAAATACTTGGCCTGGCTCAACGGCTTCAATGTGCGATCCATAGGTTCCCACCAAGGGTCACCATAGTACCTTGGGAGCTGCAGGCCAGTGGGAGCTTCCAGCTTGGGAAGAGAGTGTTTGTGAGGGACAAACAGCCTGTGGGCACGCAGGTGAGATGTTATGGGGCTGACATGTGTGAAGCACTTCCACCTTTACCGCAAACTTCCAGAGGACAAGAGTGTGCCGGATATGAACTGTTAGGAGAGACTGAAAAACATTCAGATGCAAGAGACACCTCTAGGAGACCCTTGTTTGGTCTGTGTTGCAATATTGACCAGTATAATACAGGTTTGCACTGACAATTTGGCTTTTTTTATATCCACCAATGAAATCCTTAGTTTATTTGGAAGCAAAATGTGTGTGAGAGAAGTCCGAGCTCCTTCACTTCCACTTGCTGTGTTATTTGCTCAACCTCTTTGTCACTCAGTTTCCTTGTATGTTCAATACCCATCTTGGAGGGCTCTTGTGAAGATGGAAAGTGAGAAGGTAGCTGGGTACCTGGGACACTGCAAGTGCTCCAGAAATGTTCCTTTATATTATGAGCTAGAATACAGCTGCAAAACCATCATGTTTATTGCTATTCTGTTCAGTTTGAATTTAATTTTTTTTAAAGCAAAGTCTTTTTATAAGCAAGGGAGTTTTAGGCTGCAAGTAATAGAAAACCTAACCAAAAATTTTTAAATAACAGACAATTTATTATCTTACATAACAAGAAATCTGGAGGCACTTCAGGGATCAGTTAATTTAGCAATGCAATGATGTCATCAAGGACTTGTTTTCTTTCCACTTTTCCACTCTGATTACTAGCATATTAAATGTGGGGCATGTACTCTCAAGATAACACCAGCATATAAACTCTCTCTCTTTCCCTCTTTCTCTCAATAAACCAGGGAGAAAAACCTATCTCAGAAATCCCCACAGAAGACTTCCCTGTCTGTTGCATTGGTTAAAGACGTGTCATATGCCTGTGCTCAGACCAGTCATCAAAAGGGGACTAGAAGAGCTTGTAATGTGGCCATAGTCAACATTCATCTTCTGTATCTGAGGACTGGCCCGCAAACCACTTCGGCCTCCAGGCACCTAAACAGTTGTGCAAGTTTTGTTAGCAAAAAAGGGAGTCAATTGCTTTTGAGTAGGCAGTAAATGGAAGTTAAATATGCAACCAATAGTCTATGCTAGCTTTGATTTACATTTCAGTATTGTTCCAAATAAACTAGCAAGTAGGAAAAGAGACAAGCTTTTTCAGAAAGCAATTGAGAGATTTGCAGAGAAAAGCTTAAACAATGGAGATGGCTAAAGCCAATCCCAGCTGTGAGGGAAATGTGATGGATTTACACATTGGTAGCAGCTACAGTGGCCAGAAGTTGGAGATTGGAATCACTTTCAGAAAGCTGCTGGATTTTCTCTCCTATGGGAAGAAAACAGACACATTCTCTTTTGACTGGGAAAAATATGATTATGTGGAACGTACGTTTGCTGACCTAAAATTGTTCTATGTGCCTCTGTCGTAGGTCTCTCAGCTCCTGCTCCATGAAAGGAAAACTAGGGATGTCAGGATAAGGAGACTCTTCTGTCTTCACCCCGCTCACAAACACCCACACGAGGGACAGACAGGATAATCATATTTGTCTTCAAGATGAACAACAAGCTAAGGGGACTCTAATTTCAAGGAAACCCAAGAATTAGGGAGAACTATCCAATATCAAATGTTTGACAAATAAGGACCTTATTATAGTAACCCTTTTGTATTTTGAATACTGCCCAGAAGATAATGAGAAAGTGACTCCCCTTTAAAATTAAAGAGGAACATTTACTATTTATAAGGAAAAATCATCGGCTAATAAAATCCATGGAATCTATTAGCATTCCAGATGTACATCAGAGGGCTGGGTTGAATTTAAATGTTGTCTTCAAACACATAAAATGTTTTCCAGAGGATAATGGCTACTTTTTTTTTTTAAAGATTGGCATCTGTTCCCAATCATTTTTTTCTTTTCTTCTTCTCCTCAAAGCCCCCTAATACATAGCTGTATATTGTAGTTGTGGTCCTTCTAGTTGTGGCATGTGGGATGCCACCTCAGAATGGCCCAATGAGCGGTGCCATGTCTGGGCCCAGGATCCAAAGTGACGAAACCCTGGGCCGCCGAAGCAGAGCCCGCGAACCCAACCACTCGGCCACGGGGCCTGGCTGGTTGTTTTTATTCCACACTTAGGTCATGAGTGGAACTTGAGTTTACATTAAGGTATGAAGGTTTGATAGAAATTACAGAGATGAATTTCTTGAGCATTTGTGCTATTACAAATCAGAGCAAGTCGCTAGTGCAGGCTGTGCCCTATTTCCTTGCCAATTTCTACCAAAGAATAATTTCTTTTCTGCTGTGATTTAAGCATGGTTTAAGAAAGTTGGGTCAGATTATATTTCAAGATTCACACTAGTCCTTTAAAATAATCCTTAGCCAGGGGCTGGCCCCGTGGCCGAGTGGTTAAATTTGCGCTCTCCGCTGCAGGCGGCCCAGTGTTTCGTTGGTTCGAATCCTGGGCACGGACGTGGGACTGCTCATCAAAGCACGCTGAGGCAGCGTCCCACATGCCACAACTAGAAGGACCCACAACGAAGAATATACAACTATGTACCGGAGGGCTTTGGGGAGAAAAAGGAAAAAATAAAATCTTAAAAAAATAATAACAATTCTTAGCCATTTTAAGGTTCCTTGGGGGAAGTGTTGATGTTCAAGTTTCCCTCCATATGAGTGGTGGCTGCTGGAAAAACAATAACCAGACATGGTTGGGTTTCTTGCATTCAAACACATTTGCAAAGGCATATAATTTCCACAGAATTCTCTTTATCTTTCTCATCCACTACACTGCTATGTTGGCAGAAGTACCAGTGTGTGTGTATATTTTATTTTTCGCTTTCTCTCTTTCTTCCAGATGAAAGATAAATAGGTGCTGGGTGCGGAGGGTTGTCAGTGGGAAAATCAATGATAGTTCATGTTTGGTACTAATGAGAGGATGCTGAACATACTGCTGACTACCCTGGAAATTTCTCTTTGTTCTTAGGTCACGGATATTAATTTTATGTAGTAATAACATTCTTAATAAATGGAAATGAAACTGACAAATAAGAATGGAGTATAATTCAGCTAATCTAGTTCATGTCAGAAGTGAGATTCAAAATATTTTTTAAAGAGATGGAGGAAATAAACGTTCACGGGGATGGGTATACTTCTAACCCTTCATCTAATATTCCATTAACAGAACTTAGAAAATAATGCATTTACAGGAAGCTATCATCTTGCCCTTACATGGGTTCAAACACATTTCTTTCCTTTTTTGTTTCATGGACAAAAGGTGGCTATATGAATCAAACTAATTAGCTATCCCTAGAAAACCGCAGCCTTTCATTACAATCAAAGTTGATGGGGGCTCAACCAAAGTTTAGCATATTGCAGGCCCTGTCAATGCTCTAAAAGGAATTGGATAATTACCATAATTAATATAGAAACTAGAGTTGATTTCTACTTTGAAATTACATATTAAATTTCAAAAGTGAGATTGGCACAGTAATGAAAAATTAGACACATAAAAGTGGTAAACAACTGATTAGGTACGATCAGGAAAATGCAGCTTAAATATTGCAATCTAGCAAGCTATGATCTGAAAGGACAGTATATAAGTGAGATTGTCATAGTTTCAAAAAATGCATTGTTTAAATGTAAAAATCAAATGATCCAATACTTTGGGTTTCTCTAGCCTCTGAACTTTGTTATTAAAATGAAACTCTAATTGTAAATCCTACTATGCCTTTGATAGTTAATCCAGTAGTGACACCATTTATTCATTATGTACACTATGATACTTTATTGCGTATTATGTTCCAAAAATTTAATTTTGTTTGTGGAAGAAGACTATATTTCAAAATAGTAGGCCAACTCTAAGTCTTTTGAAGTGGGTAAACCATATTTTATGATTTTCATCGAGGTTGCCTCATATGTAGAGAAAATGAATCCCCAAACCTAAGTCCTGTTTAGTCTGAATATATGAAACATATATGACCCATATGACTAAACATGTAAAAAGTTGTTCAAGAATTGAGTGTTTCTATTGTAACACCATCTCTCCTTCTTAGTTTAGTTTTCGAGATGAATTAGCTGGTTGTTTATAGGAACTGGTCAAATGTATCCATTCTAGATGTCATATATAGAGAGTCGTGATGCTATATTTTCTTTTAAATGCATTCTTGTCTCCTTGAATATCAGAAAGGGTGAGGAGGAAAGAGAGGAATGCAAAGAGGAAAGGAAAGAAAGAAAAAGAAAGAGACTTTGTGCGTGTGTATCCTTATCGTTATCCCAAATCTTCTTCAGTCTGTTCTTGCTGGCATCATTGTTGATTTCACCTGCAGCTGCCACTCCACTGAGCTCATCCAGACTAAGGCAAGGCAAATAGACAGCAGGTGGATCTGGAACCAGTATCTGGGAGGTTGTGGTGGACCTTGGACATCTGAATATTCACTGAAAGGGAACCTGCTTTTATTCATGACCTGTCTTTTAGCCCAGTCTGTGTAACTGTATAAGTGGTTTTAAAGGGAATGCTTAAAAAGGAATTAGTCACTTTCCTTGCCTAGCCCTCTTCAACTGAAGACTTGCAAAGGCCTGCTACACTGAATAAGCTTTGTGAACCCTCTGCGCTGGACAGAGTGAGGAAAGAATTATTCTTACGAACAACACTCACCACCCTAGGTACTACATAGAGACCTTCTTTCAATGTTGCCACCCACTGAGACTCCCTCTATTTTATTCTCCCACCTTCCTTTATTCTCTTCTTTTCTGTCTTAAAAATGTATTAAGCATCAACTTTGTGCTGGTCATTGTGCTAGATGCTGGAGAATTAGAGATAAAAGGTGCCATTCCTGTCTCAAGCAAGTTAGAGATGAGTGAGTAAGACAGACATTAAACCATCACTGAGCCAACTGGCCATAGCCAGATCTACCCTGGGCTATGGGAGGCCAGAGGAGAGAGAGCCGAATCTGATTGTGGAGCTGGTGTGTCAGGGGTGGATGAACAGACGGTGGTTGAAAGTGAAGTTAACTTGCTAAAATCCCCTCTCTGGCTTCTAACTGCACGAGGTATACGATCAAAATCTCTTAGGTGACCACTAACCCCTGACCAGCTCTCTCCTGGTTTCCCTAATGCATTGAGCTCTTTCCTATCTCAGGGGTTCTGCACATGTTGCTCCTTCCGTGGGGAAAACTCTTGTGCCTACTCTGCCAGCTTAATGCCCAGCCATGCTTTAGGTTTCAGCTTAAATGTTACTTTTTCAAAGAGGCTGCCTCTGTCTCTTCCATTTATATTAGCTTCCCTCACCTTCCTACTCTCTGGTGTTGATCTCCTGAGCACTTAGCACAGATTATAATTATATATAGACTCTTTTTGCCTAGCGCTTTGTTGCCCACTATGGTAGCCAGTAGTCAAACGAGGCTAGTGAGCACTTGGGCTGTGGCTCATCTGAATTGAGATGTGCTGTAAGTATAAAATACACTTGGACAACTCAGTACAAAAAGAGAACATAAGATATCTCATTAATAATATGTAATACTGATTACAAATTAAAATGATATTATTTTGGATATATTGTGTTAACTAAAATATATTACTAAATGAATTTTGCCTAGCTTTTTGTTTTTTAAATGTGGTTACTAGAAAATTTAAAATAAATATGATCTTTCTTGTTCTTTCCACTTTTGCCTTGGGATTCCCTCATCCTTTGGTTCTCAGCTTGAGTCACTTCTTCAGGAACGGTTTCCCTATAGGATTGCCCTGCCCCCACGAGCTTTTGTGCTGTACCCCTCCAGTCTCCCATTTTGTTTTGTTTCATTTTCCTTCAGAGGGTTTCTGTTTCTGTGACTATTTGATTGAACTGTGTTGCCTTTGCTAGACTTTCACCATCATGGCTTTCTGTTTTCGTCACCACTGTATCCTCTTGGCACATTGTAGACACTCAATATATACTTGGTGAAAGAAGTAAGCAATGGAATAAATGAGTCTGGAATTTGTGAGGCAGGCTGCAGCTGTACGTTCAGATTCACACTTGGATAGCATCTTCCCGGGCCAAGCCAAGTACTCTGTATTCCCTTGCATGAGCAGCCTGCATGATTACCTGCATGTCCAAAACATCCCTCCAATGGGGTGGGAGTAGCAGGACTCATTCCCCTTCCCTGGAGCCCCGCCTAGATACCTCCTCTTTCTTTCCAGCTTGATTTTCTAATGAGCCAAGCTGAGTTTTGCACTTATGACATGTTTTGAGCAAGGAAAAAAACAGGTGATTTGGCAGATTTATTGAAGGATGAAATAGAATATTTTGGCATCTTAAGGATCCCAATTTTGAATTGTTTTTACTTTTCATTTTCACATAATTTCACAAACTGATATGGCACTGGATTTAAGAATTATTACAGAATCCAGCCACCCAGAAAGTTCATGTTAGAAGAATCAGCATTAAAAATGCTAGAATATAGAAATTTAGTGAAAGTAGACCCTACCTTTTATCATGAATAACTTATGTCATTGTTCTATTAACTGTTCAGTGAAATTTCATTCCTCAAGCTGACTCTTAGCCAGAGCGAGTTATATACATTTCGAGCTCTGTAATGTTTGATTTGGTGAGCTTTGTCTTTAAATCCTAAACAGCTGGTTTTGAAAGCTGAATTTGTTTAAAACTCAACAAGCAAACTGAAGAGGCGACTGCCATTTGCTATGCATGGGATATCTATACTCAATGATTAATCTTGGTTTAAACTTTAATGTGACACTTCATAAATAAATAGAGAAAACTGCATAATTATCCAAACATGTGTACTTGCCAGAGCAATAGTTTAACACGTGCAACCTGGCTGCAATCTGTATAAAGAATATCTTTAAAATTTTAATGTGGCATCCCGTGGATGGAAAAGTAACTATTATAGTGTTGTTAAGATTGTAGTTTTCCCCTGTTGGTTGGAAAACAATTCAAATTAGGCCAGTGGTAATGTTGGGTACTAATTATCTACAAAAAGGGAAAACTGAAAATCCTATATTTCCTTTAGCTCGCCTAAAAGAAGTGCCCTTGAAGGTGGGCAAGAGTGAACTTGTGGATGATTCAATCCAATTCAACATGGTTACCAAAAAGAAGAAACAAAAAAACGTATTACTACGTTAATGCTTCTTCACTATTATCATAAGCAATAATATGGCAAGACAGAACGATTGTTTTATACTGCCCAAATCACCTGTGTTCTATGGAACATCTCTTGTTTTTAATCTACCCACACCTCTCCCTCTTCTGACAACAGAAATGAATGCCCTAGCTATTGTAGTGGACATTGACCTTGGTGGGGGGAGATGGCTATCAGAATTTTTCAGCTGTTGCCCATATGACTGATCCAAGTGATGCGCAGGTGATCCAAGTTGGAGCGATCCAATTCCTATAATGGCGCTTTTCAAGATCAAGTTGTGAAAAGAGAGCCTTTTTGTTTTCCTTCTAGTCATAAGCTCTAGGCGTATGCGCCAGACAAGCCAGGATTATGTCTTTTGCCACATGGAAAAGATGATCTGAGGGAAGTGAGCTGACAGGAAGATTCAAAAAGTAGAACATACAACCAAAGAGGCCTAAGTCCTTGGTTTCAGGCCCAGAGGTCAGGTTCACGTCTGCCTTTTCAGCAGATGGGTTATATGAGCCAATAAATTTCCCATTGTCCACTTCAGCTAGTTCACTTAAGGATTCAGTCACTTGAAACAAGAAGAGTCATGACTGATACATCCAATTAATAAGGCAAAAACTCAATAAAATAATGAAGTGGCCACTACCTTTGGTATCCTTAAATCCAAATACACATAACATGGCTTTCACCATCATGTTGCTTCTTTCAAATAAGTTTACTTTGCTAAAAAACAAACGCAAAAACAAAAAACAAATCCTTCCACTAGACTTCAATGAAGTGATCAGGTAATTGTTGCCATGCTTAATTATGAATATTTTAATTTAAAAAACAGCATTTTATTCAACCTAATCCCTAAAAAGGCCATCCCTAGTAGGCAATCAGGACTGTCAAAGATAAATATTACACTTTTGATGTAAAGTGGAATTTACATGTGAATATTCCACTGTGAGTTGCCAGAAGCATTTGTCATGATGTTTCTCAAATCCTATCACCCTGAAGCACCAGTGTCATCTGTCTTTGCTTGTAGTGATTTCCATGCATCGACATTAAGAACAAACTTAATTGACAGTCAGTAGGAACCCAAGGGCAGCACACAAGATCAGTTATCTAAATATGCTGGTGGTTACCAAAGAGAATGGAGTTCATGAATCTCACATAACAAGGTTTTTATGTAAAAAGATCTTTGTTCTTTGGTGGCATAGAGCTATCACTTAAATCTGAGTTATTTTTATTTCAAATATATATTAAATGAAAGTTCAATAAGCTTTTCCCCATTTGAAATCTTGAGAACTTTACCAGTACAAACTAATCCTAAATAGAATTACCAATATTAAGGGAGATAGATTGTTCCCATGTCAGTTCTTTTCTGAACATTGCTCTTTTGATAGAAAAGTCCTGAAGGCCTCATCCTTCAACCATTCCCACAGGTTCTGTCACTGTGCTGTCACAATTACGTTTTGGGAAGGCAAAGGGACTCTGGTGTAGAGATTAGATTCTGGCATCATTTTTTCTGGATTTAAAAATTACTAGGTATCAGGTCTTTGCTTTGAGAAGTCATTTGTAATAGAGATAACTAATTTGGTTGGTCAAAGTGAGTCATTTTTGAAAAAATGATTGATAAATTGTCTCAGAAGAGCTTGCATTTTACATGAAGAATCCTGAATATTCAGCAGCCTACTGTGGTGAGAAAGGCAGACTTTGGGGTTTAGAATCAGACAGACTTGGATTTGAATCTCAACTCTGCCTTTTACCAGGTGTGTAGCCCTAGACAAGCTTCTTAACTCTACAATTTCTTCATTTGGAAACTGAGCAATGATTGTACCTCCCTCATAGGATTGTTCTAAGAATTAAATGAGATAATGTTTGAAAAGGGCTTAGCACAGAACTGAGTACAGAGTAAACATTCAACATTTTATTTGTGTTTCTTTAAGAGACTTTGCATGTTCTTTTCCAAAATTAAGTCCGCATTGACATATGTATACTAATGAGAACTGGTTCTTATGGTTTGAAACATTGAACGTCTTTTTGGACATGCAGATTCTAAAAGTGTGACAACAGTTTAGCTAGGCTTAATCTGTATATATCATGGTGAAGCTTCCTCTTTCCACTATCATTGTTTGGTGAGGTCCCAAAGATGATGATAAACTATTTAGAATTTCTGACAGTCTGATAAAACTATTGCTTGATACCAAATGTACAACTTTACTATACTTTTGAAAAGTATTATTTTATTCTAAATATTTTTTTCTCTAAGTTTATAAACCTATGTTTGCATGAATTGATTATTATTACCTATTAGACATTAGGCACTGTGGTAGGTAATACGACATGGACCTTGTCCCAAAGAGCTCACCACCTGGACGAGTTGTTGAGTCAGGCACACATACAGCTACAGTAGAAGTCAATAGGAGGGAAATGAAAAGTGCTGTGGAAGTTTAAGAGCAGGCAAGATTTACTTACCTCCAGCTGTGGGTATGAGAGAATGATTCATTGTCCTGGAGCAATAGTCCTCAATCCTGCTTGAACATTAGAATCACCTGGAGAAATTTTTAAAAAACCAATGTCTGTGCCCTCCCTCGAACCAATTAAATCAGAAGTTCTGGGAATAGATCCCAGGTATAGGTGATATAAAAATCTTCCCAGGTGATTATAATACCTACTTTTGAGAGCAACTATCCTTGAAGTAGAAGCAATAGCTTAGCCAATTGAAATTGGGGTTGATGGAAATTCCAAGTGGAAGCATCAATGCCCACAAAGACAAGACCATGAGATGGAGCAGAGCACGTAGGAGAACGGTGAGTGGAATGGTCTGGTTGGAGAGTAAGGAATATTCATGCTTCAAGGCTGTCTTGGGAACAGATTATAGGGAAATATGAATTCAGTATAAAATCATTTAACTTTTATTTGTAAGACAACAAAGAACCATAGTGACATTCTCAGATTTGTACCTTAGGGAGACAATGTGTGAGTAATCTAACTATATTTATCACCCTGGTGATCACTCTGTTTGATTTGGCATTCATTCCCATCTTCTTCCCGATAGAATATGACTGCATTTAGGTATCTAAGCATCCCTCACATGACTTGAAGGAATGTGACTCCACCTGCCTTCCCCTTGCATTCTTGTCAGTTTAAGTAACTGAGAAGTAATGCAAAGCTTTTATCTGGAAACTCTTCAGACTCCATAGGAGGCTTGTGAGTGCAATTGGCCCAGTCAGATGGAAGGGAAGAATTTATATTCCAGTGGGAGTATGGTTTCTTCCTCTTGCTGGAACAAGGTGTATTGTCTTAATTTTCACATTAAGCGTCTTGTGACCACAAAGAAAATTAGACTTAGAATGAAACAGTAGAGCACAGAGGTTGAAAGAACCTGATATCTTGTTGATATCATTGGGCTGTTCGTTATATTCTCCTCCACCCTTCTGCTCCCCTCTCCTCCATACTGCCCTTGGACCTGCAGTTACATGAGATAATAATTTCCTTATGGTTTAAGCCAGGTTAGGGTACAGTTTCTGTTAAACAGCCAGAGCCACATTTACTAATCCAAGAGAGTTTGGGTGGAAAGGGATAATAACGGATTCAAGGTTTAAAATTGACTAGGAAAATGACAGTGCCACTAATAAAAACAGAAATGTTAGGAAGAGGAGCAAATATTGATTCTTGTCATATATTTGAGGGGCCACTGGGAAGTAGACACAGATGTCTAGTACCTTTTGACTGTGCTGCTCTGAGGTTCAGAAGACAGGATGAAACTAAAGATACACATTCGAGAGTCGTCTGTGTATATATCCAGAATCTTAAAAAGTAAGTGAGAATCCCAAAACAGAGATTGGAGTAGCCTGAACTTACCTACCTGAGTCTACCAAATCAACTCATTTTGCATTTATGTCCCTGTTATAGTGGCTTATCTCTTCCTTTCCTCTCTGAGCAGGAACTTAACTGGGGATCACTATGTGAGTCCCAAAAGGGAAAATCACGTAGAATGCCAAATGTTCTTACCTCAGAAACCTAGGGGCTCCAGTGGGCCTAGTTCTACAAGGTGAGAGTCAGTTCTTTATCAAACTTTTGCTATGCTTTGATATTTGGACCTCAATCCACTTCTTTCATAGAGTTTCACGAAGACTCTAGGAATTCTTTCAGACTCTAGCCCTTACTTTCATTTGAAACTGCACAGACTTTTTCTTAAAAATGGCTTCTTCAGATTTTAGCCTGTGACTCTTCAATTGTAGTGTCTCACACTCAGTCCAAG
This sequence comes from Equus asinus, assembly GCF_041296235.1. Classification (NCBI taxonomy): domain Eukaryota; kingdom Metazoa; phylum Chordata; class Mammalia; order Perissodactyla; family Equidae; genus Equus; species Equus asinus. The sequence continues at coordinate 168,034,236 of NC_091790.1, forward strand.
GGTTTAAATCAACCAAAGAAGCCAAATCGTTTCTTCCAGTTTTCTCTTCTTTCCCCTAGTCCCTGGTCCATCACAAAAGTTCTTTCCCTTCTAGTTATAGAAGAAATATTCATCATATCAGTTACTGCACATATATACGGGATGCTGGGGGTAACTTAGGGAGAAGAAATGGTCCAATATTAATGGCCTATTATACTAGAGTAATGAGCTTCCAAGATGGCCCCCAATGATGCCTGCCTCCTGGTCCCCTCTCACATCGTATCGGGGATAGACTGTGTGACCAATAGCATGTGGCAGGAGTGATAAGATGTCACTTCCAAGATTAGGTAATGAAAGATTGTGGCTTCCACCTTGGATTTTAAAAGTTAAGAAAAGAGTGGGGAGGACAGACATGGAAACAATATGTGCAATTGTCTTTTAAATAGTTTGTTGTAACTTGGAGGAAAATTAAATTTGGGGAAAACATATGATAAGGTAGACTGGAAAATATACGTATTATGTTATTTTCATTTTAAGTTTATTTTATATTATTTTAGTTTAATTTTGTTAAATTGGAATTGAATCTCTCAAGCTGTTCTATTTTGCATTTGAAAGCAAAAACAAAGTAGTCCTACCCCAAAACATACATGGGTATGAATTACTCATGTTACATAGATATGAACATGTATATAAATTAGTGAGGTCTAAATTAATAAGGCTGTGCAATATTAAGTGTAGTATCATTAATGTATATTCCAATGCTCGTTACAACAAAGCATTCATTACACAGTCTCACTGCTGTTTAGGAATAAAATAGTAGGTACGATAGGAGTTACTACAGACTTTAGAGAAAATACTTTTGTTAACAGCTACAAACATAGGTTCTTTACCCACCACACAAGAGGGGTCAAATAAAAACTGGAAGGCCAGGCTTATGGCAAGGAAAGTATTTTTATTTCTGGTGATGTTAGCTGGGAGACGAGAATGAGCCCTCAAATTCATCTCATCATCCTAAAAGTTGAGAGGCAAGGGGTTTTTAAATGTTGCAAGGAATGCGGCTGCTTGTAGAGAGGGGGAGCCTGTGGCCTTGCTGGTTGGTGCTTTCCCATCAGCCTGCATTTGGCCATGTAAGGCTGCTTGCAGGGAGGAGTATGGCAAGATAAGGGAATTCGCAGGCAGGTTTCCTTGGTTGTCTATCTCTGTGGTGGATGGTGGATCCTGGGGCAAAGAAGTCAAGAAATAAGCAGGTAAAGGACATGAGTGCTTTGGTTTTAACCCCATATGTACTCAGTTTAATATAGGGGAAGCAAGATCAGGGCCAGTATCACTTTGAACATTCATCTGAAAGGAGTAGTGGTCAAATATGTTGTAGAATGTCCCCTAGTTTGACTTTATGTGATGTTTTCTTATGATTAACTGGGTTTGTAAGTTTTGGGGAGAAAGACCACGGGTATAAAGTGCCATTCTCCTGATGCCATATCAAGGGTATAGCTAGTAAATGATTATCTTAACATCGAGAATTCATTTTTGGGGGATATCTATTTGTTCCAAATTCAGGGCCAAGAACTCAGATACTTATTTACTGATGGGGATGCCTAGAAAATGGGAGAATTCAGTTGGAGTTGGATCCATGGTGAGAGCTATCTGGAAGGTACTGAATCATGGAGGAAGGGAGAAGCTGCCTGACTAACAATGTAACCACAGAGAAGATGCAGCTACTGCTGTGAGACCACTACTCTCCCCTGAGGCAGACAAGGGAGGCAGAAATACTCTGGCTTCTGCCCTCTTCCCACACTCCAGTCATTCACTGGCTGAGCCTACCTGGAAGCCAGTTAACAAGAGAGGGAGGGAAATGCAGTGGTCCTACTAGGCAGGACAGAGCAAGGAAAGGATGGGGTATGGGTCTGAGCGTCAAACAGGCAGAAGACTTGTACTGTATGTACAAGGATGTGGGGTTTTTTTTAGTTGAAGTATAATAACATTCAATATCTATTAGTTTCAGGTGTACATCACAGTTATTTGCTATTTATATACATCACAAAATGAGCACCATAATAAGTCTAGTTACCAGTACAGGGAATACTATATGTTCTCTACACTGTACATTATATCCCCATGACTTATCTATTTTATAGCTGGAATTTTGTACCCCTAAATCTCTTTCAACTATTTTGCCTACTTTGTACTGGTGTAAATAACAACAACAATAAAAATAAATAAATACAGTTACTTGAAATAGTTTTTCTCTATGGGATTATACTACCAACTAGAAAAAAAGAATTCAGAGAAAACTGATAATACAGTTGACATAAGCAAGAATTGAGAGGGTCAATAAGAGCATAACTGGACAAGGTACAATAAATGAGTGGTATTTAAAAATGAATCATTTCCTTATGCAAATGTATTAAATCTCAGATGTTATATACTTCAAAACACATTGCTTTGGACTTTTATAATTGGCTATAACCCTGTATATAGTTTATAAAAAATATGTCAGAGCATTAATTTTTAATTCTGTTTGAGTATAAAATATATCCTGATTCTTTCCTAACAACAAAAAAGGATGTAGTTTGTACCATAAAATAAGGGTGAACAGTTTATGATGGAGCCATAGAGAAAGATCAGTTTCCATTGGTGTGAGGGTACAGCTGATAATGACCCACAGACAACAACATTTTTGCAGATGAAGGAGGGCTGAATGGAGAACAAAGAGAGCAAATCTGATTATAAGTATTGCTGCCGCTTAGTTTTAAGAGGTTTGATTGTATCTTTATAATCCAAAGCTTGAATACTTAGATCTTGAAGGGGATTTTAAGTCTCCAAATTTAATTTACGTATGAAGAAAAGTATGGAAGTTATATGTGGAATATTGGATGGAGATTTGTAAATATCGGAAAGAAGAATAGCCTTAGGAAGTGACCTCTAAGTTCTGTTTCCATGACCTGATGTTAAGCTTGATCTCGCCTTCAAGAGAAATTCTGCCTGAAGCTTTTGTTTCTTTCATTGGAAAATGGAGTTCATATAACTTTCATATTGCTCATTCATATTGAGAGTGCACACAGGTGCATTTTAAACAACAAATAACATACGACCAAACTCAATTGCTAATGCCAGACCTCAGACTATAGACCATGATTCTAGCTCTAAACTGATTCTATAGTTTTAAATATGCAACTGCATTTATCTCTATAAATAAATACCAACTTCATTCACCTTGAATTCAACTGAGCTAACTTTGGCTGCTAGCTCCTAGGGGAAAATAGCTTTTTCGTTTAGGTATTTTTTTTTTACTTTATTTTTAGTCATGGGATGTGTTTTCTCAATTATCTAAATACGGAAAGTGTGCCCAGCAATAATCCTTTTTTCTGATCATATAATGTGATCACTGAGTGAACCTGGCTTATACATGATTCTAATGAAGAGCTGCTTGAAATTCGTAGTGTTTTTCTACATCTACACAGAGGAAAATTTGCTCATACACTCATATACATAGCTCCTATAGAAGAGTGGTACCTGGCCTCACAAATACCAAACCATGCAGTCAATTCTACCAGAGCTTGGTTCTTTGGGTATAGAACAAGCTTCCTTTAAAAAATACATATAGGTGGGCCAGCCCTGGTGACCTAGTGGCTAAGTTCAGTGTGCTCCACCACAGCAGCCCAGGTTCGGTTCCTGGGCACAGACCTACACCCCTCATCTGTTAGAGGCCATGCTGTGGCAGTGGGTCATATACAAAAAGAGAGGAAGATTGGCAGTGGATGTTAGCTCAGGGCAAATCTTCCTCAGCAAAAAAAAAAAAAAGGCAAAAAAACAAACCTGCATATAGGATCTATCATGCCTTCTTACCTGAGACCTACAAATCTCAGTTAAACACCTTCTGAGGAAAATAGTGAGAATTGAGAAATGCACTGGAGTAGAAGAGAGTGGAAATATGTCTGGAGAAAGGAAAGCATCTATACTTGGTAAATACAGGGTAAAGAACTGCAAATCCTTCAATTTGGCCTGAGACTGGTCTTGAATATGTTCTATTAAAGCATGATTTTCTGATTGTAAATTTACTTTACATCTTACAATAACAGTTGGAATTTTTAATTAATTATTATCTAAATAGCTGATACCAGAATTCTTTTATGAGGGAATTATCTTTATTTGAAAACTTCCTTAATCAATGCCTCTGCTAGAAGAAAGGCCCACAGGCCTAGACATAGACGAGTCTCAAGGCTTTTGAGGGGAGAGCTGAATTGCTCTGCCTACCAGAAGAAGTTTTGGGAGCTCCTAGAGCTGTAGAACAAGGAGAGATTTGAGGCAGAGATTAGATGATGACAGCTTTATGATCTGTAATGCAATCACTCTCGTTGACCTCCAATTCTCCAGTAAGCTATACTAAATTCACGATGATGTATGTATTTCTTTAGTGGAAATCAGTGACAGGACTTTCACGTCTGGGTGATGTGGTATAAATGGACATACCACCTCCCCTCGCAGGAATCCAAAAGCCAGAAGAGCCCACAAACTTGGATGCTCCAAGAGAATTTGCAGAAGACTTGAGATGCGCCCTGAACTTGTTTCAGCTAGGGAAATGGTGAAGGAGTGTGAGGCGGGCTTCAGTTAAACTGACTTGACTCAGAGCGGCAGGGAGGGCTCTGGCTGCCATCCAGCTTTCACTGCTTACAGGTTATGACTGTCTTGACCACTCCTTCTACACACTGTAACTGGGAGAGAGACAAAAAGAAGAAGCTTAAAGAAAGTGAAACATAGGTTTGAATCTGAATGGGCTAAGGTGTCAAGGACTAATATGGGCGGTTGAGGATGGAAAATCAATAGCGTGAGTCAAAGGTTGTGGTCACTGGCTCTTTCCAAAATTCGAGTGTACTGAACTTAATTCTCTGCTTCTTATGTCTTTCACATTTTTCTGCCTGTCTCTTCCCCACTACAAATCACTGGTTTGGTAGTTTTTTTACGCAGGTTTTTTAAAATTAATAATAACCATGTTGACAATAGTACTTTATCTTATATAGACAGCTCTTTACAATTTGCAAAACCTTTTATAATTATCTCAGTTGATCTTTACAGTACATTGAGGACACATAGGACTTTAGTATTATGGTCATTTACAAATAAAGTAAATTCCAGAGAGGTCAGGTACTCACTATCACTCACACAATGAGCAATGATTGAGGGTTTTTTTGATTGCTTTATTGAGTTTTAACTGACACACAATCAATTGCACATATTGAAAGCATACAATTTGATAAATTTTGACATATGTATATAGCCAGTGAAACAATCACCTCAGTCAGGATAGTGAAAACACCCATCACTCCTAATAATCTACTTTATAATCTCTCCATCCTGACCCTCCTGCACCACCCCCAACACCCATATCTGGGAAACCATTGATCTACTTTCTGTCTGTATCTATTAATTTGCATTTCCCAGAATTTTATATAAATGGAATCATACTGTATATATTCTTTTTTTGTCTGTCTTTGTCACTCAGTATAATTATTTTGAGATTCATTCAAGTTGTAGTGAATATCAATAGTTCATTTTTCTTAATTGCTGAGTTGTATTCCGTCGTATGGATATACTACAATTCATGTATCCACTCACCTGTAGGAGGATGTTTTGGCTCTTCCAAATAAATCTGCTGTGAGCGTTCATGTACAAGTCTGCATATGAACATATGCTTGTCTTTCTGTTAGGTAAATACCAAGGAGTGGAATGGCTGGATTATAATGGTAGGTATATGTTTAAATTTTAAGAAACAGTCAAGTGGTTTTCTAAAGTGTTTCTACCATTGTACATTCCCACCAGCAGTGTATGAGACTGCCAATTGCTCCGCATTCTTTCCATAGCTTCTCATAGTCAGTCTCTTTAATTTGAGCTGTTATAGTCCATGTACAGTTGTATCTCCTTGTGGTTCTAATTTGTATTTCCCTAATGACTAATGATGTTGAGCATTTTTTCAGGTGCTTGTCTGCCATCCACATATCTCCTTTGTTGAAATGTCTATTGAAATCCTTTGCCTATATTTACATTAGGTTTTCAGTCATGTTATTATTGAGTTGTAAAATTTCTTTATATATTCTATTTACAAGTCCTTTGATGAATATATGTTTTGTAGTTATTTTCTCCCAGTCTATGGCTTGAATTTTCATTTTCTTAACAGTCATTTTTAAAACACAGGAGTTTGCAATTTTTTGAATTTATCCAATTTATCGAATTCTCTCTTCATGGAGCATATGTTTCATATTGTATCTAAGAAAGTTTTCCCAAAGTCACAATGTTTTCTTCCAGAAGTTTTATAGTTTTAGGTATTGCATTTTGGTCTATCGTCTATTTTAGACTTAATAATTTTTTATATGGTGTGAGGAATGGATTGAAGTTTTTTGTATTTTGTGTTGGATTTTCAATGGTTCTAGCACCATTTCTCTAAAAGACTATCCTTTCTCCACTAAACTTCCTTTGCAGCACTGCCAATTTAAATGTTCTCATGCCTAGAGGAGGAAATGAAAGCTTTAAAATCTATGATTTGAGAGTCTTAGTTGAAGACTATAGGGCTTTTAAATGATTTCCCCATTTCCTAAGTGTTTCTTTAGTCAGATACTGGGGTTCTTTTCTCAATGTTTATTATAGTCATCAGCTTTGGGGCACAGTGTCCCAGGCACTTGCAAGTAACTGTGCTAATTAAAGTGTCTATTTCCTCTTAAGCACATGCCAAACATTCCTCTGTCAGTCAGACAGATCCAGGAGACATTGTGACCTCAGCTGAGGAAGCCCTGTTATTATATTCAGAAAGGACTCATTGAGATTATCACTGTCAGAGAAGTCAAAGGAGAATAAATGAATGAGAGAATGTAGTGCTTGATCTGATCCAAAGCTATTAATATAGTTTTCTGTGTAAGTTAAATTTGCTGATATGAGAGTGGTGCAGGATTTGATTTGTGAGGATTTGGTTTAAATTCTAATACACAAAAAGGAAATTAATCCAGAAAAAAACAAGCTTTTAAAATATCTCATAATAAATTTCCTTATTGTTGTTACTTATTTTTAATATAACAAAGTTAATTGTATTGTTGGTAATATAGTGATCATTAATATGCTGATGCTAAGATCCATCATATATCAACTTTGGATTTGAAAAGGGATCATTGACTGAGACCTTGGTTATTGGTCATTTGTTACTTCTCATTTGCAATTGAGGAATGACTCATTTTAGTTTAACCTACATAATCAAAAACTTTGTTTTAGTGCTTCTACCATGAACAAGAAGTAATATGTACTCAGAATTTCAGGACACTATTGTTTCTATGTCTCCAAGAGGAGAAAGACGCTCCCTGTTTAAAACTAGAAATATATCCTGCCTGAAGTAATTTGACAACCTCCTCATTGTAAAGTCTGCAGGGACATCAAAGAATCACAGAGATCTGTCACCCAGGCATATCTTCTCCTTCATCCCTGGAGCATTTGTGGCTGTTCTTCCTACAAGGAGGGACAATTTTGTAATCATGACCAAGAGTTGATTCAAGATTTGCTTGAAGGTACCTAAATATTCTTTATTTGGAGAATAGCTACATGGCCCTTATGGGAAGAGGCCAAATCTAATTTATCTTGCTGTCCCCCATGTCGACTGACCAAGAATAGGTACTTACTCAACATTTATTGAAAAATGTGAAGAAATATCACAGACATCTTTAACCAACTAACTATGGAGAAAGGGAGAAACTGGCCAATTAATGTTACCATAGAAAACATGCAGCTGCTGCTATGGGACCCACCACCTTCTCCTGAGACAGACAAGGGAGGGAGAAATACGCTGGCTTCTCCCAAGAGCCAGTCATTCACAAATCTCCAACTGACTGAGCCTACCTGGAAGCCAGTTGATAAGAGGGGGAGGGAAATGTAGCGGTCCCACCAGGCAGGAAAGAGCAGGGGAGGAACAGAGTATGGGTCTGAGCATCAAACAGGCATGAGACTGGTACTGCATATAAAGGGATGTGGTTTGTGCTGTAAAATAAGGGCAAAAAGTTTATGATGGAGCCAGAGAAAAAGATCAATTTCCACTGGGGTGAGAGTGCAACTGATAAAGCCCCACAGAGAACAATGATTTTGCAGATGAAGAAGGGCTGATTTGAGAACAAAGAGAGAAAATTTGATTATAAAGATAGCTGCCACTAAATTTTAAGGGGTTTGGTTTTCTTACTAGAATTTTAAAGGAGACTGAGAGCTTAGATCCTCAGATTTTCAAAGACATTTTGAAGTTTGCAGTCAATTTATGCATGTAGAAAAACATATGGCAGTTGATTTTTTTTTAAATGAATGAAGATTTGTTAATATTTAAAAGAAAAATGGCTTTTAGAGATGACTTTTAAGGGCTCCACAGAGAGGGACCATGAGCTTTGCTGCCTGACATTCTGCTCGATTCAAGAGAAGTTGAGTTCTGCCACCGTACTGAGACTTTGGGCAGAGTTCTTAGCTTGTTGCTTGCAAAGCCATTGAGCAAGTTTGGGTGCATTTTAAATGCCCAGCATTACCATAAATAACAGGAGACTAAACTCACTGCTCATGTCAGTCCTCAGACTGCACACCATGATTCCAACTCTAACACTATTTTATAGACCCAAGACAGTAGCTGTATTTATCCTCAGACATAAAAGCCAACTTCTTTCCCCTTGGATTTGACCAAGCTGCCTTTGGCTACCAATATATGCCTCTTTGGCTTCTTTGTTTAGGTGTATTTTTCATTTGATTATTAATCCTGGGATATAGTTATCTCCTTTTCTAAATACAGATATGCACAAAATTATTCTTTTTTTGACCATTTGTACTAAGCCCATGGTGTATATGACTCTGTTGAAGACCTGACTATAACTCTCTGTGTCTCTGTATCTGCGAAGAGGATAGTTGCCCTGATTTTGGGGGGTTTTAATGTACGTGGTATTTCCTTATTTTTCTCATATTTTACCCTACATGCTCCTAGTCTCTACAAGGGCTTTAACATTTGATTTTGCAGACAAGATCTTCTAGAATGTTTAAGGATTCCATTTATTTCTGGGCTTATCACATTAAATGTTTAAACACTTATTTGCAAGATTTCTAGGCAATCGGTCTTGGCAAAGATAATATTATCATCCTGATATTATGTAAAAATCTAAAATTTTCAGTTCTGATTGACACAGGGATCTTCCAGAAGACTCATTTGGTGAAGACTATTCCAGCTCCACTCTGGGTTAGCGACTGTGAAAAGCCACAGGGGCCCTCAGTTAAATATGCCATTATGTACAGAGCAGAGACCTAGACCTTTTATATATGGAAGGAAACTTCTAACTGGTGAGGTGGTTCTATCTTTACATATAAGGGAAGAAAATATAGCTTCTTTTTTTTGATATTTTATTAATGATACATTTCCAACAATGTTTTAGAGTGTCATCCTTCTCTCTTGTTTTCTTGTCATGATTTATATAGAATGTCCTAGAATATAGCCTGGCTTGGTGCATTAGCCACTCAAAGAATGACTACTCTTCTGTATACCTAAAAATCACATTCGAAATGAAATTATACTGAGAACTACTCAGTCTTTTGTCTTGAAGCCAGAAGAACTTTTTATAGTATTTGGATTCTATGAGCTGATTTGAATTCTTAATTCTTCAATTAGAAATTTAATTAGTATGAATTACAGGGGTGATGGTGAGATAGGAGTCTAATCTCATCAAGTTGCTCAGCTCTCTAACCAGGTGAGTCTAATTCACCACACAAGCACATGATGGGCAGAGCCAGCTGCTCCTCTTTTTCTGATGATCAATGATACTATAGAACTGTTCTTGAATGCATTGAGTGCTTTTGATGGGCTGTAACCTCTCTTTTTCTTTCTTCTCTCTTTCAATCTCTCTGCTTCCCTCTCTCTCTCTCTAATGGAAAGCATATTAAAATTGAGGTTAATATTGACTTTAGCAGGGATTTCAAATTCCATAAACCTTGTAAAAAGATAGAAGTGTGACATGGTGATGCTAATCTTTGCTGGGTACCAACAAACATCCCATAGACCTGAAAGCATTGACACAGCTTTCAAAACAGAGAATGGCAGAATCAGGTGGGAGGCATTGTTGCCATGACCATTCTTCCCAGAGGGAAGACAATCTGGGACCTCGGGAGTTCACCAAGGGACACAGGTGAGTCCTAGGATGAGAAACACCTAGATGTCCTGGGGACAGGAGGCCCCTCCTCTCAGACTGATCCATAAGAGTCTGGCTCACATCACCTATCATTCAAAGCTTAATCCTAGTGGAAGACTCGCCCTTCCCCTCCACTCGGGGGCACAGTGGGGTGGCCCCAGAAGCCATGCAGGAGATGGAAGGCCTAGAAGCCGTGAGCAGGTTTCTGGAGCTGAACTTTGCGGCCCAAATCCTACGTCTGCCAAGGTTTGAATGGAGAATATCTTCTTTCTGGTGTCTTGCTAAACTTTGAGATTTATTACGTTTTTGCGTGGTTCCATGGTAACGGATTTAGCATTCAGAATTTCCACTGGGGATACTTCGTAAAAGAGCTGAGAAATATCCTTTCTTAAAGAACATTGTATTTTTTTGCTTTTTTCCTACTTTAGTGTTATCATGTCTGAAATGTTCCAGTTCATGAGCGCTCTGTGTGTTGGTGTCTGGTAAGGTAATTTGGTTAAAGCTTCAAGCTATTCCAGTTACCACCTCTGTGTCTTGTTTCCCTTTTAGAAACTTGTAGGTATCTCTCCATCCCTAAGGTCCCTCTCTTATTGTCTTTTTTAGTTTATGCTGTTTTGTTTCACTACTGAACTTTTTGTTTTTGTTAGATCATTTAGTAGAATTTATTTTGCTTGTTTTGATGTTTTAGTATTGCCTTTTTTAAATTGTAAAATATACATAAAATTCACTCCTTTAACCATTTTTGTTTTTTTGAGGAAGATTAGCCCAGAGCTAACTACTGCCAATCCTCCTCTTTTTGCTGAGGAAGACTGGCCCTGAGCTCACATCCGTGCCCATCTTCCTCTACTTTATACGTGGGACGCCTACCACAGCATGGCTTTTCCCAAGCAGTGCCATGTCTGCACCGGGGATCCGAACTGGCGAACCTCGGGCTGCAGAGAAGCAGAACATGTGAACTTAACCTCTGCGCCACTGGGCCAGCCCCTCCTTTAACCATTTTTAAGTCTATGGTTTGCTAGTATTAAATACATTCACATTGTTGTGCAACCATCACCATTATTCATCCCCATAACTCCTTTTCTCCTATAAAATTGAAACTCTGTATCTATTAAACACTCTCTGTTCTGGACTCCCCTAAGCCCCTGGCAACCACCATTATCCTTTCCATCTCTATGATTTTGACCACTCTAAGTACCTCATACAGGTGGAATCACACAGTATTTGCCCTTTTGTAACTGGCTTATTTCACTTTGCATAATGTCGTCAAGTTTCATCCACATTGTAGCATATTGTAGCATATGTTGTAGCATATTCTTTAATCTCCCTTGTTTCATGGTCAGGGGCTGAAGGACAATTGGCTGTTCAGTACCAAGAGGCCAGAGTAGGGGTGATAGAAATGCCACTGTCTCTTTGGTTTAGGTTTTTGACCTTTTTTTTCTTTACATTTTTAAAAGTCTCTGACATTTTTGTTGTGTTGGGTTGCCCCCCACCCCTCTCGCCAGCAACCCCATCCTAGGATCCTGTTTTCTGGGAAGTCCTCAGAGCACCTATCCATCCTACACTCTTCTTCACTTTCCACCTCATTCCTTCCATGTACTTCCATAGTGTCTTGCACTTAAGTATGTATCCTTCACTCTCTTCATCCCATCACTGCCTAAGTAGGTCTGGGAGGAATGGTGGGGGGAGGGGCAGAGGTGGAGGAAGAATAGGAAGTGTGGGGGCCTAGCATTGGCCACCCCAAGATATGTCTCTTTGGCATGAGGATTGTTTGGGGCTGGTTACTTTTAATAAAAGCAACTCTAAGGAGCAGAGTTTGCTTGCCCTTTGTTGGGAAACGTTTACATTGTAAAGGAAATCTCCATCTGTAAAGATGTCTCCCTCTCTGTACCACAAGGACTTAAATCTGCATTTGTTTACTGTACTTGTGTGGTAATCTCCCATGATCAACTCCCCCTCTACCCCCAACATCCTCCTTTGTCATTAGCTGAAGATGATATTTAATGTGGGGGCATCAGCCATTTTGGCAAGTTGCTCAGCTTGCCTGACCCTCTCCCGTGTGTACATGTGATAAAGCTTTGTTTAATTTTCTCCTGTTATTCTGTCTCATGTGAATTTAATTCATTCTCCAGCCAGAAGAACCCACATTGGGTAGAGGAAATGTCTTCCTCCCCTACAGAAGCATGTTACCTCTTCTGTTACTTAAAAAAAAAAAAAAAAATTAGGCTGTCCCAGTGGCATAGTGGTTAAGTTTGTGTGCTCTGCTTTGGTGACCTGGGGTTCACAGGTTCGGATCTTGGGCACAGACCTAACACTGCTCATGAAGCCATGCTGTGGTGGAGCCCTACATACAAAATAGAGGATTACTAGCACATATGTTAGCTCAGCAACGGTCTTCCTTAAGCAAAAAGAAGAAGATTGGCAACAGATGTTAGTCCAGGGCCAATCTTTCTCACCAAAAAAAAAAAAAAAACCCAAAAGTTGAGCCAGCTCTGATGGCCTAGTATTAAAGTTTGGCATGCTCTGCTTGGGCAGCTGGGTTTGGTTCCCAGGTGTGGAAGCACACCACTCATCTGTCAGCAGCCATGCTGTGGTGGTAGCTTACGTAGAAGAACTAGAAGGACCTACAACTAGAATATACAATATGCTGAGGCTTTGGGGAGCAAAATCGAGAGAGGGGAAGATTGGCAACAGAGGTTAGCTCAGAGTGAATCTTTCCTGGTAAAAAAGTAAATAAATACAGTTGTTTGGCAACAATCTCCCTGTCACTGTTAGAGGCTTGATTTCATACCTATAAGTAAATTTAAAAGCAAGTCAAACTTGCATGTATCATATTAAAACTCTCAAAGTTTAAATACCTACATATTCTCTATGACTGCAATAAAGGGACTTGCGGGGGTTGGGGGAAGCTTGGTTACCCCTCTTTCAGTCAGAAGACTTCTTGAAGCTGTACTTTCTAGAACCAGACTTCTAGTATCTGACTTACTGTGCCCATGGCCATTGCTTTGGCAGCTGAGCTGAGTCCAAAGACCCCTTTATAAAGGTGCTCCTTGCCTGGGAACATTTTGGGGTAGATGGAGCATCTACATTAGAGCAGGGAAGCTAATTGGCTCATATTAGGCTTGAACCTTTAGCTTTAGCACTAACTACACCATGAAAGGACATTACAGTAACCCGGGGATGGGGGAACAAGCAAGAGGGTCTGAAAAATGTCCAAACTAATCTTTAAAACGCATCCTAAGACTAAGAAACATTTCAATCTTGGACTCAGTACAAAATTTCAAAACTTAAGCTCAGTGAACTATAGTAGGGCTAATCATAATATTCTAAAGTATAACAGCCTTTAATTATTGTAAACGGTAACAATGCTTTGTAATCTAACAGCGGTGAGATGCTGCAACACTATCTTTTCAAACAGTGGAACTATTTCAAGTACGCTACAAAATAATTACACTTCCAAGTGCTCCCTAGGCTTGGGAACAAAAGAGAAAAAAGAAAAAGGGAGAAAGTAAAATCCTGTGAAGAGAGAAAGCTTCCACCTTCTGTAGGGTTTTTGTCTGAATTTATTGACGTGATATGATAATTGCAATCGAAATTATAACTGAATTCCATTATTTCGGAGCAGAGGAGCTAAAATTCATACCCTTATTCATGTTAAAACTGAGAGTAATTTGCTCAAAATATCCTGATGAGAAGAAAATTGCCTTATGTCTTTGAGGGGTCATAATAGTGCTCACAATGTCTACAATAAACCCATTGCAGGACATAACAGATAATTGAAAACAAAAGCTGAATATGTTAGTCTCTTGGTGTCAAGGTTAGAGCAGTGGAATGAAGTATTCAGGTTAAGTGATGTTATTAACGCAGTTTCTTCACTTGTGGTACATCTAGCACATTAATACTTAATATGGCACTTATGCTTTTCACATAAAGCCTCCACTCTCACTTGTAATTTGAATTTTTTTTTAAAGATAGAAAATTTTTTCCACAGTGAATATTTTTCTCTAAAAGCCTTTTAACTGTAGGTTAAACAAGCAACTGTGTCATGATCAAAGAAAACCAAAACTAACCTGAGGGATAAATTGTTATCATTGCCAGAGCTGTCAGTTTATTGTCCCATCCAGTAAAGCGAAAACATGTCTACAGTATCAATGTCAGTAACTCATAGGCTTATGAAAGCAACCATGTCGAACTCATGTATAGTATTAAGACTCTACTTTTTCCAAAACCTTGAGGGAAAAAATAATTTATTTTGCAGCCATTTGAAAAAGATCAGTTTTTTCCTCTCTTTGCATCCCATATTTGCCCACCGTACTTCTTGTTCACTTTTTTCCCCTCCTGTTATCCCTCTTATCTTTCTTTCTTCCCTCTCTCCTTCCACATTTTACTTCTGCAGCTTTCTTCTGAAGAGTAGAAAGAGGCATCAAATTATATGGTAATGTTTATTCAAAGCGTTGATGAGATCTCAGGGTCTTCAGTATCTACAGAAAATCAGAGCCAATGAGAAGACCCTGTTCTTACTCTGAGCATTCTTCCTACCCTGCGTCTATCTCCAGTGGTGCCTAAGAACACTGTTGAGTAAACTAATCTTATTCAGTCATTAGGCTTAGTCTCCTAAGTGGAGACTCTCACTCCAGTCTTTATTCCACCAATCCAACCTGCATGCTGCCATGAAGGTTGTTCAGGCACACAGATTGCCCTGTTCTCAGAAATATTTAACAAGTCCCCATCAACCACAATAAAGCTACCACCCTTGGTGTATTAGGCTCATCACCATGTGGCAGAGGCCAACAGGTCCAGTCTCTTCTTCCTCCTCTCCCCTCACCTAGCCTTCCCCTCCCTGACTTTGAGTTTTCCTGCTTTTTTCTCTGCTGTCTCTTTCTTCCCTCCACTTATGCAACTCTTTAGCAGTTTTCAAATTTAAATTTAAATTCTTCGGTAGCAAGCTTCCCCCATACCTTCCCCCTTAGGCAAACTAAATCACAATTTTTTGTGGGCTCCCACTTCATTTTGCAAGTACCCACATATTAGCACATGTTGTAATTCCATTTGCACTTGCATGGTTCTCTTTTCTTCACACACGACACGGGATTCTAAACTTCCTGAGAGCAGGACTAGAATTCAGATTCAGATGTTTCTGATTTGAAAGGACACTCACTCTGTTTTGTATCATATTGAATGTGAGAGGTTAATAGCCATGGAGGAGCCGAAGGTGCCACTGAGATTTCAAACTTAAGAGATCGGTGAGATAGTGATATCTTGGATAAAGAGAAAATGTGGAAGGAGTAGGTTATGGTTGGTAACGTCAAACCACCCATAGGGAAAGATCTGAATAAAAAGAATAGGGTAAAGAATGGCTCCCTGAGAAAGGCCAATATTTAAGACCTGAGGACTGGAGTTCAGGCTGAGAAGCAATCTGAAGGGAAAGAGACACAGCTAGAAGCCAGGGTGGACAGATTTTTAAGGAGAAAAGATTAATATTGTAAAATGCTTTAAAAGTGTATAAAGTTTTTGGACTGAAAATAGACCATTGATAAACAGGAACTCATTTCAAAGAAATTTTAGTATCCAGGATGGGGTAAATCAAATTGTAATAAATTCTAGAGTGAGATGAAGTAGAGGAAGTGTAGATGCAGTGTGTAGAAACTACATTTATAAGCATATATGGAGGTATTTTTAATGTACTTGTAGGTTGAGGGGAGGAAGCTGATAGGGATGAAGTGTTTGAATGTACAGAAAAGAGGAAATATAACTGAAGGCACTGGTGTGTAGAGGAGAAAGAGGGAGACACGATGCAGAGCAGAGATGGAGAGTTGGGCCTGTGGTTGAAGGGACTTTTCTCCCAGTCTGGCAAGATGGAGGGGATACTGGCTGAAGATATAGTTATGTTTGAGAAGGGAGGGGAAAAGTTTGAAAAAATTTATAACTCATAATCCTGATTTTTCTTTTGTTAAATGGAACAAACCCTTTGAATTCAAATGATATTGTAGATGCTTACATCTCTCTTTCACTTGCCTTTTGGATTTTGTGATGTCAGGGTGGGCGCCATCTTGCCTTATCCAACTTATGAATCTATCAGTTGTGAATCATATCAGTCTCAAGCGAGCAGTTATGTTCTGCAGCTCAACAAAGGAAAACAATTAAGGAGTACTAATGGATTGCATAGGCATTTACCTCTAATTGTGATATCTGAAGGTTTTAAACAATTCTTATGCAGAAAAATAATAAATTTCTCCTTTGCTGAGGTGTTTAGTTTGAGTAGTTATTAATGCAATTAACGCAAGCAAGCTTTGCACTTTGTGGTCTACTTACTGGGGGACTTCTATAGTGTAGTGAGGTTGGAGACGTGCATATAATGTTTGGCAAGAGTTGAGAGGCCCTGGAAGATCAGTTTTGGTAGAATCAAATGTACACAGCTATGACCAAAGCCGCCAATACAGCCCAGAGACCTGCATGAGGACAGGATGTCCCCATCTTAGTTATCTTGTCTCAAATCTTCAGGCAGTGTAACTTCCTGTAAGCCATATTTCAATTCATTAATATTTTAAGAAATATACATATTTAATTCTGTATTATGGCATAGGGTATAGTTACCAATATCCTCTCAATCTTTACTATGTTTAATTCATGAAATCCTTACCTTTATGAGCTCACATGCCTTCAATTTTTAAGTATAGCCTACTTTAAATATTTGATAGGTTAATGAAAAACATTTATGTATTTTATAAATGGATCAGAACATTTATGTATTTCTAAATGTATTAGAACTCTCAACATAAAGAGGGCCTTGGGGTTAATTTTTTGGGCAAAATAATAGCTATTATTATATGCTAAAAGCTTTGCATGCATTATCTTATGTATTTGAACAGCTATCCTCTAATCTGACCTTTTTGTCAGTTTTGACTTCTGTTATGCTGACTCCTCAATTCTTCTGTAATGAGAGATTTAGCATGGTGGTTTTTTTTTTTTAATTCCTCATAACCTAACACTTGGTTAAGCCAAGAAGAGAAACTAAATAACTGCTATCCAAATAAAGCAACAAATGAAACAATGTATTTTTTGCAGGGACTGGTTTAGAAAGTGATTAATGCAAAGTTGTTTAAAAGTGTTAATAGCCCTTAATGTTTGTTGCGTGAATGCATTCAACACTGTGAAGACGACACTTAACGATTTTTAAATGCTGCACATTGCCTGGAAATACTTGGTTCATTTTTCATACTGCTTATGAGGTTCTGATTTCCTGGAGTTGTTTGACAGAATAGAGTAAATTCATAGTTTTATGTTTTTCTTTTAACAGAATGGTATACAAATTCACATAGTATTTGCTGAGCACCTCTGATGTCTATTCAAGGTTCTGTGATAGGCCTCAGAAGAGAAGAAGGTGGGGGCAAGGGCCAGGATTTCAGTAGGAAGGATGCAAAAATCAGTATGACATGCTTCCTGCTAGTGGAGTTTACACACTGTTGTGGGGGAGGAAGAGATCGTACAGGTTACTAAGATACATTTAACAAATGCAAAGTAATTACTTATGAATGAAGGTACTGAAAACACTACAATTTTTATGATTCTGTATTTAAAAATGAAAGTCGATTTTATATTTACTTCTAAGGGATGCAATGAAACATGAGGAAAAGTAGCAACACGTCTCCTTCATTTCCCTTCTTCAGCTCTTTACCACCAAGAAGTGCAGTTTTCAAGGATGAAGTTCTTCAGCAAAGGGGTCTATTAGCACTAGAACTCCTATCCAAACTGACCCTCTTGTTTTCCATTACAGCTGGCATTTGCTAAGCATTTCACAAACTGAACAATAGGCCAATTAGCAATTAGGCATTAATGACTCACTGTGGTAGCTCTCAGAGATAATTTTTACAAATATTTACAAGTTTACAGGAGCTTTCTTTAATCAAAAGATTGGCTGTGGTGATAGTAATTAGTGTGCACATGGCAAATCCATGGGGAAATATTCTGGAAGTAGACTGGGTTTTGAGTGTTCTATGTCAAGAACTGTGAAGTTCTGAGATTTTCTCCTTGCCAGCTAACAAGTTAGCCTGCTACGGTTTCACAGAAGCTGGTAGAATTTGAGACTCCTTGAACAGACCCAAAGGACAAGGTTATATGATAGATGTTACAGTAATGTGCCCACAGCAATAGCAGTAGCCAGAGTCTCATCGTTTTCTCCTGCCACTTCCTTAGGCCCAATTCCCTTAGGGTGATGCAACAAGTGCCTAGTGATGCCTGCACACCTGATGGGCTGTATGACAGCGGAGGTACCCCACGCTCAAGGAACCCAAATCTTTTATAGTGGACTCAAGCAAACCTGCCAAAACTTTGTCCCAGAGGGAGACATTCTCTTTATGATACTAGATAGTAAGCACACCTGCCCGCTGCCCTGGATGGAGACATCATCTCTATCTTCCAAGCTATTTACTCTACAAACGCCCTTGAAAGATTGTCCCAAACAGAAAGACAGTCAGTGCCTGTGCATTGAAGATATGCAGAAATGCATGCACTCGTGGAAAATTTTCTCCTGATGCTCTGTATTAAGAGTTGCTTTTCTGCAAGTATCTCCCATTACATGCCAAGCAATGTATTAGGTGCTTTAGAGTATGCTTATAAACATCCTCATTTATTCCCCAAATGACCCTATGAAAGACATTTTATTATTCTTGTTTTACAGATGAGGAGCCTGAAGTTTAGAGAAACAGTCACTTTCTTAGATATAAACAATGGGTGCCCCTGTTGGGATTTAACCCCAGGCTTCTCTGACTCCCATACCCATGCTTCTAATTACTGCACAGTCCTCCTGCAAAGATCAACCCATTTTACTCATCTATATGGATTTCATTGACAGCCTTAAGGACCCCATAGGAGCAAGAATCTAACCTGAAGGCCTTCGTGCAGAAGGTGATTATATGTAGCAATTTGTTAAACTAACAAATAATACCCCTCTTTGTGTTCATACTCCATTGACTAAATTCATCTTTTTAAAGGGAATTAGTAAAAATAAATAAGTAAAAATCAGACTCAATTAAGTAAAGAATCTCTGACTTAAGCCTCCAGTTTGCTTCACGTTTTACTTGTTTAGTTGTTAGATAAGTAGTTTCCCAGTAAATATGTTCTTATTTTCATTTGGCTCATTACTTTGACTCTGTGGGACAGTTTGTTACTGTCAAGAAGTTTGGTAGTGTGGAAAGTCTTGACTCAATAGCTACTAAAAAATGGTTTGTATTTTCAACTCCTCAGGAGTGTTGAAAGTCACTTATTAAAACCTCCACAGCCCCACTTCATGTCCCACTATGTGTGCACGTGTTTTTACTGACCTTTCCTAGGACACACTCTTTGTGTTTCCCTTCCTATGGTAACGTTTAGGCTGCTCTTTTTCCTCCAATGCTCTCCTTCCATAGTGTGTCATGAGCTTCAAGTCTCATCCCATGAAGATATGCCTGATGTCTCCCACAGAGTGTCATCTTTTCCTCAGGTGAACTTCCTCAGACTCTATTTTTCCTTTTCATGCATCATCTTGATTGTGTATCTGTTATCCACACAGTCATAATGTAAACTTATTTTGGCAGTAACGGGTGTCTTATCTCTGTACATTGTTATATTGCATAAATTATACTTGACACAACATAGCCTTGAGGAGGTCTAAGAGTTTACGCTTCAGAGGAACTGGCAAGGAGGACACATGGGATGAAATGTGAAGAGGGCCAACATCCCAGCTCTGCTTAGGTCAGGGCCTTCTGCTGTGTGCAGAAAGGGTGTGGGCTCACTCTCCTGTCTTGGCCTGCTGCACCCATTTTGTGTCTTGCTTCCGGCATTAGATACTTCCTGATGAGACCTTGAGGGGAGCTCCTTCATGTATTTCTTGGCTTACCTAAAATATTCTGGATCTTCCTTGGCATTGCTTGTTCTAGTGTCTCACTATGTGTTATACTAGGCAAAAAAATAAATAAATAAATAAAATCTGTTCCTAGTGTTGTCACTCTCTTTGTGAAAACAAAAAATAATAATATTCTCTTAATAATTAGTGGCACTAATTAGTGTCGTGAGCAGATGGCTTTCCATCTTCTTCCTACTCAAAGCAGAGTATGGGTTACACTTCGATTCCCCAGATGCCCTGGTCTCTCTGTGACATCCGTCTGAAACGAGTAAAAACATAAATGAAATATGTGTTCACATAGATGTAAAATGTAAAAATTTCCCAAGACCTCTCCTTTTATTTGCTGCTTGTTTCTATTACATGTAGTCAGTATATTTATGTATATACCAATGTAGGTTTATGTATATCTGTGACATAATATATAGATACATATCTGTACATGCACTTCAATTCCAAGATGCATATTCAATTCTAAGAAGCACCTGATGCTAGCATACTTCTTACACTGACTTACATATTTACCATAGCGTTTCTTCCTCTGAAAAGGCATTGTTAACCGCTGGTGCATTTTATAATTGATATCTTCTCAGGAGCAACTAAATAAAAATCATATAACAGAGAGGCCAGTTGAAAGAAAATCATAGCAGCTTATAATGGGAACTAAGCTACTAGAGTTAAACACCCAAATGTGATTGCTCTCCCCCCAGATTTCTGAGTAGAATGAGAGGTAGAGTCAATGTTTGGCTTCAATATGGCGTTAACACGAGGTGGCAAGTATTCCTGGGGCTGGTGTAATTCCAGCAACACAATCTTCTCCTGCCTAACATCACAGTAATCTTTGCTGGCATTAAAGCTATTTCATCTCAGCAGAGTAACATTCAGTGGTTGGATTAGGAGCCTTATCTTTCTAAGACCAGCAACATCAGGAATCAATAGATGAGTGACTTCTGCAAATATGCTGCTCCTGAGGGAGGAGCATCCTTTTTTTCCCCGTAGTTTCCAGGGATGATCCTAACACTGCAGATGGCATGCAAAACACACTGCAAATGGTGAGGTAGAGGAATTTGATTTCATCTGAATATTTTTCGAGCTCAGATTAGGTCCTAGGGGATGAACAATTTAGTTTAAGCTCAGCTGTTTTGATTTTTTTCCCCCTACCATTGCTTTTAAAAAAGACTGGTTTTGTTCCTTTTCCAGGTACAGAAATTGATGCAGAATGTAAACTCTGCTGAAAACATCTAAATGAAACCTGCCAAACTGCTTGTAAAATCCAACTTTATTTTTCATAAACAATTTTGCTCACCTCTGATGCAATTCACATAGGCAGAGAGAAAATGTGTTCTTCCGGAATAACATCCTTTTCTCTTTAAAAACGGTTACTTGGCAAGGAAGCACTTTTCTAGGCCTCAGTTTCCCCATCTAAAACTGGTGAAAATAATAGTTCCTACTTCAAAGAGTTGTTCTGGAAAGTGAATTATATAATATAAGGAAAGCGCTCTCTCTGGTGCCTGACCAAGTAGGATTTCAGTAAATAAGTAATAGGTAAATAATAACTGCATGGAGACACTTCTCCAAATTTATACTTTTTTTTTAGGTGCATTCAAAACTTGTATGTCCCCCGCTCCCTGGTCAGCAGAGTGTGCAGGCATGAGCCAATGAAAGCCGTGCTTTGGTCTTTATTTTCTACTCCATGCATCCCCACTTCTGGCAGACATCTTCCCTAATTCTGTGTGTAAGAAGCTTATTTCTCAGTGTGCAGAGATTACAGAATGTCCACATCTGGCTCTGTGGAGGGCTAGTTTCAGTGCGTGTTCTCACAGTGAGATTGGTCACCATAGTCAGAGCTGGGCTCACAAAAACCACTTTTAACTCCCACTTCATCTTCCAGCCTTTCTCCCTCTTGTGATGAACAGGGCCTGCCGCCACTGCCATCTTATCCAGTCACTTTCCATCTTGAAACGCAGCCAGGCTTCTCTTCTCTGATCTCCCCACATTCGAGCAAATTATTCTTGCTCTTGTTGCTGGTGGAAAGTGAAGTAAATTGAAGTCTGGAGTGCAACCGCCTGTATATGAGACTTTCAAATTTTGCTAAGCAATGTCATCAGCCAACAGCTAACATTTTTCTCCCTGGTTTTGTTTATTTTTAATTTGCCTACACATGGCATTAAATAAGTGCCTAGAAAAAGGGAGACAAATGTGTAGAAGCTGACAAAAAGAAACAGATCATTGACTTCCCTAATGGAAAGCTCTTTTCTTCTCTGTCTGTGTTTCTCTGAACGGAATGGGAACATTACACTCGCAGACAGTTACACCTTGGCCAAAGAACACGAAGGAAAGCCTCAATCCAGCCTTCTGGGGTAGACTTGGGAGCTTATTCAGACACAGAACAATTCCTGAGACAACTGCTTCTCTTCCACACCAGAGATGCCACACATGGCACGCATGGAAAAGGGTAGCTAGGGAACTAAAAGGTATTGATGGCTGTTCATGTTCCGGGAGCTGTGTTAGATGATTATATTCTTTAAAAAAAAAAAGAAAAAAAATGATTACAAGTAGTTTCTGCAGACCTCTTGGACAGCTGTGTTGTAATGTATGGGAAAAACTACCCTGGGAGTTAGGAGATCTTAACTAATGCTGGTTCAGCCACTGGGACCTGTAGGGTATTGTGTGGTGTCCCTTCACCTCAGATCCTTTGAACAATGAAAGGGTTGGTTTTGTAAACTTTATGCTGAAGATCACAAGGTGGACACACTCTGGAGCCATTTTAACTCCAAGTGAAGCCCTGAATGAGTTATTGATATTTGTCATATTTCCATTCTCAGTTAGAGATCAGTTAGCCATTTGATGAGGTTTGGGGCTTTCTGATTATTATCCTTTCCTCCTGCAGCTCACTCTTGGGCCATTTCAGCACTCACTGATTATACATAAATATAAAAATAATACACACACACACATACACACACACACATTCTCACACGCGCACACACCTCAGTCTGGGGAAATAATAAATATAGGAACTGAAAGAAGTACGTCTAACTCCTTGGGGATAAATGTGATGAAAGGGCTTCAGGGGAAAAGATTGAACCCTGTGATTACAGGAGAATTGGGAATTTAAGATTTTTTTGAGGTTTGGGAATGTATTTTTCCATTAATTTATGTGTTCTATTGCAACTGACAGATAATGGCTGTAATGTAAACAAGAGTTTATTCAGAGCTGAGAGATGTACAGTTCTTACATATATTGAGAGACTTTGTGTGCGTAACTTTGATTTCCAAATTTATTTGGTACAAGACTAAAAACTAATTATTATTCATGAAGTGCCACCATAGCTTATGGCTTAGGATAGTAGACGGAGTATTTTACGTATCTACCAGGACAAGGCATTTCCTGGAAGCTTAGACTAGTCAAGGCTCTCCCAGTAATTAAAGAAACATTATCATTATTGTTATCCTAATTAGCCATATTGCATACTTATGGAGTACACACAAACAAACACCCCGTTTGGGGGAATGAAAAGACCTAACATTGTTACTATATCTCTGGCACTTTGCCTAGCTCATTATGTACTTTATTTCATTTAATTCTCAAAAAAGAACGGTAACATCTATGGTGCCAAAAGCATATTGTATTCTTTGAATGCCAATGGGAAGGGCATTGTTCTCTAGCACACTTACTTATTTTTTTCCTTTCTTCTATTCATTTCCCTTTATCTCTCTTTCCCTCAGTGTTCCTTTCTTCAATCTCCTTTCCTGGACTTCTCTGTCCTAGTTGCTGATATTCATTCTTTTTCTTCTTTTCCCTTCCCTGTGCTTCCTTCCCTGCAGTCTTGAGTCTACCAAAGGATCCCGTGGGTGTCCTTTAGCTCCACTGGTAACTTTTGCAGCTAAAACTGTTGCAGGCTGCTGGCATAAGTCAAATCACATTTGGCAAAATGTGTGTTATGTATCTGGAAACTGGGTTATACTGATTCTAGAGCAATTAACTAGATAATTGCTCTGGCATAAAGATAGCCTTATACTAGTCTTGTAACGAAGTAGATAATTTTAACTGTCGCTCTGCCTAGTACTTCCAGGGAGTGCTAAAAATCCTAGCCCTTTCTTGTTTTAGATCAATTAAATGTCTCTGAAGCTTCTTTATATTCTCTTTCACAGAAATTTTGCTGGCCTTAATCACTGCGTTGTTTTTGAACTGAGAGTCCTTAGTCTCTCATGAAATAAAACCCAAATGCTCTTTGAATTAAGCAAAGTGTGTATTGGAGGGAGAAAAAACCTCATCACCCTTTCTTCCTCTAATTTTCTTTGGCTGGGGCATTTTCCTGGTTTGTTCAGCACTTCAGATCAGTCAGTGCAAAAAGGTGAGTGAGCCACTGGTTCTAAGGTGTGACACTGGAGAGAATTTTGTAAAGGCGAAGGAGGAAGGATGTCACTGGTCTGATGCTGGTCCTGTGGAATCTAACAAGCAGCTGCATAGTCACGGAGAACCTAATCTGTGCGCTCAGCTTTGCGCTGTTCTACAGACGGGGAGAATGATGTGGTGTCCGGCCCCCAGGAATTTATAGTATAGTTGGGGAGTTTAGAGGATCTCACACACATAGTAGGAACAAACTCTGCAGGAAAATTGGGGGTAAAATTTCTTTTTGATGGACGTTAAAGGCTGCTGGTGTTCAGAAGAAGCAAAAAGAGATGCATAGTCAAGGAGGATTTCTTGAAGGATTTGGAGCAGGAAATGATCCCTAAAGAATGTAGCGAGTGAGAAAGAAGAGTGGGTCTCCGACAAGGGCTGTTTTCCTTGTCTCTTCTCTCACCTCACGCTTTACTGTGGAACAGTGAGGCAGAGTGGAGAAGCCTTCAGGTTTTGGAATCTGATAGTGTTGGTCTGGATTGGTTCCTGTTACTACTTGGCTCTACGACTTTTACCTAAATCTCAGGTCTGTTATCTACAAAATGAGGATGATGACAGCACTCATCTCTGGGTCTTTCAGAAGATTCCTTACGATACTCTCCATTCACTCAATACATGTTTTTTGAGCACTGAGTTCTAGGCCCTCTGCTAGGTTTGGGGGATGTAGAGGTAAACATTGGACACATCTTTGTCTTCAACGACCTTAGCGTCCAGCGAATACAGATGCAGTTATATAAAACACTTTGCACACTTCCTGACTCATAGCAAGTCTTCAGTGTATATTGATGTCTACCAGCTGCTATTTTCAATAATCAGAATCACCCAAGTGGATAAATGTAAAATAGAAGAAATACCCTCAATCTTTCTGCCAACCTAATTGGACCAGCCAGTGTTATTACGCAAATTCAATATTCTGTATTGAGTCATTAAACCTCCTTAAAAGAGTCCCAATATGGAGTATCATCATATACTGATTTTTGCTATGTAGTAATGCTCTAGGCTGGACTACACTCCTTTGAGAATAGGAATTCTGCCTTTATATTTGTATGATCAGTGAATAGGAAACTACAGCATAGAAGGGCTCCTCATCTTTGGAAATGAGATACCTGTTACTTCATTGTGAATTAAATTTACCCAGTCATCCAAGTTTTTGGGTCTCAAAGGTATACTGCTGTGCAAGTGGCACCTGGGAACATACCTCAATCCAGCAGCTACTTAGGCTTATAGAGTTTTGTTGTCTTTTCTGCATGTATTTTGTCCCCTTCCCCCACAAGTTTGTGATGTCTACTGTCACAGATTCCTGAGAAGCAGGAATCTGAATCTTGTTCAGAGATTAGTGTGTAGGAAGTTTATTAGAGAGTGTGCTTAGGACCACACCTAACGTAGAGAAGGGAAGAAAGAAAGCAGGAGTGGGCAGAGGGAGAAGTTGGGCTGTGGTGTGGTCTCGCTGTAGTCTTCAACCAGCCCATGAGGAGATTTGAAGCGGAGATCCCTTCAGAGTTGTCTCAAATTGGAGCAGTGTGGCCAGGCTTTTATATCCTCATTGATCAATCATTGGATGAGGGCTGTCTCAGGAGGAGGGCCTGGCCTTGGATGAGGTGGCTTTCTTCAGCCAAAGCAACTCCCTAAGAGGCCTGGCAGAACAAGTCCCTTATTCCTAAAGAGGGATTTGGGTAGTGCAATACATTATCTGCTACATATATACTCTTCTCTAAAATGTAACTTTAGGGTAGAACCCAAAGTAGTTTATTTTCAGTTTTTATAATCTACCATGGGGTTGCTAATGCCTGCGTAAAATGATTATGGAATTGGTATTCAGGTACTCTTAAGGTCTTCCCAAAGCTTCCATTACAACAGAAACTTGACCCAATAGTGCAACTTGGATTCTCTGAGATGTATAGCTGCTGGAGTTAGAGAGGAGACTGGGTGTTATCCAGATAATCGGCACACCTTTATGACTAATCCTTCCCCCATATTTGGTTAGATGTGATATCACTGAAACTTTTGCTCTCTTTTGTGAGTTCTTTCTTGGGTCGTGAGTCAACATTCTCTCATACAGTTAAATTAGATAGATGCCTATGTTTTACTGTCTTCCCTATTGCATGTGTATTCTTCTTAATCTTGTTTATATTAGCAATAAATAGCTCCTGGAGAGAATAACGATACTTTTATTTCCATCAAGCACTGTGATCACTTTTTTGGTCATATCATAACACATTGCTGCACTGAGCTAAGCTAATGACTCCCCAAAACAGTGTAATAAACTCACAAACGAGAGTTTATTCAATTTTCAGTAATTGTGGGTTAAATCTCCCAGGAATGCATAAAATATAGGGCCTTCTGAGTTTACGATTATTTTCTTACTTTTAAATTAATTTAATTTGTTACCATATAGCTGATATATTTTAATTTCAGTTCAGAGATGTTGAAATCCTATATTGTTTAAAAAAATCTGTTCTTTAATGTTTTTATGTTTTTTAAAAGTAAAAGAACTACAAGGTAATACAGTAGGGGGAAAAGTAAATTACACATAAAAAATCCATTTCCATGCTAATGAAGTGTGTTATATGAGACTCTTCATGCTTTTGGAGAGAAAATAGACAATACTTAAGAAATTTATTTCCTTAGATAAAAGGTGTTTGTTAAAAATATAAACCATGAGCTTTCTAGTTAATTACATTTTTCTATTTATGTCTTAAAGGAAATGTTTTGTTTGAAATTACCAGGCAAAAAATCTCCTAACAAAACAAAACAGATTAATGACCAGTTATGGATTTAAGACTCTCCATTTCTTATTTTCTACGGTTAAACCCAGGGCTGTTGTTTTTAAACTTTTTAAAGACTCAGAATAATTTTACTCTAATACTGTAATACAATTTGAAAAACAAAATATTCATTTTATTTTAATAAACAGAGATTCCCCCCACTAACTAGTGGGTTATTTTTTAGGACTTTTCTGTACTTAAAAAAACATTATGAAAAATTTCAAGTATATGCAAAAATGTAAAGGATCAGATGATAAAACGTCTATGTATCATCACTCAATTTCATTATCAATCTTGTTTTATATTTACCTTATAAACTCTCCTCTTTCCTCACCCAGATTATTTTAGTGTTATATCATTTCCTCTGTAAATATTTCAATATGTACCTTTATAAGATAAAGACTCTTTAAAACACAGAACCACAAAACAATTATTATACTTAAAAATTAACAGTTTCCTAAGAGCATCAGATACCTAGTCAGTGTTTAAGTTCCAAGTAGGTCAGAAATTATTTTATTTATTTCAAATCAATATTCAAATAAGTCTCATACATTACAATTGGTTGATATAATCAAAGTCTCTTGTTTTATAGGTTTCCTCTCCATCTCTAATTCTGTTCTTCATGTTTCTTTGTTGAAGAAACCAGATCATGTATTCTCTGTAGTTTCCCATGGTCTGGATTTTGCTAATTGCATTTCAATGTGTCAATTAACATGTTCGACTGTCCCCTCTATTTCCTGTAAACTGGTAGTGAGATCTGGAGAACTGATCAGATTTAGCTTTAATTTTTAACAGGAATACTTCAGATAATACGTTTTACTTCCATCCATCAGGGAGCACATAATTTCCGGTTAACTCTTTTTTTATGATATTAACAATAGCCATTAATGATTATTGCCTAGATCTATTATTTAATTACGGTGTTAAAATAGTAAAATTCTATCACTCGCACTCTATTTATTAGCAGAGATACGTCTATAAAGGGATTCTTCTCCTTCTCAACTATCCTAAGGATATCCTAAGGAACAATTTGTATCCAGATTAAATTTGCTTGATTCTTTCCCTTTATTTACTGGTTTTCAAAATAACAAATTGGTTCCCAATATCCTCCAGCTATAACGAGTGAAATTGTTTTTTCTTTAAAGTGCTTTATTCAAACCTCAGCTATTCCCCTGAGGGGATGCACCGTGGCTGGAGGTACTGCAACACCAGGTTGATGCGCAGATTCCACAGAACAAGCTCCTATTCCATCTCCCTGCTCCAAAAACCCATTGAATATATTGTACAAGGAGAGAGGGTGTATCAGCTATTAAACTGATAAGGACAGATACTACACTTGCTCTTAGCCAAAAGACTGAGAAGCGCTGTATAACAAGTGAATATTTTTAGTATCTACTACTTTATGTATTCAGTCCATTGCAGCTATTAAACATCTTGATGTTAAGTTGTCCCATCTTCAGCCACTGGAAGCCTCTTTCACTTGGTTTGTACGTCCTTTTGACCCACCTGTAATACTCTTCAGCAGTTTCCTGATTTTCTGGCATGACAAGAAGTGCCAGATTCATTTCATACATTTTATGTCAAAGACCTGGAATTAACCATCTCTCTAGAATTCCAGGAAATGGTATTAAAACTAGCAATCTGGGTACTAGGAGTTTTTTATTGTTAATGGTTACTTATTGCTACTGAGTTGGTCATTGTATCTAAGCTTTTTCAGTTTTTTGTTTTAATAAATGACATGGGTATGACACGAGTTCATACCAATTCAGTCTGGTCACTTTTAAGACTATAGGGTTTTATTTAACTGCATTGGTCTTACATATATATCTTTTTTGTCTCATGCTGAAATCTCAGTTCTCAAAGCTATACATATAATCATTCATTTGCTTTATCTCATGATGTATGCACAATGGACTCAGAATAAAATATAAATACTGCCACCAACAATAAGATTGATACAGTTTAAGATTTTTTCTTGCACTGTATTTTGTACTCAGGACACATCTCAGCTGGCATACATGGTAAAAGTTGCTGTGTTCCAAAGTCACTTTCTATTTTGCTACAAACTCAATATATAGTTGGGTTCATTCTCTTTAACTTTTTAGAACTGCCTTTTAAAAAATATTAAATTTATGTATAATGTTTTCATTTTCCTAATGTCAAGTCTATACAAGCTCTGTTCAGAGAAGTCTACCTTCAATCTCTGTCTTCTTGACCCCATTCCTTACCCTCCCCTACAGGTGAACACTGAAAAAAGTTGAATTGATCCTCCCATCAAAACTTTTTTTTATATTTAGAAAGGTTTGTATTTCTGTTCTAATGATTATTTTATGCTAATATTGTTATGGGCCGCAAAAACAGGTTCTTTACCGGCCACACAAGAGGGGCAAAATAAAAACTGGAACGCCAGGCTTATGGCAAGGAAAGGGTTTTTATTCCAGGGGATATCAGCTGCGCGACGGGACAATACAGTATCCTTATATAATAGCCGTAATCCCTTTCTTTCTAGATGTTTTTGTCTTTTGATTTCTTAGCGTAAGCATTATTGAAAGTAGCTAGTGACCTATTTCCCGCTCCCCATTCTCTCCCAGCATTTAATTTAAATCATCATCCGTTTTCAGTTAATAATCACAAGACAATGATTAATTTTGATCTACTTTTCATAAACTCATCTCTCCATTCTTCACCTTTTTTGATAGCTTTATATAAGAATATATAGCCATGGCATACTATGATTTCTCTATTATAACACTAATTAGCTTTCATTTGTTGAGTAAATGTTCATTTAATGTTCATCACTTGTCATTCTCTCTCTAGTCATTTTGGATATCAGAAACCCGTTCTTCATAAATGTATGAAGAAGTGTTTATTATAGGAATAATATTCTTGGAACTCGAATTTCCATAACATTTTATCATGACTTTCATGCTTGAAGTTGTTTGTGCTAAATATTAAATCACTGACTCACATTTTCTCCCTGTGTTTCTTTGTCACTACACTGTGTTCTGTCATGAAATGTTGCCGTAGAAAAACTGATGGCAATCTTGTCTTCTCTCCTTTATTAGTGACTTGATGTTTTTGCCTGGCTGCTCATGGCTTCTGTTTTCTTTTGAGGTTCACCATATTTTCAGTGTATTTTTCTATGATGGCTGTTCTGGTTATAACTGAAAGTTTTTAATTATTGAAAAGTTTATCAAATTAAAATTTTTGGTATTCAATTCCATTGTGCTTTTTTTGGTATACGTATATTGAGTCTTCCTTACTTTTGCTTCCTCTATTTCTGTCATGATCTCTTGAATCTGTTATATATGTTTATTTCTTTTCATTATTAGAATTTTCTCCTTTCCGCATGCCATTTCTCTTAATATTTTATCCCTAGTGTTTATTCACTCTCATGTTTGTTCTAGTTCTTTCTTTTTGAACTATTACTATTTCTAAACTTTTACTGTATTTTTACAGCTGTCTTTTCAGGTCTTTCTTTTCTCCAATCACCTAAATATTGAATTTTTCTATATCAGATTATGTCATTCTTTCATTATTAATTTCTGGTAGCTTATTTTGAAACATTGGATTATCATTTTCATCTTTTTGGGCATATCTTTATGATGTGCATTCATTTGTTTGAAGGATCATTATTCTGAACTTTATTCTGTTTTTTAAACATGAATTTTGAATGTGGTTTTATCATAATCCTTTTCTGTTACTCATGTTTAAGTGTAATGATTTTTTCCTCTGTTCTTGTGAAAAAATGGTCCAGAATAACTTTCCTCACCTCTTAGCTTCAGAATTACTTCTTCTATTTTTTTTTAACAAAGTGTTCAAAAATATGGCCATCTACTTTTTGTGATATGGAGGCCCTCCTTCCTGCCTCCACTTTTATCTGGACCTTTCCTTTGTCTCTGCTGTCCCTCTCTTCAATTTGGAGTCTACTCCCAAAAGTTTCTCCTCAGTTTGGAACTTTGTCCTTGAAGAAAGCTTCAGCTTGTTAGTTTCCAGAGTTTAAAAGACCCAGACCACTCCACCACCATCTCACCATATTCTGGTCCTATTCCACTACCACGTAAATTGGAGCTAATAAACCTCCCTGCCATTTTAGGTTGCCGCTCTCAGCTTGGCCTGTTGAGTATTCTGGTGACTACTCCTAGTTTCCTGGGTTTTAAGGCCACCTGACGTTCTCTTGTTTTTCCTCTCTTTCCTCCTTTACAGTTGCTGATCCCACATGGCTCTTGGTGCTGTTGGTGCCTTATACCTACCAGTTTGTATTTTCAGTTTTGGGGGACAACTTACAGCTGCTTTTTTGCAGAAGTACTTTGTGAGATTTGGGGTAACTATTCTAGTTTCTATTCTGGTTTCTCTGTCAGTTGTCATGGAGGGGAGTGGAATTCAGATATTCAAAAACTTGTCTGCCATCATCATTTTCCCAAGCCAGTATTTTAAACCTAAGTTCTACTCAACATTTCTGATGAAAAACTATATGAAAACTTTCTGTCAAAAATTGTCTAACTTGGAGTTTTATTAGGTAAAGTCATACTACATTTCTGTTTGAATTTGCTAGAAAAAAACTTGTGTGAGAATACTGTTCTGGGAAAAAATAATGTATAAAAATCAGGCCTGCGTTTTAGCAAGGGGTAGTGGAAAAAAGATCATGTAGTTCGTTTGGACTTGACACACACCAATATCACAGAATGGTTTAGTAGTAATTACCTTTCCAAGCCTCCACTTCAGTGCTGAGCACATAGTAGGTAGCTAATAAATTTCATGAATGAATAATTGAATACATTTGAGCCCTGGTAGCTTCCTTGCCAAATTATATAGGGTAACTAAGAATATGTGTAAAGTGACTTACACATCATTCTCCTAGCCTTCATTCTTCTCCTTGAGTCTCCTAATGACAAACGAGAGCATGCCTGTGTGAAAGCATGCATGTGTTCTTGTGTCAGGTCACATGTGTTCATATATGAGGGCGTGTGCTCAGGCGTGAGGGCATGTGCACAGCACCCCCACCCCCAGTACTAATGATATACATTCATCATTGCTTTATATGGTAATATTTAAGTGAATTCTAGCTTTAAAAAGGGCTATAATTAAGCTTTGGTGACTGACATCCATTTCTTAAATTGCTGACAATCCCAGGCCTCTGTCATGGGAGATTTTGGTTAGTAGATTACCATTTGACCTTGGAAAAATCTCAGGCAACATCAGCAAATCTTGGAAACAGCAAAGACACTTAACTGAGGCTTTCGGTGCAGGCTTAGCTGGAGTCATGATAAGACTGGTGATTAGGAACAAGCAGAGGGAAAAAAATGCCAGTTTTTAGAAAAGATCAACAGTCACAACAATCCAAAAAATGAAGGCTGACAGGCAATTGATTGCTTCACTCCACTTCTACCAACCATAAGGGCAATAAAACTGGACAGAGAAAAATAGCTGATGAATGCCCAGGCTCTGCCTCATAAAGAGAGCAACCCACTTACTTAACAGAAGACAAGAGTATTCTTTCCCTTTCTCAGTATTAATTTCTACATTCATAAACTAGGTTTGGATCAAGCAGGAAGCTAGGCAAACTGCTGCTGCTGGTAGAAATCTTGCTTTTGAAGGTAGCATGTCACTGTCTTTAGCTCTGTGTCTGTATGCTTCTTACATTCATTTGGAGATTAATTTAGGTAAATGAACAGGGTGGCAAGGAGGGGAGATTGGTGATTGCTTAAGCATTGTAAACTCCTCAAATAGGGTGCTGTAGGTAGGTGCCAAAGTAATAGGAATCTTGAGTATTTATGTACTTCCTAATTTCAAGGTTTTGGAGATGTAGAAAATAGGCATGGAGAAGATTCCACTTAGCACAGTAGAAATATATAGATGAATGCTTGATAAACATTGGGAATTGAAAAACAATCTGGGCCCATAAATTTGCCACTGACTTTAAGAGAAAGGAACGACAGCATCTAAGTGGAAATTGAGCATAGTCATGGGAAATTGTCTACCCTATCTGCAGGCACATGTTGAGCCTGGATAAAATTCTTTTCATATACAGGTAAGTAAATAGAAAAAAAAAAAAAGAACAACTTGTGCCTATAAAAATAGCAAGAACAACAATAGCAGAAACGCAACAAAATGGCAGAAGAATAAAATGGGACTATCATCTTAACTATTTAGAAGAAGAACATGTCACTGAAAAGATCTATTTTCAGAATTCACACAGGAACTAGAAATACATCAAAATATTCTCCTTGTTGAAAAGTGTATTGGAAGGAGAGAAGAGATTTTGGTGAAAAGTTAAACAAAATATGGGAAAAAAGGGAGATGGTTACAAAGAAACAAAATGCAAGAGCAGAATTAAAACCTACATTGGGGATAGTTCATAGTAGAATGACATTGTAGAAAATAAAATCAGTAAAGAACAAATGTTCCATTCTCCAGGAATATAGAGGCAAAGTACAAAGAGATTAACATCATGATAGAGACAATAATAACAGAGAACAGAGAGCAAAGATTCATTCTAGAAGTTAAAGGTTTGTTTGACTTAGACATTAGAATAAAAGTAATGTTTAAAAATAGTTACTTTACTGAGCTAAATAAAACATCTGAGAATGTAGATAAAAACTTTCCAGGGGGCCAGCCTGGTGGCATAGTGGTTAAGTTGTCATGCTCTGTTTTGAGGGTCTGTGGTTCACAGGTTTGGATCCTGGGTGTGGACCTACACGCCACTTATCAAGCCATGCTGTGGCAGGCGTCCCACATATAGAGGAAGATGGGCACAGATGTTAGCTCAGGGCCAATCTTCCTCAAAAATAATAAAAATAAAATATTAAACTTTCCATATTGATGTAAAAATCAAAGGAAAGCGATTCATATCTAAACTCATCCCACCAAAACTTTTCAAGAAAGACAAAAAAATAATTTTAAGTGCTCATGGAGTCAGAGTAAATGATTAATTGCTTACAAAGTAACAAAAATCAAGTGGACCCAAGACTGCTCTTCTGTAGCACAGAAAACATAGTGACAAACAGATCAGGATCTTTGAAGAAAAACTTGGGAGTGTTGTGTTTTAATCAGTAGCGATTGTCTTTCATACATAAAGGCAAAAAGAGGAGTCTATAAGGTCTGCAATGATTCAGAAGAGAAGATGCATTATCTGCACATTCTTCTTGATAAATTAAAGACCGCTGAACATAACAATTAGTCGTAACTGGAGTATGAGGACATCAAGCTCAAGTAAGTCTTATTTGTTTCCTACAAAGCTAAGATAGCAGGTCAGATTAAGTGTTGTCAGATTA
This sequence comes from Equus asinus, assembly GCF_041296235.1. Taxonomy (NCBI): domain Eukaryota; kingdom Metazoa; phylum Chordata; class Mammalia; order Perissodactyla; family Equidae; genus Equus; species Equus asinus. The sequence continues at coordinate 168,068,708 of NC_091790.1, forward strand.
CACACATAGTCTAGATCCAAACCTGAGGCCTATAATATTGTACTAAATCATTCCTTTCTTGATTCTGCACCTTCTCCTGTAGCACAAAAATGTCTTATACCTTAATCCCTAAATCATATTATTTATGCCACAATTCAGGTATAATTGCTTGCTATGTTTGAAGACCACCTAAAATAAGTTGGTTCTAACTAGAGATAAGTATGTATACATAAATACATAAATTGGTAAGTATATAAACACAAATATATAAGTAGACATCTGTACATTTATACATGTATAGTTACAATTAGGGCTGCTCCACCGAGTTGAGTGGTTGTGGCCTGCACAAATGTGACTGAATGGGCAGGAAAGGACTGAACTTGGCCCATGGTCGGCTCATCAAGGAGCACTCTAGCGGGGGCTGTGTCTGAAGAAAGACAGGTGACTTTTCTTGCTCGGCATTCCAAGTCTTGTGCCCACAGGCTGTACCCCTTTCTAATTCCTCCTCTGGGAGGGGTGTCATCGTCTGGTTCTCATGAAGGCACCACGTAGACTACTAGTATGATAGACTGTAGGGAGATTTACTAAACAGACAGCTGCTTCTCTCTATCACACGAAAGTCGTGTGCGGTCATAACAGCATAAAGGTCATTTTAGTCACCAAAGACCTTGAATAATGACTTTCTATATCTTTAAATGCATACTGAATTACCTCAGTCAAGCTTTTTAATAAAAAGTAGTAAACAAACCAACCAACGGCAGATTTTTATCTACAGCCAAACTCTATCAGAGTCCATCTAAGCCCAGGAAGTGTCACTGAGATAAAAACACTTATAAAATCACTACTGCTTGTCCTAGAACACGTTAAAATTAGGTTCTCCCTTAGCTCAGGGATTCTGTGAAGTGTAAGCCCTCCAGTCTCACTTGACAGATTGAAAGAAGAGAAATTTAAAGAAATGAGAGGGGAGGGGACATGACACATAGTACTGAAAAAGCAACACCGACCTAGAGAAAAAAATCTATAAGGAAATAATAAAAATATTACCAGCTCTTATTTCTGTCACTTGAGATTCTTAAATTCCTACTTCTGTTCAAATTTTATATAAAAATCAATTTATACCATTTTATAGTATACCAGCATAAAATCATATGTCATATGATTAGAACTGTGAGAAATATTCTCAGAACAAAATGATTAGAAATAATTACATCCATGTGTTATTTTCCAACATAGTGAGGCTACTGGGGATTGCATTTTCTTCTACTTTTCTGCCTCTGAAATTGTCTATAATTTACTGCATATTATTTTTAAAAAACAGAATGTAAACAATCACATTTCATTTAAAATTTTAAAAAATAGAAAATTTATAGCAAGACTGCAGAAATAAAATTCCATTTTGTACAACTTATTTCACTGCTCTAGGACCAATACTGTTTTTCTATTGTTATTTAAACAATACTTAGCTTATTATAATCCTTCATTTACACTCACAGAGACATTCTATGTAATGAAACTCTTGTGCAAATATTATCTTTATAAAAGAATAGTTAAGAGGCTGGCCCAGTGGCCTAGTGGTTAAGTTTGTGCGCTCTGCTTTGGTGGCCTGAGGTTCGCCGGTTCAGATCCTGGCCACAGACCTGCACACCTCATCTCTGCCATGCTGTGGTGGCGTCCTGCATAGAAGAACTAGAAGGACTTACAACAAGGATAAACAACTATGTGCCTGGGCTTTGGGGAGAAAAAAAAGAAAAAAGGCAAAGATTGGCGACAAATGTTAGCTCAGGGCCAATCTTCCTCAGGAAAATAACATAAAGTATTTTTTTTTCAGATTTAATTTTCTTTGGCCCTTTACAAACTTACTGATAATACTTTTAATCTGAATTTATAGGAATCATATTTTGTACTTAAATGTTATTTTTTCTACATCTAAAAATTAAAAGCTTTTATAAACATTGCCTATTAATCCCCACAACATTTTTGTGAAGTAAAAGCAACAGTTTTTATCTCCATTTTAACTGCAGGAACAGAGTTTAAAATCTTTGCTTCAGTCAATGGAAATGCAGAAGAGGGGCTTTCTAGTCTATGGCCAAGAGCCATATCACTAATATGCTTGAAGAAATAATCTGGAAAAAAATTTTTTTCTTAAATTTGTTTGTCAAGCTCTCCAGGGATAGCTTGCTCAAGAGTCTTATGCAGCCATCACCAGTGACACTTCATGCCATATGCCTACCTAAGAGGGCCTTAACGTTCCTCTTAGCGTGACTACATTTTTTCCTGACTCTAGGTCCTGACCTCCCTTTTCTTAGAGCAATTACTTTATAAAACTTGTAATTATAAGTTCTTTCTGTGCCTCTCTGGCATGTAAATATTCTCCCAGTCTCTTGCCAGTTTTACAACCCAGGAATGTCTTTCTCAAGCACCTGAAATCCATCCCTTTGAAATGCAATCATCAAGAAGGGAAGGGAGTGCCCCCATTTCTCAGTCTCTGTGGGAAGGTGGGAGCTCCACTTCAGCAAGTGCCGGTTAGGAAACACAGACGGTCTGACCACGCTGAAGGGCCTCCGTTTAACTTCCTTCAGTACTTTTCCATGAACTCACCCTCTCCTGTCTTTTGTTTCAGTGGAGTTGAGTTCAATCTCTCTGTCCTGTTGCAACCATCTCCAGTAGTCTTCCTTGCCTGTTTTAACTCTGTATGATACAATTTTTCTTTGACATGCCGTATGTGTATTTATCGAGTCTTGGATCCTTGCATCAGAAAGTACCAAATCCAAGACTCTGACTACTCTGGGAAATAGTATGTTAACATAGTAATGGGAGACCATTTGCCTGAGAAAATCCAAGAGAGAATGAGAAAGAGTTGATGTGACACCAGTATCATCCATTTCTTTAGTGTCATCAGTACAGTATTCCTGTTGAGAAAGATTTCACTGTATTTCCTTCAAGTATTTAATTAAAATGTACACATTTTAGTCAAACTCACCCTTAATGTGTCCACTGAGTATGCTCTGTGGAAGGAGGTTACCTCAAGACATTTAGAATTAGAGCTTTTTGACCTAAAAGTCACCTGACAGGGTTAATGTAGCATAGTTTGGGATATAGTTTTCTCTCTGTTTCAACTTCTCTATTATGAGATTTTCCTTTTGGCTCTTTAATCTTTCATGTTGGTGCATCTCAGCTGCCCTCAAGGTACTCGGATGTTTAAATAAGTTTCTCTATTGGTTGTATGCTTGAGCAACTTGGTGGTGTATTCAATCTTGGGTTCCTTCCTGAGAATTTAGTAGGCTTTGTTCTGCTCCTTTGGCATTGTGTTATGTGGTCAAGTCTGAAGCCAGCCTGATGTTGTGTGTGTGCCCTTTTCGTATGACTTTCTTTTTCTGCCTGAATACCCATGTTTTCATGGCTTTAAGTGTAGTAACTTAACTTTTCCCAAGTTTTTATATGTATGTCTTGAAATTATTCCTCAAAAATGACTATTGTTTATCTTTAAATGGAGTTGCCTATTCTTTGAAAAATAGCAGTGGGGAGAGGCTTGGGAAGGGAGATTTATCTAGAGGCTATTTGCTGTTGTAGGGGAGGAAGACATTTCCTCTACCTGCTCTGAGTCCTTCTGGCCAGAGAGCAAATTAAATTCACATGAGACAGAATAACAGGAGAAAATTAGACAAAGCTTTATAACATGTATACATGGGAGAGGCTCAGGCAAACTGAACAACTCGCCAAAATGGCTGAAGCCACCACCTTAAAAATCACCTTCAGCTAAAGACAAAGGAGGATGTTGGCAGAATGGGGAGTCAGTTACGGGAGGTTACCAGACAAGTACAGTAAATAAGAGTAAGGTTATTATGCAGATTTAATTCCTTGCCTTCCACATTGATTAAGAGTTTCTAGAGATAAGGTCATCCCCCCTTCTTCCTGGTACAGAGAGGGAGACACCTTTATAGATTGAAATTTCCTTTACAAATGTAAATGTCTCTTAACAAAAGGTAAGTAAATTCTACTTTTCAGAGTTTCTTTCCTGTCTGCAGTTTTTTAAAAGTAACCAGACCAAAATGTTCCTCATGCCAAAAAGAAATATCTTCGGGTGGCCAATTCCAGTCCCCCACACTGTCTCCTTGGGTTTACCTTCTCTTACACCTGTCATTAAATCTGTTGTTTCCTTTGACTTGGGGATAGATTTCTTCTTAATTTTCCTTTGTGGGTCACAGCAGAGTCTTAGAGATCACAGGGTCTCTAAATTGCATTTAGTGACTGTTTAGAACCTGTTTCCTCACCCTCCATCACTTCACCTGCCCTCCTCAGTTGGAAGGCAGGGTTGTAGATATAAAATGTCCTTTCATTGTGTTTCCTTTCTTTCTTTTCTCCTCCTTTGCTGTTCAATGATGTCAAACCTGTTCTCCACCTCCAAAGGACCACTGTGTGTATCTTCTAGGACTTTTGTGGTTCAAGGAGGTATGTATTGCTAATTAGCCTATTCTTTTATTTCTTCCCAGATTTGGGGGTCTACGACTATTGTGTTCCATAAATTGCAGTTTAGGATTATGGTAATTCTCTTGTTCCATTTGAGAAAGAGTTTCCCCTCTCTATTTTTCATTCTGGGTTGTTTTTGATATGTATTAAGTGAGAGAAATGGATAATAAAATAGATTCTGTCTTTGTTACCAATATTCACAATTGTGATTGTATCTTTAGTTGTGTAATTGTATGATAAAGGGCCACCTCCCCTTCTAGACTCTAAGCCTGATAAGGACAGGGACATTGTCTGTTTATGTGACTCAGGCAATGCCCTCTCTAGCTTCCATGTTAGAGCAATTATCCATCATAGCCTCTGAGATTCTGGTAAGCCCATTCTCTGTGAGCCCCTCTGTTTGCTCCTCTAAAGGTCCTTTTGTGAGGTCTAAATTTGGTCCAAAAGAACCATGAACATTTGTGCTGTGAGTGGTTAAGTCAGGGCATTCTCACTGCTGCTATAGCTACACCTCCCCTTTAGAGTGTCCCAGAGAAGTGTTAGACACCAGGGAATACACTTCAACCCATCTCACTGCTTCTCCTAAGCCTCCTTCATTTGGCTTAAAGTGAGTGGGAGGGAATCCCCGTTTGAAGTGGAGGAAACAGCCTGATCGTACATTATCAGCTTTCTTTAAAATATACGAGTATATGTAAAATATCTTAAATCTCTCTATATTTCTATTTATATCATGCAAATCTCATATAAATCTCTATATCTCTTTGTAATCTCTATAAATACATGTATAAAATATCTCATATTGTATATAACATAGAATATAATTATATTTGTATATAACCTCTTCTATGTAGATATAAATTTAGATATGATATTTTAACTTATCATAAGCTTTATGATTAGTTACATATTATATAATTTATAAGCTTACTCTATGCAGTATGCTATGTAGTATATACTATATCTCTCCTGTATTTTACTTAGAGTATTATATATTGAGTATATTTACCACATAATATATACTATAAGCTGCCCATATATACCAACAGACTTGGGTACTATAGATGTTAGATATTATATATTATACATATAAATATTTCAATTATATAATCTTTCAATATGGATTACATATCATATTCTATGCAGATTACATTATCTTTCTATATATATTATATAATCTTTATTAAATAATTTATCTATCATCTATGTATATCTTTTATTTTGGTAAACTGCTTAAGAATAATTTACAGACATCATAACACTTTATCCTAAATACTTCCAGCTATAAGAATGCTCTCCTACATAACCACAAAACAATTTTCACACTCAAGAAATTTAATATTGATATAATAGTGTTACATAATATACAGCCTAAATTCACATTTCTTAATACCCAATAGTGTTCTTCACGGCTATGCTTTTAAAAAAAATTCAGAGTATAATAAATCACTCCTTTAATTTAGTTGTCAGATTATATTTGGTCTTCTTTACTCTAGAACCTTTTCTTTCTTTCCCCACTCCTTGCCCTTACAATTTCTTTTAAGACATTGACATTTTTGAAGGCCAGTTGTCTGGATGTTTGAAGGCAAGTTATCTGGATTTGTCCTATTATTTTCTCATGTTAAGCTTCAAATAAACCTTTTCCTTCTTTCTTTTTTTCTCTTTTGAGGAAGATTAACCCTGAGCTAACATCTGCTCCCATCCTCTTCTTTTTGCTGATGAAGATTGGCCCTGAACTAATATCTGTGCCCATCTTCCTCTACTTTATATGTGGGACGCCTGCCACAGCATGGCTTGATAAGCAGTGCTTAGATCTGTGGCCAGGATCCTAACTGGCAAACCCCAGGCCACGGAAGTAGAGAGTGTGAACTTAACCACTACACCACCAGGCTGCCCTCTCAAGTAAACCTTTTTGAAATGAGCACTACATAGATAATTGTGTGTACCCTCTGTAGCATCTCACCAGGAGAAACATAATGTTCATTTGTCTTATTGTTAGGGATGCTCTATGAGATCCTTTGTTAAGGTGGGATCTACCGAATCTCTCTATTGTGCACTTATCTTTTCTTTTTGCAATTAATAGGTAATCTGGTGGTTTATACTTTAGGCGGTGTGAATGTCCCAATCCCCAATCAACTTTCACCTGAACGTTTTAGCATCCACTAGTCATTCTTGTCTGTGTTGATTATTAAAATGGTGGTTGCAAAATGAGGTCCATTCTTTCTCTGCTGTCAATAATCTGACCTTTGGATTGTGGGCATTTTGGCACCTATTTCTGGTTTTTAGCCTTTGGTGCCATAGCCTAAACTGATACAGATAGTGTTTCAGTATAGCTTCCTGATATAAATCGTTATTATTGATGTTTTTTTAGAAGAGAGTCTTTTGCCATTTTTCATTATAAACAATTCAGGACCTAGCATAGTTCCTTCAAAATGGTATGTGCCCCTCAAACTGAGTAGGTTTGACTCAATGTGAAAATGTTCTGCATGTATAAATATATGTGTTTACATTAGAATTTTGTACTAGCCCTTTATGATCAGGAACCCTAGATTAAAATAACATGAATTTGGAATTTTAAGAAGTTTACTTGATTGTGCCTTAAAGATTTGCCGGTTGGAAGGCAGTAATGTACTGGTGAAATGTAGACTTTAGACTTAGACATCTATGTGACCTTGAGCTTATTCCTTAAATTCTCTGCATTTAATTTCTGTAATATGTAAAATGAGACTTAATAATACCCACATCTCGGGAAAGTTTAAGGGTAAAATGACATAATATAGAAATCGTTTGGCATAATGCTTGACAGAAGACCATGCCTTGAAACAGGACATTTGATAAATGGTAGCTAATATTATTTTTGCTCTGAACTACAATGATAAAAAAATGGTGCTGCTCTGTCAAATATATTAATTATGCATGCTTTTGAGTGTGTACAAATACTATATCCAATTAGCAAGTAAAATACAAACCAAATGTCAAAATTTGACATTATCTTTTCGCTCTTCTGTGATGCGGATATTTGTAAATATTCTTTGAGTTTTGTTTATAGCAGCTAGTTACAAATTTTTTTAAAAATCACATTGTATGTTCCTAAAAATACAGCTTGTCATTTTTCAAGTCATTACATGTCATTTTTTCAAAAGTCTTTCTGGAGAGACAAATGTGGGTTGTTTGGGGCTTATTGTCCCAAGCATGGTATCTAGTTTTGTTTGGTGACTTCAAATCTCATGGTGCCCTCTTTAGTTTCCTGACAGACTTCCCCAATAAGATCTGCTCCTTTTTCTCTCCTTATTTATCTCTTTCTTTCTCACTATGACATCCAGATGCACTTTGTCTCTTTCTTCCAGGAACCCAGTGCTCACAATTTTCTAGAGCTCTCTTTTCTTCTATAGCAATTTCACCTTGCCAAGCTGTGTGCACTGTTCTCTGAAGAGTTAACACAAAGTCCATCGGGTATCTCGCAACAAAAAGCCTTTAGTCCATCTTCATTTTATCATAAATTATCTCATCATGCTGCACAGAGTTTTGCAGTGTTCAGCCAAATTGAAACAAGCTTTCTGAAGCCCACGCCGGGTTGTCTGTTCTTAATGGTTTTGCCTTCACTTTGAACAGGGTTAGTGCACCTTAGAGCAAAACCCAGCTTTGAGGCTATGGAATTTTTAATGACTCCTGACATAATAGAGACAGTTCACTATGAAAGGCTTGAATGGTAATATTTATACAAATCTTTTCTAAATTAAGCTGGCTCCTCAGGATAGAAAAACCTTCAAGAATTATCTCTCTTCCCTCCCAGAGGCGATTCTGGATGAAAAATTTCTTCAGAGACTAGGGTGGCTGTGGAAAATAAGCACTGGGTGATCCAAAGAAATCAAGAAATACGAACAGGAAGAAGGAGTTATGGAGAGAAAAATGATGTTTAATATGCCTTGTCTTTCTTTTCTCTTTATGCTTTATTTTTGGGGAAAACATGACTTTATGTCCATTATGTAAAAAAAAAAAAAAAAAAATTGGAAAAGAATATCCTGGTACATGGGTGTGGGCATAGCAGGGTATTATATAGAGATAACTCCATACCCCAAGACATTTTATATTCAACATTTTTTTACTGTGACTTATATGTATCTAAACTAAATAATATGTATTGTGGAACTTACATTATCAACTCTATATCTTTTTAAACCAATCTTTGTTGAGAGTAAACAAGGTTCTGACTTATCAGCACCACCTGATGCTGGCTGTCTGCTCTGTAGAGCTAAGGTGAGGCTGTCTGTGGATGCGCCGATAAGTGGGTAATACCGGATTATGCCAAAGTGCTGGGTTCTATTGTATTAGAAATATTTCTTAGTCTAGGGTGAAAACTTCTACTAGAGGAGCCAATACGTGATTTGTGTATGTGAAAACTTAGGAAGTTGAAGTCATCTTTTGTATTAACTTTTCTTTATGATGTTGAGCTTTTCTTTCCATCTCAGGGTTGGTTTGAAAAAAACCTGCTAGATGGCTTTCCTCCTATTTATAACAGAAGTATGGTTGGCTATCCTGAAGCCATGGTTTTGCTTAAGGTTTTTATGCTTAAAATGTCTCCACGTGGACAGTAATCCGAGAACAGTCACCAGTCACCTTGTATATAAGGGCACCTGGGTGGTCAGATGGGAGCAGCCATCTTGCCTAGGCTTTTCAACTTCCTTGATTTGAGCCCTGGGGAAAGAGAAAGAGGAGGAAGAGAAAGCCAGAGTTACGGTGAGTTGGGGCCCAGCAAGGGAGTGGAGGACTTCAGACCGGTGGCACCTTGGTTGTGGTGTTCTATCTATGTTCGTATACCCAACCCAGAAAGTAAGCAAAATTCTGCTGTTCAGAGTGGCTGGTATGAACCTGAGAAATTGCTCATGCCTTCACTCTATCTAGTGTCTCTGGGTCAGATATGTGATTTGATTGCTGTCGTCTCCTGACCTGATTTAGTGCCCCTTTCTTTCTCTCCTTCCAGCCAGTTTTCATGTATGCTTGTTTCATACTTACTTTGCTAGGCTCTAAAGCCTCGAGACCTCCTTCTCTTGCTCTCCATTACGTGGTCCCCAATCTTGGTCCACTTTGAGCTCTAGGTCAGAGCCTGGCAGGCCACTGTCTGTCGTTCTTCAATAAGGATGTGTGATATTGGGTGGTAAAAGTCGGGACATAAACGTCCATTCACTCATCTACCTTCTCTTCCCCTTCAGTTGGAAGTTGGCATTAATATTACCAGAGCTATGAAAAAGAATTGGGTGCCATTCTCTCCCTTAACTTACCTGGAGAGAGAGATGGAAAGAGAAAGGGAAACGGGTTTTTCAGAAATTTGGGTAATCCCTGCCTGTTTACTAAAGTATTTTCTACTAGGGTCCAGTGTCAGTATTTATGCTATGTTCGATTATAATTGATCTATGAATTTAAGAAATGATTTATCATATTGCCAAATCTAATGGACTCTCTTTGGCCCATTTCTTAGTTAACTTCCCATTCCCTTCTTGGGATACTTTTCTCTTGGCTTTTGTATAATACTTCTATGTTTTCACCCATCCTTCTTGTACCTCCTTTCTCAGTCTCTTTGCCAGCATCTGTTTCTCAACTGAAACTTCAACTATTGTAGGCTCTTCTCTCTTTATTCTTCCTTTCCATCATCTCTTCCTGTCCTTTGGCTTTGCATCCTTTCTATATGCTCATGGCTCACAAATTTATGTCTCCAGACCACACTGCTCCCTTAAGTGGCTTATCCTAAAACCCGAGTCTACCAATTCTCCTCTTTCCTTTTCTGCCCACATCAATCAATGAATACCTTGTGCCATTTCTCTGCACATTTCCCCCTCTGCTATCCCACTCTAGCCTAAAATACCATCATCTTTCCCCTAAAATGCTGTAAATCCAACATATTTTCTTCTTTTTATTTTTTATGTCCTCTAGTAATCCAATATCCACACAAAAATCAGACTGATTAGGAAATGTATTTAGGGGCCGGTCCTGTGGCCGAACGGTTAAGTTTGTGTGCTCTGCTACAGCAGCCCAGGATTTCACTGGTTCGGATCCTGGGTGTGGACATGGTACCACTCATCAGGCCACATTGAGGCGGCGTCCCACGTGCCACAGCTAGAAGGACCCACAACTAAAATATACAACTATGTACTGGGAGGATTTGGGGAGAAAAAGCAGAAAGAAAAGAAAAAAAAGAAGATTGGCAACAGTTGTTAGCTCAGGTGCCAATCTTTAAAAACAAAAAAAGAAAGAAAAGAAAATGTATTTAGATTATGGAACTCTCCTAGTTCAAACATTTTACTGGCTTATTGTACCTGGAGTAAAATATATGGTCTACAAGGCCATGATCTGACTCCTGCAAACCTCATTGGTTACATCTTGTAATACTGTCCCCGTAAATCACTACCATCTGGGTGGGCTGCTCTCCTTTCTGGCCTTTAAATCCAATGGACTCTTTCATACTTCATTCTTTACATTTGCAATTTCTTCTCTTTGGAAAGCTTAACTCATTGCTGGGTACACTACTGCTTCTCTTCCATCTTTCACATTTGTCCAGTTTATCTGAAGTCTCCTCCCTACCCAGTTTTTCTCCATTCTATCACCAATCTCTTTACAGCCTTTGTGCTTATCACTCTCTGTAACTATCTACTTGCTATTATTTTCCATCCAGTTGTCTCCCTTGCCCCATCTCCTGAGAATGTAAACTTTGTGGGTGCTGGATGCTTGTCTGCTTTGCTCATAGCAGTATCCCTAGGGTCTAGCAGTTTCTGGCACATACAAGGTGCTCAATTAAAATTTTGAGGCATGAATGCATGGAAAGTTTCATATAGCCACATCTGACTTCTAAGGGATTACAGTCCATTCTTTTATTCATTTGAGTAAAACTTTTCTTTAGGGGTCGGCCCCATGGCTGAGTGGTTAAGTTTGCGCGCTCTGCTGTGGCGGCCCAGGGTTTCGCTGGTTCGGATCCTGGGCGAGGACATGGCACCGCTCATCAAGCCATGCTGAGGTGGCATCCCACATGCCACAACTAGAAGGGCTCACAACTGAAAATACACAACTATGTACCAAGGGACTTTGGGAGAAAAAGGAAAAATAAAATCTTAAAAAGAAAAACCTTTTCTTCTTTTTTCTTTTTTTAGAAGGAGGGAGTGCTGAGAGAGTATTATTAGCAAACAGAAGAGGGCAAGTGTCCATGGAGCTCTTTGTCGTGCTGAAATAGATTGTAGTCTAAGTATATTCGGAAACCTCTATATAAGGAGTTTCTTGTTTACCGCTATGGCAGATTTTAATGTGTTTTCTGTATTCCCTCAGACCACAAAAATGAAAATTCATGGCTTAGTAGGACCTGAAACAAGGCTAGTTTTTCATGCCTTGCCTCCAGATAGATCAGGATTCAGCTGCAAGAAAATGATGATCCGAGTTAATGACGAGGTAACAGTGCAAGCCAATCTGTATGAAAGCCAAACACAGAGAAACACCTATCCCAGGTTGTCTGTAAACCCCAAATCCAAAACAATCTGACAAGTGAAAAGTTTTGTTGAACGTTTGTGGCAAGCTCTTTTTGCAACAAAACCTATCTGGACTTATGTGAGGCAATTTCAAGTCTTTATTTATGCCCAAATTTATAAGTTTCCCTGGAGAAAAGTTAACGTTTGCAGTCAATATGACAAGATATCTGTAGCTCGTCTGCATGAAGATCTACATCTCTGGGGTGTTTTGAGGGGCTTCCATAGCGACAAGCCTATGCATTCTGGGCTAGACTGGGTCTTTTGTGGTGCCCTAGAATTACATTTTATTATCGGATTGGAAATATGTCCCACTTGTTTTCATCACTTATTCTATAAATAAGCACCTGTTAGGGTACAGGGAAATGTTTTTGTCCAGGAAATTAAAACATATAAGCTTCTGACTATAGTTTGTTTGGAGAAGGAAAATAAGGTTCTTTTTAGTTAGTGATATCCAATGCTAGAGAGGAGATTGCAACAGATAAAGAGGTGGTGGAGCATGGAATGAACAAATATCGGCAATAAGAAAGCAGATCTTATAGTCTTAATTGTTTTTCAAATGAATGACAAGTGGTGGTAAGGTTTGGAGTGTGATCCAAGCTGAACTGGCCAACAGTAATTACCAGATATTTTGTTTGTGCTTGGCTTTCATACATATTGGTTTGCAATATGCCAGATTCAGTCAATTGCAAACTCAGACTCAACATTTTCCAGCACTGACAACTCTTCGTTAACTCTGACCATCATTTCACTGCAGCTGAATCCTCGTCTATCTGGAGGGGAGACATGAGGAACCAGCCTTGTTTCAAGTCCTACTGAGGGATATTTATGTCCTCGGGTGCTGCCACTGCAATTAGTCAATCCAGTGTTTGGTATTTCTTATATCTAAGGGCTCAGGACTGCATGTTTGAAGGCTAGTAGATTGTTTGACGTCTGGTACTATTGCGAACAGTGTTAGTTCCAAGGAAAAAATGATAGACTGTCAGTGCATTTTATCTTCTTTCCTATACCTGGTGCTTTCTTTTTCTGCTTCTTCAATCTGTCTCTAATGGACTCTGGTGAATTTAGAAAGCAGCACTTAAATATAGAAGCTTTCAAGGACAAAGTAAAGAAATGACTCTAGGTTGGTACCTACTATCTGTGCTAAAGAAGTGAGAATAAAGTGGTTGATACAGAACATGTAAATAGAATTTGAGAGTTCTAAGTGTATTCAGGATGATGATCTCCTAGATTACAAACAAAAATTGCTTTCTGAATAAAATAGAAGTAACGGTTTCCTCTTACTACCCTTTTATATTTTTCAAGAACAAAGAAAATAACTTCTGCCATTAATTTTTTTTTTTTTAGAAGGAAAGAGGAAGGTCACAACCCTTTCGTTTTTTTTTTTTAAGATTGGCCCTGAGCTAACATCTGTTGCCAATCTTCTTTTTTCTTTTTTTTTCCTTCTTCCCAAAGGCCACAGTATATAGGTGTATATTCAAGTTGTAGGTCCTTCTAGTTCTGCTATATGGGATGCCACCTCAGCATGGCTTGATGAGCGATGCTAGGTCCGTGCCCAGGATCCAAACCCGGGAAACCGTGGGCAGCCAAAGCGGAGCACGTGAACTTAACCACTTGGCCACGGGGTTGGCCCCTGCCATTAATTTTTAATAAGACCTTTTTGAGGTAAAATCCATATACCGTGAAATATCTATATCTTAAATGAACACTTTAATGAGAGTTTTGATAAATGTCTTTATCCATGTATCCCACATCCCTATCAAGATGTAAAATATTTCCATCAACCTAGAAAGTAAAACTCCTTTCTAATAAATCTCCCACTCCCAAGAGGCAAATAGTTTTCTGATTTCTGTTACCTGAGATAAGTTTTGTCTGTTCTTGAACTTTATATAAGTGGAATTATTATGCTATACAATGATTTGTATCTGACTTTCTCTACTGAACATAATGTTTTTGAGATTCATCTATGCTGCTTTGTGTATCTGTATTTTGTTCATTTTAATTGCTGAGTAGTATGTTAATGTGTGAATATAACACAGATTAATTTTTTTAAATCTATTCTGTTGATGGACATGTTTGTTATTGCTAGGTTTGGCTATTATGGATAAAGCTGACTAAACATTCTTGTACAAGTCTATATGTATATCTATATTTTCATTTTGCCCAGATGAATACCTAGAATTTTGATTGTTAGATCCCAGAGTAAGTACATGCTTAACTTTGTAGGAAACTGCCGAACAGTTTCCCAAAGTGATTGTACCGTTTTCCCATTCCCATCAGTAGCGTATGAGGGTTCCAGTCGCTCCACAAACTCTTCACAATAGTATAATTTGCCAATCAGGTTAGTGTTTTTACATTCTGAGAGTTTTACTTTGCTTTTCAGATGACTAATGAGTCTGGGACACCTCCTATGTGCCCACTTTGACACTGGGAGGGAGAGAAAGGGGGGTTTGTTCACAGAAATAAATAATACAGGAGAAAAGGGAAGAGAGAAAGAATTTAGTTTGGGGTATATTAGACAGCTGGAAATATGACACTGCATTTCAGGAGGATAGTTTGGGAGACCCAGGTTTAGAAATCTATGACATGTTAAATGTGAAAATATATGCCTAGTATGCCAGTTTTATAATTTCATAAATAGTCACAAAATAATTCTCTCTAGCCTTTCTCCTCTGCCTCTCCACCCCATTGGAATAAGAAACCATCTGGTTGGGAAAGAGAAGATTTTTGTTGAGTTGAGGATGTGAATCTTTTCCCTCCAAAATATAAGACGTTTGATGTCACTGATATTCCTTAAAGAGAATAAGGGACATGTGTTTCCCAAAGAACATGACCTTTCTGAATTAAAGTCTGGGTGTTCATAATTATTCCTTTCCAGACCTCAGAATCCCCTGAGAAAGAAGGCCTACCAAAAAGTATGTGATTTTCTCTGGGCTGGGAGCTCTTTGAAAGTCCTAGCCCTGTAATTCAGAGGTAGATGAACTGCAGACATATTTTAGGAAAAACTGGTGTTCATAAATAGTGAGAACTTTTAGCTTTGGTTTCCCCCTTGTTAATTTTTTTTATACTCAGAGTATGAAAGTGAGTATCAGAGGACTTGATATCCTGTTATCCTATGCATATACAATTCTACTCAGATTAAAATGTCATCTTCCCTTTCAACTTGTAGCTAAGAATAAACTAATGCATAGTTCATTCTATCTGTTACAACGCATTACTGAAACCATTCTACTTGAGCCCAGAGAACCAATTTTATTCCTCCAGTGCCTGCCCTCTCAAACTACCAATCTATGACTTTGGAAAGGGTCCAGGACTTTTTAATTTAAATTTTAATTTAAATTTTGTTGTGGTAAGAATATTTATCACAAGATGTACCCTCTTAAATTTTTAAATGTACCATACAATACTGTTAACTACAGGCACAATGTTGTACAGCAGATCTCTAGAACTTACTTATCTTGCATAACTGAAACTTTATACCCATTGATTACCAATGCTCCATTTCCCCATCTCCCTTGCTCCTGGCAACCACTGGTCTACTCTCTGCTTCCATGAGTTTGACTATTTTAGCTACTTAATACACGTGGCTTATGCCATATTTGTCGTTCTGTGACTGGCTTATTTCACTTAGCATGATCTATCTCATATAGCAAAATTTCCTTCTTTTTAAAGGCTGAATTAGGTCAGATCCACCCAGGATCATCTGCCTTTGATGAACTCAAAGTCAACTGCTTTGGGACCTTATTTACATCTTCAAAATCTCTTTAGCTTTGTCATGTAATATAACCTGATGACAGGAGTGAACTCCATATTCACAGTCCTGCCTACACTCAAGAGGAGGGAATTATACAGAGTGTGTTATACCAGGAGGCAGGAATTTCAGGATGTCTTAGAATTCTGCCTACTCCACTTCCACCTACTGACTGACTGATGGCTTTTCTCTGTTTAATGAATAGAAATTGTTGATCATTGCTAGGTAATAAGTACTCAACAGAGAGGAAAATAAAGCTGTTGGCCTGTATCCTATAGTGTAGACATAGTACATTCCTCAATAAGTAAAAACATGACTTGAATTCACTTTTTCATTTTGAAGAAGCATCAATTGCTTTTATCTCCTCACATGTAAACCATACAGCCTCCAAATTATTTACTTTAAAAGCAACAGAAATTTAATGCTAGAAATATGAGGAAATATTTGATGTTTCTTGTTAGTATCTGTAGGAAACTATTTTCCTACTCTAATGCTTATTTGATATCAGGGAGTTGATTCCTACAAGTTGTTCTCCTCGCTATCATTTAGATAGAAATCAGGAAATACCTGTAATGATGCATGCCTATTGAAATTTTTAAAGAAAGCTAGATGCTTACATTGTTTGCCTGGGAGAAAAAAATGTAAGTATCTTTTAAAATTCTCATTGATAGTTCCTTAAGTAGTTTAATACTTACTTTTAAAATATTCAAGCACCTTACAAATGCATGTTATGTAAGTAGTTATACAGAATTGAGCATATCTTTGAGTGGAAGGGGAGAGAAACTGAGAAAGAGTGACCCAAAAAGAAACAGATCTTTTATACTTCATTCTTAAATCATTTTAATTAAATTCATTACATTATGCTGATTATCTCTCAAATTTTACCTTTTTATTAAATAATTGAGTAGGGTGATAAAATACTGATATTGTGAAAAACTTTGAGAAACACTAATTTCTTGGTGGTTTTTATAGGTTTTATGCACAGCAGTGGCCAACAGCAACTCTTAAAACTTCACTCTTCGTGTGATTCACCTTATAAAGCAAAGCTTCAATTTAGGAGAAGGCAGCAAAGATCAGCAACAAACATGTAAAATAAGTAACCCCTATAAAGTTTTTAAAGTCTCATATTTAACACTGTAACAGGTTTGGGGAAGGAAATAAAGGTACCCAAACAGTATCCATGCTCTTTCCGTCGCTCTGCCAGGGCAGCTCACATCACTTCTGTAACAGGGTGGTTGTAGAGATTCATTGGCTTGTAGTGTGTGTATTTGAGGGTGAAGGGGGATCGTTAAATATTTGAACTGGGAACCATCATCAGGAGGTCTGCTGCAGTGTTTGGTGGCTTCCATGAACAGAAAATGGTATTTACTTAGCATTTCTTTTTCTAGGAGAAAAAGTTGGAACACTAAAAGAAAAGAAACGAAAAGTTTTACCCTTTAATCTTCACTAAATGATGGATATTCAGTGGGATTCAATAGTCACAGAGAACCAGAGGCCTGGGGCAGGTGCAAACTGGTAGAGGCAAGCTTGGGTCTTGGGGCTGGAAGTTGGACAAGCAAACAAAAGCCCCAGGGGGTGCTCAGGGCCTGGATTGGGGTGGAGGTGGGCCTTCTAGGAGTCTTAAAGGGCCTGGGCAGAATAATTCCTCTGGTGACTTTAAATAGAGATGGTGAAGCAGGGAATATGCAGCATCCAGCTACTACCTGCAGAATTTCTACTTGATGTCTTCATAGTCGATCCAGTCTGGTAGATGGAGTCCATACTTTTATTAGTGTCGGAAGGAGTAAAGATTGGGGGTGGGGGAGAGGTCTGAGATTCCTGATTTGCGCAGGCGAAGAGGCATGTCTGTTTTCCTTGTAACTGGCGGCAACATGATGGACTCATCCTGTACTGCTTTTTAGTTCTTTGCAACAAGTTACTATTTCAGTAATAAATTAAAATCCCGAAGTTGGTTTTCTTTGGGAGTTTAATTATTGCAGGGGGTTTCATTATAATACATACTCATTGTAATAGATTTAGCATAGAATGTTCTCCTGAAGAACTGCAGATAATGCTACAGTATGTGGGTAAACAGTTTCCAAAGTGCTTGTCCTATCTTGTTGCCTATCCTGTAGCCTAGCCCTGGAACATTTGACTTGAGACCCTACTTTGGGCACTGTTTGAGGAGCTGAGCATCAAAAAGATGAAAAATTCACAGTTCTTACCCTCAACATGTTTATAGTCTAGAGAGAAAGCTATATCCTGTGTGCTCTTACCCAATAATTACAAAGAAAAATTAACTATATAGCCTTAAGGAATTGTTTAAAACAGAACTATGAAGACAAAGAGATAGCAGAGTATGTTGTTATCTAATCTCTATAGAAAGCTTCCAGCCACTGGTCTAGGTACTTTTCTAGGTATTGTGTTCTATGTTGCTGTGCAACATTCAATATCAAACTCTCAGAAGTATACAAAAGTAAGCATTTATTTAACTCATTAATCTGAGGGGCAGCTGGAATTGGCTGATCTAGGCTGGTCCACCTGGTCAGCTCGGCATCTCACGTCTCTTATCTTTCTCCCAGGACCAGGGGCTACCCACGTTCTTTCCATGACGATGGCAGTGTATGAGCACACTGATTGACACACCATCACTTTTGCCTGATTCTACTGGCCAAAGCAGGTCCTATGGCCCAACCCAAGTCATGGGGTGGAGAAATAGCTTGTCCTTTTAGAGGACAGAATTGAAAAGTGAGGTGGCAAAGAGTATGAAGATAGGGAGAGCTAAAGAATTAGGGCCAGTAGTACAGTCTACTATGGGTATTAACTTAATTCTGGCAACAACATCATGAGGTGGATACTCTTCATACTTCTCAAAACTTAGGAGCAGCAGGATGGAGAACATCTGAAGCGGGACTGCACTGAGTCTGTTGCTGGCTGTGCCACTTATTAGCTATATGGCTTTTAACACTTCTTTGACCCTTTTGTGCCTCAGTTTCCTCACAGTTAAGTTGGAGGAAATAATTTTCCTTGCCCCATAGAGTGTCATGAGGAATAAATGAATTTATGTGTAAGATGTTTAAAACAGTGTTCGACACATAATAAATAATTACTAAATTTTAGCTGTTACTACCAAATTGATAACTAACATTTCTGGAACGTCTAACTGTGGTCAGGAAAACACGTAACTCAGTGTCAACGGTAACAGTGAATAAAACTATTGATGTCTGAACTAATACCTACTCTTGTTCTTGATCTTAAAATCTCAGATACTGTTCTATACCTGCTATTCATAACTAATTTTCTTTTCATTAAACAGTATTTTGAAGATATCCTTATAGGTATCGATACATTTTATAATAAAACAAAATATGGCCTTATTAGTAAAAGCTATACATTAATTTACTAATAATGGTTACTGACAAATTAATTTCCATTTACCATCAGAAACATTTTTCAAGAAATGTCATTTAGTTTTCACGAAAAGCTCTGTTTACAGAAAATATGCTCTCTATCCAAATGTAAGATTTTTCTTATTTCTCTAAATCAAGTGGACCCATTATTCGTAAATGTACAATGTGGAATTTTCAAAGTTGCAGAAAATGTATAAAGATTTAAATTTGAGTATTCTAGAATCTTGCATGAAGGGTTTTGTGTTTGAGGAGAGATGATTTTATCTTATGACAGAACACAGAAATGGATATTTATTCAATCACAAAATATTATCTACAGACCATCTACTCTCAGATGAAATCTGTAGTAGGCACAGGGAACACAGATGATTAAGACATTGTTCTTGGCTTCAAAGAGTTTACAGTCCAATGGAGAAAATTTTATTAAAGGAAGTGATTACAGTACAGTGTGATAGGTTCTAATAATTATCCACACAGTGTTCTGAGCATCTTACCTAAATGACAGGGAATTGGAGAAGGCTGAAAGTGAATCAAGCAGAAAAGGAGTAGTATTCAGAGTGGAAAGGACAAGGTTGTCAGGCAGACAGAGAGACCAGCAAGTGCAAATTTAGTGGTTCTAACAATAAAATAGTTTGGGATGGACAAAGCACTGAGTTGTTGAAGTTGGAGTAGTGAGATGACTCTGGAGAAATAGGCATGAATCAGATCTATATGGACCTCAGATGTCACTCTAAGGATTGTGCACTTCTTTGAAAGCACTGAGGAGCCACTGAAGATTTTTAGCACAATCTCATTTACATATGCTCATGATCCTTCTAATAACTTTGTGGGAGATGGGTTGTCAGAGACAGCAAGACTAATTAGGAGGCTATTGCCTCCAGGTAAAGAACTAATGGGGCCAGACAAGACGCTGGCACAATGAATGAGGAGAAGGGGAAGGATTCCAGGGATATTAAGGATCTGGGCATAGAGCAACAATTACTGTGTACGAGACGCTCCCTTTCAAGATTTGTTTTATTAAACAGGAGGGTAATGATGCTTCAGCTTTTTCTATCTCCCACCCTGGTAAAGTCAATGCATTCAAATACTTACCTGTCAACTGCAGCTGCACATACCTTCCAATTGTTTTCCCCAGCTCCGCAGAGAACATTTTAGGCATTTAGAGATAAGCACTTGCTACCAGAAACCAAGAGTGGATACACAGACCATTTGAATTGATTGGATGAAGATCCAGACCTATGAGGTGATAAAATTGACCCTGAGGAAAAGTCCTTTCAGTTACTCAAATCTTGTCCATTCGAACTGTAGAATTTTAGGATTTGAAGGTACACATAAACCCATTGTGCAAATGAGAATACTGAGGCGGAGACATTAAAGAATTATCAATGCTGAAGTGCTGCTAAAATCCACGTAGTCTAACTTAGTTTGCCAAACTTTCCACCATACCACACTGCTGCTGCAATTTTATATGCAAATTATCCTTGCTTGAATCAAACTGTTTTTCTTGTAATCCTTGAATGGGTCTTTAATGATCTGTTTTTATTTAGTTTCAACATTGTATCCGTACTCATTTTTTTTGTTATGTGTTTTTAGTTCCACTTGATGATTTTCCTTTAATGGAATAAAATTTTAGTTTTACTTTGTACTGCAAAAGAAATGGATAGAAATAAAACTTTTTAAAAGAATAATTTAAGCCTCAAATGCATCCCGCAGTAATTTGATATTAGAGCACTTTTAAATAAATTATAGTTAATTAAGCATGCAAATACGCTAACTACTTTAAGTACTCAATTAGCTACCTTAACTGAAATAATTGTCCTGAATAGAACATTTTTTAAAGGCATTTTTCAAGGTGCTACATAAATCTTTGTCTCTGGTGTGAGAAATGTAATTACTCTTGGAAGAAAGAATATGGTAGCAGTTGAGTGTTCAGGAATACAAATGTTGTAGTGTGAATTACTAGCCTCTCTAGACCCCAGAGTCTTCATCTATTAAATAAAGTGCCTGACCTAGAAATTTACAAAGGTTCTCCACTTCTCTAAAGTCTTGCAATCATTCATCTGTGAACTGTGATCCGTAACTCATTTTGTCTACAGAATCCTATATATTCTCCAAGTCTGACTTCTTTTATACCAACATCTGCACTCATGGGCCCTATTCCAGCCCTACTGTATCTCATTATTTTCTGTGTTCCATGAAATGGCTAATCATTTGGAGATTCTATTTCATTATCTTGGAAAAAAAAAAAATCCCTCAAATTCTGACCTGTAGACATACCCTCAAGGGTCTACATGGCCCCTCTCTCTATTTTTTGTTTAATTCTTTGTTTTCATTTAAATAGCCTTCTAACAAGCTTTCTGGATCATCGCGGTGACCCCTCATAACTGGGAACTGCTGCACGAGTTCCACACCTGTGTTACATTTTCCAAGTCACACCAAGGGAAGGATGAAGAACACACCGTCCCTGTACCCTAGGGGCTTACCTTCTGTTTCCGTTTTTCTTAGTGTTACCTTTAAATGTTCAACCTGCATTCTCACCTTGACATAGTCTAAAGTTAACCGTTATTCCTATCCTCCTCATGAGCGATATAAACACCATATTAGAATGCTTTAAATGTGATCAGTAGTCTTTAAATTGTTATTAGATGGCATTTTAATTGCATTTGTTTTGAAAACCAATTTCTGGGCTATACTTTACATGAAATAAAATGAACACATGTTAAGTATTTTGTCGTATGAGTTTTGACAAACATATACACCCATCCATTTGGTTTCTAAGATCTTCAAAGTTAGTCAATATTGTTAGCTCAGACTACATGTAATTACCAAGGGTTCAATCTAATTTTTATTATACTTGAATTTGGATTTATTTGCAATGCTTTCAGTTCCTTTGCTTCTTATTGCTTCTTTCATTCTACTCTTTCATTCTGCATGCAATTTTCTTCTTCCAGAAATATCACCTTTATTCTATGCGTATAGAACTCTGGTTTTGAGAGTTAATTGTCTTTCAGTACATTAAAGATACATTTTTTCTGTTGTCCTTTTCCATTGTTGTTAAGTCAGCTATCAGTCTGATTGTAATTCCTTTTCAGTAATTGATCCTTTCTCTCTAGCTGCTTCTAGA
Source organism: Equus asinus (assembly GCF_041296235.1). NCBI lineage: Eukaryota > Metazoa > Chordata > Mammalia > Perissodactyla > Equidae > Equus > Equus asinus. Next base: position 168,090,917 of record NC_091790.1, read on the forward strand.
TCTCCTGCGGTGTCACTATAATCATGTTGCGAATTTAATTTTAGTTGTTCTACTTGGGATGTATTGAGCTTCCTGAATTGGGAAACAGATATTTTCCATCATCTTCTGGGAAATTCTTGTTCATTGTTGCTTCAAGTGATATTCTTCGTTTTTCCTGTTTTCTCCTTCTGTCTCCTATTTGGCTAGATATTAGGCCTTATTATTTTACCCTTTGTGACTTTTAATCTGTATTTCAAATACTAATCTCTTTATTTCTCTGTGCTGCATTTTGGGTAGTATCCTCAGCTATACATTGATTTTATTGATTTATTTGGTTGCATCTGACATGATGTTTAACCTGCTCATGGAGATTTTCATTGGTAATATCTGTATTTCTCCTTTTGAAACTTCTATTTTTTCATAATGTCTTATTTTATTCTTGTGATTTCTCTTTACCTTCTTTTATCTCTTTAGTTATTTTAAGTATACTTACTTCATATCTCGATATTAGTTTCCTAGGCTTGTCATAATAAAGTACCATGAATTGGGTGGCTTAAACAACATAAACGTATTGTCTTGCAGGTCTAGAGGCTGGAAGTCCAAAATCACGGTGTCAGCAGGGTTGGTTCCTTCTGAGAGCTGTGAGGAAAGGATCTGTTCCAGGCCTCTCTCCTAGCTGCTTGTGGTTTGCTGGAAACTTTTGGCATTTCTTAGCTTGTACATACGTTGCCTTGCTCTCTGCATTCATGTTCATACAGCATTCTCCCTGTGTGCATGTCTCTCTCTGCAAATTTCCACTTTTTATAAGGAGGCCAGTTATATTGGTATTGGAGCCACCTTCTCCAGTGAGGCCTCATCTTACCTCAACTAGTTAGGTTTGCAACAACTGTTTCCAAATAAGGCCACCTTCTGAGGTACTGGGAGTTAGGACTCCTATGTATGAATAGTGGGGGGTGGGGAGGGGATGCAGTTCAACCCATAACAGTCTCATTTAAATTATGGTTCTAAAATTTGAGATCTTGGGGTGTCAATTGTCTGGTTTTCATGTCTGCAGAGTAGATTGCTTCCTTTTGGGATTTAAAACTTTTAAATGCAAATTTGAATTTTCAAAGAGGGAACACTGGTGTTTCTCAATGGGGAAACTACAAGGCCTGGGAAGGTGAAGGGAAGAGTTCTTCACAGCAGTTTTGCATGTACTTATACTACAGGCAGCCTTGGGGTAGTGCCATTCAGGGCTATTTTTATTGTCACTGTTAGTAATTTCTGGCCTTGGAGTTTCCTGCATCACATATCTAGTGTAAATATGTACTCCAAATTCATGAGAAAAACAACACTAGAGTTTAAAATTCTGTCTAAAGTCTTTTTTTCCATCAAGAGTCAGGGTAGAGAGCAGCTTCTTTGACTTCTCCCTGGGCTGGAGACCTGAGATTATTTCAATCCCCCTTTACTAAGTTTGCAGCCCAGAACGACTGGGATTTGTACAAGAATTCCATGCCCACTGCCCCTCCTCAAGTGCCCAAGGTCTCACAATGTGTCCCATCGTGGGATAAGAAGTCCAATCAGTCATTCCTAAGACTCCAGAGCTGCCACTCTGGCTCTCAGCTTTCTTTTCTCTCCTGCCATCTGGTGATTTTCCTTTCTTTTTCTCATTCTTTTAAAAATCTCAAGCATAATTTATAAACCATATTTTACCTGGCACGCCTGCATACCAGTAGAGGGAGAGTTTCTTCAGCAGCCTTTCCTCTTTTGTTGGAACCAGAATTCCTAATCCTTCTTATTGAAGAGCTGGAAATATATGTCCAAAAGGTTAAAGTGACTTAATTAAGGTCACATCGTTATTTAGAATTCTAGTCTTTTGACACCTGTTTGGTGACCTTTTACCTTCTCCCTCTGATTATTCTTTCTCACCCAACAATTATCACCTCACTCAATAAGGCAACTCCCAGGCCTTAGTCTGACGTCATTTCCCCCTAGATCCGGGTACCTCCAAAGTCTTCTGAATCCCAGAAACCCCAGTAGCAAATGGCTTGAACATGCAGGCATTGAATAATTTTAATACAATTAGTGATTGTTATAGAGAAAAATTCTCTCTTCTTGTTTTCTCAAGGCTGACCAGATATTGAATGAAACTGTGATCTTGACATTGTGTAATTCTCTGTGGAGTCCTCCAGGACTTTAATATTGAATAATCCCATTGTATTTTAAGGTATGAATTTGAGGGTTCTTCAACTCCATATGAATGTTATTTGAGCCCAAGGAGGTTTAGATGATTTCTTAATTGGAGTCTCACTTGATTGTCTTTGGGGACATCACCATAGATTCAGCCACACAGCTGACTTCTACCATAAGGCTAGCAGGAATAATATTCAGCTACTTTATGACATTTTTCTCTCTATTTGTTTCCAGCTTCCTCCTCAAGAGATGGGATTTTAGTGGTTTTGAGGATGAGCCTAAACATAATTCTGCTCTGTGAACAAAGAGGGATTCAAGGAAAGGAGCATAAGAATTAGAGGGAGCTGGACCGTTCATTAGATAGACTACGAGTGTCTACCAAAACAGGAAATCTTATCAGATCTTACATTGAATAAGTTAGGGATCAAAGAGCACCTGGAAGGTTCCCTTGGTTATTTTTTGACTATCAAGAGCTCTGTGTGTGTGTGCATGCACACGTCCCAGGGCTACAATTCCTCTGATTGACAAGCACTTTGATTTACATTCCAGTTGGCACTGAAAAGAATCTTGCTGTGACATCTACCATATCAAGGAAAGCCAGCCCTGACCCAGATGATCTAGCTGATAGACTATCCTCGCAAAACTTTATTCTTGATTGAAAATGGAGATTTTCCTTGCAAAAGAAACACTATTTCACTTCCTTGCAAGTTTTCTATCTTACAAACCTACCAGAAAAATAGAAATAACATTTATTAAGATGAACTACTTTCCATTAAGCTGTGAAGCAATCAAAACCTTAGGGAGGTATTTATTCTTAAATCCTGGTTCAAAGCATAAAACACCATTGCCTTATTAATAAACACCATAAATAAGAAATTATATGGTTGCACAGATTTTAGTTTGCTACTATTTTGAAGAGAAAAAAGACAGATATAAGATCCCATGAAAAACCATACCTTGATTAACTAGAAGACCTAGGAAGGCTTTTAGGATACTGCTCAGGAAGTTTTCTTTTAGGAAGATTTCAAAAGAATGTTAGTGATTAAAAAGAACCAACAAATTCATAAGTGTGCACTGATTGCAAATGAGACTCCTAGCAACCATTCTTAAAGTTAATGAATAGAGACCTCTGATGTGGTGTGAAAATATTCATCCCACTTATCATATTTTAAAACTTTGGCCATCTGGGATAATCCTAAGAAATATATTTACCACTAGGTTCTGCATTCCATTCAGAATTCACTGTTTTAATGGATATCTTCCTATTATTAAGCTTTATTTCATTATTAGATATTTGGCATTTTGCCTTTCCTAAATTAAGGAGCCTTATCCAAATGCAAAAGAAATAAAAAGCTTGCTCATCACAGCAGGGGAAGAGAATCACTGTTAACTCATTTTGCATTACAGTTCCCATTTTTTCCATCAAATTACCTTACGTTTCCAAATAGGGTATCTGAAGGATATTCTGTAAGATACATATTTCTTTGCTCATTTATACAGGTATTGCTTTCCTGTAGGAGCTAAATGTTTGGAATACTTTATGAGATGATAACAGCATTTTAGGCTTTTTATTTTTTCCTTCTTTGATATTTTATTTATGATATAGCTAAATTGATAGTATTGCAACAAACTACATTATAACAGAAGAATATTCACCTCCCATAGTTCACTTAGTGAAGTGTGCAGCAAATATCCTGTCTTAGGAGTTGGGAAACCATGAATCTCAGCTCATTCATACTGAAATGGATGTGACATTTTTTATACTTTTATTTCCTTCTTTCATTGTGCACAAATTCAACATGGATTTATCATACTCTTGGCTAGAGACAAAGACAAAAAAACCCTGATACCTGCTGTCAAAGGGCACATAATTCAGTCAGGGATACACAGTAGTACCCATGATATAGAATGCCCTAATAGACATAATGAATAGTGGTCTACTGATGCCCACAGCTGCAGTTACAACACTCTGGTGGAGTCAGCAAAATCTTTGTGAAGAAGAAAGAAAGTTCCCGAGTGGAGTTTTGAAAGACAAATAGAGTTAATGAGAATTGGTGGAAGAGCATTCTAGGTTGAGGTAAAGCAAGGTATAAAGTCACAGAGGCATGAAACAGCATGATGGATTTGGAGAGGTACAAATAACTTCATATAGTTTGAACAAAATGTGGGTGGAGAAGAGAGTGACAGGAGATTAAATTCTAGTGAAGCTGACAAGAAGCAAATTATGATGGGGTTAGTGTGCATTTTAGAGAGATCACTCCAGTGGCAGCATGGGGAGGTTAAGAGGAATTAGAAAGTCAGTGGAGGAATTGGAAGCCAATGGAGGAGCAGTGAAGACCTGAGCTAAGGCCACATCAGTGAGATGACACAGAGCTAGAGTATTTAAGGGATATTAAGGATGAAGATTGGTCAGTTCCACGTGACTGGCTGGGTTGACATGGGGGTAAGTGAGATGGTGGAGTCAGAGTTGATTCCCTAAATTCTAACTGGGCCAAATGAGAGAATAGTGAAGCCATCCAGCAAGAGAGATAAGTATAAGGACAGATTTTATGAAAGTACTATAGTGAATTGGTCTTTACCTTGTGGAGTTTGATGTGTCTACAGCATAACTAAGTAGATATGCTCTGGCCCTGTTGAGTAAAGAAGTCTGGAGTTCAGCAGAGTTCTGGGAGTCTTCATCATGTTCTGTCTGCCCCAGGTTGTTTTGAGAAACAAGCAGCACCCTTTTGGAAAAACTGCATTGCTTTTCGCAATCGTATAGTAGCTATGATTGATTGGGTATACTGGGCTAACTATTTTGTACAAATCCTTGCTACAGTCCTATGGGATAGGTATTTCCTAAGGCATAAGGTCATTAAATAACTTGTTCAATATCAACACTGCTTGTAAATGCTGGAGCAAGAATTTGAACCGGCCTGTGACTAAAAAACCTGTGCTGTGGACTTCTATATCCTGTGACTCTTGATTTACCTCTCTAGATAAGAGAAATTATTTCCACTAGGCAGCTTGACCATCTGCATTTGATGGAATTGGTCCTTCAAAAAATTTTACATATTAAGATACCAGTCAATATTAGGTAAATTTCCATGAAAAATTATGTGTTTCTTCTTCCTGTCCAGACAAAAAAACAGGTAAAGATCTTTTTGGAAGTAGAAATTTAAGAAAAAACTAATGTCTATAAATCTAAATATAATGAGCTTCCATTTGTACATAATGGTTGACAAAGAGGGTGTCATTAATATTTTTATAGAACTCCATATGTTACAAAATGTCTTAATACATCACTCATGATTCTCACAAAAGACCAGTGAAACAGGTATTCTTCTCATTTTATAGTTTAAGAGACTGAGGTACTTAGGCATATCAAACAGTTGCTTCCCCTTTTTGCATATTAACTGCCCTGGCACTGAAAAATACAATGCTCTTATATTGATATGTTGGAACAGCTTATCAAAGAAATAATACCCAGTCAAATTGTTGCGTAAATTTTAATCTCCTAAAATCTCCCAAGTGATCAATTTTTCTTTTCCTTATAAGAGTGATGATTTTTCCCTTCACAGAGATGGAAAACTTAATTAAACTTTAGTTGCTGTTTAGCCAAGCTACAACACAATTTCATTGATTAAAAATGATGAATCATATTCATAAATTCCACAGCATTAGGAAATGAAAATATGTAATGCAATACTTTAGGAAAAATCATTTTTATGAAAGGAAAGTGATCCTCCAAAGGAAGTTACAAAAAGAAAAATTAAGTGTAACATTTATTTATTTGACCATTTTGTTTATTTACTAACAAGTAACAATATCATCCCAATAACTCATTTACTACTGGGTATTAGTAATAGAGAACTTGGTCAAATGGCCCATCAATCCATACAAGTAGCTATAGCCTGAGAGAGGGGTAACATCTTGAGCACTCAGTCTGAACTTACCACAGTAGGTTTACATAAAAATGCCACCAGTGAAATGATATGTGTGTTCTTGCTCACACAAGAACCAGGTCACCTGAAGAGTCTCATATATGAGTATCTTTAAATTCCACGTTTATATTTAGACAAAGCACGGCTCTAGTAAAAGATGCACTGTGCTGTTTGGAAAAACATCTCAACATTACAGAAGAGACAGATGAAAGGGATATTTTAAATATACTTTGCGTACTTAATTCAGAATTATTTATAGAGATTATAAACGATGTTAAATTGCAAAAAGACATAACTGAGTTATATTCAGTAGAATTCAGTGGGGCCTCTGGCTTACAACAAGAACATGACTAGTAAAAAATAAATAAATAAAATCATCGTCTCTTTTTTCATCAAAGGGAGAACCTAAAAGATAAGCACTTTAAAAATGGTCTCCCTTTGATTTACTAATTGCATTGGAAAGGGGCATGACATGAAATGGCAGAATGAGAGTGCAGGGTTATTTGGGGCTCTCTATAAAGAGAGATCAGTGCTTTGGAATAAAAGGGTCAATCCTTTACTCTGTGACTGGAGTGACTGTTCATTGAGGAAGGGTCTCCTTGAGATCAAAGAAATGCTGAAAAAAGAGTGGAATTACAATTGAGATTTTACAGACATCAGAGAATTGCTTTATGAAAAAAGGCTAAAACAGAATCAGGAACCAGCCCCATTGCCCATCTGCTTCAAAATCCTAGAGTCCATAGGATCAGATTCATTTGAACAGACCTGTTACTGATTGTCTAGTGTGTAGTTCCAGGGGCTCTGGTTCAAGTAGTACGGGCGGCATCCAGATAGGTCAGGGTCAGTTCATGACTTTGAAGGTTTTCCATTCTAGCTGCAGGATAAGAGAAGAGCAGATACAAAATAATACAAAGTACAAAGTGAGAAATTTCTCAAGACCTATAAACATAGTATTGCACAGAGTCAGAGGAGGGAGAGATGTCGCGTAACCTGGGGTACCAGGAAGGGTTTTCTGGAGGAGGGGCCTTTTGAGATTGGTCTTGAAGAATGGGTAGGATCTGAATAGGAGAGAGATACTCTATACCAAAGAGAGTCTAAACAGAGCTTCTAGGCTGCAATGAATTGGAATGGTTGGGAATGCTTAGTACAGAGTTTGATCAAATTGTAGACTATTTGGAGGAGAATAGTGAGAGGCAAGACTGGGAAGGTATATTGGGGCTTCACTGATGGGGGGGAATAAAGTGCCAGCTGAGGAAAGCGGGCAGAGGAGCCTTTGATGGCTTTTGAGACTGACGATTCAGCGCATGGGTATGAGTGTCTTATAGACCTTGATGTAAATCCATACTCTGCTCTTTATGTACTGCATTTCCTTGAGCAAGATTAAATTTCTTGGAACATTTATCTCACACTCCACAATAAAAATGGGGATCTTTTAGTGCCTACCTTCAGGAGTTATGAGAATCTGATAAGATAATGATGTTGGTCATTGTACAAAATAGATGATCATTAAATGTTTATGATCGACATTGTTATTGGTGCTGTGATTAAGAAAGATTTATCTAACAGCAGTGTGCATGGTAGATTTGGATACTGACAGTGGAAAGACCAGTAAGGAAACTAGGCAGGGAGAGATAATGAGAAAATAGAATTGACTGGATTTAGCAATAGGTTTTTACATATCCTGAAAAGAGGAGAATCAAGGGTGATTCCAAAATTTGATCCTAATTTAGAGGGAAAAGTTAGAAAGCCATATAAGTTTTTCTTATGGAGTGGATGAGTTAGACTTATGTTGAGTTTGTGGTCTGGATGAGTCATTTATATATGTTTAGAAGGCAGCTCGAAATGCAGGTCTGAGGCTTAGGAGAGAGATTGAAGTTAGGCAAATGAACTTGGAAATCTATCTGCCGAGAGGTGACAGCTAAAGGCCTGATAGGGACTGAAATCAGCAAGGGCTACTATATAGACACAGAGGAAGGTAGAGGACACAACTCTGAGGATCGTCTGCGTGTGGGGTCCGGGAGGAAGATGAGGCACCATCAAGGAAGGAGAACATACAGAATAATCCTGATAACATAGTCTTATGAGAATCAATCAGTGAAACAGGGAGTTTTGAAAAAGAGGCGGCCACAGAAGATACGGAAATGTCAGTGAATGAGGTTTCTAAAAAATCTTCCTCTAAATTTGGTGAAAAGGAGGCCTTTGAAACAAAAGTGAGAAAAAGTATTACGAGTAGAGTTAGATTGTAAGAGATTTAGGAAGGACCAGAAAAGTGAATATAGACTATTAAAAAGGTGACTAGCAAAGATTAAAAAATAGGGCTTTAGTGTGAGGAGACAGCAAGAAGCGGGGAAGATTTTTAAAGTTTGTGTGGAGGACACTGCTGTAGGATTTGTGTGTGTTTGTAGACAGAGATTAGAGAAGACAGAGCCAAAGAAGAGAGAGAGAAACATTTCCTTTGCAGGGACTCTGGGGATGGAATTAAGACACGGGGAGACCTGTGGGAGCTGGTAGCTGGTCCTGAATGACATCTCGGATTTTTAGCAAAAATGTTTTGCTTAGTCTCATGCTACTTAACGGGCCCAATGATAATATGGCTGAGTGATTCCAGGGTAGTAGGAAGCATTTTGAGGAGTGAGACTGTGGAGGAAACAGCAGCATGTGCTGTCAAACAGCAATGAGATAAGGATTCAGACAAGCACGGGATGATACACTGTCGCCACTACTTACTAGTTACATGATCTCAAGCAGGTCTCTTAATTTTGGAAGCTTCAGTTTCCTCATCCATAAAAGAAAAATATTACAGAACCCCTTCTGTGTTCTGGAATAGGCACACAGCAGTTGCTAAATTTAGTGTGAGTTACTCTCATAATATGATATATTATTGATATTTTAATTAATTTTATAGTGGTACTATTAATACTCTGTTACTATATTTTTTCCTGTCCGTGAAGTTACTCCATCATCCACCGAAGTAATAATTTAATGAATACTTTCCAGGTGAACTGAGAAAATCACTCTATGTTCCTAAAGGTGGTTGATCAATTGTCGTCCTTACTGTAGTCAGAAATTAATCTAAGATATTGATTCAGCATTTCCTAATATGTATATTATGCAATAAATATAACATGATTAATTCAAAGTGAAAAAACCCTCCCTTCTAATTAGTAGGTCACATATATGATTATTATCTTTTAATGTCCTGCTGTATTATCTTAATTTTACGTATATGTAGTAACAATGGCCTCATCAGATCTCAGGTATCCCTCATAGGAGCCTGATAGAGAATTGTTTCCCCCTGTCCAAAATTAGACTCTTCTTCTAAGGGGTTCCAGCAGACTTTTCAGACAGCCGGTTAGTGTTCACATGTAGTATCCAGGGATACTTAAAAATATTTTTTTTATCTTGAATTAGAAAATAACATTCAATAGCCAATTTTGAATATCCATATCATGCTAGTCATTAAACGCCCATCCTTTCCACTCTTCTCAATTGTACCTTGAAAAGCAGAGTTCTCAAGTGAAATCCCTGGATAGCAAAATGGGTTATAATTTTATAGACGGATCTGTTAGGCACAACTTAAAAATGATAGATTTTTAAGACTGAGGGTATCTGACATGCTCCAGACAGGACCACTTGAAAGCTACAGTGGGCTGATGAAAATAGATTTTATTTTCTGATACTTCTAAGATTCTATCTTGCTTCTATCTCTTTGACTCATTCAAGGAGATGGCATATTATCCTAGTGGATACTAACAAGCTCTTCTAATAAGGCCAGATTTAGAGAAAATGGATTTACGGTAAATTAAACAAGAGCTTCCTGAAACTTGATGAAGATCTTCCTGATGTAAAGCTGTGGTTTCTCTTCTCTTCCATTTTTTTTTTCCAAATGGACAGAATCTGCACTTTAAACGAAAGCTTAACCCAGAAACATAATATTTAAAACTGACTGAGGTGGTAATGCTCTGCTAAGGGTTGGGGTTGCTTCGCCTGCTGTTTTTCTCCTTTAGGGCTGCTTTAACAAAATACCGCAGACCAAATAGCTTATAAACAGCAGAAATTTATTTCTCACAGTTCTGGAGGCTGGAGGTCTGAAATCAGGGTGCCAGCAAGTCGGGATGAGGGCCCTCTTCTAGTTTGCAGGCTTCTTGTTGTATCCCCATGTGGTAGAAGGGACAAGCAAGCTCTCTGGGACCTCTTTTATAAGGGCACTCAGATGTATTGTTTTTTGGGTCTTTTTTTAATTTTTATTTTTTTCGGATGTACATCATATTTCAAATTCTGGATACATTACATCATGTTCACCACCCGAACACTAATTATAGTGCATCCTCTCACATGTGACCCTAATCACCCCTTTTGCCCTCCCCCCTCCCCCCTTCCCCAATGGTAACCACCAGTCCAATCTCCAATGCTATGTGTCTTTTTTTTTTGTCGTTTTTATCTTCTATTTATGAGTGAGATCATATGGTATTTAACTTTCTCCCTCTGACTTATTTCACTCAGCATAATACCCTCAAGGTCCATCCATGTTGTTACAAATGGCTGGATTTCGTCATTTCTTACGGCTGAGTAGTAGTCCATCGTGTATAAATACCACATCTTCTTTATCCATTCATCCCTTGATGGGCACCTAGGTTGCTTCCAAGTCTTGGCTATTGTGTACAATGCCGCAATGAACATAGGGGTGCAAGTATCTTTATGCCTTTGTATTTTCAAGTTCTTTGGATAAATACCCAGCTGTGGAATAGCTGGATCATATGGTAGATCTATCCTGAATTTTCAGAGGATACTCCAAACTGCTTTCCATAGTGGCTGCACCAGTTTGCACTGCCACCAGCAGTGGACAAGCGTTCCCTTCCCTCCACACCCTCTCCGACATTTGTTGTTTCCTGTCTTGTTAATTACAGCCATTCTGACTGGAGTCAGGTGATACCTCATTGTAGTTTTCAACACCTCCAAGCAACTAACTCATTCTGACATAATTCACCTGGAGATAGCATCAGATCCCACAGGTTAAGGGCTTAATCCCACAAGACTGCCTCCACTTCAGTCACCAACTGAACATCCAGGATGTTACCTGTGCTTCTAACAGACTTGCTAGAAATTGGAGCTTCCTGCTACTCCCTCCTCAGGTTCAATGATTTGCTAACGCAGCTCATAGAACCAAGAGAACACTTACTTACGTTTACCAGCTTATTATAAAGGATATTATAATGGACACAGATGAACAGCTAGATGAAGAGGCGTGTGGGGTGAAGTCGGAAGAGTCCTGAGTGCAGGAGCTTCTGCCATCATGGAATGGGGGTGTACCACCCTCCCGGCACGTGGATGCATCACCAACAGGGAAACTCATCAATTCTTGCTGCTGTTCAAGAGCCTTTATGAAGCTTAATCTGTAGACTCCCTTTTCCCTTTCCAGAGGTCAGTGGGTGTGGCTAAAAATTCCAACCCTCTAATCATTTGGTCTTTCTGGTGACCAGCCCCATCCTGAGGCTATCTTGGGGCCCACCGTAGGTCACCTCATTAGAATAAACTCAGGTGTGCTGAAAGTGGCTCCTTAGGAGTAACAAAAGGCACTCCTATCATTCAGGATCTTAGGAGCTTTGTACCAGGAACTGGGGACAAAAACCAAATATATGTCTTCTTATACCACAGGTACTAATCCTATTCACAAAGTCTCTGCCCTCACAATGTAATCACCTCCCAAAGGCACCACCTTCTAATACTATCATCTTGGGGTTTAAGATTTCAACATATGAATTTGGAGGGGTCACAAATTCTCAGATCATAGCATCTCCTTTTGGACTTTAAATTCTTTGAAGTTAAAAACAGTGTTTGGTAAGCCAGTAAAACTATGAGAGTTTTTCACTATGATCTTTTCACTATGAAAAGATCACAAACCAGGATTAAGCTAATCAGTGTTTTGAAAGGCAGTAAGTAATTTTGGAGTCTGTAGATTTATGTGATAAACAGTAATGATAAGGGTGGAAGATTTGAACAGAAAATCTTGAGCAATTAGGAGGCAGTAGGAAGCTCTCTGGTGCCCGAGGATTGGGCTGAAATAAGGAATAAGGAAGAAGAAATTATAATAATATTTACTAAAATCATACAGGACGCCAAGCACACAAGTTATATTTCGTCTTCACAATATTGCTCTGAGATAGACATCATATTCATTTTACAGATTGAGAAATTAAGGCTCAGAGAGTTTAAATGACTTTGTTATTGGCAAGTGGTGTAGCTTGAATTTCAACCCAAATCTGTTTAATTCCTAGCCTAAGACATTTCCACTACAATGTGCTAAATTGGAGGAGAAGTGGGACAAGGGGGAGAGTGAAGGAAGGATTTGCTGACTTTGATGGTCCTTAATTATATCTCAGCTTTGTTTGGGGCTGTCTCTGAAAGTGTGCCTCCTGGTGATAGGATGCAGGTATTACCTGGTGAGTACCAGGACAATGCTAAGAGGCTGGCTCCTTGCTCCAGCCTGACAAGCCTGGGCTGGAGCGGCCTCCTCTCATTGTTTCATTGCCTGACCCTGCCCAGGCCCCAGGGGAAAGAGTGAAGGGCTCCTTGTGCTGTTCTTAGTGCCAATTTAACTGTCAAAACATTCTGTTCTTTTATTACCCTCACCTTGACTCAGTACAACCTAGGACTATAAGATAAACCTTTTTCATTTTTTTTTAAACATAAAAAATTATTCTACCTTATGAATATTCAGGCTCACAAGCTACAATCTTAGAGTTGGAAGTGCCTTCAGAGGTTATCTCATCACACCTTGGATCATAGCCCAGGATCCTGAATTATCTGCTGTGGACTACGCACTCTGGGGATGGAGGGAGCCTCTGATCTCATCCACCCTCTGGGGTGGTGCAGGCAGCATGGAGACAAATCTAGCTGTGGTGTCCACAGACTGGGATCAGGGGTTAGTCCGAGGGAGAACCTAGCAAGTGGAAAGTGTGTCCAGGGTGAGAACCCTGGGATATTAAACAATTTACCAAGGGACTCAGGGACATGGAAGAGGACAGGCATCTAGATACCAATTCTGGAATATATATGGGGTCTAAGGTTTTTGAATGACAGGGGTCTAGTTAAGAGTGTCGCAGGCCAAGATTGAGAAAACAGAGCATATGTGGCTCAATGCTGAGTAGTGGGTTTGTTCCCTGAGTTCCTGGCCATTGTTTTCCAACAATGAAGCAGGGCAAGAGTTTGGTGGGCTCGGTTTCCTTTTTGTGGTCTTAGGGGGGTGAATGAGCAGGGCCTTGATTCCAGGCAGAATGACACTCAGATCCTACCTTTACCATTTAACGTCTACGTGGGGAGCTATTTAACATCTCTATTCCTCGGTTTCCTCTACGCACAGAGAAGGGATAACAGCACATGTTTCTTAAACTAGATAATACATGTAAAGTGCTTCAAACACATAGTCGGTGCTGTGTAGTAATTTATTAATATCATTTATTAGTGACATTTATTAATGTTAACTATTGTTACCTGGATCAACTGCTAGACTCAGATACTTAGTAATATTTGTGCATATGATATGGTAGTAAAAGCAAGTCTGGTGAATTAAACAGCATGTGCCTCACTCCTGTGTCTTGGGTGGACTTTGCTAAGAAATCCTGGCATTCTTCCATAACGACCGACGTGTTGCTTCAGAAATATCCTCCATATAGAGGTCGAGGCAGTCCCCACCACTCAATTAGGACTAGAAATCTATTTGATATCTCTGTTCTAGTGTACGAATTTTCCTCCCAGCCCCCTAACAGAACAACATCCAGCTTTTTAATAAAGCTTTCACTGTCAGTGAGCTTATTGCCTCCAAAAGTCATCCATTTTGTTGTTAGATACCCCTAATTATTACACGGTTTTGGTGGGGATCAATATCTACTTATTACTTTAGTGAATAAAAATTAAAAAAATAGACATCCACAGTTTATCTCAAAATCTCAAAAAAGATTTGCTTTTACTACCATACCATGTGCACAAATAAATATATTAGCTGTCTCTTATATGAATGTGCATCAACCTTTAGGTTCATACTTACTGATATTCAAAGAAATTGTCAGCTATTTCTTTGTAGGTGTTAATTTGCATTTGGCAGCTGGCCTTTGATAAAAAGTTCAAAGTTCTTCTTGCAGATATGACTTTGACATTTATTCTTGGCAAGATAAATACTGTTCTAATACTTTCTTTTTTACAATATCACACGCACATTCAAAAGTCACAGCAGCAGACAAAGAAATGAACTGAACTTTCTATAAAATATTTTTTAATTGGTATACTCCCTTGTAATTCTAAATATGAATTTTTAATTTAATTATGAGGTTCAATTACTTCTAAAAAAAAAAAAGGAAAAATAAAAACTGAAAACCCAAAACCAAAAGTTCAGCGATGACAGACAAGTCTGAATATTCTGATGGGAAGTTTAATGGCAAACATCTTCATTCCGGGTTATCAGTTTTATTCAGATAAAATTGTTAGTACTTCAGAGGAATAAATAACAAACACCAACAGATTCTTTTGTTGTTGTTGTAGTTTTCCCTCCTTTATATAGACACCAGGTCTGCTCTTCAGATATTTTAAAAAGAGAATATGGGCGAAAGGCCTTTTGTGTTTTTCTGTTGTTTTTGTAGCTTCTTCACATCCAGTGTAAAGCAGTTTCCAACATTCAGACCCCGGTTCAACTCTAGTCCTTCTTTGCCTATTCCCCAGAGAGGCCTGGGTCTACATGACACTAAAAGAGCCAGCTAATTTGACATTTTCAGGAAAAATATAGAATCTTTTTTACTGATGTATAGATAGAAATAATTTGGGGTACTGTATGCAATATTTTTTCCAAGCTAATAGGAGATGAAATGATTAATAATAATAATAAGCATTTATTAAACAACTATTATATGTCAAATGATTAAATCCTTATCTCTATTTTAACTCTTCTAAAGGATGATTTATATAATCCTCATTTTACAGAAGAGGAAACTGAGGTTCAGAGTTTAAGCCACTTACCCAATGCCTCTCTATTAAGTAGTAGAGCTGGGATTTGAACCCATGTCTGCCTGGTAC
The DNA here is from genome assembly GCF_041296235.1 of Equus asinus. NCBI lineage: Eukaryota > Metazoa > Chordata > Mammalia > Perissodactyla > Equidae > Equus > Equus asinus. The sequence continues at coordinate 168,106,054 of NC_091790.1, forward strand.
TGCCAAAACTCCTTCCCCTTCCACTGAACCATCGTGACTCCTACCCACATTGGAAGACTGTTTATCGAAAGCATGGACCTGAAAGGGGAAAGGCATAGCAGATCCTCAATGGCTATTTTATACGGGACTTGCACATGCTGCACGTCTGACTGAGCATGCCATCTATATGAGAAAAAAATGCTTAAAAGGAAGAAAGTACCCTAAAATGGGAGAAATTTGTACAAAGCCATGGAAGTCCTGAGATTCATTATTTTCTTAAAGTCTAAGATCTAAAACAGAGCCGTAAGTAAGCTTCGGTTTCCAGAGTCCTCAGGAGGATTGTTATTCTTCTCCTCTTCATTTTACAGCTAGCTGTCTGTGGTTTTATTGCAATTTTAATTGGCTAGAGCCTTTAATTATGGTTAGGTGAATCCATTTGTGTGAAATAACAAGCATAAACTTTCTCCCATTTTCAAAAGTGAACATTTGTGCAAATTGTTTTATTTGTTTTTTGCCACTGTATTTATCTTTCACTCTAGTTTCCCATTTCTATATAATTTGTGTCTTTCAGACTTTATAATATTAGTTGTGCACTGCGGACAAGTAGAAAGAAGGCACAAGGTCATTTCATTATTCTTTGAATCAGTTTCTGGCACATCACTTTCTTGGTTTAAAAAAAATCTATATGGTAACTTGCAATTTAATCTTGTTTTAAATGTCTTCTTTCCTGATGACATTCCTTCCACAGCTTGATTCAAGGTAAATGTTAAAGCAGATATACAGTTTCTCATTGAGAGTTCTACATTTTACTTTAAAAATGTAGATAAAAAATAAAACTCTTACCTGATTCTGGGAAGGTGTCATCAGTGGCAGCCTAATTTTTGGGTCTTCCTGAATCCCCACATAAAAACAGAGACTAGAAAACACAAGCAAAAAGCCATGCTCAACATTGATGCTAGGTGTCACCACAAGTCCAAGAACCCCAAGGCACAAGCAAGTGGGGATCAACCACTAAGAGCTACAAAACTTGTGTGCAACTGATATTTGTGCAGGGGAAAGTGAAGAGAAGCAATGTGGCCAAATACAGAGATAAGCCCCTCTGATGCCCGTTTAAGTTGCCCTGCTGGAGGAGTGTGATTGGCTGTTAACGTTCTTCAGATTTGCTTCACTTTCAAACTCGAATCTTTTTTGGGGGTGGCCCCAGCCAGCAACTGAGCTGGACTGTAGTGAACCTAGCCATTTCCACCGGAAAGGAGCACCTCTAATACAAAATGCAGACCACAGATCTGCATTGTGGTTTGGTGGCCTTTCTTGCCCAATCTTGCTTCCTCGCCTTGACTTTCAGAGTGTTCTACTTTTGGATTCCTAACTCAGTCTCAGTATCAGCTTCTGGGAGGACTCTACTGACAAAGCAGGGCCAGGATTGTTCAGAGAAAGCACGCAGTGAGATGGTGTTCTGTGTGGGATAGTCTCTGGCACAAGATGGCGGACCAATTGCTAAACCCTTCCCTGGTGGTAATGTGGGAGAATGTTTTGGTGGAGGAGACTTGAAGGTGCAATGATTCGGGCTTTGAACATGTGTGGGGAGAATAAAGTACACAAAGACAAGGGAATTGGTTGGTTGTTATTAAGTTTTATTGATTGCCTACAAAGGATTAATGAAAAGCTGAAGGCAGTTACCAAACAATTAAAAGCAAAGTATGTAGTCCAGAAAGCTTCTTTGGTAGAACTTATAAAGAGGCATGCATCTCCTACAATAGGAAAGCAGAAAACCAAGTGGAAACCAAATCCATTCCCTTAGGGAAAGACACTCTGCCCCTCAAGGCTATAAGAAACCCCCTCAGGAACTCCTCCTACTTCCACTTCTGGATGCCAGGTCAATAATTACGATTAAGTTTCAGCTTAACTCACTAGGAACATACTAGACCTGATAAGGGAAGAATGACGCTATACCCCAAAGGAGCTGCAAAAATTAGCATGTACTAGAAAGAAGCTGGTGGAGTACCCATGGGACTGGATTTTGGGGGTCCTAGATCAAGAAGACTACAATATAAGACTGAGTAAGGGAGAAGTTGTTGACCTGAGGAAACTTTCTTGGAATACAGATGTAACACTCTGACAAAGACCTCAGCAGACAGTATAAACTCACTTCTTGGGTATCTCCCAGAAATCTGAAGAAAATTATTGCCCAGGCTGAGAGAGATTGAAATGCCTGAATTGTTATGGTAGAGGGCAGAGCAAGGATTTAAAATGCTCATGAAAATGGGTATGTTGGAGTGCCTATAATAGATGAGTCCAGAAGACTGGCTGGAGGATTCCTAGAAGTTACACCATTCACCAAGGCCATCAGGAATGTGATGGTGTTAAGGGAACCAGCTTCATCAAGAAACTCAGTAGTGGCTCTCCTCTGGAAAGTAGGGCTGATATGGTAGGAGACACTACCATAGAGCTTGGCTTATTGATAGCAATGAGGACAATGGCATCTGGAAGTAATAGAGGCCAGGTGGTGGCATTTAACCTCCAGGTGTCATGAAGGGGCAGCCAAATTGGCTTAACCTGCAGAGAATTATAAACATGGTTAATAGACATAACATTCTCAAGGGCAAAATAGATGGACAGCCAACAAGTTTATTACTGAATATTCATGATGGCAAGGAAATAGATGGTCAGGAAGTAAGAATGGATGGGCGGGAGACTTAGACCAATTTCTCCAATAAAAAATTAGATTTCTTTCCAGTTTCCATACCTGAACCATTTTTCAGACCTGGAATTCATTGACTGAAGTGATAGGTGTGTCGACAAGAGGAAGGACTCTGCAACACCATGACAAGTACTTGCTGTAATAATTCTCTCAGCCTTCCCCACAGGACCTGTGGGCCAGTGGGTCCATAGTTTGTACTGGGGCAATCAAAAAACAAAAGCCTCTCACCAATGTTTAAAAAACCATATACCCTACATAGGTCAAATCTAAGCCTTGTACATATTTTTCCATTTTGGTGTCAGAGAAGTTGGTTCTGTGACAAAAATGCCTTGGTTCATTGACTGAATGGACTCTCATACTACTCAGTTCTCTGATATTTTGAAATACATAACCATTTTTAGTATGTTTTTTATAAACCAGATATAATTCATACTGACTCGTGGCAGTTTCTCTTTTTCTGCTTCTTTTCCTCTGCCTTTATCTTCATACCTAATCTAGAGAAAGCTCCAGCAGCAGATCAGTGCTGCTCAACTGGAAGTTCAGAGTGGAGCAAAAAGATGTTGGCAGCCTTAGGCTCAAGCCCATATCTGATGAGCCAGGGATGGCCCTGAGGTCTGTGCAGCTTACGAGTCTCTCAATACTTCCCATGGTTTTCTTGTTTCTTTTTAGCCTAGTCCTACAATTGAAATCCATTTTTCATCCCCTTCTGTTTCTGTTTGGTAAGGCTGTTCAGTTTTCCAGTCTCTCGCATGGGTTAGAGTCCTAATTTGGATTTGTTCCAGTAATGCAGTCTAGTTCTTTGTGGCCATTCTTCATCCTCCCACCCACTTTATGGGTGAGGAAGTCCAATATGTTTCTTTCACTTGAACATCTTTCTTACTCAATGACAATATCCATTGCTTTGCCAGGAACCAGCTGCCCCTCCACCCTTCTGATAATCTGGATTCCTCCAACCCTCTTAACTCTACGCTAAACACTGTTCACCTGCTTGTTGCTGCAGCCTGATGTATCTTTAGCATCCTATGCCTTGAACTTCCAACTGGCGTTTTTGGATTCCAACCCAGAAACTGGTTATTTTCCTTACATTTTGGCCTGACTCCAGTATATCTCATATAGCATTCTGGTATTTTTGTAACATAGCAACAGAAAACTAAAGCTCATTATTTATCTATATTAATTTAATTTATTAGTATTTGTATGAAAATGAGAGGTAATTTGACTTTTTATTTTCATACTACTATGAAAGAAAATCTAGTTTTTTCTACTGAATTTGAGATATTTCCCCATGCTAAGAACTGTGAAGTTTCTGAGATTTTACCCTACTTGTAACAAGTTTTCATGCGCCAGTTTCATGGATACTAGTAAAAGACATGAGACTCGGGGTCAGAGATAGAGGACTCTGTTACAACAACAGTAGGTAGAATGAGCATCATGTTTGTATCAGTTCCCCTCCCCCCTACCCAGGCCTCATGGAGGTGACATGGAGAGACCAAAGTGAAAGCTGGGTACACAGGGGGCTGCATCACAGGTGAGGAATCCTGAGCTAGGTGACCTGAATCTCTTATAACGGTCAGTAAGCCTGTCTTCTGGCCCAGAAGACATTATCTTTATCATATGGGACAATGAAGAAACTTGCCCTTTGCTCTGGAGGCTGATGCTATCACTATCTTCAACCTTTTCTCTTTATAAATAACCTTATAAAAATAGTTTGGAACAAAGGTAGTCCGTGCTTCCTCTCATAAAACCAGACATCCGTGGAGAATTGTCACCCCACAGCCCTTACTTCAGAATGAAACACAGTGTACCAACTCAAAATCACTTATCCTGCCCAAATTCTCCAAAAACATTATTTTGAGATGCTAATCTTTAATTGATCAGTTCATCATTTTACTATTCTTGAGACTCTTAAGATTTTTCTGACTTCCTAATATGGGTATTTTTCTTCAATGATGACGAAGAGCAGAGCATCTAAGGAAATCTTAGGAACAGTAACATCTCTTTTTAACCTTATGGAGCAAGTTATTTTCGTCTTCTCTCTTAACTAAACAACATGGCTGCCTTGCTTCTTTCTCCTATCTAGTACCCAAATCTGTTGGAACTGGAACATGTTCTGTAGTGGAGCTGAATTCACTGCTTTTGATCCCCTTAGATTGACCCTGGGAGTATATGAAGTACAGACTTCCGTGGCAGGAATTTAGTGACATAATAACTTGTTTCCCTTCCAGTGGGTTGTCTTTTATCTCAACACTTCATCCTTATTTTCTCTGGAGGTAGGATTGCTGGTGAGATGTCTACATTGAGCTAGGTGCCTGTTCTTAAGAATTAAAGTATGGTATTTATCTAACTCTGTCACTACCCTGCTATATCATTTTAGGTAAGTCCCAATATATTTTTGGACTTCAGTTTTCAGTTTTGAAAAATGAGAGGCTTGGACAAAATCAGAGGTCAAGGACCCAAATGCCTATGGCTAGGGCCACTGGGTGAGCAAAATTCCAGCGAGTGATATCTACATTGTAGTCTATATAAATGGAAAACTCTGAGTGAACAGTACTTTCTAGAGGCGTGCATCTTGGTTCCCCTGTCTACAGGAGAGCCAAGCGGTAGCGTCATTTTGCTAATAGGGCTGAGGTATAATAATATAGTGTCACAGTCTGGTCAAACCAGAAAGGTCACATCTTTCCTAGAGGCATGCCAATCAAAACTTGAAGGAGTAAGAATCTTCGTGCTGTGGTGTACATTGTCTTTGGCGCTCCTACCCAGGTTCTACATTTTACGATTTTGTTGGCTTGTTGTGTTTACCGGAGCTCTTATTTCTCTCTTGCTTCCCCTTTGAGGTGTAGTCCTTTCTCTGACAGGCACATTTACTAGAAAGTAAGAAAGGTAACAAAAGAATGAATGGATAAAAGCAAGTGCTCTACCAGATGAAACACCGTTCTGGCTCAGCAAGGCCATGGTTCTGCTTTCCAAAGACTAGTTCTTAGACTAGCTGCATGAGAGTCACTTGGAGAACTTAAGTAAAAATAATCAAAGCTTTCTGGATCCACACCTACTGAATCACCGTCTCTGGGGTGAAAGCGAGGAAGTGTGTGTGTTTTTAAAATGCAGCCAGGGTTGGGAACCTGTGACTGTGCAGAAGTGTCTGGGAGGACTGGAGCATTTCTAGTGGATCAACTCTCCATGGCCAAATCTAGTGGATTTACTCTCCAGTGAGTAAAGCTTCTCACTCTGAGCAGAGGTTGGGTGCCATGGCATGGAGTGGTCCAAGTTAAAGACAGTACTCCTTTCTCCAGACCTCTGGTTTAAGAAGCACAGGTGCTCATGTGAGCACAAGTTCAAATATGCTTATCAAACTGTACTTTCAAGCATTTGGTTTTAATGGGTGTCTGAGATTTTAGAAACTGAAGATTGAGGATTGGGAAGGTGTTTTAAATGCCCAAGTATGGTCAGGCCTTGCTTAACGACAGAGATATCTTCTGAGAAGTGCATTGTTAGGCGATTTCATCATTGTGCAAACATCATAGAGTGTACTTACACAAACATAGATGGTATAGCCTATTACACACCTAGGCTACATGGTATTAATCTTATGAGACCAGTGTCATATATGCTGTGCGTCATTGACCAAAACATCATTATGTGGTGCATGACTGTAATAGTACTTGCTTCTATTCAATTGGGTCAACTTCCTTTTTGCCCTCAGTTGTTTGTTTGTTTGTTTCTTTCTGTAAGTTTCTGGTTCATCTATTTGGAATTTGATTCTTAATAGGATGCATGCAGAATTGCACTGAAAAGAAAATGTTCCTGTTCAGATTAAAAATTAGCAGAATTCATTCTTTTACCTCTCCTACGTCTGGCTCTACAAACCACAACTGATTTGGGTGCAAGACCATAAAATTAGCTTCAGAAGGTTCTCTAGAGTATATCCTGATGGCAGATAAAAAAGCGACATATTTCTGCTTCTTACCTCATGGCTTGCCTATGTGATGATAGGTGGTAATTTGATGGACCCAATTTTGCCAGCTAGGCTGGGGCTAGTCTTCACACAGCATTTATGCTACCACCTTTAAGCATGAGGCAGACGTGTTCTATCAATCATAACATCCTTTTGCATTGGACCTTGATGCGGCCTCAGAATCCTCTGAAGAGTGATTCAAGGCAGTACTACCAACTGACCACACAAAATGATCTGTAGTGGTATAGTGGAAAAAGTGGGGAGAAGAACATAAAAGACTTCATCTCTGACCTCGAGCAGCCCACTTCCTCTCTCAGGGTTTTGGGTTCCTCACATATGAAGTGAAACAGCTAGTTCCTTTGCAGTATGTTTTCTCTTTGAGTTCTCACTAGTATATGGCTTTGTTGTTCCAGTAGTTAGGGGCATTAGTTAATGGTTACTGTGCAGTAGTTTTTACAAATGTAAGCCAGCTCATTCCATACCTGGTTTTGCTTTTTCATTTTAATACTAGATGATCTCTAAGATCTGTTTCAGTTTTAAAAGAGTGACACCTGTGGCCTTATATATTTACTGTTGTGATATTATAGCTTAGGCTTCTGTAGTGTAAAATAAATTTGGAGATGAGTGGAAATTTAAGTGAAACTCAGAATTGGATACCTAGAGGCAATGATTTCTCCCTGTGAAAAGGAATTCTTTTACTCTGAACCTCTCTTTCTCTTAGACCTTTTCAATTTTCTAAAATCCAAAATATCTAATGTCCTACATTTTGATTGGGTCGGCACATTTTCTCTTACATTCAGCTCTTACATTGTTAACCAACTTCCAGATTGAAACTTCCAGGCTGGAAGGTAACAAAGTACACAAAAGTATGGAAATCCAAAGTTGGCCCAATAATTTATCCAAGAATTCCTCCTGCCTTAATTAACCATTGACCCTAGGGCGCTCTTCTCTCTACAGTGGCCCCAAACCCACCCAATGCTTTGTTTGAATGAAGTACTTTGTTGAGTTGGGTCTCTTCAACCAGATAGCCAGTTCCCATAGTGGTGGGCAGCAGGGTAGTTTCACAGTCCACAGGTCTGTTTTGACAACACGGAGTAGAGACAAAGCACTTACTGGCAGAGTAGTGTCTTTTTTTTTTTTTTTTTTGGTCCTAGAAATGATCAATTTAAAGGCAAAAACAAACCAATTAGTATACTAAACCTTTTCCCATCAGCTTCTATTATGCATGATGACGCTGATCTTAAACTGCTAATCCCTTAAAGTTCTCTCTTTAAATCTAAAGGAGCCATGAATAATCCTTTTTTTAAAGATGTAATGCGTGAGTAAAGTGCTGTGCTCTTTGAGGGTGTTATTCAAAATACAAAGGTGTTATTCATAATACCTCTTTTACTGTAGAAAATGCATGCTTGCTAACTTGGGCTTCAGCTGTTGTTAAAAGAAAATCTGCAGATAGAGCAAAAGGGCAAAAGGGTGACATCTGGCATAACAGACTTTCCAAGATGGTTTTGGCATAAAGCCTGCATTAAACAGCAGAAGCAGGAAAAAAAAAATCTATTGAAATAAAAAGAAAAAAATGAGGACAATGCAATATTGACTTCTAATCTTTAGCAAAGCTGTTTAAAATCAGTGTCACCATTTTGTTGTTGTTATGACCTGAAATGGGCCATCACCTCTAATATTGGCTCTGATCGACAGGAAAATGACTGTGTGAAATTTTCTTAAGTAGAGAAGGCTGAATCTTTTCATAAATTCTCAGCCACTCTACACTTGACTTCACCTTTTCACCTGGGTGAGTAATACACAGAAATATCGACATTATTACAGGATCTCCTCCACTTGACTTGTTTGGATACTTGCTAAACGTAATACATCAAGTGCTGCTTGAAGTAATAAAGAATATATTTCATCTTCAAACCAACAGTGGCATGGAAATTATGACCCCTGTAGCTTGAAAAGAAAATAATAACTGCTTGATACAAACGAGGGACAGATTAGGATGAACTTTCTAAATCATGTAATTACTCAAGACACTAAAAGGTAAGAATCATTGAAGAGAATTACCTTTGCAGGAAGCAGGTTTAAGACTAGCAATTTCATAGGTTCCCATTTTTATTAAACTATATTATCTTGCCTGCATCATCTCGGCTTGAAGCTGAGTAGGTAAGTGAGAGGGAGGCATGAGCACAGCTATCAATTCTAGATGATCAATAGCTTATTGTTTAACAGCTCCAACTCAGTGCTTCTGAGTGACTGAGTCTTTTGGTTAGTTCTGATCTGAGCAGTCTTGAACAGTTTGTGCCTGTTGCTTTGATAGCATGCACATCTGTGAGGTGACCAAGCGATGGCAACAATTCTGTTAAAAATCAGCCTTTATGTTTGGCCTTGGACCCCATTCAATTACACTGGAGCTTGAACTTTACTGATGTAAAGGGCTTATGCATTCACCCTAGTTTCTCACATGGAGATAAAAGTGAGAATATTATCCACGGTATGACCTTGATCTGCACATGACTAGGTCTCAGTGGGAGTTTGGCATGTGAATTGGGGACACAATATGGCCTTTGAGAGTTGTTTATAAATAGAACCTGTGTTGCCTTACATGATTTATAAAGCCATGATTCCAGAGATTGAGCAATATTTGCTGGTTGAGAGAGTAAACTACAGTAACAAATAACAGTATGCTACTTTTGTACACCAGCTATATAAAAACCTTTCCAGGGTAGAGTTCCTTAGACCAGACATTGAATTACATGAATTTTTGTTTCTAATTTCTCATTAACTCTAATGCTAAAAATCTAGGTTATTTGATTTTAAGTCAAGAAGAATTACAAATGAAAGGAGACTGAGGAGAAACTGTTAAATGAAAGGAGAGTGAGAGCCTGAGAGTTCCCTTTAGAGGGGATATTTCTTGAACATTAATAAGAAATTTAATTCTCCTGAGTGTCAAATTGACCTAAAGATAGAGAACCATGGATTTAATTTTTTTCTCTCTTGTTTAAAGAGTGGTTACTCCTTTTATTAGTTATCTAGTGTTCTGGGTCCTTCTCTCTACTCAATCAGACTGGCTTTGGATATACAAAGAGTAGATCCAAAATGGAAAAGAATCAGTCTGGCATGGATGGTGTGAATATTTAGAGGAGGAAGTAGAGGAGTGTCTGAGGGCACAGGCTCTGAAATCAGATTGTGTTTCTCATCCTAATTCTCCCACTTACTATTTCTTTGAGTTATGTCCAAGTATTCTTCTTTGCAGCATGGGCTAATATGAAAGGATATGGTAGATTGGTACTCAAAAATCACTCTACCTTCTTCCTGGTCTGCCTTCCTCTCTGTAGTGGAGAAAATTGAAACTGTATTTCTGAGCTTGTTTGCTTTTCCCCATGGAGGATTAACTTTTATAGGAATTGTTCTTCTACCATAAGCAACTCGAAAGATGTAAAAGATTCTTTAAAGCAAGTGTTTTGAAAAAATTGGACAATAAGCACTGCAAGACTGTGATCCTTGAGAGAAGGGAAACAAATGAAGTAAGCCTGCAGTTTCCCCAGTTTACTGCCTGAGAACATTTTCCAGGTCACAGCGTGGGGAAGGGAAACCAAAGAAAACCTAGTGGTCTTGCTGAATTGAGGAGATAGACATTAAGGTCCAGGGAAACCAAGGTGGCTATAATTTGTAAGACCAAATGTTAGAAAGGAGAAAGCTATATAGAGAGAGAACTCCAGAGATTTACAGAGGGGTCCCATTAAGTCTTTGAATATTGATTTGTATAAACATGAGGTGAAATTTCATGAGGCTGGGGAAAAAAAATACTAGAAGTCAGTAGGCCAAATAATTCCAAATAAGGAGCACATAAGGCTAGGAATACATCACATTCCTTCCAGTCAGTATGGCTAAACTTTATAACACATGAGCCTCTGAATAGAGTCCTTAGAAAGATCATACTGTCGTAGTGGAGACATATTATCCCAGAGGGAATACTGCTCTGTGTATGCCAGGGAAAAAAAAATAAAAGAAACTGAAAGCCACAAAAGGATCAAACTGAACTGAAAGTCACTTTACTGTAGGCCAGAATAAAGTTAGACATTTTTAAAAGAATACAATAATGTCCAGCACTCATTATCTTTAAATTCACAATGTCTGGCATCAATGAAAAAATTCTTTGGCATATAAGCAGTAGGAAAACATTATCTGTGACCAAGAGGAAAATCAATAGAAAAAGATACAGAAGTGAGAGAGATGATGGAATTGATAGAAAATGACCAAAACCAGCTATTATGAATCTTGTAAATTTGCTCAAGAATGTAAAACAAAAAAAAATGAACATTAGGAAGAGAGAAAGGGTAAGTATGAAAAAGACCCAAGTAGAACTTAAGCAATGAAAATACAATATCTGAAATGAAAAACTACACTGGAGAGGATTAATAACAAGTGAGACAAGGCAGAAGAAATGGTCAGTGAACTGGAAGACGTAGCACTAGAGATGATGGAAAACAAAAAGTGAAAAAAGATTGAACAAAATTTAAGAGTATCAGCAACCTGTGGGACAATACCAACATGTCTAACATATATTTAATTTGAGTCCTAGAAGGAAAGGAAGATGGTGGGGTAGGAATAGGGAAAAGGACAGAAATATTTGAAGGAAATATTGGCCAAAATTTTTCCAAATTGATGAAAACTTAAACCTATGCATACAAGAAGCTCAAAGAACCCCAAGCCAAATAAAAATAGAGAAAGCTACACCAAGCACAACATAATTAAATTTTCAAAGAAATGTGATAATGAGAAAATCTTAAAGCTTCCAAAGAAAAGACACAAAATATCATTCAAAAATGAATGCAAAATAAAGGTATTTTTCAAACAACTGAAAGATAAGAGAATTTTTGCCAGTAGATCTAATCTACAATGAATGTTCAAGGAATTTCTTCAGGAAGCAGATGATTGCTACAAGGTAAAATTTGCATGTATATAAATAAATGAAAATCAACAGAAAAAGTGAATATGCAGATAAATACAAAATGCATTTTTATCTCATTTAGAAAGACTCTTAAAAGCAAACTACTAACAATGTATTGTGGGGTTTATAAAATGTAAAAGTAAAATGTATGAAAGCAGCAGCATGAAGGATGAGTGAGAAGAAATAGAAGTATACTGCTATAAATGGTATAAACTATATTGAAGTTATTTTTGAAGGGAGATTGTGATAACATAAAGGTAAATTTTAGAGCAGCCTCTAAAAAACAGCAATATATATAGAACATAAGCCATTCTTCTCTCTTCTTTCTCAGAAATTTATATGACAAGTAAACAAAAGTATGTTAGGATATTGCTTATGGATTGAATGTTTGTGTCTCCCCTCAGTTCATCTGTTGAAGCCCTAATCTCCAAGGTGGTGGTATTTGGAGGTGGAGCCTTTGGAAGGTAATTAGAGACAGAGTAGTTTTGAGGAAGGTCCCTCATGATGGAATAAATGCCCTTAAAAAAGAGAACAGAACCTCAGAGAGTTCAAGGGGCACAAGAAGTCTCTCTCCACTCATAACCACCAAAGGCCCTGTGAGCCTGTGGCAAGGTGATGGCCATCTACAAGCCAGGAAGAGGTCCCTCACCAAGAAATAAATGTGCTGGCACATTGATTTTAGACTTCCCAGCCTCCAGAACTGTGAGAAATAAATGTTTGTAGTTTAAACCATCCAATCAATGATATTTTGTGATAGTAGCCTGAGCCAACTAAGACAGCAATGCTGGGTCTTCTGATCCATGACCTTATTATTGCCCTCCATTTTTTTAGATGTTTTTTAGTTTTCCTTGAAATGTTTTTTAATTTTTCTGTAAAGAGCACACAGGTTTTGCAAATGTTTTGTTAAAATTTCCCTAAGTATTTTGTATTTTTAGATAACAGTGTAATGCTATTTTAAAAAAATTAATCATTGCCAAGATGTCTGTAAAAATACTATTGATTTTTGTATATTTGTCATAACTTTTGGTCTTATAGTTATTTCGTAAATATTAGTTCTAGTAGCTTATTTTGTAAATTTATTGGATTTTATTTTAGTCAATCATTTATCTTCTATTAAAGTCAGTTTTATTTTTTTCTTATGAATTTCTATAACCTCTCTTTTTCTTGGCTTATTGGCCTGTCTATATCTCAAGCACAGTATTGAAGAGAAGTGGTCAGAGTAGACATCCTTGCCTTGTTCCCAATCTTAGAACTTAAGGGGTAAATCATGCAATATTTCACCATTAATATGACATTAGGAATAGATTTTTCATTATATTTATTATCAGATTGAGAAAATTCTCCTCTAAGTTTTCTGAGTGTTTTTATCATGAATAAGCATGAATTTGCAAAAGGATTTTTCTACATCTACAGAGATGTTCATATAGTTTTTTTTACAGTCATTTATTATGATTTACACTGATTTATTTAAACCAACCTTAATTACTGGGATTCTCCCAACTTGGTCATGTATATTATATATTGTATACATTTAATAACTTAGTAGATTCAATCTACTAATATTTTCTCAACAACTTTTAGATCTATATTCATGAGGGATATTTGTCCATTGTTTTCTTTTCTTGCCATGTTTTTGTCTTATTTTGTTATCAGGATAATGGATATATCCCCTGGATAATGTCTATATATTAGAACATATGCTGACTTATAAAATCCTTCATTTTTTTTGGAGGAAGATTAGCCCTGAGCTAACATCTGCTGCCAACTCTCCTCCTTTTGCTGAGGAAGACTGGCCCTGAGCTAACATCCATGCCATCTTCCTCTGCTTTATATGTGGGATGCCTGCCACAGCATGGCTTGACAAGCAGTGCATAGATCTGCACCTGGGATCTAAAGCGGCAAATCCTAGGCCACCAAAGTGGAACGTGCAAACTTAACTGCTGCACCACTGGGCCAGGCCCTATAAAATTCTTTATGAAGTATTGTTCTCTTCTTTTATTCTTTGTAAAACTTTGTATAGGATTGGTATTATTTCTTCCTTAAATGTTTAGTAGAAATCACCAGTGAAGTAATCCAAGGCTGGAATTTTCTTTGTTCAGATATTCCTAGCTAGCCCTCAACTCAAAGCCAGCGAGGAAATGGAATCTTTAGTCCTACAATATGAGATATTGAATACTTTCAACAACCTGCAAGCAGGAAATTATATTTTTCTCCTAGAACTTCCATAAGGAAAGACAGTCATGTGGAGACCTTGATTTTAGCCCAGGTGAGACCTATGTTAGACTTACAACCTACTGAGCTATAAGATAATCAACTTGTGTTGTTTTAAGCCACTTGTTACAAGAGCAATAAAAAACGAATATACCAATATTATAAAAAGAACATGTTTGAAAGACTGACACTATCTGACTTCAAGTCTTACTATGAAACAAGGATAATCAATATAGTATGGTATTGGCATACAGACAATATATAGATCAATGGTTCTCAAAAGTTTTTGTGTCATGATTCCTTTATAATCTTAAAAATTAAAGAAGATCCTAAAGTGATTTTTGCCTATATAAGCTATATCTGTTGATATTCACCATGTATTTTCATTATATTTAATGTAAAAATTTAAAATTAAGAAATTTAAAAATTATGTATTTGAACTATTTATTTTAAATAGTCTAAAATAATTATAATAATCAAATTACTGAAAAACATATTCTTGATGGAAAATAGCTATAAGTTCCCAAGCCCCTCAAAAATTAGAAGAGTGGCATTATTTTTGATTTTTGAAAATCTTTTTAATGTCTGGCTTATTAAAAGACAGCTATATTTTTATTTCTGTTGCTGCATTCAATTTGTTGCAATATCGCATAATGTGCCCTCTGGAAACCTCCACTGGAAATTTATGAGAGAATAAAAGTGAAAAGATAAAGGGCTTAGGTTTATGAAAATTTGACTTCAGGGATCCTTGAAAGCATCTCTGGGACCCAGACCACATTTTGAGAATCACTGATATAGATCAATGGAATAGAAGTCAAGAAATAGACCTTTAAATATATATTCATTTGATTTTGAGGAGAAGTAAAAAGGCAATTCAATGGAAAAAGGATAATCTTTTCAACAAATGGTGTGGAACAATTGGGCAGGCATACTTAGAAAAATGAACCTTGTTCTTCCCTCACACCACATACAAAAATAAACTAAAAATAGATCATAAACTTAAACACAGGAGTTAAAACTATAAACCTTCTAGATAAAAACAACGATAAAATTCTTTGTGACCTTGGGTTAGGCTAAGATCTTTTAGATAGCACTCAGAAAAAAAGCTGAAATCATAAAAGAAAAGAAAGAGATAAATAAGACATCATTAAAGCTTTTGCTCATTGAAAGAAATTGAAAAGATAAGCCACTGACTGTAGGAAAATATTTGTCAATTATTTCTATAACAAAATACTTTCATCCAGAATATGTAGTCAATTCTTGTGGCCTAATACTAAGAAGACAAATAACATAATTTAAAAAATGAACTTTTGGAGAGTGATGTCAGCATCATGGCAGAGAAAGCTTTTCCCTTAGAGTCTCCCCTCTAAGATACAATTAAAAGGACATTCATAAACCAACAGAGGACACTCACACAACACAAAAGACATCTGAGCAATCCACACAGCCACATGTATGAAGGTGGAGATGCTAGACCCACCCAGGAGGAAGTAGAAGGAGTTAAGAGAATATCCTCCTCCTCCCCAGCAGCTACCCAGGGTGCAGGACCATGCACATCTATGAGAAAAGAGGGAGGAGGGGCAGCTCTCCACAGGAACACCTTTGCTCTTCAAGTTCCCTCATGGCCTATGGGAAAGCTCCACACAGAAGAGGCTAAGATGTTACAGGGGTGTCTTCATCAAGTCACTTCCCTAAGAGAACAGATAGTGAGGGAAGAGCAAGAATGCCCCTGGGATCGTGCATGTGAAGGAAATCATCCCTCCCCAAGCCTGGCTCTTCAGCTCAGCTGGTTATCCAGGGTGTCCTGGCATATGTTAGAAAAGCAGCAGCTGCAAAAGAGCAAGATGGCAATTACAAACGGGCCCTGTCAGCAGAGATTCCAAAGGACAGGCACAGATTCCAGGGATCAAGATGGGCTCAGACTACACAGGTCCTGACCACCACCCCAGTGGGGGCTGGTGGAATCTGAGACCAGATACTATGACTATGTGAAGGCACAAATTCACACCATCAAACAGAGTGAAGAAATATATTAATACTCCAGACTTGAAGGAAAATGACAAGCAACCAGAAATCAATCCTGAAGGCACATAAATTTACAATCTGACAGATAATTGAAAATAGCTATCATAAAAAAAGCTCAATGAGTTACAAGAAAATTCAGATAGCTCAATGAAATTAGGAATAAAATTAATGAACAGAGGGAATTCTTCACAAAAGACATTGCAACTATAAAGAAAAAAACAATCAGAAATGTTGGAGATGGAAAACACAAAGAATGAGGTAAAGAAAAGGCTGGATTTCTTGAATAACAGAGCTGATGTTATGGAGGACAAAATTAGCAATCTGGAGGACAGAAATATAGAAATGCTTCAGGTGGAGGAGAAAACAGAACTAAAATTAAAGAGAAATGAAGAAATTCTCTGAGAAATATCTGACTCAATTAGGAAATGCAGCATAACGATTATAGGTATTTCAGAGGGACAGTGGAGGAGGAAGCATGATCAAAGAAATAATAGCCGAGAACTTCACAAACCTGGGGAAAGAGATGGAAATACAAGTGAAAGAAGCTAATAGAACTCCTTACTATATCAATGTAAAAAGATCTTCTCCAAGGCATATGGTAGTAAACTGGCAAGAGACAATGACAAAGAAAAAATATTAAGGACAGAAAAGCAGAAGAAAACAACTTACAAGGCAACTCCTATCAGGCTTTCAGTGGATTTCTCAGCAGAAACTTTACCGGCTAGGAGAGAGTGGAATGATATCTTCAAAATTCTGAAAGACAAAACCTTTCAGCCAGGAATACTCTATCAAGCAAAAATATCCATCAGATATGATGGAAAAATAAAAATTTTCCCAGATAAACAAAAGCTAAGGCAGTCTATTGCCATAAGACCTCGCTACAAGAAATGATTAAGAAGGCCCTCATATCTGAAAAAAAAAAAAAAAAAGGATCTTCAAAGCCTTGAGCAAGGACATAAATAGGCAGACAAAATCAGAAAATTGCAGCTGTCTATCAGAACAAGTTAGCAAACAGTTATAACATTAAAGATAAAGGGAAGGAAAACATCAGAAATAACTATAATCTTGTCATTTTAACCACAAACTCAGACCACAAGATGTAATAAGTTGTGATGACAATAACTTAGGAGGGGAAGAGGAAAGGGATGGAACCTTCTTAGACTAAGGAAATAAGAGGCTATCAGAAAAGGGACTATCTCAACTATGAAATTTTTTATACAAACCTCATGGTAACTGCTAAACAAATAATCAGAACAGAGACAGAAATGATAAATAATGAGAAAACCATCATAGGGAACTATAAAACTGAATGGTAGTCCAAAATACATTGGATGAGAGACAAGGGAAATACATAACAACTGGAAAACAAGTGATAAGATGGCAGCATTAAGCCCTCATATGTCAATAATCACTCTAAATGTAAATGGATTGAATTCTCCAATAAAAAGAGACAGAGTGGCTGGATGGATTAAAAAACAATACCCAACAATATGCTGCCTCCAGTAAACACATCTCACCTTTAAAGACAAATACAGGCTCAGAGGGAAGGGATGGAAGACTATACTCTAAGCTAACGGCAAAAGAAGAAAGCAGGTGATGCCATACTTATCTCAGACAAAGTAGACTTCAAGATAAAACAGGCAATGAGAGACAAAGAGAGGCAATATATAACGATAAAAGAGACACTCCACCTAGAAGACATAACACTTAGAAATATATATGTGCCCAACACAGGAGCACAAAAGTACATAAAGCAACTGTTAACAAGCCCAAAAGGAGATATTAACAAGAACACAATAATAGTAGAGGACTT
Organism: Equus asinus; assembly: GCF_041296235.1. Classification (NCBI taxonomy): domain Eukaryota; kingdom Metazoa; phylum Chordata; class Mammalia; order Perissodactyla; family Equidae; genus Equus; species Equus asinus. Next base: position 168,123,683 of record NC_091790.1, read on the forward strand.
TAACACCCCACTTATATCAATGGATAGATCATCCAGACAGAAAGTCAAAAAGGCAATAGTAGAGTTAAATAAAAAATTAGACCAGATGGACTTAATAGTTGTATATAGAATGCTCCATCCAGAAACAGCAGAATACACATTCTTCTCAAGTGCACATGGAACATTCTCAAGGATAGACCATATGCTGGGAAACAAGGCAAGCCTTAGTAAATTTAAGAAGATTGAAATCATATCAAGCAAGCTTTCCAAACATAATGCCTTGAAACTAGAAATCAACTACAAGAAAAAAGCTGGGAAAGTGATAAGTATGTGGAGACTGAAAAACGTGCTACTGAACAATCAATGGATCATTGAAGAAATTAAAGGAGAAATAATCCAAAAAAATCTGGAGAAAAGTCAAAACGAAAACAGACCATACCAACTCATATGGGATGCAGTAAAAGCAGTCCTAAGAGGGAAATTCATGGCAATACAGGCCCACCTTAACAAACAAGAAAAATCTCAAATACTCAATCTTAAAGTACACCTAAAAGAATTAGAAAGAGAAGAACAAACAAAACCCAAAGTCAGCAGAAGGGGGAACATCATAAAAATTAGAGCAGAAATAAATGAAATTGAAACTAAAAAAATAGTAGAAAGGATCAATGAAACCAAGAGATGGTTCTTTGAGAAGATAAACAAAATTGGCAAGTCCTTAGCAAGACTCACTAAGAAAAATAAGAGAGAAGGTTGACATAAGTAAAATTAGAACTGAAAGAGGAGAAATTGCAATGGATACCACAGAAATACAAAACATCATAAGAGAATACTATGAAAAACTATATGCCATATGACCCAGCCATCCCACTACTGGGTATCTATCCTAAGAACCTGAAATCAGCAATTCCAAAAGTTCCATGCACCCCTATGTTCATCACAGCATTACTCACAATAGCCAAGTCATGGAACCAACCGAAGTGCCCAGCAACTGATGATTGGATAAAGAAGATGTGGTATATATATATACAATGGAATACTACTCAGCCATAAAAAAGGACACAGTCATCCCATTCACAACAACATGGATAGACCTTGAGAGTATTATGTTGAGTGAAATAAGCCAGACAGAGAAAGATCAATTCTGTATGACTCCACTCATAGGTGGTAGTTAACATATGGACAAAGAGAACTGATCGGTGGTTGCCAGGGGAAAGGTGGGTGGGGGGAGGGCACTAGGGGTGAAGTGGTGTACCTACAACATGACTAATAATGATGTACAACTGTAATTTCACAAAGATGTTAACTTTCATAACCTTAATAAAAAAAAAACTATATGCCAACAAATTGGACAGTCTAGAAGAAATGGATAAATTCTTAGACTCATAAAACCTCCCAAAACTGAATCAAGAAGAAATAGAGAATCTGAATAGACCAATCACAAACAAAGAGATTGAAACTGTAATCAAAAACCTCCCAAAAAATAAAACCTAGGACCAGGTGGCTTCTCTGGAGAATTCTTCCAAATGTTCAAAGAAGATTTAATACCTATCCGCTCAAACTATTCCAAAAAGGTGAAGATGGAACACTTCCTAACACATTTTATGAGGCTAACATCACCCTGATCCCAAAGCAAGACAAGGAAAACACAAAGAAGGAAAATTACCGACCAATATCGCAGATGAAGATTGATGAAAAAATCCTCAACAAAATATTGGCAAACCAAATACAGCAACACATTAAAGTGATCATATACTACGATTAAGTGGAATTTATACCAGGGATGCAGGGATAGTTCAACATCTGCAAATCAATCAATGTGATACATCACATTAACAAAATGAGGAATAAAAATCACATGATCATCTCAACAGATGCAGAGAAAGGATTTGATAAGATCCAACATCCATTTATGATAAAAACTCTCAATAAAATAGGTATGGAAGGAAAGTACCTCAACACAATAAAGGCCGTATAGGACAAACTCACAGCCAACATCATACTCAATGGGGAAAAACTGAAAGCCATCTCTCTGAGAAGATACGGGTGCCCACTCTCACCACTCTTATTCAACATACTACTGGGGGTTTTGGCCAGAAAAATTAGACAAGAAAAAGAAATAAAAGGAATCCAAATAGGCAATGAAGAAGTGAAACTTTCACTGTTTGCAGATGACATGGTTTTGTATAGAGAAAACTCTAAAGATTCCATCAGAAAACAATTAGAAATAATCAACAACTACAGCAAAGTTGCAAGGTACAAAATCAACTTACAAAAATCAGTTCCATTTCTATACTCTAATAACTAACTAATAGAAAGAGAACTCAAGAATACAATCCCTTGGGGCTGGGCCCAAGGCTGAGTGGTTGGTTGTGCACTCTACTTCAGCAGCCCAGGGTTTCGCCAGTTCGGATCCTGGGTGCAGACACAGCACCACTCATCAAATGATGCTGAGGCAGCATCCCACCTAGCACAGACAGAAGGACCTTCAACTAGAATATACAACAGTGTACTAGGGGGCTTTGGGGAGAAGAAGAAGAAGAAAAAAAAAAAAGAAGAAGATTGACAACACATGTTAGCTCAGGTGACCATCCTTATGGGGAAAAAAGAATACAATCCCATTTACAATCACAACATGAATAATAAAACATCTAGGAATAAATTTAACCAAGGAGGTGAAAGACCTACACAATGAAAACTATAAGACATTATTGAAAGAAATTGATGATGACATAAAGAATGGAAAGATATTCCATGCACCTGGGTTGGAAGAATAAATATACTTAAAACGTCCATACTACCTAAAGCAATCTACAAATTCAATGCAATCCCAATCAGAATCCCAGTGACATTCTTCATGGAAATAGAACAAAGAATCCTAAAACTCATATGGGGCAACAAAGGACCCCAAATAGCTAAAAAAATCCTGAGGAAAAAGAGCAAAGCTGGAGGCATCACAATCCCTGACTTCAAAATATACTACAAAGCTATAGTAATCAAAACAGTATGGCACTGGCACAAAAACAGACACACAGATCAATGGAACTGAATTGAAAGCCCAGAAACAAAACCACACATCTACAGACAGGTAATCTTTGGCAAAGGAGCTAAGAACATACAATGGAGAAAGGAAAGTCTCTTCAAAAATGGTATTGGGAAAACTGGACACCACATGCATGCCGGGGTCCCGCCCCGGCAGAGTCCAGGTTCCTGAGGGATGGACGGCGTCGGCGCGATGAGTGAGGGGGAAATAAAGGGGACGTGAGACTTGGGTTGGTGTTAGCAAGTCCGACTTTACTGTGCACAAGTGTCGTTTATATATTTTTCAGGATTAGTACAGAAATAGTTCTACAAATATTCTCAGAGAGATAAGGAAGTAAAAAACGAGCACAAGAATATTTATTAGCATTCCATTCTATAGAGCATAAGGTTAATGATCGTCTTCTCCGCAATTAACTAGTGTTTGTTGTCTCTAAGCTAAAGGAGATAGGTACCTAGGCGTCTGTTGTAATTCATGGTAAAGTTAAATCAAAGAGAGAAGGTCCAGGCCTCCTGACAGGACAGCAGTCTGTCTGGTTACATCCTGGTGGAGCCATCCCTGCCTCCCTCAATCATTTACGCCATTGGTGTAGATGGTTAATGGGAACAAAAGGCGACTCCAGGGTGTCTTATCCCCAGGGCTATCTGCATTCTCAGCGGGCAGTTAAACATCTTTACTTTTGCGCGCCCTTTAGGGGGTGGAAGCATTCCTTTGTCTTTTAGATTGTAGAGCTAACAGTCCCTTAAGTACACTGCCGGAGAAAGTATCATATTGTTAGTAAAGTAAAGGGCTGAAAAGCAAAGCTAAACTATATATCTTCAAGAATAAAAAACAGAAATAGGTATAGACATAACCTTGATAGAAAGCATGCATATAATCCAGAAAATATCAGGGGTGTCAGCCGGCCATTCTTCACCGAGGGGCATCCCTGCACCCCTCGGCCCTTCTACTCATCAATTATTTATTATTTATTGCTTTTAGGAGAAAACCTCTATAACATTTTAACAGAAAGCTGAAGGTCAAGAATAATATATAGATACTTCTTGATCATCCAATTAACCAGCAAACTTAGAAGGATGATGCATATATATATTTAGACAAAGAACTGGAGGGAGAAGGAAACATTAACCAGACGGAGGCCATAAACCTAATTCGACATCTTATCTGGGCAGGATTCCTTTCTGCTTGTCTCAAATGGGACTGTGTGCTCCTCCAATAATTAACTGAAAAATATCTTGAAAGTTACCTGCAGGTGGTCACATTCTCTTACTATATCTAATTTTCCCAGGAGGTAGTGCCTCCCAAGCAGCCACCCAAAGAAGTGAAAACTGGAGGTTAAGAAAGGAAAAGGAATGAAGGGCAATTAGAAGCAGCACAGGTTTCAGAACTATGTGAGCGGCTGGCCGGTTATTCTTCACCAAGGGGCGACCCTGCACCCCTCGGCGTTAATCGGCTGGACCCTGTCAAACAGCCGATCAAATGATGTAGCCACGGCTCCCAGCACATGCAAAAGAATGAAAGGAGAACGTTATCTTTCGCTATACACAAATTAATTCAAAATGGATCAAAGACTTGAAAGTAAGACCTGAAAGCATAAAATTCCTTGAAGAAAATATAGGCAGTACACTCTTTTTCACTGGTCTTAGAAGGATCTTTTCAAATACTATGTCTACTTGCTCAAGGGAAGCAAAAGAAAAAATAAACAAATGGGACTTCATCAGACTAGAGAACTTCTTCAAAGGAAAGGAAACCAGGAACAAAACAAAAAGACAGCCCACCAACTGGGAGAAAATATTTGCAAATTATATATCTGATGGGGGGTTAATCTCCAAAATATTTAAAGAACTCATACAATGCAACAACAAAAATCAAACAACCCAATTAAAAATGAGCAGAGGATATGAACAGAGATTTTTCCAAAGAAGATATAGACATGGCCAATAGGCACGTGAAAAGATGTTCGACATCACCAATCATCAGGGAAATGTAAGTCAAAACTACAGTAAGATCTTACCTTACATCCATTAGAATGACTATAATCATCAAGACAAAAAATAACAAATGTTGGAGAGGATGTGGAGGAAAGGGAACCCTCATACATTGCTGGTGGGAATGCAAACTGCTGCAGCCACTATGGAAAACAGTATGGAGATTTCTCAAAAAATTAAAAATATGAATACCGTACAACCCAGCTATCCCACTACAGGGTATTTATCCAAAGAATTTGAAATCAAGAATTCAAAGAGACTTATGCACCCCTATGTTCATTGCAGCATTATTCACAATGGCCAAGACCTGGAAGCAATGCAAGTGCCCATTGACTGAGGAATGGATAAAGAAGATGTGGTATGTATATATACAATGGAATACTACTGAGTCATGAAAAAGACAAAATCATCCTATTCGAAACAACATGGATGGACCTTGAAAGCATTATCTTAAGGAAAATAAGCCAGACAGAAAAAGACAAACATTGTATGACTTCACTCATATGTGGAAGATAAACTAACACATGGACAAAGAGAATAAATTAGTAGTTACTAGAGGGGAAGGGGATTCGGGTGGGGGTGGGCATAAGGGGTAAAAGGGCACATTTATATGGTAACTGACAAATAATAATGTACAACTGAAATTTTACAATGTTATAAACTATTATGACCTCACAAATTTTTAAAAACTGAATGTAACATTTAAACAGAAACATCACATAAAAAGATATGTGAGTGACATATGAAAAATGTTCATGATCATTAGTCATTAAAACGATGCAAATTAAACTACAACATAACATAACACACACATTAGACTAGGTAGGAAAAGAATTACAATATCAAGCACTGGTGAGGATGTAGAGCATCTGCAACTCTCATATGTAGCTGTTAGGAATGCAAAATGGTGTGATCATTTTGGAAAATGGCTGAAAAATTTCTAATAAAGGTAAACATACAAATATATACCATACGACCCAACAAAGCCATTTCTAGGGATTTACTTGAGAAATGAATACATATTCACAGACTTGTAAGTGAATATTCATAGCACTTTATTCATAGGAGCCTCAAACTATAAACAACCTAAATGATCATTTAGGTTTATGAATAAATTATGTTATATCCACATGATGGAATATTACTCAGCAATAAAAAGAAACAAGCTACCACTGATTTATGAAACAATGTGTAAACTCAAAGGCTTATATTAAGTGAAAAAGCCAGACACAAAAGAGAGTGTAGCATATGATTCCATGTATGTGAAATTCTCAGAAAGGCAAAGCTATAATGGTAGAAAGTCGATCCATGGTTGTCTGGGACCTGTGGTGGCAGACAATGGTTGACCGGGAAAGGACACCAGTGAACATTTTGGGGTGGTGGGAATGTTCCATGTCTTAATTGTGGTGGTAGTTATATAACTATATAATATCTCAAAACTCATTGAACTCTACGCTTACAATGGGAGAATTTTATTTTATGTAAACTACATGCCCTTAAAGCCAACTGCAAAAGTCTACCTCTCCCAGTCTTACTTTGAGCCAGGGCTCTGGATATAAGTTAACCAGTAAGGGATGTTTCCTGAAATCTGAAAGGCTGAAGGTGAGGCAGATGATGTGATTTTGCAGCTTCTGCTTTCTCTGCTGGCGCGGGGGTAATGGAGGCATTTAATTTGTTCTGTGGCAGCATTAAGCAGAGTTCATCATGTCCAGTCATTTGCTTTGTAGGTGCCAAGAGGCAGGCATGGAATGTCCATTCTGCTAGTGCATATTGTAGCTAGTGTGAAATGATTCCTAAGCTGGCAGCTATAGCAGCTTCTGATTTATGGCAGTTCTCTGATTGTGGCAGCCGCCTGGCTGTTGTGGCTTCCTGACCAGCATTAGTTTTGGGGCCAACGATTTTCTGATCTTAGAAGAGGCAGCTCTGATTTTATGATGTGGCTTTTGAAACTATTCTTTTTAAACTTAACCCAGAATCTGTTTCTTCAGTCTTTTCAATGATTTTATAAGCTATATAATATCCTATAATAAAAAATTCTTCATTTAACTTAACTAGAATGGAGTTTGTTCTTTAAATGCTAATATACTGCCTTGTAGGCATATTGTAAGAAATAAATAAAATTATGTGTGTAAAAAATTTAATAGTGCCTGGAACTTAGAAAAGAACTCAATAAATATTTATTGTTATTATTGTATCAGATGCTAGGTACACACGTGGTGAGTAAACCAGCAGGGATGGGAGTATGGAATAGAGAGTTGGCTTTTTGCTCAGTGTCTCAATCAGTTCAGACTGCTATAACAAATTACCACAGACTGGGCGGCTTAAGCAACAAACGTTTCTCATGGTTCTGAAAGATGGAAGTCCAAGGTTAAGGTGCCAGCAGATCTAGTGTCTGGTGAGGACCCCTTTCCTGGCTTACAGATTGCTCTTTTCATGGTATCCTCACATCAAGGAGATCAGAGAGCAGCAAGCTCTCTGGTGACCCTCATAAAGGTGCTAATCCCTTTCATGATGGCTCTGCCCACATAGCTTCAGCTAAACCTGCTTAACTCCCAAAGGCCCACCTCCTAATGCAATCACATTGGGGGTAGGGCTTCAACATACGAATTTGGAGGAGGACATAGACTTTCATCCTTAACATTCATCTATTCAGACAGAGCTAAAATCATGTAATGATATGATGGCTCCCTAGATATGCCTGGTTCTTTAGTCTATGCTAATTTGCCTTACATGACCTGGTCCTTTCCGACCTCCCTAATCCCATCGTTTACTGCTCTCTAACTTGCTTATTGGACTCCAGACAAACTGGCCTTCTAATCCTCTGTCTCAAATATGCCAAATTTATATCTGTCTCAGGGAATGAATGCAGAATACTAAGTTAAGAGTCCTAGGGAATCTCACTTCTACATCTTCAGTAAGTTCAAGATGCAAATAACCTACATCCCATAATCCTCAGAAAACCTGCAGATATGATTGTTGGTGTTTGATAAATCATAAAGAATAAGAGCTATTCCAGAAGATGGAAGGTAGGCAAATACTATTCTAATTAAAAAATATATATAGGGAAAAATTAGGTTTGGAAAACTGTAGAGTGACAGTCATAATGTCAATATCTAGCGAAATTATCTAATGGATGTTTTAAATGGATTTAAGCAGTTGGAAAGAAAGACTGTATTAGCGAGAGGCAGCTTTAGTTTACAGGGAACAAGTTTAGCCAAGGGAAATGTGCCGTTTCAGTTTGAGGGAGGTTTATGTGACTGGAAGATCTAGACAGACTTCAGCGAGGAAATTGACCAAGTTATAATATCCTTAGGAACAAGATGGAAAAATGTAAGCTGGCTCATAACACAGTGCAATGACCTCTCTGCCCTAGTACATCTAACGTGAGACCAATTAGTGAGTGCCCATTGGCAGGTTCAACCCCACCTGAGGCTCTGAGACCATTTAGGACCCAGGTCAAGATTGAGGTCAGGAGCTCAGTGCCTTAGCATGCAAGTTTGTGTGATAGCTCCTTCTCCCAGACATCTTGCTTGAAATCTTGATTTGGGATCTCGGAGTCATCCTTGACATCCCTCGCGCTCTTTACGTTCATTATCTATTAATTATTGATTACGTTTGTCTTATCCCAATCATCTCTGCTGCCATTTATCTTGGTGCCTGTCTCATCTTTTTTCAAATATTGCAACAGTCTTCTAACTAGTCTTTCTGCCATAGCTGCTCTGCTTCTCCCAACTGATCCTCCAGATTGTTGTCAGTTATCTTCCTAAAAGTCAAATCTGATCTTGTCACTTTCCTGATTAAATATCCCCAAAACAAAACAAAGTTAAAACTCCTTCATAATCTGACCCAGATCTATATTTCTGGATTCATTTCCTGTGGCTGTCTGCTTGTACACAATACTCATGTTCAAAGACACTTCAAGTTCTCTCAGTCTGTGTTTTGAGCCTGCTATTTCCACTGCCTATTCTCTTCTACTTCCTCACTGTCTGAGGAGCCTTCCTTTTTAAAGGCCATTGAAGTTTTTAAAAGAATTATACTACTCATCAGGGCCAAGTTTCAGAACTCCAGGCTGCATTCATATTATAGTTTATGTGAAGATACACCACACAGCCCTGTGGGCAAGCTCTTCACTTGGACTTCAATGTGAGCGACAGCCCCTGGAGTTCTGAAATTTGGTGACTGTAAACATGGAAAGTCATATGCTGGAAAAATGTCAAATTGTATGCAAATTGAGAGCATAGTTAAGTCTTGCTTTTTTGCCTCTATGTTCTCTTTCCCTTCCACCCACCTTCCAGAAGTTACCACTACTGTCTGTTGTTAGTTTGGTAGTTTAGATTCTGTTTTTCTGTATTTATGTAAATTTAGGTGTACACGTAAATTAAGACTTTTTTCTTATGTGAGTGGGATCATAAGACACATTTTATTCTGCAAGTTTCTTTTCATGCTTTTCAATATGACTTGGAAAATGTTGCTGGTCAGTATATATAGATTTACCTCAACTTTTTTTTTCCCGAGCAAGATTTGCCCTGTGCTAATATCTGTTTTCAATCTTCCTCTTTTTGCTCAAGGAAGATTCACCCTGAGCTAACATCTGTGCCAATCTTCCTCTGTTTTGTGTGTGGATCACCACCATAGCATGGCTGCCGACATGTGGTGTAGATCTGTGCCTGGGAACCAAACCCAGGCCACTGAAATAAAGCTTGCCAAGGGCACTAAGCCAAGGGGTTGGCCCCCTCATTCCTTTTTAAGTTGAACTCATTTGTCAGGATTCAGTTCAAATAGTGTCTATATTTTTGTCAAACTCCTCTTGGCAGTTTTGTGCAATTTCTTTTTTTTTTTTTTTTTGATGAGAAAGATTAGCTCCGAGCTGACATCTGCCACCAATCTTCCTCTTTTTGCTGAGGCAGATTGGACCTGAGATAACATCTGTGCCCATCTTTCTCTATTTTATATGTGGGACACCTGCCACAGCATGGCTTGATAAGCCGTGCATAGGTCCGCACCTGGGATTCAAACTAGCAAACCTGGGGCCACGAAAGCAAAGCATGTGAACTTAACCACTATGCCACCAGGCTGGCTCTTGTGCAATTTCTTAACACTGCACATCCCTATATACTAGTACTTATTAGAATTAACTATAATTATATCTTTACAATTCTTCCTTTCTCCTCCCTAAATAAACTCTGATAACCTCAGATAGAGATCAGGTCTTGGAACATTTTAGTGGCTCAAAATAATTTCTTTTGAATTATTACTTACTACTTATACTGGAGCCTTCCTCATAAGCCCAATACTAGATGATAGCTAAGGAGGTATAAGCAAGTATCGTACTCCTTAGATGTCTCTTTGGGCTGAAATGATTTACTCCCAAATTAATCAACTATCCAAGGACAAATATTGTTTGCTGTATTTTTTGGACATTTTTAAGACTCTCCTTGTTAACATTTTGTAGCATTCTGTGATTTGTTGTAAAATATGAAATTTCACAGAGAAATGCAAAATTTGGGGAGGAATTCCCATTTTCCCAGGATGTCAGTGCTTCTAGGCTCAAACTCATTTTAAACAAGGTCTCAATTGAACTAGAGATTTTCCTAGCTTATCTTTTCTTCTTGCAGATATATACTAAAGCCCATTTTTAAAAGCCTATTTTCTGTTAATTCTCTTTTTTCCCGTTGAGGTATAATTGACATATAACAGTATGTTAGTTTCAGGTGTACAGTATAATGATTTGATATTTGTATGTACTGCGAAATGATCACAATAAGTCTAGTTAACATTGATCACCATTCATCACCATACACAGTTATAAAATTTTTTCTTGTGATGAGAAGTGTTAAGATTTACTTTCTTAGATTGTCAAATGTGTAATACAATATTACTAACTATAGTCAACATGCTGCATATCACATCCCCATGACTTACTTATTTTATAACTTGACGTTTGTACTTTTGGACTCCCTTCACCCATTTCACCTGCCTCCCACCCCCTGCCTCTGTTAACCACAAATCTGTGTCTGTATCTATGAGCTCATCTTTTTGTAAGACTCCACATGTAATTGAGATCAAATGGTATTTGTCTTTCTCTGCCTGACTTATTTCACTTAACATAATGCCCTCAAGGTCCATCCATGTTATCACACATGGCAGGATTTCCTTCTCTTTTATTGCTGAATAATATTCCATTGCATATATGTATACCACAACTTCTTTATCCGTTAATCTGTCAATAGACACTTAGGTTGCTTCTATGTCTTGGCTATTGTAAATAATACTGCTATAAATGTGGAGATGCAGATATCTCTTTGACATAATGTTTTCATTTCCTTCAGAAATATTCCCAGAAGTGGAATTGCTGGATCATACGGTAGTTCTATTTTTAATTTTTTGAAGAACCTCCATACTGTTTTCCATAGTGGCTGCACCAATTTACATTTCCACCAATAGTGCACAAGGGTTCTCTTTTCTCAATATACTCACCAACACTTATTATTTCTTGTCTTTTTGATAATAACCATTCTAATAGGTATGAAGTGATATCTATTTGTGGTTTTGATTTGCATTGCCCTGATGATTAGTGATGGTGAGCATTTTTTTTACCTGTTGGCCATCTATATATCTTCTTTGGAAAAATATCTATTCAGATCCTCTGCCTATTTTTTAAATCAGATGGTTTTGTTTTGCTTTTGAGTTGTATGAGTTCTTTATATATTTTAATATTAATCCCTTATCAGATATATGATTTACAAATATTTTCTCCCATTTTTTACTTTGCCTTTCATTTTGTTGATGGTTGCTTTTGTTGTGCTTAATATTTTAGTGTGATATAGTCTCACTTGTTTATTTTTGCTTTTGTTGCCTTTGCTTTTAGTGTCAGATCCAAAAAACCATCTCTACGACCAATGTCAAGAAGCTTACCACCTATGTTTTCTTCTAGGAGTTTTATAGTTTCAGGTCTTACATTCAAGTCTTTAATCTATTTTCAGTTAATTTTTGTATATGGTGTAAGATAGTGGTCTACTTTCACTCTTTTTCATGTGGCTGTCCAGTTTTCCCAACACCATTTGTTGAAGAGACTATCCTTTCCCCATCGTATATTCTTGCCTCCTTTCTCATAAGTTAATTGACCATATATACGTGACTTTATTTCTGGGCTTTCTATTCTGTTCTATTTATCTATGAGTCTGTTTTTATGCCAATACTGTACTGTTTTGATTACAATAGCTTTGTAACATAGTTTGAAATTGGGGAACGTGATGCCTCCAGCTTTGTTCTTCTTTCTCAAGACTACTTTGGCTATTTGGAGTCTTTTGTGGTTCCATACAAATTTTAGGATTGTTTGTTCTATTTCTGTGAAACATGCCACTGGAATTTTGATAGAGATTGCATTGGCTCTGTAGAGTGCTTTGAGTAGTATGGACATTTTAACAATTTTAATTCTTCCGATCCATGAACACGGCATATCTTTCCATTTATTTGTGTCATCTTCAATTTCATCAATGTCTTATTGTTTTCAGTTCACCATCTTGGTTAATTTTTTTTTGGTGAAGAAGATTAACCCTGAACCAACAACTATTGTTAATCTTCCTCTTTTTGCTTGAGGAAGATTGTCCCTGAGCTAACATCTGTGCCAATCTACCTCTATTTTGTATGTAGGACGCTGCCACAGCATGGCTTGATGAGTGGTGTGTAGGTCTGCACCTGGGATCTAAACCTGAGAAGCCTGGGCTACTAAGCAGAGAGTGCAAACTTAATCACTACATCACCAGGTTAGCCCCCATCTGGGTTACATTTATTCCTAGGTAATTTATTCATTTTGAGGCAATTGTAAATGGGATTGTTTTCTTAATTTCTCTTTCTGATAGTTCACTATTAGTGTATATAAACACAACAGATTTTTGATAATTGATATTTTATCCTGCAACTTTACTGAATTTATTAGTTCTAACAGTTTTTTGATGGAGCCCTTAGGGTTTTCTATATATAATATCATGTAATCTGCAAATAGTGACTCTTTTACTTCTTCTCTTAGAATTTTGATGACTTTTACTTTCTTTCTTGCTTAATTCCTCTGGCTAGGACTTCCAATACTGTGCTGAATAAAAGTGGTGAGTGTGGGCACCTTTGTTTTGTTCCTGATCTTAGAGGAAAAGCTTTCAGCTTTTCACCATTGAGTATGATGTTATCTATGGGCTTGTCATATATGGTCTTTATTATGTTGAGGTATGTTCTCTCTATACCCTCTTTGTTGAAAGTTTTTCTATAAATGGATGTTGAATTTTGTCAAATGTTTTTTCTTTATCTCTTGAGATGATCTTTTGATTTTTTTTCCTTCATTTTGTTCATGTGCTGTGAAACATTGATTTGCTTGCGATGAACCACCTTTGCATCCATGGAATAAATCCCACTTGATCATGGTGTATGATCCTTTTAATGTATTGTTGAATTTGGTTTGCTAATATTTTGGTGAAGATTTTTGCATCTATGTTCATCAGGAATATTGGCCTATAGTTTTCTTTTCTTGTGGTGTTCTTATCTGGTTTTAGTATCAGGGTAATGCTGGCCTTGTAAAATGCGTTTGGAAGTGCTTCCTCCTCTTCTATTTTTTGGAATAGTTTGAGAAGAATTATTCTTCTTCTTTGAATATTTGATAGAATTCACTAGTGAAGCCATCTGATCCTGGACTTTGGTTGTTGGCGAGTTTTTGATTCCTGATTCAATCTCCTTTCTAGTAATCAGTCTGTATAGGTTTTCTGTTTCTTCATGATTCAGTCTTGGTAGGTTGTATGTTTTTAGGAATATCTGTTTCTTCTAGGTTGTCCAATTTGTTGATGTATTTCATGGTACACTCTTATGATTCTTTGCATTTCCATGGTATGAATTGTAACATCTACTTTTTAATTTCTGATTTTATTTTATGAGTCCTCTCTCTTTTTTTCTTGGTGATTCTAGCTAAAGTTTTGTCAATTTTGTCTATCTTTTCTATTGTCTTTTCAGTCTCTGTTTCATTTATTTTCCCTGATCTTTGTTATTTCCTTCTTTCTATTAAGGTTGGGCTTTTTCCTTCTTTTTCTAGTTCCTTGAGGTGTAAAGTTAGGTTGTTTATTTGAAATTTTTGTTTGTTTGTTTGTTTCTTGAGGTAGGCATTTATTTCTATGAACTTCCCTCTTGGAAGTGCTTTTTCTGCATCCCATAAGTTTTGTTAGGTTGTACAGGCACTCATTTTATTGCACTTCTCAGAGAGTGCGTTTTTTATAAGACCCTCCACCAGTAGGAAGATTACGACTTGTTGAAGGCTCAGATGATGGTTAGCATTTTTTAGCAATAATCTATTTTTAAATTAACGTTCCCCCCCCTTTGTTTTTTAGGCATAATGCTGTTGCATACTTAATCAACTACAGTATAGTGTAAACATAACTTTTATATGCACTGGGAGACCAAAACATTAGTATGACTCACTTTGTTGCAATATTCACTTTGTGGCAGTGGTCTGGAACTGAACCCACAATATCTCTGAGATATGCCTGTATTTCTGTTTTCATTTGTCTCAATGCATTTTTTATTTTCCCTTTTGATTTCTTCATTGACTCTTTGGCTGTTCAGTAGCATATTGTTTAATCTCGACATATTTCTGAATTTTCCAATTTTCTTCTTGTGATTGATTTCTAGTTTCATATCATTGCATTCAGAAAATATGCTTGATATGATTTTGACCTTCTTAAATTTATTAAGACTTGTTTTCTGGCATAACATATCTATTTTGGAGACTGTTCCATGTGTGCTTGAGAAGAATATGTATTCTGGTGCTTTTGGATAGAATTTTCTGTATATATTTGTTAAGTCCATCTGGTCTAATGTGTCAGATAAGACTGATGTTTCCTTATTGATTTTCTGTCTGGATGATCTATCCACTGATGAAAGTGTACTTTTCTTTTTCAAACTTCTGTGGTTTCTTTTATTTATCCAACTTTCAGTCAATTATGAATGGAGAGTTGAATAAAGACATTCCTTAGAAATTGCCTTTGCTCCGCAAAACCATCTAGGAATGGACCTACCTCGTCTCTCTCTCTGTCTTTTTTGTCCTTCAATTCCTTTTCAAATTTTCTCCATTATTTGACTTATCCATTTTTGTTAAAAATAATTGTGAAGATTTGAAAGACTGATGGCCTATAGAACAAATAAAATTTCTTGTCTGAATAAAGAACAATCATTGTCAACCAAACAATACTTTTTATGCTTATTAGATATAAGCATAAATATCCTACTCCTGGTCATCGAGTGAGTGCATTTTAAGGAACATTAATAGTAACAACTTAAAGTTTTGTGGTTTTCTCCATCCCTAGCCAAAAGCCTTATTCCACTACTGCAAGCAAAGATTTTGGGAACACACAAATTCCACATTTCACATATTCTCAGAATTAAGTTACCTGTCATTGGCACTACTGCTGGTGCCAAAAATACCTGGTACCAACAATACCATAGTTACATGTATGTTTGTAATAATGATAGAATTGTCTTGCCTACCTTATCATAATGTGCACTATTAGAGATATCTTAGTAGTTTAGAATTATTGTTTTCTTCAAGATCTGCAGCTGAGATGAGGATAGATTGAAGGACAGGCAATCTATACTCCAAATAACTTCTCCCCTTTGAAGCACTACATCACTACATGTTTTTACTAGGTAATGTCTGGTTCCTTCTTTCCCTGTCTGGAAGAATTTTATTTTACAAAAATGGCTGCAACAATATATTGAGTCCCACATGTCTTCTAGAACCTTGCCATTTTGCTATTAATAAGTAGAATCTGGTCACCTCCTCTTGAAACTGGGAGGATTTTTGTGTCTATCTTAACTAATAATGGAAGCAATTCTGTGGACGAGAGAGACTGGGTCATAAAAGGTGATATAGCCTCCATCTGGCTAAAACCCAGCTACTCTGATGTGAGAAATCCAGCCTACATGGAAAGGCCACATTCTGGACAATAACCACACTGATGACAACCAGTAGCCCTGGCTGGACATGTGAATGAAGAAGCCTTTGAGATGACTCCAACCCCAGTGACTGACTGACTGCAATTATATAAGCTACCTTGAGCAAAAATTACCTAGTTAAGCCCTGTCAATTCCCAGAACCATGAGAGGATAGTAATAATAATTGATTGCTATTGTTTTATACCAATAAGTTTTGAGTATTTTTTGGTGCAAAAAGAAATGAAAGACTTTGGTAGCTGGGAGGCAGGTGCTGTTATAAAAACAAAAGAAAATATTTGGCAGTGTCATTGAGACCAGGTGGTAGGTGGAAGTTGGGAGAAATTTGAAAAGACTCTTGACAGAAGCCCTTTTGGAGGCTGTTGTGAGTAACATGTTATTGAAAACCAGAGTAAAGGTGACCCTTGTTATGTGGTGGTAGAAATTTGTTACCTGCAGTTACTTGGAAAATGTAAAACATACCTAATGAACTGATGGACTTGGCTAAGAAGATTGCCAGGCAGAATGTTGAAAGTACCATCTGGTCTTTTAGTGATATAAACTCAAAAAAGATTTGTTTACTTTTCAAGCAACAGTTAAAGAAAATATAAAGAAGGCAGAACTTGGTAGGATAATGGACAGTAGCTCAAATACACATGAAGAAACAAAGAGTACTGGTAATTGTTATTGCATACATAAATGTAAAAGATAGTGTAAATGTATTTTTTGCAACACTTTTCTTCTCCTATCTGACTTAAAAGATAGCTGCATAAAGCCATAATTATAAAAAATGTATTGATGGACTCATTGCATACAGAAGTAATTTGTATAGCAAAGATAACGTAAATGAAGGGAGAGATAATGAACTATATTGCAGCAAAATTTTTGTATACAATTAAATTTAAGTTAGTATCAGTCTAAACTAGATTATATCCAGTTTGACATAAAACAAATGCTGACAGAAACACATGAAGCAAAAACTGCCAATTAGCTGATTCAACAATAATAGTTGGGAAGTTTAATATCCTACTTTCAATAATTAATAGAAAAACCAGACCTGTGGTGAACAAGGAAATAAAAGACTTGAACAACACTATAAGCCAACTAAACCTATAGAGATCTATAGAATGCTCAACTACAAAAATAATGGAGCACAAATTCCTTTCAAGTGCACGTGGAATGTTGTATAGTATAGACCATATGTCAGAAACAAGTCTTAATAAATTTGAAAGGATTGAAACAAGTATTTTCTCCAACTACAATTGAATAAAATTAGAAATCAGTAACAGAAGGATATTTGGGAAATGAACAAATTTGTGGAAGTTAAACAACACACTTCTAAATAGCCAATTTGTCAAGGAAGAAATCACAACAGAAATTGGAAAATACTTTGAGATGAATAAAAAGGAAAACACAGCTTACCAGACTTAGGGTTTGAAGTTAAATTAATGCTTAGAGGGAAATTTATAGCTGTAAATGTCAATGTTAAAAACGATGAAACTTCCCAAGTCAATAACCTCATCTTCCACCTTAGGAAACTATAAAAGAAGTGTAAACTAAAGCCAAAGTAAGCAGAAGGTAGGAAAAAAAATGGCAGAAATAAATGAAATCAAGAATAGGAAAATAATAGAAAAAAAATCAAAGAAAGCAAAAGTTGCTTCTTTGTAAAGATCAGAAAAATTGACAAACTTAGCTAGACTGACCAAGTAAAAAGGACAGAAGATTCACAGCACTAAAGAATGAAAGAAAGGATGTTACTATTGACCTTACAGAAATAAAAATGATGATAAAGAATACTCTGAACAATTGTATCTGAAGAAATTAGATGAGCTAGATGAAATTGACAAGTTCCTACAAAGATACAACCTACCTAAACTGACTCAAGAAACAATAGAAAATCTAAATAGACTTATAACAAGCAAAGACATAGAATTAGTAACTTTAAAACTTCTCACAAAGAAAGCGCAAGACCAGATGGCCTCACTGGTGAATTCTACCAAAAATTTAAATAAAAATTAACATTCATCCTTCACAAGACCTTCCAAAAAATAGAAGAGGTCAGTATTACTATATTATTAAAACCAGACAAAGACATCAAAAGAAAAGAAAACTACAAAATAATATTCCTTATGACTATAGACACAAAAATCCTCAACAAAAATAGAACAAACCAAATCTAGCAACTTAAAATAAGGATTATACACAGCTAAGTCAGATTTATTCCAAGATGCAAAGTTGGTTCAACATATGGAAATCAATCATGTAATACAGCATATCAATAGAATAAAGGTAAAACCATGTGATTATGTTAAGAATTGTAGACAAAACATTAAACAACCTTCCATAATTAAAAACAAACTAGGAACAGAAAGGATGGAATTTCATCAAACTGATAAAGGACATCTATGAAAAAACAGCAAATATCATAATGGCAAAGGACAGAAAGCTTTCCCCCAAGATCAGGAATAAGAGAAGGATGTCTGCTCTCTTCTCTTCTATCCAACATTCTACTGGAGGTTATAACCAGGAAAATTACTTGAAAAACAGAAATATGAGGCATCCAGATTAAAAAGAAAGAATAAAGCTATCTTTATTTTCAGATGACATAATCTTGTACATAGATTATCCTAAGCAATCTGGTTCAAAAAATTATTAGACCCAATAAGCAAGTTTTGTAAGGTTACAAGATACAAGATAAATATACAAAAATTAATTTTATTAGTATATGAAAATGAAGTTAAGATAATTCCATTTACAATAGCATCAAAAAGAATAAAATAGGAATAAATTTAACAATAGAAGTATAAGAATATACACTGAAAACTACAAAATCTAACTGAAATGTATTAAAGGAGACTGAAATAAATGGAAAGATAGCCATGTTGATGGATGGGAAGACAATATTGTTAAGACGGCAATACTCTCAAAATTGACCTACAGATTTTTAAAAGTTCCTATTAAAGTTCAAGTTTGCTTTTTTGCAAAAGCTGACAAGCTATTTCTAAAATTTATAGAAAATATAATGGCCATAACAATCTCGAGAAAGAATGAAGTTGGAGCCCTCAAAGTTTCCAATTTTAAAACTTACTGAAAAGTTACAGTAATCAAGACAGTGTGGTCATGGAGAGACATATAGAGCAATGGAATATAATTGACAATCCAGAAATAAACCCATACATTTATTGTTAACTGATTTTCGACAGAGGTGCCAAGACAATTCAACAGGCAAAGAATAGTGTTTTCAACAAACGGTTCAAGTACAATTGAATACCAACAAGGCTAAGAGTGAATCTGGATCCTTACCTTACACCATACATAAAAATTAACTCAAAATGAATCAAAGATTCAAATGTAAGAGCTAAGATATAAAACAGTTTGAAGAATATATAGGTGTAAATCTTTGTGACTTTGGATCAGAAAATGGTTTCTTAGATATGACAACAAAAATCACAAACAATCAAAGGAAAAATAGATAATTGACTTCACCCAAATTAAAAATTTTCATGCTTCATAGGACACTTTTGCTTTCAATAAAGTGAAAGTACAACCCCTAGAATGGGAGAAAATATTGCAAATCATGTATCTGATAAGAGACTACTATCCAGAATATATAAAAACTTCTTACAACTCAACAATAAAAAGAGAAATTACCTCCACTAAAAATTGGCAAAGAATTGAATAAGTGTTTCTCCAAAAAAGATATGTAGCCAATAAGCATGTAAAAAGAAGCTCAACATCATTAGTGATCAGGGAAGTGCAAATCAAAATCACAACAAGATAACAGTTTACATTCACTAGGATGGATATACTCAAAAAGGCACACAATTATAAGTCCTGTATTCATTTCACCTGGCTGGTAGGAATGAAAGTGTTGCAGCTGTTTGGGGAAACAGTTTGGCAGTTAAATGCATAGAATTTCCATATGATCCAGTAATTCCACTCCTAGGTACATACCCAAAAGAAATAAAAACACTTGTCCAAAAACTTGTACATAATATTCATAGCAGCATTATTCATAATAGCCAAAAAGGGGAAATACCCAAGTGTCCATGCAGCGAGGAATGGATAAACAAAATGTGCTATATCTATGCAATGGAATAATTTTTGTTAATAGAATTCAATGAAGTGTCAAAACATGCAAAAACATAGACCAACCTTGAAAGCATCATGCTAAGTGAGGGAAGTTGGTCACAAAAGACCACATATTGTTTGATTCCATTTATATAAAATGTCCAAAATAGGCAAATCTATAGAGACAGAAAGTAGATTAATAGGTACCTAACAGATTAATAGTACTATTTGGGGGACGAGGAGACTACTAACAGGTCTGGAATTTCCTTTGGAGTTACACAAATGTTCTGAAATTAGATTGTAGTTGTAGTTGCACAACTCTGTGAATATAATAAAATACACTGAACTGTAGCCTTTAAATAGGTGGTGAATTTTATGCTGTGCTAATTATATCTCAATAAAACAATAATAATCTTTTACCAAATGGTCAAAAGTTTGGAGAAGAAAGGTGAGAGAAGGAAAATAAAGAAAAGATCTTTTAATGATATTGTTTCTTATAATGTGTATGAGAATGGGGAAATACAATAAGAGGTCTAATAAAAATATTTTAGGGGGCCAGCCCCATGGCCTAGTAGTTAAGTTCGGCACACTCTGGTTTGGTGGCTTGGGTTTGGTCCCTGGCAGCCATGCTGTGGTGGTGACCCACATACAAAATAGAGGAAGATTGGCATAGATGTTAGCTCAGGGCAAATCTTCCTCAGAAACAACACCCAACAATTTTAATGTCAGCTTTCTACTAAGTAATTTTCCTGACATCTCATTGACAAAGAGAGATGCAAGTTATCTCCAATAATAAATAAAGTGAAAGGGCAAAAAATTTTAGCAAATCATCTAATTTCCTGCAGAGGCAAAGACTGCTCCCTATGCTGTCACGATAACCTACCAAGCCCAGAGTAGGCTGATCGTTTAGACATTAACCCAGTATCTCATGCAGTATTTCAATTCCTCAACTTTACAGGATGTCTTTAAGTTTCAGTTAAGTTAGAAATTATCTTAGAGATCCAACATAAGATCCTCTTATTGTATACACAAGACTGTTCATTGCAGCACAATTTGCCCAAGCAGAAATAACACAAATATTAATCAACAGGGGGCTGGTTAAATACACTATGCTGCATACACACAATGGATTATTAAGCAGCTATAAAATAGAATGAGGATTATCTCTATGTACTGCTGCAAAGCTATCTCCAGGGTATATTCTTAAGGGAAAAAAGCTCCATAGAAAATAATGTGTACAGTGTGTTATCTGAAAGAGGGATGGAGGGAGGGGTACCTTTATGAGGAGGGGACAGAGGTAGTAGTTTGACTTTTTGGAATATATCCTCTTTTGTAGATTTGACTTTTGAACTGTCTAAATATTTTACCTAAGTCTAAAACAAAATTAAATTTAGAAACCAATCTTAAAGAGCAAAAGTAAAATGAAATAAATGGACAAACTGTCTAATTATATTAAAATATATTTTCAAAATTAAGAGAAAAACAAAGATCATTCTTCAGTGGATTATAGTTAGTCATTTTTGACATATGTCATTTGACTTTTTTGGTTTCTTCAGTGACTTAGAGATATTTAATTCTTTCATTAGTATTTTGTAACTTTTACAGAACACTTATTATGTGACTGCATAGTACTAAAAACTTTGCTTGTCATCTTATTTAATCCCCACAATGACACAGATGGGTATTATGATCTGCTTTTTATAGCTGTAAATATTAAGACTTTGGGACATTAAGTAACCATCTCAAGATCAGTTTGACTCACTCAGGCAGGTAGTTTTACTCTATAACGTGTAATCTACCACTATGATGCTTGTTTTTAAATTGATGTTAATCTAAAGGATATATAAGCATCATAATAGGAATTAATACTTAAAAAATGCATGCTTCACTTTTATTATCTTTTCCATTAAGAAAAATTCTTTGCATTTTACACATTAGTTCAGTAAGAGTTGATTCAGCTAATTCTTTTACCATGAAACAGAGAAGTGTGAAATTTGAACATGTTTGTAATACTAAAAATCATTTTCATTTATATCAGCATGTTACTTTTTGATAAAAGGAAAAATGCTATTAAAACAAACAAATGGTTAGTCTTAATAAAAGTAATATAAATAGGACTCTATTGAATTATTTTTTAGTTACCACTTACAGCAAAGTTCAAAGGGGTATTTCCGGCGATTTTATAGATATGTCTTGATTAAACTTCTTGGGGGCAGTGATGTCTATTTTAAATGTATATTTTCATAACACTTATCACAGGGCTTTATATATTATAAGGCATACATATTTGTTCTATTAATGTATGGAAACTTCCCAGAGATAAGAACAGAATCCAGATTCTGAAAGAAACAATAATCACATTTTAAGTGAGTAAAGTTGATAACCAAACTCAGTGTCTATTTTCCACCATTTTTATTTTTGATTTGCTTCATGTATTCATTCCTTCCACAAACATTTATTGAGCACCGAGTACAGCAGGCTCTGTGCATTGACTGTCTCCCTGTAGAGAACTCTCTGCATGTCTTTTCTACTAGGTGAGCGTTCTACCTAGTCTGGAGTCCTTTAAGGACATGCCCAAGACAGTAAGACCCACTATACGTGGGACTTCCTTTTGCTGACTCTTTTAGGTAGAAATCATCAACTCAGATGCATATAGAGACCTGTTAGAAAATCTAAATAAGTGAAATGAGCCAGAGACAATAGGGGGTGGTGGGGTCCCAGCAAACTGAGAACAGCAACATCTCAGATCCCTCTGTTACCATTACAGATTGTGAGGCCAAGTTTACAAGAACTTCCAAGGAAGATGGGAAACCGGTTTTTTATTTGAAATATAATCTAGAAATGTTGACAGTCAAATGCAACATCATTGTCTGTTTGAACTATGACTTATGACTATCAGTAGTTAGTCCTTTATGTTAATAAAATCAACTCTCAGAACCCATTTGCTATTAGTTAGGGACTGGAGTCATAGGTAAATGATGGATATCCTTCTCATGCCTCTTACATAAGATAAAATTGTTGAAGCAGAGTAAGAAATTTGGATTTTAAGTTCCTCCTTTCTCATTCCAATTTGGAAGGCATGTTTAGAGCTCAGGAAATAACCCGTTAAGAATGGGGAGTGGTAATTAATCTTTGACAGCCACTAGTCCAGAAAGCAATTTCCCTGGTGGAAGGAATCATCAACCTTATTACAAGAATATAGGTATATTGGCCTCTTGGTCATCCCTTTCCTCAACTGTATCAAAGATTTTCACTTGACTTACAGCACTGTGCTTTGTCCTGAGTCTCACCATCTCACTGGGTCCATGTGGACAACCCATTCAACTTCTTTGCCCAAGAGTTACGTGACCTCCTCACCACCAGTAACTACCATCACCAATCCACTTCTGCCGCTTCCACCATGGTCCTGGTTACCAGTCATAACCTCTATACCTCTGAAATCTTGGGCTCTCATATGCTACTCCTTCCTACTTTTTCACTCCATTATTTCCATTACACTTGCCTTCCTTCATTGATATTTACAGGTCCTAGATCACTCACTACATTTTCATCCAATCTACCTATCTTCCCATTAGAAATTCATTTGTTTTCCCATCTACCCAAATCTAGTCTTTCAGCCACCTTCAACCAAGACTGCATCTGTCCTGAAATGCCTGGGCTCTGGAATAAACTGTATGCCTTAGGTATTTTTGACACTTTTGCTGCAAAGCAAGCAGATTTGCATGCTACAAATTTGTGGTCTCTAACCTTGGGTAGGCCTTAGCTTCACCTTGTATCTCCTGTAGATGGCCTAAGTTACTTATCTTTATTTCATGTAATAATTTAGAACTTTCACCATTCTTTAATACTTCAACCCTGCCTCTAACTTTATTGAGAAGTGGGAGGCCATCAACCAGGAATACTTTAATCTCTTCCCTTTTGTCATGTCCACAGGCTTTGCTGCATCCACCCTCATCTTCCTCACCTTTTCCTTCTGCTTTCAGGAGAAAATGACACTTTCCTACTGGTCAAGGCCAAACCCTCCACCTGTTCTCTGGATCCCACCCTGCCATCTCCACAGGAATCTGCTTCAACAACTGTGTTGTCTTTCTCTGTTTATTTACCAGTCTCTCCCACACCATGAGCTCTTCCTCTTTAGCCTGTAAATGTGCTTATTTTTCTCCCACATTAAAAAGTTTTAACCCATCCTCAGCCCTCACTGACTATTGGCCAATATGTTGCTTTTCTTTCACTGTCTAAAATTCTGAAAAGTCCTGTGAGGGTATCCTAGCTGAGACACTTGGTCCTAAGAGTTTTGAAAATCTAAACAATAGAAACTAAAACTCAATTATTTCAAAGCAGCAAACAAGTTTTTTCTTTAAGGGCAGAGTAAAATGTTCCTTGTTCTGGAAAAAATATTTAATTGGATATTTTTGTTGGATTAATATAGAGGAGGTATTTACCTATTGTTCTTTTGGAGAACAGAACATTATTAACCGAAATCTGATGGGTTTTTTTAGGACAAGAAGTTAAGCATTCTTTTGGTAATATATATTGCTATGTTCCTGAGGCAGAATAACATCTCTGAGACATTCTTTGTGTTTGTTTATGTGGTGGGAGGAGATGAGAACTATTTTTTGGCCCTGAAAACATTTAGAATGTCCAGTAATGCAAAATATTGCTTGTTCTTGGGGGAGTTATGGGCATTCTTATTCAAGAGGTTAAGGAAGGAGGTAAGTAATCAAAGCAGTCAGATGCCTGCAGAAGGGACATGGAATCGTTATCAAGCACACTACCTGCACCTAACATTGGAGAAGTTGAGAGAAGGAACCCTACTGGTCCCAATACCCAAAGTTATATAAGTCTGATTGATGCAGAAAGTACTGATGTTAGATAAATTCTCCATAAGGAAATGTGAATGAGGAGGATATTTTCTCTGAAGTTGGAAAGTACTCTTCCATCAATTGTTTAAGAAAGAGGTATAATCTGGCACAGGAAATAGGGATTTAAGGGCCTGAACAGCAATACTCCAATAAAAGGGGTGCCGTGATCTGGTTTGCACACACCATTCACTAAAAGGAACGAAGTCTCCTTGGGAAAAGTCTGCTTCCAGGACTAGGACAGAGAAAGTACAAGATAAGCCTGGGAAGTGTGTTTTGGTAGAAAGTAAGAATGTACTAAAAGAAGGATGAAGTCATGTCAAAGGGCATAGAAGCCAGCTTCAAGTGGCACCCAATGGTCAAATAAGGCATGTTTTGAGCATCAAAATAAATAATGATAGTATAGATCATAACAAATTGAATAAAATAGTAATCCATGAATTCATATTGATAAAAATAAGTGAATAAATCAAACATTTGATCATGAATGGGTTATTCCTATAGGCTCAAAATACCTCCCCATGAAATACTGATCAATTACACAGAGATAAAGAGAAACTTCACAGTTGTTATCCAGGCAGACATTATCTCAATCAAAAGATTGAAGTTAACATCACCAGCAATGGAAAAAATTGAAATCATGTGCCACCTGATAGATGCAAGGAGAATACAGTTTCACTTCTGTGATATTCCTTTCCAAGATGCATAACCTGAATCTAATCATGAGGAAATAGCAGATAAACTCAAACTGAGAAACATTCTGTAAAATAACTGGCCTGTAGTCTTCAAAAGTATCAATTCCCTGAAAACAAAAGAAAGATAAGTTGTTTCAGATTGAGGAAAGCTGAAGAGAAATGACAACTAAATTTGTGTGATCCTGACCAGATGTCTTTTGCTATAAATGACATTATTGGGACATTTGTTAAAACTTGAATGAGGTTTGATCATTAGGTGGGAGTACTTTATCCATAACAGTTTCTTGATGTTGATTGTTGTTTTCTGGTTACAAAGGAATCAACAAGTAAAACAAAAAAGGTTAATATCCCATTTTATCCTCAATGCCTAGTAAGGCCTGGATATTTGTATCACAAAACAGTAATCTATACTTGTTGCTTCTAGTTCTTTACCTCTCATTCATGCTTCAATATATTGTAATTTTTCCTTCTTCCACTCCATTTTAACTACTCACCAAGGAATCCAGTAAAATGTTGGTTCACCAATCTTGTGCCACTTAATGTTTGTGTGACCTTAGAAACTTAACTTACCTGTGCCCCAGTTCATTGTAATCTATTACATGGGAAAATAATACAATTGTGGTCAAGATTTAAATATATACAAAATGCCTAGAATCTTTCTTGGCACATATTAAGTGCTTAAAAATGTTAGCTATTCATTATTGTCATTATTGTTCCCATGCCAGAATTCTTGGCTGTGATCTGGACCTATACATTCAAGTGCATACTGGATGTTTCTGCTTGGATGTCCCAGAGACACCTAGACCACAAAATGCCAAAAAACGAGCTCTGCAGTCCAGGACTTGTTCCTTATCCTGATGAATGCCTAAGTCAGACACGCGAATGCCATCCTTGACCCTTTCCATTTTTTTTTTACTTGTCCTATTCAATTGATGGCCAAATAATGAAATTTCTTAATATCTTTTTACTCATTCCCCTCCTCCTCCTTCCTTATTGTGGCTCCCTTAGTTCATCATCTCATTGTCTCTCTTGTTGATGACTTTGCTGAGCTAACTTCCGCTCTCTTTTAAAACTCAGCTCATGCATAATCACCTCCAGGAGCTTTGCCTGTATCCTGCATTGTTCGATGTTCTTCCATCTCGTGCTTCTTTTGCAGCACTCATCACATGACTCCATAACTGCCTATTTGTTCTCTATTCCTGTATTGCACTGAAAGCAACCTGAAGGCAGGGGCTCTGGATGTGTAGGGATGCATAAATCTATTCATCTCTTACACTGTTTTCCCAGCACCCAGTACATTGTCTGAAACAGAAGATATTTTTAAAAAAAGATTTTTGAATAATGAATAACACCAGTTGCGTTAATGACTTCCCCCTAATTCTACATCATTTTAGACTGCCATCTATTTATAGTATATTGACAAATCATCATGCAACTGTAGTACATTGACAAATTAGCCAATATTTACTTTTTATTCATAGTGTATGGCTTGCAATAAGTGCTCAATAAACATTTTTAAATGCAGTTTTTAATTAATTGGAAATTGAATCAGAGGTTAAATCTTTCTTTAAAAATATATACCTTTCTGTCAGGCAGATATCTCTCCCTATGGTATCTGAACTTTCTAGAGCCTTCAAGATTCTAACTATTTTTAAATATCTTCTGACTCTTTAAAGATGAAAACGATTATTTTATTGTAATTTTTCAGGGGGTCCATTTCTATCATGTACAGTAGTGGCATTGGAACAGTTCCCCCCCTCCAGCTAAGACCAATGAGTTATTTTCTATATATTTCCTATAGATTTCTAATCATCCAAACTTCATATGGCACCAAAAAGCAACTAGGACATTTTATACCACAAGAGTTAAAAGTTCATAAAACAACAAACATAAAAACAATCAATAAATTCTAAAAATGAGTCTCTTAAAAGTCTTTCACAAAAGCTCTGAGGAGTACCTCCAGGAAAATGCAGGCTTAGCTTTTATAAAGTTCTAGACTTTTAGAACTTCCTTAGATGTGAATTAAACCTCAATGGCTTTAGTTCATGTGGTTGAATCAGATATGATGAAAGAGATTTGTTGTTTATTTTATATATTTTCACGACCTTGGATTAGTATTATGAGTATCTAGCTTATAAGGTAGAGTAAAATAAAGTACTAAACACGGAATCACAACTTCAACAATGGACTTATTTTGGGCATTTATCCCCAATGATATACAAATATTTGACTGATGAAAGTACCTTCATGTCCAGGATTCCTTCAGTGTTCTTAAGAAGAGTTGACTCCATAGATTAGCTCTATGCTTCCACTGTAACAGAATCAGTCAGCCTGTATCCCCAGAAGACAATGAATACCACTAAAAATTATTGGATATAGTAGGACAGCTTTTCATTGAGCTCCATGCCAAGAGTCCAGTTTACTTAGAATGGTGCCTCCATCATCTCATATACATATTAAAGATTGATGTTTAGCTTGGTTCCTGGGTGTCTTGGATGCTTGAAGTCATTAAGACATCAACAGGTCATTATGAAAGCAGAGCTTACAGAGGGAAGAAGGTTTATATCATTGTATCCAATGATTTTTGTTAGCACAAGACCACCCAAAATTGGAAATCTAACCATGCTCCAGAAGCCAAGGACATGGTCTAGAGAAGTTGGAAGTCCATTGGCTCTAGAAAGATTCTAGAGCCAGAGGTTACCACATTGGAGCCTGTGTACATGGTCAGCTAGCCTGTCTATAAATCCTGGATGTTATCTCCGGAGAGAGATGTTTGAACTATCAGAACCTCAGAAAGTGAAAAGAGTCCATGATTTAATCCCGGGATTCAGGAAAAGAAATCTGTAAATAGCAATCATAGAGATGAGGACACGTCATCTCTAAAGTTTCTTCCTGCCTTAATGTACTAGGCCAGCCCATGATGGCCTCCTAAGAATTTCTACATGTATGCAGGAGGCATTAGATAGATTGAACTCTTTGTGACTTCAAGCAAAACACTGCAACTCAAAAGCAAAGTGGGACTTGGTAAAGTGGCGCTCTTAATATGTATCTATATGTATACAATCAGAGTCTGAGTTATATAATAAGCACCCAATGAGTGGTAACCTTCATTATTACTGTACATTTATGTATGTATTTCTTAAAATACTTTGGTAATTCTTAAAGCCTCCTGAACAATAGGGAATACGAGTTCTCTGCTTGCTGAATAGATTATTGAGTAATCATGTAAACTAAAGTTCTTGTAAAGCTTTACCATTTATTGAAGATAAGAGCTGGTTGAATAAATAAATAAATGAATGGTCAAAGTAACCACTGAAGAAACATTATATTCCACTTCTACCCAGAGTAAAAAAGGCATGAAAATATAAAAGGATGCAAAATAAAAATCCATTTATTCATTTTAAATCTATGTATTGAGATTTGTCTATGTGCAAAATGCTGTTAATGTCTTTAGAGCAAAGAGAGTGCTCCCTCTATGAGCTGTAGTCTAGTGGGAAAGACCAGACATTGCTGAGAGAAGTGAACTGACATAAGACTTAAGAACACTATTTTCTCATTTGTTTTATGTTACAAACCCCTTCTGCAATATGACTAAAGTCAACTATGAACAAGCTATAGTTTTGTGCATTTTGCTGTTTTAAAAAAACTCTATCAGAATTGATGACTATAATTTTAAAACATAATTATGGCAAGTTTGGTAAAAAGTAACCACAGCATAAAGTCTGAATCATGTACTACGTCAGACAAATCCATGATTTTTTCATTGAAGGGTCTTAGACAAATAACTCACATTTATTAGCTTTCATTTGTAAAGTAAAAGCTTTCATTGTAAAGTATAAAAGATAGTGAGAACTGTGTCACTCTTTGTCTTTTTCTAAGAGACTTATGAAATTGAAGAGCTATATAAGGTAAAGGAAGAGCAACAGTTCCCTTGTAATGTAGATATTAACATATGAGGAGATGAAGATTTAGGAAGATAAATTACCTTGTAGAAGATTATACAAGGGAGTGGCCAAGTTGTGCCAAGGTTCATAAACTGTTAGTACCATCTTCTTCTTGGAGATATAATTCTTGGCTCTTTTCATAGTTTTCTATAGCAGCTACCGTTTAACCCCTGAGTAAAATATCTGTGAAATGGTTCTAATTTTATTGTGCATAAGAATTATCTGGTAAGCTTGTTTAAAATGCAGATTTGGGGATGTCCTTAACCTCCCACAGTGACTCACAGTTTCTAGTATGGGACCCCAGAATCTGCATTTTTAATAACCACTCCCCAGGTGATTTCATAGCAGGCGATCCATAGATCACATTTTGAGAAACATTTATCTCCCTCACATGGGGGGTTTTAACAGAAAATCCAGACATCAGTACATTTTACCAGAACCTAACATATTGACCATGTCTAGGCCCTGTCAAAATACCTAGTTAAATATGTTGAACTAAGCTGAAATCAACTAAAAGTTCAGACTGAGCAAATGTATCCTTATTTGGGTACGTGTGAACTGAGCACCCTAAAAGATTTAATACATATAATTATATGCGTATATGCAAGGTACCAGAAGAAAGCAGGAAACTAACACTGATCAAAGAGTATTAGAATTCATGAATTTTCAGCTAGGTTTGAAATTAAAATCCTTAAGGGAAATCTATTCTATCAATTTAGTAGATCAAAAGAAACAGTGATATCTCTGGATTAGGAGGGGAAAAAAGTCTGTAAATTTAATGCTATGAAAAAACACAAAACATTCAAAGAATTTTAAGGCCTTGAGATAATCTTTCCACAAATCTTTGCATAATCCATTCTTTAGAAATCATAGAGGAAGGTGTTCTATTGATGCTTTTGTAAATCTTTTCTGTCTTCTCCTTAACTTGACTTCAGCTTTAAATTGATCTTATTAGCATACAGCCATTGACTTTATACCTGGAGGCATCTAATCACCCTCTGTCTAACTCAGAAATGGTAATAAATCAATGGACTGAAGTGATTCACAGCTTCCTTCAGGTTACTGAAACTCCTTACAATCCTTGTCAGTATAAACATCAAAGGGTTAGTGATTTTTCTGTTTGCTTGTTTTTAATGCTGGACAATGACAAAATATTTATGATATTCTGGTCATGTGGAAGGATATTAAGTTCAAAGGCAAAATAAGAGGCCAGACCAGGAACGTTTCTACTAGGATCAGAAGTTTTGAATCTTTGAGATGTAGCCTCTGTCTGTGTGGTCAGAAAACCAGACGTTTTTCCGGAAAGCCTATTTAGTGTCATTTGTACTTTGTGGATTGTTACATGATTGATGCACAAGGTGACCATTGGGATGCCACATCCAAAATACATTCCAGTAACAGGTGGAGACTTTTTCTGGAGGAAAAAAACCTTCGAGTGTGTACCAATGTATACCAATGTATACCAATGTATATCTGAAATCTAATAGACTCAAAGTTAACAAGGAACTTTCAAACCACCTATTTTAATCTTTCACCTAATGATGGGTCTTTATTATAGTTTGTTTGACTGCTGTTATTAAAAATTCAGCCACGTTGGAGGCTTTGGCTTGTAGTGATAAAAGCAGATGGCTGGACTTCAGATTTCTTTTAAGAGAATTGTATGCATTTTAGGAAAAATCTGGAAAAGAACATGATTTTTCCCTGTAAGAATATGTCAACTAATTTCCACTTCATCTTTAATGCTGCTTAGAAGGAGCAAGATTTCTGTAAATGTAAAGAATTTATTAAGAATCATAGCAATATTGATTTAAATACAATTAACCAAAAAGAAAAGCAGAAAAAGTTCACAATTAGTGAAAAATTAGTAGTACTAGACACTGTGATAAGTGCTTTCTATTTAATACTTCGAACGATGTTATGAGAGAAGTGTTATCACCATATCTTACAGATGATGAAATGCTTTAGGAAATGTTAAGTAACTTGCCCAATTTAATGTGACCAGTACTGGCAGAACAGGACTCTAACTTTGCTTAACTTGGAAGCCCATGGTCTCTCTCATCCAGCCATTTCCTCCTCTTATTTATACCATTTCTAGATAACTCAATTGAGAAAAATCATAGCAATCACAGTTCTCACCCCTTCTCTACCCTACCCCTGCCATCCATGGCAGCATTATGAAAAGTCATAGTTATGTAATAGAGCATGGGCTTGGGAATAGATCTCCTACTTACTCTGATACTTTACCTTTCGTAGTTCAATTTCCTCATCTGGGAATAAAATAATCGACCTCAATGGTGGATGTCATTGTCTTCCTCTTCCTTCAATCTAAAGTGGAAGAGAGGTGAGGCGAGGGGAGGCATACAGAAGCAGGAGAAAATTTATCTTCTCCTACCACTATATTACATGAACTACCCCTAATCCTAAACAGTTGCCTTTAGAAAGATCTGGCTGAAACAGTTGAACCCAAGACATTACAATCTGTAACAAAGACACATTAATGAAAGTAATGAAGAAAAAAATGATTCTGTAGTTCTGGTTAAGCAGCTATTAATTTCAGTCACTTCTAATATCCCTGGATATTAATTCTGTAGAAACACATTCCCTCAATTCAACCAATGCCTCATATTGCTAATTTTCAAGGGAATATTCAAGACTTGCATATTGAACATGTTTTAACAAGAGGACTCTTGGCTTAAGAACAGCTCGATAGAATATTAACAATGTATTTTTATTGCATATCTAATTCCAAGGACATAAGCATATTTTTAGTGTAATCAAAGCATTAATCACTACATTTATTCAATTATTTTGAATAGTTTAAGTGAGGTTGGCCCAGCACTTCTTTGCTGAACAATGTAAGGGTGGATTAACACACTATGTATGTTTCTAACCTTGTTTTATCCTTTTATTTTTAGTTCCAGAGTATTTCACCTCTGGAATTATTTTTTTCAAGTTATATGCTCATTTCTTTGTTTCTATTTAACTGATCAATAAGCCAAGTTTTTCCCTATTTTTGCTTAAGATAGAAATTGTCTTCCATTAGTGCCATTAGCTTTATTTTCATCTAACCTTTAAAAATCAACACATTTGTCATGTTTATAGTTGAATGCCAGGACCCACTGTGAATTAAGCAGAGATACTGGATAGTGTCTCTTAGACAACGTGGCTACTTAATTCCCATTCCAGGGAGTGATTCTGATTTGAGGGCAGTAGGGGATATTGGGAGAAGTCTTGGGCTTCAGGTGATCTATATCCCAGTTGTGGTTCTGCATTTAGGTCTTTTCAGGGGCACAATTTCCTTATGAAACTCATGGAGTGGGGCTGGATCAGCAATTAGCTCCTTTCTACCTGGAAAATCATGGAATGCTATGTCTTTTGTGGATCCATACAATTCTTTAATATCAGTAAGTCCCGTGGACACTATAAATTTATCTTATTATACTATATGTATTGTCTCCGTCAAGCACTCCTAGACATAGATAAATCCGGCATAATTTAAAGAAATTCTACCGTAACAGCACCTCATTGTATTTGAGTAAGGCAAGTCCCCCTAGACGAGAGGCAGAATCTTATATCGCTATGTCAAGATGGTTTGTAGCAGACCTCACCAATTTTTTTTGCAATGCAGTATCAGTTGCTTTCTATCCTTATTTATTCTTATTCTTCCCTAAGAGATGTGACCACATACTTGGTGCCTAGTTCAAGGCAATGATTCCATCTACGGACAACTTTAGAGGATAAATCAAGGTGCTTCTCTATTCTATATGTGGGGAACACTAGCCAAGGAAGAACCTATTAAAGAAATTTCTTGGAGGAAGGCCAACTATTGTTTACACATTTATAGTAATATTATTCCTAGTTCCCTGTCACTGATTATTTATGGATGCTCTTAAATTTTCAGTATGCATCATTCTACATTGAAAAGGCACAAGCAAATACCAGAATAATGATCCCTTCGTAATTTTTTCTCTAACTTCCTCACTCCCCCTCAACCAGTTGTAATAGCCTGTCTCTACCTATGTTTTTAACACTTCCCACTTTTGTGTTAACAGTAAATTTAGTTAACGTGTTTTTACCCCCTCTTTTATGTCCTTAATAAGCATCTCAATTTATTGAACTCAAATCACCCTTGCAGCACCTGATCATAAACAACCCCCAAAGATGAGTCCTCATTTATCACTGTCTTTGATTTTTAGTCTTTGAGACATTTTTGAAAATCCTGTGTTCTTAGTGAACATTTCTTGAATATATTTTTTAAATAAAATATTCTATGGACTAATGTTTTGCATCCCAATGCACTGATATAAAAATGCAGTGATATAATTTGCTGAGAGTAAACTCAGCCTGCTCATTCCCCATTAATTTATGATATTATAAGTTCATGCATTTCTTTTTACTTTTGTTTTAATTATTATTTTTTCAGTTGCTTTGCTCAGATTCAGTGGATATCATTTGCAAGAATCCTCACTCTTAGGAAACTCTTGATTATGTATTTATAGATTGACAAGTAAATATTCCAAAGAACCATGTATTTTCTTTATATCCTTTTTTAGATTGCTTTTAGTCATACTTATGCTCATTTTTAATGATGTTGTAGAGTGATAGATGATATATAAGAAGGTTGTCAGTTCCTTGAGGACCAAAACCATGTCATTAATTCATATTCCCCACAGAGGTTTGAATAGCAGATATCTAATTATTTCTGACGACACCCACTGGTGTTGGAGAACACTGTATACACTGAGACCACAGTGCCTCGCACATATTGGCTGGCTTTCTCTCTCTCTCTCTCATTCTTGTTCTCAATCTGTTTATTATTCACATAAACATATGTTTTTAAAAATTTTTTTATTGACATGTAATTTATTTTCAGTGAAATGCATAGATCTTAAGAGTAGAGTTCGATGAATTTTGACAAATGTATACACACATATAACCCACATCTTATCAAGATAAAGAACGTTTTCATTACCCCAGGAAGTTTCCTCATGTCTTCTCCCAGTCAAAACCTCCCTGCCAGAAGCAACTACTTTTCTTATTTTTTTAGCATACACTAGTTTTTCTTATTATATAACTTCAAACAGTATGTACTCTTGTGTCTGGCAGATTTTACCAGCTTTTGAGGTTTATCTTTGTTGCTCATCTATCAGTAGCTGTTTCTTAATATTAATGAGTATCGAATATACCAGAACTCTAAGCCTATTCTCATGGTGTTGGAGGATTAGTATTATTTTGAAACAATTAGCGTAGTTTACAGTTTTTAGTTATAGTGAATTAAGCTGTTATGAACCTTCCCATACAAGTCATTTGTCTGTGTGTGTGTGTGTGTGTGTGTGTGTGTGTGTGTGTGTGTGCGTGTGTGTACGTACCTACTTTTATTTTTCTTAGGCAAATACCTAAAAGTAGAATTGTTAGGTCATGGAGATAGATATATATTTAACTCTATGAGAAACTGTCATATTGTTTTAGAACATGGTTATACCATTTTACACTCTCGATAGCAATGTATGAGAGATCCAGTTCCTCCAAATCCTTCCCAACATTTGGCCTTGTCCATCTTTATAATTTTATTCTAATAGGGATATACAATGGCACTGTCACTTTGTTAAGCAGTGTGGTGGTTCACCATAATGTTAAACATAGATTTATCATAGGACCTAACGATTCTATTTCTATGTATATACCCATGAAAAATGAAAAAATGTTTCTTCACAGAAACCTGTACATGTACACTCATAACAACATTACTCATAGCAACCAAAAAATGAAAATCCAATGTTTATCAACTAATAAATGTGGCATCTTCATAAAATGAAATATTAGTCAACAATGAAAAAGAATGAAGTATTAATACAGATTACAACATGGATAAACCTTGAGAAATTATGCTAAGTGAAAAAAGCTGTGATGAAGACTATATATTGTGTGATTCCATTTATATGAAATGTCTAGAACAGGAAACTCTTAGAAACAGAAAGTAGATTTATGATTGTCTAGGGCTTGAGGGAGATAAGGGGAAATGAGGAGTGACTGTTAATGGGTATGGGATTTCTTTTGGGAGAGAATAAAATGTTCTAAAACTTACAGTGGTAATAGTTGCACAAACCTGTGAATATACTAAAAACATTGAATTCTCCACTTATATGGGTGAATTGTATGGCATGTGAATTATGGCTCAATAAAGCTGTTTTTAAAAAAGGATTTATGCGAAAGGGATAATAAGTGCAAAGGCCCTGAGGCAGAAACATGCTTGATGTGATTGAGGTGCAACAAGAAGCTCTATGTAGCTTAAGTGGAATGAACACAGCAGAGAAAGTAGTAGAAGATGACACTGGAGAGGTAGGCAGGGGCCAGTATATAGGGTTGTGTAGTCTGTGAAAATGAGTTTATATTTTATTATGAATGTTGTAGGAAGCCATTGGTGGGTTCTGGAAAGAGAAGTAGCATGATCTGATGGGTATTGTAAAAAAATCACTCTGCTGCCTGTGTGTGGTGGGAGCTGCAGAATGGAAACAGAGAGAACAATTATGAGGCTTTGGCAGGAGTTGGATCAGAAATGGTTTTGGGTAGGACCAGAATGAAAGCTGTGAAGGTTGTGAAAAGTGGCTGGACTTGGGATGTACTTTGAAGTTGGAATTTAGAACTTATTGGTGGTCATACTGATGGTCTGTTTGATGTGAGAGAAATGAAAGCGCTGAGGAGAGCCATGAGTAGATGTGTGTGTATTTGGGTGTGCATTCCACTTCATAATAAAGAAGAAGTTGACTTCACTATTTTAATTTGTTCTAAAGGCATACTATTTTATTTGGAAGAGGAAATAAAATAATCACACTTTTGTTTCTGCAATCTCTTTTATAGTTTATTCATTGGATATGCATATTCAAATAAATTCAGAAAATGTTCTTAATATTGTTGATGTAAGAAATATAGGGTTTTATATACATAGTAATGATCTAAGAGAGATTGTTCTGTGGCGTTACATATTTCTCTGTGGCAATTTCATGTTGTGGTGCTGGATATTGAATGTTTGTGATTGATCACATTTCATTTATTTTATTTTATTTTTTTACTTAGTTTTTGGATAATTCTTTAGGCTTTAGGGGTAATTTTCTGTTGAATATTTTTTGTAGCCATTTTTATCTTTTCACATGGTTTCTCCTTATATCTCCCATTATTTATGTATGAAAGCTGATTCTACAAATCTAAGCTCTATTTAAATTAAGCGCTTTTTCTCTTTATGTAATCATTTCATAGTTGGTCCCCTTGTAGCAATGAATTTACTTTCTAAATAGTAATTTTTAAAGTACAATTTACGTCTGGAAAAAGTGTCAGCATCGTTTAGATTTTGTGCTTTAAGTGACAATTTATATGCACATTGCACCTTGTATGTATAGTTGTGAAACAAGGAGAAGATAAATAGCTAGCTAGCCACAAACCGCATCAAGTGCAGAGCTGACTGCAAAAATCACAGTGAGCTAGCTATAAGCCAGTTCATTCATATTTCCATTAGAATATCTGGAATCACTTAATTATGCTATTGTTGTTGAATAGCAACCTACTATAAAGGTGCCTGTGATTATTGCCGCAGATTGTTATCAAGGTAAATAAAGGTCTTGAATATTCAAAACAAATCAGTCATTCTGAGACCCTTTTATTGTTGTAGGTTTGCATGCATTTCAGAAAATTCCTTTGTATCTGACACAAATGCCAGCTCCATCTTTCTAGTTTTCTATGTTCCTAGTGGATGGACCAGCGAATCTTTCCAGTAGGGGCTCTTTCTGGTTTTAATGATAGCAAAGAGTTTTCTAATTCCCAGAAGTGTGTGATATTATTGACTACAATTCTTGTCCACAAGAGACATGGGAAATCCAATGATCCGGCCCTTATTCATTCTCCGTGGGTAGGGTATAACCTTTGCAATCAATCACACAGTATGGCTGACATTAATGCTGCCTGCCGACAAGTCTCCTGGGGCTCCTTTCTCCAGTTCTGTTTTTATTTCCACATTGGGAACATTCTCTAAGGATGAGGAGAGTATGGTGGTGGGTTGTGGCTCCCAGGGTATTGAAGCATGAGCTGTAAGTGCTCTAGCCTTGTTCCAGGGATAAACAAGGTTGGGGCCAGTTCCTATTGCCCACAAAGAATTTTAACTGGAGCTAGATTCCTACAGGCTGAAGCAATCAATCAGGAAAGACAGATGCTGAGGATTTGGAGATGAATACTAAACAAAGGGAAGAAAAACCCCAGGGAAGGGAGAATACATAAGGACAAAGGGCGCAGTTGCTCTTTCCTATACTGAGGAAACATTGTGCCATACTTCCTGCACATTGCCGGGGGCTACAGATCAACCATCAAAAACACAAGCAAAGTGCTAGAAAGCTGCCCGACTTAAGCAGTCCTCCATAACTGCTCAACAATTGGAGCAGTATTTATTGTTGTTTTGTTACTATATTCAACTTGATTTTTCCTCATAATGGAGATAACTTGCATCTTAATTGTAGCCCATAGTGACTAGTGGCCTACAACTGGAATCAGCAATCCAGGTGCAAACTGGTCAGTTCACCTCAGTGAAAAATAGTTCTAACGAATCCATGTAGGCATCTAGCCCTGCCTCAACTTGGGCTTCCCTTGTGCCCAGATCTCAAAACTTGTAATCATTAAATTATATGCTTATATGTTATAACTATCATGAAATTAAGCCCTTATATAGGTCCTATAAATGCCTATCAATTGAATGTGAATGTAAAAATTAGTTGTATATTTTCTCACCACCTCTATCAATAATAAACTAAGAGTAGGAGAGATGGTCTTGTTAATGCTTCTCAATTTTTTTTCCTTCTTTTTGGTTTATCAGAGTTATTTATATATTTTTTCCAGTTATTTTATTGAGGCCATAATGGCTTATAACATTGTGTACCTTCAAGTGTACATTATTTATCAGTTTCTGTATAGACTGCATCATGCTCACTACCAATATCAATTTTTTTAACCCTCTATGACATGCATTGATTAATCTATCTAGCCATATGTACTTTTATAGATGCAGGAGTAGTGATGGTAATAGGTCCCAAAGCGTCTATTATTATTGTTGTGGTTATCATTTTTAACCACTGAGTGAGTTGAGGTATCAGGGAACTGGGCTTCGGACGTTTTAAACAGAGATGTTAGGTGATATAACTGAAAGCTGGCCATCTTCTTGGCCAATAACTCTAGAATGCCTGCCTCATAGTTTTTAATGGGTAAACTCTATTATCTCAGGGCTATTATGCCTATTTCCCCATGATACTTCAAGAGAATGGGAAATGGGATAGTGACGGGTTAGCTTGGCAGGTAGAATAACAGGTAATGAAAGTGTGTCTCCTGCAGTTCCACAGAGCAGGGAAGCTATAGCTGAGACCAGAATCCCATTCTGGCTGGCTAGCTTCCATTCATGATATACTTTAAGTCAAACACACAAAAATAATATAAGTGAAAACTGTGTACCCTGGAGTCAAACTTTCTACAATAAGTCCTCATAAATTACTTATGTCTAAATTTCCTCATTTGGAAAAGGCAGTTTAATTGTATCTGATGTGTATGGTTCTAATGAGCAAGAAGTAATATATGGCATTTAGTATTAGTTAGATACTTATCTTTGTTATTTGATCACTACATGTTTCAATTTTCCAGGGGGAGGAAACATAACAATGTTTGTTATAAGAAAACTCTCATACATAAATTAACACCTCTTTCACTCCAATTTCCAATGTAGTCACAAAAACATTTAAGAAATAATCTAGTTACCAAGATTACCTCTTATCACAGCCAGAGATCACAAATCTAAAACAGATGGAGTTGGCAAGAAGTGGTCATGGATTTATTTTTATTGATACATAATTCATATAATATAAAATTCACCGTTTTAAGTGTGCAATTTAGTGGGTTTTAGTATATTCACCATATACTGCAACCATCACCACTATCTAATTTCAGAATATTTCCATCACTCCAATAGGAAACTCCATATCCCCATACCTATTAGCAGTCAGTTCCAACTCTCCTTCTTCTGCTAGCGATCACTTATTTAGTGATTAGAAATCACTTCATTTCTTTTTGTGGTTAAATAATATTCAGTAGTACAGCTGTGCCGAATTTTGTTTATCCCTTCATCAATTGATGGACATTTGGATTCTTTTCCTTTTGGGACTATTATGAATAATGTTGCTATGAACATTCATGTACAAGTTTTTGTGTAAACATATGTTTTCAATTCTCTTGGTTATACACCTAGGATTGGAATTGCTGTCAGTCTTATGGTAATGATCTGTTTTAATTTTGGGAAACTGCCAAACTATTTTCCACAGTGGCTGTACCATTTTACATTTCCACTAGCAATATATGAGAATTCCAAATTGTCCTCATACTTGCCAACACTTATTTTCTTTTTTGATTATAGCCATCCTAATAGGTGTGAAGTGCTATCTCAATGTGGTTTTGATTTGCGTTTCTCTAATAACTAATGATGTTGAGAATCTTTGCATGTGCTTATTGGCAATTTGTATATCTTCATTGGACAAATGTGTCTATCAGTTGATGGGCCCTTTAAAATTATATGTCTTTTTCTTGTTCAGTTGTAAAAGTTATCTGTTCTGCATACTAGGCCCTTATCAGATTTGCAAAGATTTTCTCTCTTTCAATGGGTTATCTTTTCACTTTCTTGGTAGTGTCTTTTTTTTCTTTTTAAAGATTTTATTTTTTTCCTTTTTCTCCCCAAAGCCCCCCAGTACATAGTTGTATATTCTTCGTTGTGGGTCCTTCTAGTTGTGGCATGTGGGACGCTGCCTCAGCGTGGTCTGACGAGCAGTGCCATGTCCGCGCCCAGGATTCGAACCAACGAAACACTGGGCCGCCTGCAGCAGAGCATGCGAACTTAACCACTAGGCCACGGGGCCAGCCCCTTGGTAGTGTCTTTTGACACACAAACTTTTTAAAATTTTGATCAAGTCTAATTTACCTATTTTTTCTTTGGTTCCCTATGTTTTTGGTGTTGTATCTAAGAAACTATTACCTAAAACAAATTTGTGCAAATTTACACTGTTGTTTCCTTCTGACGGCTTTATCTCTTACATTTAGGTCTTTGTTCTATTTTGAGTTAATTTTTATATATTTTGTGAATTAGGAGTCCAACTTCATTCTTTTGCATGTGGATATCTAATTGTCTTGGTCGTGGATTTTTGAGAGAGCAAATCCTTAATATTTCGAATAACTTGAGTGACACCTAGGCTAATTTTGTGTCTTACCAGTTGTGCTTGATAGTTTGAACCCTTGAAATATATAGATAAAAATAGTTTTTAAAACATTTCCAACTAAATGGAAACTTTGAAAGACAGGAGAAATATGAAGGAAAAATAAAAATCACTCATACATCTACAGCTTTTTGTTATATAGTTTTCTATCTTCTATCTATGCATTTATATTATAATGTGCATACTATTTTGAAAAATTTCAATCAATATAATATAAGCATTTTACTGTGGCAATATTTTTTAAAATTTTAATTATAGTATTAGATCATATGACTATACCATCAATTTCATTCTTTATTGTTATACAGTTTCTATTTTTCTCATTTAAGAGTGTTACTATGAGTATTTTTATACCTTAATGTATGCATGTGACTTTGATTATTTCCCTAGGTGAAGTCATAAGATTTGAATTTCAGCATTAAAAGCTTGTCATTAATATTGCCAACAATCTAGAAATTCCAAGTGATGATGGACTTTGTCTCTAGCATTTCTTTTGGGTTCTTTCTTAGGATTTCCATCTGTCTGCTTACATTACCCATCTGTTCTTGAATATTATCTGCTTTATCCATTACAGCCTTTAGCATAGTTTGTTTTTTTTGTTGTTGTTTGCTTGTTTGCTCTTTGGTGAGGAAGGTTGGCCCTGAGCTAACTACCATTGCCAATCTCCCTTTTTTTGCTGAGGAAGACTAGCCCTGAACTGACATGGGTGCCCATGCCACTCTGTTGTGTATATGGAATGTCATCATAACATGGCTTGATGAGCCTTGTTTAGGCCCACCCCTGGGATCCAAACCTGCAAACCCTAGGCCACCAAAGTGGAACACGTGAACTTAACCACTACACCACCGGGCCAGCCCCAATCATAGCTGTTTTAAATTCCCAGTCTGTTAATTCCCATATCCTTGCTTTGTGTGGTTCTGATTTTGCTCTTCTCTTCAAATTGTGTTTTTGCTTTTTGGCATGCCATGTAAGTTTTTCTTCATAGCTAGACATGAGCTACTAGGTAAAAGGAAGTGTTGTAAATAGGCCTTTAGTAATGTGGCGGTGAGGTGTGGGGGGAGGAGAAGCATTCTGTAGTTCTATGATTGGGTCTCAGACTTTTAGTGAGCCTATGCTTCTGGAATGTAAACTTCACGTGTTTCTCGGTTTTTTCTTTCCCACTTGGGTGGGACAGGATGGCTAGAAGGGGCTGGAACTGGGCATTTCCATTCTCCCAAGTGGAAGCCTAGAGGCTGGAGCTAAGTATTTCCCTTCCCTGAGGCTAGTTAGGCCCTAATAATACCCCAGCAGTTTAGGGCTCTGGTTCCCCTGAGGGCAGGCCTTGTTAAGAAGGACAGAGTGCTCTGGCATATTTCCAAATAGTTCCTTTTTTCCTACCCTGCTGGAAGCACTAGGGGATTTTTCTCTGATACTTACTGTGGGAACCTGGTCGAGCTCCTTCAGGTAAATCTCACAATATTGTGGGGACCCCCTCATGACTTGGCCCCACTGGAGTTTTTATCTCTCAGACTTGTCCGCACTGAACCTCCAGCAATTCATCAATTACAGTTCAGGCTTTCCTGCCCCAACACTGGTTCCCAAGGCGGTTTCTGCTTATAGGTCTCTAGTCT
The DNA here is from genome assembly GCF_041296235.1 of Equus asinus. Lineage (NCBI taxonomy): Eukaryota > Metazoa > Chordata > Mammalia > Perissodactyla > Equidae > Equus > Equus asinus. The sequence continues at coordinate 168,166,116 of NC_091790.1, forward strand.
GGTAACCACAACTCCTTATATTCACCTGCCTGTCTCTTCAGTCTTGGGGACAACAGTTTGTGCTGTGTCCTCCCTCTCTCTCACAGATCCAAGAAGAGCTGTCAGTTTTCAATTTGTTCAGCATTTTATTTGTGATTAAGACAAAGTGACAATTTTGAAGATCCTTACATGCAGAACTAGAAACTAGAAACCAATGATCATCTTTGAATCCTTTTAATAGGAACATAGGATTTAGAAAAGATAGATAGGAAGGGAAGCCTGACCATCCCTCAAATGAATGGAAAGGAGTTTAGGGAAGATGTCAGTCAAGTGAATTTTTACTTTCAAGGAAATAAGAAAATAAGTATAGTCATTGAGAGAAATACAGCATAAAATCCTCTAAATTGAGAGCTGAATGAGTCAGCATCGTAAGTTTTCTATGGGTATCACCTAGATATCATTTCTTTTGTAAACCCTTACAGCATAGAGCAGACAGTCAGTAAATATTGATCAGCCACTTGGAAGAAATGTAATTTCTTACAGCCATGGGCTAGTTAGTTAAAGTATCTAAAAAGCATCAACCTTTCTCCATTTTATCTATTTCATGTAGATAAAACAATTTAGTTCAAAAAAACACTGGATGGTTTTTCATAAACTCATTAAAGGAGAAATATTTACTGCAGAATAGTTGAATGCAAGTTGACCTTCATTTGAATGGATTTTATTACCTAGTTATCCATTTAATTCATACTGCTTGTGTTGAAGTTAAAACTTGTTATATGTTTTAGAGGAGTGTATTTAATAAACAAGAAGGAACAAAGAAAATTTCTATTTACATACTTCAGACTATAAGCAGCTTCCCAGTTGGGATTTGGGAGTTGTTCCTAGCTTTTTTAAATTTAAAATTAGTAGCTTGTTTGTGAATTACTTAGGCCTTCCTCAGGGACACCACTATAGGTTTCTTTAGAAATATAATCATGATTGAAAATTGGTATTTTTAGTTTAACACCACAATTATTGAGTTCTTAGAGAAACTAGGCTAAATTATGCACAGTTTCCTTTATTTTCGTTTTTGCTATTAAAAAATATAAAAATTTAACAAAAAATCATTTCTTTTTTATCAAAGTCTCCCTTTTATGATTAAAATAATTCAGATCCCATAAATATTGTACCTTAATATTTCGATAAAGTGTCACCTGGTCAACAGGATCCCTTAAGCAGTGGACATCCATTCTTGACTAGTAGTCTTAAGTTAAGTGGTGTTATATGGAGTCAATACTATAAGAAAAGCGAAAGAAATAAAGTTCACAGAAATTGTGCCCGAGCTCACAGTCTGGTTGGCTCACTGCCAAAAACACCTGAAAGCAAAGGAGATGCTTAGGTGGGTGGATGACTTAACAGAGTTGACAGAAGGAATGGAACCTTACTTGTTCGTAACACAAAAGATTTGGATGAGAGGAGAAAAGGGGAAAAAAAGTGAAAGGGGGAGTTAAAAAATTTGGAAACAATTGGAGAACTTGGAAAGAATCTTAGGCCAAATCAATACACTTGAGGAAAATTATATGCTATGTCCACAACCCTAACCCACAAACAAAGAAAGGAATAGTATGATTCACGAAGCAGTATTCAATCTCTTACCCTATAATTTTGTAAGTACTTACAAATGCAAATTAAAGGAGAGGTGGGAATGTTCCACTAGCTCTAAAAGAGAAAATAGACATCTGTTTATGTACAATTAAACAATGATAATAAGAAAATTTTGTTGGAACACTATAATAGTTCTTTTGTTAACAACGCATAAAGGAAAAAGTCACTTTTTCTTTCAGTATCATGGCAAAATAGATATTCTAAGAACTTTTCCTCCTACAAAACATCATGTTTCAGGAAAATCAATCATCTACTTTTAAGTGTCATGGATTAGGATAGTCCAGAGTTCCTACCATAAGCAAAAGCAAATTGTTCTCATGGAATGTAACCTAGACCATACCATTCAAGATTACTATAGATTTAATCAGCCAAATATACGGCCTTAATAAAAAACATGAAAAAGCCACCATGAGAGAAAATCAGAAGAAAATTTCAATTGCAGAATTAGAACTTAAAGAACATTAGATACTGAAATGTTCATTAAAATATATTTTAAAAATAAAACATTTAGGAAATAAAGAGCAAAACTGATAACATGGACAAAGGAAAAGAGACTAGTAACCAGGCAAATTTGAAAAGAAAACACTTATAGCATTGAAGATAAAACATAAATGTTGACATTTAACCCTAAAAAAGTTTGTTAAACAATAGATTAGACAAAGCTGAAGGGAAAATTTATGCACTGGAAGATAGATCTGAACAAATTAGGCAGGCTTCAATTTAGAGAGATGAAGATCAATTTTATAAAAGAGAGGGTAAGAGTCGAGGAATATAGAATAAGAAGTTCTTACATTTGTTCCAATGTATTTCTAGATAAAATATAGAGAAAGAGCCAGTCAAGATTAAAAGTGATAATAGCTGAGAATAGACGCAGACATGAATATTCACTTATAGAAAGCACAGTAAATTCTAAATAAGATAAACCATATCTAGGCTTATAGTAAAAATGCAGACGACAAAGAAAAAAAGGGAAAAACTTAAAAGTCAGAATGAAAAGAAAGATTCCTACAAAGTAATAACAATAACCTGACAAGAAACTTCTCAATGATAATAATGGAAGCAAGAAAATAATAAAAGATTTTCTTCAAAATATTGAGAGAAATAAAGATTAACATAGTATTGTGTGCCCACAAACATTTAAAAAGACAGCAAGATTAAGTAAGTTTTAGAAAAATAAAAATGAAAGAATATACTAGCAATAGAATCTGCAGGGGGCCGGCCGGGTGGCGCAGCACTTAAGTGCGCCCGTTCAGCTTCAGCAGCCCGGGGTTCGCTGGTTCAGATCCTGGGTGTGGACTTGGCACCGCTTGGCAAGCTATGCTGTGGTAGGCATCCCACATATAAAGGAGAGGAAGATGGGCACGGATGTTAGCTCAGGGCCAGTCTTCCTCACCAAGAAGAGGCGGATTGGCAGCAGTTAGCTCAGGGCTAACCTTCCTCAAAAAGTAAATAAATAAATAAATAAATAAACAGAAAGAATCCGTAGTGTATACTTCAGAAAAAAGAAAATGATCCCAAAAGTAAGATGTGAGATGCTATAAGGAACGAAATTCATAAAGATGTGGAATGAAATTAGTGAAGCAGTAAAATTACTGTTAACAATAAAATTAGCATTATGAAAAAATATAAACAAACATTGGTTGTTTCAAATAACAGTTTTGAAATGTTAATAAAAACAAGAAAGAACTACAACATTGCCCCAAAATAACATGTAAGACAGGAGAGAGTTAATTGGACTAATTTCGTTTTCTCCAAACCCAGTATTGTTTGGAGGAAGGTGGAGATATTGATTAACTTTGGATTTTACATAAAGCATGCAAGTTAAAGTTTTAAGTGTGCCTGCAAAAAATAATAAATGAGAGCAGGGGTCAGCAGGCTTTTCTGTAAAAACAGTAAATATTTCAAACTTTGCAGGATATATGGTCTTTGTAATAACCGCCTAACTGTGCTATTATGGCATGAAAACAGCCACAGACAATATGTAAAGAAATGAACATGGCTGTGTTCCAATAAAACTTTATTTACGAAAACAGGTAGCAGGCCAGATTTGACCTATGGGCTGTAATGTGCTTACCTGGGTTAAAGGGTATAACTATCAAACACACAGAAAGATAAAAGAAAATTTAAAAATAATAGATTTAGTAAACTTTATTGATCTAAGTGTGGGGAATAGAATGAAAAATAAGCACGACTGGAAAAATCGAATGGATCCATAATGATATAGATATAAGCAGAATCAAATGTAACTACAGTCATGTGCCACATAACAACATTTTGGTCAACAGTGGACCAGCTCTATGATGTTGGTCCCATAAGAAGAGTACCACATAGCCTAGGTGTGTAGTTGGCTATACCATCTAGGTTTGTGTAAGCACCCAGTAAGTACTATGGTGTTCGCACAACAATGAAATCACCTAATCACCTATTTCTCAGAATGATTCCCCCTCATTAAGTGATACATGACTGTATATTACTACTAATAATAAATATAAATGAATTAAAATACTTAATTGAGAGAGATTGCCAGAAGAGGTACACAATGAAATCTAATTTTATATGCTTTACAAGAAATAAAACTAAAATCTTAGGCCACAGAGGGTTGGAAGTAAATGTATAGATAAAGATATACGAGAAAATATTAATCAATAGAAAGTTATTATATCTGCATAAATTTTAAAGGAAATAGACTTTAAGACAAGAAAAGGCATTATTCGTTATAAAGAAGGTACTATTAAGTAGTACTAAATTATAAATTCATCAGTAAGCTATAACACTACTAATAAATATATAATGAGCAAAAAATGAAAGGATTACAAGAAAAAAATGGGCAAATGTATCACTGTAATGGGAACTTTTACTATATCTCACTAAGGAATTGATAGAACAATCAGGAAAATATTAGCAAGGATATAGAAAATTTGAATAACACAGGAATGAGATGCATCTAATCAATAAATATAAAACTTTATTCCCAGCAATAAGGAAAGACCAGTCCATAAAAGCAAGTCTCACTAAATTTTAAAAACTGTCTATCATTTTGACCACGTTCACCCACTGCAAGGCAATTATGTTGAGAATCAACTTAATTGCATAGCCTTGATAACAAAACTGCAAATAATTGCTAATTCTTCTCACAATAATTTATATATATTCAATGTGTTGACAATAAAAGTCCTGCTAGTTTTCTTGAAACATATAAAATCTGATATAAAGTGTATATGGAAGAGTAGGACCAATAATGACAATTCTGAGGAGAAAAACACAAGCTTACTTGAACCAGAAATTAAAACTTATTATGAAGCTATGATAATCAAGACAAATTGACCATGTAGAACAGAACAAAGAAACCAGGAATAAATCTATGCATATATGCAAATTTAATATATGATGTGGTATCATTGTAGATCATTGGGGAGAAATGGATTATTCAAGAAACCATGTTGAGAAAAGTAGCTGAACATATGAAACAATAATATTACATTTCTACCTCATAGCTCACACATATGCACATATAAACCTTGACACTCACAATAATTCTAAGTAGACAAATTATCTAAATGTGAAAATCACATCTTTAGATGTTTTAGACAGAAACATAAAAAAAGAACTTTGTTTTCAAGTCATAGAAGTATTTTTTGAACTCCTATCTCCTCTGAACACTCAACGATTCTCTTATATTTACTAGAGCTAAGGAAATAAAGTTGCTGTACTACCACAGTCGGTAAATGCCTGAGGCAGAAGCCTAGGAATGCTTCACAGTACAACACTTCACAGTACAACAATTAGGTCTTTCCTGCTATGACCTAAAACTCATTGAAAAGACAGACGATTTTTGTTCACAAATTTGAGACTGCACTGTGATGATTCTCTGAGTGATAGCAGCAGCGTTTGAAAATTAGACACAACACTCTTGGGCTAGGAATAATGAATGAGTTTGATGAATAACTCAGAATTGTGATTACTGAAAATGCATATCCTCCAAATTATTTTACAATGCTGATAACATGATCTTTGTTGGAGAAGAGCACCTGTCTTTGGTAGAGTAAGTAAATTGGGGCCCAGAGATTAGCTGTATGAGTAAAGGTTCACCATTTTTGCCTTTGCTAATTTTTCTTGAGCCTGTAATATAATTTCAGGGTAGGGAAAACTTTCTACTAAAACTTTAGTTGTTGTCCCACATTTTGTTTTAATTTTTTGACATTCAAACAAACAAGGGAATAAAGAAACAGTGCAAGTGCTGGAACACTATTATTTGTAGATAGCTGAAAGGCTTACGTATATTTGACAGAAGACATACTAGTCTCAACCTTAAAATAACAGAAGCTGAGCAGTAGAATTCGATGTTTAATAGGACTTCTCCTGGACAATGGTACCCCCAAATTAAGTACTAAATAATTGGGTACATATATCCCTTCAAAGCTTTTAATTAAGCCAAATCCCTATATTACCTTCAAATGGTACTCCTACCCCTAGCTTCTAGAAATAGAAAAGAGCTGGGAGGCATGAATCAGTAGTGTAGATAAATATTTGGCTTAGGAGGCTTTTCCTTCCCCTCCCCATCCGTGTGGCTCACTCAATAACTTCTTCCATAACAACTCCCATCCAACTAAATGAGGAAGGCTCTATAAGTGTCTATAAGATTAGAAGTGTCTATAAGAAGAGGAGACTGGTATCTCATTTCTTACTTGGATGTCTGCTTATGCAGCAAATTTTCTGGGAGTTTTTTTTTTTTTTTTCCTGTGCATATCTTAGCGGAAGTAGGGAGTAGGACTGGAGAAGAAAATTGGAGACAGACAGCAGGTCTAGGCTGGGGTCAGCTGTGGAGCAGGCAGCCTTCCTACTGCTTGATGTGGTAAGAATATAGATATTCTCCATGAGTCAAGTAGACACTGCAGAAAGAAGCTGAGTTTGATTCATTTCAGAGGTGTGTAATTTTAGAGAGCTGATCGCTGGGCTGGATGAGGATATCCCCTGAGAAAGATGTGGTGAGCTATACCACCAGCTGAGGGAGAAGTGGTCCAACTGGAGCTTATCTCCAACTTCACAGAAGAGAGCAATTGGAAGGACCTCTCAACAAGAACACATGGATGTTCCTCACAATACCTGAAAGCCAGTTTCCAGTATGTGTCATCTTTTCCCACCTTTCCTGTCCCTTCATTCCTATCCAAGCCCATTGGGGAGTGCTGAGGAGGGGAAAGAGACCCAAAGATATGGTAAGGATGTGTCTTACAAACAGACTATTTCCAAGAAAATGTGAGCTGAAATTTAAAAGTCAAGGAAGACATATCCATGTGGGGGTCAAAAAGAAGGAGGAAAATGATAAGGGGAGGCAATAACTAAACAAATGATTAAAGAAATATCTCTGCTGAAGAAGAACCCCATATACAAATTTTAGTTGCAGACACGATTATTGGGGAATTTACCAGACATATCCTGGTAAAATTTCAGAATTCCAAGAATAAAAAGAAAATTGCCTCCAGATATAAATAATAAGTTACCTACAAAGAGAATCAGACTGGAATCAAACTTCTCATTTGTACATTACAAATTAGGAGACCACAGAATAACAGCTACTAGACTCTTTCACGAGAAGGTTTAAAACATAAGATCCACTGTTCTAGTTAAGATAACATTCACCTGTTAAGGAGAAAGAAGGATACTTGTTAATACGCAATATTCAAAAATTATATCAACCACATACCCTATATGAGGAAAATACTTGTGAAAAGATTCTAACCAAATGACAAATAAATTCCAAGGGAGACCTCAAGAGAGGGGATGATAAAGAGAAAAAGGAACAGTAATGAGCAGTGAATGTCTTCTTAAGTGTAGATAAATGATAAATAGATGGATAATGTTAAATAATTATACAGCAAATGAGAAACGTATACATTATCTAGAACAAAAAGGACTAGAGGATTTTGGTGAAGCCTATAAGCTGAAGTGAGAGAGGCAATTGATGAAGTAAAAATATTTTCTAAAAACAATTTTAGAGTGGAAAAAGTAAAGGTACTTTGCAAGTTTCATCTTTTGCGCATGGGGGAAGGCACATTGTTGGAGGATAAACGGGGAGTGCTTTATTTTCATATGATGGTTGAGAATAAGTGCTCAATTATGTGTTCCATTAGGATCCTATTTTCTTGGTTGGAGAGAGAAGTAAAGAAGAAATTTAACATGGGGATAAATGGAATGAATAGCGACTTGATCATGCCAACTTAAAATATGAATCAGTAAAATAGGAAACCATGAAAGATGATAGTCAACATAGATGAAACAGAAGAAATAAAACCAAGTATATCAGATATTATACTAAATGTGAATGGCTTTAAATCCCCTTCAGTCAGAGATTCGGTTTGGATTAGAACACAAAACCCAGCAATACACACTTCAGAAGAAATACACTTAAAAGAATAGTGATAAAGAAAGGCTGAAGAAAAAAAATCGAGAAAGAGATATCAGATAACTGCAAATAAAAAGAAAGTAGTCATAGCAATATTAATGTTAGACAATGTGGGCTTTAAGAACACTAAACAATATAAAGAGGATAGTAGGTAACAATAAAAACAATGGTTTATGAAGAGGATATAACAAACACAATCCTGGATTTCTAAACATTAGAGCTTATATAAAGAATAAAACTAATTTGACTGAAAGATCGTCTTGCTAAGTAAAATTATGATGAGAAATTTTAATATACTCCTTTTACAGTTAGAAATACTTATACAAAAATCAGTAAAGGCAAAGAATAATTGAATGAAATAGTGGATATTTATACATATGGATCCTCCTCAATTTACGATGGGGTTAGGTCCGGATAAATCTGTTTTAAGTTGAAAGTATCATATGCTGAAAATGCATTTAATCCACCTAACCTGCCAAACATCACAGTTTAGCCTAGCCTACCTAAAACATGCTCAGAACACTTTACATTAGCCTACAGTTGGGCAAAATCATCTAACACAGTGCCTGTTTTATAATAAAGTGTTGAATATCTCATGTAATTTAGTGAATAAAATCATCTAACACAAAGCGTATTTTATAGTAAAGTGTTAAATATCTCGTAGTTTATTGAATACTGTGCTGAAAGTGAAAAACAGAATGGTTTTATGGCTACAGAATGGTTGTAAGTGTATCGGTTGTTTGCCCTTGTGATTACATGGCTGACTGGCAGCTGCGGCTCATTGCCACTGCCCAGCATCACCAGAGAGTATTGTATCACATATCACTAGCCTGGGAAAACATCAAAATTCAAAATTTGGCATATAGTTGCTACTGAACGTGCACTGCTTTCATATCATTGTAAATTCAAAAAATCATTAAGTTGAACCATTGTTAAGTTGGGGACTGTCTGTATACTACATAATCATGTATATTACATAAGAGGCAAAGTTTATATAAATATACACTTCTATATGAAATGATAATATACATTTGTATAAATCCATGAATGATTACAAAACTAGATTCTTAGAAAAATAAAAATAATGCTACAATTTCTTTTCAAATCTAATAAAATTTAAAATAACGAAATTAAGTAAATGGTGATGATAAAAATGTTAATTTCTTAGAAGTTGAGAAATACACTTCCAGATAACCTGTGGATCAGAGATAATAAAAAAAATGAAATTACTTACAAGCAAAAAAGCAATAAAAAGAAAATATTTCATCACAAATTATAGGGCACAAAGGAAAACTTTTAATCAAAAGAAAATTAATAAGCTTACATGCCTTCATCAGACTAAAAATAAATAATATTACTATTTATCTCAAACAGTTGGAAATTTCATAACAAAATAAACGTTAAGAAAGAGGAAGAGGGAATTAATAAATACAAAAGCTTACATTAATGAAATATAAACAAAAAAGCAAAGAGAAATGATCATATAATGAATAAGTAAATCCCAAATTGGATCTTTGGGAAGAAAAGTCAAAGTGTTAAATACCACTTTAGGCTGATTAAGAAAGAATTTTTAAAAAGCAAGGGAGTAAAAATATACTTGATAAGCAATGAAAAAACTCACAAATATTGAATATTAGTAGATTGTAAGAGACTATGCAATTCTATGGCAAGTCATTTAAAAAAACTACAGGATATGATCAAACAACTTACAAAGAAAGAAAAACTTGACTAAATGAATAAACATAAAAGAAAATGATTAAAGATTACCATTAAAATGACACAATAGGACAGGAGGATTCATGCCTAATTTGTATTTAAATTTTAAGGATAAATTCCATGTTACTTTAAACTATGTCAGACCACTGAAAATAAATAATTCTCATTTACTTTATGAAGACTGCATAACTTTACTATAAAAAACAATATATGTATTGCTCCAAAGAAAATGATAAGCAAAACTATCTGATGAATATAGTTGTAAAAAATATTATCAAAGAAAACCCAGCAATGCAAAGGTGGATCATAAGAGGAAATCTGTCAACATATCTCAAGATCGCACCACGATTGTTGGAGAAAAATAACGCAATCATACCGATCAATTCTGAAAAGTTCTTTGTTAAAGGTCAGCAGTGATGTCTACTAAGAACTCTAAGATAAGACTAGAACTAAATTAATTAAATATAGTAAAGACTTTTCAACAAAGACTTATACCGTCATAAAAATGTCACTTTTATCTGAATCACTGTGTGAATTTAATGACGTTACATGTAGAACTTCATTTTGTAATGATTGGATCATACGATTTTAAAATTCACAGTGATATAAATATTCATATAAATATAAACATAAATTCCTGAAGATAACTAAAAATCATAAACACTAATGGGATCCTTGCCTTTTCAAAAAGCAAAACTATAAAGTTACTGTAATCAGATCAATATGATGTTGGGCAAGAGCAAGTAGATTAAAAATTACAATAGCATAATAATATTCAGAAGTGGTTCATAGCATATATGACTTTTTTTTTATCACAGCAAAAGTACTATTTAAATTCAATGTAAAAAAAATTGGCTTATTTAGTAAATGCTGCTGGCACAGTTGGATATACATTTAGATAAAAATAAAATTTAACTGCTGTCTCACATCATATATTGAAAATTAAGTTCAAGAAAAAAGTAATTTTTTTTTAAAAGGAAAGAGTCTTAGATACTCAGTAGCATCATGGAATTTGGCTGTTACATGAAAGCTTGCATGAGTCAATTGTGCACATCTCTTCCCAACTCCATATTCAGGAATGTCGTGTTGGTAACTTGAGATTGGCAATAGTGAAGAATTTACGTCACTGAAATCAGCAAATGCTACAGATCAGGGCTTCCACTCCTCCTCTACCTGGAGCCAGTTGTTAAACATTTATCAGCATGCTACTATATACATAAAATCTCCTGGTGCAAGACTTGAAGAATATCTACATATATACTCCCTAATCTAAATTGGAAAGCATTCTTAACAGGAAACTACAACAGGAAAGCGAAAAACAAGTATTTGTCTATTTCTCCTTGCAGTTCCATCAGCCGATGCCTCATATATTTTTTAGGTTCATGCATGTATAGGATTGTTATGTTTTACTGGAGAATTGGCATATCTATTTTTATGTAATGCCTTTATCTCTGATAATCTCCCTTTTTCTGAAGTCAGCATTATCTGAAATTAAGATGGCTATTCCAGCTTCCCTTTGATTTGTGTTAGCATGGTATATTTTTCTCCATTCCTTTACTTTGAACCTACATGAATCTTCATTTGTAAAGTGAATTTCTTGTAGACAACACATAGTTGAGTCTTGTTTTTTTATCCACTCTCACAATGTCTCTTAATTGGTATATTTAGACCCTTCACATTTGAAATAATTATTGATGTAGTTGGATTAATATCTACCATATTTATATTTGTTTTCTATTTATTTCTTTTGTTCTTTGTCCCCTCCTCCCTTTTTCTGCCTTCTTTGCTTTTAATGGAGCATTTTATATGATTCCACTTTATGTCCTCTTTTAGCATATCAATTTTATTAAAAAATATGTTTTTAGTGGTTGCTTTAGAGTTTACAATATACATTTTAAACTAATCTAAATCTTACTTCAAATAGCATTATACTGCTTCTGGTGAAATGCAGGTAACTCTCATCCCTTGTCACCTTGTTGTCACATTCATTTTACTTATTCATATGCTATAATCACTCAATACATTGTTACTAATTTTACTTTAAACAAAGAGTTATCTTTCATATTAATTAAAAATAAATACAAAAGATATTTACCTCTGTCTTTCCCTGGTGCTCATCTTTTGTGTGTGTGTGCAGATGCAAACTTCTGACTATAACATTTCCTTCTGTCTGAAGAATTTTCATGTTTTTTCAAGGCAGATGGTGATGAATTCCCTCAGTTTTTGTTTGTCTTTGAAAGTATTTCATTCTCCTTTACTTCTGAAGAATAATTTCTCTGGATGTAGATTCTAAATTGGTTTTTTTTTTTTTCTTTCAACACTAAGTATTTCACTCTGCTCTCATCCTGCTTGTATCGTTTCTGGCAAGAAGTCCACTGTAATTCTTACCTTCGTTCCTCTGTAGGTAAGAAAGGTGTCCCCTCCATGCCTTGGGGTTTTTCAAGATTTTCTCTTTGTCTTTAGTTTCCTGAAATTGGAATATGATACACTTAGAGTTTTTTTGTTTTTCTTTGGTATTTATCCTGCTTTGTGTTCTTTGAGATTTCTCAATCTGCAGTTTGGTGTTTTTCTTTAATTTTGGAAACTTCTCAGCCAGTATTGCTTCAAATATTTCTTCTGGTCTGTGTTCTCTTCTTCTGGCATTCCAATTGTGTGTATGTCATATCTTTTGACATCGTCTACAGTTCTTGGATGTTCTGTTCTTTTTTTTATTTTCTTATTCTTTTTGAATTTCATTTGGGAAGTTTCTATTTCTCTATCTTCAAGCTCATGAATTCTTTCCTCAGAATCATGTCTGGTCTATTGATAGACGCATGGAAGGCATTCGTCTTCATTTCTGTTCTGATGGATTTGATTTGCAGCATTTCTGTTTACTTCTTTCTTAGACTTTCCATCTCACTTACATCACCCATATGGTTTTACATATTTTCTCCTTATTGTATGAGAGTCCTTAAAATATCAACATTATTTTTAACTTTCTAACAATTCCAACATCTGTATCATATCTGAGTCTGGTTGTGATCTTTACTTTGTCTCTTCATGCTATTTCTTCTTGCCTTTTGGCATGCCTTGTCAGTTTTTGTTGAAAGCTGGACATGTTGTATAGGGTAATAGAAAAGGAAGTAAATAGGCCTTTAGTATAAGGATTTATGCTCATATAGCTAGCAGTTGGGATAATATAGCTAGGAGTTATAGGTTCCAGAGACTTCCAAATCCTCTAGTGTCCTTGTTTCTATCTTTTCTTTTGACTTCAGGCTTCCATAAGTACCCCTCCTCAGAGAGTCTGTGCATTGAAGCTCTTTTACCTGTAATCCAATGTTATTATACTGGAACCCTGTTGGTGTGGTGGTAAGTTGGGGGGGAGGGTGAGTATTCTATAATCTTACAGTTAAATCTCAATCTTTTAGTGGACCCGTGTTTCAGGAATGTGATATTCACAGGTGTTTCTCCAGTGGTATATATTTTTTTTCTCCTTGTCTTCTATTTCCTGAATCTGTGCCCTCTGATTGCTGTTTATCTTGTAGATCTTCCCTCCTCAATTAGATGAGACAGGAAGACTGGAGGGAGCTGGGTGGGAGGAATTCCCCTACCCCAGCAGGGCTTAGGCAAAATGCCTCTGGAGAATAGGCATGTTATGGAGAAGGCTCTGGGCTGGTTTCACAATGGTTACTCTTCCCCTCGCCCTGCCAGAGCCACTAGGGAACATTCCTGGAATCCTCAGCATAAGAAGTTGGTGGGATTCTAGGAGAAAAAGTCCCCAGAAGTGTGGCTGCTCCTAGAGTTTCTCACCCTCCATTCATTCGTAATCAGCCTCCAGCTAGTTATCAAAATCATGTTTTAGTGTTTCTACCACGTTATTGCTCCAGTAGCTTCTGCTCCAGGTAAGCAGATTTCAGTTGCTAGTTCTTCCCTGAGGCACCTGTCTCTCCAGATTTTATCTGCCTCTCCAGTTCTCTGATGAATTCAAGAAAATTGTTGATTTTCAATTAGTCTAGCTTTTTCTTGTTGTAAGGATGGGAGTGACCACTTCCAAGCTCTTTGCATGTGGGAGCTAAAACTGGGAGCTGTATGATTGAAAATAAAAATTTGAGTTTATAAAATATAACAGTATAGGAAAAAGATAGCATAGACAAAGTCAATTTTAAGAAGACATAGATTTTGGAAATGTGTATTTGCAGCCTAGATGACAGCTAAAAGGTGCATTTCTGTACAATACAAAGCAATCTTACTGATAGACAAGATAAAGATAACCAAACCAGTAGGAATGTGTTCAGTTCACAAATAGCAAACCAAATTGGCCAATAAATTCATGAAAATTTATTAAATTAATTAATAGTTAAGGAAATGCAAACAAAAGTAACAAAACAAAAATTAATGTAAAAAACTTGGGTACTTATATATATTCTCATAGAAATATGAATTGTTGCAACCTTTTTGGAAAACAACCTGGCAGCAATCATTGAAACCAAAAGTCCACAAACCTTTAGCTCTAGACAACTTAATGTTTCATATATATCCCATACCAATAAAAGCAAATCAAGGTATGCACATGGATGTTGATGGCATATCACTGTTAAAAAAGGGAACACTCAAGTGCTAGGAACATGCTTAAATTATGAAATAGCCAAACTATAGGATATTTTGCACTCATTTAAATTAGCAAATGAATTAGAGCTATATCAGTTGACTTGAAAGGATTGCCATAAAGTATTTATGAATGAGAAAAGCAGAATGTAGAAAAGTTTGTTTAATATGATTCTAATTTTGGAATATAATGAAAAACCATGTATACTTATATCTACAAAAAGATTTTGCCAAGGTTGCAAATTGTTTTTATTGTATGATTTTATTATGGCAAAATAAACAACCAAACAAAGGGAATTTTAAAAAATTCCCTCTATATGCATGGAAATGTTTGTATAAGTTTGAATAAGCAAGATGAAATATAGGGAAAGATATGCAGAAGGCTGTTAACATGGGTTGGCCCAGGAAGATGCGATGGGGGAGGAGTCATGGAGCAAATGAACCTTTTCTTTATACATCTTTCTATGTCTTCCCTACTTTCAAGCTCACATTAAAGTCATAATTTGAAAAAAAAATCAAAGCTCTGCAGAAAAACAACACTGATATACTGCTATATAGAATTTACTGAGTGTATCGGTTTGGGTTTGGTGAGGATAACAGTCACAAGTACTACAGAAATAAGGGATTTAATGTAGGAATTAAGTGTTACATAGCTGTGGGAGTTGCTGAGGGAATGATGCTCTAAAAGGCTGTATCCTGGAGATCAGAGAAAGTTACTAGCCCCTTTAGCAAAGCCACTGAGTCAG
Source organism: Equus asinus (assembly GCF_041296235.1). Lineage (NCBI taxonomy): Eukaryota > Metazoa > Chordata > Mammalia > Perissodactyla > Equidae > Equus > Equus asinus. Next base: position 168,181,188 of record NC_091790.1, read on the forward strand.
ATCCCCATGATCTCCCTGGAAAATATGATTTCCCTTCTGCCTTAATACTAAGTCCTTTCAACGACAAACTTGGATAGTCATAGTTCCAAGCTTAACCAAGTTGACATAACACAATCCACTCTTTTGTCAACTTGGCATGCATACAATCCTTTTATAATTTCAAATCATGATAATAACCATATCATGCTTCTGACTTAGAAAATGCAACTATTCATTTCTGTAAATATATATAAATATATGTGAAAGCAAAAAAATATGTATCACTATCATAGTTCTGCATGTGGTCACATAGTCATAAACTTGTGTTATATCTTCCCTTGTCTACTCTAATTCCATATCCTCTTTGTTCAGCAAGTACCTCAATTGTCTGTGGTTCTTTGCCTAGTCAATGAGCCAAAGCTTTATTCCAGGTGCGTTCTGTGCCATTAGCAGTCCTACTTATGTTGTAGTTTTTCTTCATTCAATTTTGTCACCAGAGTATTAAAAGGTGCCCAAGAGATGTCCTGAATTCTTGGAGTACTGGTTATCTATTGCTACATAACCAATTACCACAAAACTTAGCAGGTTAAAACAACACACTTAATATCTCATAGTTTCTGCAGGTTAGGAATCTTGGAATTGCGTAATTAGATGCTATGCTTCAGCGTCTCTCACAGATTGTAATGAATGTTTTGACTAGAATGTAACTATCTGGAGACTCAGTTGGGAAGGATCCATTTCCAAGCTCACGTGGTTATAGTCAAGATTGAGTTCTTCAAGGGCTGTTGGACTGAGGGCCTCAATTCCTTACTGACTGTTGCCTAGAGACTTTCTTTAGTTCCTTGACAAGCAAACATGGCAAACATGGCTTACTTTGAGAAAGTAAGCAAGCTGAGAACATAATAGAGTCTAACAAGACAGAAGTCACAATATTTTGTAACCCAATCATGAAGTAACATCACATCCTGTGAAGAACTAAATCCATTGCTGTATTCTATTGGTTAGAAGGTTGTCACTCAGTTAAGCCCACACTCAAAAGGAGTGGATTGCGCAAGGGCATAAATATCAAAAGGTGGGGATCTTTGGGGGTCATCTTAGAAGTCTACCTACCACATTGGGCTTACTCCTTTCTGCCACCATTGTGTGTTAGCAACCCAATCACACCAGTCATTGGAATCATCCCTTTTTTATCTATTAATTCCATGACAGGAGGAGCCCAAAGTGACCGGGTGTTGTTCTCAGCTTTTAGTTTAATGGAACTTTTGTTTCATCTCCTTGTGGAATCATTGCTCCATCGGGAAATAAGATCTCTAAGCCAGCGGAAACTTTTTAAGCAGGGAAGGCAAGTTCAAATGCAGCATAATTGTCTATTCCAGTAAGAACAAATCATTACCCCTTCCGTGAAAGAAGTATAACTAACCTGCCATCATATAGCTGTCTGGTCACCCTGTGGAATACTGTTGTACTAAGGGCTCATGGTTTGTCTCTACTGTTGGCAGGTTGGGCACTCAGCAATGATATAGTCAGGTCAACCTTGTTAAATGGAAGCCCATATTTCTGAGTGTATCTATTCCAACTCTCATTTTAAAACTAGGAACATGACCCCAGGGTGGTTTGAGGGACCCTCGTAGATGGTTAAACAGCACTAATCACCTGACTCTCATAAGTCCTTTTTCTGAAAAGTGGATGATTGTGCTGTTTTGTAGCCCCAAGAATTTGTGTTCATTCAGAGGTAGTATCTAGTAATCTGTAAGATGTTTTGTTATTTCTCTTCCCTAAAGTGTAAACATGCTGGTAAATGGCTGCAGGTTCTTTTGGAAAAGGCTAAATGGATAATTTACAGTATACTTTTTTGGCAGTGTAGCACTATCCTTCTTTAAGTAGATCAAGCCTCCTCTTCATTTAAGGTATTCTGAGTCTGCAGAACCACTCAAGTTTGGGAAGTGGATAAAGACCATGACTCTATGGTAGTAATGCAAATCAGGGCTCTATTCACTAGTCCTAATGGTTTTTGCTTATATAAATCAAGTAAACTTGATTTACTAGGCTGTTCATCTTATATTAGTGCCAGGGATATAAATATTTAGCTATAGAGAAAGATCTCCACAGGTCAAACAATCTGACTACTGCTTCACCCCTGTTACCCATTATGGTAATCATGCCCACATTGACTCAGATAATTAAGTGTCAATAATAATTAACTGCATCATGTGGCTCCTGCCATTTCAGGATACCTATGATCCCCATTGTTTTCTGGGACTCTGTTCCACTGATAGCCTCTCCCACTGTCATTCTGGGCATGCAAAGAATAGCCATTAAAAAGTCTTTCAAGGTTGCTTGCTTCCCCCTCATTAACATATTTCTGAAAAACTTGGAGAAGGGGGTGCGTGCGAGCAGTAGAACTAAATAAATCCATGCCCATCTCCATAAACCTTTGGGTACTGCCTTCTCCAGTTCATTTTGACTACCACAGGGGCTCAGTTACTGTCAACCAACCAAACAAGTTGTTAGACTTATTTCCAAATGGTCAAAGTAGCATACTCAACCCAAAATCACTCGTTAGTGATTCATATAAATAATCCCAACTGAATCCCACAGTGTATTTCTTCCTTCCTGTTCTAATGAAACTGCCAAACAGTTAGCCATTGATGATTAGGTAGCTAGGAACTAAAGTTTCTTTTCCTTTTTGCAGTTTCTGATTAGAGCTTTTAACTGTTTACCCCCCATTGTTAACTGTGCTCTTTAAGCAATATGCTGACTCCCACCAAGTTCCTGTAGATAACCTCTCCCTGGAGCCTGGATCACCATAGAAATGGGTGTTTGAGCTGTTTTTCAGGAATTAGAACCCCTTGTCCACTTCAGGCTGATTGAGACTGCCAAGCCATCAACTGCATAGATGTCTAAGTGACATTTTGATGTCAAGAAGCTATAAACTCCACCCTCAAATCATGCTAACACCACCATTTTGTGAACATGAATCCTATAAAGAGCCATGAAGTCTGACTACACTTACACAGATCATCAATTACCTCACCTTTCCTCACCTCCAATCATGTATCTCCACATATCAGACCCCCTTGCCCACCTACCCTATAAGTATCCCTGAGTCTCGATTTTTAGGGAAGCAGATTTGAGACTCATTCTCCCGTTTCCTCACATGGCTGCCTTGTGATTAAACCCTCTCTCTACTGCAATCTTATCATCTTGGTGTTTGACTTCCCAGGTGATGGGCAAAAATGAACCTGGTTTGGTAACAGTAACAGCTTTAGAATCCATTCCCAAAGATATTCCCCACTTTCCACTGATGTAAATTGTCAAAATATTAAAATTCTTTTGGTGTGTATAGTATCTCCTCCAGAGTTAGACTTGGTATTTTTTTCAAGGTTGAGAATCAATGAGAGGTGATGAAGTGCGTCTTTATGAGAATCAGCATTCTCCTACAAGGCTACAGCTTCTTTAGTAAGAAGAGGTGAACCTCCTCAGACAAGGGAAGTTCCTAAGTGGAATTTGGAGGCTCAAGGTCCTCAGCTTCACTGGAATCTATGAAAATATACCCATCCCAACTTTTAGGATTCCATTCCTTCCCAATCAGTGTCATAGATACACCACAAGAGACCCTGAAAAGTTATGAATTTGATTTACATTTTAATTCAATCACTTGCAGTTTCAGATTTCGGGCTTGGTTTTCAAAAATTTCAAACCTGCAACTAAAAGAAGCAGGTAATCCTTCAGAATAGTTATTAAAGATGTTTCTGGTTCTTTATCCAGGACTTGACATGGATATTTAAAGCCTTGATCCCATCATTTACTTTGTTCCAATTTTTCTGGTGTGACTAAAGTAGTCAACCCCCCCCCCCCACCCCTGACATGCCTCATCCTTATATTCTGTATTATCATGACAATGTTGGAGTTTTTATTTTTTTTTATGTGGGTACTTGGTCACCCAATGCTATAGGTACCTGACTCCAGGTGATAATTTAAGAAACTATTTTACAACTGTATATCATGGTCTATATCTTATTTACGACTGACAATTAATGTTTCTAAATCTAACCAAATTATAGAACCAATTCCAGATTCCTATCTTTAAGATTCTCTTCCCCTAGATCCACTTCTAGCTATATTAGTCTGGCTTTGCTCAGGAAGATTGAGCCCATTACAGGTATCACAAGAATAAGCGGTTTAGTGTGGGAGTTAAGGTTTATACAAATTTGCGTGTAACTGGTGGAGATTTTTCTGGAAGACTGCAGCTAGATGATCAGAGAAACTCTTATTAATCATTTCATTCTGAATCACTGGCATTGGCATTAGCGAAAAATCTTGCAGATGCTCATGAAGTTATGCACATGAAACCTCAAAGTAGGAGCTCATGGAGAGGTCTAAGGAAGCACCGCAATGAATAAAATCATCATGTTTGATTCCCACAACCTCCTAAGAACAATAGCTTCTGCTTCACTGCTGCCTTCCAAGTAATTTATGGGGTCCTCTAGTTGGCAAACTCCAACTTCAAACCATACAGGGAAGGGGATTCTGTGGAAAAAGATTCCCAGACTTGGGTGGAAGTAGTGGCACTTGGGTTGGGTTGTCAACAGACAATCCAAAAAACCTAATTCTTTTCTATCTCTGATATGGTTTTCCAAATGCCTAAACTCTAAGAAGTTCAGTCATCGTTAGAAACACTCTATATTAGTGTGTTGAATTCAACCACCATTTTTTGAGCACTGTGTGTCAGACACTATACTGAAAATATGGGTATACAAAGATGAAGAAAAAAATGTCAACAAAAAAGTAGTGTTTATTTGAAGAGTACTATAATAATGGAATAATTCAAGGTAAAGTGAGCAAAAATGGATTTTTGTCAGGTGAGCAAAATGAAGATCATTCTAAGGAAAAAGAATAGGACATGAAAAGGCATATATTCCAAAAGATGAAATACTTGGAAGAAATTCAAGTAGATTAGTATGGCTGGAAATTAAGGATTGAAAGAGATAATGTGAGCGATTAAGTGGGGAAAGCAGAAGGCAGTAAAGTCAGGAAAAACATATACAAGAGGCTTAATTGCAGGAATTTGAATTTTCTGTAGGAAATTGAAATCAATAAAGAGATTTAAGCCCTGGACACTTGTTTTATATAAAAATTACTCATAGCAATATAGAGGAGGAATTGGAGTGGGTCAAAGCCAGAGGTAGAAATGTATGTTAGAATACAACTGCCATAGGCTAGGTTAAAATTATATAAATGTTATGGTAGTTGAAGAAAAAGTGGTTTCAAAAGTAGGTTCCCCTTAATTTAGTGGTTGATTGATGGGGTCTGGAGATGAAGATTTTGCATCACCTTTATAGTTCTGGTTTGGTTGACCAGATAAATGGTGAAGGCCATCAGCTAAAATGGGAGCACAAACTAACGTGTTCTTTGTAAAAACTAAACGATAGAGAAATACCTTGATCCATTTTATTACTTTGAAATGAAACTGCTTTTAAAATTATAAAATGTACAAAATGTTCCTATGTCTCCATGTTACATAAAAAAATGTACCTTAGCAATGTCAAAATAAGAAACATATGTACGAATTTAGCTGCTCAATATGACCTTTCTTATCTGTCAATTAGAAACCCTTGTAAATAGTATCCTGTGAATGTCAGAAAATGTAGGTAAAGATGTAGGAAGTTTACAGAATCTAATATGAGCCACTCACTTTATACAAGTCAAGATATATTATATTCTTCATTTTTGTACATTTTTGTACTTGTTCTCTCTCCTTTTTTTTGCTTCTTTATTTAATTCTGAGTTCACATCTTGTACTTTTCTTGACACAGTAATTCATATAGTTCTGTTCGTATGCACACTTTCTGAATAAATAAAGGAATCATTTAATTAATTAATCAAATAAAAACAGCTACACTGTCACAAATTAATGATTATAGTACTTGATTAGGGTCAGGAGACCTGGGTCCTGGACTCAGTTCTGTCACTTCAGCAGGTGACAGAGTTCTCTTTGAGCTGAATGATGGGTTATTTCTATTTTTGCACTTATGTGACTATTTTAATATATTCATTTTCAGGAATGCCCTCCTGAATAGGATAAGCAATGTATCCTAATCACGTTTGTGTTCCCAACCATTAGCGTAGTACCAAGCCTACAGTACATGCTCAATAGTTGAAATGTTAAATAATTGATTAATTATCAGGAATTTGAAGGAAAGTTAAGGTCTGGAAGGTGGGGTCAAAACAATATCTAAAGGATCTGTAGTATCCAAGATCCCAAAAAGACAAAAAAAAGTGAGATTTGAAAGAAGAATAATAAATCAGTGGTAAAGCCATGATAAATTTGGAATACAACTCTGGGAGAGCAAACCAGCTCTTGGGATCAAAAGGCAGAAGTAGGATTAATCCTGAGCAAGAGTGATTTGCATCTGGCCTACTTTAGATTTTTAACCAATTGTGAGAAGCGCTGGGTTTGATAATGTACTGTCAGAAATAGAGATTCACTGTTTCTGGGTTGTTCCCATTTGTTTGGTGCTGGGGGTGGGGGAGGGATGGTGGTGATGAATGTAGGCTAGTTAATCAAGTAGATTAAGCTATTTTTCTTTAAACTTTTATTTCAAATATATTCTTCAGAGTCAGAATCATTCTACTGCTAAAAGTCTACCTAGACTGCCACCAATACTTGTTCAGCTCATGCCCTCATAGTAGTGCCTGGCTGAGGCATAAGAATCTACTTCAAGCTCTGTTTGCCAATTGATGACCCTGGGAAAAGGAGAGGGGTAAGGCAGACGCAGGGAGACCTGTGTTTTTCAGTTGATTTGCTCAACAGGAACCTTTTTCTGATTTGCATAAGAGTGCATATGTCCTGGCATTAATGGTACCAAAAGCACATTGAAAAATCAATAACAAATCAGCAATGTTGATTCTGACGACATAAAGTACTCCAGGTTTCTCTCTATAATGTTCTTATTATTTATTATATGGCAAGCTTCACAAAACTAATCCTAGACAGGATAATGAATCATTTCCAGTAACTTTATGCATAGCCCCTACATTACAACCAGGTACTGAATGCATTCTTCTGAAGGATCCATAGAGAAATAAGAAACTCATATGTATGCATTGACCTACCACCATGGGATTTTACCCTTTGATCTTTGTTAGAAAACTTTTTCTAATTTCCATACCTTAGAGACATATTAATGAATAAAGGACGGATTCAAAACATTTCTTATTGAATTTATGCACTTCCTGAAAAATTAGCTAGGTTAAACTTTTAGATGCTGTTGAATATGTGATGTTTTGAAGACTTTATGGGTGAAGTCGATTTGCAAATGCTTTTCTCCTGGATTTCTCAACTGTATCTAGCTTCCTCAGTCTTTCATTTTGATTTAAAAAGTACGACAGTTTTAAACAGACAAGTATATCAAAATGCTCTCAAATGTTTAAGCCAATTTGTGATTTGGTGGTAGATAAGATGGCAAAGATGCTTTAAAACTTATTTGTTGAAGTCCTCTTTCTGTTTCAAGCAAGGAATATTTGAACTAGGAAAATCCTGGTAGCCGTGTAGTCTAATGTCTGACTTCAAGCAAAGATCTCTTCTTTGTTCTCCGCTTGAACATTTTCCATGAACGAAGCTGAAAGGGAGGCGGTCATTTGTTTCCTATCTGTTCTACCTCCATTGTTGGACAGCTGTACTACCCAGAAACTCCCCCTCATTTTGAACTGAAATTCTGCCTTACTGAGGATTTGTCACTTCAGATTCCTTCACCTCTCTTCTTCTTCTAACCTGAGGTACTGGGCAATATTTTAAGAACAACTAATATTTCACTAGGTCAAAACAGTTCTAACTTGAGTTTTGTCTGTTTCAGACTGAAAGGTTCCAAGTCTGCCAAGCATTCTGTGTGCCGTCTAATTTCCTGGAAATTCACACTCCTGTTTCTCTTCCTCTCTCCAGTCTTCAGTTCTGCAAAGAACCCCTTAGAAGCCTATGTTTGAGTTCCAGCTCCACTCCTTGCTGCCTTCGTGACTCTGGACAGTTATCTAACCTCATTGTGCCTCAGTTTAGTTATTACACCTAAAGCATTAATTTATTTCACAAATATTTATTGAGCACCTACCATGTATGTACCACTCAGTCTTCTAAGTTGTTGAGAAACATCAGTGACCAAAACAAAGTTCCTTGTCCTTATAGAAATTATATTCATTCTTATGATGGTTCCTGACACATAACAAATGCTAAAAGATATCAGTTATGTGTGTATGAATACGATGTCCAAAGTAGCCAAAATATATCAGACATACTCTTGCTAGTGCTGAATACATCAGAATTAGTACCTTCTTAAAATTGAATGAATATTGCTTCATTTAAAGTTAACCAGTGCTCTTGTTAAGGCTAAGATCCGCTGATACCTTCAGTTATTATTTTTTAAAAATAACACTGAATGCCGTTATTAGTAAATAAAAAACCTCATCATTGTGCAGAGGGCGGAAATATGGAGAGGACCAGAGCCTATCCCGTGTGTGTTTGTATGTAGGACAGTTTCCTTGACGTTGCCTCTGACTTACTGTGGGCTCTGCTCTCTGTCTGCTTACCTTGATCCTCTTGCCCACTCTCCCCCAGCCTGGCTGTGTGCTGGGCTCAACTCATACCTGCTGTTCAACCGATTGCTACAAATTAAGGAATTTTGCAAGCAGGTTGAAAGCTACTATTGGCAGCTTAAAAATGGCCATGAAGAGAGTATTTATGCCACAGAAATCAGCAAACTCCACGCATCAAAGCTTTTTTTTGTTTTATAGCCAGCTTACCAACACACTACTCCAACCCCAAAATACTTGACCAATGTCTCATTCTTGTGTTTTTACTTGCCAATTGAGCTTTGCTGGAATGTTTACTAATAATTAAGCTTTGGGCTCACTCATGTTCAACTGTACTTTCCATCTAGGATATTTGTATTTTAACACAGGAGGGTTTTTTTTTTAAGATGAAAAAACTTTCAAACACATAGGAAAAAACCTACAATGGTGGGAGGAGTTTCTACAAACTTTCACGAAGACAGGGATCTTTGTTTTTGTCACTCATGTATCTCCACCACTTAGAAGATTGTGTGCTACCTGGCAGTTATTGGATAAATATTTGTGGAGCAAATAAATGCTCTACTTGTGATAACTAATCTGAAGCACAAAGAGGTCAAATAACTGTTGAGGTCATGCAGCTGGTACGGAGTGGAGCTGGAATTCAAACATAGGCAGTCTTTTAAGTTATTTTTCTTTTTTCTTGTCAAAACTAAAAGAGCTAAAACACCTGGGAGTGATTTATTCACATTCCATCCAGGGGTGACATCCTAAGGGAAAGAAGAAAATGTAGTTGACCCCATCAAATCTTGTCAACTGGAATTTAAGAGTATACAGAGTAATAATACTACCCAAGAGGAAGAAACCTTACCTATTTAGTATTCCTAAAAGGATGCTCCTTTCAGGGCTTCCTCTAGGGTATGTGAAGCCCTGGGCAATGTATTCTTGGAATGGGGGATATAGGGGTGCTGGGTATATAAAGAATTTGATTAAATAATGTATTATAAAATTAATACCTGTGGAATATAGTGATATATTGATGAAAATTTTGAGTAATGGACAGAGAAGTGGTACTTAAGTATTTGTTTATTTTCTGATCAGAGCCCATAATGATTCTTCTTGATGTCCAGGCAGCATCTCTTTTTGTTCAGGTCCAGGAACCGTGTTCTTCATGTTCTTTCTTGTCAAATGTGCCCTTCCTTGCTAATTTCAGATTTCCCACCCAAGAAAAAGGTAGCAATACTGGGGTGACTCACAATGTCATGGATATTTAAGCATTATTTGTATTGAAACAACATGGATCTCCTTGGCTTTGCAATTCCCTGATACTATCTATTTATTATTCTGGTTGCATCACTATGTAGGATGCCGCATTATCCATCATGCCACCCAATGAATATAGACTTCAAAGGCTCTCTCAAAGTTTGGTACTGTGCTTTGTGTTGATGACCACAAATGCAAGACTTGCACAGAGTGTCAGGAAAATGTGAACGATAACTTATTTTCTGGTCATGTTAAATTTACTGTTTGGAATTTTATAGCATAAATACAGAATAATATATATTCCAACCATGCTCTTTGAACTCTTTAGGCCATAGTCACTGCATTCCATGATGTGATGTCTCCTTGTTGACCACATCTCTGTTTTCTATTCACTACCATCAGTGGGTAATAGGCTGGAGGTCATGGGTAGAGCAAAAAGAGAGATCCCATTTGTGCAAAAAGTGTTTATCATTTGTCCAGCTCTACTTAAAACTGACCTGGGAGAGCATGATATCACCATATCAATTGGAGGCAAGTGAGGATGTTAATTGGAATGGTCCATTAGTGTTGCAAAGCAATGAATGAAAAATCCTCAGAGGAGACGGTTGTGGCTATTTTGGAGGACTACTTGACAGGGGGGGTGGATCCTGCAGAAGGGGTAGGATGACTGCCTGGGTGCCAGCACTAGGGTACACAGAGTAAAGGATGCCTCCCACCACCTCCACCACTCTTGAGTACTGAAACCCATAGGCAGCACCATTGTCAGGACTTGGACAGGTGAGAGCTCACACACAGGCCCAAACAAGCAGCTCAATCTCAATGGTCAGTGGTGAACTTTCAGAAATCATTAGCCCTGGACTTGCCCTGTGTCTGACGTGAGTGAGAATCACACAAAATCAGTGTGCAAGCACAATTCTGGTGGCCAAGCTCATGGGATCTAAGGGAAAAATATCACAGTGGCCAGTAGGAGTGATCTGCTTGTAGGCTGCCCTCCTGGAGATGGGGCCCCATCCTTGAATTGTGGAACATCAAAGATTAAATCCCAGAGCTCTTCGGAGCATCTGGTCAACTCCATGTGTAGTAAAAAAGATCAGAAGAAGAGAAGAAATGGAAATCGTAGCACAAGGTGCACTCTACATGCAGGGCACTACTGCCTCCAGGCAGTCCCAGCCACTGGAGGGGGACTTTTAGGAAATTTTGTGGAAGGCATTTCTAGCAAAGGGATCCAAACAGGATCTTGTCCTAGGCAAGGGCACCTTGATGAGACAGTACTGCTGGTCTCAGCCAGTCCCAGCCATCAGAGTGAAACAGAAAATTTTGAGGTAGGTGCTTCTGGTGACCAGAATCTAAGCAGAACCAGGTTTGAGCCTAGGGGACCTTGTCCACATGGCGAACTCCAGACAGTCCCAGACACTGGAGGAGGACTTAAAAAATTTCGGTGAAGGGACTCTGAAGCATAGAGTCCTCTGAGGGGCCTGTCTTGGGGCAGGGGTCCTGCTTGGTGGGTCTGAAGGTGGTACTATTCCCTGGTAAATGGATTATTTAATAAACATAGAATATTTGGAGCATGGCTTTCTGGAAAATGCCATGTCAGTGCTATAATGCTCTGTGGTGTTAAATGGAGATGTTTCACAATTAAAGGCTCTTTCTGCTATTTGAAGTAACTATTTTAAAGTAAAGGTGGACTTTTAGAGATTTTTTTCTCTGTTATTCTGGGCTAAAGATTCATGTTTCGTGTGGGAAGATAAAACTTGGGCAACTGCCCTTTATGTCCTAGACATCTTTCTACTTTGTTGGAGTCTCTTAATTGTCTTTATCCTTGAAATTAATAGCAAACCATAGAGCCTGGCAAGATCTCAATTCATTCAAGTCTGATTTGCCAATCTGATCTTATATGTTGCTCAGATGGTGAATAGGGTTGATGTTTGGGGGCATGAACCATGTACGTGGTGGCACTTTGGTTGCTAACTCTTCTGGTTAACTCAGAAGTTGACAGATAGGTACCAAAGCAGCAACTCTGGTCTTTTCCTTTGAAAGAGAAAGGAGGGTTGGGGGCTGGGGGCTGGCCCCGTGGTGTAGTGGTTAAGTTAAGGCATGCTGCACTTCTGCAGCCTGATTTCATGGGTTCAGATCCTGGGCATGGACCTACAAAACTTGTCAGCCATGGTGTGGTGGTGACCCAAATATAAAGTGGAGGAAGATTGGCACAGATGTTAGCTCAGGGCTAAACTTCCTTAGCAAAAAGAAAAAAAGAAAGAAAGAAAATGGAGTGGAAAGAAGATGAAGAAGAGCTATCTGTTTTTTTTTTGTTTTGATTGAGTATTTATATGTATTGTGAAATGATCACCACAGTAAGTCTAGCTAACCTATCACCCTACATAGTTACACATTTGTTTCTTTTGTTATGAGAACTTTTAAGATCTATTCTCTTAGCAACTTTCAAATATGCAATACAGGATTATTAACTATAGTCACCATGCTATATATTACATCCCTATGGCTTATTTATTTTATAATGGGCAATTTGTACCCTTTGGCCTCCTTCACCCATTAAACCCACACCTCATCCCCTACTTCTGGCAACCACCAATCTGTTCTCTGTATCTGTGAGCTTGGTTTTTGTTTTGTTTTGTTTTAGATCCCACATGTAAGTGAGATCATATGGCATTTGTCTTTCCCTTTCTCCGCATCCTTGCCAACACTTGTTATTTCTTGCCTTTTTGATGACATTCATTCTAACAGGTGTGAGGTGTTAGCTCATTTCAGTTTCGGTTTGCATTTCCCTGATGATTAGTGATACTGAGCACCTTTTCAAGTACCTGGCAGCCATCTCTGTGTCTTCTTTGGAAAAATGTCTATTCAGAAGCTATTCCCATTTTTTAATCTGATTGTTAGAGGTTTTCTTGCTATTGAGTTATATGAGTTCTTTTTATATTTTCTGTATTAGCCCCTTATCAGATACATGATTTGCAAATATTTTCTCCCATTCAGTAGGTTGCCTTTTCATTTTGTAGAGATTCCAATTGCTGTGCTGAAGGTTTTTAGTTTGATGCCATCCTACTTGTTTATTTTTGCTTTTGTTGCCTTTGCTTTGGTGTCAAATTCAAGAAATCATTGCCAAGACCAATGTCAAGGAAATTGCCCATGTTTTCTTCTAGGAGTTTTATGGTTTCAGGTCTTAAATTCAATTCTTTAATCCATTTTGAGTTAATTTTTGTTTATGGTGTAAGATAGTGGTCCAGTTTCATTATTTTCAATGTGCTGTTCAGTTTTCCCATCACCATTTATTGAAGAAACTGTCCTTTTCCCATTGTATATTCCTGGCTCCTTTGTTGTAAATTAATTGACCATATATGCATGGGTTTATTTCTTGGCTCTCTATTTTGTTCCATTGGCCTGTGTGCCTGTTTCTATGTCAATACTATACTGTTTTGATTGCTATAGCTTTGTAATGTAGTTTAAAATCAGGGTGCATTATGCCTCTGACTTTGTTCTTTCTCAAGATTGCTTTGACTATTAGGAGTTAGAGACATCTAGTTTTTAAGTTAAGTATTCCCAGAGAAATATGCTATTTGTATTTACATGGCTAGCTGACAAATAAATTTCGAAATACCTATTAGTAGCCTATGTTAAGAATAGAGACAAAGCACTCAAAATCCAAAACATGTATCACTTTTTGAAATAAACTATGTGCTTCTTCTATCCCAGCCCTTCCTCTGTAAGAGAGAATTATCACAACAAAGCCCAGCTTTTTCTTGTTTTTGAGGCTACATATTTCAAAGACAAGTTATCCAAATAGAGGTATTGATTTGTGTGAGTAAAATTCAGCCAGAGCCTCCGAGTTTTTGTGACTTCATAGAAGTCAGGGTGGTCATTTTTAGACACTTGTGCAAACTTAGAGTGGTAGGGTATCTTTTTGAATCCTAGAGAATAATTTTTTAATTTGGCTTAACTCCTGTGTAATGCCCATTCTGGAGAACTTACCTGAGACATAGTCATTAACCATTATCATTTAATGGTGTTTATTGTGAATATAGCTATTATTTATTGAAAATTCACCATGTGCTAGGCATTTTTCCAAAAACTTTATGTGGAATGTCTCATTTTATCCTCCTAGCAAAACTTGAAGTAAATACTATTATCCCCAATTTACAGATGAGGAAACTGAGGTACAGGGAAATTAAATAGCTTGCCCATGGTTACATAGTTGGTAACTGCTGTGAGTCAACAATTCAGATTGATTTCAACCTGAAACCAAACTTAAAGACCAGAATGGATGTGGTCCCGAGATGTAACAGCTAGATGATTATAGATGATTCCTCACTAGTTATCTATATCTAGGTTTTAAGCTGAAGGACTGGATCCAAACACCCAGATGGGTTAAAAGGGTGCCCTCAGGCCATTCTCCTTAGCTGTTCATTTTGGGGGATATGGAACTAATCATAAATAAGACATATATTTTTTCTTTCAGGCATCCTAATCCCCCCATTCTCAGATCCACATTACGTTCTGAAGAATAGCCTAGAATGGAGATAGGATGGAGTGGTAGAGAGGTAGTGGTGGGCATTGAGTTGATGAGTTTTCTCTCTCTCTCCCTCATTCATTGGTCAATCACACTTAAGAAATCCCTATATTATATAATGATAGGAAGCTTTTGATATTTGATATAAAATATGATACTGTCCCAATCTTTATGCATTTAAAAATAAAAAGGAAAGGGGTCAGCCCAGTGGCACAGCTGTTAAGTTCGCATGTTCTGCTTCAGCAGCCCAGGGCGCCGGTTCAGATCCTGGGTGTGGACATGGCACCGCTTGGCAAGCCATGCTGTGGCAGGCATCTCACATATAAAGTAGAGGAAGACGGGCATGGATGTTAACTCAGGGACAGTCTTCCTCAGCCAAAAACAAATAAAAGAGAAGACTTGGCGGCAGATGTTAGCTCAGGGCTAATCTTCCTCAAAATAAAAATTAAAAATTAAGAAAGAAAAAGGAAAGAAAAAGTTAAGAGTATAAGAGTAAAAAGTTATGGATTTCTTTTATTATTGTTATATAAAAGCCACTTTATTAAAATATGATTGACATGTAAGAAGCTATATATATTTAATGTATACAACTCAATGAGCTTGAGGATAGTATACACCCATGAAACTATCATCACCATCAAGGCCATAGACATAATCATCACCTCCTAAAGTTTCCTCCAAACCCCATTATGGTGATGATGATGAAGATGATGATGATATGAACACAACATAAGATCTACTCTCTGAGCAAATTTTAAATATACAATACAGTATTGTTAGCTATAAGCACTATGCTATCTAGTCTTCAGAACGTATTTATCTTGCATAACTGAAACTTTGAGACCATCACCTGTCCATTTCCTCCTCCCCTCAGCCATAGCAACCACCATTCTACTCTCTGCTTCTGTGAGTTTGACTATTTTAGATTCCACATATACATTGAGCATATGTATTTGTCTTTCTGTGTCTGGCTTATTTCGCTTAGCATAATATCCTCCAGTTCCATCTATGTTGCAAAAGGCAGCAAGCAATTTTCTTTATTTCAAGACCGAATAATATTCCATTGTATATTTACTTACACTATATTTTCTTTAGTTATACATCAATGGACATTTAAATTTTTTCCAATATCTTGGCTATTGTGAATGATGCTTTAGTGAACATATAAGTGAGGGTGTCTCTTTGAGATCCTGATTTCACTTCTTTGGATAAATACCCAGAAGTGGGACTGCTGGATCATATTTTTAATTTTTTGAGGAACCTCCATACTGTTTTCCATAATGGCTGTACTGGTTTACATTCCCACCAACAGTATACCACGGTCCCTTTTCTCCATATCCTCACCGACACCTATCTCTTGTCTTTTTGATAACAGCCATTCTTACAGGTGTGAGGTGGTATCTCATTGTGGTTTTGATTTGCATTTCCCTGATGATTAGTGGTAAATCCCACTATACGTCTTAGTGAACATTTTCTTTTATGTGTAACATACATCTTTATGTTATTTATAGTCCACGTATTATACATTTGCTTGTATAAATATAGACATTACAAACTGTACTTTAGTACTTAGTTTTATAGTCACATTTATAATCATTACTCAGAGTTATGTGTATTTTTATACTTTTGTAATAGCAATGATGTTTCTGTTTTTTATCCCTTCTAAATAATGTGCCTCTGTTTATTCAAAAGCAAAGGTACTTTTCCATCAGTTTATAGTGGGTGGATGCTTTACAGTACATTTTAAATGTTGCTCTGGAAACAGGCAATTAGCTATAAACCAGGCCTGTCATTGTCATCTATTGACGAAGAAACACTGATACCGAGTTCCTTCTTTTGTAAATTTGAGATAAGCTGTCCTCCCAAAGACATCAAGATAAGAGGAATCAATGTACATTGTCATTTTGACAGGCCATACTCTCCTGTTAGTTTAACATCTGTTCAAGGAGAAAAAACTATCAGATACTTTTGCTGATAATGATGAACAAGAGAGGGAGTCTTGGGTAGGTATCTGAGGACAGCCTGTCAAGGCGGAGTGGAAACACACTCACCCCTTTCTAATGAATGCTGTTGCCCTGCAGGGGGAGCCCTGATGACAGCTGATCCCTCCCCTGCAGTTTGAAGTCCTTGCTAATGACCAGACTATAATTCTCAGGCCTGTCAACAAAGAAACCACATGCTTTCTCAGTCCAGTAGGGTACTATGAGCTGTTTTCATATGTATGTTTTCAGGACCTTACTCCTGTCTTGAAGTGACTCTCTTCTGTGGGGGTAGGAACACCTAGGACAATTCCCTTGCTCCCAGAAGATTTGAAGAAAGGGCTGGTTCCTGTTAGAAGCCAAGGAAAAGTGATGATTTTTACTATAGATATTGAAAAACTTAAGAAACAGTTCAGGGGGGACAGTATTACAACAAATACCATCTAATTAGCTGTAAAAATATATCCAGAACAATGTCAGCCTTCACCAATACCTATGAAGCCCAGCTCCTGACCTAAATCTCATGAAATATCTCAGTTATCCCTACCTTCTGTTTCCTTTTAAGAAGTCAGCTAACTCTGATATTGAGAAACAAACATCATTCTCTTTCCTGTTTTCTTAACTATCTTCTCCCCTTCTTGTGTCCGAAATATCTAATATTTTCTATTTATCATTACATTAAAGAAATGCTGATGCATTTTCACAGACTCAATCATCAGAACCAATGTGTCAGAACCAAGGGAACTGATTATTTTATTCTTAAGTCTGATTATTTTTCTTGACGAAAACATAATTTTAATAATCAGCAATTAAAACCAACAAAAGTAGTATAACTATTAACCAAAAAATTATTGTAAGAGGATTTTAGGTGAACCACAGACTATTTTTACTTATGAAAAATAAAGGGCAGGATGGAGACGGATTATTAGAATAATCAAAGAACCAAAAAATTATGTAATGATTTGAACTTTTTCCCAGTGAAACAGAAATGTTGGTATGTTTAACTTGCAAAATAACCTAGATTTTCCACTTTAAAGCCTAAATGAAGTAATGTGTGCTAAGATGAAAGTGAAAGTGCTTTGCCCAGGTCTGGAACTTAGTAACTGCTAAGTAAATGTCAATATACGGTTGATGTCCTCCGACTTCTGTTTTAGCTAAAGATAAAAATCCTAAAAACTTATGATGTGTGAACTGCCTGATTTTTCGTTTATTGTTGTTGTTATGGTGTTATAGGACAAAAATGACAGGGATACTGAAAACCCAAGATTATTTTCCTTGCTGTTGTGGTTTTATAAAATAACGTGGATGGTTGAGTCATCAGTAGAACTACGGTATCCATACCAATTGTGGATGTTGACTCTGTAGATTGAGCTTGTCACTATCAATTTTGCATTCCATGGCCTGCTGGGTTGAGTTGGTACAGACATGGCCTGTGGAGTGTAAAGTCTTTCAGAACCTGATGTAAGGCTAAAGAAACCCACGCCCAAGAGATTTACAATATAAATATGCTCAAGTTATTTTTCTTCTTCCACATTATTCCCCTTCTCACTTACATTAATTCTGTTCAGGGGCAAAAATATGATGTAAAGAGGTAGCCAAGAATTTGTTTTCATAGTCTTTTGGGAAATTACTACTAAAAGTGATTAATTCATTAATTCATTATTTATTCAATACTTCAACCAACAAACCCTATTGGATGGGTTCCAATAAGGATGTACTTTGTACCAAAATTCAATCCTTTAACACTATACACTTACTAAAAAAATTAAAGACAAAGAATCACTCTGATCTTTCTTTTTCCTTTGATTTATTAATATAAATTGATTATGGCTTCCTGAACCTGAATTTTATTTGGCTTTAATTCATTTTTGATAGCAGAAAGAAAGAAAATAGCTTTTTCTAAATTATTCATCATGTTGTTTAACAAGAGTGAGCACTGCACAATATGATGGCTCCTGAAAATCCATTAGACTATTGTGAAATATTTAATTACAGACTATTATGAAAATAAGAAATTTTTATTACACATATGCATTTGACAGCCTGCAATTAGTTTAGACTCTCTAATTAACATATGTTTTACTTAATGGTGAGTGATTATGGATTATCATTTAATTACAGATAATTTCAAATACTCATCTGTCTATTTTTTTGTGAATCTTAGAAATAAAAATAAGTATCATCAAGAGCAAGGAGAATGTGCTTTTCTGTTTTGTTTTTGTCCAGTATCGAGAATTATTATGAAATAAATAGTAATAAAATAGCTTTCTTTTGAGTAAATTGCTGAATATTTTTTTACCATATATAGCCTGCTATCATATTTATGAATGCTGCTGTTCTTTTATATGAGTTATTCATGAGTAATTTTTTACATAAAGAAGAATCAATAGTACAGAGAAGTCTAGAAGCTGTTGCGAGTTGCATTAATTGAATAACATTTTTTTCCTGAGTAGTCTTTCTAAACATGTGGATTTCATCAATCTACCCTAATTAGGAGAATATATTTGTATAATCAAGTTACAGAACAAATTATACTTTTTAATGTAAGGGTACTTGACCATCTTTGAACAGTTCTTTTGTTTTTATATAACATTTGATGAACTCACAGAACTTTTTCTACTTGGTGGTTTTGCTATATCTCATATATAGATTTCTGGGTTGAGAAAAATAATATATAAACAGGAAAACATGAAGCATAAGAATCCATCTCTTCCTCTATATACCAAATGAAACTGCCATCAAAATACAAAGCCTTTGAAATATTCTTTATAGTTTTCTCTTTCTATAAATCTAGAGTGAGTGGGATTAATGAATTAATATTTCTAAAGTCAGAATACCTTTATTGAGGTTTGTAAGCAAGAGAAAGATATTTAGTAATTCCTTGCAACATCTATCTTGGTATTTATGGTTTAATTTGCATTTTTGACAGAATACATTGCTTTAGAAAAAATCCATATATTACAAAATTTAAGTGGAGAGACTGTAATTAAGTTTGGGCTGTATAGATGTTTGCTGAAAGTAACTAATGGCCTAAAGAAGATTAAAAAAAAAAACAGGGCTAGAGTGATCTGCCACGGCCATATTTAAAATATAAGTGGCCTAGATAACTGCCTTACTTCTGTTTGTTCTGAAAAAAACCTCTACTAGAATGCTAGAAGGGTGGCATGCACTGAGTAACTTATTTTGGTATGCACAATAATGGCCCCAGAGATGTCCCTGTTCTAACGCCTGGAACCCATGAATATGCTACTTTATAGGAAAAGGGACTTCACAGATAAGATTAAAGTAGCTTGAGATGAAGAGGTTAGCCTGGATTTTCATGAGGGGCCCAGTGAAATCACAAGGGTCTTTATAAATGAAAGAGGGAGGCAGAAGAAGAGTGAGAGGGAGATGGGACCAGCGAAGAATGGTCGAGATATATGTGGTTGGTTTTGAAGACACCTAGGAGCAAAGGAATGTGGGTGCTTACTAGATGCTGGAAATTGCAAAAAAACCAGATTCGCCCCCAGAACCTCCTAAACAAAACATAGCCTTACCAACACCTTGATTTTTGCCCACTGGGTCCCATGTTAGGCTTCTAACCTACTCACATCTGTTTTTCTACTTGGTAAGATAGAACTATAAGATCATAGCTCGGTGTTGTTTTAACCCACCAAGTTTGTGGTAATTTGTTATACCAGTAATAGAAAATTAACACATATTAACCACAACTCCAATATTATGACAACTACCACCAGCAATAATAAAACAGCTCTTATTTCTTGACCTCTTAACATGTGCCTCCAGCATAAGAATTTTGCAAAAATTTAAATCTCACAACAAACTATGAAGTTGGTTGTATCATTAGCTCCATTTTAGAGATATGAAAATTGAGGCTTTGGTTAAAGCATATGTAAGCAGGTAGTGCATAAACATCTAGGAAGTCTGACTTCGGGAACTTCTCTCTGAGCCACTTTCCATGTCCTTTCTGTCTGGTTAATGATGGATTAAACAAAATCTTATTTTGGTTCAATTCTGGCTATTGAAAATCTTTCCAAAAGATTGTCTAAGTTTAATATTCATTTAAACTTAGTAAAATATAATAAAAATAATTTAATCCTTTTATAAGTGAACATCTTATAGTACCTCAAGATTATAATTAAAACCACCAATTCTTAGTAGGGACAAGTGTAGGGGGACAAGTGTCAGGCTTGGGTTGATTCTAAACTGACTCTAGGATATATTTGAGTATCAAACCTCAAACAAATCATCCTTTTCTTGTCCCAGCTAAACAAAACAAAATGTGTCAATCAAGTTTTATATTATTTAGATTTCCATCATCCAAGACTGGATTTTTGACTAAGGTAAAGATTTCCTCTTTTCATTCTCTACCTGAATCCATCCTGCCTGCTTTTAATCCCTTATTAATTTGAGAAATATAATCTGTCACATTTTATTTATCTGAGAACAACAATGCCATATTATATTTAAAGTACATCAGGTCTCCTGTATTTCTAGTAGACTTGTTTGCACAGGGATTTTTCTTTTCTTAACTCCCCCGATATTTTTCTTAAAATCTTTACATTTTTACTCCTTCTGGAGTTTTCTGTTTTTACCTACTTGTCATTTGCCTTCTGAACCTGATTAATCAAATCTACATACTTTTCCTAAATAGATTTTGTTTTTTGGTTTATATTGTGTACAATTGTAGACAAATTATTTTTCTTGGACTCATTTCTCATCTTCTCTACACTTTTTAATATGTTAATATCATTCAAGTCCTGTTTTTCATTCAGATACTATCTCATGATGACAGCTGTTGCAGGATAAATTGTACACAAGGTAGTTTGATAGGCATTTTGATGACAGCTCCTTGTGCGCAAGGCTGGGTATTAAGGTTTGTCCATCTTCGTTCAAATCTTCCTCCACAGAGCTTAAGAGGGTTACTGATTCCAGTTTCCTTACACTCACACAAAAAACAAACAATAAACAAAACAACATAAAACAACCAATTGCAAATGTCATCTCTTAGAAGCTATGGAATAATGCTAATAATAACAATTATCATGATTATTATAGGGGAGACACAAGACCCACACTGCTTATTGTTCTTTGTATCTCCAAGACTGAAAGACATGGAGAGAGATTAGAACTGTTATGTAATTCCTCAATCAGCATCCTGCAACCACTAAAGGTTTATAAGAGAAGGAGAATTACAAAGGAGAAGGCCAGGCGGAAAACAAGACAAAACATTTGCAAAGATCTGGGATTTTGACCCTAAATATCTTTGTGGAATCACAGGCCCCAGTGAGTTGGTTTATTCGTAGTTCTCAAAGCGTAGTCCCCATACCAGCAACATTAATATCACCTGGGAACTTGTTAAAAAGGCAAAATGTTAAGCTCTGCTTCTGACTCACTGAATGAGAAATTGTGGGGAAGAGGCCCAGGAATCTGTGTTTTACCAATCCCTCCAGTGGTTCTGACACATGCCAACATTTGAGAACCGGTGGAGCAGATCCCAGGAGAGGCAAGAGTCCCAGCACAAGGACGAGAGTCTCATGTAAGCAATTTTTATGATGCTCCTTTCTCTGTAGACTGTACTTCAGCTCTCCATTATCCCTCAGAGAGTAGAGTGCCTTTCTGGGGCAAAGAAGCAGCCACAGAACAAGCGAAAACCAAAAACGTAAACATAAACTGTAAAAAAAGACACTTGAGAAAGAACCCATATGCAGAAGGACTTTTAGCTTCTTTTTTTACTGAGAACTCTGTTTCCCAACACAATAGGCCAAAAGGGTCCTCAAAACTAGGCCAGCTGGACATATGATGGGATCAAGTTGCTGTTTTATGACAGGTACTAAAACATCAGGGAAATAACTTAGAATATGCTGTCAATTAACACAGATGTTCACAGATGACTGGTCCCACTCCTAACGAAGTTACCGCCTTTGAGTGAACAAACAAGCAAACAATCACCCTCACTGTGGCCAATTTAGCTTTAAGGAGTACTTTTGTGGCTCTCCTCACAGGTTGCACTACACGACCACAGGGCACCCTGCAAGCCCTGACGCCTGCTTCTTGATGGTTGGAGACAGCCAAAAAATTTGAAACTGAATAATGCATGACATGTGGCATTTACCTGGAATGAATGCTTTATTTTATTAACTAATTTAAGTACCTTTATTATGCACCTTAGAAGTTCCCTGGTTTGGAAAATTGCCATTTGATGACAATTCAAACATTAACAATGCTATGTTACATTCAGTGCATATAATAAACTCCTTATTTCAAATTTAAATAGAGGTGTGCAACTTTTATAAATAAAAAATTTGTTTCTCCCTGCTACCATTAAATGAATATTAAACATATTTTAAAATACTAGTGAACAAAGAGTCCATTTTTTAGCTTTTCAAAGATGCTCATATGTCCCTATTTCTCTTTGACAAGGATCCCTGTGAATCTTCCTCTTCAAGCTGGAATGAACATAGAGCCGTTGGCAACACCTAGAGTCTCTCATTTTTTGCCCAAATATTGTAATAGCTTCCTAGTTGATCTCCCTTGTCCCAGTTTTTTCCCTTCTAGTTGCCCATACTACTAGAGAAATCCTTCTAAAACTTTTAAAATCTTAACTTCCACCAAACCCTTAATAGTTTTTCATTACATGTGGGCTAAGTCATTTCAACTTTATCTCTTATTACATTGTTAGATCTAGATTTTGGAAAACACATGAGCATGGGTGTGTGTGCTAATAACAGATCTGGTCTGGTATATTTTTCTGCTGACTCCCCTTTCGTCATTTAAATTGCAGATGTTAAAACACTTTAAATTGTCCTACAAGTGACTGTGGCTTTGTTCATTTTTTTCTTTAGTCATTTTCTCTCTCTGTTTGAGTTTGGATATTTTCTATTTCTATGTCATCATATTTACTGATTTTTCTCATCAGTGTATAATCTCTTAAGGCTTCCCAGTGAATTTTTCATATGCATCTAGAGTATTCGTTGCTTCTAGTTTAGTGTAACTTCTAAGGTGCAAACCTGAAGCCATCTCTATTGTCTGTCCTGATTATTGAACAAGGTCTCTCCACTCTGCCTGATTGGGACTTAAAGGTCTCCCAGTTCAGTTGGATCTCTGGGAATTGCTTATCTTACAGCTCTCCATTAGCTCTTTGCTTGGTTTTTGGAATTCCATCCTACGCTTAGTGACTTAGTTTTCAAAAAAAATAACTTTGGAGGGGCTGGCCCTGTGGCCTAGTGGTTAAGTTCGGTGCACTCTGCTTTGTGAGCCTGGGTTTGGTTCCCAGGTGCAGACCTACACTGCTCATCAGTGGCCATGCTGTGGCAGTGACCCACATACAAAATAAAGGAAGACGGGCAAAGATGTTAGCTCAGGGTGAATCCTCCTCACCAAATAAATAAATACTTTAGAAAACCCACAATGAAGGTTTCTGGAGTTCTTCCTCTGTATACTCACTCCTCTCTGTATTCTTCCTGGAAAATTGCTGCTGTCTCAACAAACCCAAACCTTGATCTCTGCTATCATTCAATGAGACCCCCAACACATGTTTGGTTCCCCTTCCGTGTGCTGCAGTCTACAAGGTTCCTACAGGTCAAAAGCCAGAAAGATTGAAAGGCACCTCATTTATTTTCTTTCTCTCAGAGATCAATGTGTTCAGTTCCTAAAACCTGTTATTTCATATGTTTTTTCCAGAGTTCTAGTTGTTTACATGAATTGGGCATGACCAAATTATTTACTTCAATATGGTAGAAGCCTTTGAAAAGAACACACAGTGACAAGTCAAGAGGCTTCTTTGAATGTGTGAAAGTGACATCAGTGCTATGTGAAGGGGGAGCTTTCAAAATATGTTCGGCAACAGAGGAGAAAATAATAAAATCATTTCATATTTGTGTCTCTCCAAGTTCAGAGTGTTTAGTAGACTAGGAACTTAGGTGAAAATGCATTCTAGAAATTCTTTTGGGTTTACATTTGTAAGGGGAAACAATTTGAACAGAAATAAAAGTAGAATGGCCACTCATGTGTTTTGAGTTTAGTGGAGACTGACATCCAGATTTCTGGTTTGTATCAGAGAAATAAGCTCCTTCTTATTTAATTCTGATTTAATTCCCTGATAAGCTGGATGTGGTTTGTTTCAATACTTACATCACTTCTGCCAAGTTTCATAATGTCTGCTTGGATATCTAGTCACATTTTGATGCTCTTTTAACCTCTCTTTATAACTTGAATCCCACGGAGTTATTATTTCTGGGAGTTGGTGGTGGGATCAATAAAACCACTGAGAAATTTGGAATATTGCTTTTCTGTGGACCATTCCTCCAGGGACAAGAGAATCAATCAAAATCAAAAATTCCTCACCATGTTCACTTATAAACAGAATGTGCTGAATTGGAATAAATCTTGGGAAAATCTAACTTGGACATTCTGTGATTCTGGCCTCTGAACTTTTGTCTATGAGACCTGTCTTTCTCCTCCTCTTCGCCTATTTTAATTACTATCTAGGGCTCAGCTAAAGTTGCATTTCATCTACTAAGTCTTTCCTGACCACTTCAATGCATATTGATTGCCTTGCCCTCTGAATTCTTAAGCCATTTTATGACATGCATATAAGTGATCATGTATCAACTTGTTACATATTTTACATATTATTTAATTTATGTGGTGTTCCTGTTCCTATCTTCATGTGTATGAAGGTAATTACTATTCACTTGTTTGCTCATTCATTCAAGTATGTATTAGATATTTTCTCTGTGCCAGGCACTCTGCTAGGAGACGATATACATTGGTGAAGTAAACAGATGTAGTCCTACTCTCATGCAGCTTGGAGTGGCAGGAGAAATATGCAGCAAACAAAATATATGCAAATGTATAATAATAAATTTTGATAAATTCCTTGATAGAAAGGAACTAGGCTCTATAAAAGAAGACTATTGTGTGAAACCTAATTAACTTTGACTGGTTAGGGAAAGCCTCTTTATGAAAAGAATATTTGACTGAGATATAAAGAATGAAAACTAGTTAGCTAGCAAAGAGTATGAGGAAGAACCTTCTGGGCATTAGACATGGCATGGTATAAAACCATGGGTTGGGAAGGAGCTTGACACAATGAATAATGTGGAAGACAGATTGTGGCTAGAGCACAGCTGACATTAGTAAGGGATGGATTTACAAAGGAAGGCAGAGTTCAGATCTGTGGGGACTTGTAGCCACATTATGGAGTTAATTGTATTCTTATATCTATAGAAGTTGTTGAATCATTATATTCTGAATGAAAATAAGCCCAGGAGACAGAATATTACTTAAAGGGGGAATGATCTAAATCCTCAATAACATAAGGCAAAAGTAAAGATGCACTAGAGTAGTAGTTCTCAAACTTTAGTGTTAATCAGAATAATCTGTGTGCTTATTAAAACCATAGATTTCTGACCCTCAACCTCAAAGATTCTGAGTCATATTTTCTTCATTATTATAAGTATCAAAGGGATTCTATTATGATGTAGGTAGCTGTGACTCCATTCTGTGAAAGATGGGTCTAAGCAGTTAATCGTTTTTGGGGTTTTCTTTAAATGTTATGGTAGAAATGAAACTGAGCGACTACAAAAATAAATAAGAATAAGTAAGAATGTAGACAACTCAATGGAATAAAAAATGTATAAGGCAGGTCTGTAACTATAAGAATTTGTTGTACAATGAAATTTGAATTGTCTTGAAATACTGTGTCCAGCTATTAAACTCTAAATTTAAAAAGTCCCTACTTGATTTTTTAACATCAAGAAATAGGAGGTAATGTGTTCCGCCTTTGAAGACAGTAACTATTCCTGATAGAACTTTTCATCCTGCATGGTATTTGTCATAGAATTGGTGATTTATTAATGTTGAATGCATGAATGAATGCGTTAATGAATATTTTCCTGATACCACTTATCTTGCTCTAATTTTTCCCAAAATGCTTATCACCTTCTACTTCACAGCTTGAGGAAGAGGCGCGGTCCTGATAGTTCAAATAATCAATGTATTACGTTTTGGAGTAATTTGAATAAAATAATGTCTGGAAGACCGTAATGATTAACCCCAAGAAAATGATCTTCAATCTATATCCTCTTAATACTTCATAAATGTTTCTATTATGTACATATACAAAATAGCCATAGCATAGTATATGTTATTTCTTTCTGATTGGACTGTGAGCTCCTCAAGGGCAGGGACTAGGCCTTATTTATCTTTATTATATAGACAGTCACCCACTGTGTCTCCTTTGGCTGGTGATGAAAGAATTTATGTTGAATTATAATGATAATATTGCAAATATTATAACAGTTGGATTGGAACAATTTTTGAGATAAAGAACCTTCTTAATACTTCTCAGTTCCTACATTTGCACTGTTTTTCCTCCTCCCAAGTTACAATGGGATCCAAGAGCACAGAAGTACACAGGCACCATTGACAGGGAAGAGCAATGCTCCCCATCTCTAGGGTTACATTTTGGTTTAGAGATAGGGTTATACAATAGATGCTGGGATGCCACATTTGAGTGACCTTGAGACTAATTTAGTATCTCAGATGAACTCAGGCTAAAGATGTATTGACTTCTTCACAACTTGGTGTCAACAGCAGTAGAACGAGCCAGCATCAAGTAGAGATAACCTTTCCTAGTTTGCGGATTGAAGGGCTGAGGAAAACACATGTGTTGACAAAGAATGATATCAGAATTGTGAGCTGGGTGGTCCAAAGCACAATATTAGGAGTGATCTGGTCTTGAGTCATCTGAACCCAGGGCTCTAATCTGGATGATAGCAATGGAAATACAGTGAGAGACGAAGATGTTCATTTTGTAACTCATGCAGGGGCCGTTAGGCCAGTGGGGATTTTTCCTCTTAGAATATTGGAGATGGAACCACACTGGAAGGCAGAACCTGACTCAGGTGAAAATGGTTTATTAGCAGGGAGGCCATGAGTTGTGGCTTGTGTCAGGGCTTCAGATCTAGGAGGAGACTGGAGCACTAGGAAACTAGGCAAATTAAGGTAGAAATTATGCCAAATCAGTGCCCAGCAGAAGACTTCTGGTTAATCTTACTTCCCTGATGTATTGCTATGAGAGTCACTTTATGTATGTGGACACTACAGAATGTGCATAAACAATTCACTTAAACTGTACTTGGTTTGACCATATTATAAGGCTGGCCTCACTTATTTTGAAGCTAGCAATAGGCAGAAGCACTGTTAACTTGCTTGGTTAAGAAATGCATTCCCTTGACAGCCTTAGTATTATTTTACAGAGAAGCTTCTCTTTTTTTGATGCCACTAAACCTTATTTATGAAGAGCATTTTCAGTTTCTCTTTAAGAACATCTTCAACAGATGATTTTTGTGTCAGCTGGTGCCTGGCTCTTCATCAGCTTCCTTCTAGATTTAATTTTCCTGTTTCCTTTCCTTGCTCCACTGAGCCCTTCCTTAATTATCAGATTACAGTGTTCAGCATGATTCCTGGAATTGTTCGTTTTGTCAACCAGAAAGAAAACAGACCATTGATATATGTAGGCCTGTACCTTCTCGCTTAATGATTCTCCAATTAATGTCCCAGTCAATCTTAGGAACTGCATCTAAAGTAACCAGTGAGCAAACTTTCCTTCTTTGCTGCTTCCTAATCTCTCTTTCACTACCAGCTTTATCCATAAATTATAAAGCAGGATTTTGGTAAAATAGTCGGTCATGTAATGTCATGTAAATATCAGATCATATGTACTTAGTTATCTTATTTTGTGAGTCTGTCCTAATCTCTTCTTGTGTAGAGCTCAGTATGTACATGTCCTGCTCTTCACCTCTGGGTCTGGCAAATTTTAATTTCATTAATTAGATAAGTGGGCATATTAGGCTGCTGAGTGTGTGGAAAGCACTTTGGCCAAAAAACCCAAAGCAGTACATCAGGGCTGGCTTCGTGGATGTGCAATCTGTGTAGCCACAGAGGGGCTGTGATTAAAAGGGCCCTGCCTTGATTTAATGTTCTGGTGGTGTTGTTTTGAAATTCTTAAAGATTTTCTTCAAACTTGTATTTTGTAAGTGAAGTTCGATGGAACAGTGGAGCATGTGTATGAGTAGAGGAAATTAGCACAAAATGTATGCATACCTTTCTAGTAGCTCATTTCCATATAGTGTTTGTAATGCTCCATGAGCATAGAATTCTGATGGACCTGTAATGTATAGATGTGCACCAAGACAAAAATTGAGTACAAGGTAAGCATGTTACATCTACAACTGAGTAAGCACATGAACTGACAGCCCTAAGATGTTATGCTTTCCATTTGAACCAGAATTTGCTTCAAATGCAGAAAGTAGGCAATGGTGTTCTAAGAAATATGAATAACTATGAAATAATAGAAAATATATCTGTTGGTCTCTGCCCTCAGTTCATGGCACAGAGCTCCTAAAACCCTTGCAATTTCCTAAGTGATAAGAGCACTATGAACATCTTTTGTTCTAATATTTGATCTTTGATCTCAGTTCCTGACAAAGAGCCCCTAAATCCCTTGGAATTTCCTGCATGATGGGAGTGTCTTTTGTTCTAAGAAGTATCTCTTGGTGGGCTCCTGAATAGCTTCAGGATAGGGGCTGGTCACCAGAAAGACCAATTCATGATTAGAAGCTTGAAACATTCAGCTCCATTCCATATCCTCTAAGAAGAGGAGAGGGGCTGGAGACTGAGTTGAAGATCAGTCATGTCTATGTGATAAAGCTTCCATAAAAATCCCAAGTATGGGATTTGAAGAGCTTCTGGGTTGGCAAACACATCCATGTACTAGAAGGGTGTGTTAAATTGTAGGACATCCAGCTGGTGTTGGAAAATTGTTGGTGTGGAGGCCCCCCCCCCCACCACACACACGTACTTTTGGTGACCAGAAGTGTCAGAAGTGAAGTATTCTATGTGAGTAGTAAAGGACAAACACCAAGAGTGTTTTTTTCTACACAGTGACTAAGGAATGATATCCTACACTTTCTTACTCATGTTACTTCCCTGTGATAGCCAACAACTTATATGGAAAATGATGACCTAGAGGAATCATAGGGAAATTGTGGTTTCTTTTCATTTCATTGCTTCTTTACTCATCAGTAAGCTTAAAGCAGAGAGTGTTTATAGAATGTGTGCATATCAAGAAGTGAAATAAAAACAGTTGAGTTAGTTTTCTGCAGTATTTTCACTGTTCTGCTAAAAACAATATACATACACATGTACAAGCTACAAAATATGAATTATGTAATTTTGGTGATTCTGTAGTTCTTATATTTTCATTTAAAATAAGCATTGCACAATATAAACAGGAATGGTAAAATTCATGCTAATAATCAAAATTTAAATTTTTGTTTACTTAAAATGGCACTCAATAGCAAATAAAAAACACCATGACAAATTAAGAGGAAGACCAAAACAAAAGGAAAAAGCTTTATATTTTTAACACCTTAAATGGCAACTTGTTCCTGCTTTTTGGACAAGAAGCCCCATATTTTCATTTTACTCTGGGCCCTGCAAATCTTATAGCTCACCCTGCAGAATGTTCTCTTGTCGCTTCTGTTTTCTTTTTCTTCATGATGGATCCCCCAAAAGTGTTTGTGGCTCCAGAAAGTGGCTGAGCCAAAGGCTTCTCTGTGTAAACCCCACAGGATTGGGCTACGTCATGTAGGCTGACTACTCTGGTCCATGAGGAGGACAGTCTGTAAAAAGTGCCTATCTTCCAGACATGGGGACTCTATCATAGGAGAGGTCCTGCTGTGTGAGTCTTTACATTCCCTCCCTTATCGTTTTCTTCCTTCGTAATTGATAGCTCCACAGCGCATTGTTTGTCAGAGCCTTTGGAGTCAAAAGCGGAGAGGAATTTTTGCTTGTTTCAAGTGATACATCAATTCTAGGTTACCAGGAGCTAAGAACAAATGATTGGAGTTTTATAGTTACTGACTCTGGTGCACCACAGCTTTTAGATGTCAAGGCACTGAGCATATAGGAGCATCATTGTGAATAAGAGTGTGTGTGTGTGTGTGAGTGAGTGTGTGTGTGTGAGAGAGAGAGAGTTAGTGCATGTTTTAGCAGTGGTAGAAGATTGTGGGTGGTAATGATGTGGATTAAGGCTGCCCCAGCCAGAGAAGCCCAAGGTGACCTGGCCTACATGCCAAACTATGTGACCCAGTGGACTTTTTTTATGGTATGAATTAGGACTGCCCCAGGGAGAGAAGCCCGGGGCATCCTCACCTGCATGCCGATCTATATGGCCAGATTCGTATCTAAAGTTATATGACCGCACAATAACCAGACCCCATCTGCACTGAAATCATTTAATGACTTTTTACATCATCTTTTCTTTTTTTGCCAGTAAAAATAAGTCACATACCCATGCCTTATAAAATTAGCCCTAACCCTCAACTCAGGGCAGCAGCAGGAGCTCTGACTGCCCATGGGTCCTGTCCCCATGCTATTCCACACTATTCTCTAAATAAAAGAGCACTACTGCCAGATCTTGAGAGTCTAAGAAATCTTTCTTTTGACTCCTCGGCTCACCGACCCCGCATCAGTAATATCGCTTTTCTTCCTCCCCACTTCTCTACGACTAGCCTACCCAAACTATGAGGGATTACTGAAGATGATTTTCTTCATCTGAAAGCCAGAGTATATATTCTAACTCGTAAAACGTTTAGTTCTTTTGATTATGAAAGTATACAGGCTACTTTGGAAAATATAGGAAAAAGTATGAAGATAAAAGAAAAAGTTGTCTATAATTTCATCATACAGTTAACCAGTGTTAACATTGGTATATTTTCATTTTGTCTCTTTCTCTCTTCTTTCTCCCGATCCCCCTCTATCTCTCCCTACCTCTCATCTTCCTTTGTTCCCTCTTTCTCTCTCTTTCTCTTTCTATGTATATATTTCCCACAATAAAGTGGATTTATACTCTTTATATAGTTTTGTCACCTGTCTTTTCTGTTAACGTTATGTGAGCATTTCCCATGTCATTATCTTGTCTCTGAAAACATTATTTTAGAAATTGCATCAGAATAGCACTTACGTGGATGTGCTATAATTTACAAATCAATCTCTTATAGTTGTGCGTGTTAAAAATTAGGCTTCTGTGGTTGCATATGTACGCTGTCTACATCTACAATTAAAGACATTTAGAAAATATCATAGAGACTAGTTTTGTCTATAATATCCATTGGATTAAGCATTGACCAATCTGGCATTTTTTTGCAGTCTTAAGATTTAGATTACACTACAGTCAATTCAATCAATCATGGGATGACTGAGAATTTAAAATGACCAAAAAATAGAATAGATTCAGTCAATTTGATATCTGCAAATAGAAATGGCTTCAATCATCACAAGATTAATCAGTAAGGTGTTAACATAAACCAATAAAGCAGAGAGACTTCAAATTAAGAACTTTATATCATTTAAAGTCTCACGCCATTATCCTTTCCATGCAAGCACCCTCAGGCTTTCGAATTAATTGTGTGCAGTTTAAGAAGATTTAAGATGAGGGTGATACACTCAGCAGAGAGCAAACTTGACCATTGCTATCTTACTTTAATTACTCTCTTTATTCTTGATCTTTCAGTTCACTCAACACCTGAATCAAAAAAAGTAAAATTGTGTTCTTTTGAGTTAAGGAAACAATTGAGTTACAAAGTAATCTGATAAGAGAAGATCAAGGACCATAAAATTTAGAATTCCTAACAAGTGGACCTGAATTGAAAGTCCTTTTACACCAGTTTTTCATGCTTCAGTGGCAGACTTTTCTTCTAGGTTCCCTGGATCGTGCCCTTAACCCCTTGGGGTTTGTGAACATAAAGCTTTCTCGCTTTGACTAGAGCCTAGGCTAACATTCTAAAAATGATCAGGTTCAAAAACAGACTCTTTTTTTAACTCAGTAACAATTTAAGTCCTCTCACGACGACTGAATAGTGTCCTATTTTTCCATAGCAACCCTTTTATTGTATGTTGGAAATTCAGATTATAAGTGCTCTGTGTGTGCATTCATTCATTTACTCTCAGAATAGTTATTGACTACCTACTATGTGCCCAGCACCATACCAGATGAATAGAAACTACAGCCTCTTTCCTCCTGGAGCTCATTCTCTGGAGAGAGAGAGACATTAGTTATATGATCCATCTGAAATATGGTGGAAAGAGAGGTGGCTGGTATTATAAATGGCTAGAATAGAAGGAAAATAGCCACAGAGAGTAGGGGGTTCTGTGAGATTAAAGATGAGTAGAAGTGTGCCACAGGAAGGGGCAGGGAAGAAAGAGCATTTCAGAAAAGGGAACCACCATGGCAAAGACTGAGGGGAAGCAGTACAGCAAATATGTGAGAGTATGGGACCTGGTCAGACTCACATTTACAAAAGATCACACTGGCTTCAGTGAGCAAAGTAGATGGGCCTCTAGGTCCTAAAGCTGTGAGCTTCTCTGAGTTAATGGTGAAGTCCCTGCTATGAGTCCCAGAGATGACACAGAATAATCACATAAAAATGTTATTAAAGCCATCCAACGATATACTGTGTTATTTATAATGCATTTTACTGAAAGTATGAAAAAGAATGCAAAAAAAGGATTGCGCCATTATAATCCTAAGGGACAAACCACATTTGACAGGGAAATACCTTAGAAAGTCTGGTAAGGAAAGACAAAAGATAGCAGCTTCGAAAATGTTCCACTCTCCACTATGTGTCAGCCCAAGATGGTGATGGTGAAAAATGTTTGAGAGAGGCATTGTTCTGGATACTAAAGGTATAGTGAGTGACAGAGGGCAGATCACTGCCCTCAAGGAACTCAGAGTCTGGTGGTGTGGACATGTGATCAAGTTCCTATTGCATGTGTGACATTTTAAGACACGTGAGCACACAGGGCACAGGGCAAGGACCCCACAGAAGAGAGCTCCACTCACATGGGCCATCAGCAAGACTTCCTGGAGGATAGGATGCTGAATCTGAGTGTTAAGGAGGGACTGAGAGTTTTCGAGGTGAATGTGAGGAGGAAAAGCAGAGGCAAAAGGAAGCGAATGAATAAAGGCATTATGTTATGATAAGAAATTGCTCAGTAACACATAGCAGTGTTTCTAAAGACTGTTTTGGGGTTGCATTTTCATGGGTCCATAGCAAAATGAGGAGAAAGACGAGGATGATGAATAGCACAAACCTTTTCAAAGCCACACAGATTTCCCAGGTACTGAGAACAACAATGGACAAAGTCTCTGCCTGTATGAAGCTTGCATTCTAATGGGGAGAGAACCAGTAAGAGCAGGTGAGAAGTGTTCTCAAATAGAGATAAGTGCTTTGAAGAAAAGTTAAGTTGTGTGAAAGTATGTGACTGGAAGTGATGTTTTAGATACTGCTGTAGGCATTTCCGCTGAGGTAACAGTTAGATGGAGACAGGAATGAAGTAAGAAAGTGTCAAACCACCATCTGGACAAATATCTGTTTCTGATAGAGGGAACAGCAAGGGCAAAAGCTCAGAGGCAGGAATGTGCTTGGTATGTTTAAAGAAGAATGAGAAGAACAGCAGAACTGGAGTAAAGAGAGTAGGAAGGAGAAGGCTAAGATATGAGTATGAAGAGATAGCTGGGGACCAGACTGTGTAGGTCACACCTCTGCCTCATGACTTTCTGTAGGAGATCATGATAGGGAATGTAGATTTTATTCCATGTCAGAAGAGAACAAATCTAGTTCTTTGCTTCCCTGAGTGTTTTCTTTCTAGCACCTAAGATGAGAAATGTTCTCTTAAAAAATAGTTTATTGTAAAATACTTTATCGAGTCCTGCATACTATATCCCCTGTGGCAGATTCGCCAAGCATCTTAACATGGTCTTTCTCTAAGGACACCTGGAGCAAGGACGTAGGTGCCGATTGCTTCTTTTGAAAAGTGAGTCCAGGGAATGGGAGTGAAGGCCTGGGAAAGGGAAATGAGGAATGTTAAGCCCTTATAAGGTGCTTTGTTAAGTTGATAGTCAAAAACTGGTGTCTAGAAATGTGCAAAACCCCATTTGGGGTGTGACCAAGGGAGAATGTTATCTCTTTAGTGCTGGACATTATTCTTCAGTTAATTTGATTTAAAAGAACACTGTTTTTTTATGGTTACTTCACTCTTTTGAGATTAAAGTCAATGAAAACTCCTCAGTCTTGGTCCCATGGGCGGTAATGTGGCAACTCACTGACATGATGCTGGAGACCTCACGTGGATGTCGTGGGCACCTACTAGTAATTGAATTCCTAAGTCAAGTCAATCTTGACTTTGGGCATCTGTTTCCTTATTAAACTTAAAGGGCTTGGAATAACTCTGAGATTGTTTTCATTCGTTTGGTGTTTCTATGAGTTACTTTTAATGTATATCTCCTCTTCTATACTTCTGCAGTGTTTTTTTTTTCTTAAGACTTAAGTTAAATAGTTTTAACCTAATTAAGCTTTACCTTGTCAAAATTGGGGCATGCGCTGAGCCCTTTGTGGTATTTTGGGTCCTACTTCTTATACAGTATGGATTGTTGTGCCGCTTAGCTTTACTGTACATAAAAATCTCATCAAATGCCACTAGTGTTCCTATGCAAGATATTGATAAACACAAGGCATAAAAATTCTCTCATATCTTGGTCCTGGAGGAGAAATCTAGGTGACAGAAAATATTAGATTTCACAGCGCTGTGTACTGTAATTAAGCACATATGAAATTAAAACAGGCAGACACAATGTCTAATGGAGGAAACCAAAGTACCTAAATACCAAAACAAAGCAAAGCAAAATTTTTTAAAATCATCAAAATAAATGAGTAGTATAAGATGCAAAGGGAAAAGAGCAATTAGTTTTTTATGAATAACCATTTTTATGACTAACAGAGGCAAACATTAAGACATACTAGTTAGTTTAAAATCTAAGAAAGCTTTTTTATTTAACATTTTGTGTTGATAGTGAAGGTTTTTTTCAAGAAAGTTTACAAGAGTTTAGTTATTCCCTAGAGCCAAATATCTGCCAAAGCGCTCACTACTCCTTTCAATTTGCTTAAACTCCCAATGGAGTAGTAATATGCCACTCTTGACCTCTGTTTTAATGGAAGGAAGGATTTCATTAATACGCTTTCTTAACTTCTGCTCCAATTAATATGTACAAATCAAAAGAGCTTATTTTTATACTATCTGTATTTCATAAAGAAGAGAATCTAAGAAATCATGACATAAAAGCTTTATCTAAACACACAGTAAGATACTCAACAATGCATACCAAAAGTGAATTTCTCTTAAGGGAACATCCAGCCAGAATTCCACTGGAAGAATGTAAAGTTGGAAGAAAGTCTCTTATCATGAGGCTCTGATGAAAAGAAGCTCAACAAAATGAGAAGTGTTTGAACGAAGGCCAGGAGAAAAGAAATGCAACTTCTATTTTATAGGCACTGTCTTCAAACATTCCAGCACCCTTTAAAGCCTTTTCAGTAACTCTAGCTTTATTTTAGTCTTCTCTCTGCCTCACAAATAAGCAAAAGGGAGAAAGATTGGTTACTCATTTCTTTTATCATCATCTCTTTAGGAATGGTATCTAAAGTAGATTCCTTTTTTTTTTTCCTCCTGAAAGTCAGTTTGTGACAACACCAATCAAATAAACTTAAAAATTCTAAAAATTTCCAAATCTTGCCTTCATTTTGTATTTTAGGATTATAGCAACACCTGTAAAGAAAACCCTAAATATAAAGAAGATAAAGAAATATGGGCTGTGGTTACTTAGTGAAGGTAGAATGTACAGATTTCATTTTAAGGAAAGTCACAATGGTATTTAGTTAAGAAGTTACTATATATAATTTCCTTCATCCATCTTCAGAGAACTAAGTTTTAACAATTCCAAAGTCCTCTTCTTTTAATTCTGTCATCCTTATCTTGTAATCCGTGAAGGAGTTTTAAGTTTATTTTCTCTCTGAGATGATAATCTCCCATGGAATCTTCAGAAAAATTCACGTGAAAATCTCATTTGACTTAATACACAACAAGGTCATGCTAGTTACTGGGAATGATTCATATATGATGAAACCATGATTCCTTTTCTCAGAGACTGTACAAACAAGATCAGCAAGGGAGAAAAATAGGCACTTAAGCTAAAGATAAACCAGAATGTGCCAAACACTGTAACAGAAACACCTAGTATTGGGAGGGAATTGTGAGGAAGGAGGTTGACTCAGAGAAGCTTCATGAAGGAGAGGACATTTCAGTGGGTCTGAAAAGGTTTGGATAGGGAAAGTTCAACTCATACAGAACAATCTGACCAGAGACAGAGGGATTGGAAAGCACCAGTTAGCTCCAGACAATGGAGGAGAATCTAAATTGTGTGAAGTGTAGGATTTTGAAGGGAAGAGGTGAGAAAAAAGCTGGAGAAATTGGCTGGGGTCAGATCTCGCTGAGTGGGAATGAGGCAATGACAGTGTGTGCTGACTTTCCCTCAGAGAAATCACATGAACAAAGCTATGTTATAGGAAGAATAATCTCAAACTTGGAATATGGTGGATTAAGCAAGAGAAAAGACTATAGCAGAACAATAGGAAGGAAATGTAGTAGTTTCAGATGACAGTAATGAGAGCGTTGGCTGGGGGCGATGGCAATGTGAATAACACAATATGATTCTGTTGAAGTTAATGTAACTTTACATACCTGACAACCTGATTCTGGAAATGGATTTGGGAACTGAAAGGTTATTACATTTTTATCCTAGAGACTAAAGATTTTAAAAGATTTAAATTTTTTTAGATGTCTTCTCCACTCTCCTTTTGGGTAATTAAAAAGTTCTCATTTTCTACTAGGCTATTTATATCAGAAACACAGTCCCAATGTGTCTTTAAGTATTCAAAATGTAAGCATCATAGCCCATGACAAAAATGTGGTCTTCTACTGTTTATATGGATTTTTCTATTTCTATGCAGGGAGCATGCAGTACTTTTATCATCACATCTTGTCTTTGCAAAAGAAGTCTCTTTTTTGTTCTCTCCTGGAGCTGATCATAGTATTTGAGGTGTATCTTACACAGTAGCACTTGGTGAAAATCATATGCTACTGGGAGTCCAAGTGCAGCAGTTCAAGTGACATTGATTGATTTGATACAGGTTCCTATGAAGAAATACGTCACCCAACTCAGTTGTTCTGCTAATATTAATCTAAATGCTGGTACTTACAATGTTCACAATTTAAGCACATGCAAAACATCCTAAGGTTTCATTGTATGACCCAACCTAGGAATTATGAAAGATGACTGATGCCATATGTGCTTATTTAAATATTTGTACGTGGATAATCATTAAACTAAATCTATTCCTGCCATTACAATGTGACAGAATCACCATTCCTCAGAAGTTTCTATTAAAAAACTGTAAGACTGTTAAGCTTTGGCTCAAGGGCACAATAACCCTCACATCAACATAATTTAATCATCAACATAAGCTAATGGAAAATTAAATTTGAGGTTCAATACATTGTAATCCCTGCCTCGTGCATCCCACGACTACAGATTTTCTAAAATGGGTTCATTTTATATAATGAAATGTCATCCTAGAAATAAAAATTCCTTTGTATTTTTTTATAACTTTATTATTATGGGGTAGGAATTAGCTCAATTCTCCTCTATCTAATTGGTAAATAATTTTTTTACTATGTTTGAAAGTAATTCCTTCTTGAATGCATAATTTGTTTTCATATACACACATAAAAATAAAAATCTAACAATTGGAAGTTCAAGAAATGGAATCAACTTGTACTTTAAAGTTTGCATAATATTTCATTTAACTGTCCTAACAACTCTACTGTGCTGGATTGAATGAATAGTGTCCTCCCCCAAATTCACGTCTACCTAGAGCCTGTGAAAGAGACATTATTTGGAAATAGTGTCTTTGCAGATGTAATCAGGTTAAGATGAGCTCATACTGGGTTAAGGTGAACACTAAATCCAATATGACAGGTGTCTTTAAAAGAAAAGGGGAATTTGAACACAGAGACATATAGGGATAATGCCATGTGATGATGGAGGCAGAGACTGGAGTGATGTGTCTACACATGACGAAGTGCCAGGGATTGTCAGCAATCACCAGAAGCTAGGAAGAGGCAAGGAAGAATTCTCCCCCAGAAACTTCAGAGAGGGCATGGTCTTCCCAACTCCTCGATTTAGAACTTAGAGGTCTCAGAACTGTGAAAGAAAACATTTCTTTTGTTTTAAACCACTCAGTTTGTGATAATTTGTTATGGCAGCCCCAGGAAACTCATATATCCAGGCTGAAGTGAATTTTACCCAAATTTATTGATAAAGCATCTGTGGGGAAAATGAGTATTTTTGACTGTGTAATGTGTGAGAGCACTTTATATGATTTATTTTATGTAATCTTCATAATAACCTGCAAGGCAGATGTTAGTATCTACCTTTTAAAAACTAAGGAAACGAAGGCTCAAAAAAGTTAAGATCATTTACTATAGTCACTCTTGTCTTTTAATTTTAAAGCCTTGAGTTCTTGCCCTTGCTTCATGCTGCCTTGTGAAATAGTACAAACCGTTAACAGAAGGAGTTCCAGCCACGTATGGGTGCTTCTCTGTAGGAGTTGCTGTATGAAGGATTCATGAATTAGGTGAGATGTTAAGTAAAATGACTTCTAAAGCTTTTCCAATTCTGAGGTTCTAGAAAAGATCCTCCAGGTTACACAGAATTCTAGAATATTACTAGATTTTAGAGCCCCTACTAAAACCCAGGACTCTCAACTGAAACATCTAGGCTACATCCCCATAGAACACATGAGAGGAGAGGTAGCCCTTACTGACAACTAGTCATTCAGTTCATTTAATCTGTGACCACTTTGCTATACTCTGTAAAGGCACAACAAAGAGTTCTTGGTTACAGTCCAATTGAGGTAATGACTTTCAAAAGTCATCAGTCTCTAAATGAAAATTCTTGTATATCTAAATTCTTATTGTGTATCTAACGAACATCAACGTTCTTATATCTGTCTAATATGAAAAGTAGAACTGGGGGCTGGCCTGGTGACATAGTGGTTAAGTTCATGTGCTCTGCTTCCGTGGCCTGGGGTTCACAGGTTTGTATCCCAGGCATGGACCTAGCACCATTCGTCAAGCCATGCTGTGGTGGCATCCTACGTAAGGAGAGGAAGATTGGCAGAAACACTAGCTCAGTGACAATCTTCCTCAAGCCAAAAAGAGAAAGATCAGCAACAGATGTTAGCTCAAGGGCCAATCTTCCTTACAAAAAAAATAAAACGTACAACTGGACTATGGGTCAGAAGGCCTAGATTCTAATTTTGGATTTGCCATAAATTAGTAAATGATGTAATCTCTTTACTTCGATAGTCATATCTATCAAATAAAAGAGATTATTACTTAGTGAGCAAACATTCATTGAGCTGTAATATGTACTCGGTGCTGGGAACGGTTCCCTTAATGGTAGAAGGCATAGAATGAAGAAGACTCATATGTTGATATGTGCTAAGCACTATCTGTATCTGTGTTAAATTTTTGTATCATTTCCTATTCTGACATTCTGGAATGGTGTGTACATATGAGAAAAACATTTCCTAAACTATATTCTACTGTTGTATTATTTAACCAGGATAATTACAAAAAGATCTTTCTCTTTATTTGATTTTTATTTCCATAGATATTTAGAAGAGAAAGATAAGACAGAGCATAACTTACTGACAAACAAAGAAAATTGTTCAATATGGCAGAGTCAACATTTTGAAACCAGCAATTGAGTAAATATTTGTCCAGTATATTTATGTATGTAGTATAACACATCTATAAACTCAGGCTAATTTACAAAAGGAAAGAAGAATTTGTAAAATTTTGAGTTGACACTTCATATTGAACCGGGCCAAATTGAGGGAGTGTGAATAATGTTTAGATGACGTCTTTCCTCATAGTTTCAAAATTCCTAGCATATGAAAAGGAGGAATT
The DNA here is from genome assembly GCF_041296235.1 of Equus asinus. Taxonomy (NCBI): domain Eukaryota; kingdom Metazoa; phylum Chordata; class Mammalia; order Perissodactyla; family Equidae; genus Equus; species Equus asinus. The sequence continues at coordinate 168,221,427 of NC_091790.1, forward strand.
CTGGGTACCTTTACGGAGTTTCAGAATAATAGCAGAACAAGAAGGAACCTTAAGAAAAGATCATCTAGTTTAATTTCTCAGATGAAATGTCTGAAGTCCAGAGTGGATTGGAGACTTGCTCAATGTTTACCTCATAAAAAAGTCAAGGATGATCATGCAGGACACTGTGCATGCCTGTCTGTACTCAGGTTGAATATAATAATTTATTTTCTGCCCATCAGTCTTGTGAGAGCAAGATTTTTTTTAAACTACTTTTTACATATACCTGGATCTATTTATTGAGTGTTATATGTTTTGGTATAAAATTCAGAGAACTCTTTCATAATTTTTCCCAGCATAACAATGCCATTTTAAAATTCTTCAATCATCCTACTAGGATAACTTAATTATATAGTTTATGCTGTCTTGCATATCTTTATCTGTGATTAAGCATCCAGAATATGATATCTGTATTTCTATAACATTTCTTGTGTGCATATTAATATGGCATGGACCATGTGGCATTATCAATTAAACATGGAATATCTCATAGGTTAAATCTTAGATTTTTTCTTAGTAGCAGTTACTATATTTACATTGAACACCTCAAGATGCCCAGTGGATGCTTGGTAAATGAGATTATTAACATTTGTGATGCTACTTAAAAGTTTATTTCTCCAAAAACAATGACAGTTTATTAACAGTCAAATAATATACACCAGACCAATTATAAAAACACTAACCCAGGGGCTGGCCTGCTGGTATAGTGATTAAGGTCGGGCACTCCACTTTGATGGCCCGGGATTTGCAAGTTCAGATACTGGGTGCAAACCTAGCACCACTCATCAAGCCGCACAGTGGCGGCATCTCATATAAAAAACAGAGGAAGATTGGCATAGATGTTAGCTTAGCGACAGTCTTTCTCAAGCAAAAAGAGGAAGATTGGTAACAGCTGTTAGCTCAGGGCCAATCATCCTCACAAAGAAAAAAGAAACTAACCCACTAATAAGTACTTTGTAAGGAGATAACTTCCAGAAATGTCATCTCTATTATGTATTAGGTAGTTGTTAATAGCAAATACTATTCCATTCAAAGCATTATTTGAGAGCCTATCAAAATACCTATCAGGGAAGTTAACACATAGTTCTAAAAAGCGTAATCAACTTTATATCACTTTTATTTTGAAAAAGAATACATATCTATTGGTTTCATGAAGGAAGTCACTGACAGTAAAATTGGGCAAAAATCTTGACAAAGTGGGGAGACATAGAAAAGATTGACTTTCAACTAAAATAGTGATCTCCTAAATTGTGTATCTGAATCTCAGAGTTTATGAAAGTTTTATGCTTATACAAAGCAATTATAGGTTAACAAATGGTTGATAGTACTCAGCCATAAAAAAAGACAAAATGTTGCCATTTGCAACAACATGGATGGACCTTGAGAGTATTGTGCTGAGCGAACTAAGTCAGACAGAGAAAAACAAATACTGTATAATTTCACTCATATATGGAAGACAAACAAACACATAGATATGGAGAATAGATTAGTGGTTACCAGAGGAATAGGGGGTAAGGGGAGAGTGAAAGGGGTAAAGGGGCACATATGTATATGGTGACAGATGAAAACTGGACTGTTGGTGGTAAACACAATGCAGTCTATACAGAAACTGAAATAAAGTGATGTACACCTGATTTACATCGTGTTGTAAGCCAATTTGACCCCAATAAAATAATAATAACAAAAAATCCTTGAGAACCTTGCCTCTCAGTTAGTACTTCCGGAACATGAAAAGAAAAACATCTTGAGATGCAAAGTGCCCAAATCGTCAGTGAACAGTTTTGCAAGAATGAGACTAGCACTCTACTTTCTAAGTTCTGGTTTTGACACTTAACCATGTTATCTAAATAGTAAAGTTAGATTAATTCAAGAGATTTTCTTCCTCTTTATCCCTCTTTCTTTCCCTCTCTCCCTCTCTCTGTCTCTTTCTTTCTTTTAGCATGGACACAATTATTGTGTATCTTTCATGCACGCTTGTTGGCTTCCTTCTTACCCCATATTCACTTTTGACACTTTACACTTTTTGCTTTAGATATGATGAAATATCATAAGAAAAACTGTTGTGATTATTTTCTTGCCTTTTAATGCAAAAAATATCAGAAATCATACAATAAAGTCTGTCTTTTTAAGACAGTTTGCCCTACATAATAGACCCAGAGGATTCAGGTGACTCAAGAAATAACCGTGCGTTTCCAAATTTAAGACAATCTATGAATAAATCCAGGTTGAGAGCAGCTTGAACAGACTTCATAGACCAATAGCCATATTTCACATATAGATAAAAATCTGATTATGAAAAATAGTATTCAGTGAGAGGTGTTATTTGGATATGCTCAGAAGTTTATATTGATTAAGGTTTATATATGTATTCTGGTAAGATGGCATATTGCCAAAAAAATTTCATTGTCTTTCTCTGGAGTTCCCTAAAGATTGTAGCTAATCATTTCGTGACTGAAAGTTTTACTTAAATTCACATTTTAAAGATAAACTTGAATCCAGCCAAATTACTATAGATTCAGAATTGTGGACAAACTTCCTCAAACTTAATATGCTAGTAAATGAAGACTATTAATACTTTTTAAAAGGTCTTCAAAACAACTGTTAAATAATGAGAATGTATTTAGATTGTCCAAACCAGGCGGGAAATCATTATTAAACTAGCCTTTAGATATAAGTATATGAAATGACATAATGTATTTTAAAATATAGTGGGTTATAGATTTTACCTCAGTAAGAAAATATCAATAATAAAAGATATTTTCTGTATTAACTTCTTCTAACTCAAAAAGAGAGTATAAATTTGACCCTAATAACCTTGCCGATAGATGGATAAGAATATAAAATTCATGGACTACTCAAAGATGTCAAGATTTGATTATAATTTACATTCTAGTCCTGTCATTCTGAGTGTCAAGAAGATCCTTAAACTTTGTGCTGCTTTGCTTTCCTCTTCTGCAAAAAAGGTTTAATAAAAATTCCCATCCACCCATCACAGGTTTATTATAAGACTTATTGTGACACCTGGCACAAAGTACGTACTTAACAAATGTTGGAGAAATATGAACATGTGTATAAGGGTGAAAGAGAAATGCAGTATGCAAATAATGAGTCTATCTGTCTAAATATTTACTTGAATGTTTTTAAGTGTTGAGCCAGACATATATGCTGCTTCAGGTCCCCTGAGGCCCTTTTGAGTGCATTTTCTCTTAATTTCATATTCGAAGCAACAGCCGGCAACCCCTGAAAGAGCCACTCCATCCCTGCATGCCCACACAGCCCGGGGGAACACCTGATTTCTTTCAGTTTTCACTTGGGAACGCGTTCAAGTGTAGAGTTCAGTGATTTATAGCTGAGTTTAATATACCTATGTTTTTAAGACATAATTAACCCCTTGACATTATAATCTCTATATAAACACATATACACATGTGTTTATTTCACAGGCTCACACATGTGACAGCAGAGATCAAGAACTGTGAAGGGTCTAAGATTTTTACCCTGTTGAGAACCAACAAGAGAGCCTACTCAGGTTTCATGGATGTTGGCATAAGACATACGACCCCTAGATCAGAAACCAGAGCATTATAACTCACAGCTTAGCAGGTACCATGAGCTTTATGTTTACGGTGGGCCCCTTGTCCCCAAGTCCTAGAGGAGTGATGCAGAGGCACGCCCAGGTGGATGCTGTGCACACAGTAGGTTTGTGTCACAGCTGAGGAACTTCAAACTTTTAGAAAGGACTGCAAACAAACCTACTTACCTTTTGTCCCAGGAGGCATGGTCCATCTTTCAAAGCTGTTCACTATACAAAAGATCCTTGCAAAGACAGTGCAGAAAAAAACCTGTTAGTGCCCATGCTCAAAAGATGTGCAGGAATGTGAGTCCTATTGAGAATTATATCGTGAGGGGAGGTTGCAGGCATTACTACACTTCATCTCTGAATACTTCCATGTGTGTCTCCTAAGACTGAGGACATTCTCCTACATGGCCACAGTGCCATTATTACTTCTAAGGAAATTAGCATTAGTAATTAACTTTTTCTTCACTATCTATTCACTTTCCTTTTATATTAGAATATTAGTATCTTTGGTACACGCAAGGATATACAATGGTGACTGATTCATTAATTCACGAGTTTTCTGTTTAGAGTTCACTAGTGAGGAGCAATCATTTGTAAATACATTTAAGATCTCTTGTATCCTATGGGATCATGAGAAAGGATTGAATAACTCATTTTTGCTAGAAAAGAAAAAAATGTGATATTGAAACATGCTTGCAAATACAAGAATAGCAACATAAATAATAACAGCTGGCATTTATAAAGCTCTTATCATGTATTAGGCACTGTGCCAAGGTTTTACATCATTTATTTAGTTCATTCTTATAACATCCCATGAGATTTTCATAGATGAAGAAATTAAAATGACTTCCTCAAGGTCAATGAATAAACAGCAGAACCAGGACCTGAGCCCAGGTCTGCATAATCCTGCAGCCCATGCTTTCAAGCGCTATTTGATGTTATACTGTTCACCCTCTGCTGGTGTGAGTTTGCTCATGCTGCATTAGCATAAATCCTTTCCACAAAGCTAGCCACTCTTTGAAGGTAGGCCTGTATATGGCTTGGCTCAGAGATGTCCCACACTGTTTAGAAGCATCGCCATATTCAACAAAAGAGAGGCAACGTGGTGTCAGAAGAAATAGTTTCAGAATCATTAGAGACCTAAGTCCTGGAGTGAGACATAACAAAATTTAAATCCCAGCTTATTACATAACTTGTGTGGGAACTCAGCAGCTCAGCTAACCTCTGTATGATTACTCTTCTGTAAAATGTAGATGACAGTGAAACCAAGTCAATGATCAAAATATGTCAAAATGATCAAAATATGTCATTGACAATTCTTCCTCAACACCTCCCTCTGGGGAGGGCCCTACCCCAACTTCCCTATGGGGAGAGTGAGAGCAGCAAGAGCCACCTAAGCCAAAGGCAGCGAGGTTGCTCTCCTCTCAGGACAAATGTGTCTATAAAAGGCCCAGAAGAGTGAATATCACATTTAGCCGGTCCTTGGATCACTCCAGGCAGAACTGATGACAAGCGAAAACCACAGATGTAAAACAGCATTATTTATTGGCTGAACTGCCCTGACCTGACTCAGTGGGTGAATCAGCCAGTGTCCAGTGCTCTGAAATACTCGTAAGAGCAGTGACTCAAACACTTCTCCTTCATGACGTTATTCTTTCTGTGTTAGACACCTTTCATAAATTCCCTCTGATCTTGCGGAGTGAATGCAGCCACAATTGACTTTGTCTCTAATTACTATTCACTTCTTTTGCATAATCCTTGCCTCCTAAAGCCACAGCCATAAGATTTCGGGGGAGGAGTAGGAGCTCCGAATGCCAGTATACCTGAGATTGGGGTAAGGGCAGTGCAACTCCAGTTTGAGCCCCTTGTCAAACTCTGACCATGTTCTGAATTTTCTCACCTTTGTGATTGATCAGTTCTGCGTACTTAGAAGTTACTAACATTGAAGTAAGGTAAAAATTTCCATATGATCGGCTATTGATAGTTTTAGGGTTTTTTTGGTTTTTTTGCCTTTTCTGCTCTTAATACTTAGAGATAGCTGCTTTTGAAGACTATTCCATTGGGTGTGATTTCAAACTCTCGTGCCACAAAGGATGCTAGGAAGCACCTCCTCAGAGAATAATCTCTAACAGTGTTCGTTATTGTCCATGATTGGTGGAAAAACTCACAGTGATTAGCCCCCAAATTGAGGTAACTCATGCCTCCTCTCAGTTATGATGTCCTTTCAACTTTCCCAAAAATCAGATGAGGAAATCTTTCCCAAAGGATCACATTCTAGAACTTCAAGAGTTTGACATGGATTATTCCACAATTTTCTTCTGTGAGATTCTGGGATATATTATACAAACAAAGTAAACCACACCCACCAACACCAATTTCCCACAGCAACTTCAGTTACATTTGACTACTTGGATTCTAGCTATGGATGTTTAAGAGGAAGGTGAAAAAACAATGATATAAATTTGGGAGTGAAAGTGTGACAATCTAATCCAATAGTTTTAAACAATTTTTAAATCATACATTCTGTTCAAACAAAATATACGGAAGTTCAATAGAAAAAAAGATTAAAGAAGAAGCACGTCACCTAAAGCAGGGGTGGCTGTGTTTCTGGTGATGGTGGGAACCAGAACTCCTGCCTGGTCGACATTCTCTTCTTGCAGTTCCAGCCCTTCTACCCACAGCAAGTGAGCTCTAAGGAATTCCCAGGGTTCCACAGAGCACAGTTTGGAAACTCTTGATTTAACTAATCCTCTCAGTTCAATTACAGTTCACCAAATGTTTGTTAAGCACCTCCTTCATTGCTAACACTCTGCTAAGTGCTTAGGGTACAAAAGTAGCTATGGTTCCAACCTTCAAGGGGTTTACATTCCAGGGAGGATTCATTTCACAATTTAGTGTGGCCAATTTTTTTATTGAACTTTGCTTGGGACATGTGGGACTGCTGACAGGTACAGTCTGAGAGCTGTAAGGAAGAGCTTCCTGTGGAAGTTGATCAGGTGGTTGACTTGTCAGAATAAAACCATACTGGAAACATCAACAGGATCCAGAATCGTATTAACTGGTGTAGAGTTAAGAACTCAACTTTGGGGTCAGGCTGAATGGGTTGTACTCCCAGCCCACTGTTTACCAAGTGGGTCAATTGGAGCTAGAGAGACTTAACTTCAGAACTCACCTGTAAAATGGTGATCACACTTGGCTCAGGTGTTTCACATATTAAGGTAGATAATGTGCGCATGGCATTGGATCTTGTGCCCAGAGCGTCGTAACTGTTTGAAGACTGTTCTCTCATTTTTTCCCCACCTACCTCAAGCCCATGATGTTGGGTGAAAGAAAGACTAGTCTCTAGACATAGTGCCACTAAAGAGGAAACTGTGCTTTCTGAAAAACATCTTTAAGGTGCTGCTGTTTCAAAATTTGCCACTTCTTGCCCTTTGGGTCGAAGAATAAATGCTTCAAAGAGTGCAGGCTTCTGCACTGCAGTGACTGCTACTGACACTGTAGAAAACCTTTTTTAGCATTTAGAATCTTTTACCTGCCCTCTAAACTTGGTTGTTGGAGAATAAGCCTGATGTTATGAGTCATTTCTGCAACATCTTCCCCTATAATTTGAAAGACATATAAATTCAGGAGGAAAGGTGATCCACAATAAAAGGAAGTGGTAATTGATGCACACACACACACACACCATTATTGCTTAATGTGATTCAACTGTGAAAGTGTACACATCTTCCAATACAGGGCATTTTTAATTCTTCAGTTATATATTTTAATCATGTCTGAAATAGATGAAACAGTTGAATTGCTATCAACTATTTTTTTTTAAGAAACAACTATTCAGAACTAGGTAACAGCTGGATCTAAAGGCCTGTGTTTCAGACTGGAACAGTTGTCATTTTGTTTTCAGTTATTCTGAATTTATTACCATGACTGAAAATAAAATTCTGAAAAGAAGACTTTCTCTTATCTCTATATATGGAGAAGATGAATGATATTTACATGTTACTGCCTTTCATGTTTCTTATGATTGACTGATGAGGATTTCATTTGCTCTTATTCTTTTCTACATTTCTCATCAGTTTGAAATAGATGTTGAAAGATGCCCCTAGGTATATCATAATTGTTTCCCGTCAACCTGTTTTGCCGTCAGGTTTCTGTGCATGTCCTTATTGAATAAATGTTTGTAAAAGTTACCTTACCATTCCGATTTTCCACTGTGACTTTGCTAGATAGATTCTTTACTGTTTATTATCATCAACCAAACATGCATCAAGCCTTTCAATTGAATCCAATGATGCTTGCTCAGGGGGAAAATAAATGAACCTACTACTAACAGAAGCTTTAAAGGGATTTGGCTTTGCTTGGTGAATGATTTCTTCTTTGTATTTTTCAAGAGGAGGAAACAACTTCTTCTGGAGGGAATTACCAGCTAGATTTTAATTTTCACCTCTTCCCAGAGTGACTGGAAATTCACACATCCTCACCCAAGTTCTCTTAGCTATATTTTAAAGGCTTGACTTAAAAAAATTCTTTGCTTGCATTTTCTTTTCTGCTTTCTATTGTCTGACCTAAATGACACAGAACAATATCTTAAGTGGCTGTACTCTCGGGTTCATTTCACAATGGACTACATTTAACATCCAGTCCAATGACATTTCAGAACTTCTTTCATAATGATCTTCAATTTGGGATCATGCAGAAACAGTACAACTGGGTTTATTCCAGCTTATTCCAGGAAATGTGGCTCCTAAGCATAAGTGGACAACAAAATACCTGTTTCCAGTAAATGCATATTTTGTGAATAGTTCATAAACACTGTGAAATAGAAAGACCGAAAAACAGTCTGATGAAAACATCTGTTCACCTAAGAGAATTCCCCTCACTCCTCTATAATTCTCACTGGGGATTGTTCTGAGAACTAGATTAATTTATTTCTTGATTGTCAGATACTTTCGCACAGCAAAATTGAGAGCCGGACTGAATTCTAGATTTCAAGAGTTCACAAGTAAGTACTTTGCACTCAAAATGAAGAGGTTGGTTAGCTCTTTCTCATGCAGCTTGCTCTACTAAGTTATTGTTGCCAGTGCTGTGCTTGTTGAAAACATAGGGAACAGTCAATCAGGACATCCATTTAAAAAAGCCATTGAGTTTGGCAGATCATTCTGCAATAAGACCGTGTAGCCCATGATGAACCTTGGAGAGGAGATGTTTTTCTATGGTCTGGTGAATGTTTTTAGTGGTCCTATGCATTTGGAATTCGTTTTAATGTTTTCTCTTTTTTCCCATAACAGAAACAAATATTGGGGTAATAGCTATGACTACCTTTGGAACTTTGTACTGATATACTATGCTACTGAAAGGACATCACATTAATATCATCATATTTCTTCCTTCATGCAATAAATTAAGTGCATACTATATGCTAGGTACTATATGAAATATTGGAAGAATAGAGGTGGGCAAGACAATTTCTGTCTTCTGGGATTTCTCAATAAAAGAGAGGCCAACTAGTGAGTCAACAGTGACCAAATAGAGTGAAGGATGTTTTGTTAGAGCTGTGAGTTGTTGATCTGGGAGGACAGCAGGAGCAACTAACTCAACCTGGGAAGAAGATCTCAGGGAAAGGGCAGCTGACACTTACCACTGAAGGACAAATAGGACATGCAGGGGTCACAGGGGATAACAAGCTTTGAGATAATGTAAACTAGAATGTAGGGTTTGTGGTGAAAGGAATTGAACATGGATGGGAGTCAGAGTTCTGAGAGATGAAACTGAAGAGGGAGACAGGAGCCATTTCATGAAAGGGCGCAAATATGATTTAAAGACTTTGCATATTATCCTGAGAGCTCTGGTGAGGCACGAGGAATTGTTTCTTCCTCCACCCACCCTTCTCCTTTCCCTCATTCCGTATTCTCTCTCCCTCTCTCTAACCTTTATTAGGTGTAATAAAAACCACACATCTTTAAAAGGTGCAATTTGATCAAATTTTCATGGATCTGTAGACCCATGAAACTATCAAAACAGTCAAGATAATGAACATGTTCATCACCCCAAAATTCTACTCCAGCCCCTTTGTAATCTGTTTTTCCCCTATATATTAGTTTGCATTTTCTAGAAATTTATGTAAAAGAAAGTATGTACTTTTTTTGAATCTAGCTTTTCACTCAGCATAATTATTTTCATATTCATCCATGTAGTAGAATATTCTGTCATGTGAATATACTACAATTTGTTTATCCATTTGCCTTTGATGACATTTGGATTGTTTTGGTTTGGTGCTGTTATAAATAAAGCTGCCGAGAACACTTCTGCACTAGTATTTATTTGTGTGCAAAGATGGTTTCATTCCCCTTGGGGAAAAAACCTAAGAATGAAATAGATGAACAATACGATAGGTGTTTAGTTTTGAAGAAAATGTCAATCTGTTTTCCAAAATGTTTTATTTTACATTTTCTCCAGCAATGTCTGAGAATTTCAGTTGCTTCACATCCACATCAACTCTTGGTATAGTCAGGTTTTTAATTTTAACTATTTGAATGGCTGTGTAGTGGTATATCATTTTGATTGTAATTTGCATTCCCCTAATGACTAATGATGTTGCACATCCTTTGCTTATTTGCCATTAACATGTCATCTTTGGTAAGGTTTCTGTTCACATCTTGTGCTCATTTGCATTTCTTTTTCTTATTGATTTTTAGAGAGTTCTTTATATATTCTGGATACAAGCCTTTTATCAGAAAAGTGATTTGCAGATCTTTTCTCCCAGTTTGTGGTTTACCTTTCTATTTTCTTCACAGCATCTTTCAAAGAGCAGAATTTCTTAATTTTGAGCTCAAATTATCGATATTTTCTTTTATGGATTATGCTTTTGATATTTTATCTAAGAAGTTTTTACCTAAACCAAAGTCACAAAATTTTTTTGCGATGTTTCTTTAGGAAGTTTTAGATTTTTGGTTTAATTTTTAGGTAATGATTGATTTCGAGTTAATTTTTATATAAGGTGCCTTTTAACAAGTTGAGGAAGTCCCTTCTTTTTCTAGTTGCCTGAGAGTTTTGATGAGGAATAAACATTAGATTTTGTCAGAAGTTTTCTTCTGCATCTATTGAGATAGTCATACAGTTGTTTTCCTTTCATTTGTTAATATGGTAAAATACATTGATTTTCAAATGTTAAACCAGCTTTGTACTTCCAAGACAAACTCAACTTGATCGTGATGTATTAGACTTTTTATAATCTGGTTTGCTAAAATATTAGATTTTTGCGTCTATGTTCATAAGAGATTTTGGTTTATAATTTTCTTGCAACGTCTTTATCTAGTCTTGATATCAGGGCTGTCGTATTCCCTTAGAATAAACTTTGAAAATATTTCCTCTTCTTCAATTCTCTGTTTTTATAGATTTCGCATTATTTCTTCTTTAAAATTTGGTAGACATCACAACTGGAGCCATCTGGACCTGAATTTTCCTTGTGGGAAGGTTTTAAACTGGAAATTCAATTTTCCTAGTATTTATAGGACTATTCCGATTATTTCATCCTTCTTGAATAAGCTTTGGATGTTTGTGTCTTTCAAGGACTTAATCCATTTCCTCTAGGTAACTAACTTTTTTGGTATACATTTCTTTACCCTATTTCCTTATTATCTTTTTAATATTTATAGAATCTGTAGTGATGTCACCTCTCTAATTTGTGATAATGTTGTGTTTCCTATTTTCTCACTATTCTGGTTAAAGGTTTATAAATTTTATCAATCTTTTCAAAGAACTAGCTTTAAGTTTTATCGACTCATTTGTTTTATATTTATTGACTTCTGCTCTTATCTTTATTATTTCCTTTCTTCTGTTTACTATCAAGTTAATTTGGTCTTCTTTTTCTAGTTTATTAAGGTTAATGCTGAGGTTATTGATTCAAGATCTCTTTTTATAGTGTAGGCATTTAATTCTAGTATAGGCTGTAAATTCCTCTCTATTGTTTTAACTTTATCCCACAAATCTTAGGTTGTATTTTCATTTTGACTCAATTGAAAAAACTTTTAAATTTCTCCTTTGATCCTGAGTTATTTTGAATGAGTTGTTTGGTTTCAAATATTTGAGGATTTTTTTTCAGATATTTTTCTGTTCTTTCTTTCTAATTTAATTACATTTGGTCTGGAAATATATTTTCCTTGGTTTGAATAATTTCAAATTTATTAAGATTTGTTTTATGCCCTGGAATATGGTCTATCTCAGTAAAAGTTCTGTGTGCACATGAAAAGAATGCGCATTTTGCTGTAGTGTGGTGAAGAATGCTATAAATACCAATTTGGTCAAGTTGGTTGATAGTGCTGTTCAAGTCTTATTTTATCCTTATTGATTATGTATCTACTCATTCTATGTAGTAATTGAGAGAGGGATATTGAAATGTCTGACTATAATTATGGATTTTTCTATTTCTCTTTGTGGTTCTGTTGGTTTATGCTTCATGTATTTTGAAGCTCTGCTATTAGTTGCATATGTTTAGATTTCTTAGGTCCTCTTGATGAATTGATTCCTTTGTCCCTACAAAATAGCCCTCTTTATCCCTGGTTATATTCTTTGCTGTAAAATCCACACTGTCTGATATTATTTTAGTCACTCCAGCTTTCTTTTGATTTGTGTTAGCTTGATATATCTTTTCCCATTCTTTAACTTTTAACTTAACTGTCCTTTCTACTTAAAGTAGTTTTCTTGTAGATAGGCTATGGTTAAATCTTGCTTTTTCATCCAATCTGACAATTCCTGACTTTTATTTGGGGTTTTAGATAATTTATATTCAACGTGACTACTGATGTAGTTGGATTTAAATCTATCATTTTGCTATTATTTCCTGTTTCCTCCATATGTCTTTATTCCCTTTTCATTATTTCCTTCCTTTTTTTGAATTGAGTATTTTATGATTCCATTTAATCTCCTTCGTTGACTTAAAAGTTATAATACCTTGTTTTGTTTTGTTTTGTTTAGTGGTTGCCTTAGATTTATTGTATACATTTTACAAACATCATAGTCTAATTTCAGATAATATTATACCATTCACATATAGTGTAAGAATTTTACAACAGTTTATGCCTGTTTCTTTCCTTCTGATCTTTTTGCTATTGTTGCCATAAATTATAACTGCTTTGTTATAATGCCCCTTAACACTTATTTGTTATTTTCTCTTGATGGGTTATTTATACTTTAAAGAAAAATGATTATATTTGCCCACATATCTACCACTTCTGATGCTCTTTGTTTCTTTACGTAGATCCAGATTTCTATCTGGCATCATTTCCTTCCTGCCTGAAATATTTCTTTTAACTTTTTAAATTTTTTTGGTAGTGCAGGTCTACTGGTAATGAATTATATCAACTTTTGTATATCAGGAAAAAAATCTTTATTTTACCTTAATTTCTGAAATATATTTCCACTGGCTAAAGAATTCTAGATGGGTAGATTGAGTTCTTTCTCTACTTTAGAGATGTCTGTGCTCTTCTGGTTAGTGTTATTTCTGATGAGACATCAGGGGTCACCTTGATTTCTCTGTGCGCAATGTGTTTTCTTCCTCCGCCCCTCACCTGGACTTTTTTTAAAAATTTTTTTTATTTATTTTTTTAAATTTTTATTTTTTTCGGATGTACATCGTATTTCAAATTCTGTATACATTACATCATATTCACTACCCGAGCACTAATTATAGTGCATCCTCTCACGTGTGACCCTAATCACCCCTTTTGCCCTCCCCCCTCCCCTTTCCCCAGTGGTAACCACCAGTCCAATCTCCAATGCTATGTGGTTTTTTTTTTCTGTCGTTTTTATCTTCTACTTATGAGTGAGATCATATGGTATTTGACTTTCTCCCTCTGACTTATTTCACTCAGCATAATACCCTCAAGCTCCATCCATGTTGTCACAAATGGCCAGATTTTGTCATTTCTTATGGCTGAGTAGTAGTCCATCGTGTATAAATACCACATCTTCTTTATCCATTCGTCCCTTGATGGGCACCTAGGTTGCTTCCATGTCTTGGCTATTGTGTATAATGCTGCAGTGAACATAGGGGTGCAAGTATCTTTATGCCTTTGTGTTTTCAAGTTCTTTGGATAAATACCCAGCAGCGGACACCTGGGCTTTCAAAAAAAAATTTCTACTTTTCACTGGTTTTAAACAACTTGATTATTATCTGTCTGATATTGTTTTCTTTATATTTCGTATGCTTGAGGTTCATTAAACTTGCTGAATTTATTTGTTTATAATTTCCTCAAATTTGGAAAAATTATGGCTATTTCTTTCAGTATTTTTCTGCACACCCTCCATTCCTTTGAAGACTCCCATTATTTGTATGTTAGACTGTTTGATCTTATTCCATGGTTCAGAGATTCTCGGATCATTTTTTTAAATCATTCATTTTTCTCTGTGCATTACTTTGAATAGTTTCTATTGCTATGTTTTAAATTCACTAACCTTTCTTTCCTTGTCTTTAATCTGTTAATCCCATCCAGTGTATTTTTCTTCTCAGACATTGTACTTTTTCTCTCTGCAAATTAGATTTGAGTCTTTTTCATATCTTCTGCATCTTTGCTTATATGGTCAATATTTCCTCTACTTTCTTGTACACATGGAATATAGTCATATTAACTTTTAATGCCTTTGACTAAAATTTCTATCATCTGTGTAATGTACTTTTTTCATTTATTGATTTTTCTCTTCAATGTGAGTTATATTTTCCTGTTTATTTGCATGTCTGGTAATTTTTTATTAGGTGGCAGAAATCATAATTCTATTTTCTTGAATGTTGAGGACTTTTTATTCATAAAAAATGTTCTTGAACTTTGTTCTGTCATAGTTAAATTAGATGGAAACCATTTGATCTTTTTTGATTTTGATTTAAATCTATATTAGGCTGGACCAGATTAATGTTTACTCCAGCACTATTTTCTTTCCCACAAATGAGGCAAAATCCTTCTTTTCTACTTTTTCTGTAGGATTTTGTAGGATTTCCAACAAAATTCTATGTTACTTGATACTCTGAGAATTATGAGGTGTTCCACTCTGTCTGATGGGAGCAATAACCATTCCCACCTCTATTTCTGCTCTAAAAATCTTTTTTTCCGCTTAGCCTTTCAGATAATTCTTTCCTTAGCCTCAAATATTTTCTTTCCATATGTGTACTGATCAGAACCTTGACGAATACTCAAGGGGGTCCCTCTACAAATATCCAGAGTTCTCTCTTTGCAGCTTTCTTTTCTGTAGTACTCCACTCTGTAAACTCCAGTCACCATGACCTCCCTGGACTTTCAGGTCCAACTATTTCATTCTGTAAGACCTCCAGGTTTTGTTTGGATTTCCCCATCCTGGGCCACAGCTTGGAAACTCCTTCAAGCAGTAAAGTCAGGCAATCAGAGAGGTTACCTCTTTGATTTCCCTATCTCAGGTATAACTATCCCGTGCTATATGACATCCAATGTTTTAAAATGCTATTTACATATTTTGTCCCGTGTTTTAGTTTCTTCAAGCAGTAGAGTTCATTATATCCCTGTTGCTCCATCTTGATCAGATACAGAGGTCCCACTGTAGGTTTTTAAGAATGGAAGTGACATCGTCATTTTTTAATTGAATGCTAACTGTAGCTCAGTGTAGACTACAGATTTTAGAGAAGACTGGTTAAAATAATTTTTATAATAACAGAAAAAAAATGATGTGAACCTGAATGCTGACTGTGACAGTCGGAACATGAGGTAATTGAATATTTTGTAGCCATTTAAAGATAGAGTTTACAAGGACCAAATGGCATGATTGAAAAACAATTATGATATAACATTAAATTTTACAAAGCAGGGCACTAAATCATTTATATTATATTTTATTAAGTGAAAAAAAAAACCTGTTAAACTCTGTATTTAAGAAAAAACAAGTAGTAGAAACACAGCGTTGTACCTACTGCATAGTAAAACCACAAGTGATTATATTTCTTGCTGTTTTCCTGCATTTTCTGGTTATATATGATGGGCATTATTTTCATTATAAGAAAATAAACTTTTAAATAGTTTTGGAACCTAGAATAAATATTAATGAATAAGTGTGAAGAGGGATTTAGGTTAACTCTTTCATTTTTCATGTGGGACTTGGATGGATAACTAATCTAAAGTGTACTGAAGGTGAAGCAACTGTATGGGGAGAAAATACTGAATTTATTTTCAAACCTTTGAATTTGAAGTACTTAAGGTATTCCTAGGTAGGAATGTCCAGCAGGGCATTGGTTTCAAGTTTCTGAAACTCAGAAATGAGCTGTTGGCCGAAAATACACAGTTAGGAGTCATTGATAGTAGTTGAAGGTGTAGATTTATATGAGGTTATCTAAATGTCATAATTCTTATGATTTTATCGTGGTGTTTTTAATTTATCTCCCTAATGGACAAACTACTCTGTAAAAATAATAAGCAAATGTCCTTTTGGCTAAAAATAAATTATAGAATAATTATATATTTATAATTATAGTTGTATATACACATAGTATAATTGTTTTATATTATACTGCGTATAATATAGCATTATAGTGCTATTGCTCAATGTTGCTCATTCCTCAAGTATTAAAAAGATTCCAAGTTCAGAAACTGAGAAAATATTGCGTGATGATAGTGCCTGAGTAAGAATTTTTGTGTATATCAAATCTTTGGATGCCCACTGTATTTCTAAGCTTTTTGAAATCAATGTGTCTCATTTATCTAGCGCAGAGCCTGGTACATAATAGAAACTCAATAAATATCTTAAATGTGTTGAATGTGTGACAAAGACTATGTAGCAATTAAATGAGACTGGAGATTAAATATATACAGAAAATTATGTCCACCTGGCTGTTGTTTCTTGCCCAATTTTTCTTTTTCTCTTTCCTTCCTCATTACACATATTCTATTTAATCCTTTCAGGTAGATAAAGACTGAAAGAGTGAAGCATGTTTTCTCCAACATTTTATTGTGTACATTTTTAGACATTTAGTGATGTTAAAAGAATTTTCAGTGACCACTTCTATATCCACCATTAAGTGGGCTCTCACTATTTTACCATTGTTTTATTATATTTGCTTTATCATATATCTATTCATCTATCCCTCTATTAATCCTCAATCCATCTTATTTCTTGGTACACTTCAAGTAAATTGAAGATATCAGGTCAACTCCTATTAAACACTTCAACATAAATATCTTTTAACTGGAACTCAAAACTTTTAACAACCTTTTTAAGATAAAATCTATATATAGTGAAAAGCACATAAGTGTACACTTGCTGATTTTTGTCAAGTGCATATAGTTGTGTAACCCAAACTCCTATCAAAATCTAGAACACTATCATCATCCCAGAAAGTTCTCTCATGCTCCTTTCCAGTCAGTCTCCTCTACCACTGTCCCAGAGGAAACTGCTGTTCTGATTTCTTTCCACTGTAGATTAGTTTTAGCTGTTCTAGACCTTATTATAAAGGTTAAAGTAAATATTCTTCTATATTAAGATTCTTTTACTCAACATGTTTTGAGATTTATTTATGTTACATTATCAATGTTTTGTTCATTTTAATTGCCAAATATTATTTCATGGTATGAATATTCCACAGTTTGTTTATCCATTCTCCTATGGAAGGACTTCTGACTGTTACCAATGCCAGGCTATTATGATTAAGCTACTGTGAACATTCCTGTGCAAGTGTTTTTGTGGGCATATATGTTAATTTATTTTGGGTAAATACCTACGAGTGGGATTGCCAGATCATAGGGGGTGTGTGTGTATATACATACACATATGTATATATATATTTACTTTTATAAAAGACTCTAGACCTCCCTTTTCCAGAGTAGTTATACATTTTACATTCCGGCTAGAAATATATAAGAGTTCCAGTTCATCTGCATCTTCATCTGGTCTTATCAGACTTTTTCATTTTAATGGATGTGTAGTCATACCTTGTGGTATTCATTTGCATTTCCATGATGATTAATGATGTTGAGCACCTTTCAAGTGTTTATTGGCTATTTGCATAATCTTTTGTGAAGTGTCTGTTCAAATATTTTGCCCACTTTTTATGGAGTTGTTTGTATTGTTTATTGAATTGTGGGAGTTCAAGACTAGATAACAAATATTTGAAGGCAGAGACAACATTTTATGCATTATATTTCTCACTGAAACAAGTGCAGGGTCTTGCACATAATGAGTGCTTAAAATACTTGCTGCTTACTTTTAATTTGAAATATACGCTCCTCAGAACGTGAAACTGACATAACGTGGAACTTTAAACTTGGAAAAATACTTCATATAAACATTGTGCCCACTCTTTTCTATCTTGCTCTCCCAAAAATAAAAATTTGCTTGGCTGACTCTATCATAGTTTGATAGAATTTTCTTTGTTTTTGCCTGTGTTTATCACTTTTGCTGAAGAGAGAAAAGAAAAGCAGCTTTTTATGTCTTGGAGTGGACTGTGCCTGGAGTTGTAATTTCAATGTCACTATTAAAACCATGGGAGGGAGAGATTTTTGCGGTCAGGTTCAGACAGTCTTCAGAGGACTGGTTAAATTGTGAGAAATCACAGAGAAGCCTGGGAGTTCTTTGTGATGAAGGTGTAGCAAGACAAAAAGGTTTTGTTTTCAATGAAATTTGCTGATCTTGACTGAATGTTCAATTTAGCAGTCATAAGCAGTGTTATAAGCAGGGTTCACTTTAGGGCAGGGGGTTTGACTACAACAAACACATAAGGAATTAATGCTCATTCAATAGCGGCAGGTTTTGAATAGACAGTAGCTTTGCTAGTTGGCTGGCACTCTCTTTTGCCTTTCAGAAGCCTGAAAGACCAAGTGCGACATGATGGTCGTTGATCCTGGTGATACCCAGCCTGAGGCAGCACTGCATAGAGGACTTGTACTGAGACAGCTACAGTGTTGGATCCTAGCTCTGTCACTTACTTGCTCATTGGTCTTTGGGAAGTTACTGAATGTTTCTGAGTCTCAGTTTCTTGAAGATGGCCATGGTGGTAGTGCTCTTATCAGAGAATTGTGTGAGAATTTCTGAGATGATGCAGGTCAAAAACCTGGTACACAAAACACTCTAAACATGGTAGCTGGTGTTGTTATTTTTTTTAGTAGTAGAAGGAGTAGCAGCAGCAGCAATACTAGTACTCCAACTTTAGGGAGGCTGTAAACACCAAGCCTTTCCCAGCAATGTAGGCATGGTGACAAAACATTTTGTCTTTCTCCTGAATTTGCACTTAGTTAGACAGAAATATACTGGCTCATCTTGAAGCTTTTCTTCCTTCTCTAGTATCCAAATCAGTTGCCATGCCCACGCTTTCTTCCTCATCACAATTTAATCCCTGGACTTCCTCCGTCTCCCTTCCTTTTGAAAAAATCAGTACTTAGAGAGTCAGCACCTCTGGTCATTGACTTGCATTGTCAGCACTTTTCTACTCCTGAGGATCACAAAACCTGAGGGAAATGAAAAATTGTACCTTATCAGAAAAATGCAGAGGCTCCTGTCATAACACTCCCTTCGGGCTTGCAATTAAACCTGGCTCCAGGGGAGAGACATGTTTCCCAGGAGCCAAGGACATTCTCCCTCGACAGGACTGTGGTTTTCCTATGTTTGTTTAAAACAGAGACAAGAGAACTTAGAGCCAGTACTTTGAGTGGCCAAGAGGCAGGTAGAAGCTACTGTTTCAGAGGTCTTCCCCCATTCTGGGCTTCCAGGGCTGTGATTTAGAGTTGTGACACTGTTGAGCCCATTTCTGATGAGCTGACCATGTAGTTATCTCTCCTTAAATGCTAAGGAGGTAAGCCTGTTACCTGCAGGTCTTGCTGGAAGTTTGGCTCAGCATGAGATCCAGCAGCCTGGACATAGAGGTCAGAGTCATGCTGCCTTCAAGTGTGTGTTCAGGGAACTGGGAGAGAAGGGGGCATGTGAGCTCCTGCCCACTCACTCTTCCCCATGCTGGGATAGTATTGGGCTACACCAAAAAAGTCTTCTTTTCTGATATCTCTTGCTTCAGAAAGGGACTTCTAAATACAAAGCAAAACTCTTCCAATAATCCAACTAAAAATTACGTGGCCAAGAAAAGGACAGGTTAATTCAACAAATTTCTTCCCGCAAATAAAACTACTAGTTCTAGTGAAATTGTGCTTTCTTTCTTTATATCTTTTAAAAATAATACGATAATTTTCTTTTTCAACATCTAGTTATGTTCCATAGGATTGGGAGCAAGGAATCTGCTGAATAATTTAGTAACCCAGAATTTGCTATAATAGAATAAGAATGACTAAAAGAAAGAGATGTTAATATCAAATGAAGAAGAAAAGAGTGAATGCCATATTAATTTGGCCCCATGCTTTCAAATAGCTTTACCTGAACAATTTTTTAGCTTAAGATAAAACATTTTAATTCACTTATTAAT
Source organism: Equus asinus (assembly GCF_041296235.1). Classification (NCBI taxonomy): domain Eukaryota; kingdom Metazoa; phylum Chordata; class Mammalia; order Perissodactyla; family Equidae; genus Equus; species Equus asinus. The sequence continues at coordinate 168,241,460 of NC_091790.1, forward strand.
CTGGTTTTCCTCTCGACCCTGTTTCACCTGCATGGTAGAATAAGATCTACTCAAAGTGATCAAGTTGCTAAATTAAAATATTTGATAAAGAATAATCCATTTAGAAACATAATATTCCAGAAAATAATTATATTTCCAAAAATAATAATTAAAAAAATAATGTTTTTGAAATTAGAATGATCAAAATTTTACTTGGCCCCACTGAATATCGTCTGGTCAACAATAGTAAGAATATCAAGGAGAGTCCCTTTGGTTATGAAAACAGAAATTCACTTTGATCTGAGGGAATGAACAAGTTTCTATGAAAACACTGCATTAATGACCTTCATCCTGAAGGGTATACTAGAGGCTCTGGCTGCCATGTGGATGGCATGAGTCATTTATTCACAGGCACTTGGTGTGCCCCAGATAAGGAAACCTTTGAAGACAGTAGGAGTGACACTGAAACATGGGAACGTGGGAAAGTGTAGTCGTGCCAGCCATAGTTGAAGCTCTGTTGAGCCTCAGATCCCCCTTCAGGTGGGTTGTTTTAAAGCTGAAGGAAATTTGACCGGTCTCAAGGATACAAAGGGCCAAGATTGCAGCCCTTCTATTTCTTTTCTTCTACAACTTGGGGTTCTAGTCAGTCCTGTGTTTCTTTGTTTTACTTTGGTGTTCAGAAAATATTAATTTCTAAGTGTATAGTGACAAACGTGATTACCACTGTTCTTTATCTTGAGAATTAAGTAGAAGACCGGCTCATAAGTAATATATCTTAGAAATAATTCTTAATATGTTCATAACACTTTTACCCGTTTGTTCATTTTGAAAGAGTGGAGATTTATTCTGACTTTTAAGGTTTATTGTAGAACTTATGAAAAAGACACAAAAACATAAATAAAAATAATCACCTATAATTTTACCAGCCACAAATAATATATGTTAATATATAGGTATGCATGTTTCTAGTTTTTTAAGTTTTATGCACATATCAGTTTTACGAAGTAGCCCAAACTTAGTAGAGTGTGAACTTGCAAACTCTTCTTTTTCTTCTGTTACCTATCTTCTACACTCTGTTGCTGAGTCCCTTAACAGAAACTTGCGTAGATTCCAAACTTTCTGGTCACTTCCAATTATTAAAGCAAATAAACAACAGGAAGCAAAAACAAAAATAGACCACTGCCTTCTTTAGTTGAAAACTCTCATTTCATATCCCATTTAAAGTACTTTCTTGCCCTTATCTCCAGCCGAGTTTCAGATAGAGCACCTGGGGAGAGAGTATGTTTTGCTTTTCCTTTCATTCTTTCCACTCCCTCACCATGAAGTGAGAGATGTGGGGTCTGTTCAAATACTCCTTTTCATTCCTGCATCTTTGAATGCTCATGGAAGCCTTGTCTACCCCTGGGCCAGAAAGAGGGAGATGAAATGGACTACCTTCACTTAGGGGACGAACACTCCTTGTTACCCATGGAGCCTGCGTTCCTGGTGACTCTTTCAATGCCAGTAACTAATTATTTTGCTTCTTCTTCCTTAGTCTTCCACTTGGATAGACTAGGCAATAGAGTGGTTGAGGAGGGGAGCCAGTAAACTGGCTGGAGTAATAGAGTTTACTCAGTCATCTCTTAATAAACTCTGAGGGAGCTTTCTGACACTCATTGGTGTCTCTTTGGAAAGTGAAATACTTGGAACTGCTTCGTCCACAGTTTATTTTAGCAGGCAACTCGAGGGTGTAGAAAAAGTCCTACTAACATCCTGTTGCATGTATATATAGGAAGTGAATGTAATATGTTGAAATATGTTAATATACTTTTCACTTTTGCCTCTTTTCATTCATGCTCTTCTCCAGTCAGCTTAAGGCATCCTCCTGCCTGTCTTGGTGGTTGTGTGGGGGCAGGTGGTAGAACAAAGTATTACAGCAAGAATTCAATGAGAAATTTTCAGCTTCTAACTACCAAAATAGAGTTTTACAAGAAAACACTTAGGTTGAAAGCCAGGCATTAGATAGAGAGAATATGCTAAGTTCATGTATTAGGTATAAGGACTCAGATTATAGGGCCTCTTGCATAGTGTAGCGATAATACCCCTTCTGCCTATGATGGCCAGGGCGTGAGAGAAAGTGACATAAGGAGAGCAGGAAAATTAAGAGAAAATCTAACCCTGTTGAGACCCAGAACCTATAGCATGGAGAATGGGGAAAAAAGCAGAAGAGGGGGATAAATTATGTGGCTCCCAATCTCCTTTCTCTGAACTTTCACTTAGAATGTCAGAGGGGATTTAGATAAATTGAGAGAAATGCCAAGAGTTTTTATCTCAATTCATCTTTAGAGGAAGATTGTCTCAAATGAGGACTCCAGCAATAAACTGAGGGGGTGACCACATCAAAGTAAATTCTAGAGTGCAGTCTAGTTTGACAGGAGAAAGGTTAGACTTGAAATTTCCGAGAGGTTCCCAGTTCTTAGAGGTCAGGTGTGGGATCCATCCTTTCCCGCAGCCCCCTAACAGTGACTGGAAGCAGCTGTATTGAGAGACAAGGGAGCTTCTTTGAAGCTGCTATAAAGAGTCAGGTTCATTTGGAGTAGATTCTATGATGTGTGAAGTCGAGCACAAAGGAGACTGAGGGAGAAGAGTTGAGAACAGGAGGCCTCTGCTCTTTTTTCCAGGGCCAGAGAGCATTGATGTAAGATCACCATAACCAGAGAGGAAATCCATCTTAATTAAATTAAGAGAGTCAAGACCTTGAATTCCCTCTATGGGTCAGGTAGTAGAGACCTGACTATGGGGTTGGGGGAGAAAGGTAATAGCACCAAAGGTCACTGCACCTATTCCAAACTCCCTCCCCACCATCCCCTTAGCCACCAGGAGGACAGAATAAGCTCTCCACATACCAGGTATCATTACGAGCAAGTGCAGGAGAAGACCTGAGCTTACTAAAGAGACAGTTGAAATTAGAAAGTTATCAGACATAAAATCCAGTATTTTTTTTAACTGCTCAGGGTGTGTGTGTGTGTGTGTGTTGTAGGGAGGTTGGAATTGTAGACTTCAAAATTATTTATGACGTTTCTTATAAAAATATTATAAAACATCAAATTTATTATTCTAATCATTCACTATCCAATATTTATATTGGATAATATAATAATTCTAATAATTATTCTAATCATTCACTATCACCAAAAATGCTATGTTTAATGCTCTAAAAATACATTTATGCAGATATTAACAAATATGTTGTTAAGACATATTTTTATGCATAAGATTCCTCAGCCAAAGGTTACATGAATTTTCAATTTTGTCAAATTTATTATGACAAAGACTACACCAATTTTCACTGCTCACAATACTGTATGAGAAGGCCTATTTTTCATTCACTTAGTCTTTTTGGCAGTATTCAGTAAAGTTGAATATGCTCATAACCCAGAACTCAAGTTTGACTTTTTAGATTTATATCAGAGAAATTATTTCTCACGTTTATCAGAAGATATGCATAGAGATATTCACTGCAGTTTTTGAAATATGAATGTTTGTAATGTGAAAAATTGGATATAAACCAAATATCCACCAATAGTAATGGATAAAGGGTGATACATTCAAACAATGTGATGCTATACAAAAGTTAAGCTGAGTGCACTAGGACAGCATGAATGGATTTCAAAAACATAGTATGGGTGCTGGCCCAGTGGCCTAGTGGTTAATTTCAGCCCACTCCGCTTTGGTGGCCCAGGTTCACAGGTTCAGATCCCAGGCATGGACCTACAGTACTTGTCAGCCACGCTGTGGTGGCAACTCACACACAAAACAGAGGGAGATTGGCAGCAGATGTTAGCTCAGAGCGAATCTTCCTCAGCGAAAAAAAAAAAAAATAACAAAAACACCCATAGTAGGGGACAAAAAGGCAGTTTCAGAAACATAACACAGTATAAGTTATTAATGGATAAGTATGTTATTAAATGGTAAAAAAAAATTATTGGAGATATATTCACCCAATTAATGATAGCAGAAGGGTTGCCTTTACGGTGGGAAGGAAAGGACTAAAGGGTCATGCAAATAGGAATTCTACTTTATTATGTTTTGTTTCTTTTATTATTACATATTGTTATTAATCTTTAACAAAATGACAACATTAGCATTAACCAGTTCTGTGTAAGAGGTATATAACCATTGATTTCTTCTCATACATTTTTTGTATCATTTTGGGAGAAAAAGAAATCTGGATCCCTTGGTTCTTCACCTCTTAGGAGTACCTTAACCCAGTAGCACCTAGGGTTCATGCCTATTTATTTTACAAATGTTACATGTACAGTAGTACAGAGTTTAAATCTGCTGAAGTCCCAAGGCTAAAATTAATAAGCTAGTCTTCCTCAATTACTCTATTTTTTTGGACGATGTTTCTTTGCCCAAGTGAAATTCAGAAAAATACTCTGAGAGTGCTTGGTCATTTTCCATTGTTAGTTAAATCATGTTTCTATCGCCTTTCATTCTTAAAGTAGTAATGAAGAATTGCTGGGGTCGCCCCCATGGCCAAGTGGTTAAGTTCACGCGTTTCACTTTGGTGGCCCAGGGTTTCACCTGTTTGAATCCTGGGTGTGGACATGGCACCACTCATCAGGCTATGCTGAGACAGCATCCCATGTACCACAACTAGAAGGACCCACAACTAAAATATATATACAACTATGTACTGGAGGGCTTTGGGGAGAAAAAGGAAAAATAAATTCTTTAAAAAAAAAAAAGAATTGCTTATTGCCATAGTAGACAGTCAAATTCTCCCTGATAGATTAATGGGCTGAGTGGGTTTTTAAAAGAAAAGTTTGTAGCCAACCAAACCAGTTCTGGACTGGAAACCAAAATATGACAGGACTTTGTGAAGTGGGTATGGACTCTGGCATTCCTGTTGCATGTGTGAAACTTCTCTTTGGAGTTACAAAGTGTAATAAATTGCCAGCTGTTTGTTTTGTTCTATTACATTTGACAAAACAGCTTGTTCTATGTACATTGTAGGAGCTGGTGGCTGAAATGTCTAGAAATAGATGAGACACTGAGAACCGAATTTAATTTAAAAATGCTGAAGAGGGAGCCCACAGCAGCAAAATGATAGCTCAGCGAGTGCTCTTAGCTGGGCTCGTCACCTGCACCGACAATATTTACTGAGCCCCGTGTGAGTGTTGTATTAGGTTAGGTTTGTCTGATACACAGAGAGAAATGCATTACATTTGCTTTGTACAGGAGAGACCGTGGTTTTCGGAGATGTACAGGTGGTTGTGAGGAACCATCCCCTTCACCAAACCCTCACCCGCATCCTCAGCTCTGGCTGGATTGCTATGCAAAATAGTGGTCCAATTTAACACTCCTACCCTACAGAGTGTGAGACTTCCCGTTAGCTACAACTGCCTCAGCACTTGGTATTTTCAGACTTCTTTATTTTAGCATCTGTTTTACTTGCATTTCCCTCGTTGCTAATGAGGTGTAGCATCTTATAAGTTTATTAACCACTCAGTTTGCTCTTCTGTGACTTGTAGCTTCACATACTTTCTCCACTGATCTGACCTTAGCTTATTGATTTGTAGTTCATTGATATTCTGAGTGAAAATCTTTTTGACTATTATATATATTGCCAACTGTTTGTGCAGTCTTTAACATGCCTTTTTACTTGGTTTACAGAGTCTCTTGTCATGCAAAATTTTTAAATTTTGGTATTGTCAAATTTATCAACCTATTTCTGTCATTGATTATGCTGTTTGTGTCCTGTTTAAGAAATTCTTTCTTGTGTCAAGGTCATAAAGATAGTCTTCTGTAATTTCTTCTGATGGTTTCAAAGGCTTTTTATTCTTTGCTGTTTGGTTTCATCACTGCTCTTTTATTTTCATTTAGGTCTCCAAAACAATATCTGGATCTCATTTCAAAATATAGTTTCAGGGAAGGATTTAATTTTTTCCATATGGAAAGCCAATTTACTTAAGCCATTTACTAAATATCTATCATTTACCCATGATATTAAGTTCCATTCTATTATATATACCAGGTTTCTATATATTTTAAGGTCTGTTTTAATATTTTTTGTTGTTTTGTTCTAAATATATAATTTTTCATAACTTTTATTATTACTTAGTCTTCAATCTAATGCTATATAAGAATGTGACATAGTTACAAACATATTTTTAAATAGCTCTGATATTGTCTATGTCTCATTTAATTGTTACATTATTATAGAATATGATCTGTAGAATAGCTGGGTTTTGGAATTTGTTGAGACTCCCTGTATGGACTAGTGATTCGTCAGCTTATGAAAATTTTCCTGTGCCCTTGAAAATTAGTTGAGTATGGACTTCAAAACAGACCTGATAGATACAGCATGGTAATGTATGTTACTCAAATCTTCTATGGCCCTACTAGCTTTACGAGTGTTCAACCTATCACTTTCTAGAAGAACGTTTAAAATGTTCTGCTTGGATGGTGGATTACTGAAGGAAACCCTGTAATTCTGTCAGTTTTTGCCTTATATTTTTTGCACAGTGAAGTTAGTTGCATAGAAATCGGGATTTCTGTATCTTCTGTCTGCATTATTTTCTTCATTATTATGCACCGTGTGCTTATCTTCAGTTCATTTTGTTGTTGCTTTGTTTTCTTTGCAAGTTGTCTGGCTGCAAAGTCAATCCTAGAAGGGATTTTCCTGTTTCCCTCAATCTCGCCCAATGGGTTCCCCATTTCTGACCTGCTTTCATGTTAACTTATTTGGTCTCGGTTAATTACTTTAGGGTGAAATTCCAGTTTCTTGTGGTTGATTCTTTTTTCATCCATGGATCTATGTCAACTGTAAGCTTCTTAGTGTATCCTCAGAGACAGGTGGTGGAATTTCTCAGGCGCCACGTCGAGTTTCTCTTTCAAGCCCTTCGTGTCTGCGTGCCAAGCCTCTTCTGCTACACGGGCAGCTGCAGCGTCAGGAGGGATGCGCGCTGGGACCCGGATGCTCCTTTTCCATGGCTCCGCTACTTTAGGGCTCGCATTTGCCTGTAAGAGCTGGTGAATCATTGCTCTGCAGCCTCTCATCCCCATCCTGTGTGTCCTGTGATTTCTAGCTCCCGAGTCTTCAAGGAACTCTTCTAAGTTCAGCTACCTATTTTCAATTTTTTAAATGTAATTTTACTATCTTTCGTCTTGAATTTCTATGTGACTATGTTTATATGACTGTGTTTGTGTGTGCATAAAAGAAAGGAGATGATAATTCCAAGTGAGTTAATTCTGCTAAATTAACCACATATATACAAATACATAGGATGATTATTATTATTATTATTTGCCTTTAATTTTAACAAAAAAAGAGATCAGATGACATATTTTTCTCATTCAACCATCAATGGTTCTCCTGGTCCTAGATATAATCTAAGCTATGTGTTTTGAATATGGCATAATAGTACATAGTCAAGGTAAAAAATACTTAAATTTATCATTCCCCTATTGATAAAGTTTTATTTTGTGACTACTACATACAATGCTATAGTAAAATACCTTTCACTTATTATTGTATATTGTATTTTTTAATCTATACATAACCAAAAATAGAATTTCTTGGTTTATATGTATGTCTTTTATTTTACTTTAGTAGATATGTAGATTTTTCCTTTTTTCTGTTTTTAGTTCATTTTTTAGAAAATTCTGTAAAATTTACATCCCTATCAACATTTCATGTTGTCGATTTCTCTGCATGTTTTCAGTACTGAGTATTATTGCAATTTTAAATTTTTGTCAATATTATAAGTGGAATATGGTATCAATTGGCATTTCCCTGACTACTTGTGGAATTGGGCATGATTTCATAGAAGTCATTTGGATTTCTTTTTTTGTGATTCGTCTGTTTCTGTCCTTTGCTCCCTGATTATTTATTTATTTTTTATAAATCAGTCACTCTGTGGACGATACTGAGAATGTTCACGTGGTCAAATGTGTGTATTTTCTTTGATTAAATCTGCATTTCTTATGTAAGAGGTTGTTTCCAAAACTGTTTATTCAGACGCAAAATTTTTATCATTTGATTCTTTTGAATCTAAGTCTTTAACTTGAAATATGGAAATTGTTAAGGGTCTTTTTCGGTCAGATAGCTGATTATATTGGCATCATTTTTTTCTTATAAATGGGAAAGCTGACTTGCACTAACAATACTTGGTGCTGTCAAAGTAAATCATTATTTCATCTGAATAGAGTTAAGTTTTGATCCTTTTTTCCCCTCCCTCCCCCATCTCTTTTCCCATCATAGAAGTCTGGGATTACATCATACTGTTCTCTAATTTTAGGTTCTGGCCCAAATCCTCAGGTCAATAAGGATTATTAGATGCTCCACTTCGCTAAGAGCAGCAGTTCTCAAACTCACATGCATCAGAATTACCCAAAGAGCCAGTTAAAACACAAACCCCTGGGCTCCATACCCAAAGTTTCTGATGTAGCGGGTTTAGCATAGGGTCAAGTAATTTTCCTGTCTAATAAGTTCTCAAATGACGGTGATGCTGCTGTTCCAGGGACCACACTTTGAGAACTATTAGCTTAAAAAAATGGCCTTTAACTCCAGAGTCACCTGGAAAGCTGTTAAAAGATTAGGATGTCTACTTCCTAACCCAGATCAGTTAAATTAGCATCTAATTTAGATAATGCTTCCTTGGCTTTATCTTGAAGGCAAAGTCCAGAGCCAGCTCTTATTATATATGGGGTGGCCTGATTGTCTCAGCTTTTTGGAAGAGGATTTTCTAATTACTTATTCTGATCACCTTTGCATTTTTTACTCCTGTTCTTTATAGTTAAGGCTTCTAAACAGAGTTTCTCAGCAGCTTCATTTGGAGGAACAGCTCACACCTTTGTCAGTCCTCTCCTGTACTTGTTTTAGAATATGTTTAGAGTGCATCGCTCTGGTTTCAACAACAATCTGAGTCCACTGGATATTTTTTTAAATGTCTAATTATTATTTATGTTTGAGACCTGGAGAAAAAAAATGATAATAAAAACAACAAATAATTATAACTGAATGAGTAGATGCCATTATTAATAACTCTTTACAGATAGGTAAATTGAGTCTCCAAGGAAGCAAATAATATGTTCAGGACCTGACAAGCAGTGTTCCAGTTACTGAGTATGTAACTGAGTCCCAGTGACATACTCAGGCAGTGTGACTCCAGGTGGGTACATCGAATTGTCATAGTAAACCTGAATATACTGTCAGAGCAAACTGGCACTCTTGTTTGAATTGACCTCCTGGGTAGCAGACAGATAAGCTGGAAAAGCACCACCTTGTTTCTGAGCAGAAAGGTCCTCCTTGGTGGGTTCACTGAATGGGGCCAGGAAAGAAACAAGTGTCCTCAACATGAAGAGAGATGGATTTAGGAGACAGAGAAGCCCACCTATATCTCCCAGAGACTTCTCAGCATTTGTGTTCTGCCGATATACCCTCTCTAGCTTCCTAGCATAATTATAAGATTATATTTCTTAGCTCTTCTCTATCACTTTGTGGTATGTTGGAAGCGAGAACAAAGTTAAACTTGTGCTCAGTTCATCATCCTGAAAGGAAGGAGACTTGAATTTCTACCTTGAATTCTACAAGAAATAGCTGTATGACCTTGAGATAAATAACTTTATCTTATCGGGCCTGATTTTTTCTTCTGAAAAATTACTAATTGGAAATAGGTGATTTTTAAAATTATTTCTCATTCTAACATTATAAAATAGAATGATATAGCTCCAAGTATGACAAGTAGACTCTTGCAGCAAAAATGAGCTGTTCCCACATCATTATTCTTGGATTATTCACGTGTCTCGTTACAGTGATTTATTGTGATCTTGCAATAATTTCTCAGCTCCCAAAAGAACAATCTGTTTACCTGGTTTTTATAAAAACATTAGAGAGAACAGAAATCACTCCCAAACCAAAACTAAAAGATGGCAGAGAGAGAGAGAGAGTCTCTGATCTTGAGATGCTGTTAGTCAAACAAATGAGAAAAGAAATAATTCCAACTCTCTGTATTTCAATTTTACTGGAATTTATTAATGTATATATAAAGTGTTTTGTGGTGCATAGTTAAAATTGCTATATCTATGTCATATATTATCAGGGTTACTGCTATTACCAGAATACATTACACTATAAACCTCTCTTCTGTTTCCAGGGAGATGAACTGACAGTAGCATACAGATGTCTGCAACGGCAGGCAGTGTTTCTTTGTGTTTAAAATACTTTACGAAAGAATCCCCAGTCATGAGAGCACTTTTAAGCACATTCACCAATGAATAGATACGCCTTGCAGATGTGAAGTTAACTATACATTTATGTGTGTGCGTGTGTGTATATATGCATTACATGTGCATATTGTACATATAATGTTTATTTTATTAATGTCTGAGTAGCTGAGGAACTTAGAGAACAATATCAAATACAACTGTCTTAATCTCCTTCTAAAATACACTCAGGTAATTATGTCATATACTTCTGACTTCTAAGGAAAGCTATCTTTTTAATTCTGCATCTGCATTTTCTATAATTTGCAGAGTAGGGAATACATTTTGTACAATGGCAAAGCATTTTCTCTTGAAATTTAGTCGCTCATTATAAAAGCTTTTTCCTTAAGGTAAATAATAAACTGATATAGTAAGCAATTTGGGGATTAGATCAGAATTAAAATTTAAAATAGTAGTAGTTAACATTCATTCCCTTTGAATAATTGTTATTTATTTTTAGGTGGCTGAAACTTTGGCTGTATCTGTGGCTTCAATATTCAATTTCATTAAACAACAGTTGTATAAATAAGGTCATGATGTCTGAGTTTGGGTCCCTAGAATACAGACTCTGAGGCAGAGATTTGCATGCAGTAATTTTATCGGGTGAGTGCTCCCAAGAACAACACCTGTGAGGGAGTGAGAGAGGCAGGATGCGCACAGGGAGAAGCTGACCTGTGATCTTGCTGCAACAGAGGCCTTGGCCAAGTCCACAGGCAGCTCTGAAGCTGGCATGGCCCTTCAGAGCTGTGGATCAAGATCAGGGGGCTGTGTCTTGCACCCTGCGTGGAGCAGTCATTAGATATGGGCTGTCCCAGGGAGGGGATGCAACCTTATGTGAAGCAGCCCACTTCTGCAAAAGGTAACTCCAAACAAAAAGCTGGGAATATTTTGTTTAGGGCTAAATACTAATACTCTGAGACAAGTATGGCATAGGAGAACCAGAGTTTTACAGTGTTTTCCACAAATTATGGCAGTCACGTGAGAAATGTTATGGTGAGTCTGAGTATTAGATGCCAATGGTGAATTTCCAATTAGAAATTATATTTAAGTATGAAATGTATTGAAAATTATGTGTATATAGAATATACTTTTCCTAAAGTACTCAAAGTTTAAGTCAACAAATTTGTTTGATTCAAGATATTTCTTATAATGGGATAAATAAGAATAAATATGCAACCTGAGTAGGGAACATAAATGTGTGTGGGGAACAATTATGAATTTATTTAGATCTCTTTACTACATATGTTTGCAGAGGACATCATATATTCTGTGTTCCCTGTGAGCGTCTAAGAGGGCTTTCTGATCTTTGTTGGCTTGACCTAGTATTCAGTTTGACTAATGCAGCACACAAGCAGATATCCAGAATCCAACCCTGTCTCTCAAGTCCATGCCGTGAAGACTCTGAGACAAAACCATCGTCTCTTGACTAGATTATTGCAGTAGGCTGCTACCTAGTCCTCCTAGCCTGTTCCTTGTATAGTCTTGTTTCAGCACATCAGCCTGTGTCATACTATTAAATGTAATTAAACGTAAGTAAGATGATGTAACTACTTTGCTTAAAAGCCTCGCCTGGCTTCCCATCTCACTCAGAGTACAAGCAGAAGTCCTTACAGTGGCCTCCAGGGCTCTACATCGTCTGACCACTGACCTCTCCTCCTGCTCTGCCATCACTTGCTCTGCTCTGGGCATACTGGCGTTCTTGCTATTTCCTGAACAGGCTGTGCTTCAGGGATTTTGCACTTGCTGTTTTCTCTGTCTGGAGTGTTCTTTCTCCAGATAATTGCATGGCTTGCTTCCTCACTTCCTTTAGGTATTTACTCAAAAATTATTTTCTCAGTGATTCTTCCTGGATAGCCTACTTAAAAATTCCAACAATCCTTTCCTAGCCCAACATGGCTAGCTCTTTTCTTTTTCTCTTTAACATTTATCCTTCTGTAGTAAGAAACATACTTTATTCTTGCTTACCGTCTGTCTCTCCTGCTGGAATAAAAATTCCATGAGGGTGAGATTTTTGTCTTTTTCATTTGTTCCTCCAACCATAGTGTGGAAAATGAATGTTTGTCACATAATAGGCACTCAGTAAGTTTTTGCTGAATGAAAGGCAATGTATATGACAAATGGACATATATAGTCAGTGCTTTTGCACAGTTGGTCCCCAGTGTCAAGTTGCTACAAGACATAGCTAACACTAGAAGGAAGAAGAAAAGATTTCTATGGGGCCTGCCACTTCTGCTTTCTCCAGAGATTAAGGCTTTTCTGAACAGTAAGAGACCTTCTTTAATTAGTGTTAATTATGCTCTGGGCCTTCCCACATGAGCTGACAAGAAAGCTTAAGTGAGAGGTGGCTCTCTAGAATCACGTAGGCTTGTTTGTGCCCAACTGTGAATCTGTGAGACAACACTGCTATCCCGTGGGTGTCAAGAAGAAGAAACCTAGGGGTAGTGACAACAATAAAAGTGTCATACTGGTTATTAAGAAACTTTATCTTATTTTTTTCTTTCCGAATTAACCATTCCGCAGTTCCTGTTTTAAACAGGACAAGAAACTCCAAGATCAATTGAAAAGACATTGTCTCTAAGTCAAACCCAAAGTCTGCTTGCTGTGAACAACTCTCCAAATTCAATATCTAACAGGTGTTTCAATGTCATTTGCAGCATGAACGTAGCAAAAGTTCTTAGAGAAGTTATAAAAGGGATGCTTTAGATCGTCCACTTGTTTTCAAAAAGGATGTTGAAATTTGGTTTTCAGTTTGCATTAAAAGTTACTTTTGGGGGGCCAGCCAGTGGTATAGTGGTTAAGTTCCTGTACTCGGCTTAAGCAGCCTGGGGTTTGCGGGTTCAGATCCGGGGCTCAGACCTACACACTGCTCATCAATTCATGCTGGGGTGGAACCCCACACATGAAATAGAGGAAGACTGGCACAGATGTTAGCTCAGCAACAATCTTCTCCAAGCAAAAAGAGGGAGATTGGCAGCAGATGTTAGCTCAGGGCCAATCTTCCTCACCACACACACCAAAAAGTTACTTTTTTGTAACACCATTGGGTGTCAAATGCAAAGCATGCTTCTTACATGTGACATCCGTCAGTTTTATAAATCCCACAGGATCTGTGCTGCCAGATGTCAGCTCTTGCCCTGTTATGCTTCTAGGAGCAACACAACATCAGAAAAATTATGTCTAACTGCTGGCAGGCGACCTTGATGCATAGTGGAAAACTGAGAACAAAGAGCATGGCTGTTGACTATATAAGACATGTGTGAGCTCTACCTTCTCCATGTGTTATCCACAAGCATCATAGTTACAGTCACCTCAGGACTCCTAACGATGGGAAACTCCGAGACAACTATCAAGAGCACCACAGGCATTAACCAGTCTGTGGCCTCTTTCTTCAAGATCACTTTGGAAGCTATTCTCAGGCTATCCAATATAGTAGGATGCCCTTGCAAGTCTGTGCTGACAGCAAAGCATATGAGATGGCTTACAGTGCAGTTCTTCTCAGTCCTGAATACTAAAGATGGAGCATGCTGCTTATCCTCTCTGCTTTCAGCCAAGCCTCAGGAAAACCAGAATAGCTTATGGCCCATTAGGATGCAGGTGGTATAGGATGCTAAGCACCTCATCACTGTGGCTAAGTACCCAGGAGCAAAATCATGATTTTTACATTTTCCAGTCTTCTTTGGCTACAGAATTTTGAAGTTTGGGCGCTCAGCAGAGATTGGATTTGGATAAGTGAAGACGCCCACACAGTATTCAGATACCCCCAAATATTCAGTTGCCTGGTCAGTCTTTTCTTTTCTTTCAGGGAGGGCACATGAGAAGGCCAATGAGCAAGTTATTTTGTTTTAAAGCAAAAAAGAGAAATCATGAAAAGCTATCTGGCTTTGCTAAAAATGGAATTTATTAAAAAATAGGATTTCTGTCCTCAAAGGTTGCACCAAGATAGGGTGGTCCGCTGTCTCTCTGGCATTATCTCTGAGCATGTCCTGGTCTGTGGACACTGCTGTGGCATCATAGCAGCCCACGAGGCTGAGGATTGTCAGTGCCTGAGAGGGAGAATGAAGCCCACCATGCCAGCACTGTCTTCCTGAGGGCTTCTCCACCTAAAAGCATTGCAGGCAAATTGCAGGCAGACATTTGCCAGTTAGAAGCTAAAAGGGATGGATGATCTCTTTCACTCTGCTCAGGCATCAGAGAAGTTACAACCTCTATGTGGGATGCCAGCATGTCCCCCAAAAAGTAAACATTCCACCCAATCTCGTGGCTCTTTGTCAACATAACTCCAAAATCCTAGAGTTTGAGATGATTTATTTCCATTCTGCTTCTTCTCTGAATGCTTTGCACCAAATAGACAAAGTCTAATGTGGCAAAATGTGCCAATCTTAAGCACTGAATATTAAGCAGGAAGTGGCAGAATGTCCTCTGCCGCTTACCAGAACATCACTATCTTCTCCAGGAAGCCCCAGACTGTATGAGTGGGAGCCACTAAAACTTGTTCCATCTTTCTTTCTGTAAGCCTGTGCATATCAAAACAGCACAGTTTATAACACTCCCTCTTTTTCCTTAGCCACAATTCCTCACATGTGGGATAATGAGTGTCTTAGTGACACAGGGCAGTGAGGCATGCAATACCTGGCAACACAAACGGTACAGAGGGTTCCACACATTCTTTGTGCTTTGGACCAAAAGAGAAGAATAACATTGACAGAACAGGGATGCTGCACGGATTAGAAAGGATTAAAGCAAAGCCTGGCTGGAAGGGTCTGCTAGCCATGTGACTTTCTGAAGGTATTACGAGCTTCTCAGATAAAAGGGTGAGGCACTCACAGTATCTTTCTGAGAATACCAACACTGCTTTTCTTATAGACCACTTGACTGTATTTCCATGTTACAGACTCCATGGAAGTGGTGGGAGAATTTTCCTGTTGTTTGCAGAAGGAAATAAGGTATGATTTTCTTTTCTAACATGAAAAGATTAACTTATTGCAGTTCAGCCCCCCCTTTTATGTAGCAAGCCTGATGTTTGTCATCAATGCCTTTAATGGAAGGGCTCAGATATAGTCTCACTTCTCTGTTGAACATCTCGCTCTAGCTGCTGATAAAATCCACTGTAAAGGACACGAAGACAGTTTCCTGAAAATGAAAAAAATTATTCTGAGTACCATAGACTGGGTAAAAGGAGAGGCATATATCACACTTTGTCCTGCCTTTGGATTGCTAGCCTATCGAGGGTCCAAAGCTGAAAGCTATATCTGTATTCGTGTAACTTGGGAATGTTCCTTGCATGGAGGCATCATTTGACAAGGAGATAACAACCTGCATTAAGAAAGTGAGAGCATCTCTTGGAAGACTGGCAGGAATGGTAATGGAGCAATGTGCCGTGCAGATGAAAATCAACACTTCAAAGTGAGAATGGTATTGAATTCTCTTTGGAGACAGGGTGAAATTCTTGGTAAATTGCAATTGCATTAGTTTTGCTTTTTGTCCAAAATCAAATGGTAGAACAGAGTATCTGATAGATAGTACTAGACTATTGTAGATTCCCCTGATGCAAACCCTCTCCCCTTCCTGGGCACATGCCATGTTCATTCCCAGCTCCTGGTCTTTGTTGATGCTATTTTCGTTCCTGAAATTCTTTCCCAGCCCATTTTCCCATGCAAATACCACCCATCCTTCTCAGTATGAGCCAATGGTAGTTACACAGTACTTTTTGTGTCCCACAACTCAATTAAATATTCATATCTATTATTCACCTTAATCCTGATCACAACTCTATAAATACTATTATTATTTTTAACATAGAAATAATTAAATTTGTGCCATAGAAATCTGGTAGCTTGTCCAAGGCCATTCATTTAGTAAATGGAGAAATCCAAATTCAAATCTAGGCTCTCTGACTGCACCTGCCAATGCTTTTAACTATTATGCTCCGCTGCTTCCTGCAATACACCAAATATCTTTAGGTGTGCCATAAACCCTTCATCATCAATTCCTGTCCACGGTCATGTGACATCTTTTAATTCTAATTGTACACATTGTTTTCAACATTCATTCCAAGACTTGACCCTATAACATAGTAGATAATAACCTAAGGTGTTTATTAAATGAAATTTCTTTCTCATAAGGTTACACGTTCTTTAAGAGTGCTATGTATTTTTTAATCTGCCACTCTATCTCTGGTACTGTGCTGAATTAATAGTAGATACTCAATAATATCTAGTAGTTGAACTAAATAGGTTAGTTAATATAGATACAATAAATTGATAAAAGGTGAAAAATACTGTCTTCATCATTCAGAGACCCATTTTACTAAGTATTACTGAATCATGGCCATGGGAACTTCTACCACATCCATACAATCACCCCTTTAAAATGTCAAGCTGATCAGAATACTGTAGAAATTCAGCTCTATTGTGTAGGCAGGGCAAGTGAGTGCATTCCTGAACAACAGTTCAATAGTGAGTAGGTCAGAGGGCTTTCAAGTAAGACACTAAAGTGATGTGCTGAAAACAAGCCAGAAGCAATGCAAAATCAATAAAGACATCTGAGAAATAGCTGGGGTTGACCAGACCTTCTGGGAAGGTCTGCCAGGCAGATGTGACCTAGTTTATCAGTAAACCAACCACTACTACAGAGACCAAACAGAAGAGATGTAGTGGCATTAGCCTCCCTTTATTGAGGCTCTGGGGAGACATAACAAGATAAACACGCATGTATAATTGACATTTCTGAGTGTTCTGGTCATCAGTAAGCCTGTGGGCTAATTCTGAGCTTCCTGGGGAGCACCCTTGACATGAAACAAATCAGAGTCAAATTACTATTACAGAGGATGCTCCATAGCCTAGTGATTAAGAAACTGGGCTCTGACAGGAGGCTGCCTGCTTGAACATCACCTATAGATGTAAGAACTTGCACAAGTTATCCAACCTCTCCGTGCCTGGGTCCTTACTGAAACTTAGCACCTAGTAAAAAGAAGTCAAATTATATTGGCTATTTTAAATAATTCGATGCATATAAATGCATATACATTTCTTAGCACACTGCCTGGCTGTGATAAATATGTGCTCAATAATGAAGATAATATACTAAGAGAGAAGGATGTATGTGGCAAATGTGGCAGTAATAGAGTATAAAATCATTCATTTATTCAATAAATATTTATTGAGAATTTACTTTGGTAGGTGTTGGGTACAGAACTCTAAACAAAATCAACCCAAGTCCTACTTATATGGAGCTTAACATCTAGTGGAGATAGACTATAAACAAGTAAATAAATAGCGGTGTAGTTCTCAATTATGATAAAGTGCTATGAAGGACAATTCTGAGGCTCTGAGAGAGAGTGATGTAAGAGGACCTTTTTAAAATTGGATGGCAAAGACAGCTTCCTTGAGGGAATAATATCTAGGCTGAAACTTTAAAGACCAATAGAATATATATAATGATGACACCAGGGTGATGTGGAGAAGCCACTGAGATAGAAGGAGTCCCATGGCTTAAAGTCCTAAGGAAAGAAACGTCTTGACTTGATCTCTCAGCTGAAAGAAGGTTAAAACAATGGCACAGAGGTGGAGAGGGAGAGTGACTCAGGGACAGGTTGGAGCCAGGAGATCTGACAGGTGTAAGTTTGCTCAGAGCCTTGTGGGCTATAGTGAGGAGTCTGGATTTAATTGTAAGGGCAAAGGGATGTTATTGAAAGGATCCAATTTAGGCTGTCTACTTTTTGGTTTCTGGGGCAAGAATGGAAGCAGAAAGACCGCTTAGGAAGCCATTCTACTTGTCCAAGCTGGAGATGACAGGGGGATGTGGCTTGGGCATGGGTGGGAGCAGTGGGTAAGAAGAGAGGTAGGCAGAATTGAGATATATTGTAGAGGCAACATCTAGAAGATACAGACATACAAAAATCACACTTATATTTGATATAAAAAGTCATGTAGATTGATGATCCCAGGAAAATACATGTTAGTTTTAAATAGAGCAATATAAAGATAGCTTAAAAGTCATTTTGATCTGTAGACCATTGAATATAAAGGTTTTTATCAATTCTAAGATGCACATTTTTTAAAAAATCACTCTCTCTTAAATCAGGATTATTTTGTAATTGAAAATAGATTAAAGGAAATGCCATACTTGTCATTGTTTTTTAAAAAGCATGATAAATTTCCAGGATTTAAATTTATAATATTTTGTCCGTGTGTTATTTTAAATTTATCCAATGAAAGCTTCTTTCAAAGAAATCTTCAGGCTCAAGCTAAACAGGACCCTAAGGCTGTGAAGTTCAGAGCTTCTGACATCAAAACATACTACAAGGCACAGCAAGAAAGGTTGTATACCAAGGGTTGCTGCTATAAATTAATACTCATCAGCTGAGAAAGTGAAATAGCACTGATCAAAAAAATGTAATGGAGCCCATAAACTCAGGGTTGTTATTTATTTCCTGTTAGAAAATTGTTCAGCAAGGAGTACATTTTCAAAGCATTTATGGGAATTAGGCAGCTGAATCCCTTGGTGAAGTTTTGAAATTTCACCCACATGGATTTAAGCACATTTATAATAACACTGTAATTATTTTCTGACTTCAACCCACGTTTTAACTTTTAGCAATATTGTCTTTTGTACCATGATTAACAATTGGCCATGCACTAGTTATTGGACAACTCACTAGTCCTGTTGATGTAAATCTTGTTTCTTTGCTAGACCATCAGACGGCATAGCCTTTCTAAGTTCTTGTGAGGTTTTTGTAGAGCTGTTTCCTGGGAGCTTCCATCCATGCATCTCACCTAAGAACTCAGTATTATATGTCAGCAGAGCATTGGCTTGCTGCTGAGTCACTACAGCTGACAGACCCATCTGACTTGTAGCCATCACAGGTAGAGAACTCATTTTGAACAAGTGGACCATGTCATCCAAGGTGGCAATGAACTGGAGTGGCAATCCAGAGCCGGCCATACACAAAGACTGAATAAGCAGCTGTATTTTTACTAGGACTTGAAAAATCTTAAAGAACCCATTCCCCAGGCTTGACTCTAGCATCTTTCTCACTTGATACTACCGCATTGGCTTACATGAAAACATTACCCACTCCTTCGAGTTATGTTGCTAAAGACCCCACTAAAATGCATGTTTGTTAGGGATAATTGTCTTTAGGTTCCTAGGCTCTCCCTATGCCATACGATTAGCTCTATGGAAAAATATGTTTCCAGTATCTTTGGGTTGTCCCTAGGCACTATTCCGAATTCATCTAAAGTGATTTTTCTCTCTGCTTCCGTACTGTTTTTTAATCTCCTGATTTCAGTTTAAGTATTCCTTCTAGATCTGGGGTTTACATGAGAACAACTATAAAGAGCCTTTTAGCATATAGACATGATTATAATGAGTCACTTTATAAGATAATAAATACTTTGACCATAGTATGGACATTAAGAGATAGGACAGTGTTCAAGTGTAAATTGATGAATGTGGTAGAGGAAGGAAATTGGCTAAAAAGGAAATGTTAGGGAGCTCAGCATCAGCGGATAGGGAAAGTAATGGGCGAGGTAGCGGGTTGGGACAGTTAGGAGTTTACACACAGGCATGGAGTGATTGACCAAAGGAAGGATTGTTTAATTCAGAAAGAAGATAGTGAAGCTACATAGGGTAGCTTTGCTTCTATCACCATTTAGCTAATCAGCAGAGCTACAGAAGTATTTATTAGGGTCCGATAAATGATGGGTAAAATCAGAGTGTGTTTGGCAATGTCATCTAAAGTGTGTTATTCAGAACATCAATTCCGTGCCATGCTTTATGAAAATAGGGTTCCATGGACTAATAAAACTGGGACATGTATTTCAGTCCTTCTCTTGGCAATTCACTTGACACATTAACATATTGGAGGCTTTGGGATGTATAGATTAAAAAGAAAGAAATCCTGATTTGACTTGTTTAAGCTCTTTTTTTTTTTACAAATAAAAGATTAACTTTGAGGAACATAGTTTAATAAATTTTGTTTATGCATTTGAAGGAAGCAAAAAGAAAATCAACTTTATGAGTAGACACTCAAATAATAAGAATCTAAACCAGGGGTTTCCAAGGTTTTGAATTCTCAACTCTAAAAGCCTTTTATATTTACCTATAGATCATATACATCTTGCTATGTCTTGATACGTACGTTATAGCACATATAAAATAGAAGTCCAGGAAACAAGAAAAATAAAAACATTTAAAATATTGTGTTTATTTTATTTTTTAGCTGTTCAAAAACACTTTTGTTTGCCAAATTATTTTAATTAATGACACTTTTTAGTGAACAATGTGATTAAATATTTTTTTGACTATTGAAATTCTTAGTTTAAATCCTGGTTTAAAATTTGTGCCACAATGAATTAAAGGAGGGGTTCTAGGTTAAGTTTATTTTCAAATTGGATTTAAATAACTGTCATATATAAAATAGATACCTCAAAAGGTTAAAAAAAAAAGGAGGATGGCATTGAATTACATTAATTAATACCTCAAGGTGTAATATGCACACATGGGGATAGATACATCATTAGCAATGGTGGACATGAATCCATATTTTAAGTAATCTCTGTTACTTACATAGTTTGGGCTTCTTGTCAGATCTGGTAATATTGCCATATCCTTTTTCTTTTCTTTTCTTTTCTTTTTTTTTTTTTTGCTGAGAAAGATTCACCCTGAACTAACATCTGTGCCAGTCCTCCTCCACTTTGTATATGGGTTGCTGCCACAGCAAGGCTGACAAGTGGTGTAGGTTCACGCCCAAAATCCAAACCTGGGAATCCAGACTGCTGAAGTGGAGCACGTGAAACTTTAACCACTGGGCCACAGGGATGGCCCCCCAATAGGTTACTGCGGAATAGAGGCAAGTCCAACAATGAGGCCTAGGTTTCCTATAGAAACAGTGCACTACGTTACGTAATCAGGATATTGAGAGAGAGGAGAGGTGGAACTGAATATTATACTGGATCAGACAAATCAGGAGAGGAGGTGAGTCAAACAAGGCTGTGTGCAAAGGAGCCAAACCTTCCTCTGTTTTCTCAATGACACCTTTGCTAAATCTGTAACGTTCAATAAGTCTTTCAGTATAAGTGGCACTTTTTTCTCTGGAAAATTCAAAGCAGTGCTAGGTTCTGCAATAAGGTTTGTGAGGAAAGAAAACAGAGATATGCAGGAAAAACTAACCTCTGATTTATATAGTATCCACATCTTAAGGGTGTTGTGAGAGTTAATCCAGAGAATGTAAGTAAAATGCCTAGTACCATGCCTGACACATGTGCTTCTGACAAATGATAGCCATCATGCTGGCTCCATCACCACCTGGTGTTGTAGGAAGATCACAAGCCCTGTGCGATGATCATTAAAATTTACTTTTAAACATATACAGTAATGCAAAAGTGCTATTGATATATAATGACAATTACATAAAAAATTGCAAGCAAAAATAGTATATTCAGCAACCTATATTTAAATGAGTACAGTAGCCTTTTGAGAATGAAATAGAAAATTAAAGGATAGGAATCTTTAATAAAAGAAAGATCAAGCAATCCCTAAGAATATGTAGCAAGGGGCAAAATCTCTTATTAACAATCAAGACACTGTGGATTATCAGGGAATAAAATCTTAATAATCTGCATCATAATAAGTAAAGTTGAGTTATTGGTTTCTAAGTTTTCCCTAGCTACTGAGTGATTTACTATTTATCACATCAATACTTTTAAAAGAAATTTCCCAGTCATAAAATATGTCACAACTAGTTAAAAAATGGTCCCATCTGGCATCATAGTTGGAGCCCATTTTAATGCCAAGCCATGGACATGATAAAGAAGAGTTTGCTGAATTTCCTGAAAATGATAAAGTGGTAGTTAGAAAATAATAACCACCAGAAAGGCAAAATTTTAAAACTCTCATACAGTGCAGGTAGGAGTAAAATTTGAGAACGTTGGAAAAGCTTTTAGAGAGTATCTGCTCAAGTTAATTGTATGTCAATTCTGTGCTCCAAGAGACCTGTGTAAGAATATTCTTAAAGTCATTATTAGTAACAAAAAACTGAAAACAATCTACATGTCCCTCAACAGTAGAGTAGATAAGTAAATTGTGACCTATTTATAAAATAAAATACTAGCTAGCAATGAAAATATATGAACCATAGCTATTTGCAATAATCTGAATGATTTTACAAACACAATATAGAGTGAAAAAGTGGATATTGACATTCCATTTCTGTGAACTTCCAAAACCTCAAAAGTGATCTATGGTTTGAAATCAGGATGGTTGTTGGGAGGAAGAGGCGTGTGTAATGATTAGGGGAACACGTTTGTAGTTCATGACCTAAGACAAGATTCCATGAGTGGACTTACCTTTTGATTCATTGTGCTATATATTTACGATATGTGTTCTTTTCTGTATGTGTGTTATACTTCAATAAAAGTGTTTTTGAAGGAGAGTGAGAATGAGACAAAAATATAACAAATAGTAATAATAATAAAACACACTTCTCTTACACTATGTGTCAGGCACTATTTCAAGTGCTTTACGTATTATATAAACATGAAATAGTTAATCCTCAGAATAACCCAATGAGATAATAATCATCTCCATGTCACAGAGGAGAGACAAGAGACACAGAGAAATTTAATATTTTGCCCAGTTTCCCACAGCTGGTAGGGCAGAGGTGGGATTCAACCCAGAACGTTTGGCCCCTGAGTCCATGCTCCTAACCCTACGCTATAAGGCTTCTAATAGTTGCCAAGTACATACTATGCCCCAGAAACTTGGCTAAGTCCTTTCACACATATTACACATATACTTTCATATATTACATCTCACATATATTACGACTGCCTGGACAGAGGTATTTCTATTGCTTTATTTTCAGCAGAGTTGCATTTTATGTCAGGGTCAGGCTCTAAGGCGGAGCATGAGACAGATATTGCATAGAACTGAAATCGTCCTTGAAAATTCCTTGGGAAGTCCTTGCGTTAATACCACGTTCCACTCTGAGTAAGTCCAACAAAGTCAGTTCTATCTTTAATGTAAATGAGTGACTGTTTCTTCAGTGTTGCGTGAAAGTACTGGGCTTGTATTTAGGGAGTTTGTTGTACAAAAAGAGGTATTTCATGTATAATTAGATTTAATTCAGCATGGAGAGATATCTTACTATGAAAAGCATGTAAGAACTGAGACTAGCTAAAGAAACAAGAGATTCAGTCCTCAGTCCTATGTTCAATCTGAGATACATGCAGAATCACTCACATGATTTACATTTTTATGTCCTGCTCTCTTTTTTTTTTCCTCCTCTGAGGTCATATGGTTGAATTAGCATTCGTTAAATGTGTTAGAAGCCCCTCCTCTCAGTACTCAAGGGAAAAGAGTTTTAACGTATGGAACCTGGGCTTTCAAAACCATTGGAAGGACTCAGGAGCAAAGAACAGGGAGAATGTCAGAAGAGAGGAATGACTGGAGCACCCTGAAAGCTGCTGTGAACCTCAGGCATCTGGGGCGGCAGGCGAGAGGATGATGATCTTATTCCCCTTATGTATCAAAGAGGGGTGATTCTCAAGAGTCAGGCTGTCTAAAGACTACTGCAAATCTCAAGAATCTTACTTGCCCAGGACACTGTTATGAGCTGAATGGTGTTCCCTGACTCCTGCCCCCCAAATTTAAGTGTTGAAGTCCTAACCTCCACTACCTCAGAGCGTGATTGTATTTGGAAAGAGGTAATTAAGTTAAAATGAGGCCATTAGGAGAACTGTAATCCAACATGACTGGTGTCCTATAAGATGTTAAGACAGCGAACACATGCACGCACAGACAACCGTGTGAATACACAATGAGAAGGCAGCCAGCTGCAAGCCAAGGAGACAGGCCTCAGAAGAAGCCAAACCTGCTGACACCTTGATATCTTCCACCCTCCCAAACTTGGAGAAAAAGGATTTGTTCTTTAAGCCACCCACTCTGTGGTATTTGGTATGGCAGCCCAAGCAAACTAATTAAGGCAACAAAGCGAGTGATTTTACAACTACTGCCGGTAAACATTGGTTTCCCCTTTTGTTCTGCCTTCTAAAGCGAGTGTCTTTCATTAGCACACTGTTATCCAGAATTCTATGGGAAGGGGATTCTGAGCAAGGGAGTTCCAGGACCTGTGGCAGTGATGCCGAGTTGACATCAGAGAGTCCAGTACAACTGATTCCCTAAAAATCTAGAACTGTACAATACCTAAAACTTAAATTCTAGAAGTCTAGAAGTCTAGAAATCTAGAACTCTAGACAATATATAAGTATCTGGATGTTTTCTTTCTTCTTTTTTCCAGGACAAAAATGTATATGTACTAATCCTGTTATTTTTAAAGGTAAGTTGTAAACATTGTAGAAAAGAAGAGATGGTACATAGGAGTCATTGTGACACAAACTACAGCCAGAAGGGAAGAAGCATCTTTAATACAGCCTTCACTGAGGGATCTTAAACAGCTACAAACTCTGGGAAGCAGCACGGTGGCTGCTATCGTGATCAAAGACCCATTTAGTTAAGGCATTTATGCTCAGCAACAAAGTGTAAGCAGTCTCAATAATAGAAAGGATTATTTAGAAAAGACTGTAAATATGTACATACATATAGTTTACTGAACTGTTCATTAGAAGCAGATATGTGTGATATAAATACTTAGACCCCTGTGTTACTCAGGGTTCTCCAGAGAAACAGAAACAACAGCATGTGTATCTATACAATAGAAAAAGAGATTTATTATAAGGAAGTGACTCACACAATTGTGGAGGCTGGCAAGTCCAAGATCTACAGTCTGAGCTGGCAAGTTGGAGACACAGGAGAGCCAACTGTGCACAGAGTCTGAAAGCAGTCTGCTGAGGAACTCCTTGATCGGAGAAGACAGGTTTTTTGTTCTAATCAGGCCTTCAACTGGTTGGATGAGGCCCACCCGCCTTATGAAGGGCATTCTGCTTTACTCAAAGTTCACTGATTTAAATGTTAATCTCATCCAAAAATATTCTCTAAATTGATACATATAATCAACCATCACGACCTTCTACATTTAACTACAAATAGTCTAATGTATGTTTTGGGCATTAATTTCTAATTCCTTCTCACAAAAGAACTGGTCTCACTAAAAAGATGTGCTTGTCTTGGCCCTAGTTTTCTCAGCCTATTTTTGCTTTATCTGTCTACACCTTTTGTGAGCATTGAAATTTCACTCCCTTGTACGCTATACTATACTAATTGAAAAAAATGCATCCACAATTATAAGGTTCACACATTATTTATACTTTTCATCATCTATTTTTAAACTTCCTGGGGAATCCCTGCTCCTATAATTATGCCACAGCCCTATGACTTACTAGAGATTAAGAGGTGCTCAAACCCTTTTGAAAGATACCTGTTGCAATTTCCTGTCACTGAGGCATGGCTTTTCTTTCTGCCTCTGTGTTGTGGTCATGAGAGGGATTAACTATTTTAGCCTATATTTCCCCCAAATGGAAAGAGAACAGCTTGGCTAAGGTGCCTTGTGACTACACGGCCACCCTCCTCTCTTTGCTTCCTTAGTCTCCAAGGTACCAGGGATTTTGCTGGAGGGTGGAGAACTCAACTGTGATTCTAATAAGAGCAGTCATGCCAACCTGAACGCATTTCCTTTATGGGGTGGATTTACCAGCTGAGCAAATCAGGAACATGTACTACTGTGTTTCTCATGATATCCTTGTGAACAAGAGGGAAACATGAGGGCTAAATGTGAGCATAAGAAATTACAGTTGGGAGAAAAGCATGATCAAAAAGTATTGATTATGGAATTGATGTCATCCCAAAATGTGTGCTCTAAGTATGGCTTGTCATAGGCTACTTAGCCTTCTCCAGTTCTCTGATTGCTCTGAGAATAAATGGAGAGCTGTTTAGGATGCTGTAGACAGTTGGGATACTCAGTCTAGTGGGAGATACTATGTACAAAAGATAATAATTAAACAGTGTGGTGGGGTACAATAATAAAGACACGTGTATGTGGGGGGTACTATCAGGGCACTGAGGAAGGTACCTCCTCCATATGTGCAAGGGTGGGTAGAGAGAAGTGAGAGTCAAGTAAATCTTATGGGAGTAGGCGAATCCCGAGTCAGCTCTTGGTTCCACTTCTTGTGGAAGTATTTCAGCCACTTCTTGTAAGTACCTTCGGTCAAGTGCCTCTTCTTGGGAGGTTACAGAAGAGTATCATTTATGTCTAAAAAAAACAAAAAACAAAAAACCCAAACAAGCCTGCCTCCCCCCTCCAAAATATCAAGGCTGATATGAGCATACAAAGACTGGAATAAAGGCAATGGTAATTGTCAATGTTAATATCTGGGAACAAGCTTGGAGGTAGGCTTTTACTTTCTAAATTTATAAGTCATTAGCATTTTTCTCTTCAGTAAGCATATGTGACTTTTATAACATCAAAAAAACTAATCTGCTTTTCAATTTTTAAAAGAAGTAATCTATAACCACATATTGGATTAAAAAGAGAGCTACTCCCCCCTCAATAAAAATGCCATAAGCTTCTTGACATCTCTTATTTCATTTGTGTCTACACATCTCTGTGGGAGGGAGAGGGTTTGCCAACAGATACACCTCATCAATTTATTCACAGGCAATTGGTGATTGTTCTAATTAATTTAAGAAACCAGTGAAATGTGTGGTCTTTCAAAATTATGGCACTAGCTATGGAACTACTGATGACATTTTTGAGCCAAATGTTATTATTTTTAATTGACCAGATGCAAGCCCCTCCCCTCTCCTTTTTCTAAATCACGATGCTGTTATGTGTCTTTGAAGCATATTTAATCAACTTTGGAATTTCATTTGTCTCTTAATGCTACTAATACTAGCTTTGCTTAAAACTATTATGAAGCAAAATGATTTGATTTATAGAAATGTCATTTTCAATGGTATTCTGTAACATCTTGTTTACATTTCTTCTTCTCTTCAATAATATTGATTGCTTTCACTAGATTAGTATCAAGAACGAAAATAAATTTGGCAGACATATGGGTAATAATTGATGGCAATCAAAATGCAATTGAATTTTATTCTTTTGAGATCTAGAGATAACAAGGTACTGCTAGCCACTGTCCTATTTACACAACCTCACTTACTTCAAAGCACAGCTACCAGCTCCTTTCCCTCCTGTCTCCCATTTCATTCCATACGTCCAGAATCCGCTCTTCACACATTTAGGGGGTTAAAACCCTTTCTAAAGGTAAATTCCCCTTGGGTAAAGTGACTTTCTCATGTCCAGTGTGGAAATATGGTTCTCTAGAACTTCTGCAGTAGGATTTCTTACACCATATGCATGGCATTTATTGCAATGAGGTGATGGGACAATCTCTGCCATATTTCTCAGGGGATAAACCAGAAATCCAAAGACATTGGTGGACAGTAAGGGTGACAGTCATAAATTCCCATCTGTAGTGTGCTTAATAGCACTGCCAAAAAATATATATCCAACTCCTAACCCCCAATACCTGTGAATGTGACCTTATTTGATAATAGGGCCTTCATGTTATAAACTGAAAGATGGGATCATCCTTATATCCGACCGATATCCTTAGAAGCAGCGGAGAGGAGTTAGACCCACAGGGCAGAAGTTCATGTGAAGATGGAGGGAGGAGTCATGCAGCCCCAAGCCAAGGAACCACTCAAGACACCAGAAGCCGGAAGAGGGAAAGGAGGATTTACCCCTAGACACTTTGGAGGGAATGTAGCCCTGTAAACACTCAGATATTTGAATTCTGACCTCCACAACTATAAAAGATTCTATTTCTGTTGTTTTTAGCTGCAAGGTTTGTGGCAATTTGTTAAAATAGCCCTAAGAAACTGGTAAAGGTTTTGGTACCAGGAAGTGGGGTGCTGCTGTAACGAATACCTAAAAATGTGTAAGTGCCTTTTGAACTGGATAATGGGAGAGGCTGGAAGAATTTTGATGTGCATGATAGAAGAAGCCCAGATTGCTTTGAACAGATAGTTAGTAGAAATACAGACAGTAAAGATGATTTTGGTAAGGGCTCAGAAAGAAGTGAGGAGTATGGTGGAGAAAGCTTCTATTGTCTTAAAGAATACATGTTTTGTCATGAACAGAATACTGATAGAAATAGGAACATTAAAGGTACTCCTAGTAATGTCTCAGAAGGGAATGAGGAACATGTTATTGGAAACTGGAGGAAAGGTGATTCTTTTTATAAAGTGGCAGAGAACTTGGCTGAGCTGTGTTCTACTGTCGAATGGAAAGCAGAACTTTAAGTGATGAACTTGGATATTTGAGAACCTTTCCAAGCAAAATATTGAAGGTGTGGCCTAATTTCTCCTGTTGTTTATAGCAAAAGGAATGCCAAAGGAGAAAGAAAAATCTAAGAAGGAAATTCTAAGCAAAAGGAAGCAGCACTCGACGATATGGGACGTTCTCGATGTACCCAGATTACAAAGGATGCTAAAATTAGGAAACTCACTGTTGGGAAAGCATGCTCTGGACAGAAATCCAAGGGTGCATCTTGGAAAACTTTTGCTGAAGAGATTAGGTATGTGACTCAATGTTCCAGCCAACCATTTCAGCAGACACCAGCAATAGAGATGGGATTATCCAGGAAAGATCTGCAGAGGACCCTTTTGTCTAAAGGTATGGATCACCTTGACATACATAGTAGGCTCATAAGGATTTTGAGAATGTTGTATCAGCAGAATCACTGGCAGCTTGGACTGAAGAGGGATATAGAGAAGAAGACTTTGGGGAGAGGGAGGCAGAGATTGGGGTTATGCTACCACAAACCAAGGAACACCAGGAGCCACATGAAGCTAGAAGAAGCCAGGAAAGAGTCTCCCCTAGAACCCTTAGTGGGAGCATGGCCCTGCTGACACCTTGATTTCAGACTTCTGGCCTTCAGACTGTGAGAGAGTAAATTTATGTTGTTTTAGGCCAGCAAGTTTGTGGTCATTTGTTATGGAAGCTCTAGGAAACTAATATATCATCTATTACTCTCTTTCTGCTTCTGCTGATACAAATGAAGGGATCTCTCTCATCTAAGCTCAGGCTCTGAGTGCCTCTAACCCAGTCCCAGGCATACTTATTCTAGCCTTGAATATTCCAAGAGAATAACTCCCTTCTTCTCTCCTGTTACTGTGAGCAACTTGCAAAGCATTATAAATCGTAACAAAGCCTCATAGGCATCTAAGTTTTATCATCTTGTCAACAATTAATTAGTCATTTTAAGTATTTCAAAAGATTAAAAAAATTTTAATTTTTAATTTGTCATGATCATAAATAAAAGACCACAGGTTCTTCTATACACCCCATTGGACTCTAATTGTCAGACTTTCTTTGCAAGTGAAAATGAAACAGTACATTACTCACTTGCTTCCAATTTCGAAACCTCTTAAATTTTGGCAGGGTAAGAAGAAACGGCTGGGGATATTGGAGAAAGGTAGTGAATCTTTGCAGTAAATGGTATGGATGGTGTTACATTCTCTCTCTTTTTAAAATAATATATTGTAAACTCGTGACTAAATAATCTTTTAACTATTATAGTACATGCTATAGAAAAACAAAGTACCTAATAGCAGTTCATCTTCTGGATTGCATCACGTGCCTTATATACATAATAATTGTAGCAATCATAATGATTTCCACTCATATTTAATTTCACAATTTGCAAAAGGTTTATTAATAAATTATGTATCTAGGGGTCTACAAAAATTGATTCTTACAACTCTGTGTGGTACATAGGGGAAGTTGTTATTATCTCATCTTATAAAAAATGAAACTTAGACACAGGCTTTCCAAGTTCATACAGTGAGTATCAGAACATTGCCCAGAACCCAACCCTCCTGATTCCAGCCAGTGAATTTTTTTGATTTCCTTCTGCTGACTGTGGAAAAGTTGACCAAATTATATGGATCTAATCAAGTTATAGATTTATTTTTTTTTATCTCTACCTATATTATGATTTTAAATTTTACACATAAGAAAAACAATATGCAAACCTCTTGGTTTAAATGGCTTGCCTCTCTAAACATATGCTTTGATTTTTTTTTTTTTGGCTTGATAAAGAAATGAAGCAAAGGATGGAGATAAAGTATATTTAAATTTATTTGTTTCACTGTGAAAATACGGCATGTTACTGTTAATGTATGTGGTTTGAGGAGAAAATGTTCATGTTGTATTGGACATAAGATGGTGATTTTTTATGATATGAGAGGATTAAATAGATTGTATTTTTTTAATGTTATCTAGGACCTGTGGGTGGAATGAGGTTGACCCAAAAGGGCAATTCATTACCACTGGAAGGCCAAGGAAACTTCTAGGAAATAATTTTAAAATATTTATACACAGAGTTCCCCTAAATCCTTAAGAAAGGAAAATGATTCATGATTCAGTGCAATGAAAGACCAATGTGTTTTATGCTAGTAATTTGGCAGGTTTACAAAGGTAACCACTAAGCTTCCTTTTCTTTGAACAGAATGAATATGGACACATTTTGAGGGAACATTCAAAAAAGTCCTTTATAGTTAATTATTTAGCTTTAAAAAAGAACCATTAAGGAACTAATGGTTTAGCCTAATTGATACCTGGATAATAATCTCCATCTAATAGAAATTTGCTTCAAATGCAGAATGCTTCCCAGAAAATTTTCTAAAATTATCACAAATTAAGCTTACTGGAGTAGTACCTATTTTCTCCTTGCTGCTGTTGATGATGGTACAACACATATTTCCAGAATAACAGCTATTGAGGATATTTGCAACATTGAGGAGTTGAAAAATACTTGTCTTTGGGAAATGCATACTCATTAGCCTGAAGAAAGTGGTTAGTCATGCAATGTGGCATATTTATATATACATATGTAAATGCACATGAAAACACCTACAGCATTTAGATGTTTAAGTTGAAAATATAAACTTGAAAGCCAAGAAATACAAATGCTAATATTGTTGTATCAACCTTGACATACAGAATGTTGCATAAGGAGCTTTTCTGAGTTGACCAATACAAAACACAGATATCTCAAATGGGAGATGGGAGCACGTACTGATGGTCTCAGAAGGGGCATGGACTGTGAATGTTGCTGGGCCTAGAAGAGTAGGAGGTACTCTAAGGCATGCCTAGAGATCTCAAGGATGTAGAATGATCATCTTTACCTAAATTCTAATCTGGGCTTTCAGGCCTACCTATGATGAATGACTACTTAACATTTTTTGTTGAATTAGTCTACTCTGTAAAGTAGGTCAAAATTCGAGTAATGTCAGTTTATCCTTTTAAGGCCTTGACAGTAGGAAAAAGAAACAGACCATTCGTGTCCTTATGTTCAGTTGTTTATAAAGACCACATTTGGTCATATAAGCTTTGGTTTGGTAGTCAACATGTGGTTTTGCTTTCAAAATCAAAGTCATTAGTGACCACTACTTTATTGTAGTTCCTGTTTGAATATGCTAGTAGAAAAAATAAAAGCCCTTATCCTCCCCAAGATAATCCACACCTCCCCCCACAGAGGATTCCACAGAGATTTAGAAATTCGTAAACCAGAGGAGTCCAAAAGAGATTTAGGAATCCCCATCCCTAACTTGTCTGCTTTCCCCACCGCTAGCAACTGAGGTGTGTAGCTACAGTGTCATTATCCTGCCATTGTTACTTTTCTTACTTCTGACTTCTATTAGTTCCCTGGTCCATTTATCTTATTTGGGCACTAGAATATTGCTTCAAGTCTGTTCTCTTCTTTCTGTTTCTGTTTATAGACCCAAAAACTTCTCTCCAAGGCATGGCCTTCCTTGTTCCCTTTGTCCAAGTTTGATGAGCTCACTCTACACGCGTAACTCCCAGGTCAGCTTTGCACAGTGGCCAAGGAGGGAAATTGGTGGAAATGTATTTGGTAGAAAAAATAATAGCTGCTCAGTACACATCAATGTTACAAGATATTGGGTTGGCTGTGATAGGTGCTAAAACTCTTGAGGGGGAGGGAATACCAGAAGGTGCTAATAGAGGCTCATAAACTACTAGGAAGATTGACCTTCTTCCAGTCCATCGTCATGAGGGAGCTGACAGGGGACATTCAGAAGATACTCACTCGTGTGCCCCTGCTCCTCTTTGACCTCAGCATGTTTTGATGCAACTGAAGAAGTGACATGCTCAGCTATGTGTACTCCTGTCAAGATAGTTTCCTCCCCACACAACACCACGCACTCACTACCTGCTTAGACTAAAAATGCCCATATTGACCCCATTGTGCCCTATATCTGAATTTCTGTCAGACATAAAAGAAGCCCAAGACACCTAAGTCATCTCCTCACATGGGTGATCGTTCTAAAGCAGCTGGAAATATCTTGTAATTAGCCTATGTCTCCCACCTTCCTCAAACCCCAAACCCTTCTTCTCTGCCCTTTGGTGTACACAGTCAATCATCAGAAAAACCCTCTTTAGACCTAAGCTCTTCTCAGAGTATTCCCTTCATCTTCTTTCTCTAATTAAAATCTGGCTCTCCCTCAAGGACACTTAAAGATTCTCCTTCTCAAGTAGTGGTGTTTATTTCTCTCATGTCCCTTATACTACTGTGTCAGGAGTTAAGATGTTTGTCTTTCCTGATTCTTCTTGTCACGTTCAGACCTTTGTTCCTTCTTCTCTTCTCCTCTAAAACCCCTAATTTTTTTCAAAGTTGATAACAACAGATTACCCACTGACCTGACTCATTGCAGTTATCTAACCAACCCCTGGACTGCTTTTCTTCGTTTCTTGAAGATTTTATTACATGATTCGATCCATTACAGCTTCTATCACAATTTTTGGTGATTTTAATGTTCATGCAGACAATCTTGCTAATATCCTGAATTTTTAGTTCCTTGCTCTCTTTTTTGACTAGAATCTTGTCCTCTACTGTATATCGGCTACCCAACTCTCATGGGGTTACCCTAGACTTTGTCATTACTGGTAATAGCTCTCCTTCCATAATCTCAGTTTTAATCACCCCACTCTCCAATCCACCCTTGATATCTTTCTAACATATTCCTTCTGTTTTCTTCCCCAAAAATTCATTGAACCATCTGAAATATTCAGTCCACTGATCATACCACTTTTTCACTCCATACGTTTTTCTCAATTCCCTCACATTCTCATATTTTCTCCTCCAAACGTAGATTCTGTAGTCCATTTTTATGCTTACCTCTTGCTTATACCTTCAATTTCTTGGCCCCTATCATTACATCTTCTAATATGCCTGCAGAACCCAACCCTGGTCATATTCAACTCTCAGCCTGATCTGCATCTACACGAGTCTGGAGAAAAATATACACCAGCACTCCCTGACCTTAGATAACTGAGCATTATCTTCAAGTCAGATGCTAATTCTCTCCAGTAACCCTTTTCATTTCCTTCATAAAATTTCTTACTCTCCTAAATTATTATTTCATACATTCTCAAGCATCCATCTCTGCCACTCTCTTGTCTTTAAGCCAGCAGACTTGCTTTCTATTTCACTGAGAACATAGAAACAATGAGAAGAGAACAGTCACACACTTCCACCAGCAAATCTGCTCATCTACATGTTTAGTGACAACAGAGGAACTCTCAGTGACCCTATCTAAGGCTAGGTCCTGAACAGAGGTGCTAGGTTCCTCCCCTTCTGCTTATCATAGAGCATGGCTCCTGTAAGAGGCCCTTCTCTCCTGCAGCACCCATTTTTCCCTCTCATCTTGTTCATTCCCATCAGTAGATAAAGACACTGTAACATCACTCATCTTTAAAACACTGATTCCTTATTTCACACAATCTCACAACTTACCTTAGAGCTATTCTTGGCTCCTCCCTATCCCTTTGCTATACCCAATCAATTATGCTTCTTTCGTCTATTGTTTTCTACTGCCACTTAGTTCATTCCCTTGTTACCATATCACTGAACAATTTGTCTTTTTTTTTTTTTTTTTTGAGGAAGATTAGCCCTGAGCTAACTGCTGCCAATCGTCCTCTTTTTGCTGAGGGAGACCTGCCCTGAGCTAACATCTGTGCCCATCTTCCTCTACTTTATAAGTGGGATGCCTACCACAGCATGGCATGCTAAGCAGTGCCACGTCCGCACCTAGGATCCGAACCGGTGAACCCCAGGCCACCGAGAAGCGGAACGTGCGCACTTAACTGCTGGGCCACCGGGCCGGCCCCTCACTGAACAATTTGGATAGACTTCTATTACCCTTCCCTTCCTTGGTTCTTTAGCCCAGGCAAGAGCATTGGGTTAAATAAACAAATGATGAATATATACAGATTTCAAGAATTCAATCTTTTTTGCATTCTTTTTTAGGCTTAGTATCCTAAAGAACAACTTCTGCTAAATCGTAATTTTCAAAAACTTCATAAGTCTACTTACTGCTTGTTGAAGAAAATCAGGATTTCTTACTTTGGTAATAAAAGTCCACAGTTATACTTTCTGACATATCTTGATGGTGTTGCTTACATATATATGTAAATGGCCTTGCTGAATTATAGCTACAGACTTTATTTGTCAAAAAATAAATCATTGTAGAGAGCATAAGAGTCTCCTTCACTGCCACCTCTAGTCACATTCTTCCATATCATGCCCCACCATAGGTCACACTATCATCTATATTTGTCTGTATTTCCCAGTCTAATTTTTTATTTTTCACCTGTAAAAAATATATGGTTAAATGATTTCTCAACCTTTCTCCTCTCTGGCGCAGAATCAAGGAGTGGAAAGTGCCAGGGCAGATTTCTGCATGAACTTACCTGTCAGGTGGACAAAGAATTCTCTGTGCATCCTTTAAGGCCCAGACGTAGCACTACCTCTTCATGATCCATGTTGATAAACAGAACTCCCATGCCAAGGTATTTGAAAATCGCTTTTATGCCATGTGCCATATAAATTATATATATAACATATTCTAAATAATATAAATTATATAAATACAAAATAATATAAATATATGTAATTCGTTTGTATAGGTATATAACTTATTTAAGTGGAAATACGCCTCTTGAGGTTGACACTACCTTTTGTCATCTTTGACACTATCTTTAGGCATCTGCACCTGCAAATTGCCTAGCAGAGTATATGCATACTCACACACACACACACACACTCTCACACTCACAACCCCCTCCACACACACCCATACATATATATTTTTCTCCTCTGTTCACTTCTCCTACTCCAAATACGTAAGAATAAAGGAATGAACAATAGAATGGTTGACTCAGGAACATTAGTGCTTCATATTCGGTAGGTGCTCATTATCTAAGTGATGTGTTATACTGCTAATTCTTCATTCCTTTATTACACATGGCACTAGTAAAAAGTAATAAAGGGCTCTTAGCTACTTGAAGTGTTCCCATAACCTATAGGAGCATCGTTTGTCTTGGTGGCAGCTAGGAAAGGAGCAAAGAACAGTTTGTCTTTTTTTTGACTCATATTTCCACTTAAATGTAGAGAGATAAAAAGCAAGAGACAGCTTGTACTAATTAGGAGGAGAAAATTTAAGAGAGTATTGCTCTTGGCAGTGTTCAAAATACCAAGGTCAAACCTGTACGTTCTGTAACTCTTTGCTTCCTGACAGAATAGTGCATTGGGTGAGAGGATTTCATGGAGGCATCTTTTTGGATTCCACAACGAGGGCCAAGCAGCATAAAGTCAAGAGGTTGCATGCCAGTTTCTTAAATGGTCACTGGGAAACTGTAAGATCCTGTTTATTCACTAAATATAGTTCTTAAGAACATTAATCTAAGCCTGAAAGATGAATACATCTGGGTCCACTGCTCCCTTGCGGTGCTATTTAGTTACTCTGTCACTTAAAAATGGCTCAGGCAATGAAGTTCAAAGACTCCTTCTCTTTCCACTCCCACCCCTTTATACATCATATAATCTAGCAATGTCATGATTTTTTGACTGACTTGTGGCTCATTTGTGTTGAATAACCAGGTACCGATTATCTAGTTTCCTGTCTCCACAGGAAATCACACCTTCTGGAAAAATCAATTTGTTCAATATCTTTTAGTCATTTATAATCAGATTAAGAAATAAAATAGATTTTTGGTAAAGACTCAATAATTCTTATTTTATTAATCTGAAACCCAGGTATTCCCATAAAACTGCTAAGCAATGATATCCATTTCCTAGGAAAGAATTAACCAATTTTCTGAAATGTTCTACAAGATCAGTAGCATAATACTACCAACATTATCTTAACTAATTGAAGCTAGATTGCACCTGTCAAAATAAATTAATAAAATATATTTGAGAATGCAGTTTCTATGATTTCTAATGTACATATTCATTGAATTTCTAATTTACATGTTTTGATAACCCACTATGGACCTCTCAGGGTCTCACTTCTAGTTGTCAAAGTTCCTGTGGAGATCATTAAACACAAGTTTGCTTTCTATTTTGAACTTAATAAAACCTGTTAGTCCTCTTTGTTCAAAGGAGGCTTTCATTCAATTCCATTACTTCTTGTTTTTTCTATTTAGTGTTGCAAAATAATTGTAATATGCTTAGGTGTGATTATACCTCATTAGGACAAGTTCTTTTTTATCATTTATATAGTTAGGTAGGTATCTCAACAAAATGAAGCAGGCATGTGATAACCCCCATAAAGAAGAAGAAATCCCATAACAGGTACATATTGCATTTCTTAAGAATTACATTTTCTTCTACTGAGTGTAAGCTCCATGAGGATAGCAGCTGTTTTTAGCTTGTTCATGACTGTATACCATTGCCTTGTCCAGTGCTGGATATAATAAGTGCTCAGAAAAATTATCAAATAAATGACGTTGTTAACCTTGTTTTATTCAGACTAAATTATTCAAATTCTAAAATGTTGTAAATATCTGGCCTTTAGTGCTTTATACAAATAAATTATATCACTATTCTTTTATATGCTAACCTAGAGCATTGACCTTAACCTTCTACATGAAGTATCACTTAAAATCATGTTTTAGATTCTGTCATAATTCATCCACATAAATCCCACATGTGAGAGATTGGATTTGTGACATAAATCAGGAATGAAAGAACACCCCACTAGGTGGATGACATTCCTTTCTCTCTCTTCAATTGGGAAACTAAGGTAAATCCTATTTCAGTGGACCAACAAGAAAAAGAGATTACCTCCTAACTGAGAGCTATTGCTTTTCTTCACCTCTATATTATACGTGGATCCTTCCATTTGAGGTACATTGGAATTTTCCCTTTTTTTAAGGCTTTTATACAGGTCCTCAAATCTCTGTATCTGGTGCCTTGTCTAACAGACTGTCATTTGGCTTTTCTTTAGGGAAGCAACTTTTGAGAATGCCACAGACTCTAGCTTTTCATGCTATATTTAGAAGATAATTTGCTGCACCTTCTTGGATCGATTTTGCCATCTCAGTTACTTTGTGAGAGATAATTGACATTCTTTGTGCTATGACAACTGTATGTGATGGATTAGTTCTAGTGGTTGACAATGGTTAGCTTCATATCAGTCACAGAATTTCATGAGCAACCAGATTCAAATTCTATGCAAGACACAAGAGATTTCCAGGAACACAGCCAGACTGAACTTTAGTAAAAGAGCAAACACATTCTCTCTTTGAAGAAATCTTCTATTTTCAAAGTCATGAGAAAGATGCAAACTCAGTAGACTATTAGTAAAACAGTATCTAATGGTCAGCGTATAGGATAATTGACAATTTTCAGGGTGTGACTTTTGATAAATAGTGTGGTACTTTCATATCAAAACATTATAGCCTTAAAAATAATAGAGTTAAAATCACTTTTTACAGATTAATCAAGAGTATAATTTAGCTTACAAAAAATTAAAAATTATTTCAAAAAGAGGCTTTAAGAAACACTTTATATTTCATTATGTTTAAAGGAGTGCATGATGGGAATATATTCTGGAGACAATTTCCTCTTATAATCTTGAAGATTAATGAAATGCTGATAGAAATAGTAACATCTATTAAAACATTGAATGGCAGAAGGCAGAGCCATGAGAGTTAATACTTTTTGAGGGACCTTAAAAATTTATGAATTGTATTTTCTTTTGTCATCATTTATCTGGTTTATCTCCTCATATTTTATACTCCCAAAGCTTATTTTCCCTTAGTATTCCAAGTTTAAATATGATTTAAAGACCTAGTCTATATCCTTCACAATAAATGTTATTCTCTTTCACTTAAGCGGTTTAATAATATCTTACAGCGTCTCTACACTTATCTAATATTGTTGTATTTAACCTCACATTGTTCTTTTGACTGAGAAGTGAGAGAGCTAAGTAATAAAATCTGCATGTTTGTGATGGGAGAGGAATAATTGGAGCCTAAACTAGCATCAACACAAGGCCAAAATACCCAATTGTGGAGTACACTTTACGTCACCCCAAAGTGTCCAAACAATATAGTTTACTAACACACAGACTCATTATTTAAAGTGGATCAGTGCAACTTAACTCATTGGTCAGATTCTTACTATTTATGTTTCTATTTTGCTTTCAAGTTGACCGGATGATTCATCTTCACAAACTTCAGAACCCTCTCTCTCTCTCTCTCTCTCTTTTTTTTTTTTTGTAAAACTATTTACACTCAGACTTCATGGGTCTTGATTCCTCTAAGTGTATCTTTGGCCACCAACCATATTACTCCTTATTGAATCTTGTGTGAGTGAAACAAATTACCTTATAACTAAAACAAATTTTCTTGCTATCAAATATTTTCTTGCAGTATTTTTCAGCTTAACTCTCCTGCTCCTTTTTAAGGTTAAACATGTTTTCTTCCCTTCCTCCCTCCTTTTGCTTTCTTTCTTTCACTTCTTTCTTGCTTGCTCGCTCTCACTCTTGCTCTCACTTTTGCTTTCACTTTTCTCTCCTTCATTCCTTCCTTGTTTCCTCCTTTACTTCCTCTTTCCCTCTCTCTCTCCTTCCCTCCCTTCTTTCCATTAGCTCTTCTCTATTCAGTTCACCCATCCTAGGTCAGCGGTTTTTAGTACAAACATGTTTTACTCAAAACTGAATTCTCACTTGAAACATTCTAAAACAATACACATGGAGCATCTTTTTTTATGTTCCAGTAAACTAGAGATAATATAATTCACTCAGAATTATAGGCTGTGTAGTTTAGTCCACGGTGGCTAAATGATGCTAAACACTCATAGGGTTCACTTGCTGAAATGATTGATTCATTGGGAATCAACCATTCATTGATTCATCCATTGATTCATTTGGGAAATGATTGATTTGCTTAACTTTATAAAATAGTCACTCTGGTGAATTGCCCCATTTTCAGAGGCATGTCTATTTCAGTCATCTCAGTTTTATTAATAGACAAACTATTGCTATATTAGTTTATGTAAATATGGGTTTTATAAAGGTTATTTTTACTTTGGCAAAAGGGTTCATGCTTCAGATATAACACAAATATGTTCTGCAGATCTAATGTATGACTATAGTTAATAACACTGTGTTGTATACTTAAAATTTGCAGAGTAGATCTTAAGTGTTCTCACCACATACACACACACACAAACATAACTATATGAGGTGACAAATGTGTTAATTATCTTAATTGTGGTGATCATTTCATAATGTACAAGTATATCAAATCTTCACGTCGTACATCTTAAGTATGTATATACAATTTTTATTTGTCAGTTAGACCTTAATAAAGCCGGGAAAACATTTACCAAACAATGAAGAAGCAGATATTATGGTTGTGTGTGTGCATGGGGAAGTGTGCTCAAAGAAGTGACTGGGTAAAAAATACTTTAGAATAGAGAGTGATGCCTCTGAGTTAAGAGGTTATTGTTGAGGGGGGTATTCTTTGTTCAACAGGAAGAGCTAGAGAAAGCATTTAAGTACTTTGACCTGGGGAATCTAGAGAGAGAGAGAACAGTGTAAAGACTACAGATAACTACACACACATGGGCACACAAACACATCGCTTACACTCATGTATACCCATACTGTGTGTGTGTGTGTCTGTGTGTACATCAAGCAAGCTTGGAGAAGAAAGGGTGACTTGCCAGTTGCTAAGGAGAATAGTTTCAGCCTCAATCTGGAATAATCAGTCAGAATAGCCAGGGTCTCCTTAAGAATCAGAGATTCATATAGACAGAATTAGCTCAGGTGACCTTGCCGTGATCACTAGAATGAGAATCGAGACTTCTCTCTCTAACTTGCTTGCCCTCAGATTCCTTAGCTGGAAAATTAGGTGAATTTCTGTATCCTAAATACAAGCTGAATAGGAGGCAAAATCACCAGTTTACTCCAGAGATGAGAGAATTCAGACTCCCGACTTCTTTACTCTACTTGCCTGCCCCAAGATGCCTTAGCTGGAAAATAAAGCAGATTTCTAAATACGTGTCCTAGATACAAAGTGAATTTGGAGTGAAATCAGCAAATTCAAAAGAAAGGAGAAAGCACTGGGGTTCTGAGGCTTCAGTGATGATGGTGATTATATATATTTCTTTAATTACTGAGGTGATCATGTGACGGAAACTCACCAACAGCTATGGTGGGCTGGAAGGAGGGCTTATGTTGGACATCATTGTGATGGTTCATTAGAGACAGAATTGGCAGATATCATAAAAACATGTATGCACTATGTTTCTGAATAATAAGAAGATTTTCTGGATTTGTAATGTAACCTCAGTTTCAATTTTGGACTACCTTAAATTATTTCTTGATTTTATTCAAAGTCAGTTTACAAATGAAGATTAAAAATGCATAGCAGTTCATTCAATTTCAGATCCAGAATTTTTCTTTCACAAATATATTTTTATTTGAGGACAGCTAGCACAGAGAAACCATTCTAAGCTGGTGGGATGAGCAAATACGATATGTTTTTATTAGGACTTTTGAACTGTTACATTACTGTAAGTAAAAAGATTTTACTGCAATTTACATATCCTTTCATTTAGTACCAACAAAAATAGCCACGTTCATGTTTCTGTGGTTTAAATCCTTGAATAAATAGAAAAAGGACATTTGGAAACTTTAAAAGCCCAGAAATATATACTCAATTCCAGAGAGTCTATATATACTAATATTTCTATTCCTTTTTCTGTGTTGTATTCGTCCTTGAAATTAACTTATAGTATCTTTCTGTGTAATAAGAAGGTTCACAGTGTGTTTTTGCTGGCTGCTCTTTGCTTGTTCGGTGTTTGTATTTGGAGTTGGGACATCCCAGCCCAGCAGTCCTGCCTGTGTCATAAAGCACCCACAGTGGCTTGACGACTTTTGTTGCTATTTGCTCTTTCCGTTTTATGCAGACATCACTCTCTCAGACATTCATCATTACTGTAATGGAAACAGCATCTTTTAAAAGCTAAAGCTCCAATAGTTTCATCTGATCAGAAATCCCTCAGCAGCAACTTCACCTGGGTTGTGGAAGTTGACTCAGCATGAAAGTCTGTTTCCGCCGTTCAGCCCCTATGACCTGCCTATGTTCTAAATGGAACATTCAATTACTAGTAGCCTTCCTGTTTTCTAACCTTTGCCCATTGTGAGCCCTTCAATATGAATAAAAAGTCCAGTGTTCCAAAGAGGAAATAATGAGTCCGAAATGTATCCATCAAGTATAATGCAGTTGCCTGGCCAGGTACAGGCATAGAAAAAGAACTCCCTGCTGTGCACTCCTGTCTGAGAAAAGAGTTGCTGACATCTTTTAGTTGCTTCTCCTTGGGAGTTTATTTCCTTTTTCTCCATCCACAGCATTTCTAAGATCCACATCCTTAGAGAAAGAAAAGGAGAAGAAAAAAAGACAAGTGTGAAATGCAATTGTAAGCTGCATCTTGAAATCTATACTTTACTAGCAAGAGGCTAACATGGCAGAGGTTCCATGGCCTCCTATCAAGGTTCAGTTTCAAAGGGTAACCATACAGGCCTGAAAACCAGGAAAATCCAGCCCATCAATTTCAGGTGTCAAACTGCAGCCCTTTCTCTGATCTCAATAATAGATGACTTGGAGGCAGCTTATGAAATATAATTGGCATCTTGAGCTGAGGCTAAACAGAGCAGTTTGCAAACCTGTGTAATCCTGAAGTTTATGAGTGATTGCCTACCTGTGTTAAGGAGCAAGAGGACATGGGTCTTGATTAAACACCCTGAACAAAACAAGTAAGCTTCACACCTTTTTCCAAACTTATTCTCCCTCCAGGATTACTCATCTCAGTGCCTGGAGACCCAACAGTGACCTGGCAACACCCTGCGACTCTTCACTTTCCCATGTTCTCTCACATCCATAGTTAACTCATCCATCCATTTGTCTCCATCCCCCTCCCTCACTCATGCCACCAATATATCTTGCCTGGATTCCAAAAACTGTCCTCAAGATGACCTTCTGAGCTTCAGTTTTGGTCCCTTCTAATGTATACTTTACACTGCAGTCAGAATGAACTTGTCTGAAAGGCAGAAATCCTTATAATTCTCGATGTTGCTATTGTCCTCAAAGGCCAGGCTCCTTAACACTGGTTTGCAATGCCCTGAAATATCTGCTCCCTACTTATATTCCCATCCTTATCTCTCACCAATTCCCCTTTCTCAGTACTGAACTAAATGCCCCCAGGCCCTCCCACCTCTACCCCTATTTTTTGACATGTTGTCCTCTTTTCCTGCAACCCATATTCTTACCTTACTGGCTTCTTCCCACTTATCTGTTAGGCCTCAGTCTTACTTGGTTCTTACACTTGGTTAGTCTCCTCTATTACTCCCCCCTTATTTCCTCTCTCCTAACCCTCATCTTACATTGTTGTAATCACTGTAGGTATATATCTTCACTGTGAGAATGGAAGTTCCATGACGGCCCTTTGAGAGCAGAGAAGGTACCTCAGCTTTTGTTTACTGTCATATGCCCAAGACTCCATAACATTTGTTGATTAAAAGGATGAACTAACTTTTTTACACCTCCTGACATCCAGGGCCATGAATGATCAACTGAGAAGTGGATTTTCCTCTCCTAACCTACATGGAAATTGAGAGAGTGGTTGACAAGATGAAGTGCCATGAGAGAATGTCTCTATGTATCCCTCAAAGAGAAGGAATAGAGGGGACTGCTTGTCCACAGGGAAGACTGGGCTACTTTGGGAAACATTGCCTCCTTCCTGGCTTTGCTTCAAAGCTCCAGTGGGAGAGAGCGGTAGACATAGGACAGGAAATTTAATTGCAACCTGATGTAAGCAGAGAGCTCTGAGCACACGTTTATTGTGAGCCTACAACATTCCAGGTATAGTTCTAGGGGTTGAGGATACAATGATTATGGAGTAAAAACAAAATTGCCAGACTCAACGGAGCACACATTTTAGAGGAGAGACTAATAAATAAATAAATATGTACTATAATGTCAGGTGCTGATAAACACTATGAGGAAAAATAAAGCAGAGCAAGCCTTAAATAGTGACTAGTTTGGGATGTGGGGAGGCTGGTGGGAATAGGTTATTCTAGACCTGGGGGTCAGAGAAAAATTGCTATAGATAGAATTCAACAGTCAAGGGAGATTTTATACAAGACTATTGCACTGAGGTCATGACTATTGCAA
This sequence comes from Equus asinus, assembly GCF_041296235.1. Lineage (NCBI taxonomy): Eukaryota > Metazoa > Chordata > Mammalia > Perissodactyla > Equidae > Equus > Equus asinus. The sequence continues at coordinate 168,285,204 of NC_091790.1, forward strand.
TAAGGAAAGAGATTGAACTCAACTCTGGTGACACAAAAGGCGCGAGAAATTTTAAGCACTGGGGTAAGCTAGCAGAAAGTACTGGAGGATGTTAGGGGTAGGTGGTCAAGTGACTTGGCCATCTGTGTTTGCTAATTTTTTTGTATAGAAGTTAGGCTCCTATCCTATAGAGACTGGGAGTTAGTGCTGCACTCATTCTTGATGACTACATATCAAAGGGATGGCTCCCAGGTTCTTGAGAAACACATTCCTAGGTTGTAAAACTGGCAAGAGGCTGGAAGAAGATTTATATCTCAAATGGGACAGAGAAAGAATTTACAATTCCAAGTTTTCTAAAGTAAATTCTCTAAGAAAAGGGAGGTCAGGAATCTACAGTCAGGAAGAAACCCATCTAAAGTTTAGTCAAGCTGAGGAGACTAGTAAGGCCATCTTGGTCCAAGGTGGCATTTGGGCAGAGACATAGAGGAAGTGAGAAAGATAGCCCTGAACAGATTCTGAGCCCCAGCAGGAGCACTGCAGGCTGAGGCAAGAGCGAGTGCAGAGGCCACCATGGAGCATCAAACTCGATGTTTGAGGAGCAATCAAAAGAGGACAGTAGGGCTCCAGTGGAGCAAGGAGGGAGATGGGCTGGAGGTGAGGACTTCCCAGGGAAGAAGTTTGGACCTTGTTGTGAGGACCCTGGGAAGCCATTGGAGGGTGTAAAGGAGAGTTTCATAATCTACATGGAAAAGCATCTGTCAGGCTGCTGTATGAGAAATGAGTTCAGAGGTTGGAGGGAGGAAACAGGAAGACTAGTTAGGAGGCCACAACAATAATCCCAGCCTGAATCTTGGACTAGAGTGGTAAGAATGGAGATAGGGAGGCTTGACATACATGAAGATGTATGTTCCTTGTTAAAGAAATGGATAGGAGATAAAAATAGGAGTGAAGGGAGGCTCCATATTTTTTGACCTGACTGACTAGGTGCATATTGGAGCTGCCATGGGATGGAGAAGCCTGGGTAGAGAAACAGATTTGGAGGCTTGTGGGAGATATAAATAAAGAGCTCAGTGCTGGGTAAGCTAAATTTGAGGTGCCAAGTAAGTATGTCACCTGGGCAGTTGCATATATTACCCTGTAGCTCAAGGGAGATGTCAGAGACGGAAAGAGTTATTTGGGAAGGATTGGAGTGTAGCCAGTATTTAGATCCAGGCCGGATTTCCTCCAGGGGAGGAAGGTGAGAAGAAAAGGAGAACATTTATTTTTCAAATTTACCCTTATCTGACCAAGGCTTTATTTACTGACCCATCCCAACATTTTTTAAAAGTCCATTTGTATTAATAGCTACTCACTTTTTATTTCAATGAATCTTTTTTCTGATCCATCCAGGGTTGAACTATAGACTAAGCAAGTGCTTTAAGGCAACAGCAAAGCAAATGTCTTGGTCTATTCAGGCTGCTATAACAGTGTTGTAGACTGAGTGGCTGACAACTGATAGAAATTTATTTCTCATAGTTCTAGAGGCTGGAAGTCCAAGATCAGGGTGCTGGCATGGTCAAGTTCTGGTGAGAGCCATCTTCTCGGTTGCACACTGCCGACCTCTCATTGTATCCTCACATGGTAGAGAGCAGAGAGAGGAAGCAAGCTTTCTTGTAACTCTCATAAGGGCACTAATCTCATTTATGAGGGCTCCTCCCTCACGACCTCAACTAATCCTAATTACCTCACAAAGGCCCCACCTCCTAATACCATCACAGCAGGCAGTAGGGTTTCAACATATGAATTATGGGGAGATACAAATATTCAGTCCATAACAGCAAGGGTGCTGAATGTATGTTAAAGAATGCATTTGATATTTCAAAAATTTATGTAAAATATAAATAATTGGATAGAGTAGAATTTTGTTTGGCTTTCTCAACCTTGTTTTACAATTGAGTATTTCTTAGAATATGCATATACGGGGAGTGGAAGACATTATAATTTTTAGTCTTAATACAGCTTTGGTCAGGCTCTGAACTTGATACTGGCTTCTATAAGAAACAAAGGTTTGCTCACCCTGTTCATTTTTTAAAATGTATTTTTGAATCTCTTCTTAGCATTAAATAAAAAGTGACTATACGTAAATGAGTAATAACACTCTGCATTAACTGGTGGTGCTTTTAGTTCTTTATTAACTTTAATCAGTGGTGGGTGAAACTTAATGGATTTTAAAAATCAACCCAGAGGAGCTTCATAAAGAGAACATTTCCAGGTGTTACTTTATTATTTTGTTCTCAGATATTTATTTTATTTTTATGTTTTTTTCTACACAGTTACTGAGAAGTTGTCAAATGTAAGGTCAGATAGGATATTGAGTGCCTGCTATGTGCCTGGTTTGGTTCTAATTGCTGGAGTTATAGTCCTTTATAAAATGGATAAAATATTTGCTCTTATTTAAGTAAATGGACAATAAATAAAACGAACAAGTGAAATTTGTATGCTAAATGGTAATAAATGCTATGAATAAATATAAAACAAGGTTCGGGGGAATAGGGAATGCTGGGTTGTGGGTGAGTTTGCACTTGTAAGGATCATGAGGAAAGGCCTCACTGAAGAGAAGTTTGCGCAAAGATGTGAGGAAAGTTATGGAGCAAGCTGGTAGGCATCCCTGGAAAGAGCACTGCAGTGGAGGGAACGGGGAGAACAGAAATGTCGAGGGTGAAACATGGTTGACCTGTTTGAGGAACAGCAGAACAGTGTGTCTGGTGGCAAGTAAGGGAGAGGGAAAGCAATAGGAAATGAGGTCAGAGAAATGCGGTAGACCAGATCATGTAGAGCCTTTAAACCGTTGTGGTGATTTGGCACTAAATTGACAGAAAACCATTGGAAGCTTTTAAGCAGAGGAGTAACATGAGCTGATTCATGTTTTGAAGTGATCCCTCTGGCTGCCATTTAAAGAAAGACATGGGGGCAGGGGGGAAAAGTGAAAGCAAGAACTCTAGAAGCCTATTAAAATATTATAGGTAAAGCAATGAATATCAATGACAGTGGATGACGGGGTTAGCACTGGAGGTAGTAGGATTTGACCAAAGATATTTTGGGATAACAGCTGGCAGGACTTGCTGAAGGATTGTATGTGGATTGTAAGAGAGAAGAGTCAAGGTTGACCTGAAGGATTTTGGCTGATAGAATCGGAAGGATGGCATTACCATCTACTGAGGTAGTAAAGACTGCAGGAGGGATAGGTTTCAGGATGAAGATTGGGAATTTGTTTTAGGACATTTTAAGTTTGATGTGCCTACTAGAAGTCCAGGTAGAGTTACCAAGAATGCAGTTAGATACATGAACCTGGAGTTCAGGGTTAAGGTCTAGGGATATCTGTTTGAGAGTCATCTACCTCTACCTGGTATTTAAATGAATGAAGATAAGCAGAGAAGTCGTCCAAGGACTGAAGCCAGTGGTGCTCCATCCAGGTTTAGAGGTTGGAAAGATGAGGAAGAACCAGCAAAGGAGAGTTAAAAGCAGTGATATAAGGAAGAAATTCAGCAGAGGGGTATTCCAGAAAACAAGAGAAGGAAGCATTTGAAGAAGTTATCATGTGTGTCCAACGATGCTGATGGGTCTAGTGAAATGAAGACTGAGAATGGAACATTGCATTTAGCAACATGGAGGCCGAGGCTGTCCTTGACGGAGCAATTTCAAGGGAACGGTGGGGCAGAGGCCTAAGGTTTCAGAGGGAATTGGAGGAGAGGATAGGTTGGCGTCAGTAAATATAGATAACTCCTTTAAAGAATTCTGTTATAAAGGAGAGCAGAGGAAAGAGGTCTTGACTGGAAGAACTGAAGTCAGTAGGGTTTTGTTTGTTACTTTTTGTAGAAGAGAAAACTGTATGTTAATGGCGACAAACTGATTACCAAGGAGAAGTGGATATACTGGTGTTACAGCAGAGAGAGGGGAGAAGGGAGAATTGCTGGAGTCATGGGCTTGAGCAGTGGATTAGGCCTGGGATTTACTGCCTAAGTAGAGAAGGTGCTCTTAGCGAGGACGTGAGACCCAGAGTCTCTCCCTCCTCTCTGTCCCTCTTTCTTCCTCTTCCACTGCTCTTCATCTCTATCTCTCCCTCTGTCCCTCGCTCCTTCTCTATATTCCACACCCCCCAACACACACACTACCTTTTGCCAAAAATGATTTAAGGTGTCCTGCTGGGAATTTTAATATGAGCACATTAGAATCTGTTGTTGTTGCCATTGAGTTGATCCTGACTCCTAGCAACCCTGTGCACAGCAGAGTGGAATCCTGCCCATTTGGTCTTCTTCTGCCATCCTCTCACCTTCAAGGGCTTAATCAGACAATACTCCACTCTCATTCATAGGATTTTCATGGCCAATTTTTTCAGAAGTGGGTGACCAGGTCCTTCTTCCTAGTCGGCCTTAGTCTCGAAGCTCCTCTGAAACCTGTCCACCATGGGTGACCCTGCTGGTATTTGAAATACCAGTGGCATAGCTTTCAGCACCACAGTAACATGTAGCTGCTACAGTATCACAACTAACAGATGGACACACCTCTGACTAGGAAATGAACCTGGGCCACAGGAGTGAGAGCACTGAATCTTAAACACTAGACCACCACATTAGAATTAGGATAGAAAAAATGGAAACAAAACAAAACAAAAACCCTACCAGGAGTTTGGCTTCTTCAGCAGTAAAATGAGAGTGATCAACTTAATATCTAAGATCCCTAAAAGTCTTAAAATCCTATCAATTTATAATGTATTAATGATTTTAGCTCCTATGAACTATCTACTAATTCAATGATGGCTAATTTTTTTGAAAATTTGACTCAAATATATATTGCTTAACTCCATTTATTTTTTTATGTAGAACATGCTAGTCATTTTCAAAATGTTTAGGGTGAATACTTCTGATATTCCATCATGGTATGGCTTACATATGATTTTAAGAACATTTATTAGGAATAACTTTACATGGGATTTAAAACCTTTTTCTTACCAACCCATTACCTTTTCTAAATAAAAAGAACTGTACAAAATGGTGATGGTTACAAAACTATAAACTATGCATGAAAGATAACTACACATGGAACTTTTAAATAATCTCTTAAATGTTTTTATTCCATTATCTTCTTTAACTCTCCAGGAAAATGAAGCTAACATGCATAACATTGAAATTCAACTTCCTTTGCAAACCAGAGTGAATGTATGGATCATTCATTATATGCTAAAATCTAAAATAGATGAATTTTTATCATCCTTATCCTCCTTTAACTGTTCTAAATGGTCCCTCTGGAGATCTCTCTTTCTCTCTTTTCTTTTGGTCCATAATGAGCTGTGAATCCTATTATGTCTCTTAAAAACTATTTCACTTTCCATGAATTTTCTTCCAAACTTAAGACTTGCTTAATTTTCTATAATCATCAGGAAAAATTTTATTTTCCTATTTTATTTGTGACAATTCAGCATTAACTCCACAGATTCTCAAACACACCTGGTATGTGGCACTGGCGAGTTCTCTAAAGAATGGCTGGACAGTCAGCAAGTCTTTGACTCTGCTCAGTACTCACGTCTTGTACATTGAGGCTCATTGGCTCTTTAGAGCCTAAAGACTGAACTACTTCAGTTTATTTTTGTCAACCCAGCATATAAGCCAAATAACTAGTGTGGTCATTCCCAGACTGGACTAGACATTGGGATTGGTTCTTAAAATATGCTCTGTGGCATTTAATTATGCTCCTTGATCTCCCATTAAAAACCAAATCAAATCAAACCAAACAAAAATATTCTCTCAAAATTGTGTTTCAGTCCGGCTGTCACTCTCTATTTCCCCCTTCCAAGCCAACCTCCCTCCCACACACTCTGCTAGAACTACTTTCCTCACTATTGATCTCTGTATTGCCACATCCAGTGAGGACCTTTCTATCCTTTTCTGTCTTCTAACCCTGGCATTTAATTCTGTTGGTCCAAACACATCCAACCAAACTCTTCTATCCTTTGCTCTCATGACATTATACTCTCTTAGTTTCATTCCTGTGTTTACTCCTTCTCTGTTTTCAGGGTCCCCTAATTCTGCCTTTCCTTAAATAGTGATGTTTCTCCGAATTCTTCCTGAATTGTCAGAAGAGTGACCATAGAGGTTCTGACTGTGGGTCAAAGACATGAAAGCTAAAACTTTAATTGGCTGGCAATTTTAATATATTTAGAACTTTGGTGGTAATAGGACAAATATGAAAATAATTGAGAAGAGAATAAAGCAATAAGTAGATCGGAGGAGGTGAGGATGTGGTGTGGTCACAGGGTGGGGTTATAGGCCCTAGCATGATATAAAATTAATAAAATTCTCCACAGCCAGTGGCTTGGACCATTGAACCATCATTCCCTTAAATTTTGGAATTCATGATATAACGACTATTAAATATTGGCCAGAGCACGTCCTTGGTGAGCTGAGATGATAAATGTCTTCGTAATAGGTAAGTCTTATTCAACCCTGGAAAGATACAGAATTAAGAATAAGAATGTTTAAGAAGATCAAAAGCAGTTTGTAATTGTTTTTATGTTAAAGAATCTATAATATTTAGTATTTTATATTACTTATACTATTTAAGAAAATCGTCATATATGAGTTATAGGCTAGCCTTAAAATTGCTGTTTAAAATGAATAAATAATTATTTTAACTTGTCATTTTAAGTTGAAATCCATGGCAGAAATTGGGCTTGGGTCATTCACTACTTATTCTAAATCCTTTCTACAGTATAAAAGCTAGAAAGCTAAAAGCTACATTTTCCAGACTCCATTGCAGCTACACTTCCACATGTAAATTAGATGCACTTAAATAAGTCTTGGATTCTTAAGTGAATAACCTAGAGTTAAGGGGCATCCATTGTGTGGGTACAGATTGTAGCAGAAGCAACATGGTTCTGGAGCCAATAGCTGTAGCGGTAGCTTCCTGATTCAGCAGGCAGGAGCTTCCCAATTTGGCATCACCATTAGGTGTGATTTCTTTCAAGAGTCAATATTGGGCAACACCTTCCTGATTCTGTGCCAACCATCTACAGCAGAAGCAGCAGCAAACTGTTTTTCCATTCTCCTGTGTCCTTGAGCATGCTGTCCTCTGCATCTGGCAGGCCTTTCCTTGCCTTGCCTAAATCATACGAACTTGGCTTTCCAGACTCAATCAATGTATCAGTTTGTTATGGAAGCTTTTCCTAACATCTCACACCTTGTCCTGGCTATGAGGTCATCCTCCCATATGATCTCCACTATACCTTATTTATCTCCAACTTCCTGAGTGGCACTCTCCATTATACTTATTGGTCTGTTTGTCTAGTTCTTCACCATGTAGTAAGAGCCTTGTGGTCAGAAACTCTGTTTTAACTTTTGTTTTAACTATGAAACCCCAGTCCCAAGTATATTTATCGCACAGTAGGCACTCAATACATGAATGAAGTAATGAGTAAATGGATGTGTGAGTGCCAGTAAGAGGCTTCAAACAACAATTTGGCCTTTCCATTAAAATAACTGTTTCTAAACACATATGTGAAAATATTCCCAAAAGGAGAAACCTAATTACTCTGTAATTCAAACGAAGTAGCAATCTAATCCACTCTCATACACAGCCTCCATGAATGTCAGGCCCATGAAGCACCATCAAATTCCCTAATTCTTTCTTTTATGATTAGAGCCCATTAACTTAACTGAAAAGAGGGCTTGCTGCCAGGTTTTGTTTTAGGGTGAGGAAAACACTTTACTACCAAATGTTTTGAATGGGCACAGCTAAATTAAAATAATGAGACAGATTGGTTTCTTCAGTAGCTTTTACCCCTGTAATTGTCCCATCTTGTTTGTTCAGTTATGACCAAAGGAGGGATAGATTATGGACTCAGGTGGTTGGAAGAATTTCTTGAAGTGTGAGATTGAGAATGTAGACATTTTAGAATTGTGGGGCAGTTCCAAATGTTTTTGAGAGCAATTTTAGAATTGTAACACACGGATAAAAGAGTTTTTCATTCATAGTACTTCTACAGGTGATTTTGGTAACGGTTGTAGGTTTTTTATGTCAAAAGTATTGTCACAGGGGAACCAGAAAATTGTAATAGAAAGGGATATTAGGTAGTTGTGTCTGCTTATGATAATACCTGGTAAACTGAGTACAATTGGCTTTTAATCTCTGAATTACTTAAGCTTATTTATGTCTGCCAACATATAACTGCACAGGTAAAGATAACTGGTAACCTTTTCTTTTTCTGATGGCATGGGAAGAATGTTTGTATGTGCCAAATGATAAATCATTAACAACAAAAAAAAGCATGAAACAGTTAATATAGTATTATACTGCTATCCTATCTATATAGTCAAGTTGAGGAAACTTTTAACCTAGTACGACACAAATCTTATTTTCAATTTAAAAAATCTTTCATTTTCTGTGTTTCTCAGCTGGCTAATATTGGATATATATTCCCCATCAGCCAAATACAGGACCACAGCCTCTCATTCAGCATCCCCTCATTACAGCTGTGAATCCTCTAGTAGCTTTCTCATTCTGACTGGTATGTGTTGCTCCTAACATTGCTCTGAGCACCATTCATTCATTCAATAAACATGTATTTTTGTGTCTAGTCTGTACCCAGCGCTACTGCAGGTACTGGGGAGCCAGTGGTATAAACACCACAGGTGTGGTACTGGTCCTGGCCTTTTTTGAGTGTATAGTTGGTGACTGAAAAGGGGATATGTACAAGTAATGTTACACAAAGAAAAGATAGCCATAAGTACAGTGAAAGAAATTAACAGAGTGCCGTGAGAGAGGTTAACAGTAGACATGGCCCTTCATGAGCTCTCAGGTCACAGTGTCCTTGTACACTGCTGGGCCACTCCAGGCTGCTCCCCAAATTCCCTGTGATGTTGACAGTGTCCCCTACATAGTTACTAGCAGTGTTAAGTATCCCTTACCTCATGCTGGGCAGGCTTTTCTGGGAAGGTGAGTGCCCGCCATCTTGCACCCTGCTGTCCAACACCTAAGTATCCTGCAAGTTTCCTTCTCTCTTAGAGGATTTTACATTTATTTAAAAAAATACTTCATACCCTTCTCAGAAGTATTTGCATTTGCATTTGAATAACTTTAATTGTCTAGGCTTTCCTGAGAACACCTGTGAATATTCACCCAACTATTATGGGACTGAAAGAGTCACTCCGGTGGTGTCCCTTAGAGAGGGAAAGTAGCTCTGCACCAAAAATGGTGAATGTGCCACCTATTTTATATGGACAAAAATAAAGAACTAGGCAAATAATTTAGATATGGGATGATTTACAGAACCTCATTAGAAGCACAGTATGGCTATTTAACCAGGAAACAGAGATATGGCAGTGTTCTGTCTGGATTTATCTCAGGAAAAGCATGCTATTCACCATACTTTCTGTATGACATTGTGCAAATTGTGTTTCTGACATCTGGGTTCATCACTGATAAACCGGAATAAAAGCAACTGCTCTGCCTAACTCCCAGTAGACTGTGAGGTTTAAATAGAAATGTGCCATAGAATTATATGTCAATATTATTTTTCCCTAAATATAGAGAAAAATAATATTTATGAAGCCAACTATATGCCAGGAATTACCGAATGTAGACAAAGTTGTCCTTATTTTACAGATGAGGAAACTAACAGAGAGTAAGTGATTTACCCAAAGTCACGTTGGTAATAAGTATTACTGGAATGAGAAATGAAGTCGTTTAATACAATGTCCTATTCTCTTTCTCTTAAATCAAGTAGAAAAGTTAACAACGTAACTTATACTTCATTTCATTAGAAGATTGGTATGTAAATGTCTGGAGTTGGTGTCCTCTAAAAAGTGGGGAGACCTTCAGAATGGTTTGTTTCCTGCTCTTCTCACCAAAATGGGCCTGTTTTCACCTGGTTTACAAACTGTCTTCTAAAAATTTCTTTTAAATCAAGAGGGCTTAGATTAACATGAATGAGTGAATGAACAAATGAATGAATGCCCCTCATTTAGGGTCTTGTAAATTGGCAAAATTATTTGAAAGCTAGCCAATGTTTTACTCTCATAAGGAAGGCTGCATAGACGCCAATGATAATTTTCTAAAACATTTGAAAAATACCCAAACAAAGGCTTAGGAATGTTGGTTGGTTTATTCAGTATTGTCTCCAAGGAAACTCTTTCTTTCTTTTTTCTGTAGCCTGAGAATTACTGTGTAGGAGGGATCCTGTGAAAGGACCTGTTAAATTATGTTAAATATTCATTTGCTCATTTTAGCATCTGGATAAAGACTTTTTTTACACGTTGGAAGATACAACTCCAAAAGGAACTTTAATTGACTTGGTGAACTATCTTTCTACCAACAAGAAGGATAAATAAACTGAGACCATATATTTTCCCACATTGTGAAAACATAAAACGTACCATAAAGGGAAATCAAAGTAGTAACGGATCCGTAGAATTGCTGAGATAGTTGTAATATTTTTTCAAACACTTAGCATAGTGATATTGATTTTCTATACATATGTATGCAGAAATATACAAGTGTTTACAATCTTGGTATAGCTTGTAATGAATTTTAAAGGTGTTCAAACAACAGCAGAAACCCATGAATGATTAGCATTTTAAACTGAGGTGGATAGAAGGTACGATGAAACAGCAAATTATACTTTTTAATAAGTGCATTGTTCTCTTGAAAGAGATTATTGGATTCACTGACAGTCAATTCTGTAGTGATGAATTATTGTTTAAAAGCCTTTCCCTGCGATATTTTGGGTAAGCATTTAATACCTGCTCAGTTAATTTTTATGTATGCATTTATAAATCTTTGCTTTAGTTAAATGTCTCACAAGGTTACCTGATAAATGTCTTTGATAGCATATATACCTTCCCCACCTCTTTTGTTTTAATTTTCCAAAACAGCATAATTTTCCAAAATATGAAAATGGAGCATAATATGAAGAAATGGCAAGGTTGGGGGCCATAATCTTTGGTTTTATACCTGTTGCCCTTTTTAAGAAGAAGCACTAGGGGCTGGCCCCGTGGCCAAGTGGTTAAGTTTGCACGCTCTGCTGCAGGCGGCCCAGTGTTTCGTTGGTTCGAATCCTGGGTGCGGACATGGCACTGCTCATCAAACCACGCTGAGGCGGCGTCCCACATGCCACAACTAGAAGGACCCACAACGAAGAATATACAACTATGTACCAGGGGGCTTTGGGGAGAAAAAGGAATAAAATTAAAAATCTTTAAAAAAAAAAAAAGAAGAAGCACTAATCACATCTAAAATTCAATTGTTACCTTGTCTTCAGATAGTGGAACGTGTGCCATGGTCCCTCAAATGGTAATTAACCCAAGGCCAAATTTCTGTCTTATTTGGTACCTCTTTCTATCTTCAGATCTTTAAAAATCAAGAAAAATTCTTCTATCCCTATACATTTTTGAGCCAAGAGAAAACTGGCTTGTTTATTTTCAAATTGGAACAAATTACAAGTTTACATGGTATTGAAGTTTCATATTTTAAAATTTTTACTCTCAATTATTATCACCATCTCAGGGTTCTAGAGTATATTATCAATAATCATTACGGCTCTCTAATTGATCAATAGCTTTAGAATTAGTCACTCACATAAGCTGTTTCTTTTTGCATAAAACACCATATTGACAAATAGGTGCAGGCAGAGATGATCTAGTTATTGAAATTTAAGGTGCATAGGAAGGGTGCCCCCCGAATAAAACTGTCTCCTTCAAAGGCCTGAAAGATAAACTTTGGAGATTTTATTTTTTGCTTTGGAAAGCTTTTCAGGCAATCAGAAGGTCTGAATGAAGTGCGGAGACATCCAGTCAGTGGAGTCAGGCCTGTGTCCTTCCCAGATGCAGCGAGAGGAGAGAAGAGGATCAGGAGAAAAAGAGGAAGATTAGATAGAAGCTACCATTTTACCTTAAAATTTTGCCTCCAGCTTCACTGAAAATTTTAAATATAACACCATATTCTTGCCTGAATCATGCCATCCTCTCATTCACTTCAAGTTGTTTAAGCTTCATTTCTCAGAACACATACTTCACTTGCAATGTATTTTCATTATTCACCTTTTGGTGATTTCTGTCTTGAGTTAATAACAGGATATCAGTAATTATGCTTTTAGTAAGACCTTTTTTACCATGTAGTTATAAACAATACTGACCAATGTAAGGCATGGATGCTTGGAAAAGTTTCCAGCTTTCTGTCCTCGTATATCTCACCAATACCTTTACATTCATATATATCCACAACTTCCCCCTACCTGCAGAGGGAGTTCCTAGAACAAGGGCTTCTCTGTAGCTTTAGTAAATTATATAGTCTGTTGAGGAATAAGAAAACATGAAAGACAGAATTGTCTTTTATCTGCACACACTGTCCAATTTTCTCTCAATATTCTTTTATCCATTGTATTCATTGAACATCAGTTTATCACCCACTCAAAAAGGGATGAGTAACTACAAAAAGGTTTTTGCTTAGGAATATAGTTCTGTAAAATTGTGCTTACCTTCGAAAATTCAGGTCTTATGTGAAGACTATTTCTTGGCCTGTAAGGATTTCTTCTTTTGGTCCTGCAGGAAGTAGTTTGGACTCACCATTCTGTGAGTTGTTGTTCACCTGGAAATAAGTTGGAGTAAAGTGTAAAGTTATGGGCTATGATCCACTGAGTTCCTCTTGCTTTTCTGGGCCGTCCACTCCAGAGGAGAGCTGCTTCCCTTTCTCCCCTATAGAACCCTTATGACACCCAGAACTGATATGAAGATTCTATCTTCCTTCTTTCAATTCAGTCAAGGCTCTCAGCTTTCAGGAGCCCGTCTGAAGTTGGTCTATTTAAATAGGCTTTCACTGACAGAAGAGTGCCTGAAGCCAGCTGGTTAGCCCAGGTAGGCTACAGCTGATCAGATAATGGTTAACAACAGCAGTTCAGATATTGAATTTTTATTTTTTGGTCTGTTTTTGACCTTATCTTTCATAATGTCGATGCAAAAATTGCATTGGACGAAGTTAAACAAGCAAGGAAGCCTTTATTCTGGCTACTGCAATAGGGGAGAGAAACTGAAAACTTCCCTGAAACAAAAGGTGTAAGTGTTTTTAACCACTGGAGCAAGACTGAAGGATGTTGTCAGGGAAAATGATCCATAGGATGAGTCCAGCACATTGAGTTATTCCTGAATTTGCAAGTGTTTTTTCTCTGTGACTAGATCATCTGAGTTGGCTAATTGGTGCCCATTTAAGTTAGGGTCCTACTCTCCCATAGAAACTGGGAGATAGGGGCACTATCTTCCTTCATGATTACGTTTCAAAGAGTTGGCTCCCAGGTCTGGGTGAAAGACATTCCTAGGTTATAAAACTAGCCAGAAGCTTTTTAAAAGATTTACGTCTCAAAGGAGCAGAAAAAGAATTTACAATTACAAGTTTTCTAAAGTAAATGGTCTGAGAAAAGGATGGCCAGGGGCTGGAGTTAGGAAGAAGCTTGTTTAAAGTTTAGTTAAGCTGAGGGAAAGGTAAGGGCCTTTTTGGTCAATAGTAAACATGATTTCTGCTCATACTAAACCAGCTATGAAGTCTCAGTGAATCTCAAACCACCAATCTGAAAATCTGTGTTATTTTGGACTGAGCTTGAACTGGTGTGCGTCTCTATGATCTAGCTATAAAATATTCTAAACAAATAAATAGTTGAAGCTAAGCGTTTAAGAGCATTTTAAAATTTCTTGAAAAACTTTTTAAGACTTTACACCCAATTTCACATCACCAATTGGTTTAGAAATTACAAATCTTTGCTGTTCATTAAAACAAATTTCCTAGCACTTCTACTAGACATCTCTATTAACTTCATTCATTAAAGAACTGGTGGCTTTTTGAGTAATTGCATAATCTTTAATTTTAACTATTCCCCAATTCCTCTAAGTTAGAAATATAATATTGACTCTATTTGTGATCATAATATAGCTGTAACATAGTATATATAACAGATATTTTAAACTTGAAATATTAAGTATTTACAATTTGAAGGAGAGAGTAAGTGAGCAACTAATCTATTAGAAAATTTGTTTGTATGTAGAGGGAAAAATGAAGTGTTGTTTTAATTGCACTAATATTCTGCTAGTTAATGTGTCATTGTTCATCAATATTTATGACAAATGTTATTTGACAATTGCTAAGTTTGGCATTCCTCTTTGAGCGAAAAAAGGTCTGAGCACGTTTAACCTTCCCCACGCAATCTCTTAGTCCTTGGAAGTAGCTCTCTTAGTATGATGCTCTGCCTAACATTCAATACAGTAGCATTTTGACTACGTCACCATAAAGAAAAGTGGTTTGCGTGTTTCATCTCATCACAGCAAAATTCAAGTCCCTGTCATTCTTTTCTCCTAGTTATTTAACTATATTTTATTATTGTCTATGCTCTTGGGGTTACTTATATCTATATTTTTCTAATTTTGTATTGTGGTAAAATACACATAACATAATTCGCCGTCGTGGAGAAAGATCTGTAAACTGTGATCAAGTAACTGTGTTAATCTAACAAAGGATTAACATGTAGTCGAACGACATCTGACATTCTTTAATGTGATACAATCTCATAACTCTTTGCCCCTTAGCTTCCATACCAGTTCTCCATAATTGATTTTCACAAGAACCTCTCAAAAATTTTCTCCAAGGTAAGGAACTAGAATGACTATTCACAAGTGGTCTATAGCCCCTGACTTTAATTTTCTACTTTAGATTCATTTAAGGTATGGTCCCATCTTTCATCTTAAAGCCTCAGTTGTCACTAGGAAAATGTCACAAAGAAATTTCCTAAGCTATAGTACCATTTTCACTTTTATTGTCTACAGATACCAAAAATAAATGGTGTAAAAATCATTTTATACATATAATATTTACTCAAAACATTTAGTGAACATCTAGTATGTTCTAGTTACTATTTTCGGTGCTGCCTTATATTTTGACCCCTCCCATGATGATTAGCTAATGGCCTCCTTTACAGAAAGACCAGGCTCCTAGGTCTGTTGCCCCTTGCTGTGCCCTGGGATGGTAGCTGTTTAAGAACTCTCTCTGTTGGTTACAGTTCTGTGGGACCCATGAGTGTAAGCCCCACTGGCCTCCAGAGGCAGGCAATGGAGAGGGGTCCCCTGGCAGTAGCAGCAAAAGTCAGGGCGCCAGACAGAGGTATGAGCTCCTTTTTGGGTGACATCGATTCTTATAGTCCCACGAGACCAGGAGTGCAAGCTCCCCTGGCCTCCAGAGCCTGGCAGTCAAGAAGCATCCCCTGGGTGGCAGCCATGATGATCAGGCCACCAGACCCCTTAAACATTTTTCAGTGTGCAGTTCAGTGACATTAAATACATAAACAATATTGTGCTACTGTCACCACCATCCATCTTCAGAATCCTTTTCATCTTCTAAAACTGAAACTCTATACCTATTAAACAATAACTCCCCATTCCCCTCTACTCCCAGCCCCTGGAAACCACCATTCTACTTTCTGTCTCCATGGTTTTGACTACTCTAAGTGTCTCATATATATGGAATCATACAGTATTTGTCTTTTTGTTGTAATTGTTCATTGTTAGTATATAGAAATGCAACTGGTTTCTGTGTGTTGTATTTGTATCCTGCTACTTTGCTGCATTCATTTATTAGTTTTAACAATTTTTTTGTGGAGTCTTTAGAGTTTTCTACATTCATGATCATATCATCTGTAAACAGAGACAATTTTACTTTTTCCTTTCTGATTTGGATGAGTTTTATTTCTTTTTCTTGCCACTCTGGCTAGAGCTTCCGGTACTTTGTTGAATAGAAGTGGTGAAAGAGGGGCTGGCCTGGTGGCTCAGCAGTTAAGTGCGCACATTCCGCTTCTGTGGCCCGGGGTGCGCTGGTTCAGATCCCGAGTGCGGACATGGCACCGCTCATCAAGCCATGTGTGGTAGGCATCCCACATATAAAGCAGAGGAAGATAGGTATGGATGTTAACTCAGGGCCAGTCCTCCTCAGCAAAAAGAGGAGGATTAGTAGCAGTTAGCTCAGGGCTAATCTTCCTCAAAGAAAAAAAAAAGTGGTGAAAGTGAGCAAGGATTCCTGATCTTAGAGGAATATCTTCCCATCTTTCATCATTGAACACAATGATTACTGCATGTTTTTCATATATGGCTCTTATTATGTTGAGGTAGTTTCTTTCTATTCCTAATTTGTCTTTTTTAATCGTAAAAAGATGTTGAATTTTGCCAAAATCTTTGTATCAGTTGAGATGATCATGTGTTTTCCCCCTTCATTCTGTTAATGTAGTGTATTACATGGATCAGTGTTTGTAAGTTGAACCATCCTTGTATTTCAGGAATTAATACCACTTTGTCTTAGCGTATATCCTTTTAACGTGCTGCTGAATTCAGTTTGCTAGTATTTTGTTAAGGATTTTTGTATCAATGTTCAAAAGGGATATTGGTCTATAGTATATTCTCCTAGTGTCTTTGTCTGGTTTTGGTATTAGGGTAATTCTGGCCTCAAAGAATGAGTCAAGAACTATTCCTTCCTCTTCAACTTTTTGAAAAGGCTTAAGAAGTATTGGTGTTAATTCTTCTTTAAGTTTTTGGTAGAATTCACCAGTGAAGCCATCAGGTCCAGGGCTTTTCTTTGTCAGGAGATGTATGATAACTGATTCAATCTCCTTTCCTTTTGTAGGTCTATTCAGATAATCTATTTCTTTGTGATTTAGTCTTGGTAGGTTTTGTGTTTCTAGGAATTTGTCTATTTCATATAGGTTATTCAATTTGTTGACATAAAATTGTTTATAGTACTCTCTTCTAATGCTTTTTATTTCTGTAGAATTGGTAGTAATGTCTCCACTTTCATTTCTGACTTTAGTAATTTGAGTCTTCTCTTTTTTTCTTACTCCATCTAGCTAAATATCTGTCAATTTTGTTTATCCAGGGTCGCTATAATTCATATAACCTATTCCCAGCTTGATCACATTCAAATTTTGAATGCCTAATATGTGACAAGCAATATACTAGACACTGGGTTTGTATTTGCAAAGATATAAAGACAATATATATCACTTTCTCTTCACAATGACCCAACGGGGAACAGTATTTTTATTTCTATTATATAGATGAGGAAACTGAGATCCAGAGAAGCTCATCCAAGTTCACAAAGCTTGTAAGTGGCAGAATTTAGACTCAGGCAGTCTTTCTCCAGAGCAACATACTTAACTACTATGCCAAACAAGTAAATATAAAAATAAATCAATAATTGCAATATTTGATAAATGTTATAAAGGAAAAAAACCCAGAATAGTATGAGAGAAGATAAAAGTGTGATTCTCCTTTAGAATGGGTGGTCAGGGAAGGCCACTCTGAATAAGGATGTAACATTTTAGTTAAGGACTAAAGCTTGAGTGAGAGCCATCAGCTGAATGACTGGGATCCCAGTAGTCCATTACAGCAACCAATCAATCTAGCCAAACTCCTCCAGCCACCCATACTTGTCCTGATCATTCCTGCTTTCAGGCCTTTGCCTGTGCCCTCCTGCTCTTTCCCGTGGTGGCATCTTTTCCACCTAAGAATCATTTTTTGACCAAATGTAAAATTTACCTTTTTTATTGCTCTAAACTCTTATGAGATATACTAGTTCATGTGCAAGTTGCTTGATAGTTCTTTGTCTTGTTTTATTGGCGTATATGTTTATATTCAATGAGACATACAAACTACTGGCCAGTTACATAGCCCCTCCTCTTATTCTGAGGGGTTTATTACCTTTATGGATCATGCCATGTAGCACCACATGAACATCACCGTGCTGGCTACTGGTGCCAGGACCAGGCCTGGACCCCTGAGCTGACAATGGTCAATCCTGAGGCTGGCATATGAGTTAGTAACATGAGGAATCTCTCTCATTAGGGCATCTTGTCCTGATTGTTCACTGTTCAAACCAAACTGATTCTTTCTTTTGGGAAGTTTAAACAGTAAACATAAAAAATAGAGGAGGTCATTAGTTTTTGCCTAAAGACTCTAAGAAAAGACAAGAAGAACATTTTTGAAAACATTTGTATTTATCAGAGTTAAGAGGCACAGGCCATGAAAAGACCAGACCTGAGAGAAGAGAAAGAAGACTTTCCATTTGATGTGACTGATGAGTCAGTAAAGTCTGTGATGTATCCTATGGAAGGAGCAATTCATAGAAAGAGTTAAGAAGATAGAGGGAAGAGCCTTCGTGCTGAGAATAATCACAACATCAGTGCTAGGGACCTGAGAAAGAAGGAGAACGTAAGGAAAGGCAAATGTGGTCATTGCTAAAATGGCGTTTGAAGAACTGGTGCTTCGGAACTAGAAAACAGAAGGAAAAATGTTTGCATGTTGTACAGATTATTGCTTTGAAGGAAACAGAGACTAAATATCTGAGAAAGTATATAAGAAAGTTGTAGTCTGGTCCATATAAACCCAAACTAAGAATAAGATTATTGAGAGATGAAAGAACTGTAACACACAAAGTTTAGGTACCCATCACCAAGCCAGACTATGCTTTCTCCATCAGATTCAATGACTTTCTAACTTAAATGGCTAAAGAATATTTCCATTCAAGCTTAAGCTCTATAATTTAAACAATTTTTTTTCTAAAGATTGGCACCCAACCTAACATCTGTTGCCAGTCTTCCTTTTGTCTTTTTCTTCTCCCCAAAGCCCCCCAGTACATAGTCATATATTCTAGTTGTAGGTCCTTCTGGTTGTGGTATGTGGGATGCTGCCTCAGCATGGCCTGATAAGTGGTGTCATGTCCACACCCAGGATCTGAACCAGCAAAACCTTGGCCGCAGAAGCGGAGTGCGCAAACTTAACAAGTTGGCCAAGGGGCCAGCCTCATTTAAACATTTTTTGTCTCTCATCTACAGTGGCCATTTGTGAGAAATATCTGGGTTCTTGGAACAGAGAGGCCTCATGGAATTTTAATGCTGCTCTTTAAGAAAAAATCCCACAAAAATTATCAATTCAAAAAAGCCAAGAGAGTAGCAATTTTTCTTTCACAGAATATTTTCAAGCAGAGGCAGTTGCTTAAAGGGATGCCATAGAAGTTACCCATCAAGCAGTAACTAGATGTTCGATTTACTGACCACTTGGATTCTTCCTCCTCTTTATCTCTATGTTTCTTTGAAACAAGTAGAGTTCGAAAAGCAAGTAAATTGGTGTATTCTTTATCCTATATTAAAATTGTGGCATATTAAACACGAGTAGATTAAGACCAGCCTCTCCCTGATACTTTGCTTGCAATGATTAGAGAAAATATAACTGCACATTTTGTTCTATTTTATTTCTTTAAATTAGTGAATTTTACTCTTTCGGAAAAACTTTGCAAGTTGATTCCATTAAATAAATTTGTTGTTTATTTCATAAATAGTTTAGAGGTTTACTGAAAAACCTTGGTTTTCTGGAAGTTAAACATTAAATATTATTTGCTATATTAAATGTGCTATAAAGTTATGAAAATAAAATTGATAATGCTAATTTTTGTGTTAATATTTGTATTTTAATGTTTTATAGAAATATTTGTATAGCATATTTAGCTTCTTTCTTGAGAGAAAGCATCATATCTATTCTATAATTAAGTCTGTGAATCTTTCTATCTTTTCTCTTTCAGCTCTTTTCTTGGTAAGTAAAAAAAAGTCATTGGGAAAACTTATATTCAAACAGTATACATGCTGGAAAAAAATAAAACAAAAAATTGTTGATGAAATATACAAATACAAAGACTAACACATTGATGTGTTAGAACTTCCAGTGAATAAAAATGACTAGTGCATTTATAGGTAACATTTAGAAATAATTACTTTCTGTATGATGGGGTGAAGAAAGAGATTGATAGTGAAATTAGAAAGATATTCATGTTGGCAGTTCAGATATTAAAATCATGTATAACTATAATGCAAAGCTATTGAACATTATATTGTTTAAAGTTAAATAATATATTGGATACAGATTTCAGAAATTGCTTTCTCTTATTCTCATTTTTTCTTTGTCTTATTCTCTCTCTCTCTCATTATATTATATACATGCATTTAAAACACACCACAAACACACATAGACAAACACATACATTTTGTGTGATCACACATACACACACACACATAAATAACGAACACAAATATTTACGTACATAATGGTTAGTTAGCTATACACATTCTACTCTTCTCCAATTTTAGCAGAAGAGATAAAAGTGGCAATCTAGAAGACTTGTGATGGATAGGAAGTATGTAAGGGGCATTAGTAACCCAGGTAACAGAAGTGTTAGATTGCCTAGGGACCAATATGTGGACTCACTCTTAAGGAGGAGAAGCTATTGTCTGAGGTGAAATAGACAAGATATACGGAGGAGAAGCTGCACACTGAATTTGGGCCTTTGGCAGGTATACGCACACCTTGTGTCCTACCACTCTAGAATAGCTAAAAAATGTCTTATCCACCATTTCCGGAGGGGAACCAAGTTTACTTGTTTGAGGGAAACCCTCCTGTCCACCTGTAAGGATGCAAAATTATCCTATCCGCAATAAAATGTTATAAATTTGCATGTATCTATGACAAATTCAAAATTAAGGTAGAATTATCCTTATATGAATTGGTTTTAAAGTACTTAAAATGACTAACAAAAGGTCAGAAATGTTTTGTTTTTGTGAAATTGAATTTATTAAGTGGATCAAATTTGTAAAGCAAAAATAGCTGGAACAACTTCCCACTACTCCAGAGGGAGAAATAGAATTGGAAATCGAAAGAGATTCTCTAGGAATCTTTCTAGAGAATTTCTATTTCTAGAAAGAAATTTCTCTACCTGGAAATCTTTTAGGAAATCACACTCACTGCCAATCTGTTTAGGGGAAGTCTGACTGTAAGGCAGAGGGAGGGAAATTCAGGTCAGAGCTTGGCATTCATCCTTATATAGCCCCTGGCCAACAGGAATCACTTTCTTTCCCCACCCCCACTTTTACTGAGGTACAATTGACAAAAGTAAAAATTGTATATTGTAATATTTATAGTAACGTTTTATTTATATTTATCAAATTTCAAGGATACAATTCTGTGTTGTTAACTATAGCTACATGGCTGTACCTTAGCTCTCCAGAACTTTTTCATCTTGCATAACTGAAACTATCAAACAGCCAGAATTTAGAGTACTTAAAGCGAGCAAAATTTCAGGCTAACTGATTTCAGTGAGACATGAGGTAGTAAACTCTCTTGTGTAGAGTGTCCTCCCAGTCCACATGGGCGTTGGCATGAGGTGGTCTTGATTTGTGAAGGTTAGAACAGAGAATGCATGTAAAGCGCTTAAGTGCAGTGAATGTCAGGCACATAGTGAACATCTTGACAAATGTTTGCTATGCGCTCGTGGTGACAGTGATGAGAAAGATAATTGAGACAGTGTTATACACCAGGGAAGGTTCCGCCGGGCAAGGGACTAAGGTGCTAATGAATTGCATTATTGCCCTTTTGCTTCACCCGGAGCAGAATTCCCATTGGACCAAACCATTGTGTGTTCTGTGTATGGCCTAAATGATTATTGCTCACCTTCATGTGAGTGAGTTAGTAGCAAATGCCCTGGAAAGGCAAGGTAAAACCTATTTGGGAGAAATGGGTTGAGATTTTCTGTTGAGTAGTAATCCCCCTTCTGGGTTTGCTGGCTTTGACATTTGCACGTTTCAAGCGTTATACCCCATTACAACAACGAATATGTCTCATTTTAGGACTGTCCTTTAAACACCTAATCAAATCCCCTTTTTTCAGTTTTAAGTCACTTTCTTTATTCTCTGCAGAGGACCCCTGAGAATTTCTGGACAACCCACTTGATCAAATAGCATTTCTTTTTTCCCTTTTTTTTTTTTTATATAGTGCTTTTCTTTCTTTCTTTTTTGGTGAGGAAGATTGGCCCTGAGCTACCATCTGTTGCCAATCTTCCCTTTTTTTGTTCTCCCCAAAGCCCCAGTACATAGTTGTATATCCTACTTGTAGGTCATTCTGGCTCTTCTTTGTGGGATGCCACCACAACATGGCCTGATGAGTGGTGTGTAGGTCCGTGCCCAGGATCCAAAATGGCAAACCCCAGGCCACCAAAGCAGAGTGCACAAGCTTAACCACTCAGCAACAGGGCCAGCCCCTCAAATATCATTTCTAATACTTATGGTCACTCATGAGATGACCCCTTGACAATCTATTCAGGATAAACAACTTGTTTTCCTCCAATGTTTCTGTATAGATTTTATTTTTTCAAAAAAAAAAAACTTTGATCAATTTTTGTGGTTCTTCTGTTGATGTCTAAATAGTTTTCTTAAAAAAGGTCTTCCCATTATAAAATGCCTTTTGTCTATAGCATCCCACACAATGCCATGCACATAGTGAATGCTCCATGAATAATAGTTGAAGGAAGGTAGGCAGAAAAGAATAAAAGAGGGAAGGAAGAAAGGTGACAGCAGGGTATTTTTTGCTTGTGTTGTATGGTTTAAAGGATTTTGGGAGGGACCTCTTTTAAAATACATCTTCTCTAAAAGATCTGAAATTCCATCACTAAAATTCACTTCTGCATATTATACATTGTTCTTTTCAAATACACCTAAAGTGCATCCTTACAATCTTAGTGAGAATTAGTTCATGGGGACATTTTGTTTTTCCTCTTAAAGACTACAATAGAGTTAGAATATCTGTTTCTAGAACAGTTATAGTCTTGATGTCATTTATAAATATGGGAATGATGTCAACACAAAGACGAAGTTATGTTGATTCATATATGACTAATTCTAGGCAAAGAGAGCTAGTGTAGTGATAATTAGAAACTTCTATAGGAAAAGAAAAATCCATTAGTTTGGATGCTGCACAGATAGGAGTCTGTTCGTTATAATTTAGGAAAATGAGCTCTTACACCTGGGGATTCCTCTCCAGAAAGCTAAACCCCTACCCTACTAAGCTTTCCACTTCTGGCAGTTTGTTCATTCTCCCGTGTCTAGAGCACCACTTCCATCTGCATTGTCTCTGCACCCGTAAGCCAACATTCCTACTTTATTGGTTTTTATGAATCTTTAATGTTCTTGAGACAGCCTCCAGCCATGCTGAGTACGTGCCTGGCTGTCCAAGTTATCTCTAGAGGTACCAATTAAAGTTCCGGTTAGAACCTCTGGTTCCCAGTAGTCTAGAATTTGAATGGCCTTCGTAGTCTGATTTTTCCCACCAACACTGTTGCTTTAGTTTGATTTTGAAGAACAGGCATTTTTTGGGGATACACAGACTGGGTTATGTAGAAATTCTATTAAACATCACAAAGGTGTTTGTTAGAAGAGGAGTCTGGGATGCTGTTGGGGAGAGTAGAGGGAAGTGGAATGTGCTGAAGTCAGAAACACACGTGAAGCAGGCTTCTCAAATTTTAAATGGTTTGGAATCAGCCCAGGATCTTGTTAAAATGCAGATTCTGTTTCAGTAGGTCTGGGTGGGACCCAAGATCTTGCCTTTCTAACCAGCTCCGGGTGATTTTGCTGCTGGTCCAGGGATGACACTTTCAGTAGCAAGAACCTGAAGGACACGCGGCAATTTGAACAGGCACCATCTAGGACCGTGCCAGTACAGAACTTTTTTTTTCTGATCGTAATATGTTTTCCTGACTCATAAATAAACCGAGATCATTACTAAAAGCTTCAGTTTGAAACTAATCAAGAGTTAAAAAAAAAAAAGTTTGGCCAATTTCCATGTTGCTTTTCTTTTTCTCACACATGCACTTAGGAAGCTAGCTTTATCAACTGGTTGTTAAAATATTAATACTCAGAATGAGATTCTTTCTTTTATCTTGTATTAGAAACAGCTTAAGTTATAACCTCCAAATGTCTCCTGGGCTAAATGAAAGAGGCAGGAAAGATAACCAGATCCAATCGCTTTTATTGGCTAAACAAACTGGGTTCCCTGCTTTACTTTTAGCACTTGACATTTCACTTCTACTTGTCTGGTTTCACAATAACTATGATTTGATTTCAATGACCTTCAGCACTAGTGAAGGATGCCAGAATAGATTGTAAGTTTGGGCTAGCATTTTGGAAACAACAGGGCCTATAGAAGCTTAAACATACATTTCTTCTATAAATTAACAATTTTGAAACATTTAAAATACAGATAGATGATGCATGGACATATGATTGCACTGGATGAGATCCACTTTTGACAAAAGACAAAATAATAATAACGAAAAAAGATGTTTTTTAGTTATCATTTGTTATATTGCTTTACATATGTTATCTTAACCAGCCCTCATGAAAACTTGATTAGCCTCATTTCACAGAGGAAGGAACCAAGGCTTGGAGAAGGGAACTAACTCAATGTCACACAGCTAGTGAGTGACATGCCAAAATTCAAACCTACATTTTCTTGAGTCCAAAATCCATGTTCTTAATCACTAAACTCTCAATCCATTCGGAGCCACTAAAATTTAGGTAGAAATTATGTCTGATTTATATGCTATGACAAACAAAAAGAGCATGAAATTCTCTTTGGCGCACATCCCTTCCTCTCTGGCAGTTACCTAAAGTCATTTTTGGAAGTAAGTAGTGTGTAAATTTTAAACAAATAAAAATTTTAAATGTCCTTTGCTCACCTCAGACTTTTTAAACACATTCTGTTTTTCGATGGAGTAAGTGAGTGCCATTAGCCCATGACCCCCAGCTCGAGGACTGATGTACTATGTGTCCTCAGGAGTCTCTGTCCTGTGACTTTGAAAAGCACCTGAAGAAATAGGATTCCCAGAGTTTGAAATACCTAGTCTGTTCTATATAATACTATATAATACTATAGTCTAGTCTTCTACAATTTATTTCTTTGATTTGAAACAACTCATGTGCAATCGGTATATTAAGCAGTAGTATGAGTACAATGTGGAGGTTATGTTATGTTGGTTCATGCATAATTATGCCCAGCCTGTTAATGTTTTGAAACAATCAGGGGCAAGCTTCTCAAAATTAAAAAGACCACCTTTGCAATACGTGAAGAATAAAAAAAAAAGGCAGAAAATCTTGGAAGTGCTTTCCTTTAGAGAAAGAAGTAGCTGTTTACTTGCTTCAAGAATGGCTAGAATTTCTGCTATGTTCAGCTGTTTGGGGACATGCAGATAAGGCTAATGTGGAGACATTTCACCCTGAATTAAAATAATGTAGTAAAGAAGAATTCTGATAAAAAATCTCTATCAAAAGTGAATGCCTTCCAGAATCTATATCTGGAAGCAGGAAGCACAGGTATAACACTCTGACAGTGATGCTAGTACAGATTTAACTTTATTAGGATCCTTTATTAAGGTTATTATTGCTTTTGTTAGTGCTCTGGTTACAAAGTTCCAATATAGCTCCGATTCTATTTTTTCCTGAGTCCTGTTACTTTTAGTGCTCAATTTTGCAGAACGTGAGATTGTTCAAGAAACAAAGAATGAACAATTCTCAGAAGTAAATCACTTTTCTTTCTTGTAGGTAACTGAAATTTGTTGTGTACATGACCTACAGCCACTATTCTATGCAGCACTCAATGGCTTAAGTGTTTGTTTGAACATCTTGTGGGCTAAGCCTAGGAAAAATACTTTAAAGGATGATTTCATAATATGGGACATATGGAATTAATAATCCCCTAAGCTTTCACAAATAACATTCCTGACACCATTACATTTGACATCAAATTAAAATACTTATATTTAGGTGAAATCAGCAACATGGCAGAGTGAGCTGTTCCTTTTAACTCTCTCCCTTCAAATTACAACTAAACAGACATTCATTGATCAATGGAGGATACCCACAGAGCACAACAGGATGCCTGAGAGACCCACGCAGCTATACATCTGAAGGTGGATGGGCCACCCCAGGGGAGATGGTGGAGATAATTGAGCACTCGCCAGGCCCCTGGCAGGCTGTACACATATACAACTGCTCTCCTGGCTGGAGTGCCCATAGCACTGCTGTGGCCCCAAGAATGTGAGCACATCTAGGTGTGACTGTGGCAACAGGTGATGGCAGCCTTGAGCCTCCATGTGATCACTTTCCCATCTGATGGGAGAGCCCACAGTGCCACCGTGGCCCCAAGGGAGTGGCCCAGGCTCAGACACAGTGGGTGGGCCTTTCCCATGAAGCACAATAGCTGGTGTGACCCAGGAGAAGGTGGTGGTAGATCTACACACCAAGGTGAATGAGTTACCAGCTGCTGTGAACTCATCATACTGCTGTGGCCCCAAAGGGGGCTAGCACATCTTGGTAGGACTGTGGAAGCAGGCAGTGGCAGCCCTGAGCCTCCATGTGATCACTTTCCCACCAGGTGGGAGAGCCAAGGGCACTGCAGTGCCAAGGAGTGGCCCAGGTTCAGACAGGTATAGCTGACAGGGATTGCAGCAGGCTCAGAATAGACAGCCCCTGCCCTTCCCAGTGACATCAGGTGGAATCTGAGAACAGATACTATCACTATGCAAAGGCACAAATCCACCCTATCAAATAGTATAATGAGATATATTAATACTCCAGACCAGAAAGAGATGAAAACCTGGAAAGTAATCCTAAAGCCACAGAGATTTACAATCTAAGTGACAGAGAATTCAAAATAGCTATCATAAAGAGATCTCAATGAGTTACAACAGAACTCAGAAAGACAGTTCAATGAAATCAAGAATAAAAATAGTGAACAGAGGGAATTCTTCACAAAAGAGATTGAAACCATAAAGAAAAACCAATGAGAAATGTTGGAGATGAAAAATAATGAATGAGATAAAGAAAAATCTTGAGTACTTAAATAACAGAGCTGATATTAGGGAGGACGGAATTAGCAATTTAGAGGATAGGAATATAGAAATGCTTCAGATTGAGGAGGAGAGAGAACTGAGACTAAAGAAAAATGACGAAATTCTTTGAGAAATATCCAACTCAATTACAAAATGCAACATAAGGATTATATGTATTCCAGAGGGAGAAGAGAGGGAGTTGGAGCAGAGAGCTTGTTCAAGGAAATAATAGCTGAGAACTTCCCAAACCTGGAGAAGGACCTGGAATTACAACTAAAAGAAGCTAAAAGAACTCCTAATTACATCAATGTAAACAGACCTTTTCCAAGGCATATATTAGTAAAACTGGAACAGTCAATGACAAAGAAAAAATATTAAGGACAGCAAGGCAGAAGAAAATAACCTACAAGGAACCCCTATCAGGCTTTCAGCAGATTTCTCAGTAGAAACATTACAGGCTAGGAGAAAGTGCAATGATATACTCAAAATTCTGAAAGACAAAAACCTTCAACAAAGAATAATCTACGCAGCAAAAATATATTTCAGATATGCTGGAGAAATAAAAACTTTCCCAGATAAACAAAAGCTGAGGAAATTGACCACAAGACCCCTTTCCTACAAGAAATGGTCAAGAAAGCCCTCATACCTGAAAAAATAAAAGAAAGGGTTTACAAAGCCTTGAGCAAGGAGATAAATAGGCAGACAAAAGCAGAAAATTGAAACTCTCTATCAGAACAGATGAGCAAACACTTACTTAGAACATTAAAGTCAAAGAGAAGGAAAACATCAAGAATAAATATAATCACTTCATTTTAACCACAAACACAACACAAAATGGAATAAGTTGTGACAACAATAGCTTAGGTGGGGAAGAGGAGAGGAATGGAAACTGCTTAGACTAAGGAGATAAGAGGCTATCAGAAACTGGATTATCTCATCTACGAAATCTTTTATACAAACCTCATGATAACCACTAAACAAAAAATCAGAACAGAGATATGAATGATACATAAAGAGAAAACCATCATGGAGAGCCACAAAACTGAATTGGCACTCTGGAATACATGGGATGAGAAAGAAGGGAAATACAGAACAACTGGAAAACAAGTGATAAAATGGCAAAATTAAGCCCTCATATATAAATAATCACTCTAAATGTAAATGGATTGAAGTTGCCAATAAAAAGACACAGAGTGGCCGGACGGATTAAAAAAAAAAGACCCAACAGTATGCTGCCTCCAGGAGCACATCTCATCTCTAAAGATAAACACAGGCTTAGAGTGAAGGGATGGAAGATGATATTCCAAGCTAATGGCAAACAAAAGAACACAGATGTTGCTATACTTATATCAGAAAAATTAGACTTCAAGATAAAAAAGGCAATGACAGACAAAGAGGGGCAGTATATAATGATAAAAGGAACACTCCATGAAGAGGACATAATATTGATAAATATATATGCACGTAACACAGGAGCACCAATGTACATAAAGCAACTACTAATTGACCTAACAGGAGATATCAACACAAACTCAATAAGTGACCTTAACACAACACTTACATCAATGGATAGATCATCGAGACAGAAAGTCAACAAGGAAATAGCAGAACTAAACGAAAAGTTAGATGCTGTCCTAAGAGGGAAATGCAATACAGGCCCACCTTAACAAATCTCAATAGGCAATCTTAAATTATGTCTAACAGAATTAGAAAAAGAAGAACAAATAAGGCCCAAAGTCAGCAGAAGGAGGGAAATAATATAAATTAGAGCAGAAATAAATGAAATTGAACCCCCCAAAACAGTAGAAAGGATCAATGAAACTAAGAGCTGCTTCTTTGAGAAGATAAACAAAATTGACAAGCCCTTCGCCAGACTCACTAAGAAAAAAAGAGAGAAACCTCAAATAAATAAAATTAGAAATAAAAGAGGAGAAATTACAACAGATACCACAGAAATACAAAAGATTATAAGAGAATACTGTGAAAAACTATATCCCAACGAATTGGACAATCTAGAAGAAATGGATAAACTCATAGACTCATACAACCTCTCAAAACTGAATCAAGAAGAAATAGAGAATCTGAATAGACCAATCAGAAGTAAGAGATTGAAACAGTAACCAAAAACCTCCCAAAAAATAAAAGTCCAGGATGAGATGGCTTCTCTGGAGAATCCTACCAAACATTCAAAGAAGATTTAATACTTATCCTGCTCAAACTATTCTAAAAAGTTGAAGAAGATGGAACACTTCCTAACACATTTTATGAGGCCAACATCACCCTGATCCCAAAGCCCCACAAAGAGGGAAGATTACAGGCCAATATCGCTGATGAACATAGATGTAAAAATCCTCAACAAAATATTGGCAAACAAAATACAGTAGTACATTAAAAGGATCATACACCATGATCAAATGGGATTTATACTAGGGATGAAGGATGGTTCAACATCTGCACATCAATCAATTAACATTACAAAATGAGGAATAAAAACCACATGATCATCTCAATAGATGCAGAGAAAGCATTTGACAAGAACCAACAGGCATTTATGATAAAAACTCTCAATAAAATGGTTATAGAAGGACAATACCTCAATATATTAAAGATCATATAGGACAAACGCACAGCCAACATCATATTCAGTGGGGAAAAACTGAAAGCCATCCCTGTGAGAATAGGAACAACACAAGGGTGTCCACTCTCTCCACTCTTATTCAACATACTACCGGAGGTTTTGCCCAGAACAATTAGACAAGAAAAAGAAATGAAACAAATCCAAATAGACAACGAAGAAGTGAAACTCTCACTGTTTGTATACAACATGATTTTATATATAGAAAACTAAATAATTCATTGGAAAACTATTAGAACTAATCAACAACTACAGTAAAGTTACAGGGTATAAAATCAACTTACAAAATTCAATTGCATTTCCTTACTCTAATAACAAACTAATAAGAAGAGAACTCAAGAATACAATCCCATTTACAATCACAACAAAAAGAATAACATATCTGGGGAGAGGGGTTGGCCCTGTGGCCGAGTGATTAAGTTCGCGCACTCTGCTGCAGGCAGCTCAGTGTTTCGTTGGTTCGAATCCTGGGCGCGGACATGGCACTGCTCATCAAACCACGCTGAGGCATCGTCCCACATGCCGCAACTAGAAGGACCCACAACAAAGAATATATAACTATGTACCGGGCTTTGGGGAGAAAAAGGAAAAAAGAATAAAATCTTTAAAAAAAAAACATCTGGGAGAGGGGCCTGCCCAGTGGCGCAGTGGTTAAGTTTGCACATTCTGCTTCAGCGGCCTGGGGTTTGCCGGTTCGGATCCCAGGTGCAGACATACGCACGCACCACTTGTCAAGCCATGCTGTGACAGATGTCCCACATATAGAAGTAGAGGAAGATGGGCACAGATATTAGCTCAGGGAGAGTCTTCCTCAAACAAAGAAATGTAAAAAAAAAAATCTGGGGAGAAATTTAATCAAGGAGATGAAAGACCTATACAATGAAAACTATACGATGTTATTGAAAAAAATCAATGATGACATAAAGAAATGGAAAGATATTCCCTGAACATGTATTGGAAGAATAAACATAGTTAAAATATCCATACTACCTAAAACAATATACAGCTTCAGTGCAATCTCAGTCAGAGTCCCAATGATATTCTCCATAGAAATAGAACAAAGAATGCTGAAATTCATGCAGGGCAACAAAAGACCCCAGATAACTAAAGCAATCCTGAGAAAAAAGAACAAAGCTGGAGGCATGACAATCTCTGAATTCAAAATATACTACAAAGCTTTAGTAATCAAAACAGCATGGTACTGGTACAAAAACAGACACACAGACCAATGGAACAGAATTGAAAGCCCAGAAATAAAAGCACACATCTATGGACAGCTAACCTTTGGCAAAGGAGCTAAGAGAAAGTAAAGTCTCTTCAATAAATGGTGTTTGGAAAACTGGACAGCCAGGTGCAAAAGAATGAAAGGAGAACATTATCTTTCACCATATGCAAAAATTAACTCAAAACAGATTAAAGACTTGAATGTAAGACCTGGAACCATAAAACTTTTAGAAGAAAATATAGACAACACCTTCTTTGACATCAGCCTTAGAAGGATCTTTTCGAAGATCATGTCTACTCAGGCAAGGGAAACAAAAGAAAAAATAAACAAATGTGACTTCCTCAGACTAAAGAGCTTCTTCAAGGCAAAGGAAACCAGGAACAAAATGAAAAGACACCAGCCAACTGGGAAAAAATATTTGCAAACCATATATCTGACAGGGGATTAATCTTCAAAATAAGACCTCGTACAACTCAATAACAACAAAACAACAACCTGATCAAAAAATGGGCAGAAGATACGAACAGACATTTTTCCAAAGAAAATATACAGATGGCAAACATGCATGTGAAAAGGTGTTCAACATCATTAATCATCAGGGAAATGCAAATCAAAACTACAATGAGCTATCACCTTATACCCATCAGAATGGCTATAATCACCAAGACAAAGAAACAACAAATGTTGGAGAAGATCTGGAGAAAGTGGAGCCCTCATACACTGCTGGTGGGAAAGCAAACTGGTGCAGCCACTATGGAAAACAGTATGGAGATTTCTCAAAAAATTAAAAATAGAAATACCATATGACCCAGCTATCCCACTACTGGGTATTTATCCAAAGAAATCGAAATCAACAGTTCAAAGAGACTTTTACACCCCTATGCTCATTGCAGCATTATTCACAATAGCCAAGACGTGGAAGAAACCCAAGTGCCCATCGATTGATGAGTGGGCAAAGAAGATGTGGTATATATTTACAATGGAATACTACTTAGCCATAAAAAAGACAAAATCATCCCATTTGCAACAACATGCATAGAACTTGAGGGTATTATGTTAAGCAAAATAAGTCAGACAGAGAAAGATAAACACAGTATGATTTCACTCATATGTGGAAGATAAACAAATACATGGACAAATAGAACAGGTTAGTGGTTGCCAGAGGGGAAGGGGGTTGGCGGGTGGGCATAAAGTGTAATGGGGGCACATAATATGGGGACTGACAAATAATAATGTACAACTGAAATTTCACAATGTTATAAACAATTATGACTTCGATAAATTTGGAAAAAAGGACAAAACAAAGAACAAATGTTAAAGAGGAAAAAATTTGTAAAAATAAATAGCAGTAAAGTAACTGGGAAAAAATACATTTATATTGGATTATGCCAGAAGCCATTAATAAGACCAAATACATATAAGTAACAAAAAGGAAAATCCACATAAGGAAAGATCTGCGTAAGAAAAAAATATTTAAAAAATTAGAATTGTCCATGCATAAACTGGCGAAACTTGTAGGCTAGTGAGCTCCCTGTCTATGGAGATATTCTAAGGGAGAATGGACAAATCTCAATCAGAACCATCACAGCAGTGGAATCTACACTGTTTGGGATGTTGGATGAGATAAACAAAAAGTTATCTTCTAGAATAATAATAGCTATCATTTCTTGAATGTTAACCAGGTATCAGGTGCTACACTAAATTTTTACGTTCATTTTCTACATAAGGGATAGATATTTTTATTTTCAGTGTATAGATGAGGAAAATGAGACTTAGAGAGCTTAAATAGCTAACCCAGGTTGATACATATCAGAGCCAATATTTGAATTCATATCAGTAGGATTTCAACTATGTTATGGTGCTTTCCATCTTAAAGGATGTATGATTCTACGTGTCCTGTGTAATTACGATGATCCTTAGAATGCTACATCTCTTGATAAACAACCACTCCAGATTCTGAGATGAGATGTGAATGTTCGATATTGGTTCATCTATTTAAAAAAATTTTAAATATTTGACATACTTAGTGTGGTTGATATTAATTTACTTTATCCTTTACAGGATAAAAAAATTAACAACTTAGGATAATGATATAAAAGAAACAAGGCAGTGGCTTTAAAATTCCTCATAGCATAAAAGAGAATAATTATTGTTGCATGAGTGAATGAATTTGTTATTTTGTGCTAGCTCATTAAAAATATCCCCAAATCATTCTTATGATTTCGTATTCCCAAATAAAGTTGTACTGACTTAGAATTTTTGCTCAGATCTTCATTCTTTATGCCATTAGCTTGTCCTTCATTTTGGTTTCTGACCATGACGCAGATTATGAAGATTCTTAGATTCCTATATTCTCATATGTAATAATTGACTTTCTTTCATCTCAGACTCTGCTTTTGCCCCTG
The DNA here is from genome assembly GCF_041296235.1 of Equus asinus. Taxonomy (NCBI): domain Eukaryota; kingdom Metazoa; phylum Chordata; class Mammalia; order Perissodactyla; family Equidae; genus Equus; species Equus asinus. Next base: position 168,318,202 of record NC_091790.1, read on the forward strand.
CATGTTACTTAAAGTTTACCTGCTTATCTCTGGTACTGTGTTATGGCCAATGTGTGACACAAAAGGACTCCATTAACCTCAGGAAAAAATATTGAGCTATAACATTAGCTTTGAATAAAAATTATCATCGATGTTGAGTTTATTGCCTGAGGACTATAATTGATTTTACTACAGTTTGTTCAAAGAATGTGAAATGTATAAACCATCCAGAAACTTCCTGTGGTATGTAAATATTGTGTCACATATACATCAATTTTGATCCCGAACATCAATATTTATGATGAAAAAGGAGCTAAGTGGAATTGGAATTTTTCCTAGAACATCTGAATGGAGCACATGGATTAATCAAATTTACTGCATCGTTTGGTATGAAGCAGTTACATTACTTATTCATATTAACAAAATGGAAAAGATAAATTTGTAATTGATATGTTAAAGTGAATAGCCTTCATGTTCAGGATTCTGAAAGTTTTCACCCATAATCATTCAAAAATCTATTATCAATCTAGGATATTGAAGCTGTGTGGAAGTAGTGATGTTCACCAAATATCTCATGTGTTCACCCATATTCTCCAGCCTTTTTGCAGTTAGATGAGGCCAAATGTGTCTGGTTCTGGTCAATGGGCTTGGAAGAGAAGTGATTTTGTCACTTTGGGGCCAAGGCAATAAAATGCTCATGTTAGGTTTTGCATCTCCCCTTCCCCTGGCATAGGGATCCAAGCATGCCTTCTGGTCTCACTCTTCTCAAATGTTAATGTACGTACAGATCACCTGGGGATCTTGTGTTGTTTTTTTTTTTTTCCTGCTTTATCTCCCCAAACCCCCCCTGTACACAGTTGTATACCCTAGTTGCATGTCCTTCTAGTTGTGGGATGTGGGACACCACCTCAACGTGGCCTGACAAGCGGTGCCATGTCCACGCCCAGGATCCCAACCCTGGGCCGCCGCAGCGGAGCACGTGAACTTAACCACTTGGCCATGGGGCCAGCCCCTGGGGATCTTGTTAAAATGTACATTGTGACTGGGTCTGAGGTGGGGCCTGAGACTGCATTTCTAACAAAGTTCCTGATGATATCAATGATGCTGATCTACAGACCACACTTTGAGCAGCAAGACTCTAAATGAAACACCTTCAGAATAACAGAACCTTTCCCAGCCAGGGTCCCTGAATGGCTATGTGGAGTAGAGTCTTAGAGTGGGCATGGAGTATGTGTGAAATAAATGTTGTATTGGGAAAGAGGATATCAAAGGCAGTTTCTTTCTTCAGATACTGACTTTTCTGAGTAATGTAAGCCAATTGTAGATATTGAAAGGAAAAATAAATGGTTCTAGTTCACTGGTACATAAATTGTAACAAAAGTACCACACTAACGCAAGATGTTACTAATAGGGGAAACTGTGTGTGTGGCTGGGTGGGGAGCTCTGTGGGAAATCTATTACTATTACTATAAAATAGATTGGAACTTGCAGATCCCTAAAAGGGTCTTGAAGATTCATCAAGGTTCCCTTGATTACATTTTGAGATCTGATGATAGAGAGTAGTTTAAACAGTACTTGTCACAGAGGGAATCTAATTCTAAGAATTAGCTATTAATAACTTTATTTCTAAAGTTAACAGGGATACCTTAGCTATATCAGTTCACATTTTCAGTACCTCCTGCCTATATCAATTCTCATATTTCCTTTGGGTTCTCTGTCTACTTTAGCTTCTTTCCTCAGCTTTCCTCTTCTGTTTAGCTTTTCAAAATTGGAGACTTTCTTTTGAGCTATTCTTGGTTAAGCTTTTGTTTCCCTTTGAACATAACATCAGTTATTTACTCACTTTCACAAAGATATGTAAGATGCAAGTGGACTTTCACTCCATTATCATCCCTAGCTACCCAGATAGGCCTACCTTTTACCTGTCCTCCAGTCAGGGAAGGAAACCATGAGCAAGAAGTGGGTCTGAATAAGTCACCAAAATGAAAGAACCAAAGCACAGATTAGGAGCTACAGCGGAGCCATCCTGAGACCTCTATGATTTGGACCCAAATGAAAACAAATACTTTGCCCAGGGTTGATATACTGCCTCTACAGTCTGATACAAATGCTGAGATAAGACCAGGTGGTTAAGAAATGGAGGAGGAGAATGGCAAAAAGGGAGAGTAGGCAAGAAGAAACGGAAGTGCTAAATATCTAATAGAATAAGAGAAAATGAATAATAAAAATTAATTATTCGTGACCTAGAATTTAGCAAAGATTTCTTAAACAAGACACCAAATTCATGATCCATAAAATTAAAAAAATAAATTGAACTTCATAAAAATTTTTTAAAAATCTGTTATGCTGCAAAAGATCCTGTTAAGAAGGTGAAAAGGTAAAGGGGATGAAAAGTTCCTCAGCAACTAGGAGAAAATACTTGTAAATCACATATCGGGAAAATTACTTCCATACAGAATATATAACAAGCTCTATAAACTCAGTAAGAAAACAAACAATGTAATTAGAAAATGGACAAAATAATTGAACAGACACTTCACCAAAAAGTTATATGGATGGCAAATAAACACATGAAAATGTGTTCAACGTCACTTTCCTTTTAAGGAAATGAAAATTAAAATGACTGTAGGCTATCATTGAACACCTATCAGAATGGCTGAAATAAAAACTACTGAGAGTACCAAATGCTGACAAGGATGCAGAAAAACTTTCTCTCTCGAACATTGCTGGTGAAAACATGAAACAGTACAGCCACTCTGGAAAAGACTAAGGTAATTTCTTAAAAAGTTAAACATACACTTACCATATGACCTAGCACTTTCCTCCCTCTCTCTTTTTCCTTCCTTTCTAATCAAGATTCATCCATTAGTTTTGTTTATTATGTCTTGGGCAGTTAGTAAGTAATGCTAATACATACTTAAATTATTTTAAATAGACATCTATTCAGCATACATCAGAAAGGTGTTGGCTTCAAATAACAAAATTATTTACTCATGTAAAGATAAGTCTAAATGGCAGACAAGGTTTAGGATTAGCAAAAATTCAACGGTTTTAGCTCCATTTCTTTGTGGTCCTTTGGTTGTACATTAGCTGTTTCCCTGTGACTTTACAACCATACACTTTGATGCTGAGAGAAACAGAGAGATTTGCTTAAATAAACTGTCATAAGCGTGAGAAAACATCCTTTCTAGAAGAACCCAGAAAACCTTTCCTTGGGTCTCAATGTTCTGGAATGAGTCATATACCCATTTCTCAATCAACGCTTGTGTACAGGAAAATTCCAAGTCTGTGCACTCTTAAACCAAACACTTTATAAAGGCTCATGAGATTATCCTGATTGCCTAAGATTAATCAGAGTTTACCTCTGGAGCTGACAGTCAATCTCCCAAGCTGCATATTTAAAAAGAGTGGGCAAAGTTGAAATAGATGTAGAGAAGAAAACCACAATATCAACTATACAACATACATATCTTTTTTTGTGCACATTTTTGGAGGAAGCAAAGCCTTTATACCAATCATGTAAGCTACATTTTAGAAGATGACAAAAATATTTAAGCTTGTCCTGCAAGCTGATATAATATTGATTTTCTTAAAATACTATATTTGCTTATATCAAGCCAAGAAAAGTCACATTAGAGAATGAAATTGAAACATTCACCCATTTGAGAATTTTGCAATATCTGTGTTGTCCACCCAGGTAACATTTAATGTTTTTGACAATTGAGATGTCATCTTTATGGTAATACATATAATATAATTTTCTGCAGTAAGTGCAATTTTCTGGCTGAGATATCTATCTAGAGTCATTATTGAATGATGCTAAAAAAAAGATTGCTTTGTAATAATAAGGCTCATTGCCAATTCATTGGTTTCTCTTTTCCTCAAGTCATAATAAATGTGCTTAGAGACATTTATACGTGGGGCCAAATATCACCTAGATTCCAGTTCTGGCATAAAGTCTGACTAAAAGCTTTTTCTCTTTCATTGACTAACTTATTTAGTGACCCAGGCCTTCCTTGCTTTGTGATTCAATGTCAAGGCAGAGATTTCCCATTGGATAAGATAACAAATCAAACAGAAGTAGACTTGAGACAGCGAGCTGGGTGAACAAACCTGTCTTCACTTGCAGTACCTTCCAGAAGATTAACTACCTGCCTTATCTTTTCAGTCTGTCTACTTTCCCCTGGATTTTGGCCAGTTTGAGTCTTTTAATATTCTTTTTGTCATGGTGCCTGCAGACTAGTGACAAAAGCCTTGCTCTCTGAAGATCCTTGCAGTAATTGTGCACACACACACATACAGAATAAATTTTGAGTGAGACTTGATATAAGAATAAATTTAAAGCAGAAATCTTGGTAGTCTTGGAGTTGCTCCAAGGGAATCGTGGAAAGGAAACTGGATCTTCCTTCTTGTGACTGTCAACATTTTCAGCATGGTCACCTCACCTGCCTGTTACCATCTGTTCCTCACTTCCCCTCCTGATTGTCTCATTTTCCTCTTTGTCCTTATTTTTTCAGTCAATCTCTCAGCTCTAAGAAGAAAGATCATAAATCTAAGTGAATAACATTATTTACAAATTCCAGGGTCATCTTCTGTGTTAGTGATTCCTTCTATCAATATTTATTGAGCACTTCTATAGACAAAGCTCTTGTAAGGTATATGAGAAGACACCAAAATGAAACATAAAACTTCAAAAAGCTCAGCTGAGGATGGCCTGTTTCAGGCTTAACAATAACTACCATGGGAAAGGAGGAGGTAAAGCACTGCGGCCGCTCAGAGCAGCGAGAGTGAACTTCTAAATGGGGAGACAATGGTATCAAAATGTGCTCTAGTGTCAGTGTGTGGAGACAGCCTCTGGCCCCCAAATATTTTTTCCACCTACTGATTGATGTTTAATCTGTGTTGTGCCACACAATTATCACTCTTTAATTATCGGTTTGATCTGTACTGAACTACTCATTAATGCTTAAATCATTTCTACCTAAGGGCAAACAACTGGGTAAGTATTATTTAAACCCACTTTTTAAAGTCCTTCTCCCTGGCCATCAGCCAGTAAAGAAAACTTTGAAACTATGCTGCTCCAGTGTCACCCCCCTGCCTTAGGAATGTCTCCAATGGAGTAGTTGCTTCTTCCTTTATGCTCTCACAGCATTCTACATATTTCTCTGTTATATAGAATGTAGGGTATTTTACTGTAGTTACTATTTATACATTTATCTTCCTCATTAGACGGTGAGTCCTTCAGGGCAGGGACTGGGTCCTAAGCGTGCCTATTTTCTCAGCATTACACAGTGCCTAAAAGACAGTAGGTGCTCAATAAATGTTTGTTAGATGAATGATTGAATAAACAAATTAATAAACGAGCCTAACCCATAGTCCACATTTACTGGAATCCATGACCTGGATTCATGGATACAGAGATAAAATGAATAATGCCTTTCAACAGCTCATTGCCAAATGTACGGAACCGGCTGGGAGGGGCTTTCCAGGCCTGCACCTAAGAAAAATGAGCAGCATCATCCCATCTCTGCAGAAGTCCTTCAAGTGTGACAGCACATGCTACTTTTATTTTCCTTGCAAAGAGACTGTGCCACCCACACTCAACTCTCCCCACTTGTGTTTATTTATGCTCAAGAACCTTTTGTCCTGAGACTTGCCTATACACATAAATATTTATTATAGCAGAATCTCAAAATCCACAAAAGTGAAGAGAGTATTACAATGAACCTCCATAAACCTATCACCTAAGTTTAATAATTAGCAAGAGTTTGTCAAAGAAAAAAAAAGCATGAACAACTCTGTCTGTGAAACTTCATAGCCAAAAAGTAGAAAGGTGTCAGAGGAACTTCCCATGGTTCCGACTTTCCATTTAGCATAATTTCCTTGTGTTTTGGTGATAGTTTCAGGCCCTTAATCTATTCATAATTTTTTGAACTGGTGTCTAGATAACTATAATTGGGACAGATTCCCCTCAAAAACCTGAGATCCTGTCTAACTTAGATTAAAATAGGCTTAGAGCCATTGGAAGGTCATAGGCTTTTCTAAGGGCAGAAGTGGTCCCTGAGCTCCAACGTGTTGGGAAAGTGCATGGTGGCTGAATCTTCAGTGATAGGGATCTATTCAGGAAAGATTTGTATAATCAGAATTTCAGTTTAAGATGAACTTTGGCAGATTCCCTAGGATTTCCTTATGGGGTATGGACATTTGGTTGTAGGATGTGCCACAGAAAACCTCTTCATAATTTTAGAGATACAACATGTATTACCTAATGCAGTTACCTAGAGACCTCCGCATGATAACTAGCATCCCTAAAGTGGCTCCACCCAGGGAAACCAGGGAAAAGGATCATTGTGGCCCCAGTGTGTCTACACTGTGTAGATACAAAGTATGTTAGCTCTTCTCTACAACTGTCTGCGCTTTGCGTCTTATTTTTATCTCACCAATATGTCATAGAGCTGGGCTTCTATGCTATGTACTATTCTCAGCTCCAAATCAACTTCTTGTTATAAGAAATTACATTAAAGTACTAGAAGGATTTTAAAATAATAGAACAGTCTATATTGTAACTAAAAAGCAGAGTAGTGAGAGAGAAAGAAAAAAGAATGATAAATCAAATAGCATACATATTTATATTTCTAATGTGGGGATTCTATTTATGAGGAGGAAGTAAAAGGGAAAAAATCTCATACTTGGTGTAAAATAAGAAAAAGAAAACAAAACCAGTCACAGAAATGCACCATGTTATATTTAATACACTAAAACTTAAATTACAATTCAGAATAAATGACTTTTGGAGTTGATTTAAAAAGAATTATATGAACTAGAAAGCAAAAGTCTTCCATTGCATGCCATAAAAGCTTAGTGCATGCCAACTCTTGAAAAGCTGATCACTGATAAAAATCTGATATGGATCCTTCCATGCCTTTTCTTTCTTTTTGTACACACACACACACACACACACACACACAGGTGGATCCAGGTTTTGATCTGAAGTTTATATAAATTTGAGGACCCTTTTTAAGCAAAAAATACAACATTATAGATACAAGATTAGATGATAAATATTTTTTAGATTGAGAAAGGAATCAAATCAAATTTTAAAAAGTAAATCTAACAAATCACAAAGTTCAGGAAAAAATTATGTAATGTTTTTATTAACTGCCTGACACACCTCTATAATACTTATTCCTATATTTTATAGAACTCTCTTTAAAGACTTATTTATATGGTAAGAATTATTCAGATTGTTTTCTGTGGAGATAATGAAAGATAATTCAATCTTTAGCAGATTGGATTGAAATTTTCAAGAATTTCTTATTGAAATTTAATAAACTTATTGAAGTTTAAAAAAGTTTATTTCAGCTTTACAAAACTTGTCATGTAATGTCATGTGAAAGTTTAACACTATTGTCAAATTAGAAAAAAAAAATCTCTATTATGTTTCTTTTATTTATGTGCTGTAAGATTTGAAAGAATTTTCCACAAACTGGATGCTGGCCCCATAAATCGCAAATTTTGTTTCTCCATCATTCTCTACATGCTTCCAGTACAAGCGCCACAGAGCAATTCATGTCATAGGATGACTTCTGTCCATGCACTGTTGTGTCTCAACCCTGAAAGCTTTTACTACATGAGACTGCTATCAGTAACTAGGTTATACATGGAAGCAACTGTACGCCACATCCATATGTCCCACTAAAACCAAATCAAATGCATCTCCAACTCAACTTCCAACTAGCCAAGTCCACAAAATGCCTATATCCATTCCAAGCGCGATGGAGGGGAAGTGTGAGTGGAAAGAGAGTACAGGCTAAATTGATGACAGAAGATCTTCCTTTGGAAAATCTTATGACTGTGTGTTACCTTCTCGGCTCTTGAGTTTCATAGAAATGTGGGGGCTATAAATCTTATGCCTTATTAACTTTACAGTAGATCTTTCTCTTATACAAATAAACCAAATGGTATCCTAAGCAAGACGGATATATACATACATAGAGATAGATAAATACAGAAATAGTGATATAGATAAAGATATATAGTAATATTTGGCTACAGCCAAAACTAACATCCACATTAACAGAGAAATATTAGAAATAAGATGGTCATTTATAATCATGACAAACTAGATACTGAAATATACTGTGTATATAACATAATGTAATATAGTAATTACTCATAAACAGCAGAAAGTTTTTATTCTTTATAATATGTATTGCTTATATATAATTGTAAGATTAATAGATTTTATACCAAATATGATGAAAATATAGAAAGAAAAAAGAAGTAAATAAAATCAATAATTGCATAACAGAAAAATTATTATTTACATAGAGATACATATCTATCCAAATTTATTTACGTGGGCTCTCACACAGACTCCTGTGATCATGCTGTATATATAGTTAGTTACTCTCATTTTTTTCATCTTAAAGATTTACTGTGATCTTTTTCCAAAGCCACTAAATATTTTAAAAAGATAAAAAGAATTCTAGTGAGTACACATTGTTCCACCACATGGATGTGCCACAGTTTCTTTAGATTTAAGTCGGCTCTAATTTTTCACAATATTCAAATCACATTGTTGATCATCTATTTAATTAAAATGTGCTAGACCTACTATAAATTAGGTACTCTTCTAGACACTGAAATTTACCTGCATAGAACTTTGTACACATTTTGATTTCTTTTTTTCCATGGGGAAGATTCACTCCGAGCTAACATCCATTGCCAATCTTCCTCTTTTATTCCTTTTTATGTGGGCTGCTGCCACGGCATGGCTGCTAAAGTGGTAGAGGTCCACTTCCAGGATCTGAACCAGGGCTGCTGAAGCACAGCACACCAGACTTAACCGCTAGGCCACTGGGGCTGGCCTGCATTTTGATTATTTTTGTAGGATAAATTAATAGGATTAAAATTACAAGCCAAAGGTCATGTTGATATTTTAGAGGTTTGATAGTTTATGCTTCTGTAGGGATATATAAGCAATTCCTTTTCTTACTTTGACAAGTTTATTAAGTAAAAATACATTATACTAATACTCATTTGTGATGGAGATAGCAGTAAGGATAAGGATTGGGAAAGAACAGAATAATTTAAAAGTTGGAAAAATGAAACTTTATGAAGGATTTTATTTGAGGTTGTGGTTTTATTTGCTTAACCAAAAGTTTGAACACTTTTCTTGAGTTACTTCAGTTTCTTTAATTTTCTTAGATATTTTTCTCACTTGTTTTTAAAAATAACCAAGATAGAGTTATGTGTCATAATATCATACCCGTGGTTATGTCCCCTTCTCATTATGTTTTTTCTCCGTAGGAAGTATAATATTAATAATCACATATAACCCTGATATTATTTAGAAGGAATTTTTAAGTTTAGTTAGAAAAGTTTCTTCTTTGTCTAATTCTCCAAGTTGTTTCTAGGTTCTACCCCATAGTATGGTTCAACTCTCAGAGATAGAACCCCTCCTAAATGAGGTAAAAGATTGGGTAACTTACTGCTAAAAAATACAAAGACAAATTTGTCATTGAACCAAATTGGATTAGAGACTATATCTTCTTGCCTCATTTTTTTCTCAATATTGGAGACAAACTTGGAAAGCTGCACTTAGGGACTAAAAGTTACACTAAAGCCTCTCCTTCAGGAAAAGCTTAAAAGAAACATCCCTTGACATTTCTGTCTTTCCCCCTTCCCGTATTTTTAGTTACTTCAGTGCTCTGAACAGTGACCAAGGCCTGGGCATTCCATCGTGACTATTGTCAGGTTTGTCAGATGTCTTGTGTCAATCTCTTCAAAGAACTAGTGCATGAATTTGTTTATCCCTTGTATTGCTTTTTTATTTTTCAGTACATTAATTTAAGCTTATAATTTTATTTTACTTTTCTTCTTGTTTCGAGTTAAATCCTTAGTAAATTTCTTCTAGATCTTTTATTTTAAATATTGTAAACAGAGTATTAAAAATTTTGCTCTAAGCACAGCCTGGCTGCATTCATTAATTTTTATGTGTACTACTTAAATTTTATTCTAAATTGTCTGTATTTGCATATTTATTTCCCCAACCCAAAAGTTTAGGGATTTTTTTCTCTTTTTTTAAGGTTAAACTTTTAGGTTTCCAATTTTCTTGATGTGTGTGTGTGTGCAATTCTGTTAACTGATAGTTTTATTAAATTCTTATCAGAAAATGTAGTTATCATAATTTTTAATTTGAGAATTTGTCAGTGTTTTCTCTGTAATCTGTGGTACAGGTAACTTTTAAAAGTACTTCTTAGACATTTGAAAATAACATATTCTTCACCAGTAGGGATCAGGGTTTGGCCTATGAATTATATTTTTTAAAGAAAAAAGTAATAGTTTTAATTTTTATGTGTTTCATGCCGCAATGAACACAGGGGTGCAAATATCTTTGTGCCTTTGTGTTTTCAAGTTCTTTGGATAAATACCCAGCAGTGGAATAGCTGGATCATATGGTAGATCTATCCTTAATTTTCTGAGGATACTCCAAACTGCTTTCCATAGTGGCTGCATGAGTTTGCACTGCCACCAGCAGTGAACAAGGGTTCCCTTCTCTCCACACCCTCTCCAACATTTGTTGTTTCCTGTCTTGTTAATTACAGCCATTCTGACCGGAGTGAGGTGATACCTCATTGTAGTTTTGATTTGCATTTCCCTGATAGCTAATGATGTTGAGCATCTTTTCATATGTCTGTTGGACATCCGTATATCTTCTTTGGAGAAATCTGTTCAGATCTTTTGCCCATTTTCTAATTGGATTGTTGTTTTTTGTTGTTGTTGAGCTATATGACTTCTTTGTATATTTTGGATATTAACCCCTTATCTGATATATGGTTTGCAAATATCTTCTCTCAATTGTTAGGTTGTCTTTTCGTTTTGTTGATGGTTTCCTTTGCTGTGCAGAAGCTTTTCAGTTTGATGTAGTCCCATTTGTTCATTTTTTCTTTTGTTTCCCTTGCCCGGTCAGACATGGGACTTGAAAATATGCTGCTCAGACCAATGTCATAGAGCATACTGCCTATGTTTTCTTCTAGAAGTCTCATGGTTTCAGGTCTTACATTCAAGTCTTTAATCCATTTTGAGTTGATTTTTGTATTTCAGTATTCTAATTCTTGGCAAATAAAGATTTAGACTCTCCATTAGGGCATGCCTTCTATTAATATAAAATAGCTGGAAACTGTCTAATATTTTGGGATCTTGACTTGTACCTTGTATAAACATGATGATCTCAGAGGTTTTGATGTTAAGTTGATGGAGTAATGGCTGTGGGAACAATGCCCCTGTGTGCTAGCAGAACAGAAAGGGCATGAAAAAAATCAAGGAGCGTTCCACAAAAGTATTGCTTTGCTTTTCAGAAGGTTCTAGGTTGACTGTTTAGTATATTTCAGAAATGATATGTCTCATGAAGTAACATGAATTAGATGAACAGTATGGTCTTGAGATGTCTTTTGCTGGAATTTTAATAGAGAATCCTAAAAAATTAATATTTTGTCAAACTTCTACAGCAAGAAAGGAATTCAAACATTTTATCTCTCTCCATTCTCTGCTCAAAGTATCACAAGCTTTTTCCAGTATTAGGACTATATATATTTTTATAAACACCCAATTATCTTCCCTATAATTTCCCCACATTTTTTTCTGTTTCACAGTGGTCCAAATGGCTTTTATTTCTAAAACACAAGCCTTCTCTACTTCTACAATAATAATATCCCTCTGTCAGCTGTTGACTGCAACTTCTCAAAAGACCACCAGAAAAACCTGACTAAACAAAGCTCCACCTGTAGATGCACTGCAGTCAGGGAGGATATCGCTTTGCCAACATTTTTGTAGTAATGTCTCAAAATGTGGAAATTAGGAGAGGGTATTTATAGAGATTTAGGACATGGGATGTGTCTCTTTGAGGAAGAAGATCAGCTAACATCTGCTGCCAATCCTCCTCTTTTTGCTGAGGAAGATTGGCGCTGAGCTAACATCCGTGCCCATCCTCCTCTACTTTATCTGTGGGACTCCTGCCACAGCATGGTTTGACAAGCAGTGCATAGGTCTGCACCTGGCTTGGACCCAGGCCCCTGAAGCACAGCGCAGGAACTTAACTGCTATGCCACCGGGCTGGCCCAGGATGTGTCATTTTAAGAGGGATCTGACAAGGAGGGGACATTCTTAGGACTAGACACAGAGTATGACTTAATGGATTTGGATTGGCAGACAACGGTGAGAGAATCTTGAAGTTAGTCTTGATGCGTAAGCTGTCTGTTTGGCGCACAGTGTGTTCTGGAAGTTATTACAGCTAGGTTGTTTTTGCTTAGTCTCAGGACTGTTAAATACAGGATTGGGAAAGTGTTCCTGGCCCCAGTATTGTTTAACCCAAGGACAGGGAATTATGCTGGTTTAAATTCTCACCATTAGCTATTTAAAATGCCACCACTGACTTTCTTTACATTACCACCATCTCTTTCTTTCCCCAACAAACTCGAATCTTATTTTGCTCTCCAGATCTTTCCAACTCCTCTTCCTCTTCACAACCTTTAATATCCTCTTTCTCTCAGGAACACTAAAACAACTTCGGACAGAAATAGCCCTTCTGACTGAGGGGACTGTATCTAGTCTCAGAAAGAGAGACTTGTTAACAGTCCTACAAATTGCCAAAATTGTTCACTTTCTCTTTGATTATACTTGTTAATCTGTTAGTCTTCTCTTACATTCTTTTTTTACTCTTTCTCTGCTTTGACTCACTACTATATTCTTTAGATTCAATTCCATTGCACTGGGCTCCACCTGCTCAAACCACCCACAGAACAAGTGAATGGAAACCAGGCAGAGGGAGAGAAAAATATTGATTCTAAATAGAGTCCTGAATAATAAGCACTCTTGGAAGCTTTTTTAAAAAACTTTGTTTTTCATGATGGATAGCCATTTCCCTGTTTTCTATTTTGGTTTTTCTTAGAGGTGATATATGAAAGTAATTAGGAAGACTTCTTGTTACAAAAGGAAAAGACAAAGCCAAAATATAAACTAATTCCTGAAAGAATAGCGCTGAGATTGTCCTGAAACAGACTTCAATGTCATTTTCATGGTTTTATTTACATATTTTCCAGGAAAGTGTGGAGGGAAAGCAGTACAGCAGAGCACTACCATTTTATCCTTGTTACTCTTATAACTTCCTCCCCAACCTCATTTAAAAGATTTTAGAAACTTTCAAACCTATAGAAAAATTGAAAGAATGATGCAATGGGCCCCTCTATGCCCCTCGCTTATATTCAACAATTTAAACATTTTTGCAGGATACCTTATACACTAAATAATTCACCATATATTTCCTAAAAATAGTCACATCCTCCTAGAGAGCCACAATACATCTATCACCACTCTTATTATATTGATGACCAGTGGGGGTAGGCCTGAATTAGGCTAATTTCTCTGTTCTACACATAAGATACTCTGCTAAAGAAGGGTTTGGTGTTTTACACTTAATTAAAATATAAAATGTAATGGGAATTTCGGTTTCTTCACTCAAAGAATATTTTGGAATAGTCTTCTTTGCTCCGGAAATAAGGCTTGAGAATATTTTCCAGGTTATTTTGATACTCATATTTAGTTTTGAAAAGTGAAGGCTATATTTTTTTCTGCATTCTTTCTTTTTTTTTCATCTTTACTGAGGTATGACTAATGAATACAAATTGTATTTATCATTGTATTTAAGATGTATAACGTGATGATTTGATGTGCATCTACACTGTGAAATAATTACCACAATCAAGCTAAAAACGTGCAGGACCACATCAAACTAAAAAGTTTCTGACAGCAAAGGAAAAAATCAACAAAATGAAAAAGCAACCAATAGCATGAGAGAAAATATTTGCAATGCATTATTTTTCTAGTTGTAATTTTCAGATGGCTCCCGGGTACAGAGCATCCTGGGCAGAAACTTTCTTTTTCCCAGCGCTCAGGGATCATCAATGGAATGATCATATGTAGAAAAGAAGTTGAACGATGCCTAGAGGGTGCTAATAGTTAGAAGTTGAGAAGGTGAGGAGGAACATAGCAAGGCTGCTGAGTAGAAAGTGTTAGTGAAGTATAGGGACACGAAGAAATAATCACTTCCCAGGAGGCTAGTGAATAAAATACATAAGGTAGGGAATAGAAAGCAGTATCAACTGTTGTTGAAAGGTCAAGTAATATGAGGGCTGAGAATTCACTTTGGCATGTTAGAGGTCTTTGGTGACCTTGACACAAAATGTTCTAGTTGAGTGGTGGGGGCCAAAACTTGAATGGATTTGCTTCAAAGGGAATAACAGAAGAGGAGCTAGAGACAGAGCATGGGGACAACTCTTTTGAAAAGATGTTTTACAAAAGTAGAAGAGATCCAAGACAGTGACTAGGATACAAGTGGGGCATGTGTCCAGGGAGAGTTGTTGGGTGGGAGAAATTATAGTATATTTATATGCTGATGCAAATAACTAGGAGAGGGAAAATTGATGGTATAAGTGGGAGGGGTCAGTAACTGGAGTAATTTCCTTGACTTGGTGAAAGGGCTTGGATCTAGTACACAGTGGACATAAGAGAATTTTTACAATTATATATTTTTTCAAGTAATTTGTACTGTAGTCTGGATATATTTTCGAATTTATTTTCCCAGTCAGGAATTCAATTTTCTGGTATGGAAAGGTATATTTTAATTAGTTTATCTGTAACAATAGGCAGGAAGTAGAGTATATGTCTTGCTTATCTTAAGATCAAAAATTGAGTAATCAGCTTATTTTAAGACTGAAATGTGTATAAGGTTTGTTACCAAATCTGGCATACAGAGACCCTAACCTCTTAAATCGGGTATGATAGTCTTGGCTCAAAGCAGAGCTGACTCACAGACAGTCCTTTACGCCATACTAGGAGTCCTTCTCTATGGAAACCTCTGTTAATTAACCTACATTAATTAGGGTAGACTTGGTTGTGCTAACAGACTTCAACATTTCAGTGACTTTACACAATAGAAATTCATTTCTTGCTTACTTAATAGCCCTGGGAGAATGTTCAAATTGGGTTGGCTCTTTTTCAGGTGTTCATTCAGGGACCCATACGTTTTCCCAAGTGTGTTTCTGTTACCCTTAGGGCCTTATAATCATGCGCATCCGCCGGGGAGACATGAGAAGATCCTGAAGGGGCCCAGGAGAGGTTTTATGTGCCAGGCACATTAATCACTTTTAATCATAATCTGAGTTGTCAAGAACTCAGGAACATGGTCATAACTAACTGCAAAGGAAACTGGAAAATAGTGATATTTTGAGGAAAAAGAGGAAAATGATTTTGATGAACTGCTTGAAGTCTCTGCCACACTAATGAAGGAGAGAGTGACCATGGCAAGATAAAGACATTAGTGAGGATTTTGTTGATTGGAAGTCAGTTGTAAGAGAGATTCTCAAAAGATTTCTGACTTTTAAAATATAATTTTTTTTTTTGAGGAAGATTAGCTCTGAGCTAACATCTGCTGCCAATCCTCCTCTTTTTGTTGAGGAAGACTGGCCCTGAGCTAACATCCATGCCCATCTTCCTCTACTTTATAAGTGGGATATGCCACAGCATGGCTTGCAAAACGGAGCCATGTCCGCACCCGGGATCTGAACCAGCAAACCCCGGGAGGCCAAAACGAAACATGCGAACTTAACCGCTGCACCACCTGCCCAGCCCCTTAAAATATAAATTTTTAACAGTTTATTCTCATGTCTTTAAGGAGGAGAGCTGGTATTGTGGGAGACCAGCTCTTTGTGAGAAATTTCTAGCTTGGCTCGTTCACACTTCCTGGATTTAGCAGGAGAGGAGAGAACTTAAAAGATATCAAGGAATCAAGACCCAAATTGAAGACACAGGTGTCTCCAAATTCTTCCCTTTTTATTGAGGTATAATTGACATATGACATTAGTTTCAGGAGTAGAACACAACAACACAGTTGAATATTTGTATAGACTGTGAAATGATCACCACAATAGGTCTGGTTAACATCCATCACCCTATGTAGTTACAAATTTTTTTTCTTGTCAATGAGAACTTTTAAGATCTATTCCCTGAAGCAACTTTCAAATATGCAACACAGTATTATTGACTATAGTCACCATGCTGTACATTACCTCCCCATGACTTATTTATTTTATAGCCGAAAGTTTCTTCTTTTTCACCTCCTTCACCCATTTCCCAACCCCCATGGGTTGCCTGCCTCTGGCAACCAGCAATCTGTTCTCTGGAGCTACAAGCTCATTTTTGTTTGTTTCTAGATTCCACATATAAGTGAGATCATATAGTATTTATCTTTCTGTGTCTGATGTATTTTACTCAGCATAATGCCCTCGTAGTCCATCGATGTTGTCACCAATGGCAAGATTTCCTTCTTTTTTATGGTTGAATAATATTCCACTGGAGATGTATATTCACTGCGTTTTCTTTATCCATTCATCTATCAATGGACACTTGGTTCGTATCTACGTCATTGCTATTGTAAATAGTGCTACCATGAACATGAGGTGCATTTATCTTTTTGAGTTACTGTTTTTGTTTGCTTGAGATAAATACTCAGAAGTGGAATTGCTGGATCATATGGTAGTTCTATTTTTAATTTTTTGAGGACTTCCATACTGTTTTCCACAGTGGCTGCACTAATTTCCCACCAACAGTGCACGAGAGTTCCCTTTTCTACACATCCTTATCAACATTTATTTCTTGTCTTTTTGATAATAGCCATTCTAACTGGTGTGAGGTGATCTCTCAAAGAGGTTTTGATTTGTGTTTTCCTTATGATTAGTGATGTTGAGCACCTTTTCATGTACCTGTTTGCCATCTGTATGTTTTCTTTAGAAAATGTCTATTCAGATCCTCTGTCCATTTTTTAATCAGATTGTTGTTTTTGCTATTGAGTTGTATGAGTTCTTTATATATTTTGGGTATTAACCCTTTATGAGATACATGACTTGCAAATATTTTCTCCCATTCAGTAGGTTTCCTTTTCATTTTGTGGATGGTTTCCTTTGCTGTGCAGAGCTTTTTAGTTTGATGTAGTCCCACTTGTGTATTTTTGCTTTTGTTGCTTTTGGTGTCAAATCCAAAAAATCATCACCAAGATCAATGTCAAAGAGTTTACCACTTTTTTTTCTAAGAGTTTTATGGTTTCAGATCTTAGATTCAAGTCTTTAATCCATTTTGAGTTAATTATTGCCTATGGTGTAAGATAGTAGTCCAGTTTCACTGTTTTGCATGTGACTGTCCAGTTTTCCTAACACTATTTATTGAAGAGACTGTCCTTTCCCCATTGTATCTTCTTGGCTCCTTTGTCATAAATTAACTGACTATATGTGCATGGGTTTATTTCTGGGCTGTCTATCCTGCTTCATTGATCTATGTGTCTATTTGTATGTCAATACCATACTGTTTGATTACTATAGCTTCGAAACATAGTTTGAAATCAGGGAATGTGATGTCTCCAGTTTTGTTCTTCTTTCTCTAGATTGGTTTTAGCCTTTCAGAGTTTTTTGTGGTTCCATACAAATTTTAGAATTGTTCTATTTCTTTAAAAAATTCCATTGGAATTTTTATGGGGATTTCATTCAATCTGTAGATTGCTTTGGGTAAAATGGACATTTTAACAATATTAATAGTTCCAATCCATGAGAATGGGATATCTTTTCATTTATTTGTGTCTTCAGTTTTTCTCATTAATATCTTATAGTTTTCAGTGTACAGGTCTTTCACTTCCTTTGCTTAAGTTTATTCCTAAGTATTTTATTCTTTTTGATGCAATTGTATATGGAGTTGCTTTCTTAATTTCCCTTTCCGATAGTTTGTTGTTAGTGTATAGAAATGTAACAGATTTTTAATATTGATTTTGTATCCTTCAACTTTTCTGAATTCATTTATTCTAATTTTTTTGGTGGAGTCTTTATGGTTTCTATATGTGGTATCATGTCATCTGCCAATAGTGACAGTTTTACTTCTTTCTTTCTGATTCAGATGCTTTTTATTTATTTTTCTTGCCTGATGCTCTGGCTAGAACTTCCAATACTATGTCGGATAAAAGTGGTGAGAATAGGCAAACTTCTCTTGTTCTTTATCTTAGAGAAAAAGCTTTGAGCTTTTCATCACTGAGTATGGTTAGCTGTGGTCTTGTCATATGTGGCCTTTATCCTGTTAAGGTGTGTTCCCTCTATACCCACTTTGTTGAGAGTTTTTATCATAAATGATGTTGAATTTTGTCAAATTCTTTTTCTGCATCTATTGAAATGCTCATATGATTTTTATCCTTAATTTTGTTAATGTGCTGTATCACATTGATTTGTGGATGTTAAACCATCCTTGCATCCTGGGAATAAATCCCATTTGATCATGGTATGATCCTTTAATGTATTGTTGAATTTGTTTTGCAAATATTTTGTTGAGGATTTTTGCATCTATGCTTATCAGGGAATATGGCCTGTAATTTTCTTTACTTGGGGCATCCGTGTCTGGTTTTGGTATAAAGGTAATGTTGGCCTTGTAAAATGACTTTGGAAGTGTTCTCTGCTCTTCTGTTTTTTTGAAAGAGTTTGAGAAAGATTGTCATTAATTCTTTAAAAATATTTGGTAGAATTCACCAGTGAAGCTGTCTGGTCCTGGACTTTTGTTTGTTGGGAGTTTTTCATTATTGATTCAATCTTTTTCCTGGTAATCAGCCTGTTCAGATTTTCTATTTCTTCACATGATTCAGTCTTGGTAGACTGTATATTTCTAGAAATTTATCCATTTCTTCTAGGTTGTCCAACTGTTGCTCTATTATTGTTCATAGTGGTCTCATGATCTTTTGTATTTCTGTGGTATCAGTTGTAATATCTCCTCTCTCATTTCTGATTTTATTTTATTATTATATAATTCCCTTCTTTTCCTCTCATTCCAGTCTTTATTTTAAAGTCTATTTTGTCTGATGTAAGTATAGAAACTCCAGCTTTCTCTTTCCATTTACGTGGAATATCTTTTTCCATCCCTTTACTTTCAGTCTGTATGTGTCCTTACATCTGAAGTGAGTCTCTTGTAGGCAGCCTATATATGGGTCTTGTTTTTATATCCATTCAGCTACTCTATGTCTTTTGATTGGAGAATTTAGTCCATTTACATTTAAAGTATAGTTGATGGTATATACTTATTACTATTTGTTTAAGCATTTTCCAGATGTTTTGTAGTTCCTCTGTTCCTTTCTTCTCTTGCTCTCTTCCTTTGTGATTTGATGATTTTCTGTAGGGGTATGCTTAGTTTCCTTTCTCTTCATCTTTTGTGTATCTACTATAGGTTTCTGCTTTGTGGTTACCATGAGGCTTACATATAACAACTTATATTTATAACAGTCTGTTTTAAGTTGATAACAACTTAAGTTTGAACAAATTCTAAAGCTCTACATTTTTACTCTTCCCACCTACATTTTATGGTTTTGGTGTCACATTTTACATCGTTTTATCTTGTGTATCTGTTAATTATTGTTCCTATAGTTATTTTTACTACCATTGTGTTTTAACTTTCATAGTAGCCTGGTAAGTGATTAATCCACCACCTTTACAACATTATATTATTCTGAATTTTACTATATATTTACCTTTACCCATGAGATTTATACCTTCATATATTTTCCTCTTACTAATTAGTGCCATTTTATTTCAGCTTAAATAAGTCTCTTCTTTTTCTTTGTTTACTGAGGAAGATTTGCCCTGAGCTCACATCCATGCCAATCTTCCTCTATTTTTCAGTATGTGGGCTGCCAGCACAGCATGACAGAGCAGTGTAGGTCCACACCTGGGAACTGAACCCAGGCTGCCAAAGTGTATTATACTGAACTAAACCACTAGGCCACCAGGGCTGACCCTAAAGAAGTCTTTTTTTTAACATTTCTTATAAGACTGGTTTAGCGATGATGAACTCCTTTAGTTTTTTCTTGTCTGGAAAACTCTTTATCTCTCCTTTAATTCTGAATGACATCTTTGCTGTGTAGAATAATCTTGAGTTTTTTTCTTTCAGCATTTTGAAAATATCATGTCACTACTTTCTGGCCTGCAAAGTTTCTGCTGAAAAATCTGCTGATGGTCTTATGGGGATTCCCTTGTATGTAACAAAATTCTTTCCTTGTCTTTAACTTTTGACATTTTAATTGTAATGTGTCTTGGTGTGGGTCTCTTTAGGTTTATCTTCTTTGGAACTCCCTGTGCTTCCTTGATCTGGATATGTTTCCTTTCCTAAATTAGGGAAGTTTTCAGCCATCACTTCTATAAATAAGTTTTCTGTCCCTTTCTCTCTCTCTTCTGCTTCTAAGATCCCTATAATGCAAATGCTGGTCCACTTGGAATTGTTCCATAAGTCCTTAAACTATCTTCACTTTCTTTCATTCTTTGTTCTTGTTGCTGCTGATTGTATGAGTTCTACTGCCCTGTCTTTGATTTCATTAATCTTTTCTTCTGCTTCATCTAGTTTGATATTGAATCCTTCATATGTATTCTTCAGTTCAGTTATTGTATTCTTCAGCTATGTGTCTTCTATTTGGTACTTTCTTACATTTTCTCTCTCTTTGTTGAAGTTCTCACTATGTTCACCCATTCTTCTCCCAAACTCAGAGAGCATCTTTATGACCACTATTTTGAACTTTTTATCAGGTAACTATTTATCTCTGTCTCATTAAGGACTTTTTCCGAGGCTTTATGATCTTGTTTTTTCATTTAGTGCATATTCCTTTATTTCTTCATTTTCCTTGACTCTCTGCATTGGTTTCTATACATTTGATAAAACAGCCACCTCTCCCAGTCTTGAAGGGAGAGGCTTCATGTAGGAGATGAAACTTATCATTCTACCCTACCCTAGCTCTTGGTTCTCAAACTTATGTGATTGTCCAAGGAGCCTATTTTATTTTTAGTGACTCCCAATAGTTGAAGGTATGCCAAGACCTATCAGGGTCCCTAAGGGGAGGATCTCAGTTGGCACCTAGATTCAGGCTGTTTGGAAGCCAGACTCTCAGGCAGCAGCTTTTAAAGTATGCAAATATATACAGTTCTGTGGGATCACAAGCATAATTCCTCTTAGCCACCAGAGCTAGGAGATCTAGAGGTATCCCCTGGGTGGCAGTCACAAAAATTTGAGCTCCAGACAAGCAAACAAGCTCCGTGCCAGAAGATGCCAGCAACCTAGACTGAGGCAGAGGCATAGCACAAAAATGGCATCCACCAACCTCCATCCCTGGTCCCTACTTCAGCAGACCCCTAGATATATGCCAATCCTGATGCCCACCCCACAGGCTGAAGTCCCAGGGCAAGCAAATAGGCCTCTTAGAAAGACAGGGGATGTGTTTCAGTCTGCTTTCTGTGCAGTGCCCTGGGGACGGTAGCCAGCCAAGAACCATTTCTCTGATTGTTACTGTCCTATGAGACCCAGGAATGCCAGCCTTGCTGGCCACCAGAGCCAGGTGATCAAGAGGTGTCTCCTGGGTGGCAGCCACAAAAACTGGGGCACCAGACATGTGTGCAGATTCCTCTCTGGGAGATACTGGTGCTCTGGAATGCAGCAGATGGAGAGTGTAAAGTACCCGCCCTCTGAGGTCTCTGGAAAGGATTATAGTCAGCTCTTAGATGTGTTTAATTAGAAGCCTGCCCTCAGGTCACAGCTATGAACAAAAGCCAATAGACTTCTTTCACAGAAAGACTAGGCTTCTGGGTCTGTTGTCTCTTGCTATGCCCTTAGGGATGGCAGCCAGTTAAAAACTCTTTCTCCATTGGTTAATACTAAGAGTAATTGATGCACTCATGAAAGTATATACCAGATAGCACAGTGATTAACTGCCTGGAGTTGCATTTTTGAAGAGGTAACTTATGAGCCAAATTGTTCAAAAAGCATCAAGTACTAACTCTGCTGGTGATGTACTAGATGGCTAGGGAATACAAATTAAATAGTAAGAGCATTTATCTTCTCTCCAAAGATTTACAATCTTGAATTAATAGTTTGAGTAGGAATGACACAGGTAGCCAATAAGGTAGCAAGGCTGAGATCCAGTTTGATGAACTGCTAAAACGTCAAATTCTTCCACAACAGTAGTAAATGTAGCGCCTCCAAGTACCCCTCTATTTGTGCTCTACCCTGTTACCACCCGCAACCCCCTCTTTCATGATCCTCAGGCTTTTCCATGTTCCAGCAACTAAAGGGTTGATATCCTCATGCACTCAATATTTTACATATAATCCCAGGAGATGCACTTTGCCAAGGGAAAAACATTACAAGACTTAAAATAGCCGTGAGTGTTTAGTAAAATGCTGTTAAAGGCCAGAGCATGAAGTTCAAATTGGGGAAGAGAGAGAAATGGAACTGAAGAATTGATAAAGGTAATGAAGACCCATCAAAAGATTTTTAAACAGGGGCTGGCCCCGTGGCCGAGTGGTTAAGTTCGCGCGCTCCGCTGCAGGCGGCCCAGTGTTTCGTCGGTTCGAATCCTGGGCGCGGACATGGCACTGCTCATCAGACCACGCTGAGGCGGCATCCCACATGCCACAACTGGAAGAACCCACAACGAAGAATACACAACTATGTACCGGGGGGCTTTGGGGAGAAAAAGGAAAAAATTAAAAAAAAAAGATTTTAAACAGATCTGCTGTTAAAAATGATAATTTTGGCCAAGTTTGGTACATAAGTACTCATTGGTGTTTGTTGTACAAACTATTATGATGATAATAAATTATTACTAACAACATATGCTCTTAATATGCATATGGTTTTTGCTGTTGTTCTGTTCCTGCCAGCTACTGGTGACTTTGCATCCACATTTGCAAGATGGATGATCCTTGTTTGGGATCACGTCTGCTGATGAAACAGAAGAAAACAAGACCAAGCATACAGAGGAGATTGATCCAGAGCCTTAGTTTCCATCAGCACAAACTTCTAACAAATGGGAATGAAAAAAAAGAAAATCTTCATAAATATAGACTTGCCTGTAGGGAATTTACCTCCTTATCTATAGAATTACAGAATCTACTTTTCCATTTTTACTACACTCTGCAATTGGTTATTTCAGTATTACAGACATGAACACTGAGAAAGTCAGTAAGGAAAAATCAAACTGGGTTGATCTGGAGTAATTTTACTTTTTTTCCGTTTCGTCCAGAACATTTTACCAAATGTGACTGAATACTGATAAATGGGTTTACTCATCAATGTGAACAGACATGAGATAACTCAGAAGTTCTGGATTAAAAAAGGCCAATAAGAAATAATATAAAGACATAACATATTTCTCATTAATGCATATGCAGGTTAAATGATAAACACTCAAAAGATGCCTGAACGAACCTGTTTTATTTTTACATCACAGTTTACTGTTCTTCCTAACTGGCAGTCATTGCATTCTAGATACTGTCAATTGCAACATAATTCCCAGCACTACGTACATAATATGTTTCTATCTTAAGAGTAAATTACTCAATTACTTCCATCAAATTTTAATTTTCATATTTTTTCAGCAGCAAGCACCAAAATCAAAACCCAAGAATCAAGAGAATAAGTATGCATAACAATCTCAAATTTATTCCCTATAAAACATATGGGAATAAAATTTTCATATTCCCAAAGATGTGAATTTTTTTGGGCGTTAAACAGTAGGGTATTACAATGTATCACAAAATCAGGTGCTATTTAATACTGTTTAAATTTTTAAAACTCTTTCTTTAATAATACAGATCTTAATGTAATAGAAATATTCTTGCACAGCAGCATTTTGCTGGAAGCTTTGCCCTTTTCGGAGGTTCCTCTTCTCCATCCCTCTGCCGGTGACTGGTGGTGGCATCCTTCCAATGTCAGCAGCTCAGGGAGACCCATGCAGTGATTCCTTTTCACTCTGAACTGGCAAGCGCTCTGGAGGAAGAACAGATTCCAATTTCTGCCAGCGCTCTGGAGGCCACAGGATATGTGTAGCATGGGCATGGAGAAGTCCCAGGGAAACCTGAACCCATGAGAGACACAAAACAAGAAAAATTATTTTGTAAGGATCATCATATTTCGAAAACAGAATTTGATCCAGATCTGATACTCCATGGAGAGATACGATGATCAAAGATAGTAAACACTTACATGGCAGTTTTCTAGGTATTTTATACGTGTAAATGCCCTTAATCTTCACAACTATTTAAGGTAGGTATTGATATAATCCCCATTTTGCATATAAGAAAACTCAGCTCAGGGAGGTTAAAGAACTTGCCAAAAGTCATATAGCTACCAAGCAGGGAAGACTGGCTGCATGGCCAAGCAGTCCCACTCCAGGGTCCACAACACTAACCACTATCCCCATTAGCCTGCTTACATAAACCTCAGAAGCATAAATCTGGTTTATATTCTCAGAATTTCCTAAAGAGTTTGTGATATCTCAGAGAGACTTTCTTTTGTGGAAAAGTCAGAGAGACTTGAAAAAATATACTTTGCAAAAAATATTGTCCCACCCGTTAGATGAGAAGCAAGAGTTAGATGTGAGACTGGGTGGGCTGCCTCCATGGAAAGTACACTGAGCAACACGGAGCTAGCGCTCGTGGAGAGAGGTAGAAAACCATGGGAACGCCAGCACGGTGGGATGGGAAGCGAGGGAACAGAATCAAGCATAAAGATCATGGCAGATGGCAAAGAACCCCCACTGGCAGAGATGTACCAGGATGGAAGAGAAGGCAAGGGGAGGACCTTTTCCTGGAAGACCTAAGGCTGAGCCCTGAGAAGGAGAGACATCCTAGGGCCCCCAGAGACATCAGCTACAGAGTACAGAAGAATGTAGCAAACCTGTTTAAAAGGCACTTCAAGGCCCTACCCTCAGTTACCCTTCAACAGGTCCGAGGCAGGGCTTGGAAATGTGTGTCTCTCGTTGAGGGTGCTGTTGTTGTAACTATCAGGTAATATTTTAATGGTATTTAGAAGCTTACAAAACACTCACATTTAGTGCATATTTATTGAGCGCCAACTATAAACCAGATACTATGTGTCCATTTTATTTTCAAATGTTTTTCCTACAAATTGGAGCTCCACAGAGATTAACATACAACATTGCTTTCGTTGAAGTTCTTCTATCTACTAGCATATGCATTCAAACAGTCACACTGCCCAGAGACTTAAAGAGCTAGATGTCAAGGGAGAGACTTCCAAAAAGATAACCAGAAACACATTTAAGAAGAATAAGAAAAGAAAACCTTCACAATAACTTGAAATACAAATAAAATAAGCCCAAGGGGTACCAAAAAGTCCATTGAGGCAATAAAGGAAATTTTCTTCAATTTGTTAGTCTGAAAATCAAACCTACATAAAATTTGAAAATGTGGTACAAAAAACAGCTCTATTCGTCAAAACTCACCAGTTATTTACATTTTGTTGTGTTTGTTCTTATTATGTGTGTGCATATATGTGTATTTGTATACATGAACTTTTTTTCTGAACCATTTGAAAGTTGCTGACATCATGCTGAATTTACCCCTAAATACTTCAACACATATCTCCTAAGAACTCTTTCCTACATGAGCACAATACATTATGTACAACATATTTAATATTGATACAATAATATTACTTATTCTACAGCCCATATTCAAATTTTTCCAATTGTCCCAATGTCTTTTATAGCTATTTTATTCTTAATCAAGGATCACAAATTGCATCATAATTGTCCTTATTTTGCTTCAGTTTACATGTCGCTTACTTTAATCTGGATTCCATCTTGTAAAATATCCTACATCTGTAACTGCTCGATTTTTCCCCTCCTGAATAGATTCAAGTTAAATGTTCTTGGCAAGAATACTAGATAGTTGACATTGCATTCTTCCCATTCTGTCACATCAGGAGGCACAAAATATCCGTTTGTCCCATTGTTGTGAAGTTTGATCACCTCAGAAAGGTGATGTTGACCAGATTTCTCCATTACAAAATGAAAAATATTTGTTTACAATTAATAAGTAATCTGTGGGATGATATTTTGAGATGGGTAAATATTCTGTATGTCAATAACATTTCATCTAATCCTCTCACTGCTCTCTGAAGGAAGCCGGTTTCTAAACCGTCTAATGGTTTCAACTTTCATGGATGATCCTGCCTGAAACAATGATTACACCAAGGATTACACAATAGGTATTTCCCAAATTTATTATATCTTTTATTTTTATTAGCTTTCATTCTTCTCTAAAAAAGTGCTTTCCCATCTAACCTCAAAAGCCTCTTTTTTTAATATCAAAGATTCCTTTTTAAATTCAGAATCTGTTACTATTTTTTAGTTTGTTTGATGCTTGAATGTCCTAAATTGGGCATGTCTCCATCGGTCTTTGAGCATTTCCTTACTTTTTTAGCACCACCAGATGTTGCTGGCTTACCTTGTACTTTATACCTGTTCCACCTGAAATCAGACGTCTCTTTAAGGAGCCTTGGTTTCTTTTACCCAGGAATGCTCTTTAGAAACCAAGATCTGCTCCTAGCTGTGCTCATTGCTCTGGGGAGTGTCAATGTTCTATCACATTTCAGGGGATACATATAAGAAAACCTAAACCAGAGTTCTCCCTCACCCGCCCCCATTCCATATTTCTACCTCCCCTCTCCTATAGTGAGCACTCTGGCTCCACACAACAATAATACATTTACACTATCCTAAAAGATACAAACAATAGTCTTGAGTATAGTATACATAATGTAACTACTACCAACAACAAGTTTACTGAGTCAAAATCAAGATTTCTTTGCAATTACTTTGGTCCTTAAAATAGATCTCACTTTAAGGGTGTATTGGCAGAGTCCTACATTCAAAATTTATTTGAATTCATTCTTTTATTTCTCCCTAGTGCAGTTATGTTACTACTTGATATACAGTTAGGTTCACTTGTCTCTATTTGTATTCAATTTTAGAGTTTGTTTTTTGAATACATAAACATTTCCATAGTTCAAAAGTCAACATTATTCTGAAAAGGTGTGGCAGGCAGAACAAAGATGTCCATATCCTAACACCCAGAAGGTGTGACTGTGTAACATTACAGGGGAAGGGGAATTAAGGTTGCTGGTCAGCTGATCTTAAGATAACGAGGCTATCCTGGATTATCCCATGGTCCCAAATGTAATCACAAGGGTCCTTAAATGAAGACGAGCTAGGCAGAAGGGTCATTGGGAGAGAGATTTGAGATGAAGGAAGGGGCCAGGCCAAGGAATGCAGGTGGCTCTAGAAAGCTGGCGAGGAATGGATTATCCCCGAGCTTTCAGAATAAATGCAGCTCTGCTGACACATTAATTTTAGTCTGGTGAGACCCATATTGGGCTTCTGACCTCCAGAACGGTAAAATAATGACTTTATGTTGTTTTAAGCCACTAAATTTGTGGTAATTTATTACAGCAGCAATAGGAAACTAACACAAAAAATACACACAGAGAAGTTCCATTCCCACCTGCCATACTACCTCCATATAGGTTAACTGTTTTCATTAGTGTCTGGTTTATCCTTCTTGTTTTTTGAAAAAAGCCACAAATACCCATACATATAGATTATTATTTCCCCTTTCATCCCCTCATACTTAGAATACTATATATTCCTTTTTGCACCTTGCTTTTATTCTCAGCAGGATATCCTGGAAACCACTTCCTATCACTTCATAGAAATGGAGCCTGTGGTTTTTCCAAACCTCCCCACCCCACCCCCAGGTGACTCTGATTAACCCCACTGGGACTCTAGACCTGAACTTCTCACTTAGCTGCACACCCAGAAAAAGTGAACCTAACCAACTTTAAGCAATCACTTGAATATATTCTGGAACATCCTAAGTAACCATTGGAACCACGTTAACTGCCAGGAGCCTAGACCTAAATGATCTGTCACACTGCAGTTTTTACCTATTTTCGCTCTTGTCGGGGCTCAGTTGAGTGAGAGAACAGCTGGTCTCCAGCCCCTCCACAATAACCCTTTTTAGATTTGATAGCTGCTACTCGGTTGTTCTTCAAACCTTTATTTTCTTTTCCAAATTGTTTAACTTTTTTCATAAGGTTGATTTGCCATTCTTTTAACTTGGCTGAACTCTTGCCAATCTATCTGCTTGCCTTCCTAGTTTTGTGGCTTAGTTTGACATAGTGATTCCATTTTTTTAAAAAAAATCAATACTCGTTTTACAAAAACCTATGATTCTTTTATTCCAAATATTTGCTAACGATACTAGTCTCACTTCCTGGAAAAATAATCCATCTTTATAATTATGAATAATGGTGAAAATTCTCATAATGGATAATATCAATATTGTTTAAAAGCATGGTATGAGAATGCAAAATTTAGGTATTTTTTTAAGACTGAGACAACTACATAGAGAAAGTGCCTATTCACTCTCAGCTGTCTTGTCAGGGATCTTTCTTTTTTTATTGGTATGTATACAGACATGCAAAGAGCACAGTGAATATAGGAGGACATAACAATCCAGAAATAAATGGACTTTTTAAAAATTAAAAGTTATGCTTCAGGTCCAGCTTTGGTTTCCACAACACTGTATTAGGTAGTAGCCTCCAGAGAAAAAGAACCAATACGATAGAGGGAGTGTGTGTGTGTGTGTGTATATGAAAATATATATATAAAAAGAAATTTATTTTAAGGAATTAGTTCACACAATTGTAGAGACTTGTTGAGTCCAAAATCTGATGAGAAAGGCCAGTAATGCTGGAGACCCAGGAGCTGCACTTTAAGTTCAAAGGTAGTCTGCAGCAAATTCCTTCTTGCTTGGGAGAGGTCAGCCTTTTGTTCTATTCAGGCCTTCAAGTGATTAGCTGTGGCCCACCCACATACTGGAGAACTATCTGCTTTCCTCAAAGTCCACTGATCTAAATGTAAATGTCATCCACCAATACCCTCACAGGCACATCCAGAATAATGTTTGACCAAATATCCGGGCATAGAGGCCCAGCCAAGTTGACATGCAAAATTGTCCATCACACCCGACAAATACAATAGATTGCCCCTTATCTTTGCCTACTCTGTTACACCCTGTGCTTACTAGATGCAGGGCAATGTTCTGAATGACTTATACGCACTGACTCATCTGATTTGCACAATAAGCCTGTGATGCAGGCACTATTTTTGCCTCCACGTCATATTTGAGGAAACCTAGGTGCAGCAATCTATTTTTTGAGCTAAGACTTGAATACACGCCCTCTGGGTCTCGAACCGCTGCATCAGGAGAACCGTATAACTTATCATCCAACAAAACACATAATTGAGACACTTCTGACAGTCAAAGGGGGCACTTCAATTAAGGCAGGATAATAACATTAAAATGAAACTGTCCTGGAAAAATCAAGATATGGTTACCCCTAATCATACTGCATCTTGATATTGCTAGGTCCCACATACTTTCCTGAAACCACTAGATTTATCAAAAAGAAATGCACCTTATGGGCTAAATTGCGTTCTCCCGAAATGGCTATGTTGAAGTCCTAACCCCCAGTCCCTCAGAATGTGACTGTCTTTGGCGACAGGGCCTTTACAGAGATGACTAAGTCAAAACGAGGCTGTTGTTGGGGGCGGGAGGGGCGCTAATCCAGGCTGACTGGTCCTTGTAAGAAGAGGGGATTAAGACAGAGACAACTGGAGTGCATGTACACAGAGGCAAGACTGTGGGGGGACACAGCAAAAAGGCAGTCGCCTGCAAGCCAGTGAGAGAGGCCTCAGAGGAAACGAAACTTGCTGACACTTTGATCTTGGACTTTCAGCTTCCAAAACCATGAGAAAATTTCTGTTTAAGCCACGCGGTCTGTGGTATTTTGTCACGGCAGCCCTAGCAAACTAATGCTGACAGGCGTACAAAGGAAGACTGTGCTGGAAGCCAGTGCCATGAGGTGTCCCAAATCTCACTGAAAATAGCGGAACAAAGGAACAAGTTGAGGAAGAGAGAAAAATGTTTCTGTTATTAAAAAGAGCTGCTTAAGCATATATAATTTTCTAACAGGTTAAACACTTTGACCAACCAATCTAATATTTTGTTGGACTCACTTCTCCCTTCTCTTTGTTTGTTTGTGTCCCATGTGTTACTGTGTCTCCTTCAATGGAGTCACATTTTTAGGCATAAGAAATCCACTTTTACTCTAAATCTTTTTTTTGGTAAGGAAGATTGGCCTTGAGCTAACATCTATTGCCAATCTTCCTCTTTTTGCTTGAGGAAGATTGCTGCTGAGCTAACATCTGTGCCAATATTCCTCTATTTTGTATGTGGGATGCTGCCACAGCATGGCTTGATGAGTGGTGTGTATGTCTGCACCTAGGATCCGAACCTGCGAACCCCAGGCCACTGAAGTGGAGCGTGCGAACTTAACCAGTACACCACCTGGCCAGCCACAACCATAAATTTTAAAACACAAACATATTAAATAAGCCATTATAAACCCTTAGCAGATCATTGTATTTTTAGTATCTACTAAATGAGAAAAGAGATCCATCCACATGTATTACTGGGCCTCTTACAACAACTCTGTTGCTTGAGATTGGGAATCAATAATCTAAAATAACAGTCACCAAACTATTTTGATTGTGTACCCTATCAGCAAAAATATTTGAGAATTTAACTCCATATTTATACATTTAAAATTTATATATATTTAATATATTAATATTAATAAATAATAAATATCTATTTTATTGTTTATTTATCTATTATAATTAATAATAAATACTAATATATTATATATATTTAAAAATTATATATTTAAAAATATATATTTTATATATTTATATATTTTATATATTTAAATTATATTAAATTTTATAAATTTTATACATTTAAATTATATATTTTATATATTTAAAATATATATATACATTTAAAAATTATATCTCTCTATCTATATATATATAGTATTAACACTACATAAAACCAAACATTAGTAAAGCTCAAATTCTTATTTTCAGATCCAAAGTTCCAATTTATTTTCTTTGCATCCAGGGGATCTTTGTACACACCCCTGCATATTCCTGCTCCTGTCTTTCAAGATCTCTGCTCTAGGAAACACCAGAATAACTGGCTGGAAAGTGATCAGTGCCATCAGTCAACTGGTTTGTTTTGTCCACACATGCCAAGGGACCACATGGACTAAATTTACACTGAATTGCCTGTCTTTGATTGAATTGGCTCTACTGAGAAGTTATTTTGGCATCTAGTAGACACAACCTTCATGAGCCCAGCCTTTCCTTCAGGTGCCAGGCGCAGAGGTGTGTGTTCCTCTGGTTCCCTCCACCTGTTTCTCATAGGCCTACGGTCTACAGAACACTTCTGATTCCTGGCTCCAGGAACCCTCTCTTGAAGGAAGGGTTTGCAAGGACAAGACAAAGACAAGTGAAAGCACAAGAGTCCAGAGGTAGGAAAGAGGGAAAAATACAGGAAAGAAGTTAAGGAAGAAAGAAGACAACTGTCAGTGGGAACAAAAACTAGAGCCAGAGTCAGAAGAGGACCAATGTGAGAAACGAGATGAAGCACAAAACCTCCCAAGTTCATTTGGTTAAAATATTTTCTAAAAAAGAGATACAAACACATTTTACATGCACTATTAGCAAATAAAAGCTGTCTCTCATGAATTTACTTAGAAGCATAAGAATAATTTTCCATATAAACAAAGCAGAAGTCAGATGATATTTGTTTCACAATCTTAAATTACTTACAATTAGTTTTGAAAGTCAAATCAAACTGGAACAATATCCAAACTTGGAAGAGTGTTGTTTTTAAATAAGTACTGATTTCTCCAAGCTTAAAAAAATGTCAGCTTTCAAATCTGACATCCAAGGCCCTTCCCAGAAGTGAATCTTGCCAAACGCATCTCCATGATTTCTCAGGATGAGCCTTCTACTCTAAGGGCCTCTCCATAGTACACCCAACAGCACGTGACATGTCCACCTTCTTGCTTCTCATCACTGCTGTTCTCCTAGTTTCTCCCCTGGAATGTTCCTGTAAAACTCAATTTAGTCCAACTTTTCCATGGAGACCTTCCTAGCCACCCAACTCCTATCCATTTGTTCCTGTTTACCCCAAGGAACCATGGCCTGGTATTGCATCTACCCACCATCAGGTTCTTAACTAAAACATATTGGTCCCTTTCCTAAGTACATCAAAAGGAAATTTAGCACAACCTCTCAACTTCTGGCCCAGGGGATTATACAGACATAATCCAATTATTTTCTCGGAACGTATAAGTCTGGTGGTGCACACTAGGTAATGACCCCTAGTGGACCATGACTTGTCTGCCAGTGATCCCTACCATCAGGTGCTTATTTAAAAGAGAAAACCAGAGGTTCAGGCCCTGATGTCTTATCCAAATGAGCACAGTGGTGGCCACACCCATCATCAGGCTCGGTTGTCTCAGTTTACCTTCCCCCAGATTTACCCCTATTTCATCATCCTAAGCAGGACTCACTCCTCACTGGGCCAGCTGTTGTAAGGTTTTCACATCAGAAAACCAATTTTCTTTTCACTGGCTTATGTACTTCTACGTCTCCTTCATGAGAATTAGGAAACATTACTATTGTGTTAATAAACATATCTTGTTTAGACAAAGTATAATATGGGTGCCAAAACACTTGCGTGGTTAGGTCAGTAACGACCACTATGAAGTAATCATTTTTTTACTTTCTTATTACAGTACTTACGGTTCTTAAATAAACTTGATTCTTCATCTTTTAAAATGAGATAATCACAAATGGAACTTTAAGAAATCCTCTAAGCATAGTGTGACCATGTAATTTATTATCCAAATTTGGAAATTTGAGAGTGAAGGGGGCTATTAATAATTATGCTGGGACAATAGGCATAAATGAAAGTGACTTTAGGACATATGGTCATCCTACCTAAGTGTCATCCCCTTCTTTTGACACAGAGAATATTCCATGACTGTCATATTCTGAATGCTTTACATAGACATTCTCTCTCTTATTCCACACATTAAACATGTGATATAGATATTATTATCTCCATTTTGCAAAAAAGGAAACTGAGGCTGAGGAATACTACGTTATATGCTGAAAGTCACAAGGCTAGTAAATGATAGAACCAGGATTTGAAATAAGCATGGTTCAAAATTCATGCTGCTCTCCACTGTAATGTCCTGCTTCTCCTATGATATTATTTAATGATTTATGTTTACATGTCTATAGCAAGGGTCAGCAAACTTTTTTTCTCTAAAGGGCTAGAGGGCAAATAGTTTAGGCTCACAGGTCATACAGCCACAGACAACAGTAAACAGAAGATTTGTTCCAATAAAACTTTATTTACAAAAATATGTAGCGAGTTGTTTGCCAATTTCTGGTCTATAATCTAGACTCTATAACATTTCATAGAGCAGAGGCTATATCTTACCTTTTCTATATTAAAAATGAGCACAGTGTTTTCACAACATTCAGAACTACTTGTCAGCAATACATATTTGCTGAATGAGTGAATGTTGATTAGGAGGAAAGATTAAATTTGGAAATGCTATATTTTATGACCTAGGTATCAAGGAAATTCTCTAACCTACCTTAAGAGAAACATCCATAGTTCCTTAGAAAGCAATATTAAGTGACATGAGAGCTTCCATAATCACGGATGACATGCCACAAGGGATTGACTGTAAACTAGTCCTACCGAAGAACTGTGATATGGTTCTTTGATGTAGTCTCAAAAGAATTTTTGAAAGGTACAATATGGAATTTAGAACACATCCATATGTAATGCATAGATTTTAAGTTTTTATAATATATTTGCTCCACCTTAAGAACTTTTTAAATATATTACACAGGCAAAGAAAATTGGTTTGGATTGCCTCTAGTGACTACCATTTACCGTCAAAAGAAATGAACGATAACAAGGAGAAGAGGAACTTATTACAACTGATCCTCAGTCTCCTGGGATGAGTCCCAGTGGTTATTTGGGTAATTGATCACCATTCTGGCTACTTGTCGTCTTCTCACACTAAAATTTTCCAGAATACAATGTCAACATCAATCTCCTCACGTTGTAAGCCAGGGAATACTTCTCAGTGCTATATTGACAAAGTGCTCCAATTCTTTCTGGACCAGGATACCAAAAAGAGGGATGTTGTCCTAGTCACCACTGCTGAGACCAGGGCTGGGAGTGGCACATAGAGAGCAGGCCACTAAGAAGAAACACAGGACTTCACTTACAGCCTCTGCTTTGGTACCATGCATTCACCTGATGCTGCAAGTGTAAAGTGTGGAGCAGAGTACCGTGCACCAGTTATCAGTTCTGAAGGAGTAGGGCACCATGCACTGGTTACTAATCTCAGGGGAGGGACTCCAACTACAGGGAGGGTAGCAAAGATGATCACAACGCCAGCCACCAGGAATAGGAGTCCAAACACCTCTGCCCACTGCATTTTGGTATCAGAGTCACCAAGGAAAACACAGTGTAGTCAAGCACTGGGTGGAACAATGCTTTACTTACACAGAGAAGAGACAGAGCAAGGTCAGCTTCAATAGTGGGCATTGGTGGTACTCTGCTTAACAGAGAGCAAAGTCCTGACAACACAGAGATTTACCTTCCTGACCCCACCTCTGTGGTCACCATTTTTTGCTAATGTCAACTTTACACGTCAACAACAAGAACATGTATTTAAAAACAACCTAAAAGACAAAGAGAGGGTGAGAATAGCAAAATAATTCCTTTAACAGGGAGCATAAAAGTTAGCTTTCTTGCAAATTCTCACAAAAATAGACGCGTGGTCTAAGTAAATCAAACAGAATTAGAAATAAAGGCAGGCAAAAACAAATATCATATGGAAAAATAAGCAGTTTCACTTAAAAAAAATATTATGAGAAATATATTTTAAAAAAGACTGACGAATAGAAATGATACTACCTACTTTATTTTTAAACATGGATTAACATATACAGATTTGAATTTTTCATCAACACTTTCTGATGCAGCAGACAAGGGTCACAAAGAGAACAGTAGGGGCCTATCATCCACACACACATTCCCAAGATGCTTATCTAGGCACATAGAGCAGACATCCATAAGTCCTCTAAACAAAGACAGGTACAGAGACTGCTTCCATTCTAAGTAAGCACTGACTGGCATCTACTCAAAGACAGACTAATAAGAGCAAAGCTTTGGTTATTTAGGTCAATGAGGAGTATGAGGGTCTGCCAAAGAAACATGCAGAAGGCAAGCAAGAAAAGAATCAAAACTCCTAAGATATAAGCTAATAAGTGAAAAAATATATAAGAACAGAGGAGTGTAGAAGGGAGGCTCTAGAAAAATGGAGCAATAGGTTAGAATAGACGGGAAGCAGCAGCAGATAAGGTAAGAGGCACAGAGGCAGTGGTGGCACAATGGGAAAGCTTGCTTTTTGGGAAATGAAGCACTTCCATCACCCCCTCCCTCTGGGACCCTACAATCAATGCCAGTTATGAGAACACGTCACCATCCAGAAAAAACCGACACTGTTATCTTCCTCCTCCCTAAACTGACAAGAGTAAGGGTGCTTGTATCCAGGAATATTTCCCTTAGATGAGACTTCTTCCTTCCTGAAGATGTAGTACAGGCCCACAATACCTTATCTGCCATCCACACTCCAAAGGGCTCCAAAAAAATTAAAGTTTTTTGTAACTCTCTAGAAGCAAAATCTGACCTGAAATGTGATGAAATTTTAGTCTTTATTTATCCCACGCTGTGTGTCTATTGATAATTTTTGCTGCAGAAATATTAACGCGCTTGATTATAGAAGATGCCCCAGACTCTGCTGGGGGTGTTACGTTACATATGGTATAGATATTGTTTACAGATGCTGTTTATAGACACTGATATCACCTTTTCAATATCTGAAAAGCGTGAATTCTGAAACAATTCTAGCCTCCCAGGTTTTAGACACAGTATTAATATCTTTAAATATCTGCAGAGGTGAATATTTACCAAAAAGGATAAATATAATCAGAGTTATGGGTTCAGTCCTAGGTGGGACGGGTACCCAGGTAGATGCTGGAAATATACACAAGATAATAAGGATGATCCCCGTTCTCTATGACCTCGTGATCTGGTGGGAAAGGCAGCTGTTTAAACAAACCACCGAACTACAACCTGGCATGCTAGACATATAGAGGAGCCAATGCCCTGGGAGCAGAGGCTCTGGCCAAGCCTTGGGAAGGCTCCACCGTGCAGATGCATCTAAGCTGGCTGTAAAGGATACTGGAGACTTCCCTCTCTTGATGACAGATCTTCAGTCATGGCATCCCCTGCCAGATTTTTATCTAGAACCTTCTCCTAATCCTCTTTGCCCTCCACTAAATTTCAAAATTGAGATAATGTGATAGGTTGATACAACCCAATATTTGGCAATCAAAAAGTAAAGCCGTATACTTTACAAATGATTCAAAATGAGACTCTCTCTTTTAAAGGCCTCATTCTAGAACAAGTATTTTCCTTCATTACCAACAATTTTAACTTTGATCATTTCAAAGCAATTTTCCTGTTCAAGACTTAGCTTTAATCAAAATGCATTTTCAGGTCACTTCATGGCCTCTTCATGATTCTCTCTAGATAACTACAGAATCATGCATAATCATTCTAGTCCCCGTAAGACACCTTCCGTAAGTAGTTAGTTCAACATTTTATGCAAAAATAGATACAAAACAGGCCTCTAGGGGTATCTTCAGCTAATTTTCATGAATTAATTTCCCAGGATTAATGTTTATGCACCAGTCTTTTTACCACATAATCAAATCACTGGAGTTGAAGTGGTCTAACTCCTTATTTTGCTGCTTGATTAAGCAGGTGATGAAATACTTGAATATAATTTGGATACTTAGCAATGCACAGTATCCACAATAATCCACAGTGGATGGATGACATTAGTGACTTATGCCTCATTGTTTGTGTGTGTTCTCTCTAGTAGCTCATATCCCACATGCCATCTTTATATAGGAGATAAAACAGTTCACATAAATACATGAGAGGAGAGGTGTGAAAGCCTTTATTGTTGTGGACATTTTTTTAAACCATATTTAGATCAACTGGGAGGCAGTCACCGATGGACTGAACTGCTATTGGTAGGAGAAGATTTGGGACAACAAGGAATCTGATATCCATTACCAGCCCTCCTGCTGCCGGGGAAGCAGCCACTCCTCTGCCATGGTTACTCTGTTCATTTGGGTCGCTATCTGGCATCCAGTCTCTATCTAACCATCTCTCTTTTATTCCTTCTTTAAAAAAGAAAGTGAGGAGGTTTACAAAATAAACAACCAGGAATAAAAGAAGATAAATCAAAGTGACAACTACATGGACCAAGTTAGTTGTTGGGGAGAGTACCACACCTGGTACTTTTAGCTATCTGAGAGGCAAAGTGAAGATGAGAAAATGCTAGTTATGCTGGTTTACACAGCTCTCAAAGGAGATGAAGAAACGTCTCAATTTTTAGGGGAAGCTAAGTTTTTCTCTGATTAAATTTCTAGAAGGTATTTCTCCCATGGGATCTACCACAGGATACTCTAAGTATCATGATGGACAATACACACTACGATAAGTTACTCCAAACAGTCAGAAGCAGAATTCAACTTGCTGACAATTTGGTGAACATTGTTCTGCAAGAAATTAAAGCGATGCAGTCTTGCATATAACCTAGAGATTTAACGTATTCCAATGATAAGAACTTAGATTACCTGGAGGCAGGGAGAGAGAGGATGCCCTTTAAGTGATCTTCCCTAAATATCATTACTGTCAACTGTGTTTTTGATAGACAAGATCTGTTCTGTGTTGTCTGTGGCTAGAGATAATTCCTGACCCCAAACTCGTACTATGTATCTGCAAGTGAATGGTGAGTTGGAATTAGTGATCCACTGTACTCTGTCCTTCTCCTCACCCTGGAACCACATCTCAGTGGTCAGAGCTGTAACTGCAGTTCTCAAATTTCTATCAGAAGCTGACTAAAATCCAAAGAATTGTGTTGATAAGGAAAAAATAAAGGAGACAGTTTAATAAAAGGTAATTAAAAGAGTAGTCTAAACCCTGGAAAAACTGGCTTCTGTATAAGAAATATCTACCGGGTGCCTGAAGTGTTAAAGGTGTGCATAGTGAAGCAAGATCTTAATGATCATTGAGATCCTTATAGGTGTAGGCACAGCACGCATGGGCACCACCAGTCTTAACCATCTTAGCATGTCTGTGCAAGTCTTGGTGAGAGGCAATCCCCTCTTCCACTGCCTGCTTACTCCTCAAGCTGGATGGTCCAGATATTCCTTCTCTCCACTGCCAGGGGCTAGGGTAAAGGCACCTGACCTGGGCTCAGGCAACTGGATACCCACATCTGGGACTATGAAGATGGAGGGAATGATGCAAAGACATAGAAACAATCAGAGATTACTGGCAGAGACATGAGTGCCAGGAAGTGTCCAGTCACACCAATTGCCAAACTCATCATCCTGCTCCTGTGACATACAGGTGTCCTACTTTGCTAAGTGCCAAACCCCCAAGCCTAGTTTTCATCCCATCTATTCAGTGAACTATCCAATACCTTTCCAATGACAACTTTTCTGCTTAAATTAGTCAAGATGAAAAAGACAAAGTCAGGATGGGTTTGTGTGGATTGCAACCAAGATACCTGCTTGGCACTCTGTCGTGAAAATATTGGTGCAAGAATAATATTTTTAAGGATATGAGAAATTGAGTCCAATTCTCAGTCCCACAGGTGAGGAAACTGAGGCTCAGAAATGCCTCCCACAGTCCCCTAATTAGTTAGGGCTGGGACTCAAATCCTAGCACTGGCTCCTAGTTCAAACCCCTTTTCACCATACCTGCCAGTGAAATGAGGTGTAGAGCGCTGAAAATTGTAATGCTTGCAAGGGGGACTGCATTGATGCTTTCCAAACCTGCTTTTCCCCCAGGGAAAAGTGAGGCCTTTCATTTTCTACAGGAAAAACAAACATTGCACATTCAGGTTTGTACACAGCCATGCCACTCTGTTTGGGAACTGTTGCTGATTTGTAGCAGCAGGGTCTGTTACAAGCCACTGGGCTGTAAGGAACGCTGGCTGGCAGTGACAAGAAAGCCAGTGCTTATTACAGCAATGTGGTTATGTCAATGTGCATAAAAGACCTAGAAAATGAAGAAATGTGAAAAGACTCTAAAGTGCTCCTTTTATTCAACACAACAAATATGTAAAAGCCTACTATGTGCAAAGCATAGGGCATGGTGCTCTAATGCACCAAGATAGATGAGCCATTGACTCAGGCCTTCAGGAGCTTACAACTCAGAGAGGAAGACAGTTGTCACAAGCTTGATCTGTGGGATGTGTTTGGCAGAAGTGGAGGTTGCAGGAAAGGAGCAATCTGGTGAGTACACAGCCCATTGAAGGATGAGGAAGAGAGAGAGTTTCTAAACTGTAAGAGGGCATGCCCCCCTGACTGTAATCTAAGAAAGAAAAGGCAAGAGTGGAGAGTGAGAGAACAGTAGGAGACTTTTTGCAACGGCGCTGACAAGAGATATGATCATGTATAGGAGAAAAGGAAAGGAAGGATACTTTGAGCGTGAAACCCAAATTTCCTAGCATGATATACATGGCCCTTTGTAAATGGACCTCTTTTCTTCATTTCTGACCACTCCTCAACTTGTACCCTCAATCAGTCTTATGCCTCCTAGAAAAGGCATTGCTCTCTCACATCTCTGTACATTTGCACATATTGTTTTTCCTGCTTCCTAAAAGACTTTCTTCTGCTCTTTATCTAAATAACTCTCCTCATCCTTCCAGATGTGGCTTATATGTCACTTCTTCCTGGAAGCCTTCCATGTTCTCTTCCCTGTCACAGCAGCCTGTGCTTATTTATGATAACAATTATCACACTGCACAGTGAAGGTCTGTTTAGTTCTTTATCTCTTAATGGTGTGAACTTCTTAAAGTGGGCACTGTCTCATATTCTAAGTCCATGGCATGAAAGTAGAAAGAGGCTCAAAAATTGTTGAATGACTAAATATATAAGAGAAACAAGAGACCATGTGGATTTAGAGTGAGTACAATTTGGCAACTGATTAGACGTGGGAGGTGAGAAAAGAACAAGGTGTAGAGATGACTGTCATTTCTCACCTGCCTGGAAAGATGGTAATGCCATTAATCATAAAAGAGGTCATGGTAGAAGGAGCAGATATGGGAAATGATGAGTCCACTTTGGGCTTATTCAATCTGACATTCCTATTGAATATCACGGGAAGACATCCTGCATGCAACTGGAAATTCAGTGCAAGAGTTCAGGCAAGTATGTGAAGTACATCTTAGAGATTCAGGAGTCACCCAGGTGTACCCATGGGAATTAAAGCACTCATCTAGAGAAGGAGAAGGAAGTAAGAATGCAAAGGACAGACACCTAGGGTAACACAGTCATTCAAAGGTAATTCTAGGTAGCTATCAGCTATATGCAGGAATCAATAAGCTTTCTTGAGCAGTAATGCATCCACCTCTAGACGAGGGCTCAAGAGACTTCTGCACAAGTAGAAACATACTGCTCAACTTGTAAAATGGTAAGCATGGACATTAGTCACAACAAAACAGAGCAAAGATTAGGGGAGGAAATAGCTGTACATCACCTGTAAAACTGAAGCTATTAGTTCTTTTGACTGAGCCTAGAGAACATATAACGATCCAGACAAAACCTATTAAAATCCTGAAAATAATGTTCATCTAGTGTGGTTATATATTTGCATATACATATGTGACTCACATGGACTAAATATATAGTGTAAAAACAAATCAGATTGATCAAAATATCTTCTCCAGTGGAAATAAACATTTTGTTATTTTTAAACACTTTGCTTTTAGAAGGGCAAGTAAAATACTTTCTAAAATTTTTAGCTGCATTTTAAATGAATTTCACAGACTTAATAATACTTTGGTCAGAAATATACTGTATGAAACAAAAATGCTACTTAAATGATTATATTGTTTATGAGGAATAACACCATTGTGAGGGATAATTACAAATCTTTTAGTTTAAATATTATGATCTATTTATTCACTTTTTATCAGATTAACTACTAAGTAAATAAAAACAAAAGAAAATAAATTTAAACTATTGAATAGATTTTTGCTACTTTTATTATTTGAAAGGAATCTAGTTGCCTTCTTGAGAAGTCTTTTTGTTAGTAAAGCAGAGTTTGAATGACTAACAAAATAATGATACCGTGATTGTGTTAAAAGCACACACACAAAGAGAGTTAACTACATGAGGTGATGAGTGTGTTAATTCTCTTGATCTTGGTAATCATTCCACAGTGTATATTATATCAAATCATCACATTGTACACTTTAAATATATACATTTGTCAATAAGTCTTCCATAAAGGTGGGGGGAAGCACATTGGTCCAATGTCAGTTCTCATATTGATGTTAAGTTCCAGATTATATAGACCTCGTTGTTTGTGTGTTAGAGATAATTAAGTTAATGGAGTCATTTCAGCTTTTTATGTCTTCTAAAGGCTCCATGATTTTTTGTGTTTTAGATTTTGAGTTCCTACAAATAACAGTTGTCTAGCTTTTGTACTTTTATTATAGTAGTTAATTCAGAGAAATCTCTTGAGGGTTATTCAACATGCAATCAATAAACATGCCAGCACAATGCCAGGAGCTGGGAAACTCTGTAAGAAACACCCTAATTTCAACACTGAAATTGATAAGAGTAAATAATGTTTAGTCTTTTGATTTTAAATATGCACAGTTATTGCCTGAAAGTTAATAATAGGTGATATTTAAAGTTGAAGTTTATAAAAGCATAGGTGATCCATATCAAAGATGAGATAGCAGCAGCGAGATAAATACTGGTAGGACTACCATGAACTAGAAGAAATTCCTCATAGCTAACTATGGACTGTGTGTGGTTTATTTACAGAAAATTTCTATGTTCAAACTGATATTTGCTCAATTAGATAAAATAATTCTAAATCATAACTCTTTTCTCTACAGGTTATATATAATATGCCTGGGAAAAGGTTGATAACTGTAATAGTAGACTAAGGAAAATGTGGTAACAGAGGAAAATTTATTTTTTCCAAAGTAAAGTTGCAAATTATTTTAAGATTATCCACTGCTATGGATTAGACATGACTTTACTCCACTGACTCAGATAATTGAATGCTAGCTCTAATTTGGAAATTCTCCTATTGTTTAATAAAACAATTTTGTTGTGTGATACACAGATTCATCTTGATAGTGCAATAGGCTGAGATTTGCTGTTAAACGCTTGAAGCTTTATAAAGCCAGGGATAACGTTAAGTTTTCAGGACTTCAGTCTGAAGAGTGAAGTGGGCTTAGCATTTATGGCCCCCCTGCTGGGTGGAAATGCTGACTGCCCTCTGGAGAGGAAGAGAGATGTGGCTGATGATGGTTTCAACATATTTGGTGCTCTTGTCTTTATGCATGCACAGTGCCACCTTCCCAGCATTAAGAAACTGTCATCAATCATTCCCTCTACCAAAGTGGAGTGGAATAAGGTATGCACAAAACACTAGGAGCACAACCTGCCCTGCCTTTGGATGAAGTCTTTTCACGCAAATTTCTGGCCATATTTAGCCCATTGCATCCAGTCCTAACTGGCATTTGAAATTATAGTTCCAATTAGTTTTCCTTTTCCTTTAAGTGCTTCCTCTCACCCCAGTTGGCTTTTCCATGTCTTCTTAAACCTGAAAAGACAGCTGCTTCATTACTTTAAAGATATTTTTAACTCAAGAGGGTGAAGGTGATGTCTATACCCAAATTAATCCATTAGGCAGAGAGAGTCAAAAGAGATCCTCTCTAATCATCAAAAATCCTGATAACTCTGCATCAGTAGCACACTGCCCATGCTCCTGG
Source organism: Equus asinus (assembly GCF_041296235.1). Taxonomy (NCBI): domain Eukaryota; kingdom Metazoa; phylum Chordata; class Mammalia; order Perissodactyla; family Equidae; genus Equus; species Equus asinus. The sequence goes on from NC_091790.1 coordinate 168,361,000, forward strand.
AATATCATGACATACAGATGGTCCAAGGAAGATGGGTAGAATTAGCATGAGTGGTAGACTGCTGAGCATTAGCTTTGGAATCAGGAAACCACACTGGGAACCAGACTCTGAAAATTAATAGCTTCATCATCTTTGGTAAATCACTTCCCTTCTTTCAGTCTTACTTTTCTCATGGTCAAAATGAGAACAACAGTATCAACTCCGCAAGGTTGCCACAAGAATGAAAGGGTGTAAAGTTTGCACAGCTCTAGCACAGAGCCCTATCACAAGCTAACTGCTATGATAGCCCCACAGTAAGTCAGGCACAGATGACGCCTGAGGTATATAATACAATCATAACAAGAGATAAGAAAATGAGGTGTTGAAAATAGCTACACTATATTGTATCCCATTGTTAACTGTTAATGGTGCCCAATTAGGAGCTACGCCTTTGAGAAAATTATATTTGGTTAGCTTGTGAAACTGGTTTATAATTATAAAACTGATTGCAGGAATTCTAGTCCCAATAAATTTTCTTCTTAGGAACTTTACCTACAATAGCAATAAAACATGGTTGCTGTTATGTTTCATTTTTTGATACAGAGCTGAACTTTGAAGGAGCTTTTCAACCTACCGAGATGAGCTCAATAAAAACAAAATCCTTTGGTTTAAGGTAACATCCCTAAGAGACCTCTGCCTCCAGTAAAGGCATTTGCAGTAATGAGCCAAAGAAGAATGGAGGACTCTATTGTTGCTTTAAATTACATGTTTGACAGATCACAAAGAAATTGCTTTTAGGTAGATGAGCAATATTTTCTTGATTTTTCTCCCAGTTCTTCAATACCAATTAAAAGGTCCATTGGAAGTATGAGTTTTCTTAGCAAAATAACACTGCATTTTAAATGGTGCCAATTCCTGACCTCTAACTTCTGCTGGCTTCTGTTTTCACTATTCAACAGAACTATGTTCTTAAAGATCACCAACATTTTGGTGGCCTGTCTTCGGTCTCCATCTTCCTCTGCAATATTCAACCCTGCTGATCACTCCCTGAAGAAGGTCACCCCTAGTGACCACCCTACTTCTCTTCCTAGTGCTCAGAACACACTACAAAGTTTTGCTGTCTGATCCTCATCCTTACACTCCTGAATGTAGTTATTCCATGAGGTTATGTCTTCTCTCCTCTTTATATGCTTTCCTGTGGTGAACGCATCCACTGCTGTAACTTCAACTCCTACCACTCTGCCAATAACCCTGAAATCCATATTTCCAGCCTTAGCCTTTCTCCTGACTTCCAGATCTGATTCTCAGTGGCTTGCTGGACATCCCCAACGGGGTGTCCTGCTCATTATTCAAACATGATGGACACAACACACCAGGCCATCAACAGTTCCCCCAAATGAGTTCTTACCTGGCTTCTCAATTTGGGATCTCCCTATTGCCCAGCTGTAGCTGCAACCTTATAGCCATAATGAGACTTCTGTCTTTGATTCACTACCCTTGTATCAAATTAGTTGTCAGATTCTTCCTTGCTTGAATCCCTCTGCTTCTTTCCATACTCACTGCCATCATCCCAGGACAGGTTCTGATCTCCCCGGTCCCTGGATAAATACAATAACTTCTATACTAACCTGCCCAGTTCCAACCTTGTTTTGTTCCATTTGCTATACACACTGGTAACAGGTTAATCTTTTAAAGTTTAGCTTCAATCAGGTGATTCCTGTGATTAACACACTTCAATAGTTCTTCACTGCCTGCTAACATAAATAAAAGATACACAGCTGGGTAGTCAAGAACCGCCACAATATCATGCCCATCTCCCTACCTTTCCTTTCTTTTCTCTATTCCTTTACACAAGTTCTCCCGGGTGACTTCAGTGCCCACCAAAGCTTGAAGACTAGGGCTTTAAACTATAAGCAAACTGAAATGGTCACAATTATTGCTTGGTTACTCTGTATTTATGACTTAACTCCTTTCATTCCTCTCAGTGGTCTTCATCACCACCTCCACATCCTCTTTCCACCCATCCCTCGACTTCCAGCAACATTTTCCATACAACTTTTAAAAAATGACTCTCTTCCACCCCCAATTCTATCTATGTCTGTCTTGTTACCTTATAATTATATATTATGCCCTCTCTTCCCTAGATGATTATAAGGTCCTCTAAGGCAGAACCCATGTCTAATTCATCTTTTTATTCCTAAAGGGCCTCAGTGTAACATTTCATCCATAGTAGGCACTCAACAAATACTTTGTTCATAAATAGTAGAATGCCAAAAATGACGGCGTTTCCTTAGACAAGACTAGGAAGGAACCACTAAATGTGCATGGCTGACAACATGGAACTCTTTATTAATTTTGGCATGAAGTATATTCAATATTTATTACTTTTAAACTTAGATCTTTTTACTAATCATAGGAATATAGCTTTAAAAAATAAATTTTTAAAGTTTTACACTTCTTGACAACATAGTCAAAGCATGCATAAACACTTCTACTTATTTCTTTATGTAAACAATCACCTACGTCAGATTGTGCTTTACAAAGATGACCACAAAAATACCTCCCAACCTAAATGCGCTTCTGAAATGTAATCTTACCCACCCCCCTTCAAGAGGTTGAGTCTATTTCTTTATCTGCTTGAATCTGGTGGGGGTGGGTCCCTGTTACTGCTTTGCACTTGTCTTGGCATAGCAGTTAACTGGCCTGGCAGCTTTCGCTTCTTGCCTCTTGGAAACTAGCCATCATTTCAGAACTGTGACTCTGTGAGATCCCTATGCTGTGGGAAGCCCGGGCCATGTTGAGTGACCCTAGAGAATGAAATGCCACATGAAGAGAGTCAGAGAGAGGGAAAGGAAAAGAACACTGAGGCCCAAACATCTCAGTGAAGAAGCCATGGTGGAAGCGGGTCCTCCAGCTCTTGCCACGCCAGTTGATGCTCTGTGAGTCAGACACAAACCACCTCACTGAGCCCTTCCCAAATTTCTGACTCAAAATTGTGAGCAAAATAAGGTGGTTGTTTCATACCACTAAGTTTTGCTGTATCAAAATTGTGAGCAAAATAAAGTGCTTGTTTTATACCACTAAGTTTTGGTGTACCTTGTTACACAGCAACATATAACAGAAACACTGCTCATCACCACTTTGGACACACAGAGCTGTGCTCATGCAAAAACAAAATGAAAATGGTATGCTTATAAAACAGAGAGTTAATCTTATGAACAAACTGCTACGTTTGCAATCTAAAGGCTGCTGAAGAAAACCTAATACCAGTTTACTAACTTCACTCCAATTCTGTCCTTAGCAAAAAATTAATATGGAAAATAGATTAAATAGTTTTAATATTTTCCAAGTTGATGCTCCATTAGAGAAGGTACACTAAAGAGTAAATTACAAAATAAGCTGAAGATGATCAAAGAAAGATAAGATATAAGTAAACAATAGGAAAAGTTTGCAAAAATGTATTCTGGCAAGTTTATATAAATTATGCTGTATCCTAATACAGAAATTCCATGTAGCCATTAAAAACAATGATGTAGTGGGGCTGGCCCAGTGGCCTAGTGGTTCAGTTCATGTGTTCTGATTTGGCAGCCCAGGGTTCGGCAGTTTGGATCCTGGGCGCAGACCTATGCAGGGCTTATCAAGCCATGCTGTGGCAGGTGTCCCACATATACAGTAGAGGAAGATGACACAGATGTTAGCTCAGGGCCAATCTTCCTCAGCAAAAAGAGGGGGGTTGGCGGCAGATGTTAGCTCAGGGCTATTCTTCCTCAAAAAAACAATGATGTAGCTACACTGACAATAAAAATGCACATATATATTTAATGTAAAGAACCAATTATAAAACTGTGTGAATCTCATTTTGGGTTATTAAAAAAAGTATATGTATTTGTCCTCTTCCTCTCTTCCTCTCTTTCTCTACACACACACACACACACACACACACACACACACACACACACGTTTCTTCCTGCAGGAAATAAGTTTGATAGTAACTTTGCATTTATTTTTGCCAGGCATCTGAGGAATTTCTCTAGTCTAAACCTGTTTGAACCTTATTTTGTAGTCTAGAGTTTCAAGCACTATATACATGGCGTACATTTAGTAAAAGTAAGAGTAAGAACTAGGCCTTCTTTTTCTCATGGGAGGCTTTTTTATTATGGTCATTCAAAGTCTTGGGTCAAAACAGACTAGTTAGTTGTTTCCTTGTACCTTGGGTAAAGTTTTCTGATTGGCCTTTCACTGAGGGGCCAGCCCTTTTGCAGAGGTTTCTGTCTCAGCTCTCACTTACCCCTCAGCTCACACAGTGCCACATCTCCCACTCTATGATGCTAGGGCCTGTATCTAGTCTGATAATTTCCCAAACTGTGACAGCTTCATGTCTTGAGTTCACCTCTTTTGCTTTCATGTCTCTTTGTTTTCTTTGCACATGATTTTTTTCCTCAAGGTCAACTTTGTATTATATCCAGCATTTGTTAAGTGTTTATAGAAAGAGGAAATTTCACATTAGTTCAGTCTGCCATATTGATGGAATCTCCACGTTTTCTTTAATGTTGTCATACTACTCTTGCAATGAAAAAAAACCTCAGTTATTAAAAATGGACTCTGCTTAATACAGTATCTCAGATTTGAATCTATGGCTTGTTAAATAGGACAGTTGCATTTGATTTTAAGAGCTGAAAATAGCCTTTTATTAGAGAAAATAAGTCTCCCTCTGATAATTATTTAAGACGCTATTTTACTTTTTTGGTATAGATTGTTGCTGGGGGTATAAATAGCTCTTTCTAGGAAGAGTTATAACTCAGAGCAATCTGAACCAGTGTGAAAACAGCTAGGAGCAGGAAATAAAAATATTGCTCATTTCCATGAAAGGCAGACAATTCTATTAGATACTGTAAGAGCCAGTGTGATCAGTTAGTGATCGCTTTCTTAGTTGCCAGCAATATGACAACTTACTAGTTTAGCAATATGGTGCAGAGTAACTGGAACAGTTTAAGAGTTAGGACAGAGAAGGTTGGAATCCTACATCTGCCTGTTACTGCCTGTGTGAATATAGACAAAAGTTTTAAGGTAACATTAATAATACTTTCTTTTAGAGTTGTGATGATGAGAAAGCAGCAGTTGTTTAATAACTGTTAGCTATTTTTATTGCTTTTGTTATTAACAGTAGGCCAGGACTTAGGAGAGAATAGGGCTAAGAGAAGTGTTTCCCCAAATGCTCTCTAACACACGTGCATCAGACTGTCCCAGGGTGCTCATTAGAATCTCCATTTTAAAGAATTCCTATTAGCAATGCTTCTCCACATTCAAGCTTGAGATCAACTGGTTGTGTAAAGGTAACAATTTCTGTGAGAAAATATAGGTCAAATCAAAAAGGCTTGAAGTTCCATTTGAGACAAAGAAGAGTGACAACAAAAGACACCTCCAGTGAACTCCGGGATATGGACTAAATTGTCTGCTTCTCAAGAAGGGCAGGGGCTTTGTGTGCTTGAATGCAAAGTGATCTCCCAGCTATAAGACAACGCAACAGAAGAAAATCACATCTATTCAACCAGGGTACACTGGGACACCATCTTTTACCAGGACTACTTCATTGGTCTGCTGGTTGGTTCAAATGTCCTCTACTCAGAAAAGCTTCCTATGACCTCCATAATTAAAATAGCACCATCTAGTCACTCTCTGTTCTCCTTACCCTGTGCTACTTTTCTTCATAGCACTTATTTATCACATGTAATTGATATATTATATATTATACATTTATTCATTATTTCTCTATCTATATCCACTCACTAAGATATAAAACTATGAGAACAAGGACTTTGTTTTGTTAACTGCTGTGCCCCTAAGTGCCTAGAAGACTTCTTGGCACATGTGAAGGCTCAAGAAATACTTACTGAATAAATATATGAACGGGTTTATGAAAGGGCTTAAGGAAGGCCTCTCTTCCTTATGGCTTATTAGAGAGGATGGAGAATTCCTAGAGAGAATAGGTGAACAGTCCAGAGAAGGATCAGAAAGGAATATGCCTTGTGGATGTTGGGCAAACCAAACCAGCATGAGTTTGATGTGAGAAAGAATCTCACAGCAAAAGGAAAGAAAGGAAGAACTTCTAAGCCCCTGGAACTCTTTGACAGAAATCAATTTCTTGTAATAGAAGGTCAAACCAGTCCTTCTGGAATAGTGACAGCAGCAATGATGCAAGGGAAGCCATAGAGACCCTAGAAAGTGGAAGATGATATGCTGGTGATGGATGCTTCCCTCTGAGGGACCATCGGTGGAACATCATCTTAGGTAGGCACTATGTTTCCTACCTGGCATATGTATCCCAAATATAGGAGACTGCAGATAACACAGTTTCTGATGACTGACCCTGGAACAATGATAAAGTCATAAAAATATAAAACTATCTTCCTACAGACTTGTGAAGCCCTGGGATACATAAGGATTATTTTTTTTTCTTCCTTTTCCCAGTTAAAGCTGTGGCCTTTGAAAAAAGAAAAGATCACATACAAGTGAATAGCTGGCTAAAAAAAGAAGAGTAGACTAGAATTTGTTTTTCTGGAAGGTGATTTACAATTTTGGAACTCTTGGCTCCTGGCAGCTAGAGAACACAATCTCAAGGAGACAAGGGAGAAAGTGTCTGGTAGCCTTGCCCACAGGATGAAGATGTTGTAAACCCAGATAGAATCAGGTACAAAAGAGAACAACAGACGTGATACCAAAAAAACAACCTCAGGAGAGGAAAGTCCAGTAAATTTTAAGGGAAAATTAAGGGGAAGGCAATTTAAGTCTAGTATCGAGGTCCTTAACAGCCTATAAATCAGAGCATCAGTCTGACACAGAGGAGTAAATGTGACCCCTTGGATAGTATTAAGGCTTTTTGAGAAGGTATTCAGGACTGAACATATAACAGATTGAAAGGGAGAGTGTTTGGTGGTTCCTCAAAAAGTGGAACATAGAATCATCATATGACCCAGCAATTCCATTCCTAGGTATATATCCAAAAGAACTGAAAATACATATTCAAACAAATACTTGCTCCTGAATGTTCATAGCAACACTATTCACAATAGCCAGAAGTGAAAACAACCCCAAATCCATCAATGGATGAATGGATAACCAACCAAAATGTGACGTATACATACAATGGAATATTATTCAGCTATAAAAAGGAATGAAGTAAAGATATATGAGTATGGATGATCCTCAAAAAGCATTGTGCTAGGTGAAAGAAGCCATACACAAAAGATCATATGTTATACGGTTCCATTTATATGAAATACCCAGAATAGGTAAATCCATAGAGATAGAAAGTAGATTGGTCGTTACCAGGGCTGGGGGGGGGGGGGGGGGGGGGAAGTGGGAAGTAATTGCTTAATGGGTATGGGTTTCCTTTTGGGGTGATGAAAATATTTTGGAGCTAGATAGAGGTGGTGGTTGCACAGCATTATAAATGTATTAAATGTCACAGAATTTTCCACTTAATTTTAAATTATGCAAATTTCATATCAATAAAGAAAAGACTAAATATGGTCTCAAAGGTTAAAAAAAAATTCTTAATTTTTAAAAGACAGGGAGGGGGAGGGGAGGAGAGGGAGCGGTGGTCCATGATAGAAAAGGATATGCTTATAGGAACAGCCTAGACGTGAGAGTAGCAGCCTAACAGAGAGTACTTCACCAGGCTAAGAGTATAGAGAGACACAGAAGCAACAGAATTATAAAAGGAAGACACCGACAACCTGGTCAAACAGACCATCAAGAACAATGCTTTCCAATTAAGGAGGCAAAACAGAAAGCTGGAACAGTAAAATCTGCATAAACATCTGCATTGTTCCTTCCTCAATGATTAGAGATGGGTCTGGGGGAAAGAAGAGTGTACATAGCATGTTACACACCTGATAGGCTCTATAAGCAATTAGGCTGGCAAGGAGGGCTGTGTCTAGACCAGTGCCTGAGTGCCAGGCTAAAGAGTCTAGATTTTATTCGTTAGTTAACGGGGAGCCACAGAGGCTTCTAAGTAGTGAATGACATGAGCTGTGCTTCAGGAAAATTAATCTGGCAGGTATGTGTAGCGTTGATTAGAGGAACAAAGGACTATAGGGAGGGAGAGCAGTTAGAAGTCATCTCTAATAGTCCAGGCAAGAGGAAATTGTGCCTGCATCGAGATAATGACCATGGGATGTGAGAAAAAGGACAGACAAAACAGATATTAGAAAGCTGATTGGAGGTAGGGGACAAAGGGAATACTCCAAGAATTTGATCTGGGGAGACTGGAAGGGTAATTGGTTCATTAGCTAAAAGTGGTAGCACTGTAGGTAATTAGACAGAAGGTGGATATGGCACAGACATGAATTCCATTTTGCATTATGTTTGAAATGCTGGAGGAACATCCAGGTAGAGATGCCCAATAGACAGCAATAAAGCCTGAGGGAGGAAATGAGAAGCCTAGGAGGCATTCTTAAAGGTGTAAGGGTTGAAATTTGATTGAAGTCTGTTAGGCAGATGGTTGGTGAGGGCTTGGGGAAATGAAAAGAAATCAACCAGAAGCAACTATGAGTTTGCTGCCAACTAGTTATGCCAAATTAACCTCAATTCCTTTATGACAAGGTATCTAGACCATAAATTAGAGAAGTGTTCTAGACATGGTATATCTTGATTTCAGCTAAACATTTGACAAGTATTTCATGATACCCTAACGGCTAAAATGGAAACATGTTGGGGATAAAAGCAGATCTAGATAGATTCACAGTGGATTGAATAATTATACTTGAAGCAGATTGATTATGACCACAAACAGAGGAGAGCTAAAAAAGTATTCTTTACACTAAAATGTTCATCACCTTAAAAGAATGGCTTATTTATCTCATTGAGTAGCAGAAAGAAAACTCTAATAGAGCCATAACAAACTATTTTGTTGGCTTAAAGTGCTACTCCATGCTTTGGGATTTTAACTAAAACTGACCACAGAAAGAATTCTTAAGAAATTATCTCAAAAGAATAAGACAGCTACTTCTGAATATTATTTGGAAGGAAACTGCTAAACATAGCACATTATCTTTGTACAGTGTATACATGTAAGCTTTCCTGTTTAAAAACTTGAGAGACAAATATTTTATTGCTAAAATAACATGCCTACTGTATGTCATAAATGTTAATATTTGCCAAAGCATTCACTATAAAAAATTGCCTTTCCATATTTTAAATCATTAGCAATTTCCATTTGAAGAATTTACCATTAAAATCCCATGAGGAGGCAGCAGGACCTGGGAATTAAACACAAAGGAAGATGCAGAGATCAAGTTCCCATCCAAACTCTCCACCACAGAGTCACTGCCTCTGTACTGGCAGGAAAAGCCAATATATAATTGTAAAATACACTGAAAATAACATGTTAGAAAGTGCCTCACAAAGACAATATATCCTCTCCAAAGAGAAATTTATCATCTATAACTGCTGCCTTTTGGAATAAACAGGTTTGGCCATTACTGAGATATTAATGTTATGTCTCAATATAAAACATAAGGTAACATTATCCCTTGCTACTAAAACTTACAGAGTAGTTACCCCTAACTATATGAGATTTATTATTTCATTGTAACTCAATCATTAGAATTCAGAATTATAAAAGGATAGGTAAATGGATGGAGAGATGGGTAATCCTTTCTCCAGTGTAGACAGCACCATAAGGTCAGAGTTTGTAGGACGTGGCAGACTCTACTTGCATAGCAAACATTCCTTCTCTCTTTATTACAATAACTCTGATTTTCTTTCTGTGGTATTATACCAGTAGAGACTGCATTTCCCAGCCTCCCTTGTTACCAAGGTTGGCCAATGAGATGAAAATGGAAGTTAATGGGGGAACTTCTACAAAGGTTCTTTAGAAAGGGACTGAGATATACCCTCTCCCTTAACCCCTACTGCCTTTGCCTTTCATCCTTTCTAGAATTCAGAAGTGATGGCTGGCATCAGATGTTCAGCAGCCATAGAAACTTCATTTGTTCTTGGGACTAAACGTCATGCTGTGAGGATGGCAGGGCTGGAAGATAGGAGGAACTCTGGATCACTTAAGTGTGGGAGAAAGCCAAGTGGATTTTTTGTTATACACAGTTAAATTTAACCACAACTAACACACACTATGTAGCCAGTATTCACCTACCCAGCTTTCCACTACACAATTCTAGTCATAAGATGCTGCCTAATTCAAATCTGTAATGTTTGCAAATCATTCAAAGGTTTTCACAAATATGAAAACACACAGAAAGACACCAGCACATGCCTGGGAAGTCTATGGCCTTGTGTCCCTCTGAGCTACTTTGAGAAATATTTTGGATCTGTATTTTCTAAGTTTATGCTAATGACATGGTAATTATTTTTATAGATTTCCAATGAAGGGTGAGGTGATTTGACAGCTGTCAGTCAAGTGTCAAACAGACTGTGGTAGTGAAAGTGAGGGGATTTAAAAGTCCTTATTCTTGGTGGCCTTAATTTGATCTGATACCAAGCTGCTAAAAATTGGCAGCCACTGAAGAAATAATGTTTACCCTTTCCCATGACTCCTCTGCCTCCTATTATTTCTCCCTGCCTCAGTTTTCCCAAGCCTCTCTCAGTTGTACTGAGAGGTGACCCCAGTTGCAGAAATGATTCTGCCCTAGATCCTGTGTCAGTCCCACCTGAGTCTTGAAGTACCTGTCCTTTCCAATATCCATTTAATGGGGCCCAGAATATTAAGTCACATATTAGGACCCAGGGCTTGTTACACCTAGGAATGTTACTGGGTTTGCTGCCTGTGGTAGAAGGAATTCTGAAATGGCCCCCACGATCTCCACCCAATGAGTGGTGGAACCTCTCCTTGAGTGCAGGTGGAACCTATGACTTTATTCTAACCAAGGGAACATGGAAACAGTGATGGGATGTCACTTCCGTGATTACATTACATAATTATATATAAGACTTTGTCTTAGCACACTAAAATGTGAAGGATTCTCCTGTTGGCCTTGAGGAAGCAAACAGCCATGTTGTAAAGTGCCAACAGACAGGGCCACTTGGTAGGGACCTGAGGGCAGCCTCTATGACCTAATGGTGGTCTCCAGTTCATAGCCAACAAGAAGCCAGAGGCCTGTTTTACAGCCATGAAGAAATGAATTTTGTCAACAGCCAGAATGAGCTTGGAAAACAATTATTCCCCAATTAAAACTCAAGATAACAACATAGCCCAGACAACACTTTGATTACAGCCTTGAGAGACCTTAAGCAGAGGATCCAAATAAGTCAGTCATGATTCCTGACCCATAGAACTGTGAGATAATAAATGTGTCTTGTTTTAAGCCACTAAGCTTGTGGTAATTTGTTATGCATCATAGAAAACTAATACACTTCCCAAGCCTCCCTTACATCCAGTTTGACCTGGGACCCATCATCTGAGTGTTGACTTTCTCACTGTCCTCTTAATTGAAGCCCTTCCTAATCCCAAGAGCTCTGGTCCACAGCATTGAAACTTCAGCTTTGGTCACCTTTGTAAGGACCACCCCGCCATACACACACACATACACACGCACAGAGAGAAACATGAACACTTCCACAAACTGCCTCGTAGACTTTACCTTCCTTTGGTGAATCCCATGTTTCCAAATACACAGGTCCTAACTACTGCAATCTCCACAGCCCTTATAAGTATTGGTACAAAGATTCCTTGTCACTATTCAGACATGCATGGATAGCTTTCCTAGTCAATAACCACCTGGCAGCCTAGATTTCAAGAAATATTTTTCCAACCTCCTGGCATCTCCAGTTCCTTGCACTACTTCCTCTTAGGTTATCTTTCACCTTATTGTAGGCTCTCAGTGTTGAAGGACTTACTTCAAGTCTAACTTGAGATTAGGGTATCTATTGGGTGCTGGACTATCTTACCCGGTCATTTATTTCAACCTCTCCTTCCTTCTACATTTCAGAAACAAAACAAAAGTCCATCTATTAATTCTAAGAATGAAGCCAATTCAGTATTAAATGTTTATTTAGTATGGCCAGCATATTAGTATTCCTACATACTGATATAGTATGTGTAATTTAATTTTTGTATGTTAAATTTTGGGGAACTGGAATGAATTGTAATATCAAATAAATATTTGAAAAATATGTGTATCCATTTTACAGGCTTTGCAACATACTTGTTTTTTTAAAACATCTAAGTTATTTTTAACAGATCTGCATTATTACAAAGTATTATAGTTAAGGAATCTGTTTTCTGTTTTATGACATATGGTATGTCACACTTCTGATATACTTGAGGCCATCTTGAGGCTATCTTGAACAGGAACGGAATGACCATTTATTACAAAATTCATCTGGGAAAGCTATTATCCACTTTAACCCATCATACAGCAGTTTTTAAAAAAATTAATTGCAGTGAACGTTAGGTATTTCCTATATTGTAGTATATAATGGAGTATATAGTAAATAGTAGATACTTCCCTTAATAGCGAGTTACTATCATTATCAACAATAATAAAAGCTACCAATTATTTAGTGCTTACTAAGTGTCAGTCATTATTTTAAATGCTTTATATACATTATGTCATTAAATCTGGGCAAAATATTACGACAAAGAAGTTATTGATCTTAGTTTATAGATAAGAAACTAGAAGATGAAAGACAAAAAACACATTTGCAAACCAAGATTTACACCCAGTTTTTTCTGACACCAGATTTCACCTCCTATTATCGTGTACTAGCTCTAATTCTGTTCCTATATCTACATAGTCAAATAGACTGTGTTGCTGAAAGATTTCTAAAGTTTTATTGAAAAGTAGCATAGATGATTAATTTAGGATAGAAATTTGAATTCTTTTGGCTCACATCTTATTTGGCTTTAATATATGCACACACATATATATCTGTATGTGTATATATATGTGTATATACATATCTCCACATAAGTTTTTGATTCAGCCATTTAATTACTTATAAATAAAAAAGCTAAATAAATCAAAGACGATACCTTCAGGAAAAGAGCTAATGCTAATCATGAATATTAAAATCTAAGTGACTGGGATTACACTGAATCTGTAAACCAAATCATAGATAATTGACATCCTAACAATATTGAATTTCTAATCCAAGAGTATAGTATGTTTTTCCATTTATTTAGGTCTTTAACATATCTCAGCAGTGTTTTGTAGTTTCCAGAGTATAGGTGTGGTACATATTTTGTTAAATTTATCCCTGAGCATTTCATGGTTTTGATGTTACTGTAAATATTACTTCAAACTTTTAACGTCCAATTGTTTATTCCTAGTATACAGAAACACAATTGATATTTTTGTATATTGATCTTGTATTCTTCAACCTTATTAAACTCACATATTAGTTCTAGTAGTGTTTTTGTACATTCCTTAGAATTTTCTACACATACAATCATGTTGTTCTCAAAAGTTTTACTTTTTACTTACTAATCAGGTTGCCTCTTATTTTTCTTGTAGCATTGTACTACGACCTGCAGTACAACAGTGAATAAAAGTGGTTGGATCAGATACCCTTGCCCTATTTCCTATCTCAGAGAGAAAGCATTATGATGCTTTGTTATGAAATTCTTTATGATTTATGAAAACATTGTGATTAACTATGATGTTGCTGTAGGTTTTTATAGATACCGTCTATCAGAATGAGGAAGTTCCCTTATATTCCTAGTTTTCTCAGAATTTTTATTATGAATGGATGTTGAGTTTTCTCAAATGTTTTTTCTGCATCAACTAAGATAATCATTCGGTTTTGTTCCTTCATTTTGATATGATAATTCACATTGAATGGTTTTTGAAAGTTAAACAACATTGCATTCCTGGGATAATGTCCCAGGGTCATGATACATTACCCTTTTTTATATATTGTCGGATTTAACCTAATATTTTGATAAGGATTTTTGTGTTTATGTTTATAGAAATATTGGTGTGTACTTTTCTTTCCTTGAAATGCCTTTCTGCAGTTTGGATAAAGTAGTTCTTGCCTTCTCAAATGAGTTAGGAAGTGTTCCTCCTCCTCCTTTTTATATATTGTATTTAAAAATAAAATATAGCCCCAGAATTCAGTAGAGATTTACCAGCATAATTTCTGCTTCCCTTCTCCACACATCCATCCCCAGGGATAATTCCATTTACTTAGGTGTTTCAAAACCTCAGTGTGTAGCTCATTCATATTTTAAAATAGGTCAATATACAAAATGAGTTGGCTTTGTAGAAATAATTTTGTGGAAGTATGAGCTATAAGAAGCAATGAAGAGCAAAGAAATTCAAAATGTCATCGGAAACAGAATACTATGTTCAGAAAATAAAAACTTTGATGTTTTCAAATAAATCTTTGTGTGATGAAGACTATTGCTCATATAATGACTAGGTTTCAAGCTAAAATGTGTAACAGTGAAAATCTTATTGAATGCTAATTCTATAGAAAAGGATAGTTTCCTAATTGCTCTTAAAAGGGTTTTTTTTAAGGTTTTAAGAGATACCACCTCAAATTCCTAATATTCTCAATTGGTTTCATAATTTCTAAAGAAAAGAGTCAGAGTAACTATATTCGTTAAATATGTGTGGTTGGAAAATCACCAATTTAATGTGTTAATAGCAACCTTCAGATCGCTGAATAAGAAAAAAACAAGCCTAAGTTACTTCAGGTTAAATAACTTCCCTTAGGAATATCACTCCTTCCTAACGTGTCCAAGTTTCTCCTACTATATTATCACACTTACTAAACAGTGCAACTTTCAATGTGATGTGTCACTGTAAACTATTCTTGGTAATATTTATAGTTCTCTTGCCATAATTGCTAAGAGGCTCTACCCTAACCATTTTGGCATGTGGTGGATTCAGCATCATGGATAACCAGTACTGTGGCAATGCTCCCTCAAACTGTCCTGCCAGAACTCAGGTGACAACATGGAACATTACACCACATGGTAAGCCATTCATTAGACTATTAACTTTGTCTGACCCAGTTTGTCAAGTTTTTGTGTTTCAAATGTCAATTTCTATCCATTTGATTTCTTTTAACTTGGCTTTGCTAGACTAAAAATAAATGGCCTTTTTCAAGAAAAAGAAAAGGAAGTAAGACTATCAGGAAAAGTAAACTCAGAAGTCTCTTGGGGGAAAATTAAGCACAGGTGAGAATCATCTTTAAGTTAATTAATCAGTTTGGGAAGTTATTGAGATTCTTTCTTCATCCTGTTTGCCTAACACCACCCCTCCGCCCTGCATTCTACACTTGGGTACTTACTGCTGTTTACCCTGATTCCACAGCATGTGCCCAATCCGAGAAAACTTTCCAGTAAAGCTTTTGCTTAGGCCAGATCAAATCACTTCTTTTTGGAAAAAAAAGTCAACTCACTTTATTACCTAATGATAAAAAGTCAGTGGGCATTTTTATATATAATCAGCTCATTATTATTTCCATCAGAAATAACCATAGAGAACTAAAAGAAGATTAAACTAGACACATACTTTCTGCTTTTTATTAGCAGGCATCATGAGGGATTTAGTGATGGAGGAATTTATAGCTACAGGCTAAAAAGACAGTTTAAAATGACCTAAAAACGTCTTTTATCCATGCTGATCCATTACCAAGGATAATCAAGAGTTGGCTAAAACATCTCCAACACCTCATCAAACACATTATTTTCAATAGTTGGTTGGGTTAAAGGAAAGAGATTGTTAAATGGTTTCTAGTAATGTTTCAGGTGACCAGAAATTAAATGTCTGACTATATCTCAAATTGAAAAAAAAGTGCAATTTTAAACTTTGTTCATTGTACTTTTTTTATTTACTAAGGAACAATATATCTGCTTTTGTGAACTGATTTATCCAAACCCTAAAAGATATTCCCTCAGGTAATTAATGTTACCAACCTGATAAAAGGTTACAAAATATCTTGAGACAAATGCAAAGGGCTAAAGAGGATCAAGATATTTTCTTTCACAAGTTTTCACTTTTATGCCAGTACAGTCATTTTTTAATTCCCAACATTTCTGGTATAAGTCCTATCAAAGGAAGGAATGATCAGCTCTGAAAAGAGTAAATGGGTGTTAGAAATGTTAAGGATAAAAGATATAAAATCTGCAGGATTTTTGACTGATTAAATGTGATTAAAAATGAGGTGAGGTAGGGGAAGAGTCAAAGATAACTCCCAGATTTCTAGTATAAGATAACGGTGCGAGTCATTGAGACTGGAAACCCAGAATACAAAGGAAGCACTTAGAAATATGAAATTAAAGATCATGATAGATGTCTGGAATGAAAAAACACTGGAGAGTCATAAGAACACGAGGAATACACGTTGTTAAAGATTTGGGTAAGTTTGTCTAAGAGACCACTTTGAATGAAAAATAAGGCAGAGGATGGAATCCTACTGGCTGGAAACATCTGAGAGTTTACTTGAAAAATGAGCAGGCATCTAAGTAGACTAGAAAGGCAAGGACTAGAATATAAGCAATGCACAGTGTAAGCTCTCAAAGGGCAGGCACTATGTCTATATTGCTTGCCACTGTAGGTATCCAAAACACCTATTACACCACCTGTAGGTAAACTCCTGTTAAGTAAATGAAGAAAACAACCAAAGGAATGGTTTTATGAAAACCAAATGCATACAGTGTTTTAAGGAGGAAGTCATTTACAGTAGCATTAAGATGGGACTACTGGATTTGGCAATTAGAAAGTCATTAAAAACTTTATCAAGAACAACTTCTGTGGAGTTTCCGTGGTAGAACCCAAAGTAGAATGCACTGAGGAGAAAATGCATAATGAAGCAGTGGAGATGCTGAAGACTGATTTCTCTCTCAAGAAGACTGCCAGAGAAGAGCAAGAATGACTAGTAGATAAAAATAGAGGAGGAAACATTATTGAGAACTTTTTTTGTAAGTTGGGAGAGATCTGAGCAGGTTTATGTGTTGGGGAAGAAGCCAAACATAAGAAGTTGAAAGGGCAAAAATGGCAGAATTGATAAAGTGTGGTGCCTGGGACACGGAGCGGATGAGTTCTGCAGCTGAGACAGAGGAACTGGTTTAAGACCAGAGGAAAGTCCTCTCTATCTGTACAATGATTAAACATGGACAGTGAGGGGAAAAGAAGAGTTAAAGGTAACTCCCACGGTTCTGGTATAAGGTGGTGATCTCTACCTCTTACCTCTTTAAATAGGTAAGAAGAAGAGGAAATATAGACACGCTTATTGGTGTAGAAATGGGAAGTATGCAAACACTGATGCTTCAAATTTTTCAGTGAAGTAGCAATGAAGCCATCTTTTTATAAGGGTTGGGGTAAAGTAGGAATTTTGAAGAGAGTGGTAGATATTTGAGGTAAACTCTGGCACCAGATTAGGGAATTCAACAGGGATACGTGGAAAGGGCTACTGCCATTCAACTGAACAGGCGATGATAAATTTTAGTTGGTTGTACCAATCTGTTTCAATGGTTTGATTTTCTCCAGTGGCACTCAGCAGTCCTGGCATAGGAACCAAAGGGTGAATGGCAGGTTTAATCCAAGGATGGAAGTTGGCAGAGAAGTATGGTAGGATGGGAGCTGATAGGGCTGGGACTGATGCACTTGGAAGTTACGCTGCGTGGAGAGGAAGGAGGGTGGCAATATTTTAGGTCTAAAAGGAGAGAGTAGAAGTGACTGAAGTACTTCAAGAGTATGAACGGCAAAGGGAATTAGAGGGGATAGGAGAGCATGGAAGCCTCAAAGATGAGATTATGATCCTGAATCCCTCCCTCAGGGTGGGAGAGAAAAAGCCCAGAATAAAAGGCAGATTTATCTGGGTGTGGTTCCATACTGAAATGGGATCTTCTGATGCAGACATCAGGTCAGCTCAGGTGCTTACATGAAAAAGCCAGAAGCAGCAAGAACAAGAGGATGGGTATAAGCATCCTAGGGCAGTCAGGGTACACATTAAAAATCCTAATATTTGTCCACCATGCTAGGATAAAGGAATGAGGGTGGCTGAAGCTATCAGTAAATTGGATCAAGGGGTCCTACTGCCTGACTCACATCCAAACACACCTATCACCCATTCCCATCTATTCACTGCCTGTGTACCAGAACACACTGATCTGGGAAAACTCTGCATTAGGAAACATTGAAGGTCAAAATCAAGGAAATCAAATGACAACTGACATAGCTCAGAAAGGTAAGGATGAGAGGTTCAAAACAAAGATAATAGGATCCAAATCCAGGCAAACACTGGACTGGACACGGGAGAAAAGAACAAGGAAGATAATAGGATCTAAATCCAGGCAAACACTAGACTGGACATGGGAGAAGAGAACAAGGAAGATAATAGGATCTAAATCCAGGCAAACACTGGACTGGACATGGGAGAAGAGAATAAGGATAGGAATAAAAGAAGAGTCTATGACTGTTGTTACAAATTTGGCCTTTTGTGCCATCTGACATGGCCTCAGGATACATGGATGAGTCAACACAGAAGTGAAGCAAACACAAAGGCATATTTAGAGTCCATAATTTCAGGAATGGGTATTTCAAGCTGATAAGAAGTAAGGTTTACTTTGACTAATTTTAATTAATCATAATGCACAACCAAGTATCACAAGCAATTAATAGGAAATGTTTTTTAATAGGTAATTTAAAAGCTATAGAGTTTGTACAAGTGAAGTAATAGTTCTCTGAAAAAAAAAAATCCAACCCATTGTTTAAATACAAGAGTTCGCTTCTCAAAATATATTCTAACATTTTTCTGTTTGGCAATTGTACAAACTAACAGGAAGTTCTTTGTAAGTCTGGGATGCTTATAAGAATAACCTTTTTTGTGTGTCAGTAGAATATAAGATGCTTTATTCTGCTTGAACACCTTTAAAGAAATGATCAAAGAAGCAGAATGTCATTTTCATCATCAAATGACCTTGGTCTGTGATCTTCATAGAAAATAAACAGCTTTAAATGAGAAGAAGCTGTCAATTCGGCCATATTACAATAACGAGAGTTCATCACATGCTCTACCCTGTGGTTCTGAATTATAGCACTCTTTTATGTAGTTATACTGTAAATCACTAACCACTATTTATGGCATTTCTGCACTTCTAGCCAAAATATCAAGTAAATCAAATTGCAGATGAAATATTTTTGGCTTAAACCTATCCAATATGTTCTTGCTCCTGACAGCTGTAAAACTCAAGAGTTATTTTACATCTCAGTGTTTGAAGTCTAAAAATCACAATTTCGGATGACCGGATGCACTCCAACTGAAATCCTGGAAATCTCATGATGTTTAGGAAATTTGCTGAGAGGGGCATTATTCCTGGATGGAACTCATCGGAGAATCATGATAAGGGGCCATTAACTAAGAAGCCAAAAGCAAGAGATTAATGAACAACAAAATTTTAAAAGATACCCAAATTGGAATTAAGATATGGCTGTTCACAGGATGATAAAATAGAGATATAGTGTTTTATTCTAGAGAGTCAGCTAAGGACAAAGAGTCAGAGCCCTCAGTTGAATCTAGTAATTATTCTAACAAAACATTTATGTAGAAAGTAATCGCTTTTCTTCAAGGCTGTTGTAACAATTAGAAAAAGAAATAAAAGAGGGCTAAAGGGATGAGCTGAAGCAAGAATATAAACAATAATGTAACAGTTCACCACCACAGGGGAATATTGTCATAATTATTTGAGGTTTTGTAAGTAAAAATGGCTATGTCAGTATTATCATCTTAAAATAATTTAATGAAGCCACAGGATGATTTACACACAGCCACTAAAACACTTTAAAATAAGATGCAATATAGTCTTTGCTCTACTATTAATGGCTGTGGAAGATGAGACTGGGGGCAACCAGAAGCATGGAGTTAGGTCTACAGCACTTCCATTCTTACGTGAACTGTCTTCTATTCATTAGAATATAACTCTTGAAAACTTAGTATTTATGCTGAATATTTCTGAAATCTCTTTTTTTTTTTTGCTGAGAAAGGTTCACCCTAAGCTAACATCTGTTGCCAATCTTCCTCTTTCTCTCTTTTGTTTTTCCTTCCCCAAAGCCCCAGTACATAGTTGTATATTCTAGTTGTAAGTCCTTCTAGTTCTTCTATGTGAGCTGCCACCAGAGCACGGCTACTGACAGACAAGTAGTGTGGTTCTGTGCCTGGGAACTGAACCTGGGCCACCAAAGTCGAGCGTGCCGAACTGCGACCACTAGGCCATAAGGGCTGGCTCCTGAAATCTTTTAAGCACATTTCTCTTAGTGGTTATGACTACTACTTTAAAATTGCAAAGAAACATTTTTGGATTCTTGTCACTGTTTTTCCAGAATAGGTGAAATTCAAAAGTGAGTTTTTACTTATAGGTACCTGGGAACACAGATTTCTCCTTTGTGACTCTGGATTGGCAGCAACTGTAGAATGAAGTGAAGCTTTGGGAGGACCTAGCCTTCCCTCTTTCTCTCAGCTTCCCACTACCCCACCCCAGTCACCATCAAGATTAATATACAATATATAGAAATAGTGTTTGTCATACAAAAACAGCTTCAAGAAGAGTTCTCTTGCTTCCTCTTCAATGGAATCACCACCCTACACCATCCCTATACGTAGTGTCATCATTGAGTGACCAGCATCATTTGACTAGAATGGTATACTGGTCAAATACATGGATTTTGGCATCAGACGGACTGACTCATACCAGAGACAAGCTGAAAGGGATAGACACCACCTCTTCCTATAAGTATGACCTTGGGAAACTTTTAACCTTCCTAAGTCTCAGACAGTTTACGGTGGTTCCAAAGATTTAATGAAAGAATGCATTGTGAAGTGCTTGGGCAGTCGATGGCAAGTAGTAAGTGCTCAATTAAGGCTGGTCATTTTTAATATTATTGTTACTGGTATTATTACTGTTTATTGCAATTTTATGTTGCAAATAGTTTATCCAATGCAAAAATCCACCATAATAACCATGAAGAGTTATAAGGAATGGAGATATCTTAAAAGGTTTTTTTTCTTACTAATAAGCAATACAGAGTACTCTACAGATACTCTGTATTCTAACACTTACTTTGAAGATTTTATTTGTGAAGAACAATAGGACCATAAGTTATATTATGTTGAGGGAAACCAATTATCAGGAAATGATGCTTTCTGGTAAATAAAAATTCTAGTTAAAAAATGGGTTGTCATCGAGGCCAGCCTGGTGGCGCAGTGGTTAAGTTCACACGTTCTGCTTCAGCGACCCAGGGTTCACTGGTTCGGATCCCGGGTGTGGACCTACGCACCACTTGTCAAGGCATGCTGTGGCAGGCATCCCACATATAAAGCAGAGGAAGATGGGCACAGATGTTAGCTCAGGGCCAGTCTTCCTCAGCAAAAAGAGGAGGATTGGTGGCAGATGTTAGCTCAGGGTTAATCTTCCTCAAAGGAAAAAACAACAACGAAAAAAGAGCTGTGATCTGTTTTGGACTGAATTGTGTTCCCCCCAAATTCATATGTTGAAGTCCTAACCCATGGTACCTCAGAATGTGATTGTATTTGGATACAAGGCCTTTAAAGAGATGATTAACTTAAATTGAGGCCCCTGGTGTGGGCCCTAATGCAATCTGCATGGTGTAGTTGTAAGGAGAGGAGATTAGGATGGATGGAGGGACCCCAGGGGTGCACATGCACAGAGGGACAGGC
Source organism: Equus asinus (assembly GCF_041296235.1). Taxonomy (NCBI): domain Eukaryota; kingdom Metazoa; phylum Chordata; class Mammalia; order Perissodactyla; family Equidae; genus Equus; species Equus asinus. Next base: position 168,382,621 of record NC_091790.1, read on the forward strand.
CTGAGAAGAAGCAGCAAGAAGGCGGCCATCTGTAAGCCAAGGAGAGAGGCATCAGAGGAAACCACCCTGCCGGCACCTTGGTCTTGAACATGTAGCTTCCAGAACTGTGAGAAAAGTAATTTCTGTTGCTGAAGCCACGTAGTCTGTGGTATTTTGTTAGGGCAGCCCTAGTAAATTAATACACCATCCACAGGTGACCAACTATCCAAAGAACATAATGACAAAATAACAATTCTAAAACATGTTGAATGTGATTATTTAGAGAACATTTCATTCTCCTATATTGCCTCAGAGTTATCTGTATGGACATCAATTTTCATTTTACTAGCAAAGAATGGAAATCCCTGCTATTAGAGAATTCTGGATAACAATTTAATTCAACAAGTATTGATTGAATTGTGACCACGTGGAAAAGCCTTGTGCTCACCGGTGAGGATTGTATGTAAGGGGAGAGGATAAAGATAAGTCAGAAAGTATTTCAAATACCTTACAATACAATGAGAGAGAGTTATAAACAACCATAAGATAAGAATGAAGGGCTATAACAAAGGTGAAGACCTAGGGATCTGAGAGCACAGCTGTGTGAAGGATTGATTTTAACTGGGGACGCTGATGAAGACTTAGTGAGAAGACGCATTTGACCTGGCACTAAAAAGATGAATAGGATTTCAATAGGTGAGAAAAAAGAGAATATTCCAGGAGGAATGACAGGATAAAAATAACTGGGAATATGTGGAAAACATGGGTAAGAGCAATAGCCAAGCAAGCAGAATAGAGCGAGGCTGGAGCAACAGAAAACCTGAGGGGTTTTGAGGAGTGGGGTGAACGAATAACAAGTATCAATAGGAACATCAATGGGAGCAGCAGCGGGAATTACACTAGTAAGGGTAGGACTAGTTAAGTAGCTGACACTTAGCACTCACTATATGGCAGGGACTCAATAAGCGCTTCACATTCATGATGTCATTTAATTCTGTAAAACCACTCTTTAAGATGCGCACCATCTCTGTTTTTAAAAATGAGTAACGAGGTGCAAGCAAGTTAAGAAATTTGCCAAAAGTTATCCAGGTACTAAGTGGTAAAGTCAGGATTCATACAGATCTCACTCACTCCAAAACCTATTTACTTAATTCACATGAATATTTTCTCCTTAATATGAAAACTCCAAAATCATATAATCCATCTTAATCACATAGTTGGATCCATTTTTTTTCTTTTTGCTTTTTGTTGACAAATAGATGCTATCTATTGTATTTAACATGAAAATATATTCCAATTTTTGCTTTTATGGAAAATGTTGTTAAGAGTCTAAAAGGCAGAGGCCAGCCCCATGGCCAAGTGGTTAAGTTTGCGTACTCAGTTTTGGAGGCTTGGGTTCAGATCCCGGGCACGGACCTACGCACTGGTCATCAAGCCACGCTGTGGCGGCATCCCACATAGAAGAACTAGAATGACCTACAACTAGGATATACAACTATGTACTGAAGCTTTGAGGAGGAAAAAAAAAAGAGGAAGATTGGCAACAGATGTTAGCTCAGGGCCAATCCTCCTCATCCCACCCCCAAAAAAACAGTTTAAAAGGCAAACTTAAAACATATATCATTCCTTCTGGTGAGATAATGAAGACATCTTCTAGGCCCTTCCTATAATGACAAGGGAATAGATCCTAACTCAGTGGGCTTTTCTTATAATTATCCATTGGGATGGTTTGAGGATATAAATTCTGGAAGGCTAGGGTAGGGCTCCGTATCAGAGAAATTTGTGGGCAAAGCAAGTTTCTGAAAATAAAAGCTTTTCATTCTTCACTCTCATGCTTCTCAGGCCACAAAAATCTGGAATTTGGTACAACCTGGGCAGGAAAATCCTCAAGCTGGGGAGCAAGCAACCGTAGCAGACCTGTCAAAGCTTTCTTCAGCTCTGTGCCCTAATCACCAAATCTTCCTTAAAAGGAAGATTTCCTTGTACCTAGCACATTGCAGCGCATTTTCTAAAACAAGCATATCTATTATAAGCTGGAAACAACTTTTTTCTAAGTAATAAAGGAAAATAACATGGCCAATACACTATAGTCTGAAACCCGTCATTGGACCATAGATGGGGATGCCAAACTGTATTATGGTGAGGATTTTGAGATGTTCACCAATAGGGACAGAAGTTATGCATGTGTGTAAACATTTCCCTCCAAGCAAAGAAGTCGGCTGGAAGTCACTGTCACAACAGCTAATGGAATAAACTACCACCAGTCTGATGCAAAACCCTGACCCAAGGTTTTGATCCTGCCGTTGGGATGTACCTGCCGCAGGGCATTCCTGCTCACAAGCAAACTGAAATCCACCCGTGCATGAGTGGGTGATTTTTAATTTTTTGAGATCAATGTTTTCACTGACCAAAGGGAATAAAAGGTAACTGGTAATGACTCATTCTTTGGAGTTAATTTTTTTATCCTCTTAATGAATCTTCTCTGATTAGCAATTGAAGCAGTTCTAAAAAATGACTGATGGAGAAAGGCACAGTCCATATGTCTGACAATATGTTTTAATAAAATGCTTTTTGTAAAAAATAAAATAAAAATAAAAACACCCACAGTATTGAGAGATACTCACTGGAAGCTTTATAGTCTCTAGTTATGGCCATGGAGACCAATTAGAAAACCGAGGTAATTACAAAGATAAGCCATGTAACCCTCATCTACAATCTCAAATGATTCCCACATCTAAGAATAGATATTTCAGATTAGTAACAAGGAATTTAGGAGAGAAATACTACTTGGTAAATATTTAGCAGGCACATTTGCAAATGCTAGTAGAAAGAGCTTGTAAATAATTTATATAAATTATAATAGTAACTAAAGGGTTTATGCTAAATTCTGATATCTTACTCTAATATCATTTCTAGTTATCTTCTGTTCTTTGTGTAATTCTTATCAAGAACCCCTCAAAATATTGTAGAACAGTTACAATATTTGAACCGATGGGTGACTGTCAAAATATCATTTCATATTTTAAGCACGGATAATATTTTGAGATTTATAACTATAAAACAGATTTCAAATGGTCACCATTTATTTGGTTTGAAATTTTAGTTGGTGTAGTTTTCCATCTGAAGTCGAATCAGGCTTCAGTAGAGTTAAGGAGAATTATCAGCTAGATCCTGCCCCATATCCAACTCTCCCAAACTAAGCTTAAATCAGGAAAAAACTAGTGCCAGGGCTAATGCCTTAACTGCCAAACTGGATCCCGTCAACGATATGTTTTGTAAAGCATTCTTATCAAGAAATTTTACCGTGATACACTCAAGAACATTCTGGAACCAAGGCGTCTGTCTGCTACAGTGCAGGAAAGCAAGAGTCGGATACACTACTAGAAATTCTTTTAGAGTAATGTCGCCCATTCCCCGAGGAAAGTTGGAGGTGGACTCTTCAAGGTTACTACGGATGAGGGATAATGTCCTCAGCCTTCTTTTTGTGTTAGAAAAGAGATGTTTTAAAAATTAGATTCAGGAAAGAAGAAAGGGACTGCAATAATTCCAATAGTTTGGTAAATGTGTTTTCATAAATATGGCTCTTAACCTTCAGGGTTTTTTTAACGACTATCAAAATTCACAAGAACTACACTAAGCTTCTTTCCACCAGTAATCACCTGACCCAAGAATCACTAATACCAAGGGCACCATATACCTGTGAGTGGCTTATCAAGCCTTGCTTCACAACCTTCACTCAAGTAAAAGCGTTTCCAAGTACAATTCATTTAACTACCCCATTATACTAGATGACAGGGCTGAGACCGAGGGAGTATGAGAATAGTAAAACTCCAGGTCCCTTGGGGTAGACAGATAAAATGAGGCACAACCTGTCTAAACAACACATTTGCTATAACTCGTTGTGGTGTTTTCAAAGTCTTTGCTGTGGAAACTACACTGATTATGCCAGAGTTCACCTTATCGCTGTTGCTACAAAAGCACTTCAGACACAGATCTGACTTGCACATCTCTATTTTACACAAAGGACATCAGAGATGACAATATGTGTGAATAACTGAATCTAGGCTCACATTTTTCTTTAATATATACTCAGTTACTAAAGAAATTCTTGTTCTTAATATTTTAGTTTCCTATTTTTTTAAGTCAGTATTTTGTTAAATTTTGGCTTTTGTTGCTATATGTACAAAACAGCATATTTTCTTGGTCTCAAATCAATTGCAAATATATGGAAGACTTTACCAATAATTATAAAAATGCTCTTCCTTTACATTACATGGTATTTGCCTTCTACACACAATTTTTTTTTTAAGGTTTTATTTTTACTTTTTCTCCCGAAGCCCCCTGGTACATAGTTGTGTATTTTTCCTTGTGGGTCCTTCTAGTTGTGGCATGTGGGATACTGCCTCAGCATGGCTTGATAAGTCGCGCCATGTCCACGCCCAGAATTCGAACCTGCGAAACTCTGGGCCACTGAAGCAGAGTGTGTGAACTTAACCACTCAGCCATGGGGCCGTCCCCTACACACAAATTTTTAAAAGAATATTCTTATTTCATAATATTCTTTAAATATTATAAATTCATTTTTAGATCTTAACAGTTAGATTCAACCTTTCAACAAAAATGAGAGGGGAAAGACACTAACATTTGCTGATGAGGTCTACTATGTTTAAGCACTGTGCTCAGCAAGAAACACAATGACCTTGAAACAATCACTGGCTAGTAGAGAAGGTGATATGCTAACACTAACCTCAGTAACCTGTGACAAAGGTGCTAGTAAAGCAAAGAAAGTGCTATGAGGTCACAGATTAAAAGCTGGCTTATTCTGACTGGGACAATCAGTGTAGTTTCTAGTTCCAAAGGATTTCAAAAAGTAGGTAATATCAAACTGAACCTTAAAGGATGAATGGGACTAATAGTAGTAATAACAATAATAATAATAATTACAACTACTGCTACTACTGCTTACATAGCAATTGCTATATGCCAGGCATTGTTCTAAGAGCAGTACATACATTAACTCATTTTAATTCCCACAATAGCTCTATAAGCCAAGTACTATTATCCCCATTCTACAGATGAGGGAACTAAGGCTCATAAAGATGAAATGACTTGTCCAAGGACATACAACTAATAAGTGGTGAAGGTGGGATTTGATCCAGAAGTCCTAGCCCAAGAGTCCGTGCTCATAATTACTACACCAAACTGCCCCTCATATAGAAATTCACCAAGGAGGAGAGTCAACAGGCCAACCTAAACAGAGGGAATATAAGGTATCATGAGTTATGAGGTAAGTGACTATGCTGTCTTCAGTCACTGGGTCCTTGAACATCTCCCTCACCGTCTGAGAAGATATGTGAATATACAGCACTTCCTTATACCTCCCACCATATGCCTCCAATTCAGTTGTGCTGATAGGAGAGAGAGAAGGGGGAAAACATAGATGAAGAAAGGAAAGTGTACAAAAACCATGGAGATCCATTTTATCTGGAAGTAATTATTTTATATATATATATATATATATATAATCAAATATTAAAATAGAAGTTTTGGCTGAAGCACCAAGACAATAATTACATTCCAAAGGAGGTGTTAGACAATATGCTGAATTACCAAAGGAGGATTCTGAGAACAAGTTACACAGTTCTCAAATACCACATCCACATCAAGTTTGGCATTGGAAATTGGGGAGGAGAATTTATTTGGAGAAAGTTATTGATAAGCTGTAAACTCTAATCTGAAGGATGGGAGATGTCTGCCCCTCACCTCAGCCTGGGGAAAGAGACTTCAAACAGGACCTCTTAGAGATCTTAATACACTTCTCTTGCAATCTGATGGGCATGTGGACTGGTGTCAGACTTATGCACGAGAAACCTAAATGCCAAGTGATTGGTTAGGTCCACTTACGGTGGAGTAAAGGGGAGATTGCTAAATCAGGAATCACCTAATTTCCAGAATACATTGGGGTTCACAATGTGTGAGTGTTTTCTTTGGATCAGACATTGGGCATTTTGTAAGAGGAATCAGAATGGGGTCACTTATGGTCATATCCGAGAAGACCATCTGGATAGGGTCAACAGACCGCAAAAACGGGAGAGACCACTGGCTTTCTTAGCCAGAATAGAGACCCTTTGCCGCATTGAAATAACTGCAGAGTCTACAAAGAAGCAATGAAAACAATCACAAGAAAGCCAGCTTTAACACCCCTCAAATCGAGAGAGCAGCAATGCTAGACTAACACTACGGTACTTATCAAGGAAGAACTTTCCTTTCTCTCCCTCCTCCCTTCCCTCCCAATGCTCCAAACCCAGAGGAGTCAGAAGCTGATGTTAGCAAACAGGATGGAGAAGGAGATGGCCAGATGAGGAAAGAGACAGGAGACCAACTACCCCTTTCCCCATGGCACGTTTCCTGCCTCCAGGAGGCCTGAGCATGGAGCTCAAGGAGAGAAGCTTTAAAAAAAGTTCAGGGGGCTGGCTCCGGGGCCGAGTGGTTAAGTTCCCACACTCCGCTGCGGCGGCCCAGGGTTCAGATCCTGGGCCCAGACATGACACCGCTCGTCAGGCCACGTTGAGGCGGCGTCCCACATCCCACAACTAGAAGGACCTTCAACTAAGATATACAACTGTGTACGGCGGGGGAGGAGGGGGGCGGTTTGGGGAGATAAAGCAGAAAAAAAAAAGATTGGCAACAGCTGTTAGCCCAGGTGCCAATCTTTAAAAAAAAAAAAGTTTAGAATGTTAAATGTTATATGGTCTGGATATTTAATGTATTTAATTGAATCTGTGTTTTTTCCCCACAAGTAATATAGGACATATTATGCAAGAGTGTCCAGAAAAGTCATGGGGCTTGCCTGAACTTATATCAAGGGCAAGGAAATAACTTGCTTCACAGAGTGGACGTAAAGGGATTTAAAGCAAATTTGCTTTATAATTACATTTAACAAATTGTGCTTAGTCAACATAACAGGGACATATATGACAATCTCTGCATTGAGCACCTGCACGCATGTAATTCTGCTCACTTCTGTTCACAATGTAAAGGCAACTCAAGGAGCTTCAGCATAAGCTCTGGAGCCAGTTTGCTGAGTGTGCCTCAGTTTCTTCATCAGTAAAACACGAGTAACAACAGTATATCTTTCACAGTGTTATTGGGAGGATTACACAAAGCAATATATGAAAGCATTTAACATAGTGCTTCTGCCACAGTAAGCACTCCATAAATGGTATTTGCCGTGCTAGTTGTTGTTATCATTACTATTACTATTAATATTAAATATTACTTTTAACTACTACTAATATTAATATTAAAATGTTCTCTTTTGTGGAGAGGCTAGCCTGGTGGTGTAGTGGTTAAGTTCATGCACTCTGCTTTGGCAGCTCAGGGTTCACAGGTTCAGGTCCACACTACACTATTCATCAGGCCATGCTGTGGAGGGCTCCCACACGGAAGAACTAGAAGGACTTACAGCCAGGATATACAACTATGTACTGGGGCTTTGGGGAGAAAAAAATAAAATAAAAAAGGTCCTTTTTGACCCACCTTATCTGCAATCAACAACTACAGCAGGAAGCTCACTACTATCATGTTTTATCTAATCTCCTGACTTTCAGATCAACAGACCCAAATACTGCCACTGCAGCTCCTCCCATCCAACACAAAGTAGTAAGTCCAGCCTCAGAAAACAAACAAAGATAACAACTAAAGTTTACTGGGTGCTTGCTATCACCATGCATTGTACTCAGGGCTCTGAGCACATTATCCCATCCTTTCCTCCCCATGCTCTGGGAGCTGGCTACTCTTATTATCCCTATTTTCTTGGTGGGAAACTGGGACTTAGAAAGGTTAAGGACTCTGTCCACAGTAACATAACTAGTATGTGGTAGAACCAGGATAAATGGTTACTGCCAACATTTTTGCCAATGTATGACAATCAAAAATTATTTTGTTAATAAAATCTTGTTTCATTTTGGGGTCAAATATTTAATATGCAACATGTCATAGGGACTTCACTGAAGACTACTAGCAATTCATATTAAAGCAATGCAACTCTATGAGGAAGCAATCCTTCTGTAGTCATGTCTTATAAGTATTTTTAGACTATATTGGGGGCCGGCCCGGTAGTCCAGCGGTTAAGTGCGCGTGTTCCACTTCGGGAGCCTGGGGTTCGCCGGTTTGGATCCCGGGTGCGGACATGGCACCACTTGGCATGCCATGCTGTGGCAGACATCCCGCATATAAAGTAGAGGAAGATGGTCATGAATGTTAGCTCAGGGCCAGCCTTCCTCAGCAAAAAGAGGAGGATTGGCAGCAGTTAGCTCAGGGCTAATCTTCCTCAAAAAGAAAAAAAAAAGAATATATATTGATTGTTATGGAGAAAAATCAAACAGATTCCCTTTTAATTCCAAGTGAAGGATTTTCATGTTAGAGCACATACAAAACCAATTAGTAATTAAACACATATTGCAATTGATGGGTTCACTATTTAACAGGTGTGAACAGAAAGAGGTTGTGATTTAAATGAATTTAAAACATAATATCCAATCAGGTGAACTTTTCTAAAGAATTATTTTTTATTTCATGCCTTCTTTTAACTTCTCTGAGCCTCAGGTCTCTGATATCTAAAATGGGGATTTACTGTCAGAATTAAAGGAAATTTTATATATATATATAATATATATACATACACACACATACGCACACATAAATGTAAAGACTACGGTGTTAGCCGTAAAAGACTTTAAAATGTTAGCACTTACATTTATTATAAGAGCTCTTACTGTATTTTAATATATAAAATATCAAAAAATTAAATATAAATATTTAGCTGCCCAAGTGTGTATAGTGCTTGACGCACAGAAGGTCAAAAAATTAAACAAATAAATGCAGATGCTCTGAGTTCTTTACTAACAGCAAGAATGCATCTTGTATTCAGAAGTGAGGTGAACAGTGACCTCATACATTTGTCACTATGATAATGAACTCTACCTATAGCCTATGAAGTTTAAGGGAAACACAAGAGAGGGGAGCTCACAGAGACACATGAATATGTAATGGTCCTGAATCTGGAATTCAAACTCGTATTATTGTTTTTGTTGCTTTTTTCCCCTAAGTACATAGGCAAACATATAAATACAACCATGAAAAGTGACAGTAAAAATACCGTGCAGGAATTGGCCCCGTGGCACAGTGGTTAAGTTCACATGTTTCACTTCAGCGGCCGAGTTCACTGGTTCGGATTCCGGGTGTGAACCTACGCCCCACTTATCAAGCCATGCTGTGGCAGGCATCCCACATACAAAGTAGAGGAAGATGGGCACGGATGTTCAGTCAGGGCCAATCTTCCTCAGCAAAAAAAAAAAAAAGAGGAGGATTAGGAGGATTGGCAGCAGATGTTAGCTCAGGGCTAATCCTCCTAAAAAAAAAATACTGTGCAATGGTTAGGTGAAGAATTCTTGACATGCTCAATCTTATGGTGTTTATGTTATGAGTATGACATCAAGAAATCTATTTTCCTCACTGACAGAATGAGCTGGGTAAAAGAGCCACCACTAATTACTTATCATTTATTTATCATTCCATTGTTATTAAGCAACTACTATGTGCCAGGTACTGAAGTAGGTGCTGGATGAAGAAGTGGCCCCTTTGAGGAGTTTTTAGACTAATTAGGGACACACACAATTAACCAGCACTTAGGAAAGAATATGGTGTCTGCTAGGAATGAGGAAGTACTCAAGGCTATAGGGGCACACATGAGAGAGATTTTTCAGAATTCCCTGTGCATAGTGAAGTCAAAGCTGAGCCTTAAGAGGTGGCACCATACTGGGAGAACGTGTGTGATGGTGATGTTCAGCGGGCTGGACAGCATGAAAAACTCAGCGGCCTGGGAGAGTATGAGTGGGGAGAGAGAGGGCAGAAGAGGTACCAGGGACAAATCATAAAAGCTCTTATGAGCTATGACTCCTCAGGAAAAACTTAAACAGTAATAATACTGAATAAAAATATTTCCCTACCTGTCAAGCATATACGTTTCTTTCCCACTATTGATTAATAAGAGCTAGTTGCTTTTAAAGAAGCTTCAAAATTTAATAAGATAAAGTAAGAGCGCAAAGACCTAAAACAGGGCACTGTCGATCTTTTTCCAATTAACAATAGAGATCTTTAGAACTGCCTTTCCCACTTCAGGCAAATCACATTATGATTTGACAGTTTGGAAAATGGTACCAAGTTCACCTTCTTTGAGAAAGAATGGACACAGATAGCAAAAAGGACACTTTTCCTTTGGCCTTGTACCAGTGTGCTTTTATAAGGGTTTTATACCCTGTCGATGAACCCTAGGAACTCATGGGAAAATTAATGTTCCCTCAGCCAAATAATCGACTTTTAGGAACATGTCAACAGCTTCAATCTACTCACAGACAGTGATTTTCTAAGTGCAGAACAAGCACCTGGACACTCCTCGACTAATAAATGACTCAGGAATCTGCTATAAGAATTGCTGAATGTAAAGGATGAATGCTCAAATACAGTGGACTCAAACTTCTTTGATACCTTGTCAGTTAAGATTGCATGTGGCTGCAAGAAATAGAGACTCCCAAAACAGTGGTTTAAACAAGACATAAGTCATAGTTATGCTGTCTGGTGCTAGTGTGACAGCTCTGCAGCGTCATCAGGGACTAGTCTCCTTCTATCTTAACTCCCTATCACCTAGTTGCTATTCCCCTCAATCACCTCACAGTCCAAGCTGGCTGCTGAAGTGCTGGTCATCACATCTGGAGTTTAAGTTGTAAAATGGAGGAAGAAGATGAGAAATGGTATGGCTCGTTCCTTTCAAGACACCCTCTGGGAAGTTGTGCACAGGTCTGCTTAAATTTTAGTCATGAGGCTCCACCTAATTGCAAAGAAAGGCCAAGGAGTGCAATTTTTTAGATAGGTGGCAAAGTGCCCAGCTGGAAAAGCATGGTTTTCTAAGTAAGGAAGAAGGAAGGCAAGCTGGATGCATGGATTGTGGAAGGCAGTTCTCAATCTCTGCCACAAATACACAATCGTGAGTTAAATGTGAACCTGTAACCCCAATATATGTTTTTGTTTATTTATAAATTAAATACTCACTCTATTATACATTATTTTATGGAAATTATAAAATATGGACAAAGAATCTCATTAAGTGAAATAAAAAATAAAAAATAAAAATCCTATATTGTCCTTCAAACCTGAGCGGATTGTAACATATAAATCACTTTGAAGATCGCTGCTCCAGGAGGCAATTGGTAAAAACACTTAGGTTCTACTTCTTCAGATTGGCAAGGAAATAGCCACAGAATCTAGAAAGTCTATATGGTTATGAGCTATTCCCTAGTGTATTGAGGAAAAGTCTGTCGCCACTGAGACAAATTACCACTCAGACAGCTGGACTAATTCTGAGTATTGACAAGACTAAAAGCTTTACGATAGCCTCAAGAATTATAACTTTAGCATGTGACAACACCAGTACTACAGAACAAAAGTGTGGAAAATGGAAACAACTAATAGGTGTTAGTACATGAAGATTTTGAGGTTATTTTTGTATATTTCCTCTAAATTGGGAATTTTTCCTAAGAATGTAACTATAACAATATTTCTGGAAAGTACAACGCAGTACGTAGCCAACAGCCTTATAAACGCTTATATTTCTTGAGTAAACGTCTAAGAATGACTCCTGGGCAAACAATCTGAGAGGTGGTAATATATTTATAAATAAACTTATAAAGGTGTTCATTATAAAATAATTTATAACAATAGAATATAATAATTAGAAGTAGCTTATATATCCCCCAAAAGGCAAAAATTGTTAAGTGAAGAATGATACAGCCATAAAATGAAACATTATGCAACGACTAAAAATTACACTTTCAAAGACTATTTTGACATGGAAAAAAATTGCCCATAATATAATAAGTGGGGAAAGCAACATAAGAACTTAATTCACATACATACCTCTTTCTCCCTCTTCCACACACACATACACACACACACACACACACACACACACATGTTTCAGATGAAGCCTAAAATTAAGCACACCCAAATTGTAATGCTTTCTAGGGAGTTATATTGGTGATGATTTTTACTATTTTTTATGGTTTTCTGTATTTTCCATATTTCCTAGTACAAATTCAAGTTACATTTATATAATCAGAACTCAATGCTATTGAAAATCAATCTTATTGAAAGTTATCTTGATAGAAAATATAAGTATGCAGATTCCCAAAGTTAATAAATATTAAAAAGAATTCTATAGGTTTATAGCGCTAGGCAATGGAGAGACACACGGTCGCTGGGTGGGAAAGAGGGTAGTTCGAAGGACATTCAGTTAGTCAATTTTACTTCATGTGACAAGAAACATCTAAATTGTAATTTAGATAGTCATTATTCACATTATAGTAACAATGAATTATCAAATAATGATTTTAATTTGAATATACAGATTTCATATCTATATTACTTAGAAGTGTGTTAAATAAAAGTTATCAAAATAAGATACGCTATTTATTTAAACTGTTATAGTAACAATTGCCATTATGTTAAACTTCGGAGCAGAGCCAACTATTTGCAGCTAAGATTCAGCTCCCAGAAAGTAATTATTTTACTTAGAAAAGCTGCCAGGACCCACCTATAACAGAACAAATATGTTGCTAATATAAAAAGTTTCCAATAGATAAACACTACAAGGATTACCTGGTTTAAGTTTTCAAGTGCAAATTCAATCTGAAATGATAGTGCCAAAAATCTCTGTGGTCTAAAGGATTTTTTTTTAAACTATCTACAAAGAGAGTGTACAGTTATAGCTCCTACTCACTGATCTGGGCCTTCAGAAAGACATCACTACATGCCATACATAAGAACCAGCTGTAAGAGATTTTTTTGTCAATACTAAGCAAGGTCACTGCATTATAGGAAGACTCAGCGCTATGTATTTCACTTCCATTAAGGGATTGTTCAAGGGCAATTTTAAAAGAATGATTCTGAGGAGCACTGAAACTCCTGGAAAAACAGACAACTTTGGGAAAACTCTGAATATCTATTAGAATATTTCTGGATTATGTTGTAAATAGAAGCAAAGAGTGTATTAAAAATATATATTTTTTGCATTTATCTTTATTTATTTTTAACTAAACGTCCTTACTCCTTATTTCACAGCAATAGGAAGGAATACAAATACCAAGAAAATAACAAGTCAATAGCAATTATGGTGACTAACCGTGGGAAATTTAAGACAACAAATAAGAAAACTTGCAACAACTAAATGCAGACCAAAATTTTAATCCAATTTAATGAGGGTCTGCCCCATGCTAGATACTGTGGGGGTAACTAAGATCTACTGTTAATGCTTCCTAAATACTGTTCTTTCCACACAGCATATTAATAACATGGAATAGGGCCAGACTAGGGCAAGGCCACTTTGGTATTTACCTCAGGCACCAGATGTAAGGGGGCACAAAAGACTCCTCATTAATCAAGATAGACCATATTTTAATGAAATATTTAAAAAAATAAACCTAACGTAAGAGTAAAAAAATAAAACCCATGATAAAAGTATCAATATTTTAATACAGATAAGATCTGTCAGAAAGCAGGTACCAAATACTGCTTGGTTCGAGTAGACATGATAAAAAATTTCATGTTAAAAAATGTTTTTAGGTGCAAACTTCCAGTTATAAAATAAATGTCATTGGGACGTAATGTACAACATGATGGCTATAGTTAATAATACTATATTGCATATTTGTAAGTTGCTAAGAGTAAATCTTTCATCACAAGAAAAAAATTTGTATCTATGTACAGTGATGAATGTTAAGTAGACATTGTGGTGATCATTTTGCAATATGTATGTACAAATAACAAATCATTATTCGATGTTGTACACCTGAAACTAATATAATGTTATATATTAATTATACGTCAATTTTTTAACAAAAGGATTTAACGTTAGAGTAAAAAATGTTTTTGAACAAAAAGAAGATTAACCTTTTTCATAAAATGTCTTTATTTTTAACATTTTAGGATCTTTATGTAATTCTCTCAAGAACATCATGACAAAACACCATCCAGAATATTTCCACTTTGTCCCTAAGAGACTAAAAGGAAATCATGTGTAACATACAGATCTACGGAAGAAAGCCATTATGGAAAAATAACGCAGTGGTATTTACAAAGCAAATCTCATTATATATGATGGATTGTTAGAACAGGAAAAAATGAAAAAAAAAAATCATTATGATACACCTTTAGAAACATATATTTGATATTTGACTAACATCCTTTTATTTCATTGTCTAGACATTTCAACTTATTTCCCCAAGCCTTTTACAAGCAATCTTTTAGAAAGCCAACATTCAAGCAACTCTAAGAGGCCTTCAAGAAATAGGATGAAACATTCACAAGAAACAAAACCAACAGCATTGGAGAGAAAAAAGAACAGCCCTGATAACCAGCCAATGCTCCAGGAAATTTTCTTTGGAACACTGAAACAAGATCTAGCTGTAACAGAATAAATTGTAATAAGGTAAAGAAGGTAACCTCACAGCTGGAAACATAACCAGGAAACTGATATTTAATGAATTAAAGGCTAGTTTCTTTAAACCTCTGCTATATTCTATTAATGGAAATAGTTATTTCCAAATTAATAATTCAGTGATTACATGTAACATTAAAACATTTGTTTATATTAAACATTTTAAGATTTTAAAAAGTAAATTAATACTATTTTTAAATAAATGAACATATGGATGTGACTTTAGAAGATTATGTACATCCAAAAACACGTGATTAATATCTGAGTGGCTCTATTCCACTCTAGATTCTCATCTGTTAATTCTCATCACCCTGCATGGGGGAAGATTATTGAAATTGCTGATTCCTAAGTTTTATATTAAACATTCTAAATCAATATCTCTAGGGTTGGTGCATTTTTAAGAAGCACCCCTAGCAATGCTTACATATCCAAGTTTAAGAACCACTGCTGAGCGTAGAGTTTTAATTTGGATTTTTAAAAATAAGCATGATGGAAGTACCTCATGCAGTAGCTTTTCAGGCTTAGCACTATAGAAATGGCCAGGTACAAAGCATTTTATAGGATTTAAGATCTCTTCCTCTGATTTAGTCGAACTGATTGACTGATGGTAATTACAATAGCTTGCTTAAGGCTCATGATTGGCCATTACTGCAAGGAAAGAACTCACTGTCTTGGTCTTAGAATGTCTAAGCAAAGATTACAGTGTTTTTATGGATTTTTTTAATATGTCAGTCCTACATTATAAAAGCTTATGATTACTAACTTCTTTCCTATTTATATATGCATATTTATATACCTAATGATCTTACTTATATTTTTAAATCTTGGTTTCACTTTTGTTAAATTACATAAAGTGACTAGGATACTCACTATTGTTAATATTGCTGTTGTTTTCAAGTCTAGTACTCCAAGGTCTTTGGATACTTGGCCCTCCATTGCCATAGCAGCATGGTGGTTCCTGGCATCATGAAGACTCTCTCTGATACACATTGATCCACCACTTCAAGGAGTCAGTGGAGGAGGCAGGCAGGCCCACTGTCAGCTAATCAAGGAGGAAACCTCCACACTGTGAAGGGATGTGGGAGAGAAGAAGGAACAGCTTGCCTAAAGAAGAGGGTGAATTGACAATATCTCTCCACCCATCAGCGGGAAGCAGCAGGACACCTGAATCTTCAGCAGATCAAACATCATAGATTATAGTACATTAAAGCTAGAACGGATTTGAGGGAATAAGTAAAGCTCTTCATTTTACCAACAAGGAAGTAAACTCAGGGAGAGGTAAAGCGTATTGTTAGGTCCTTTAAAAGCAAAGATCTCATGGATCACCACAATAACACTGTGTATTATGGTTCCCATGAAGTTTCTTCAACTCCTAATGGAATATATAAGCTTTTCCTCGACAGTAGTTAGGCTCTATGGGATACGTGTGGTTAATCTTGGGAAAGTTTAAGGTACAGAGAATAGAAGAAAAGACTGCAAAATATTCCCTAAATCTGTTTTTTTTTCATAAGTTAGTAGTTATTTTTAAAATCTTCTCTAATCTTTCTGCCTCAAATAATCTAGTTAAGGAGTCCAATTAGCTTTCAAACTACATTCTCAAATAGAAGACTATGCTCAAAAAGACCTTAGATACTAGAAAAGGGAATAGACGAAAGTATGAATGACCCATGGTGGCTTCCTTTGAGCACGACACTTTCTTTAATTTGCTAATTCATAACCAAGAAGCTCAGATCCAGTTTATTTTCATTGCTGAACCCTGCAAATGTGGATGTGCCTTCTGACACAACTCTTATGACAAAATCCTACATAATGTTATAATGGAATTACGCATAATGGAATTACACATGAAGAATGCTTTTCTATGGGTACAGAAATAGTCTATAAAAAATGAAAAGTTATTTTTGGGTATAGTGTTATTAACTTGGGTTTTGAATATTGGAAATTCAAGTTAGGATTTTTTTAAGGGTACACATCTGCTTACTCCTTAATATAAAGCTAAAAACAATTAAGTTCATTAAGTAATATGTTATAAAAACTAACATACAAGAGGAAGTTTCAGCGAAATGTTGAATCCTTAACTATCATAGCAACATCAGGATACCTCAGTTTTCTAACGACCACACACAGGAATCACAATTTATTTGTCGCTGATGGCCCTTAAAGGGAAATTCATACTGGTACATACCAAGGACATGTGATAGCATATCATGTCTGATTTTTGAAAGGAAAACAGCCACAGGGAATTGGCCATAGACGTGGATTTTATTTGAGAGTTTGTGTGTGTATTTATGTGTGTGTGTGTGTGTGTGTGTGTGGAAAAGGAAGAGAGATGAAACAGGAAGAGAACACAGGCAATGGAGGCAAGCTGTGTCTAAATATCACTATAATGAACTGATTCCTTATTCAGCAGATCTTAAGTAGCTTTATAATGGATGTGGATGGACAAATGGAGGTCCAGCTATCTTTACTTCCTGTCATAAAGGTTTTAGGGTACCATCCAAGCTTCCCAGTAGACTGGTCTCGAGTTTCTTTCTACAAAATCTGGTTCATAGTATAAAACCACCATCAAATGCATTTCAATATCAGGGAAATTCTTCTGGCTAGCATTTTTCCAACACTCTCTCCAAGCTTACACATCTCCATCAAATAATGTATCTCTTTTTGAAGCCTGTCCTTAAAAACAGAGTCAAAGGATAAAAGATATCAACATTCAGTTCATAGCACCAGAGAAGGAAAAAGTAATATAAAGATTTTACAGCTCTTTTCTCTATTTTTTACTGCTGTTTTTCAAATAATCGTATTCCAGTTAATGTAATCAGTGAATATTGATGCTAATCCAAGATGAAGAATACCTTATTTCAGAGATGACTAGGGTTAGCTAGATTGTTTTTGTTTAGAAAGTCCAGATTTAACAGCCTGTAGATATAGCATACAGTTTTCTATCTAAGAACTGCACTTTTTGTAGAAATCTGTCAGCTTTACTCAGCAGCTATCTCTACCCAAAGGCAGATCTACTCTGGATTAAATGTCATTCCTCTCTTCTCTTCTTCCTGCTTTTCTATGGGTACAGAAATAGTTTATAAAAAATGAAAAGTTATTTTTGGGTCTAGTGTTATTAACTTGGGTTTTGAATATTGGAAATTCAAGTTAGGATTTTTTTAAGGGTACACATCTGCTTACTCCTTAATATAAAGCTAAAAACAATTAAGTTCATTAAGTAATATGCTATAAAAACTAACATACAAGAGGAAATTTTCATGGTACCAAATTATATCCAATAAGAGCTTTTTACTAGTAATTGGAAGATTCGTCTTCACTATTTAATCACCCACAAAACTGTTTATTGCCCTATCTATTCCTCCAACAAGAGCATTATCCTTTTAATGTGCCCCTTAGAAAACCAGAGAACATGGCATGGTTACAGTACAAGCAACTCTTTTCAAACATTATAGCCAAATTTTTATCTGATCAGCAGGCTCTGATAATGCATTCTAAAATTAGTATGTATTTGAATCAAAATGTGCTATTATTTGATGCAGAATGACACTGGTATGGCGTTAAGACACAAATAATAACTGCAATGTAAACTATGTGTCTAAAATATTAACCAGTTTAAATATAGTTGATCCTCCGTTTATACTATATAACTATAATTTTTTTAAAATTCTTGAAATATTTTTTGTGTGATTAAGCATTGTGTACTTGTGTAGATCCAGAGAGATATATTTAGTTTTCTAAAACTTTTAAACAAATTTAACAATTACAACTCATTTTTTATTTAAAAAGTAACTTTTTCATAATCATTAGGAAAAAATAAAACCAGCTTCTTTTAATACTTTCCAGACAGAAATAGAAAAAAGTTAATAGATTAGTTACTTAGAATATTGTTTAAATGACTTTAAAATTTAAGTGTTTAAGATTATGATTGTGTTGTTCTAGACCTGTGGTTTAAATTTGTGCACAGATATGAATATTCTGTAATAGCCAGAATCTAAATGTAGCCTCTGTTCCTCTCATATTTATTGAGCACCTACTATGTGAGAGTCACTGCTAGGCATGGGCATACAAAGATTAAAAAGATGTCTCTCCTTAAAAAGACCTTAGAGTCTAGTGGAGACCAAGATGTCTAAACAGATTGTTAAATGTGCTATGTAAGGCTATAATGGAGTTGTTCTGTGGGGCAGTGGGAACAGAGGGGAGAAAGGTGGGTCTCACAAGAGAAACAGAAGTTTGCTGGGTTGATAAGACTGGAAAAGTACTCCTAGTGGGAGGAATAACACTAGGTGTGCTAAGGTTGGGAGAGGCTTTAGAGACCTAGGAAAAGATCTGGTTGAACAAGTACAAGTCGCTTGGTAAAGTAGCATAAATTGGAAAGACATAGAGGGAATACCTTGGAAGATTTTATTTGCCATCTAAAGGAGCTCAGGTTTTATGCTTTAGGTGAAGAGGAGCCACTGAACAAACATTACATAAGAAAGACATGGTAAGATTTGCATGTAAGAAGACCGCATTAGCAGCATTGTGAATGACAGATTTAACAGCATGGTTAAAGGCAAAAAGACTACTTAGAGCACCATTGTCAAAATGAATTAGGGCAACAGATATGGAGATGAGAAGAAAGACACAGATATGAGAGATGCTGTCCTCAGAGACAAAGTAAGAAGAGCAGGCTGGCGGCTGGAGTGGGAGAAGGGAGATGCGGTTAGATCGTTCTGAGGGAGTCTGATACCCCAATGAGATTTACAAGTAATCATATGCAGTTGGCAGTTGGATTGTAGCATACACAATTTGATGCCCAGGTGGAAGATAACGGCTGGCGACAAAGTTTGTGCTTCTTAAAGTGCTATTTTGATCCAGCGGCTATAGATGAGATGGCTGCAGAGTATTGTGCACAGTGAGAAAAGAAGTAAGCCAAACACTGAACTCTGAGAAACAATAATTCTGGGGTGGGCAGATCACAAGGAATATTAGCTAAGTTCATACCAGGGAAATAATCCTTAGAAAACTTAAAAATTATATTCATGCGTACATTTTCATTCTAAATACCAACTGCTAATTTTAAGTTAGAGGTCTTGTTTTAATCACTTTCTCTACATAATAAATTAAGACAGATGATCTTAAACACTGAGAATTTAAAAAATTACACTTTCCAATGAAAGATACCAGCCTGCACTTCACTTTGAGTTACAGCTAATGAAGAGAAGGGGTAGGACTATGGAGAGGGAAGCAAGCTGAATCATTAAGAGTGTCATGATCCCTTCCTGTCACCTTTCTTCTTCCCTTTTCCAGGAGAATATTTTATTCATTTAAATTGTATATATTTACACATATTTATTGCATTTACCATGTATCAGAGTTGTTTGAGGCATTTATGCAGCATCTCATGACAGATAGTAAAATCTCTGCCCTGGGGAGATGAAATTTGAGTGAGGCAGAGGGATAATAAACTAAATAAATAAGTTAAATGTATGCCTGTGTTATTGAGACAGGTGTAATGGAAAAAATAAAGTAAGGAAGAGGAATAGGGAATTCAGCGTTGAAGGCAGGGGTTAAAATCAAGGCTGACTTCATGCTTGTGCAGCGTACGTAGTCACACGAAGTCCCACCTCAGAAGGGCTTCATGTTCGGTGTAACTCTCCACTGTCACCATCTTGAACTATTTAATAGTTTTCTAACAAGTGGTCCCTCAAATGATATAGTTGGTCCTGGTTGTAATTTTAAGTATGGTGGATGAGGAAGCCCCTTGTGTGTGGTATCGTTCATTTGACTCACCAGGTATGCTCTCCATCTTTCTCTGAACTCTTCTGTTCCAGGAGGCTGACCACATGGACTGCATCAGTGAACTCCTTTGCCCTCTGGCTTCAGATTTGGTTTGAATAATAGAGAGCCTAAACAGGAGTTCAAAAGGCCACTGTTTCTCTCAAGGGGGCCCTGTCTTCCCACTTTTCCTCTTGTAGGTTCTACAACTGCTCCCACTCTTTCTCCATCTAAGGCTCTACTTTACCAGGTCTGGCATATGCATATCCCTCCTGGTCTTCCTACTCCCTGCCCATGCTTTTGTTAAACTTTTCTTGACTTTTTCTCATTTGAGTATGCCATCTGTGTTTTGCTAGTACTCTGACTGAAAAAAATTCATTAAGAAGGTCATACTTCAGTAGATTCCCGAAAGAGGTGAGGAGGAGCCATGCAGCTATCTAGAGGAAGAGAATTCCAGGTATTGGAAACAGCCGGGGTTGTAAGGTAGGGGTTTGCTCATGAATCGGAAGGGGTCTGTAAACTACAGTGGCACAAATCCCTCCTGCTGCCTTTCACTGTAAATAAAGTTTAATTGGAATCAGCCACATCCATTCATGTACATATTATCTATGGCTATTTTTGTGCTACATCAGAGGTCAGTAGTTGTGACTGAAACCATATGCCCACAAAGCCTAAATTGTGTATCATCTTTCCCTTTACCGAAAAGATTTGCCAACCTCTGAATGAGGGGAATAGGAAGGAAGCCAGAGAGTCTAGAGTTTCATGGGTAAGACAGAGAGTTATAGAAGATAATGTCACAGAGATAACAGGAAGACAGATGATTTAGGGCCTTATGAGCTACTGTAATGAGAAATTAGAAGGTTTGAGGAGAGGACTTAAATTTTACCGGGATAGCTACGACTCTTACCATGAGAATTGCCTTAAACAAGGATAGAAGCAGAGAAATCAGTTAGGGAACTATCGTGATAAGCCAGGAATGAAGCGATGATATCTTAGACTCGGCAGTAGCAGTGTTGCTGGTGAGAGGTGGTCAGAGTCTAGATGGATTGTGATGATAGAGTCAAAATGATTTGCTGATGGGTTGAATGTGGGGTGTGAGAGAAAGACAGACTGAGTGACAGTTTTCTTACATGAGCAACTGGAAGTGTGGAGTTGCCATTAAGTGAGTTGGGGAAGTTGGTAGAAGAAAATAGGGATGTGGGGGTGGGAGTAGGAATGGCGTAACTCATGAGTTCAGTTTCAGAATTATAAGCTTTAAATTTGGATTAAACATCCAAAGCATTATGAGATAAGGGGAAAACACGTTGTCCTCGGAATAAGGGGAAAGAAAATGTTTCCAGAAGGAAGGAAGGAGGGCTCTACTGTGTCAACGCAGCTGAAAGTCAATTAAGTTGGAGACTGGACCACTGAAGTCAACAACTTGGAGTTCACTGATCACCTTCACCAGAGCAGTTCCTGTGGAGCGGTTTGGGTGAAAGCCCGACTGCAGTGGGCTTAAGAGAGCATAGGAGGAGAGGAAACAGAGATCCTGAGTATAGACACCTCTTCAGAACAGTTTGGCCACGAAGAAAATGAGAGAAATAGGAGGCTGCTAGAGGCAGAGGCTGAGGAAAGAGATTTTTTTCTTTTTTAACAATGGAATAAAAAACAGCATGTTAGTATGCTGTTAGGAAAGATCTTATAGACAGGAAAATATTGATTATTCAGGAGAGAGGGTAAGACTTCCTAGAGTGATGTCTTTGTAGGTGAAAGGGGATGGGGTCTGGTAAGTAAGTACCAGCCTTAACTACCAGCAGAGAGAGTTCTCAGGGTATGTGACACTGAGTTATTTAGTAAATAATAAATCAATCAATATTGACTTTTAGTCTTCCTACAATAAAACCTCCTAATACTTTGTGAACAGGTAGGGCATTAGTATATAGTCAAGATCTTGAAGCTCAACTCACTGTTTTGTTACTGATAAGCTCCAAGAGCTCCCAAATAAGACATCCAACCTTTCTACGACCCAATTTGCCTTTGATTATGAAGTATAGTTTCTATTGGTCATTATAGCACCTGGCAAATTAGTAAGTTATATAAGTAAACCTTCCCAGGCACCAAATCTCTCTGAAGTTTGTTGCTACAGAACTCCATATAGAGAAAAAAATGAAAGGTACCTGTAGACTCAGATGTCTACCTAGCTATAGCCACATGGAGGTCTTTTCATAGTGCATTATTCCTATTTTGTAGGTTTTCTTAAACTTCCTCCAAGTGAAAGATATTTTCTATGTCTTAACACTCTCCATAATTAAGTTTCATTTCTGAGATGACATCTTTTATATAAACAGCATATATTTAATCTTCTCGTTGCCATTATTTGCGCAAGACTCTTGCATGTTAAGCTTGACTACAGATTCTAAATACACCGTGTTCATCCTTGGAGACACAGCTCAAATATCACTACCACCAGGAGGCATTCCTGGGTCCCCCTGGGGAGAATGTCTCCATCTGTGTCCCCAGTGCACTCACTCATACCTGTGCTATGACACTGGTCAGGCTGCCTTGCTGTAATTTGTTGACATTTCTGTCTCTTCCATCAGACTACGAGCAACTTATCTTATTCTCCCCCGAGTTGTCAATGCCTTGCACAGAGTAGATTTGAGATAAATATGTGCTGAATGAATGTTTAAATGTATAAATTTCAGAAAGGCAGCTGATGAAATAAAATGGCATGATATGCAAGGAAAGAAATGGAGTAAATGAGTACTAAGATAGAAGGTTTGTGTAAAAAAGATAAAAGGTTTGTGTAAATGTTCATAAGAAAAGAGGCTCACAGTACATACACCAATCCTGAATATTTATAAAAAGACTCTAGTTTTCAAGCATTGCTTCGTAAAGAGAGTCGGAAAACATTATCTTGACTAGGCTTTTTAATATTAAAAACAGATTTATGAGCTGTTCTGCTTCATCTCTTGGTAACACATATGTTATACAGACTTCGGGGTTTGCTTGTTTCTGCAAGACAGCACACCAATGCCCTTGATGAACTTTTGTTTTAGGGGAATATTGACAGCACTGAACCTTTGAAGCCATAGCTCTAATACTTTCAAATAAGAAAGCATATAAATGAATTGAGTTTATATTATGTGAATTTTCAGCACTGAACTTCCTGGCAGAAGTAAAGTTGCTTATCACTATTAGATTCAGTCTTTCCCAACTGAGTTACTCTCTTTCCCCTGCTGTGAGGTCTCTGTGTTTGAATTCTCTATTAAGCTTTTTAATAGACAATCTGCTTCAGCACTTTCTGAGAAAAAAAAAAATAGCTTCCTTTTCCCCCACAATGGCAGTTAAGCCTTCCATTTAAGATGAAATCAAGTGGAGACATCTGTGCTTTGTCATCAAAAAAGAAAACAGTTTTATTTTTCTAATTATTATCTACTTATCAGACTTGGGCTAACAATTCACTTGCTTGTGTGCCACCTTGAGAATTCAGTCTTAATTCCCCACGTCCAGGCCTCAGAAAGAATCATTCCCTTTCTCTTAATGTTTATCTGCATCTGCCTGAGAGAAGTTGTTTACATCCAATATTGGACTACCCTTCACATTAAGTTTAAATTGGAAACAATTTTTTCTAATAAAGATAATCTGTATCCCATTTGTCTTCAGGAAACTATAATAATTCAGCAATAGATGAAAATGTTTCAGAGCTGTGATGGGCTTTGAAGCTGATGTTTTCCATTATCAATTGCTTGTGTAGGTAAATACATTAAAGGTCAGAAATGAAATGCCCACACCAACCACTAAGAAATCAGAGGCTCTCATCTATTACTCACTGCTTTCAGCTTATATTAAAAAAAGTTTTTGTTGCTCCCAGGTCAAAGAAGGCAACTACTAGGAAGCAAAGAAGTGCCTAGCAGACACCAGACCACATTAAAAGGGAGAAAAGAAAGTGCTGGTTTTGTTTTTCTCCAAACACACCACAGAATTGGATTTTTGTGTGTGTTCTTTTTTGTTGTTGTTCCGTGGTACGTTTATTTGATAATCTTTCATAGCACTTCAGTACCTGGAAAATCTCAAAACTTTTGTTGACTATTGTAACAGCTCTGACTAAATACCATTTCTCACTACAAGCGTACACCACGATGTATGATAATCGCCATGGGTGCCTCACAAGCACTGTGCAGACCCCAGAGGAGATCAGGGCCCAACAAGGCACAGGAGGCCAAACCAGATCTCTAAGGTAAACATAAATGGGCCTACTGGGGTGCAGGAAAACCGAGCAAACATTTTAATGCAACAATGGCAAGGAAAATTGGTGAATTAAGAGCATTTACTGCCAAAGATGAGACTTGTTAATGGGTCAGGGGGAAAAAGAAGCTGTTGGTTGCATCAGAGGAGCTCCCTCCCTGGTAGTACAGTGTTCTGCCAACCAGATTTCAAACTTCTAGTCTCTGCAAATCTCTCTAACATAGTAGTATTCCTGATGGGACTGCTAAGAGGTTTCTCAATCTGTAGAAGACTCACACTCCACCGGAGGAACAATGGACTGAGAGAAATCAGGACATCTCGAGGATGGAGGTGGTAAAAAGGAAATGCACAGCCACTCCTCTTATCCACCTCACACCAAGCCCTGCTGACTACATAGAGAATAATGCTTTCAAATCACCAACGCTGCCGTTTCCATGGCAGAAAAATCCTGAATTCTTCACCTAAACTGAGATATATTATAAGGATAGAATTAGACCCATCCACACTTGTTTTAAGAAGTCAAGAATAATATACTAGAATCCTTCCTAATGATCTCCAAAATTCAACATATTCTACAGGAAGATCCATAATGCCATAAAATTGAAGTAGATACACGTCCATTAAGTACTACTCAAGAGATTTTAAATTTTTACAAAAATAGCCACTCATATTTATCAGATGCCTACTCTACGCTAGGAACCTACTATGTGTAAATGGCTAATCTAATGCACACACATTCTCTAATTTAATCATCACAACTACCTTATAAGGTAAATACAATCATTAATCCAATTTCACAGACGAGGAACACGAGTTTAAACAAACACCTACCTGGTAATTGGAAGTCTGAGATCTTAACCTCTATGCCATGCTGACCATAGACACATTCTGTTCGTCTCTCTAACTTCTGACGCCTGGTGTCATAATAACAATTGTCAGGTCTACATAACATACCTCAAGCGTTCTGTTTGTGCCAAAACTAAATACTGCCAACATAGTCCTCCTGGTCAACACAGGATCCATACCCTAACCCCAAGGACCTGGAGCACTCCTGAGCTTCTATCTAAACCGAGGTTATCTAAACAGAAAACGCTTTGAATTCTTTGTCCAACAAAGCCATCTCCTTTTCCTTCCAAAGAATCATAGAACTTGACAAGGATCTTAACACCTATTTTAAGGCATTTTAAAAGATTTAATTGTAACTCATTTCATTTGCCTCCTAATGTATGTCTAAATTTCATTTCTCCTAGAAGTTGCAAAAAATAACTTTTCAGAGTTTTTATCAGGAAAAAAGAATTTTGGTAAACATATCACCTTTTTTCCCCACCATTAACGTGCCTCAAAGTGCTATAAAATGTACAAAAACTTGAACCATAGTAAAACTGAAAAATTCTAAATTTCTAAAATTGTGGGTCTACAAAAACTACAAATCCTAATCACTCAATCCATGTAAGAAGAAAAGGTTACGACCTTCATGGCAAGATCATTACTGGCTGTGCAGTGGCAGGTCCTATGTATGCTCAGATCTTCATTTGAAGAGCTTATCACGTTGCCTCAACATCAACTCTCCTCCAGGCCTGCCTTGGTGTCAGTGTTACCTTCATTCTCCAAGTCACTTTTGCTTCAAAATCTCATATTTATCCTTCACTCTTTTGTATCCTTCTTGACCTCCATATAAGTGCCAAATCTTATTATTTTTTCTTTAAGTAGCTTTGTCTGGGAGGGCACAGGTGAGAGGTAGGTTGGTAGGAATGGACTAGTGAAGTCTTCTGGAGGTCTCTAAGGAAATCTTATCTGCTGAATTGAGTTAATGTCCACTTGTATTTTGGACATATGCCCAGAAGCTAGTGGACAGGAGAGTCTTTTAGAAGCAATACAATTCCCAAAAGCAGAAAGCAAAAAATTAAAGGCAATGTTTAGAGAGAAAGGGCAACCATAAAAATGATTGCACCTCACCCTATATTTGATTTTGAAAACATTTTCCCCATTTCTATTATTAATCGGGATTTTTGTTTGTTTGTTTAATTTTAATCATTCTCTTTTCCTGTAACGCTGTAGGCAATAAAATCATCCTTTGAGCTGGGGAATAGGCTCCATGGTAACAGATTCTCAAACATCAGCACAGGATGGAGCTTTCAGTGTGTGATCACAGTTCAGAAAAGGAAGAGAAGGAAATGATGAAATTCCACACTGGTTTCTTTCCTTCCTTGTGATAATATCCCAAGAAAGAAATCTGCAATCTTGTGAGGTATTTGGGAGGAGGGAAGGAAAATGGAGTCAAGTGACAGACCAAGCTTAAAACGTTATTAAGCTAGTTATGGAATTTCAAGGTTTGAAATAAATCCTTTATTTTAGCTCCCTAAAGAGATGAAAAATGCATTTCCTATTCAATAGAGCAGAAAAGAACTCTTGATCATGATGCCACACTTTCCAGCACATACTAAAATAGATTTTTTCATTCACTCTCACAAAATTCAGTGGGTGCTTACTATTTGCAAACAAAGCTTGCAGTAGGCAGAGTGCTAGGGTCCCGGGCTTCGGGTTTTTTATATGCCAAATCCCTGTGAAAAGTTATTGTACAGCATATCCAGACAATGGTATATTGTTCAATGCTTAAAGGAAATGAGCTTTCAAGCCATGAAAAGACATGGAGGAAACTGAAATGCTTATAGCTAAGTGAAAGAAGGCAATCTGAAAAGGCTGCATACTGTATGATTCCAACTATATGACATTCTGGAAAAGACAAAACTAGGGAGATAGTAAAAGAGATCAGTGGTAGTCAGGGGCTGTGGGGCAGGAGGAGACTGAGCACAAAGGATTTTTAGGGCAGTGGAAATAGTCTGTATGATACTGTAGTGATGGATATATGGCATTATACATTTGTCCAAACCCATAGAATGTATCGCATCAAGAGTGAACCCTAAGGTAGACTATGGACGTTGGATGATAACGATGTGTCAATGTAGGTTTGTCCTTGGTAACAAATGCAGCATTCCGGTAAGTAATGTTGATAATGGAGGAGGCTATTCGTGTCCGGGGACAGGGAGCATATGGGAAATCTCTATACCTCCCTCTAAATTTTATTGTGAATCTAAAACTGTTCTAAAAAAAGTCTTTAGAAATAAAATAAACATTTTTTTAAAGTATTGTACACAGAGTGAATTAAATGTTCTCATCTCAAATAGCTGGCTGTTCTAGAAGCTGGACACCAAAGCTCTACCTGAACACTATTCACTGGGGAGGATCTTCTCCACCTTTGAGTCACTACGTACCACCAACCTAGTCTATACAAAAACTTCGTAATTTGCCTGCCTGGTTCAGCCAAGCCTTACAAATTCAGAGTAACTGGATTAAAGCAGGGGAATAGGGAATTAGGGAATTATTTCAAATAAAGGCCATTTTAAACTCTCATTATTGATGCTGGACAAAGATTCTGCTTTAAAAAACTCTGGGAATATTTTGTATCTCGAGTTTAGATAGTCTTTAGGTATATGGGTGCGCCTAAAGTGCTTCAGGGTGTTTAATACCATTTGTTCCTCCAATCTTGTTTGCACTATTAATTTGGTTAATGGGTTAGTAATCCTTTCTTTATAGATAGCAAGAAAGTAAACTTCAGCCCAGCACTTTTCTAAATTATTACATCCTCTGAACAAACGGGATACAGATTAATAAGGTTTTACTCAACGCTTTGAATTCACAGGAGCCTTAAATGAAGCGACGCATCCTTATTTCCATTTAATGAAAATAACAATCAAGAAATGTAAATCTGACTTGAATGCAGAGTAGCAGAACTGGGTAAGTACCTGCCAACATTGAAATCACCTTCGAAGTATATCCTGGCAAAATGAGAGGGCTCTGACCATCCACTGACAACGCCAACTGTGCAAACATTTAAAGAGGAATGAAAAGTCCCCTGTTTTCCCCTCTTGGTTGCAGTGAGTCTCCCAATATCATAGAAGGACATACGACCTGACTGCATATTAACAACAACTGAAGAGGGTGCCTGGTCTTCAGGTTTTTAATCCATTTAATCATAAAACCACAAAGGACCTTCCCTCCTCCAAAATGCCAAACATTCCTATTTCTGTTATTTCACCAAAAAGAAAATGAGTAGATTAGACAATATAAACAAAATATTTCCTACCACATCGGCATATCATGTTCAAGCTTTTAAATAACTCATTGGTACTGGGAATTTTCTATATAAGGCACAATTAATTTCAACAAAATTTGTGTACAAAAATTGTGAACTTGCCAAATTAACAAACACCTATGCTGAAATGATTGCTCATAAAGTAGCCCTTAATTACAATAAAAAATCCAAACATAGGAGAAATGAGTATGTCAATGAAACATAGTTACTACCCCAAAGGGGGAAAATAAGTATCTAGCTTCTTTTCCTTGTTACTAAATTACTTGGAAAAAAAAATTAGTATTTAAATGTGGCATCACTACCCTTGAATACAATACTCATAAATCCATGAAATTCAAAATAAATGCTACTATTCTTTTACTTCGAATCTTCCAGCCAACCAAGATGTTATTAAAAACATTAAAAACTACTTAATATCTTTGTTGTTTCTTGTACTGATCCAAGGTGACAAAGGGAAGAGGTACTGAAAATTGCACCACGTCCATAATAGGCTTGAACTCAAATTCCAAACCTCAATTTTTCATCTGTAAAATGATGAAATAATGCTGACCTAGACGGCCCAGCTGTATTCTTAGCAATGTGAAGGGAAAAAGCTTAACATGTGTAACAGTGTAAAATCAAGGTACCAGATATTTTGTATTTTTGAACAGTGCATAATTGTGTTGCAAACCTGGGTAGAATAGGAGGTACACTTTTGTTTTCCCTTTAGAAAATATTATATGGCTATAATAAATCAAATCGCTAAGGCTAATGATGAATAGAACTTTCTAACCATAAACACTATCATAGGAAATTAAATACTTATAAAGTGATAGACCTATTTATATGCCAAAAAGAGAAGACGAAATTGTTAATGAGATCCCAAGTTTCCAAAAATTGTGGGTAGACTGAAGCAGTTGTCACAACTCTCAACATATGCTGATTAAAAACAATATGGAGGGGCCAGCCTGGTAGCATAGTGGTTAAGTTCCTGTGCTCCTCTTCGGTGGCCCGGGGTTCATGGGTTCGGATCCTGGGCATGGACCTATGTGCCACTCATCACACCATGCTATGGCAGCATTCCACATACAAAATGGAGGAAGAGTGTCACAGATGTTAGCTCAGTGAGAGTCTTCCTCAAGCAAAAAGAAGAAGATTGGCAACAGATGTTAACTCAGGGCCAATCTCCCTCACCAAAAAAAAAAAAAAAGATGTGGGGAGGAATCAGCAGGGACAGAAGAGAATGTCAAATATTTTTCAAATGACTTTCCCCAATATGACATTGCCATAATTACTTTATATTTAAGATTATAAATTCAGTCCTCTGCCTATAATTAGGGTATGCTGCCACTAGATGGCAGTAATGGTTAGGTCACAACCACTGGGGATAAAATTCATTGATTCAAGAAAACTTTAAAGTACCTCCTAAAAAGTTTTTACATTATATAAAGCTTACTTTTAAATAAATCTTTACATAACAACCAAGCTTTTTTAAGACAACAAATTAATAGTCCTAAGAGAGTAATTTTTTAAAATATGGGAATATTAAGATTCACCTTCATTATTACTGATTTAATCTAATCCCTCGTCATTTTTATACATTAAGCAGAATATCCTTAACAACCACTTTGAATCCTTTTTTTGCTTTTGGCCCTTTCTATGGTTGATTCTCAAATCTGAGAAGAGTCCTGGGACTTCAGTGTATTTTGGTGTGAATAGCTATTTCTGGCAATAATTTTCTGTTTCTTTGAAGTATTTTTCCATTTTACCTAAAGAATGCTTAGGATGCTAAAATTGTTAGTTTGATTAAAAAGAAAGGACTTAGCTTATATTTCAAGGCTTCTTAAGAAGTGTATATTTTAAAAATTTTATAATATTTGATATATAGCATATCACCTATTTGTATAAGATTTGATATGGAGCATAATAATAAAAAGAATAACCAAGACTTCATCATTCTATATCAGAATTACACAATGACAAATATAGTTTAGGCTGTTTATGCTTCATTCTGATTCAATTATCTATTGTCCCTCCAAGGGGTAATTCCAATGCAGCTTTTTGTGCTTATCATTTTCTTATTTTTAAAAATCTTGACTTTCAACTGGTTCATTGAGTCCAATTTCATTGATTTTAATTGCTGTTACATTTAGGTTCATTTCCAGCAACTGTGTCTGTGTGCGTGTGAGTGTGTCTGTGTATACTTCAAATTCACTCCACCTTTTCTACTTTTCTCCTTTTTTGGTTCTTTTGCACTGATTACGTTTTACAATTTCACTTTTTTCCTTTACTAGTTTGGCAGTTTCCATTCCATATGTACTTCTTTAGTGATTTCCCTAGAAAGTTGAATATGCATATTTTACTGATTTCTTACTTTCCAGTTCTTTTATTCCATTCCTTTTTCTTGTCTAAGACCTCTTCTACTGGGTGAACAGAAATGATGGCAACAGATATCCTTGTCTTCTTCCTGATTTTAGAGGGAATGTACCTAACTTTTTACATTAGAAAGATCTTTGCTGTCAGCTTTTGGTAGATACATTTTATTGGAACAACTGTGCCCCCTTCTATTCTTACTTTGATTGGAGAATTTTTAAAATAACAAATGAAGGTCAAACTTTATCAAACATTTTCTTCATCTAAGGAGATGATCACATCCTTTTCTACCTGAATCTATTAATAAAGGTGAATTATATTTTATGTTTTCGAATAGAAACCCTGCATTTAAGTAATAAATCCACTTGGTCATATTTTTTTAATATAATATTGGACTTAGTTCACTAATATTTAACGCATCTTACAATATGTTTATGAATGAGATTTTCTTTAACGTATAGAAATTTCTCATTTTCTTCTAAGTCTAGAAGACATTAAGAATAATTTTTGGTGCACTTTTTCCATGTCTAGTTGTGCTGCTACAGATATCCTTCAGAACTTAGAGTTTTCTATATTTCTAAGCAAAACTCGGGGAGGTTTTTTGTTTGTTTATTTAATTTCTGGCTTTTCTATTCTTCCTACAAAGTTCATAGCAGAGCACTTATAGTCATAAGATTGTAAAGTAAAACTCCATCATTATTACTTGGTAAAAAGAAATATTCCACTCAGTATACCATCCTTTCAGAAATAAAAACAAAAAGAATCCAAATGATCATTTCCTAAGGTTCTTTTGGTGGAAGGGAGGGGGTGGGAGAAGGGCAATGTTACAAAGACCTCATAACAGCTAAATTCACTGCTAAAAGGAAAGTTTATCAATTAAATCTAGACTTTTTTTCCTAATTCCTCTAATTCACTGTGAGGAAATGTTACAAGGGGATTTATCAATTTGCGGTAGAACTAGGACCCATCTGGATATCTTCACCTGCTCCTTTGAGAAAAGCCTTTGGCATAAGGTTGGACAGGATGGCATTCTGGCTGAAAAGAGGGAACTTCTCTGAGGAAAGGTCTTCTTTAAAGCAAGGAAAGAACGTGGGCAGTTCGGAGGGCCAAAAGTCAAAAGCGCTTTCATTTAACCATAACAACACACTGTAGGGAGCATTCTCTGTGTGTCTGCTACTGTGGCAAGCCCCGCTTCCACATTATCTTCTCTAACTTTCACAACAGAGGAGGCAGCAGATGTTATCAGCCCTGTTTTCAGGAGAAGCGACAGAGGGTTACAGAATTATGTAATTTGCCCCCAAACAACCCAGATTGGAGGTAAAAGACCCTAGACTTAAAATCAGGCATTTTGTCTCCAAAGGTGGTGTTGTTCATCGCTCAGAGGAAGTCAAAAACTATAAACCAGGAATCGCTAGAATAAGAACTTTGTAAGCTATAGCTCTAGTTTACTAATAAAGTTGGGCAGGAGGAGCCCCCATTGTAAATATGTTACACCAATTACTCAAACCAGGTATAGTCTCTTCTGCTATGAAATGAAACATTCAGAAAAACACGGATGTAACATTGTTTCAGATGCAATTTTCTAACTTTTCCCCCAGCAAGAAACAGCAGCTAAACACATCTGAATGCAGTACTGTGTATGATGCCCAATCATCTCGTTCGGCCCTTCCTGGCTCAGGTTGTCCACACTATCTAACCTGAGAAGAGCTTAACGTGTAGGTCTCCTATGTGCTGGTTCATTTTGTCTTGGTCTTGTTTTCTTAATTGAAATTCTCAATCCTTCCTTCTGCCTCTTCCATCAAGGTACCTTCAGTTTTCCTTCAACACTAAGTCCTATGTTTACTATAATTCTCATCTATTTATTAAAAAGGAATTTAACATGTCTTTTCAACTGGGCTAGTATTTTTATTAGGTTTCTTTTTTTAATTGTTTTTGTTAGGGCTCTGGTTGCAAAGTTGCATAAGTTTTGAGTGGTCTACCTCAAGCCGATTTTCCCCCATAAACCTTGTTATTTTCAGCATGTGGTTTTGCAGATTGCGGGTATTCTCAGGTCCACATGTATCAGATTGTAGCAGAAATTCTGTATTCCTTGGCTATAATTTACTTGGCATATAATTCTTAGTTCTAATGATTTTACTAAATACTAGAATTTATTGTGACTGTATTGGCTATTGAGTTACCTACATATGGAATAAATTAAACATTTCCAAATAATAGAGATCATTTAAATGAATTAATTGATGAAAGAAGCTAAAGATAGGCTATTTCCAACTATTTTCTGGCTCTTAATAAACTTATATTTGACTCTAATTCTGAAGGGCATTAACTTGTCAAGTATGAATGAAACAATATAAATATATATGTCCTATAAAAACAGTTTTTCATTTCTTCTTTGAGGATAGGAGAATTTCAGGGTGGGGATGGGGATAAGGAATAGAGTCACATTAACTGACTATTTTTAATCCCTTTTGAACTATGTTTCCCTTATGAAAACTGAGAATTTAGATTTGTTCTAACATTTTATTTCTTCAAGAGAACAAGGCTTACTATCTTGCTTTCTAGTCTCCTATAAAGAAGACAGAATCATAATTAATTAGAAATTTGGATGAATTTGGAGAAGTTGTAATCAGAAACTTCAGACAATAAGTATTCAGAGGGCAGGACCTTGTGTCTGAGTTCCTCATGCTTCTGATGAAACTTCTGGCAGTTTTCATGCTTAATTGGGCCATTGGATCCTGTCTGGGGTGGGGGGGGGCGAGGGGGGACAAGGTCTGGCTTAGCTGGCATTTAAAATGACTTGATTAATGATTACGTGGAACCATTAATTTTAGAGTCATTACAGTGCTATCAGTATTTCCTGTTTTTCTTGTGCTAATATTTATTTTGCAAGATGCGAAACTGACCTTTTAGTCTGTCATATAATTTATATACCCTATTAAGCATATTATTGTTGCTTATGAGTCAGGGAGATTTGCCTAAATATAACCTTACCTACTACAGAACTAGTTTATACTTATTTTAGCAAAGTTGAAAAGATATACCAGAGACACAAGCAGACAGCACCAGAAAGAGATTTCACACAAGGGAGAAATTATGCTGTCAAATCTCAATTTTTTAAATATTTTACTTTCAATGTGTGTTTAAACTCGCTCTTTTTCCCTTTAATTTGATTTTGAATTTATGTGTGAACCTCAGCATTTCAGCCTTAACCCTCTCCTGGTCTCATTGATTCATCTACTTTCATGGCTTCTTCTGAAGCCATGGACAAGGTTGATTTCATCCACTTTCATGGCTTCCTTTACCACCTATTTGCGACAACTCTCAAGTCCAGATCTCCTGTGCACATTTCTCTCTTTATTCCGTTATACAAGAAGAGCTCCTGGGTATCACCACGCTCCCTCCTTCTCCTTCCTCTGCTTACCTAATTAATCATCAAGTACAATGCATTCTCTCTCTCTTTCTCACTGTATCTCCAGTGCCATTCCATCGGTTTGTGTCAGTATTTGGGGTGGGGCGAGGGCTGGAACAATCTCACCAGGCTCCTAACTAGTCTTTCTGCTTCCATCAAGCTCCAAATTCACACTTTCTACTGCAGCCAGGATGATTTTTCTAAAGCAAACACTTCTGATAATGTCCCCACTCTGCTTAAAACCCACTGCTTTCAGTGTAAAGCCTTAAGCATGGTATTTAAAGCATTTTAGGAAGCTGATCTCTGCTTATTCTCCTAGCAGTGCTTGAAGAGAATTTTACTGAATACCTAATATGTGCCAAGCACCATTCCAGATACTGAGAATATAGCAGTAAATTACTATATAATGTCCGTACCCACCAGGTCTTCCTGTTTGTGGAGGAAGGTAGAAAAACATGAACACATATTCAAAAATTTCAGGACACACAGATGCTGTGAATAAAATAAAATAAGAAGACACGATAGAGAGTGGCTTGGAATGCTTCTTTAATTATAGAGTGGTTGGGGAAGGCCTCAAGGAAGGGATGGCATGTGTGTGTAGTCTTGAATAATAGCCAAAACATGTGCAAACCAGAGAGAACCCCAAATTTAAAGACCCTGGGACTGGAACAACTTGATATGTTTAAAAGGACAGAAAGAAAAAGACAAAAAGAAGCCAGAGCAAAAAATATGAGGCCAGAGTGCTAAGAAAGGGCCAGATGCACAGGGCTTTGCAGGCCATGATGCCTTCAATTTTATTCTGCTTGCAATGGGAAGCCACTGGAGAGTTTTAAGCAGAGAGAGGAGTGACCTTATTTATAACATTAAAAGTTCCCTTCATCTGAAAACTGTAAGACATTGATGAAAGAAACTGAAGACACAAATACATGGAAAGATACTCTGTGTTCATGGATTGAAAGAGTTAATAATGTTAAAATGCCCACGCTACTCAAAGCCATCTATAGATTCAATGCAGTCCCTATCAAAAGTCCAATGGCATTTTTCACAGAAATAAAAACAAGCCCCCAAATAAACCCAAACATGTATGGTCAACTAATATTTGACAAGGGAGCCAAGAATACTCAATGGAGAAGCGACAAGCGACAGTCTTTTCAATAAATGGTGCTGGGAATACTGGATACTCCCCTGGGAAAGAATGAAACTAGACCTCTATCTTACATCATTCAAAAGGATTAACTCAAAATGGATTAAAGACTTAAATATAAGACCTGAAACTACTAAACTCCTAAAGGAAAACATAGGGTAAAAGCTCATTGACATTTGTCTTGGCAATGTTTTTTGGAAATGACATCTAAGGCACAAGCAATAAAAGCAAAAATAAACAAGTGAAGATAAATAAAACTAAAAAGTTTCTGCATAGCAAAAACAAACAAACAAAAACATAGACCAAAACAAACAAAAATCCACAAAATGAAAAAGCAATCTATGGAATAGGGGAAAATATTTGTAAACCATATCTGACAAAGGTTTAATATCCAAAATATATAAGGAACTCATGCAACTCAATAGCAAAAAAACAATATGACTTAAAAACGAGCAGAGGACTTGTACATTTTTCCAAAGAAGAGATACAAATGGCCAACAGGCACAGGAAACATCAGTAATCATCAGGGAAATGCAATCAAAACCACAATGAGATATCACATCATACCTGCTAGAGTGGCTATTATCAAAAGACAAGAGATTACAAGGGTTGGCAAGGATGTGCAGAAAAGGGAACGTTAGTGCACGGTTGTTGGGAACGTAAACTGGTACAGTCATTATGGAAAACAATTCAGAGGTTCCTCAAAATATTTAAAATAGAAATACCATATGATCCAGCAATCCTACTACTGGGAATATATCCAAAGGAGAGAAAATCACTCTCTTGAGATATCTGCACTCCCATGTTCCTCGTGGCTTTAGTCACAACAGCCAAGACATGGAGACAACTTAAGTATTCACTGATGGATGAATGGATAAAGAAAATGCGGTCTATATATCCAATAAAATATTATTTGGCCGTAAAAAAAATAAATCTCGCCATTTGTGATAATATGGATAAACCCGGAGGACATTATGCTAAGTGAAATAAGTCAGACAAAGAAAGACAAATATTGTGAGATCTCACTTATACAATTTAAAAACATCAAACTCATAGAAACAGAGTAGAATGGGAGTTGCCAGGGGCTGTGGGGTGGGGGAAATGGGAAGATGTTGACCAAAGGGTATAAACTCTCAGTTAAAGATGAGTAACTTCCAGGTATCTAACGTAGAACATCACTATAGTTAGTCACCAATACTTCATTGTATACTTGAAAGCTGCTATTAAAGTAGAGCTTTAACGATCTCACCAGAACAACAACAACAAAATGGTAATTATGTAAAGTGATGGATGTGTTAACTAACCTTACTGTGGCAAACATTTTGCAATATACATGTGTATCAAATCATCACATCTACACTTCAAACTTACACAATGTTATATGTCAATTTTATCTTGATACATCTAGGGAAAAAAATCTAAAAAAAAACCCGTTCCCTTCAGTCTTCTTCACTTCCTCCTCTCCAATGCTATGCTATAGTCATACTGAACTACTTTTGGCGCCCCAAAGTTCCACGATCTCTCTCCAAGCTTGTGCACGTGATGCTCCTTCTGCCTGGAATATCTTCATCAATACCTTCCTTTTTCCGTCTCTCTCTGCCAGCTTTCACTTATTCATTGGACCTTTCAATCAGACATCATTGCCTGGAGGAAGACTTTTCTTCCTCCTGGACTGAGACAGGCATCCCTCTTTTCTGTTTTCAAGCTTTAGTATAGCAGCACTCACTGCAACATGTTGTGATTACTTAGTTGTCTGTCTCCCTCACTGGGTCATCACCCTCTTGAAAATGCACATTACCTAGTCAACTCCGGTTTATCCAGCACTAGCACAGACCGCCGATGTAGACCAAGCATGCAAAACACACTTTCTGAATCAATGAGGAGTTCTTCTTTTAGTAATAGCAATAATTGAGTGCTTACAGGGTAGAGATGGCTATATGAGAACAAGCACAGAAGTAGATATGCTTAAAATTTTTCAAAGAAAATAAACAGAGGATGCTCCGAAAATCCTTGTAAATATCCTGGTACCTGTTTGTCTGACAGCACAATTTCTTAAGTACCTCAATCCCTCTGGTGCAATCTTTTGAATGCATTTTCATTTTCTCAGCACATATTTCTAAAGTGCAACTGTATTCTCCCACTCTATTCTGCGATTTGGTAAATTATTGTCTTGATTGCTGATGCTCTTTCCTTGTTATTTTCTTTACCTTCCCAGACTAGTATGTGTCCCTTCCTGGCTGTATCTCAAATTTCACATCCAGCCTCTGAAGTTCATGAACTTCCACATTGACCTCTGTGCCATTTCATATTCATTCGGCATAACAGGAATGACTTTTTGCACAGAGAACACTCACTCTGCTCCACGCCACCCTCTGTTTGCATATAGGCTTGTAATTTAGTAGTCAGCTGAGTCCTAATTATTCTGGGATTGACTGCCCAGTTGATAGATTACCTAGGTCTCCTCCTTCATTCTCCAACTGTCCATCTTTTGGCCACAGCATTTTTATATTTTTGCTAGATAGTATACAGAGGTGAAGAGAGAAAGTGAAATGCAAATTAATCTATTTTGATCATTCTGAGCAGCTCTCATAAAACGATTTGATGAGAGACAAGATTGAAATTATTGGCTCAATTGAGAATTATAAACAGTCCATGGATGTCATTTATCCATGCTCTTTGTGGTCACCATTTAAGATGGATAATTGGAAAGAAAACAGGCTGAAGGAGGAAAAAACAAAAATCAGAGATAAATGAAAAGTTAGAAAAAAGAGAGCTAGAAGTGAGATAGAAGTTATACTACAATATGGCTCAACCAAAGACTCAGTGAAGGCTGCCCTGGATTTGAAGTCGTTTCCACTTTGTCTCCTGACGGGGAAACAGGACGAATCTGTGGACAGATAAACATCTATCTGACTGATTATTTAGCACAAGATAGACTAAAAAAACCAACAGGTTGACTCTCTGAACTGTTCTGCTTTATAATGTTCTTCTTTGTTCAAGTAGATACTAGTCAGTGAAGAGTCCCCAGTCCCAATACATTCACACGAACAGACACACATACACACACACACACACACACAAATAGATGGCATATAGTTAGTGCCTTCCTAATCCCAAAGGGACCTACAGAGTCGAATTCTTTCATAAGAAAATACTAATGGTACTATGAAATCTCAGGCACTTAAGTAAAGCAATAGCTATCTATTTTCTGTGAAGAACTCAGGGGATAGAGGTTCTCATCCTTAATTCTCTTATAGCTAATGTGAAGCCATCTGCATTTATGCAGGATCATTCCTGCACAAATGCAATCCTGTGTGTGCAATGTGCCCCTCAATATAATGGCACTCATTAGCGAATGTACAAACATTTCTGTGAATATATTAAAAAGTTTAAGAGAAATTAGCCTTTGTTTATAATTAGAAAACATCAATGAAATGTATTTTATTTCATGGACTTTTCTGACTATATTAAAATTAACAATGAGGTATCCTCTGCTCCCACCTCCCAGTCAAATTGCTTCATTGAAGTTCAAATGCTTATATTGTTATGCATTGTCTTATTCCTCTCAAAATTCTTTTGATGTGTTGGGTGGCAGTAGATGTTTCTAGAGCTATTTTTATATATACAATATGGCAAATGTTCCTTTTGAGCCACTGTGCATCTTTAAAGGAAAGTAAGTATTAAAGGTTCTACTAATGTTCTTATTTGGGTAATTATTACATTAGGGATGTTTAGATAAAGGCAATTTCTAGGTAAAAAACAGTTTACCTGACGGCATTGTATTATCAGGTGGATGTAGCATTCCTGGAATATCTGACCCAATAAAAGATATTCCAGGAAGATTTGGGGCTCCTGTGCAGCACACATCACTTTATAGTGAAAGGAATGTCCCTCTGGCAAAATCATCCTGTAATTAACATGGCTCCCATAAAGCTGATTTGTCCCTGGTGGGGTTCACATGGCACTTGCTCTTTGGGGTCTGTGGTATACTCCTAGGGTCTATCAGGGGCACCCAAAGTTGACTTAACCATTGAGCCCTGGGCAGAAGACTGAAATGCTGACAGTAACAAGGGGAAGAAAATGTATGACAATGGCCAGGGAAACTTAATCTCTGGAGGATCCTATTGGTAAATAACTGGAGTTTCCCCAAAGAAGGGATTGCTGCTTGTGTGATTTTGTGGCAGATTTACTAGAAGTTGGGAGGTGAGACCAGGTCAAGAAGGCCACTGTGGGAATGAGATATTGGACAAGAATGTCATTGAGCAGGATGAGGCAGAGAATAAGTGTTGCTTTTAGTAGGAGGATGAGGGAACTGCCCAGGGCCTCTTGCCTAGGGAGTGATGCCTCCAACCAATTAGGCCATACTTTTGAGATGTCACGAGAAAAAAGCCAGGGGAAATTAAGACCTTGGAAATAGAGAGTTAGTGTGGCAGAATAAAGAGCAGGGACCACCACACCGCCTGACATGCAGCTCTGTCCCTCAGCTGTGTACCTTTGGGCAAGTTACTGAACCTATGTGGATCTCAGTTTCCTCATCCAAAAACAAGGATAATAAAAGCACCTACCTCTTAAGCTTATCATGATGTTTAACTAGCTAGAATATGTCCACACTTAGAATGGTGCCTGATATATATTAAATGTTGTATAAATATATGGGGGTATAGTTAGCCAAAAGGATTAAAAGAATAGCAACAATAACAACAAAACCCAACAACTAAGAACTCCTATGGCACATATTATATGCCAGGTATTATTCCAACGGCTTTACACAAATTACCAAGTGTAATGCTCATAATGACCCTACGAGGTAGGCTCTATCATAATCTTCATTTTACAGAGGGGAACTTGAGACATACAAAGGTTAAGTAACCTGGAGAACCAAGATCTGAACCCAGGCACTCGAGTCCAAAATCTGCGCTCTTCACCAGTATGCTAGACTTCCTGTTATTAGAGAGACCTTAGTCATGACCTTTTGGTAATGGGGTTTCTCAGGAGTCTAACTCTTAAAGAAGTAAGGAAATTTGGTAATGTGCCAAATGCTCAAAGCTGTCTGGTCCCTTGTGGGTGATTATGTCTTAATCATCAGAGTCAAAGGGGAGATATCGGTTCTCCATCATTGAGGTGATAGAAGATGAAACAAACCCTGCCCAGTGCTCCTGAGTTCTTCTACCTTGAGACTTGGTTGAGTCTGTAAGTTAAGAATGGTGATTCCTACAAGCTGCAGGAGTTTGGGCACTGTCTATAGGGGATGAGGCCACAAATGTGATTGTGATGTCAAAGTACAGCCTTCTCTCTTCTCATCCGAAAGGCTCTGCTCTGGTGTCTGGTCAGAGGATTCAGCTCTTGCCTGCTAGATACCTGAAGGCAGCTTCACTAACACAGATAACGACCCTCTTCTCTTACTCCACAGCGGCTCCACAGCTCACATTTCCATGGTCTCATCCCTACACTGGCCATGGCCAACTTGGCTGAGAGCCCCTTCAATGAATGTGATGTTGAGGGGTCAATCAAATTCTCTCTCGCTGTTGTAACACTTGTGGGAACCTCAGGAGGGGGCATTTTGTTTAGCATTCCTGATTGTGGACAAAGGTCACCAAGGTCAGTTTCTATTCAATGGCCAGGACCTCCTGACTGCTGTGAGATAAGATCAAGTCAGTCTTGATTCCCCTGTTCGAATCATTGTAAGCACCATGCAACCCCTGGGGTGCAGAGCACTGGGAGGGGAAAAGTCAGACTTCCAGTCTTCACATTATGACTGGTAGGACATCTCAAGCTCTGCATTCTAGGGACTAATTGTAGTAAATTACTTGCACTCAATTGTGTAGAGGGAAACCCCAGTTAGAAATAGAAGCACGATCTGCCATTCTCGTTTTGTTTTTCCTTTGTCCTTTTAAATGTGTGCTAACACATTTAAATAATCACTAACATGGAATTTTAGAAAGTAATTCAACTAACATAGGTATGAGTGCGCATACATACACACACATATACACACAAACTCATATATGTACACACATACATATGCACGTAGACATTATAGATGTGTGTGTGTGTATGTATATTCCCAAGGCAATAAATAAGTTCCAAATACTAAGACTTGAAAAAAGCTTCCTGGTCATCTTGGAGCAAGGTTTCTTAAGAGACTGTCAAGCAGAAAAAGTGGTATTATTAGCTTAGTCAGTGTATGCTAGAAAACCAAGGATTTTCAACTGTATAAATAAAGGAAATGTTGAACCTTTCAATATCTCAAGGTCTGTCTACGGACAAAATGTTCACAACCTGCCTGGGGCTATAATCTTGCAACTGCTTTAAGCAAAGAGCACTAAA
This sequence comes from Equus asinus, assembly GCF_041296235.1. Taxonomy (NCBI): domain Eukaryota; kingdom Metazoa; phylum Chordata; class Mammalia; order Perissodactyla; family Equidae; genus Equus; species Equus asinus. The sequence goes on from NC_091790.1 coordinate 168,424,520, forward strand.
TCTACCTCTTAATTGGCTGAGACACACAGAAAATTCAGGTGTTTCAGAAAACAGTAAAAATGATTCATTAGATTATTCTTATCTGAAGACATCTTGAACCAGCACCTCAACCTAATGTTATGGAACACTTTACATCAGAGGTCCTGTGTATAAGGTTAAAAAAATCAGTCATTAAGTGTCAAGTGCAGAAACAGATTAAATTTAGAACTCTGGCCAAATGCCGTCTTGCAACAAACAGCTGTAAGAACAATTTTCCTTAGACTATATTTCCGAAAGACCTATAAACATAAAAATAACCACCACAACCAAACAGCTATGCTAATATTACTATGTCACCTAACCTGGTTGTTCAGAAACAGATCTAGCAACTTGTCCATCTGAACTAAGAGTTTCAGGTGAGAAGGAATAGCATAATTAACTCATCCATTTCATTTGGGGGTTAGACGGGCCTAGAGAGCAATCAGGCAAGTGCTCAATGGCAATTGAACAGCCTGCTCTTTTTAAAATGTTTTTTTGTTTCTGCACTAGTGTTCTTTAAAGTATTTTCTGCTAGAGTTCTAAATCGTAGCATTGAGAAAGAGAATCTAAAAATTTATATGAGTATTCTTTTCAAAAAGGGTAGTAATGGAAGCAGACACATTTACTTTCTGCATCTTTAGAAATGAAATTGCTTCCTCTTTGTCTTTGATAACTGTTGCTGTCTGAGATTGTTTACATCTGACAACACTTTGGGAGGGAGGTAGATTGAAAAATTGTATGTGTGCCGCATACAAATATCATCTAGTGTTTTGTAGTTTTACCAAATTTGGAAACAACCAGTCTACATAATAGTGGAAAACATTTTACAAGGGAAAAAGAAAGAACAATCAGTGATGTGTAAACCCTCAGTTACCCAAAGTTTGACCGTGCTCTGTGATTGGCTAGTAGTTGAAACTGCTCTTCAGAGCTGCACCCCTCTCAAAGCAAGGATGGGAAGGGCAAATTCCTATGGAAACATGGTCCTAAGTGAATATCCCCAGCTGCTTTTCCAGGGCCCAAAGGAAATGGTCATCTATAAAAATATTATCTCTAAAGATAATTTTATTACTTTCATCTAGATGTAAATAAAACAAACCTTTACTGCATCATGAAATAAATCTGTTTTAAAAGCTTATTATATTCAATTTAATATACATATGTATATATATGTACACACACATCTTTAGAAAATAGTTTTTAAATTGTGAGCAAAAACCCTGAGTGCCAAAAAGAATAGCAAAACTGTTAAGTAAATCATGGTAACTCTGTAGGATAGAATATTATGCAGCCAATAAAAATCACACCTTCAATGACTATTTAGTGATATAAGAAGATCCCACAGCAGGTGAAATGGAAGATAGCAAACTTTACCTTCTATACTGCAAATTTTGAAATAATGTGTGCATAGAGAAAATACTAGCAGGAAACACTAGTATCTCAAGCATTAACCATCTCTTCATAGTGAGATTATGCATGTTTTCTTACACTTTTCTGAATTCTCCAAAATATTTACAATGAGCTTGTAATGCTTAAGTTAACTGTGTGTGCGTGCATGTGTGTGTGTGTGTGTGTGTGTGTGTGTGGTTCTAACATTAGCTTGTATTTGTAACTTAAAGTGTGAACAGTTTCAAAAACAGAATCGACAGTGGGTTGAGTTCACTGCTAAGAGTCATGTCACCTGAAATAGAAATATTCTATTTAAATTCTAAGTAAATACCTGATAGCAATTGGAAACCTAAAGAAGAGAGCAATTGTATGAAGTCTTTTCTAGACCTAAACTGGTAGAGAAAACCATGACTGGAGAAAAGGCCATGCAGGTTTCATTCTGATATTTCAAGATATAAAAATGCATGTTGAATGTTTTAAAGTTTCAAACAAACACATTTGTCTTTAGTTCGAAGCCATTCTTAGAGGAATCTTCAAATACTTTTCATCTTGTTCAAGTGCTATTCTTTCATAATTGGAAACTCTGAATAAGAAAAACATATTTTGGTTTTGGTACACCTTATGTTACTCTTCTTTACTTGGAAAACAAAATATTAAATGTAAAGTTAAGTGTAGAGTAAAAGGAAAGTAGCCAGCAGAGATGAGGGGATCGCACTTTCTCCTACAGACATGGGAGCTGCTCCTCAACAGGAAAACCATTTCTCCTTGTTAGTATACACGCCCATACATCAGCCTGGTTCTGTGAGAGCCCGGAGGGAACAAAGTCAACTTGCTGTTAAGAAAACAAAGCACACACACACACACACACACACACACACACCACCTAAGAAAAAATGCTAACTTCTTGAAGAAAGAACTCATAAACCTCAAAACAGTTAAAACAGTCACCCTCTGGCCAATAACAAATTGTGTGTAATTTACAAAAAAAATATGTCATAATAAATAGTGACTGTGTATGTGTAAATTATCTTTAATCTACACCACATAAGTTTAATGAACACCTAAGTACTCTCATCAGTAATTTCACACGCCAGGGTAGTCAGCATCTGAAGATCACTATCAGGAGTCTGCCCTCCACAGGTGGCTATGGCACACACTTCAAATGTCACCAGTATATCTGTTCCACAGGGTGAGTTAATTGGCTTAAGTAATGCTAAAAATAATTATTCTTTAGTAAAATGTGTAGTATTTAAGAGAAGTGGTTTCCTGGAAAGATTATACAGGTATCTCTGCCTTTCCATGTACAAAATATAAGAACCCGTCAGGCTCAATAGCCCGACAGCTCTCAAGCTCTAGAATTTCTTTTAGCTGTAGGCCCCTCCAACAGGAGACACTATCTATCACCTGAGGAAACCAGAAGGCTTCTCGCTCCTGCCACCATAATATCGTTGCATCTTCTTTGGACTGAAGCTTTCATTAAAGCTAACTGTAGGGAGTTCCTAAATGAGCAAAGAGTAGAATGGTTTTGTGCCTACACACTAATAAAAGTATGGCAGGATTCAGACTAAGACTTCCTTTCATTTTACTATAAGGGGAAAGACCTATATCCCCCACTTAAGCTTCAGTTTCTAGAAGTTACTGGTATTTAACAAAAAATCCCGACAGCTATATAACTTAGCTAAAGGGTCATCTTTTTGGCCAAGCTTTCCCTTTTCTCCCCAAGTAGAAAAGACTATTTCTTCCTTCATGCTTCCCACTGAATATAGTACTGTATTTATTCTATCATACTGCAAAGTATTGACTTTTTTTTGGAATCTATGTCTTCTCCACTGACTGTGTGTTTCTTTACACTTTAAAGTTTAGCGTAGGGACCATGTTAAATTCATCCTTATAACTTCCCAGGATGATGCTTATTGGTATCTGTAGCTATAAATTTGACAATGGCTTTATGTTAAACTTGGGTTAAAAAAAAAAAAAGTAGTGAGGACTTAGCATCAATGGAAATTCCTGGGAGTGTCTCAGATCATTTTCCATGTGCCTTCTTTTCATCAGCACACCATTCTGGGCTGTGTGCTTCTTGGATAGGACTCTGCAACCCTGTGCAACTGTCATAGGAGCCCATCTCAGTAGGTGTGCCTGACAATTACCTGGTCAGGCCACATTTGGAAGATACAGACAGTCAATCAATCAATTGATAAATGCAACTCTTCTGAGCTATGAGAGCCCCACAAGCCATTGTTTTCTGTGAGGGAAAAATGGGTTTATGACAATATTAATAAACAAGATGTAATTGTTTCGGACAATTTGGGAGCAATCAAACCTGCCACTCATACACATTTCCCACACTACATTGTTTCCCCCCCAAAAATAGTTTTAAACTTGCTGCTCCAATAAGACCCTATAAATTGAACAGTTTCTTTAGCCCATTAATTTAATATGAACATTCTATACCAAAAATAATATTGAGGAATACTGCTGAGAAAGCTGCAGAGCTAGAGAATGAAAACTGCTTCTGGAATAGGATGTCTTACGTTGTATAATCTGCATTCTATAAATACGTTTGGCAGAAGTGTCATTCTGCATTTCTTTTGCTACAATATGTGTTATTCTGAGGATCTGTTACAGGGGTAGTTTGCAGATTCTCTATACTAAAACCTCCATATTAACAGTTAAAAGAGAGAAAATAATTTTAATACCAAATAAACTGTCAAAAAAGATATAGTTTGGTGGTTATAGATGCATTCTCTCATTTTAAAACTAATAGATTATTTTAAGAGGCTGAAAATAAGTCTTTTCTGTTCTAGGATTTTGACTTGTTTCTCATTGATTGTTCTGCTAGTCTAAAAAAGGAAACCTAACATTTTCTAACTGATGGACAGCAGTGAATTCCTTTTTACTGAAACACCCACACTTAAAACTTCTTGGCAGTTTTAAGGCAGTGCCGGGTTAGGAAGAAGAAGATGAGAATATGTCAGCTTTACTAAGATGAACATCTGGCTTCTAGAGCCACCAAATGAAGGCAAAAATATAGGATCTGACAAACATTTTGTCACATAAAAGTTTTCCAGTGGAAAAATCTAATGGACAGAGAGTCTGAAAGCTTTTGTGGATGAAAAAGAAAAACAGAGTTGAAATTTGGTGGGTGTTTTCATATGTGTCAGTAAATATGGAACTTGAAGAAAAGTATTTTAAACAAAATATAGCAAATAGAAGACAAATGATTCAGAATGTTGTCTTCTATTCAAAAAACATCTATTTAACATCTATGCCATATATTAGAAGCAGCCTTGGGGATTTAAAGATGAAGATAATCTCTTAGGATACATACATTCAACATCATTTACTTCTGTTGTAAGTTAGTAAATGATTTTATTCTTATTGCTTTAGCATTATTATCAGAATTAACCTTTCTTAATGTAAAAATAAATCAAACAGAGCAAAACAAAATTATTTTTATTTCCTCCATAATGTAGAAACCTCTACAATAGTGTTTCTCAAATTTTAGTGTATGAAATAATCTACGTGGACAAAAGAATCTTACTGAGAGAGCCAGAGCAGGACCAAAGAATCTACAGTTTTAAATCAGCCCAGCAGAAGAGTGTAACATAGGCGCTCTAAGAACCAACTTTTGAGATATGCCGCCCTAAGAACCGTAACAGCACCTAACTATTCATTTCCAACAAAACTCAGCTATAAGGAGGAGTGTGCTGGAAAATGTTCAACAACTGGCTCTTGGTGAAGTGGATTGGGGCTGATTTGTAGGGTCTGCCTATTTCCATGGTGTAAATACTCCTAGCGTGGCCAGTTTCAAGCTACCAACATGAAATCACTGGACATGGAGTTGGGAAGAGATGCTCGGAAGCACACCATTATGTTCACTGTACATAACAGTAAAATGTAGTCAAATAATTAAAAATGAGGTTTTGAGGATTTATTACCCCTCATTTTTAATTATAGTTATTTTAGAAGTTTATAAAATTTAACTTTTAATGATGGCTGTTTTAACAACCACTTGAAAAATTACCAAAAATATTCACAATTGGCTCCTACAAGCCAGTACAAGCCAGCTCCAGCACACATTGGCTACAAGAGTCATTTTATTTTGTCTACTTTGCATCAGTTTGATATAAAAGTAATAAATGAAGGGAAAGATTCTACTAGTTAGCATTATAGCTCTTGCTCCATGAAAATAATTGAAGTTATTTTTTATATCTAATGACTCTAACGAATTGTCTTTTTATTCAAACTTCTTCCACATCTGAAAGATACATTAAGTTACTACACATACATTATGATGGAGGCAAAGCAAATTTGGGTCACCAGGGATTATCCTTACTAAATCTGAACATTCAAAGTTCAGTCGCCGAGAAGGGCCTGGCTTGGAATGAGGTGTGGCACGGGCGGTATGGTACTTCTGAGACATGGGCATTTTTGGTCATGTGCTAAGGTATGTAGCTAGGCCCTAACTCTAAACAGCATATGCAGCAAAACAGCCTATAATGTACATATAGCAGCATTTCTACAAATAGCCTGATGGCTTATCTACTGCTTCTCAAATTCCACTTGTGAACAAGGAAAAACTGTTAAGAGATATATTATCACCTCTCAGGGCCCTGGAACATCATAGAACATTCTACTAGAACTTAAGTAAGTAAACGTTAAAGTGATCTAACGGAGTTGATGTTTCTTTCTTTTCCTGGCAGAATTCCGTTCATTAGTTGTCCACGGGCCATGGTAATAGCAATAATTACTATTGTTATTTCCACAGTTTGGGAAGCAGAGGAATAAAGTTGTTAAGGAACTTTCTACCCAGGAAATTAGTAGCAGATCTAGACTTTGAGGTTGATCTTTTTTTTTAAACCACAGGTTGCCTATAAAGGAAATAACAATTTCCTACAAGCTTCTTAGCATGAGTACTCTCAAGAACATATCCTCTAATGCTAGCTAAATAAAATCAGGAGGTCATATTTTCTTTTTGTACTGTCTTTAAAGTCATTTTTGATACACAAGTTATTTATCTGGCTGGCCTAGGTAAGAAACCCTTCAGGACGTGCCAAGATCTCCTTGTTCCTTTTTCTACTTCATTATAATTTGAGTGCCTTGCCCCAAACCTCAGAAACAAGGTTGGTATTCAATACCAAATACCAAATTGGTATTCAGAAAATTAAGTGTACTGTTCAATTCCTGTAACTGAATTAGAAGCTGACCCTCTGGATTATTTCTTTATATAGTAGATGAAAAAAGGGTGTTGTATTAAAAAAAAAATCAAATGTTATGGTTTACACTGGCGCCGAAAAGGGAATTGACAATTGACCATGGGCAAAAGATTAGAAAAGCATTATTTAAAAAAACAGTTTCCCAGTGTCTCTATCTCTGCAAATGTTGTAGAACTAACTCCCATGTAGACATCAAGAGTAGATTCAGAGGTAAACTTTCAGACTCCTATTGGTTCTATTGTTTTGGACTCCTCTCACCTCTCATGTCACAATTCTTCAGGCATGCAACCCTGCCTACCTACTCTCAGTATCTCCCTTCAATGACACTACCTCTTCCCCAGGCTGCCAACTCTACTCTCTGTTCCATTCCCATTGTGGTTTGTTCTTAATTAGGAGACAAGTAATTCCTGGGAAAATGTCAGCTGATAAAAAAATTAAGAAGTCTTACCTTAAAACTTATTTGCATTTAAATGAGAGAGTTTTACTTACCTAAACTCGTGTATATATCTCATTAAGAGGAGAGTGCCTTCACCAATCCCCCCACTCCCCAGTTCCTCACAGCATAGGGTCAGAGTGCCAGCCTTCTCTCTCTGCGTCCCTGCATCTCTCAGTGTTTGCATTCTCTGTCTCCTGAATTTAGAAGCTGCATGAGACAGTAGCTTCACTGCTGTGGGCTTATTATCTGTTAATGCAAGTTTTTCATTAGGAGATTAAGATGCTTGAAGTTAGCACTCTCTATATATATGCCGCTTGTTATCTTGCAAAATGTAAAAATAATTATTGATCATGATTTTTTAAGAATTCATAGATCACTGAACAAGCCTTTAGTTATATATATATATATATATAGTTATATATTGTTATATATATAGTTATATATATATATACATAATATATATAGTTATATATATACACCATATTTGGAATTAATATGGGACAAACCAGAAAGTATGTACCTTTTCCTCAATAGCATATTTGATCTTGTGCTGCAAAAATCATTTGTTTATTAAACTGGCAGTTGAAGAAATGTGCATTCTTTTCTTCAATAATGTAGAATATCTATATTCACTACATTAAGTAAAAATTCTTACACATAGTGCAGCATCTTATTCTATCTATTGTAAAGGTAAGCTCTGCACATTAGATTTTTCACATAATTTTAAAATGAATTAAATGCACTGCTTTTCCCTTAATCTCCAACTTCAGAATGGCAAGAAATAAATTAGCTAACTTTAATTTGCCATTATGGTCTTATTAGTTATCAATAATATCAAATATCAATTCAATATATTATTTCTAAGATCAAGATATTTTATAATTTGTTCCAAGACACCCATGCACAGAATATGTTCCTAAAATGAACTAAAATATTCATTTACCACATTCAAATATAATTTAGGCAAGATATAAATGGAACTTATCTGACAACATGTTATGAATTGTCAAAAATCTTCATCCAAAATAAAACAGACCCATATAAAATATTAACAATAGCCTGTGCCTGAAATAAAACTTTAAAGAGATAATTACAAGGGAAGTCAGTCTACCTAATTACACTTATTTTAATAACAAAAAGTACATATAAAGTTTCATTATAATTATATACCTAAGGTGATATGCTATATAGCCCTTAAACTTCTTTGAAAAATTAATAGGCAATAGAAATCAAATTCTCTTTTTCAATAAAGGAGAATAATCACTTTATTCAATTAATTTAAAGCCTTCTCCTTTGAATATGAAGTAGGAAAAGATTAGCTTGTTACCCCAGTTTATTTCTAACCTAGTTGTGGGTGGAAGAGATGAGACCTGAAGATTAGCTTGGCCACTGGCTGAGTCAGCCCTGTGAGCACCTGGAGTGGGGTCTGCTCCAGGCCAGGGCAGGAAAGCCTCAGCTCCCTTCAGCCTTGCTTCAATATGGCTCCTTGGCCAGCTCCAGTCTTTGAATCCAGACTTACACAACAAAGAGACTCTAAGACATTCATTGGACTTATTTGTGACTGCAAACATATTTTAAGCCTAAAGTGGACAGGGTACAATTCTAATCCTCAGAAAGATTATATTTTCAAAGGCAGACAATATACATGACTACTTTAAATTAGAATTAACAGTAGGGGAGAAAACAGGATAAGAGTTTCACCTGCCGCACAATTCTGACAGTTTTAGGAGGCTTTAGGTTAGCATTTCCAATTTGACAGCTTCCTTTTCTGACAATATGTTGTTTGCTTAAATGTGTTAATGCAACCTAGTTGGGGAGAGGAACAGATGGAAAGGCACCTGTATGAACCACATAAATTTTTTTGAAAGCTTTTCTTTTTCCTTCTACTGTTTTGATGGTCTTTAAGACAATCTGACCCAGTATTCCCTTTAGGCCATATTTATTTGCATTACTCAGTCCCTTCAGTTACAAAAATATATAAGAATGCTCTGTATACATCCATATCAACTCAAAACTGAAGTTAACACTTAACAGGTACTTACTATGTGCTAGGCACTCAGCTAGATAGCTTCATATGAATTTTTTTCTTTTTTTTTTTTGCTGATGAAGATTTGCCCTGAGCTGACATCCATTGCCAATCTTCTGCTATTTTGCATGTTGGTCACCACCACAGCATGGCCACCAATGAGTGACATAGGTCCTCACCAAGAACTGAACCCAGACCACTGACACAGAGTTCATGGAACTTAACCACTAGGCAACCAGGGCTAGCCCCATTTGAATTTTTTTTAGAGTACCAAATCTTCAGAAACACTCTTGGCTTAGAGCTGCCTTAAATCTTCAGCTATGTACCAAACTATCTCCAGCGTTGGAGAGAGAAAATGGCCTGGTGTATTTCCAGGAGTGTGGGGAGTTATTGTCTGAACTGGGCTACTGCCAAGGCCACTTGAAAGATCAGCCAGCATTAAAGCTACTTTATTTTCTTCTAATCTGTTCTCTGTGATTTCACCAGAGTGATCTTTTAAAAACGTAAATCTGATCGTGCCATATCCCTGTTTACAACTCTTTAAAGGTTTATCGCTGTTCAAGGATAAAAGCAAAACTCCTAAACAAAGTCCCAGTCCACACAGTGGTCCTCATACTTGGCTGGACATTGAAATCATTTGGAAAGATTAAAAAAAAAAATAACTCTGATGCCTGGGCCTACCCTCAGAGATTCTAATGTAACTAGTCTGGGGTGAGGCTAGGCATTCAGCTTTTTGTAAGTTCCACTGAGAGCTCTCCTGTTCCACCAGGGCTGAGAACTAGTGCTCTAGAGCTGCACCATTCAAGATGGTAGCCACTTCCCACATGTGGCCATTATGCACTTGAAATGTAGCCAATATTGCTGTGACTGAAACATATACACTGGATTTTAAAGACAGTATGAAAAACAGACCAAAATATCTCAATAATTTTTAATATTGTTTACATGTTGAAATGATAATATTTTGGAAATACTGGGTTAAATAAAACATTATGAAAATTAATCTCATGTTCTTTAACTTTTTAACATGGCTAATGGAAACTTTTAATCTATGTGGCTCGCGTTATATTTCTATCAGAAGCACTACTGTAGAGCCTTACCCAGCACCACACTCCCCCTTCCTCTGCTTTGCCCTTCACCTTCTCTTAGTTTTTTTTTTATTGAGTTATTGATAGGTTACAATCTTGTGAAATTCCAATTGTACATTAATGTTTGTCAGTCATGTTGTAGGTGCACCACTTCACCCTTTGTGCCCACCCCTCACCCCACCTTTCCCCTGGTATCCACTAAACTGTTCTTAGTCCATAATTTTAAATTCCTCATATGAGTGGAGTCATACACAGATTATCTCTCTCTCTCGCTGGCTTATTTCACTTAACATAATTCTCTCAAGGTCCATCCATGTTATTGCAAATGGAATGATTTTGTTCTGTTTTGCAGCTGAGTAGTATTCCATTGTATATATGTACCACATCTTCTTTATCCATTCGTCTGTTGCTGGACACTTAGGTTGCTTCCACGTCTTGGCTATTGTAAACAGCGCTGCAATAAACATTGGGGTGCATAGGACTTTTGGAATTGCTGACTTCAAGCTCTTTGGATAAATACCCAGTAGTGGGATGGCTGGATCGTATGGTAGTTCTATTTTTAATTTTTTGAGGAATCTCCATACTGTTTTCCATAGTGGTTGCACCAGTTTGCATTCCCACCAGCAGTGTATGAGGGTTCCTTTTCTCCGCAACCTCTCCAACATTTGTTGCTATTAGTTTTAGATATTTTTGTCATTCTAACGGGCGTAAGGTGATATCTTAGTGTAGTTTTGATTTGCATTTCCCTGATGATCAGCGATGATGAGCATCTTTTCATGTGCCTATTGGCCATCAGTATATCTTCTTTGGAGAAATGTCTGTTCATGTCTCCAGCCCATTTTTTGATTGGGTTGTTTGATGTTTTGTTGTTGAGTTGCGAGAGTTCTTTATATATTATGGATATTAAGCCCTTGTCAGATACATGACTTGCAAATATTTTTTCCCGGTTAGTGGGTTGTTTTTTTGTTTCAATCCTGTTTTCATTTGCCTTGAAGAAGCTCTTTAATCTGATGAAGTCCCATTTGTTTATTCTTTCTATTGTTTCCCTTCTCTGAGAAGGCATGGTGTCCGAAAAGATCCTTTTAATACTGATGTCAAAGAGTCTACTGCCTACGTTTTCTTCCAGAAGCCTTATGGTTTCAGGTCTCACCTTTAGGTCTTTGATCCATTTTGAGTTTATTTTGGTGAATGGTGAAAAAGAATGGTCAATTTTCATTCTTTTACATGTGGCTTTCCAGTTTTCCCAGCACCATTTGTTGAAAAGACTTTCTTTTCTCCATTGTATGCCCATAGCTCCTTTGTCAAAGATAAGCTGTCCATAGATGTGTGGTTTTATTTCTGGGCTTTCAATTCTGTTCCATTGATCTGTGCACCTGTTTTTGTACCAGTACCATGCTGTTTTGATTACTGTAGCTTTGTAGTATGTTTTGAAGTCAGGGATTGTGATGCCTCCCATTTTGTTCTTTTTTCTCAGGATTGCTTTAGAAATTCGGGGTCTTTTGTTGCCCATATGAATTTTAGGATTCTTTGTTCTAATTCTGTAAAGAATGTCATTGGGATTCTGATTGGGATGGCGTTGAATCTGTAGATTACTTTAGGTAGAACAGACATTTTAACTATGTTTATTCTTCCAATCCATGTGCATGGAATGTCTTTCCATCTCCTTATGTCGTCATCCAATTCTCTCAGAAAGGCCTTGTAATTTTCATTATATAGGGCCTTCACTTCCTTAGTTAAATTTACCCCAAGGTATTTTATTCTTTTTGTTGCGATTGTGAATGGTATTGTATTCTTGAGTTCTTTTTCTGTTGGTTCATTACTGGAGTATAGAAATGCTACTGATTTATGCAAATTGATTTTATACCCTGCAACTTTGCTGTAGTTGTTGATTACTTCTAACAGTTTTCCAATGGATTCTTTGGGGTTTTCTATATATAAGATCATGTCGTCTGCAAACAGCGAGAGTTTCACTTCTTCCCTCCCTATTTGGATTCCTTTTATTCCTTTTTCTTGCCTGATTGCTCTGGCCAGGACCTCCAGCACTATGTTAAATAAGAGTGGTGATAGAGCGCATCCTTGTCTCATTCCTGTTTTCAGGGGGATGGGGTTCAGTTTTTGCCCATTGAGTATGATGTTGGCTATGGGTTTGTCGTATATGGCCTGTATTATGTTGAGGTAGTTTCCTTCTATGCCCATTTTATTCAGAGTTTTTATCATAAATGGCTGTTGGATCTTGTCAAATGCCTTCTCTGCATCTATTGAGATGATCATGTGGTTTTTATTCCTCAGTTTGTTGATGTGGTGTATCACGTTGATTGATTTACAGATGTTGAACCATCCCTGTGTCACTGGTATGAATCCCACCTGATCCTGATGTATGATTCTTTTGATGAATTGCTGAATTCTGGTTGCCAAAATTTTGTTTAGAATTTTTGCATCTATGTTCATCAGTGATATTGGCCTGTAGTTCTCTTTTTCCGTGGTGTCCTTGTCAGGTTTTGGTATCAGCGTGATGTTGGCCTCATAGAATGTGTTAGGAAGTGTTCCATCTTCCCTAATTTTTTGGAATAGCTTGAAAAGGATAGCTATTAAATCCTCTCCGAAAGTTTGGTAGAATTCCCCAGGAAAGCCATCTGGTCCTGGGGTTTTATTCTTTGGGATGCTTTTGATTGCTGTTTCAATCTCTTCCTTGTGATTGGTCTGTTCAAATTGTCTGCCTCTTCTTGAGTGAGCTTTGGGAGATTGTAGGAGTCCAAGAATTTATCCATTTCCTCTAGGTTATCCATTCTGTTGGCATATAGTTTTTTGTAGTATTCTCTTATAATCTGTTGTATTTCTGCAGAGTCTGTTGTTATTTCTCCTCGCTCATTTCTGATTTTGTTTATTTGAGCTTTCTCCCTTTTTTTCTTTGTAAGTTTGGCCAGTGGTTTGTCAATTTTATTTATCTTCTCAAAAAACCAGCTTTTTGTCTCATTGATCCTTTCTACTGCCTTTTTTGTTAAATAAATAGTATTTATTTCTGCTCTGATTTTTGTTATTTCTCTCCTTCTGCTGACTTTGGGCTTCATTTATTCTTTTTTCTCTAGTTCAGTTAGGTGTGCTTTAAGGTTGCTTATTTGGGATTTTTCTTGTTTGTTAAGATGTGCCTGTATTGCGATGAATTTTCCTCTTAATACAGCTTTTGCTGTATCCCATATGAGTTGGTATGGCATGCTATCATTTTCATTTGTTTCCAGGTATTTTTTTTATTTCTTCTTTAATTTCTTCAGTGATCCATCGCTTGTTCAGTAGTGTGTTGTTTAGTCTCCACATCTTTGTGCCTTTCTCAGCTTTTTTCTTGTAATTAATTTCTAGCCTTATAGCACATGATCTGAGAAGATGCTTGTTATTATTTCAATTTTTTTAAATTTGTAGAGGCTTGCCTTGTTTCCCAACATATGGTCTATCCTTGAGAATGTTCCATGTGCACTTGAGAAGAATGTGTATTCAGCTCTTTCAGGGTGGAGTGATCTATATATGTCTATTAAGTCCAATTGTTTTAGTTTTTCATTCAGCTCCACTATTTCCTTGTTGATTTTCTGTCTGGATGATCTGTCCATTGATGTGAGTGGGGTGTTGAGGTCCCCTTCTATTATTGTGTTGCTTTTAACATCTTCCTTTAGGTCTGTTAATAGTTGCTTTATGAATCTTGGTGCTCCTGTGTTGGGTGCATAGATATTTATAAGCGTTATTTCTTCTTGATGAAGTGTCCCTTTGATCATTATACATTGTCCCTCTGTGTCTCTCTTTACCTGTCTTATTTTGAAATCCACTTGGTCTGATATGAGAATTGCAACACCTGCCTTTTTTTCCTTGCTATTTGCTTGAAGTATTGTCCTCTACCCCTTCACCCTGAGTCTGTGTTTTTCCTTGGGGCTGAGGTGTGTTTCCTGGAGGCAACAAATTGTTGGATCTTGTTCTTTAATCCATTTTGCCACTCTGTGTCTTTTTATTGGAGAGTTCAATCCGTTCACATTGAGAGAGATTATTGATGCATGTGGACTTAATGCTGTTAATTTGTCGCTCATTATCTTGTTTTCCTGCATTTCTCTTCCTGTGTGCTTTAGACTACCCATTTAATACTACAATTTCTTATGCTGGGTTTCTTAGATTTTTTTCCTTATTTATGATTTGTGACTCTGTTCTGTACTTTATTTTAGTGTCTACCTTGAAGTTTGTATTTAGAATCTTGTGTATAATATAGTCTATTCTCTGGTGGTCTCTTACCTACTTGACCAATACTGATTTAGACCCTTTGCTCTTCCCCTCCTAAATAATTATTTTCATTTTTTATTCCAACTCGTCTTATTCATTTGTAGTTAGAGTGCTAAGATCATCCTTGTTTTGGTAGTTTCCTTACCTTTACCCTAATGCTATAATTGAATATTTGCTATCCTGTTCTGGTTCTATCCATCGGTCTCCCTAGTCTGTGGATTGTGTCCCCTTTCTCCCTTTTTTCTTTTTTCAAGTATGAGAGCCTTCTTGAGGATTTCTTGTAAAGGAGGGCTTTTAGTTACAAATTCCTTTAACTTTTGTTTGTCTGGAAAAGACTTAATTTCTCCCTCATATCTGAAGGAAATTCTTGCTGGATAGAGTATTCTTGGCTGAAGGTTTTTATCCTTTAAAGCTTTGAATATATCACTCCATTCTCTCCTAGCTTGTAGGGTTTCTGTAGAGAAATCTGCTGACAGTCTGATAGGGGCTCCTTTATAGGTTATTCTCTTTTTTTTTCCTTACTTCCCTGAGTATTCTCTCCTTATCATTCCTATTTGCCAACTTTACTACTATGTGCCTTGCAGTAGGTCTTTTTACATTGACAAATCTAGGAGATCTAAAACCCTCCTCTACACACATTTCTCCATTGATCCCTAGATTTGAGAAGTTCTCTTCAATAATTTCGTTAAGCACACTTTCTGCTCCATTTTCCTTTTCCATATTCTCGGGAATTCCTATGATCCTTATGTTCTTACTCCTCATTGAATCCATTATCTCTCGGAGATTTTCCTCAGTTTTTTTAATTCTTAGTTCTCTTTCTTCCTCTGTCTGGCGCCATTCAGCCTGTCTGTCCTCGATTATGCTAATTTTCTCCTCTATGTTGTCTACACGGGCATTCAGGGAATCCATAGTCTGTTTTATCTGGTCCATTGTGTTTTTCATCTCAAGTAATTCTGTTTGATTCTTCTTTATGATTTCAATCTCTTTTGTGAAGTAACTCCAGAACTTGGCTTGTTTCTCTATCTTTCTCTCTACCTCATTGAGTTTCTTGATTATAGCTGCTCTGAATTCATTATCACTTAGTTTACCTAATTCCAAGTCCTCAGGACTTAATTCTGTGTTTTTATTGTTTTCCTTCTGGTCTGGGGCTTTTATAAATTGCTGGATGGTAGAGGAGCGCTTTTTTCTCATGGTGGTAGAATTCAGTTGCAGTTACAGCCTGTCACCACTAGATGGGGGTCGAGAGCGGCGTGTTAGCTCTCCGCCTTGGGGCAAGATGGCTGCGCCCACTGGCTTTGCTGGGGGGGAGGGGCTGTTACTCACACGCACGGGTCTGGGTTCAGATCAGTTCTGTTCTCTGGTCTCCCAAGGCCCTTGATTTATAGGGTCCCCGCGGACGGAAGCTTTCCCCCCGTCAGCGGGTCTCCACTGAATCAGCAGCAGGAGTCCTGGATGATCCCCCAGTCGCGCGGCCCCTCCCCCACTCCTTCCTGACCCGCAGCGATCGCAGACTCTAGGGGAGGGAGTGATGTTCTCTCCTACAGTTCCAGCGCCTCCGAAGGTATAAGCAAAGTTTATGATCTCCGCCTTCTTGGTATTGTAGGTCTCTAACGAGCTGGCATTATTTTCGTTCTCTGAAATTCAGTTCTTCCAATCTTTTGTTGTATTTTGGAGGGGAGAGAATCCCGGGTCAGCTCACCCCGCCATTTTGCTTCGCCCTGAGATCCAACCTTCTCTTAGTTTTTGATACTCATTTTGCCCCTTTCCACCACTAGGTCTTTGTATGCTCTCTGCTTTGGCCGTGTTCTCTCCCTTGTTTGTTATAGTTAATTTCAAGCTATCCTTCAGATCTCATCTGAAGGGGTAACAGGCCACATGCCCCTCAAAGGGGCATCTCACACACACACAAACACACAGACACACATATTTCAGAGAGCAGATAATGTCCATTTCTCCTATTAGTAAGCTTTGTGAAGACAGAGGTTAATATCTGCTTTTGCAGGTGGACTTGGATTTAGAAATCTGCTGAATAAATGACATAACACCAAACACAAAAGTATAAAAACTGTCATTTTAGAAATATTAAATCTACAAAACAGTTGTCCACATGCCAAACAGAGAACACAATGCTAGTATGTAAAATAAACTTTAGATAACTTTCTGGATTAGGATATATATTCTCCAACTCCTCCCACAATGATACCCTGGGAGTGTAAGCTAATTATATACACTTATGTTTATTATGTATATTTATATATATTATATGTAAATATGTAAATATTATAATATATAATTAAGTACATATTTATATAATCGATGTAATATATGATAATAAATATGTATTTATAATTATATATTATGTTTATTATATACTTACATGTATATCCATATACACACATATATACACAGACATTTACATACATATATACTTAAATGTATACTTGTGTTCTTCATGAGATTTTTTGTATTTTAATATTTTATTGCTAAAATCTAATCATAGAGATAAAAATGTGCTTTTAGCATGGTAATAGGAGCTATACTATTTATAACAATGCTAAAGAAAAATACTGCTTTCTATTTGGACCGAAGGAAACATCTCAAAGAATGCTGCTTGATTCTTCAGAGAGTCTGAAAACATTTCTAAGTGGAAAGCATATAATTCTCCAACATTTTAACAAATAATTCCTTTCTCTTTGCCTGAGTAAAATTCACTCAAAAGTTCCCTCCCTTTATGCTCTTTTTTAATGTGAACCATCATTTAGCTTTGTAGTTTACTACCAAATATATATGTGATGTAAAATGTGACGGTCATTAATAATTAATGCTAATGTTTGTACACTTGCAACATAAATATCATGCAAAATCAATCAAATAAAGTGCTATCCTTGCACTTTAATGAGCTATATTACATCATGGAAGAGCTACTGTGATTAACACTTTTGATTGTTAGTTCAAATAATCTGATATAATCTATCTGTTGGATAAAAGGCATTTTTTTTTAAAGTCCCATTTTATTCTAGTTTGAAGAGATAATGAGGATATTCAATGTAAAAAGAGACTTTAAGAAGAATTAATATGACCCTCGTCCCTTTACTCTACAAACCAAGCCGAGGAGTCTCAGTCCACTCATTACTCTCTTGGATCCTCATCATTGTAAAGTGGGTTTCCGAGAGAGAAGCAAATGAGGTGTAATGCTTCTTTATTTTTTTCTTGACTTGTCCATTTGCCAAGATCCAATTTTGCCTATTTTAAGAGTGTATGATATAACTTCCCACAGGGTGATCAAGGCAAAAGTATCAAACTAAAGTACCTGGTCGCTGACCTAGTTGGAGAAACTCTGTCTCATGTAATCTCAAATAACTGAATTCAAATTTTCTTTTGACATCACAGAAAATTATCCTTTCAACATTCTTCATTAAACCTGGTTCAGTTAAATATGATGCTTTAGATCAGAGGTCAGTAAACTTTTTCTGTAAAGAGCAAGATAGTAAATATTTTAGGCTTTGCAGACCATATGGTCACTGTTGTAAATACTCATCTCTGTCATTATGGCATGAAAGCAGCCACAGACAATACATAAACAAAAGAGCATGGCAGTGGTCCAATATAACTTTGCTACAAAATAGGTGGTGGGTGGGCCAAATCTGGCCTGTGGGCTGTTGTTAGCCAACTACAGATTTAGATGAAGAAAAGCAAATGGCTGTAACAAATTAACCATGGACTCATCAAAAGGAAACTATGCAGACAATTCCCTAGCTGAAATTTTATTGTAATTTAATTCTTAGAGATCAATAATTTTTCTTGTAAGTGAAAGTTGCTTTGCAGTTTAGATGATTGCACGTTACCTGATGACTTCTTACGAGAACCTGCAAGGTAGTTCTTACTGTTTCCCACTTAATAATTGAGGAAATTGAGGTCAGCTACATGAAATTATTCTCATAAGACCATACAGGTATAAAAAGCAGAGCTGGAAGTCAAACACAGTCCTAACTTCAAGCTTAGTATGTGTGTGTTCACACATGTGTATTTCCCTACTTGAAATAACTGGTATAAATTTTTAAATTGTAATTACATTTTCATGTTAATAAAGTCATAACACTTTTTAAATAAGATATTAGAAACATATTTGTAATATATTTTCTAAACCATGAAATTAGAAGTTATATTTAATCAGAAATAATATCAATTATAATTTGCCATTAATTTCATGATACATTCATTTTAGAGGAATAGATTCAGATATGATAAGTAAATTTTGGTGTTAAAATTACCACAGGTAGTGGAAGAAGTCAGAATGTTCAATCATGTCTAAAGTCCTTTCTACCAAAAGCTATTGGTAAAAATAGATTAAAAATGAAAGTGTGTGTTTTAACCAGAAAAATATCCTTGAAACAAAGCTTATCATCTTTCAAAAATTTGCATCAATATAATTTTCCACTTATCACTGTTTAATTGTCATTTTTCAGTAGTACATCTTCCTATTCAATATTTCTAAATCTGTTGGTGATGATTCAGCATCAATGTGGCTGGGCTTAGAAACCGTTGCAGTAAACTTGAAAATCCGACATTCTCACCCTCGGTGGCAGTAAGGAATCCCAGGGATCTTTTCCAGTATTAGGACTATACAGTCAGTTGGAAGAGAAAAAATGGGCCCTAAGGTGTTAGATTTTCCATGCAGCTTCCCATTTTACTATTAGATAAATAATCAGAAAATAAGTGATTTCTTTAAGGCCACACAGCAAGGAAAAGACAAAGCATAGATAGAAACGAAGTCTTCATCCTGTATTATGGTCATCTTTTCCAGATAACTCTTGGGTCACCAATGACAGGAATGTGTATTCATCAACAAAAAGTAACTGTAAACCATATAAACTTTATTTTATTGTGGAGATGTTTTATCTGTTCAATAGGTTACATCACTGTGTACTTATAAGTAAAACCTTTAGTAATGGAAAATAGTGCAACAAAACTATCTTACTCTGATCTATAACAATACTTATTATTTGTTCCACGTAATTTGTCAATTGTACATTGATATTTTTCCTTTTTTATATGCTTACATCTAGTTTTTCAAAGATACCTTCAGTTCCTTGAAAGAGAAGAGAGGCTATCTTAAGTGTCTTTTACATTTTCCACAGGCAGCCCAAAACTTGACATATAATAGATGCACCATAAGTCCTTTTATAAATGAAATGATGAATTCAGAATAAAGATATTTATGAGATTGCCTTATTCTTTGTATATTAAGTACAAATATGTCTTTTCAAACTAACAGAAATTTTTATCTTTACTCAAATATTCCAAGATGGAAACACACACATGAAAGGAAAATAGTTATTTTAGTCTAATGTTCCTAGAATTATTTTTCTAATAAAATACACCAAATATAATGCACAGTTCCTCGAGTAAATATATCTTTCCAGAAAAAAAATAGATCAAATAGATTTTCCAGTTGCCCTTTGACTTTTAAAGACATTTAAATGCTAGCAAAACATCATAATTTGCAGGAGTATCATGCCTCTGGAAAAAGATAAGCATTCAAATAAGATCTGTTCTTTGTACAGAGTAAAGATGCTACAAATAGTGTGGGCCTAAGCTGAGCCACAGTTTTGTGAAAGTGCTGTCACTTCAGTGGAAGATGGAGGAAATGAAACAAGGCTGTCTTGGGAGGCCTGCTGTAGACCATGGATTGGCACCCACACACCAGCCCTTTAGTGCTGTGAGACCAAAGGCCTTTTACAGTCTACAGTTAAACTTAACACTAAGTGTAACCTAAATATACGACATCTCATTGTACTTGTATTACAGTATGCAAATATAAATAAAGCTACCACAAATTGGTGAACAATTAATGAGATTCACTGCCGGGATATTTCATCACTGAATGCTGTTTTCCTGCCAACTGAGACATGATGTATTTAATTCTAAATGACACCACCTGCTCCCACCTCTAAGTGAAATGAAAAAGCTGCCAAAGGGCATGTTGGGAATTAACTTGCAGGCTTCCTTTTAATCAGGAATTTCTCCCTAATACTGAAAGCCAAAAACTAACATAATGAAAAATAACACAGCTTTGTAAGTCGATAGTTGAATTTGGAGTGGTTGTCAAATAAAAGAAACTTAGGATATAGATGATATTCCACCACACCAGTATTCTTTTCTTGCTGTGAAATTACTTTCTTACTCTGAAGCAGAAAAAAGAAAAAAACCTGTAAGAAAATACAATATTATCTGACCTGACAAATCAATAAGAAGTGACTTACAAGAGAGGAAAGTGGACTGAATGTTTTCATTCGTCATAGTTACCATGATAATGATACTGTGAACTTATGGAATGCCTTTTATCTGAGGATCTAAAGGTGCTATCCTAATATTAATTCACCATGTTTCAATACACCCCTAGTGAAGTATCAAGGTGTTATCATGCACATTTTCCTAACAGGTAAGATGAGTTAGAGTATGGACAAGTACATTTCTAAGCAGCTTGCCGTACTTTCCTCATAGCTCTTCTCTCTTGATTTTCAATGCTCTCTCCTGAGCAACTGAACTGCTGTTCAATGTGCTGTTCAGTTCCAAAGTGGAGAGTCGGGGAGGGCATACACACTTGCTTTACACAAATTTCTTATCTAGGGAGTCTGTCATATGTGGATCTGACTTCAGAAGTCATCAAGTTGCTAAGGATGAACTTAGTACTGGGCGTATAAAATCCGCCAAATTATTTTCCCAGTAAATCATGCTTTCATGCCCAGAAGTCTCAAAATGATGCCCTAATTAAAAGGTGACGTCAAAATCACATATGAATGGCTTATATTTGTAAAATAATTTTGAAAAGTACTAAGAAAAAACAAAAAGATTCATACAGAATTATGTACTCTTCCATTCATTCAGCAGTCATTCAGTCAAAAGATTTTTCTAAATACCCTTTATACGCCCAGTTCTAGGTGCTAGCAATAGATAAATTAACAAGACTGGCAGAATCCTTGCCCTCATGGAGCTCACATTCTGATGGGGATATAGAAAATAAATAAATATCTAATACTGGCAGAATGCCATGAAGAACAATAAAGCAGGTTAAGAGCATGGAGTAGAAGCTGTTACATGATAGAGAAGGTTTCTCTGAGGATGGGAATCTGGATGGGGTGAGGAAGAGAACCAGGCACATACTGATTACATTGCACACCCTCCCCTCTTGCCTGCTCAAGGATTTTGCTCCTCCAGGTGTCCCCTCTACGTCATTATTTATTCCATTTCCTATTTTTCCCCCTACTAGCATACAAATATACTCTAATATCTTCCATCCTAAAAGTAAAAAAGGAAAACAAAAATTAAAAATAAAATTAAAAATACATCATGTTTATTTTATTTTTTGACCTGACATCTCCTTCCAAAAGCCATTCTATCACATTCCTTTATTTGCCCTTAGAGCAAAACTCCTCAAAATAGTTGTCTATACTCAAAGTCTCCTTTTCCTACTATTTGTTCTTGAACCCACACCTGGGTGGTTTTGAGCTCCATCACTCAAGGAAACAGAGACATTGGTGACCTTCATATTGCAAGTTAATTCTCAGTCTGCATCTTCTAACAGCTCGACACAGTGGATTCTTCTTGAAATACTTTTCCTGGTTTCAAGCACATTACTCTCTTGGCAGCATTAACTGCTCATCTCAATCTTCTCGGCTGGTTCCTTGTTGTCTTTTTGTTGCTAAAGACCATTCCAAGCAGAGGGAAGAGCAAGGACAGAGACCCTGAAATAGGAGCTGGCTTGACTTCTTTGGAAGCAGTATGGCCAGGACAGATGAGTGTGGGGGAGAGTGAACGAAATGAGGTAGCAGAGGAAGTCAAAGGCCAGGTCATGCATGTCCTTACAGGCTATGGCAAAGACTGATGGGAAGAAGCTGAAGGGCAGTAATGTGATCTGATTGGCATTTTAAAAAGATAATTCTGTATGCTCTGGGGAAAACAATCTGTATGAAGAACAAGAGGGGAAGAAGGGTTAGGGAGACCAGTCCAGAAGCTTTTGCAGTAATTCAAACAAGCAAGAGATGATGGTGGCTTGAACTGTGATGGTAATGACAGAGGGTTCCAAGGTGGCTGGATGTAGGACGTATTTTGAAAGCAGAGCTGAACAGACTTGATAGTTTGGCTAAGACAAGAGAAATCAAGGATGACAACTAGATTTGTGGCCTTACCAAATGATTAAACAGTAGTACTGTTTTAATAGTAAGTTCATTTTAAACAAGAGTCCTATTTTCATATGATGAATTCAAAGTCGGCAAGCAGAACCCAAAGCAATTGTACTATGGTTTAGACAAACAGAAGTTCTAAGAACCAGTGGGCAAAATTCTTCAGTTCTCAAGGAATATAGGTCCTGGATACTATGTCTAAACTTGAATAAAAACATGCCAAGAGATTAACAGTGACACCCTCACATAATGGAGACCTGTGTGTGTGCTACTGTTTTGGAGAAGTAGCCCTGACACCTATGTGCACAGATGGCCTAACTGGATACCTTGAAGACTGACAGACTTGGTGTCTGGCAGGCGAGCCATCAGGAAAATTCAACAGACACAGATTTCTGCCCATAGAGACAAAGCTCTTCAGAACATTTACAGATACTCAAAAAAAAAAAAAAAAAAACCCAAATCACACTAAAAACCCCAATGAAAGGCTAGACAAACAACACCACTCATATAGAGAATTAAGTACTTACATGTCTTTCTCCCAACATACACATAAAAGAAAACAAATTTGTAGGACAGCTGCTGACTAGGGCTAAAAAGCAATGTAAAATATTGAAACATCATAAGAAGTACAGCTCTGTAGGGAGCAGTCATTAAAATGGGCTCCACTGACTTGGTGCTATCCAAGCAGAACAAGCAAGCTTACCTGAACATCTCTTCTCTTCCTTAAGCTGATAACTCTTCTAACATGTTTGTCATTCAATTTCCTTAAAATATTTGGATAGTGATTTTTCTTATTCTGTCCTCCAGAAGTAGAAATAAAAACTATTACTGTACTATCTCTAAAGATAATTATTCTTACACATATATTTTTTGAAATATTGATTATCTTGGCTTTGTCCTGTCTATTTTTTAGGTTTTCTGAGGCCAAAAAATAAAATGGTATTCTTCTCCTAGTTTGGAATCAACCTAGAGATAGACAAATAAGAAGATCAAAATGTCAGCTTTATTGCTGATACAGCTGATCAAAGAACGTGGCTTAGGGGTGGAACCAAAGTGATCCCTCTAATACCTTCTAATACCCCTGAAGCGGACAGTTGCCAGCCTTGTTGGACAGTCACCAGCCACTCTCTTAGTGGAGACCCTGGCCTGAAAGCTCACTGAGTAGAGGAGCAGAGAATCTCTGTCCTGCAGACAGGAGACAAAGAAGTGATCAGGTCACAATCATTTCCTTCTGCCAAACTCAACTATGAAGAGAAGCCACCACTCCTGTCCTGGAAGGAGCAAAGGATGAGGTGGAAAGACCCAGCCGTCTTCCTCACACGCTGGAGAGTGGAGTAGAAATTACCTCCCTCTATGGAAATAAGGGAAGTTAGGAGTAAAACGTTCCTCCATCTTGCCCTCCAAAGTCGATCAAGGGAACTAAGTTTTATCTTCAGTTACGGAGCTGGATTTTTACCAGTCCTCTACATATATTTCCCCTTTTCCTTATTCCTCGCATACATGAATGAGACAGCTGGTAGATGTCGGGCATAGAAGCAGACAAGTTTGAAACCTACTCCTTCCATCTCTAGCCTATGGAATTTAGCAAATAACCAAACTTCCCAGTGTTTTTTTATTTTTTCTACTTGAAAGTGACAACACTACTTTCTACAGTCTTGTTGGAATTCTATAGAAGTAAATTTGAAGGGCTTGGCATACAACTGCTGAATTAATGCCTTTTTCTTCCCATCCTTAAGTCTGATTCAAGATTAGTTTAGGGATTAAAGTTTGTATTAAATCAAAGCCCACAACTTATTCCAGACCCTACCACTTGGTTGGTCTCAATAGTCATTGAGACTAAACCTCAGGGCTTATACGGTCTTGTTTTCAGTGCTGGTGAAAGATTCCTTTAAAAAAAAAAATACATCTCCCATTGTTCTTATCCAGTGCTTAAATTCTATCCTCAGATATTTCTTTTTTTAGTTAAGACATTTAGGATATGAACCTTTAAAAAAAGTAAAACTAAACAAATATCTCCAGCATCCTGGTGATTCTACCATGGTACATGCCCAGTGCCACTGTCACCTTCAGACAAAGTTATTCCCAGGTTTACTTAGTAGAGCATGTGGAAAGCATAAGAATGTTTTGATCATAAATGAAGATCCTATAGAATCATATATAATGAGTTAAAAAGAACTTTATTATAGTTCCAAGCCCTTATTTTTTAAAAAAAGCCATATATATATATATATATATGTGTGTGTATATATATATATATGTGTGTGTGTGCATATATATGTGTGTGTGTGTGCATATATATATGTGTGTGTGTGCATATATATATGTGTGTATATATATATGTATGTGTGTATATATATGTGTGTGTGTGTGCATATATATGTGTGTGTGTGTGCATATATATGTGTGTGTGTGTGCATATATATATGTGTGTGTGTGCATATATATATGTGTGTGTATATATATGTATGTGTGTATATATATGTGTGTGTGTGTGCATATATATGTGTGTGTGTGCATATATATGTGTGTGTGTGTGCATATATATGTGTGTGTGTGTGCATATATATATGTGTGTGTGTGCATATATATATGTGTGTATATATATATGTATGTGTGTATATATATGTGTGTGTGTGTGCATATATATGTGTGTGTGTGTGCATATATATGTGTGTGTGTGTGCATATATATATGTGTGTGTGTGCATATATATATGTGTGTGTATATATATGTATGTGTGTATATATATGTGTGTGTGTGTGCATATATATGTGTGTGTGTGCATATATATGTGTGTGTGTGTGCATATATATGTGTGTGTGTGTGCATATATATATGTGTGTGTATATATATGTATGTGTGTATATATATATGTGTGTGTGTGTATATATATATATATATGTATATATATATATATATGGAAACCAAGATAAAGAAAGGTTAAATGACTTGAAGTTGCACAATTAGTTAGCGATAGGGCCTGGTCCAGTGTTCTGACTCCTGGCTCAGTGTTCTCCCCTCTGGTTCAGACACATGGAGGGAAATACAGAGAAGGAAATGCAGTGGGGACTCAGGGATAATGGAATGAAGACAACAAATACTTTGACAACAGAGAGAACGAGAAAAAGGGATGAATGCAGAAAGCAGCCAGAACATTCTGAAGACAAATGTTGCTAATTTTGTGATGAGCCCCAAACAAAATATGCCTTATGATTACACTGTGCTCCTGAGTTTGCTGTTCGCACTCTAGCCTTGCTTCTTGTCCTGATCACAGAAGCAAGTTCTACAGTTTCTCTGACTATTGACTCAGCGTTTGTCACATGATTCCAGATGCTCCTACTCAGTCATGATTAAAAATCTAAAGCAAGCACATCATTTTTAAAAGTCAGTATCCTATCATGGTTTAAATGTGAAACGTTGAACAAATGGGCCGGAAACGGACTTCCTTCCTTTGTCAGTAATGATGAACAATGTCACAAAATTCTCTCTTGAGGTCAAGATAGTGTGCTGACAGTGCTTTTTACTTAACAGCCCTGACAACCAGCTCAAGTACAGGCGTAGCAGCCATAGAGAACCTTTTACTGAACCAGAAATATGATTCATGTGGCACATGACTATGTGTCACAGATTCCATGTGAGAAGACAGCACTGGAAATGTGATCATCCTGGGATTCAAGTCTATATCCCGCTTGTTAGCCCCACAGGGGAGGCCCTGTGCATTGAATCAGGGAATCACCCAAAGGCTTTGGACCTGTCTCTGGGAATTCAATAGGAATCAACCAGTATCCAGGAAGCAGCTACTCTCTCCCAGGCTCTGGGAGACAGAGGATAGCGTACCTTTCTTACCCTCAGCAAGAGCACTAAAAGAAATGCTTAGCCTTGTAGTGAGATCAAGATGGATGGACTTAGAACTCACCCAGTGCTCCCCTTGGAGACCAAGGAGCAGAAAGGTAATAAGTTCAAGGTGGAGGTAGAATTAGAGCTCTAGTCTCCTGACGCCTGGAGCAGTGCTCTTTCCAACACACCAGTTCAAAATGAAAATACACTACTTTACCATCTTTGCTTCTCTCAAGGGTTCAAAATCTTTGTTTCTGACTTTTGGAAGGGGGTTTTCTAGCCAAAACTTTCCAATCGAATATCAGTGGACCATGTTCATCATCCTATGATAGCTTAAAACACAATGTCAAACTGTGAGATTTCCCCCAAATACTAAAAATATACACTATATTACATTATATCACAGGATATGTTTAAAACGAAGAGGAAACCATTTAAGCTAGATAGGGAAGAACTTGAACAGATTCTGCATACCAACAGGAACTGTGGTGTCACCCCCACAGCTTCAGTTATCTTTATAAGCAAGCCCTGCAAAGATCACCAGGTGAGAAGACAGGCTTTCTTTTTCAACACTTGGCTAATTAACCAGGGATATCTACCTATAGGGTGTTAACCCAGAATTCCAGAGAATTTTGCATTTTCAACACATACATAGCAGAGCCAAATGTCTTAACCCATATTAGCCTCTCTTTTATTGAAAATTAGGAGCTTCACAAGTAATGAGTTAATTCACTACAAGCCCCTCCCAAAAAAATCCCTGACATTGTCTCATTTTTGTTACCCCTATAAATAAACAAGTAAAATACAGGAATCTAGAGATCTCTGCTTCTCAGTTTAAAAGATAAAGAGCAAGGTTATCTTTCATGATCCTTTTGCTCAGGGAATAACTTCTGCCTTTGCTTTTTTCTCAGCACATACAAAAAAAATCGCTATGAAACTTAAATTATCATGACCTTATTTCAACAAACTGAAAAGTCTGAGTGAAAAAAAATTCTAAATGGAACATCTTACCTAATTTGAATCCTCAACAAAATCACAGGATATGCCTTATGCAAAATACCAGAGGCAGCTTGAGGGGGGAAATAATGTTGGTTTTAAGAAACTGCCTTTACATAAGGATAAAAAGTTAATGGGAAAAAAGTTTGAGTTTTTAGAGTGAATTAAAGCATAGTTTTCATATCATCTTTCCTTGTCCTTGCTGTAATTAACTAATTCAGACAGGTAAAATTATCTTATTTTGAAAAGTTCAAATAAATTAAGCCTGAAAAATAATTAAGAGAAGAAGTGATCAGTTAGACAACGCATTTTTGTTGTACCAGAGGAAGTTCATGCTTGTAAGTCTGAGCATATTAGGTGCTATTATAAGAATGCCTGCCAATCTACACACCTACATTATACATTGGGAACTGATTAATTTATTTATCTGATATTTATTGGTTAGCTACTACAGGGGAGACACTTTGCTAGGCATTATGGGAGAGTGAAGTTACAAAATAACCCCTGACCTACTAGAAGTTGAAAAATATTAATAGAAGTAAACCACATACATGAATGATTACAGTGCACGACTGTGTAAAATAAGTGTCCTATCTTCATTGAGAAATGCCAAATCACCTAACATAGGTTATTTGCTTTGAAATGAATTCCTGCATTTTCCTAGGAAAAATTAAATGATGAGGAAGACAGATTTAAAAGGTAACTACCACACCTAAGAATGACAGAAGGGCAAACAATGGCTACTGAAGACAAAAGAAATATCAAAGTATAAGATAAGGTGTGCTTTGCAATTAATCAAAAAGTCATAAGAACACTTTAGAGGTCACAGAGTTTATGCCTACTTTTTATTAATCAAAATATAAAATATTGTGTTCTTTGTGATTCTAATCACACTAGGACACAATTACAGAAAAAATATGGACAGACATTTTAAAGTTTAGGCACTATAATATGGCATTTATATTATTAACTTTCCAACCTACTTCTGGAAAAAATATGTACCAATTTGCAACAGGAAAGGTAAGATTAATGCTAAAAAAAGAGATTAGAAACCTAATGAAAAGGAAGGGAAAAAAACACTAAGAACTGAGGAAAGGCTGTATCAAATAAACTGAGCACATCTATTTTTGAGTTTCCTGGCAGTCAACAAAAAAAGAGAAGGAATTTTGCAGTTCTTATTGTCTGACTAAAGGAGAACACCAGTCTTCAGGGAAAGAGACATTTTCTTGGAACTAAAAGAGAAATTTTTCTTGTAGAAACTTACATATAAGGAATTTGTATGTAAGAAACTCCGGGTAGCTTACAGGGCAATGAGGTCAACAGCCTCTTGCCGAAGATGTGGAGAGGCTCTTCCTGTGGTCCTCTGTTTTAACTGACTTTTAATAAAAGCTAATAGAATGGTAATAAACTGTAACTCAAGGCTTTTTTATTGGCAGTTAAGTTTGTTGCTTTCTGGTGACTTTTTTTAACGTAAAGTTTGGAAAAAATACAGAGGAACAAGTGGTAAATACTCCCAATCTCAAGTGTAAGTTGTCTCTTGATGCTGTTGGTAGGAGCTGGATGATAGGCAATTCAAGGTTGAGGTCTTTGCAAAGAATGCTCAGAGCACAGAGTCCTGTGTTAATTGGATGCTTACCACATGTATATCTAGAAGTTTTAGGAAATAAAGGCCTGAATTTGAGGATGTTAAAACCAGTTTTTAAAAAGGAGACTCATTGAGTCCCAGTGAGAAGAAACTTTAAAGAAAATTCAAGAAAAATTAAAAATGAACAATTTGCTTTTCTTTCTGAAATTCAGGCCAGAACATATTTTTAAGACTAATTCATTGAGGATATTACAAAGCCAATTTAGATTGTAAAGCTGTTTTTTTTTTAAAAAAAGAGGTTAAAAATTATCTTTTATTTTTATATCATTAAACTTGTTTTTGAAAGTACTTCATGTACAGTATGGATTATTACTCATTCTTAATTATCTACATAATTGCCCAACTACTTTAGTAGAGAGGAACATATTAGAGCTAGATTTATTCAAAGAACTAGAGTATATAATTTCTAGAAGACCAAAGAACACAATTTACCATTTTTCTTTACCACTAACCATTTTATTCTTCCAAACTAAAGACAGAAAATGCTCACTAGTGACTCTCGCAATATTGATAGCTTTGTCTGAATTAAAGCTTTGCTTTAGTTTAATCAACAGTCTCTAACACAACCAGCTCAACAGTGATGTAGGCCAGTCCAATTCCATTGTAAATCATTCCACGACGAGGGTGGATTTTGAAATTCATTTCCATGAAAGGTCCCTGAAGTTGTCCTGTAAATTACTTTAACACAAAATTGACCTTAAGGATTTGCTAAAATATTAAATGCAGAATGTTTAAAATATTTATTAATCATGTCTTCTTTATTGCAAAGTCGTATCTGTCCAAATAGAATTCACACAGTTGAAAGAGAAATCTGATTACTTTTTTCTCATCCATGTTTTCTTATCACTTATAAGTTTGTTGTGGCTATATAGTCCACAAAGAAAGCATTAGCTACGAGATCATAGGAAATGTGAGCAACTATCAAGCAAAAACTATGAGGAAATGTGCAACTGGAGTATTACAGGCTGAGAATGCCTATGGCATCACAGAGAACAAATAATCAAGCTCCCTCCCACCCACAGCTGAAAAGCATGTGCATCTGATCTAATGATGTATCTTTTCTGTGTAAGCTAATTTTTAGAGTTTTCCAGCGATCTGTAGGGAATTTTTGAATTACGAAGCAGGGAGATGAGAACAAAACCGGAAAACATGCAGATACATATTAAGAAAAAAAAAGATCAAATCAACAGAAATTCATAAAGTGTCTCCTGTATGTGCATGCCTGCCAACTCCTTCAGAAATTACATAAAGGAACAACCATGGTTTTTGCCCACAAACTTTATACCTTGTTCAAATGAAAATATATTTAAAAATTATACATCTTAGACGTTTTCTTGGAAACAGTGACAGGCTGGCATCATTTAGCACTAACCATATTACCATTTTAAGACTCACATACCTGGATACATAATTGCCAATCATAACTTCTTTCCACGCTGCAGTTGGTAAAGGCAGAATGTCAATGCCGTAGGATAAAGAAGCGGCTCCCAAGATGAACCTGGTCTGTTCTACAGCCTTAGCCAACTACCTCACAAATGGGGGCCACCAGTCATCAGGGGTACCTTAGCAGGGAATGTGGCTTAAATATTTAAAAAATCCTTCTCAAATCAAATCAAAGCGCATGGCTTATAGCCCACGATTTAGTAGATTCACTTTTCGTATATGGATGGCAGCAAGCTATTATCCGTGATTTCTTTTAGCTCATTGACTCTGTTGTACATAGTGGAAATGATGCCAGTCTTAGGTTTCCACTTGCTTTCTAGGTTTGCCTAGAAAATCAAAACCATGCTTCTCCTCTGATGCAGACCCCACACGTGTTATCCGCTATTTATGTGGCTGATGCAGTTGCCCCTTTAGGGGTGTGTTGCCATCTGAATCTAATGTGTTGCTCAGATTGAGACTTCTCATGTATTGCTTGTCTAGACCTTATTTGAACTGCCCAAATTAGCAATGAATGTGTGCTCTATAGACCTTGGTCTCAAAACTGGATTTTCAAAATATGTGCTTGACTTACACTTTTTTCTTGTTGTTGTTATGAGGACTAACTCAGTTGACTGTGATTCTGAACAATAAGGATTGTGATGCTCATAAATTGTGATGATCTTTAATCAGATCCTAAAGGATGGTTAAGAGAAAAGTTGACATTTCTGTTTATTCGTGCTCCTTAAAATTCTAGGTAGAATTAGAAATTGAATAGGATTGTAGAATGTGAAAACAGTTTACTTTTCAATCTTTTCTGTTGTGAACCCTCTGACACTAATAAA
This sequence comes from Equus asinus, assembly GCF_041296235.1. Taxonomy (NCBI): domain Eukaryota; kingdom Metazoa; phylum Chordata; class Mammalia; order Perissodactyla; family Equidae; genus Equus; species Equus asinus. Next base: position 168,455,869 of record NC_091790.1, read on the forward strand.
GGAGGTAGGTCATGGCCACTCATGTCCAAAGGCACCCCCTATGTGAATATAAACAGAAAATACCTGGCCCTGTACACATGCGTTGGTAAAGAACGATTTCCCAGTGCTGACACAATAGGATTCTCAAGACCTGTAACAGATGCTGGGCTGGGTGACATGGCTTGCTGGGGAGAATTATTGCCTTGTATGGTTTCTCTGGTGCTAATAGCCTGAGTGGGATAAAAGGCAGCAAGCCCACTTTTGGATCCTCTTACTTGGTGGAGATGTCTTATTCTATGTGGCAGCCAAAATCGGCAAACCTCAAGTGTATCTCCATCGAATATGTGGAGCCCTGGGCACACATCCAAAGCCTAAAATATACATTCTTTGGGGCCAGCCTGGTGGCGTGGTGGTTAAGTTCAGGTGCTTCACGTCGGTGGCCAAGGGTTCGCATGCTCGGATCCCAGGTGCAGACCTATACACCACTCATCAAGCTATGCTGTGGCAGCATCCCACATACAAAATAGAGGAAGATTGGCACAGATGTTAGCTCAGGGCCAATCTTCCTCATCAAAAAAAAAAAAAATAAGAAACAACACACACACACACACACATTCTTTGCTGTTACGAGTGAACCAAAGCTAAAGCAAATTTGAACTAACTCCAAGTCAATGACTTTGCCCTTCTTTGAATCTAGATATAATTCCTTTATCTAGCCTAGTACAAATAGAAAGTACGATTTAGAATTAAAATTAAAAGCAGCTAAATTACTAAAAATTATCTTCTGAATTTTCATGAAGGTGGAAGACTTGAAGTTAACTTGGTTTTATGATTACATTTAAAACAATTTTTTTTAAAAGACAATTTGTGTACATGGCTTGGTAGCTATATAAGATGACATTCTTTTTTATTATATTTTTTCCACATTGTTAAGTAGCATTCTATAGTTTACTTCATATCAATATCTTATGACATTATTATTTTGTAATTTTATTTATAAATGCGCTGTAAAATATTTAGATGATGAAGAGCTCATTATCTTGGGATACTATAAGCATTCAAATATTCAGAAGTGTATAATAAAATTGTAAGATATGGTCCTCTAGTCAGAATATGTATTATTAAGCATGCTCTTTGTTATGGGCCATAAAAACCACTAACTATACAAGGTTCCTTAATTCAGTAAGTATTTATGGAACATCTGCTTTCTTCAAAGCACAGCACTAAGAACCATGAGAACATAAAGCCAAAAAGACAAAGCATGTCCCTGAGGAACTTGTAAAGAGAATAAAGTGAGAAGATAAGCATGGAACGCTAGTGAAGAAATTACATAGAAACATGGGCACATTACTCAGCTTTGTGCAACGGTTCAGTACATATTTCTGGGCTATTTATCTGTTCAAAGGTCACTAAAGATGTGGTCCTTGCCTTCAGGGAATTCATAGCCTAGAAGGACAGACCAAAATAAGTGAGCATTTTTGAATATATGATGTTATAATAGAAATATGCACAAGAAGTACAGATTATAAGCATAATAACTAGGAAAATGTCAAGATTAGCTCCATAGTTTTCACAGGGATGGCTTCTTGATATAGGTGAGTTTGGATGTGAGTCCTGAAGAATGCCTAGGATTAGGGCCAGTGAAATGATGGCATTGTAGAGGCCTTTGGGGTGGTGGGAACAAAAAGGACAAAATCCTTGAGACAGGAATTGGTCACAGGCGTTGTGCGGGGGATGGTAAGGATCAGACAGGCAGGAGAAGGCGGGTTAGAAAGCACTGTGAGGCATGAGCTGTAGGGCTTAGGGAGAGCCAGATGAGGTCAACCTTGAATATTAGACTGCAGAGCCTGGGCTCAATGTGGCCAGAGAGACTCGGGAGCTGAATCATCACTGTTGCAGAATGAGGTCTCTAGAAAGGTGGACTCTGAAACAGAATTTAGTGTTTAGGATGTCTCTTAGAAAGAGCCCTTGGCATCAATACCTGGGCAAGGAGGGGGAGAAAGCAGGATGAGGTCCAGGGAGAAGGCAGCTGACTCCTCAGGGAGCTCTGGAGCTGAAATGGACAGGAAGCCAGGGAGTGTGACTGCTGTTGGGTCTTTATTCCTCTGCTGCAGGCAATCATCACATGTGGACCATTCCAGAAACAGGTGTGACTTTGCAACAGGCAGCTCTCTGCCACCAGGGCAATCCCTGAAGAGGCTGACAGGCTGCACCCTTGTAGCACCCCCAGCAGTTGGGACAAACCATTCCTTAAATGAGGATTTGGGGAGTTACTGGGAGTTCCCAGTTTCCTTAAACAGCGCAGGGCAGCAGTTCTAAGACTGGTCCTGGAACCAGCAACATCACATCACCTGAGGCCTTGTTTGACATGCAAAATTTCTGGCTCCACCCAATACTCAGTGAAACAAACTCCGGGAACAGGCCCATCCAGGAATCTGCTTACCTAACCTTCTGGGTGATTAGGATACAATTAGGATACAAGCTGAAGTTTAAGAACAGCTGGTAAAATGTGTTTGAAAGATGAGTAAGTAAATCAGTGAGTATACTACAGAGAAGAGTTTCATCTTCCAAAGCTCTACGTTTACCTGCTCAGTTGAATTGCTTTGAATCTACACACAAACACTTAAAATTAATGAAATAGGAGATGCCCTCCCTGTTTTATTGTCCATAGGCTCACAGATGTAAACATCTAGGATTTGAGTGTAAACACTCACTTTACGATCATGCTTTTGGAAATTTAATATTTAAATGCTAGAACCTTCTTTCACCTCAATTACTATTCTGTGTAGAATTCCTAAAAGAACCATCTAAAGAGCGAGTATTTGCATGGCAAAATTTCACATCACAATGATCTCTTTGGTCGTAGGTTGTTCTGGATGCCTGGAGCAAAACCAAACTACATGGCGTCTTTGATGTCTAGAAGAGGAACGATTCACCTATCACTCGTGGGATTGACCACACCCAGTCAGAAGCCACGGTACTCTGGAACTCTGGTTTCTAACGTATACTGAGTCCTGAGACAAAACTACTAGCTGTCTTCCAAATGCATTTTCTATTCTTCCCGGGCACATGGTGACTCAGCTAAAGACGACATTTCCCAGCCTTCCTTGCGGTGTGGAGTGGCTGTATAAATTTGGGTCAATAGGATGTGAGAAAAGTGAAGTATGCAATTTCTGGTGATCTTCAACTTAAAGACAACCAGCTTACCCTGGACTTCCTTCCCAACATACTCCCACCAGGGCTGGAAAGCGGTTATGGCAGCAATCTACCTTCAACTATGCAGATGAAGACAATTTAGAAGATGGAGAACAGCATGGAAGGAATCTGGGTGTCCGAATAACCTAAACATGCAGAGCACCACTGCCAGTCTAGAACAGAAGGTTATGTGAGCGAGAAACAAACCTCTTATCATTTTTATTCAGGTGCTTAACCTTTATCCTAACTTGTATATTTACAGCCAGCTGTGTTACAAGAAAACCCCTGAAATCAAATAAGAAAATAAGATCACTGATGTCCTGAACTGCTTGGAAGAAATTTACTTTAATTGTAAATACTATTATAGATACCATATTGAAGTATTTCCTAATCTTGATCAGAGTGCAAATAAGTCAAACCAGTTTTAAGATGGGTAATTCAGAAGTCCCGTTAAATATATAACAAAGGTACCTAGGAAGTGCTTCATCTTTTCCTCATATAATTACTTAAAGTTTAATAGAAAACTTAAATTTACAAGACCAAGCCTTACCAGCATGATATCTGGTAACTTTTGTTGATAGTACAAATCACCACTAAAGGTAAGCTCCATGAGGGTAGTTATTTGGTAAATCTACAGAACCTAGAAAAATTCCTGGCACATAATAAACACAGTATAAGATTGTAAAATGAATGAATGGGATTTCTTTCATGGTCTAACATCTGTGAATAATCAGAACAGACACAAACAGAGAGAGTATTGAAAGATTTACACTTACCCTGAAATACATTAAACCTTGTCAAAATAAACCACAATTGAGTTATTTTTTTAATTGCATAAAGAAAAATCTCATGATCCTATAATGAACAAAACTTCTGCTATTGAACTTACTGATTAAATTCAAGATTTAAGAGCAACTGTGTCAAGGGAAAAAATATAAACTCCTAGAACTATTAATAGTAGAGTAGGAAATTGTATTTTACACTAACAAAATAAACACAGTGAATTCCCTATAATGGAATAGCACTACCCTTACAATCTTGGCTTGTTTTAAACATGGCTTTTAATGTACATAGTTATGTTTTAGAGATAATATTTTGAAACTTTTCTTAAACCTATAAATTAATGAAGTGGTATAATGCTAAACCCAGAGCACATACTTTACACTAAGTAAAAGATCAAAAAGACTTTGTATTTGGCATTACTAGTCTATTTTCAGGGTTTCAGTTAACTCCTCTAGTTAACTGGAGGTTATCTGGATCAACCCTTGCTAAAGTGGACAAAAGCATTAATTCAATAAATCAATAGGTGGACCAGTTATCTTTGTTCCATTTTAAGGCCAAAGACTTAGGAATGCTTCCCATTGATAAGAGATGAATCCTGGTGAGTAATAAGATGGATAGGTAAATCCATAAAATTACTAGAAAAACAGTGCAACCCTATTGCATATGTTTAAGGCAATGAGCTCATATATCACTGAAGGTTCAAGAGAGTTGGTTCATGTTCTGGCTCTGAAGTTCATCATTCTGGGTGACTCACTTTAGACTTCAGTATACCATAATTTTTCAATATGTTTAATGCAGCTATTATTTTCCATCCATTTAACTCATGGTAGCATTAACAGATTAACACGATAAAATGTATTAAAATAAAAAAAGCACTATGGAAGGAAGATACAGTATGGATCCAAAATAGCATTAAACCTATTTTATTACTAGAGAAGACATCCATAATTTCAAAAGTATTCCATGTCTCAGTCCTTACTTTCTGCATGCTTTAGAAGATAATCCTCTTCATTCTATGTTAAGAATGTAGAATTTTTAACAAATCTTCCAAAAAAAAAAAAAGAAATGGTTGGACTCAAAAAACATATCCAATTAAAATGATACCGCATACTAAAATAGCAATTAAGATAATGAAATATTTCTGTGCTCAGATCCATGACTGCCAAATTTCTGGTTAACTTCCCAATATAGAAATATGATCCAATTCGAATGCTTTTGTTTTTTACTGCCCCCCCCGCCCCCGTGAAATTTTCTGATATATTTAGAGAATGGTGATGTGAAAGATGAGAAAATCTTAACTTGCTAGAAAGTACAATGGAAGCTTAGAAGGTAAAAACATTTGGAAAAAAAAGTTAAATATTTCCTTACAATGAATTGTCCTCATAATCAAGGAGTCAGTCTTCATCCCTGATCACTCCTTGGTCACTATTGAGAAGGCTTGTTCTGACTCTTAGTTTTAAAATTTTGCTAGTGCGTACATTAAAGCCAAGAATATGCTCAAATTTTATATACTCCTTTTAGACATCATGGTTTCCCTTTTCTGAGAAACTCAATTCTTGGAGCTGATTCTTCCAGTCCTCACGGAGTTCTGCCCCATTTGAAAGCTGATACAGTTAACTCCATTCTGTCTAATACAATATCCTCTTTCTTATTCTCAACTCAGGAGGGCATTTCTCTGTCTGGTCATGGAAAAACCAATTTGAACGTGTGTCTGACTTTTCTAATGTGTAATACAAAAACTGTTGGTTTTACCCATTTCCATCTTGAAAAAAACAAAAGGAACATATACCCCCGCCTCTTCCTAATGACATCGTTTTGTTTGTTAGCGTCACCTTCCTCCTTGTAGTCATCCAGACACGAAGTCTAAGTTCTGCCAAATATATATTTGATAATATGAAATAAATTCCTTAGGACTCACATGAAAGCAACTGGTATTCCCACAAAAATAATTTGGGAAAATCATTTAAATATATATACACATAAATATCTACATATATGTTTAAAAATGATTAAAATTCTGCATGTAGAAATATTTAAATTTATCCTTTTAATATCACCTTATTAATTTTTTTGTTATTTAAGGTGTCATCCTACCTAGTAAAAAGCAACATTTTCAATTTATTATGTAAGTTCCACCATCCTGACAAAACTGACCCCCAGCTAAACCATTGACTCATTCTGGACCTTCCTTCAAACCAGATATAAGTCAGAAGAAGTCAGAGTAACTTCTGCCCCCATTGATGATATGCATTGGCTTAATACCCGTGTGTTATGATTACAATGGCTTCTAGAGCTACACATGGCCTAGAGGTTTTTGCTTAAGAAAAATTTTCAAAGGGCTTTAATTTTACCCTAAAAAAAATAGAGATTGCCAAGATAAGGATAGCAAATTATAAAACAATGGATTGTCACTATAATAATTACATTTTACCATATGTTCCTCACTCAATGTCTGCTTAAAATATCTACTTGGATAGAGACAAAAGCTATCTCAAGACACAGTAAGTACTGTAAAATTCAATTTAAATACATTCTGTTGAGAATAATTTCATTTTTATTTTGTGCCAATATCCTAGCACACCTAGGAGTTTGGCATGGTGGCAGCAGACTATAAAAACCAGAGCATCCACCATGAGGTAATGATCTTGGTACACTTGCTGTCATCCAACATTTCAAATCCTTAACCTGCAATTATAATGGGGCAGGGAATGAAGAGTTGCTTTATTTTAGGCAGCCTTTATGAATGAATGCAGTCACTAAAAAGGCTAACTGTATCTTCTGAGCTATTAATTGACTTTGCTCCAGGAGTACTGGATAAAACATATGGTGCAAGATCCAAGCAACTGTCCAGGGCTGTGCACAGAGGGCATTTGGCTTCTTTTTGAAAAGAAGAAGCGAAGGTAATCCCCTTGCAGCTGCAGTGCAGATGGTTTTCCTTACACCATTTCACTGAATACTAAACAGAAACTGGAAAAAGTTTGGAAACATAATAAACAAACAGCTGAGTGTTAGCTTAAATGCTCTTTGCATCTATCAGAGGGAAGCATTCAGAATCTCTGGATGTTTACCAGATAGTTTAAAAGAAAAACAGGGATGTGGAAACTGAATGAAATGATTTTGAAATTGTACCTAAATGTGGTTCTGTGTGGTTTTCTTCAAAGTAACAATATAATTAAATCTCTCTGAAACTTCAATTATAGGTGTCATGATTCATAATCCTTGACATCATCAAAAGTTTAGTTTTCCCTGAAAACATGCTGAGATGGGAAAAACTGAAATCACCTCTCCCTAAAGGAATTACTTGAAAATCATGAAGACATCTGTTAACCTCATTCTTCCCTCTTGGTGTGGCAACCTAAGACATTGTCTTCCTTTTAAATAAGAAAGCACAGTGAAGCTCAATTACCATTTCAACTTCGCATCATTTATTCCACCTTCGCAGAAAGAAAATATTAAATAGAAGACTGGTTAGTAGGCAGGAAAAGAGCAAAGTTATATCAGTGAATGAGGTTTGCCTATTAATATTCTAGCAGGTGATAATAGCATATTAAGTCCACTGACAAACAGTAAGACATTAATACTACAAGCCACTCAGGATACATGAATGTGTGTTTGACATCTTCTAGATATTGGGGTTGCAGCTATAACAAAACACCCATCATGCATATAAATACACATACACTATTTCGTATATAACTAGAAGAACACCAAAATGCTATCACTTTTAGTTCTTGATTATGGATAAAATTAAAAATCGGATTATGGCTAGTATTTATGGATAATTTTTCTCAACTAACTTGTTTTTGGTCAGATGCTACCTATATTTTCTAAAATGAATATGTATTACTTTTACGACAAAAAGGTATTTTAAAGACTGTTTATACTTAACTTATTAATAACAAGCAGGTCCCAACCAAAAGGTGATATTATTTTATGTAAAGTAAGTTATGAAATAGGTAAATACAATAATTTCTTTGTGTTCTCAAATCTCCTAGAAAGTCGTGTTAAAGATCTTCAAAAATTGAAATAAACAATTTTGCATTTCTCTTACAGAGCAACTATGTGCTTCATCAGTCGGACAGTTCATGAGTTGTAAATAGCAAAACGATTCAGTCAAAATATGTCCTGAAGGCCTACTATCCAATGGCATCAAACCCAAAATAATCTAAAAGAAAATAAAAAATCCCTCTTCTCTGCTGCTCTCCTCTCCCTCATACTCGAGTTCCATAAGCTTTTCATGCACTTTGGAAAAGAGCAATAGCCTTGTATTATGAAAAAAGCAAACACAAACCACGCCAATGCCAGCTCTAAATGGTGGGTCGCTGGTGTGACGTCTTTTTTCCTAAATGCCTACCATCTGGAGCAGGCGTCCTCGCGGCTCTGCCTTGCCAGCATGCATCTCATTCCCAACTCTCAGCTGAAAATGTTTCGCTTTTCCCTTGTTTAGTCCTCTGAATTTCTTTCTTCTCACTTGCTCGCCTTTCACTTAACTTGGTAAAACCCTTCAACGGCTGCATTTAATTCACTTATCAATGTTCAGCTAAAAAGGACTCTACAGAATTCACATATGGCTGCTGGTATTTCCAGCCCAATGAGTAAAAAGACTCTTTCCATTTGAATTCTTCAGCAAGGAATGTTGCTCTGTAACACACTGAGGAGATAACTGGTTAAAATTTGATGGAGTATGTTTCCAAAGGAATTAATTTTTTTTCCCTCCAAAAATCTTAATATACTGGCAGGCATATAACCCCTCTTTGGATACATTAGTAACTAAAACTGCCTAAAAAGAAATGTTGAATCGTTGACATGGGAATTAATGTTTTAGTCTAATACACACAGTTGCTTGTCAGTACTTAGGCCAAGATGAGGGCTTTAATGGGCCTCACAAATCCTTAGCATGCTATTGCTTCTCAGCAGCAGCAGAGCTTGAAGCTGGAGGAGAAAGAGTCTAGAGCCCGATTCAGTTTGAGTGGGTTAGTTATGATGAGGGACGCCCAAATTCCTTATACACTACTGGGAAATTATTTGGGTCTCGAATTTCAGTTTTCTTCTAAGTAATAATACAATTAATCTCTTTCAAACTTCAATTATGGGTGCCATGACTCATTATTAAAAGCTTAGGTTTCCCTGAACATGTGCTGAGGTGGGTAAAGCAGAAACTCCTTCCATTTCTGTCAGGTCTGTGACACAGAACATGGTCTACCTTCCCTAGAATGACAACAGAGGCTGAGGTGGGGATACAGGCACAGAGGGTGAAAGATGCCCCAGGGGCCAGCCTGGTGGCATAGTGGTTAAGTTCATACTCTGCTTCAGCGGCCCAGGGTTCGCTGGATCAGATCCTGAGCATGGAACTACACAATGCTCATCAAGCCATGTTGTGGTGGCATCCCACACAGAAAAACTAGAAGAACTTACAACTAGGATACACAACTATGTACTGGGGCTTTGGGGAGAAAAAAAAAAAGAGGAAGATTGGCAACAGATGTTAGCTCAGAGCCAATCTTCCTCACCAAAAAAACCCACAAAAAAACAAAAACAGAATCCCATTAAAAAAAAGAAAGAAAGAAAGAAAGAAAGATGCCCCAGATTGGTTTCTGATGATGCCAGGGCCCATATGCCTGGATGTCTTTGATTTGTTTGGCAGGTAATGATGCTTAGTAATGAGACCAGTAAAATGTATTAGTTCTTTGTTGAATCACTACTCCTTTTTCTTAAGGAACACTATTACTTTTTAGCAATTTTCTCTACTTCTACAACATTGCAAAATACTTTAATTTTCACATGGAATCCAAAAGCACCATAATGTTTAATGAACAAAAAAACTTTTACTTTGCCAATTCTAGAATAACCTTAGTGACTAATAAAGACGATGTCATAGAAAAATCCTAAAACTCACAACTACAAGGCCTTAATGCCAAACATTAGTCCAGTGAGAAATGTGATAAAGGGTAATATATCCATAAAAAAATATAAGAAGTGGCAATTTATTATAAATAGCATACTGGGCTTATTCATCAAAGTGTCTGGACAGGTAAAGGGTAGGTGTACAAACAACCTTCCCTTTCCTTTACTGTATTTTTATCCCTATATTTTTGGCATAAATACTATTTCAACTTTTATAACAATTTACTAAAAATTGAAAATCTTCTGTGTATTTTGATTTATTTAATTTTCAAGCTTTACCATATGTAACATTTTAATTACCAAAGTAGTATACAAATGTTGTAGACAAATGAAGAAACTCAGGAGATTATCATGGACAGCTGCTGTACTTACTGTCCAGCATCCAGTACCCCCTTCTGGAAACAGCATCCAACTTTTCTTTTGGGAAAAGCCACCCTTCCCCAGCTATTGATACATGTGGTCATGGTAGAGCTGATGCCATCTCCTGGCTTTTGGGTGAGCACACCTAATAACAGTATTCTAGTCCTCTAACTCATAGGCTCAGAGGTAAACCAATGACCTAAGCCATTTACCAAGATTCGAGTTTAGAACTTTGCTGCTACTTCTGCCTATATTTCCATTCTTCAGGAATAATCATTGATACCAGTTTGCTATATTTCCTTCCAGACTTATTTCTCCAGCATATATATTTATCAATAAAATAAGCTTATATATACATATACACACACATATATATATACATATATGTACCAATATTTATGTATATAGCCATATAAAGTTTCTAAATAAAGTGGTATAGTATGTGAAATTAATTTATTTCTTTCATTTGCAGATTTACATCTTCTCATTTCAGGGCAATGGATGTATCTTGATTTGCTTAATCACCATATAGTATTCTATCATATAGAAAAAACATAAATTCATAATATAACCAGTAGGTTATTCTATCCCACAGTAGATTACAATAGGAGAAAAATACTGGCTAGAGGCAACAGCCTCATTTCTGAATCACCCACTGTGCATCATTATTGAGCACCTCAGGAGTATGGTACGAGTTAGAAGGAGATGCAATTACTGAAAAGAGAGAGTCCTGTAGAAGAAGTTGGGCTTAATGGAAATAGAAACTCAGGACAACTCAGAAAAAATGATGCAACCTGAATCTCACCTGGAAGAGCAGGATCTAGCATCACAAGGCTTTCTTTACGTAGCAGGAGGACAAAAATTTTATGTTGGTTCTAGTAAAACCAGGCTCAGGTTAGCCTTGGAACTGAGCCACTACTCCTGGATCAGGAGTGGGAGTTTGGGACTGAGATCTCAACTGACTCACAGGAGATGGAGGCTGGGAGTGAATCAGGACAGCATCCACAGAAGTTGCAAGTAGGTGAAAATTGAGACCTAGGGAACCACTGGCTGTTCATGAGTTCACAGGTAAAATATGTACATGAGTTGGCCTTATCAAAGCCCCAAACTGTGTATGTTCATCTAATTTTTCAGGGTACAAAAAATTTCCATATGTGCACCATAGCAAGTAGTATGTCTTAAAATATCAATTCCTCACGTCGGGAACCATATTTACTCAATATTCCACACACAAAAATTATACTTTTATATATACCTGTTATATTGTACACAGGGTAATTACTGAAAATTGATATCCCTCACCCTTCTTTATACTTACTGAAAATTTAATTAACTGTAATGATTTGCTTAATGTCTTTGATTACTAGATTTTTAAGTTCCTTAGGGACAGGGACCACATCTGTTTTATTTCATAGTGCATGCCTGGCACATATGCCATGTGCTTGGCCTAGCCAATGCATTTGTTCAGTGTATCTATGAGCAGTGATGAGTAGAACAAAGGAGAAGGAGAGAGGAAAAAGGGAGAAGAAATATGGGAGAAAGTGATGGAGGATAAAGAAAGAACCTAAAAAAGAAAAAACTCTTTTCAGAAAAATCATGTACAAGAACCTGTAATAGTATTCCCTGAAGATGAGATCTTTCTGGAAAAGTAACTAAGAATAGGACACAGTTTGAAAGGAATCAGATTACAACAGCTCCATTTTTTTTTCTCCATTCTTACCTAAAATTCTAGATACAGATTATACTTCCTTATACATTTCTCCCTTCTTAAAAAGGCAAGTCAAGCAAATGCCAAGTCTATTTTTATTCTATCAAATAAACATATTCTCATATAACTGGCTTTTTCAAATGGTATTGCCTTTTTCTCATGCCAGCTAGTTTGCTTAATAAATTCCCCTAGAAGACCTAACACAGCATGAAACTGAATAAGAGTTTTGAGAAATCACTCTGCAGTAAAGTGTTTTTCTCTTTATTTTAGCACCATCCTCTCTTTTCAGGATGAAGTACATTGTGAAAAAGTTGTCATAAAATCAAAGGATACGGAGTGAAAAGAATTACCTGAAGAGTTTTCCAAACCTTCTAAATCATCTTATTTTTGTACCTTATTCAATTACTAATTCCCATTCTAAACTGAAACTTCCTCTCTCATTTGAGCAAAAAATGAGGTCAAACTATTTTTTTTTGATTGGGTCATTTCAGTAGAAAAAAATTTTGCAGCATTACTTCAGGTCTTTACTGAGTATGATAATTCTTAATTGTCTCTAGATTTTGGATTATTTTAAAACATCAAGTTAAAACATTTTTTAATCAAAGTGGAGCTACCACGGGGAATGGGAGAAGGATAGATTACTGTAGTTGATTGTAGATCTGACATAAGGAACCTAAGATTTTAATTCTGTATGGAAAGATCAGAAATTCCAAATAAATACTCAAGAATGTCTTCATTTTCATATAGATACTGCCCTAGGCTAACTTAATATTTATTAAGTCTCCGCAAAGGTACATTTTTAGTACTTTTTTATCTGAGTTTAAGATAAAAAAGAATTCTTTAAAATTACACCCAAAGGAAAGTCACTTTACTGCACTGTTTCCACAGATAAAGTCATTTCATTTAAACTAACTTCCCGAACAGAAAAATATTTTCTATATTTAATTCAGAACATAAACTATTTTTTATGCTTTTGAGTGTAGATTAACTAACGACATCAATTCCCCAATGAAACAGATAGCACTCTTGATTTGATTGGCAGGATTGGGCTCTCTCTGCTTATGAAATTAGCCAGAAAATTGCTACATTTCAATTTCACTTTATTCTTTTCACGACCAGCTCTAGATGAATAGTCAGGCAACACTTCAAATTCCATTCCCATTTTTCCTCTATGGAGAATTTTTCCCCTATGGAAAAAACCCAGAAATGGTGTATGTTTTTATACACAATTGCCATTTTTTGGTAGACAGCAAAATCATTAAGTAGGGCCCACTTGAATTTTCTATTGAAATTACAGTTTTGCATATTTTGGCATCTATGTATATCTTACTATGACTAAACGAAAATTGAACAGCATCTCCTCTCAACTTAGTCCTAAGATTAAAACATCTACGACCTGGAGAAAACAAAGTAAAACAGTTTTCTATAGCAAAAAAAACCACTCAGAGTATATGAACGATAGACTAAGAATTGAAACAGATAGTGGTTATGTCTAAAAATACCATCACAAACCAATAAACTGACTTGGTTCTTAATATATGTCCTATATTTACCGGACAATCTGATTTCTTTTTCAACAAAAATTTTTCAAGTACAGAGCTATATATAGTTAAAATTAAATTTTATGTAAATTTCTAATAATTGATTGTCCAGAAAAAATTTAATCTCATTATAAATGAGATTGTAAATATAAAATGGGCTTTTTAAGACATAATGCAGTCACAGTACTTAACTTGCTAACAGGCATTTATTATGATGTTTAATCTATCTCCCCCTCACTGTGCTGGGTACTATACAGTTTACAGAAATGAAACACATGGTCCTTTTCCTTTAGAAGCCTAAAATGTAATTGAGACAATAGCAAGCCTCATAAAACCACAGAACAAAATTGCTCAACTGTGAGGTGCCAAGAGAGAGTGCTCTAAGAGTACAGGATAATAAATCAATGCGGACTGGAGGAGCCCACAAAGGGTTCATGAGAGAACTGAGACTTGTGTGGGACCTTGATGGAAAGTAGGATATAAATGGGTCAGAGAAGAGAAGCAGCTTAGTGTTTGGAGAGGCTCAGAGGGCTGAGGGGAAATGAGGCTGTGATGGACTGAGAAAGGCCTTCAAGCCAAAGCAGTTAGCATGTGATACGGACATTACTCCACACGGAAATGGGATGCACACGTTGTGGCTGATACGCAGACGTGTGCCCATTTAGGAACAGGTGAAGAGCGCTCAGGAGATCTGGTAAAACATGGTCGAGGTGAAGAAAGGGACTCCATCAATGTGTTGATGAAGCATTGCTGTCTTCCACTTTTTCATCCACTTGGGCAAACCCAAAGCACCAAGATCACAAAGTAACAAAAGCAGTGACCACAGCATTGGAAGATTGTTAGACATTCACTATAAACTTCTTAAACTATGCAATATGAATTTATTTTAGTAAGCCAGTCCCTAATGATTTTACTAAATGTCCCATTGCAAAAAATAAAACATTTTTTAATTTTAATTTAATTTTAATTTTTTCAATTTTAATTTAATTTTAGAGCTAAAGGAACTCAGAATGGGAAAAATGAATGATAAAGCAAATTAAATGGAAGAAGCGGGTAAAACTCTCAATTAAATAATTATAAACTACATCTTCCAAGCGATACCATAAGTATTTATTTTCATGGTGTGCTTGAACTAAGACTGTATAAACACGTCTTATTTACATCAATTCCATTTTTTTCTCTTCTTAATTTCTCTATACCATTTAACTAATATTTAACTTGTTCATTTTGTTTTGTTTAATTTGCATCTTTATCTTAGAGTCTGACAATTCAGCTATTGTTTGTTTCTGGTAACACTCACAAATGTTTTATTTGGCACCACTTATTATGGGTAGATGATAAAAATCTGTGCTCATTTTTATCATCTCTACCTAACTCTTAGACTACACAAATCCAATAAGAATCCAAATCTACTTATCTTCAGGGTACAATACAAAATCCATCTATTTATTCAAGCCTTTGATTAACAGCATCTATATTTATGAAATGCTCTGGGCTCTGCAGGTGAAAATATTTTACATGAAACTCAAGTATTATTAAATAATATTCTGTGATGCTATCAGTGTTTTCTGTGCATATGTGCAAGTGTTCAATAACTTTGGTCTGAAGTCTAATATTTTAAGTTTGTAAACTTACAAAGCAAGGAACTCTTCTTTTAAAGTATGAGTTTAATTTACTTAATAAATCAGAAAAAACCATAAAAGTGAAGTTATTTCAAGAAAGTAATCTTAAGGTATCTTGGTGTTTTGTTTCACATCGAATATTGGGCAGTGTGCAAACTACTACTGTTGTTAGCACCAACGAGTAGATTCTGACCCCTGATGACCCTGTGTACAGCAGAGCGGAACCCTGCCTGGTCTTTTTGCACCATCCTCTCACCTTCTGGCATTGTACCAGACAATGCTTTGCTGCTATTCTAAGGGTTTTCATGCCCAATTTTTTCATAAGTGGGTGACCAGGTCCTCTTTCCTAGTCTGTCTTAGTCTGGAAGTTCCGCTGAAACCTGTCCTCCATGAGTGACCTTGATGATTGTGAAATACCAGTGGCATAACTTTCACCATCACAGCAACACACCACAGCAACACAGTACCACAGTATGACAACCAACAGACAGGTGGTGTGGTTCCCTGACCAGGAAACAAACCCAGTCCTCAGTGGTAAGAACACTGAATCTTAACCACTAGACCACCAAGGCTAGCTAAACTACAACTAACTATTACATATTATCTGAACATACGTGTATAATATTATGAATGTTATCTAAGACACACACACTCCCATAATAGTTCATGTTCAACTTAAAATAATATCCATAAAGAGAGTTTCTGACCATTGGCAAATTCATTAGTGATGCATAACATTTCCAATCCTATTGTGTATAAGACACGGTAATTATCAACTAAAATTATATTTTTGCTCATGGGGCACAAGGTCCTACATTAACAAAGGGTGGTAAGAAGTGCAGTGAGCTGAGCTGCACTTGAGCCTCAGTCCTGTGTTTCACTATGTACATGCTTGACTATATCTCAACGATTCTGGGTTTTCTTTCTTCATCAATAAAACTGATATGATTGTTTCTAACATCCCCCTGCTGCACTAAAATCCTGCCATGTGATGATAATAAATGATCGTGATGCTGCTACTGCCTCTGATGATGATAGCAAAAATACCTATTACACACTGAGACTTAATTATGAGTCAGCCACTGCCCTGTATACTTTATCTACGCTCACTTAATCTTCACAACAGCCTGTGTGGTAGATCCTCTGATTATTGCCTTTTTAGTAAAGAGGTTAAATCATTTGTCCAAAGTCCGAAAGATAAGGGGCTGATAGGCAAATCCAGACAGTTTAACTCAGAGCCCACACTGCTAACTATTATGCTACTTCACAATCAATGATCATGCTTTAAATGTAACTAGAAACAGAGTTCTATCAATGAATTTACTCGCAGTTCCATTTTCTGCTGACATGAACCTAATTTAAATCCTTAATTGCTATATCTGTATTCTGTTTGTATACACAACATTTTAAAGGGATTTCATTCATCAAAAAATGTGATCCTCAAAACAACCTTGGAAGGATATTGAACAGTTTTTTTTTATTTGAATTTCATTTATGAGAAAACTTAGAGCTAAGACTCAGACATTTATGAGACTTTCTAATGACAAAGTTAAGCTGCTTTCAATCCCTTATAGCACAAGTGAAGGTAAAACACATTAGTCACAAAGCCAGCGGACAACATAGTCAGGTTTGAAACTTGGAATTGCTGACTTCTACCCTTCTCTAAATGTTTAGCACTCTCAAATCTCTTCTCCAGTCTAGGTCTCTCTCCTAAGGTCTTGAAAAATCAGAGTTAATAAAATGAAACAAAGTTTACCATTTTCTTCCAAACCTACTTTTTCTCTTAAATCCCTTCTTCTGATTAATGATACCAACAATTGCTTACCTAAATCAAATCTGGAAGTCTCTTCCTCTCCTTCCATCAATCCCATATTGTCACCCAATTCCATAAATTCTACCTTCACAATATTACTCAAATCTATTTATCTTATTCTCCTTGCTGTTGCCAAAAATCTTGAATCATTTGCAGGATATAAAAGGTCCTCTGTGATTGAGGACCATTTACTCACCATCTTCATTTCAACTCTTCTGTACCCTAGGCTACAGCCTCACCAAACAACTCACAGTTCCTCATACTTTAGCACAAGTTCCATGCCTCTGCGCATGAAAATCTCTCTGCCTGTAATTCTTCTGTTATGAAGACCTCCTTATCCTAAATACTTCCTTCTCCAAGAGATTCGTCCTCACCTCTCCTCATCCCCAAATTAATCACTCTTTCTTTCTTGTCCATGCCCATATTACAGTACCTTTCATATTGTGGTTTAAGGGTAATAAATATATTCCATTTGATGAGATTTAGTTCTAGGCTTTGCCCTTTGAATATGTTTTCTTTAATCCATAAAAAGCCATAAAATGAAATTATTATCCCCATTTTACAGATGTAATGCCTGAAGCACAGAGAGACAGAAGACTGTGTAATTCAGAAGTGGTGAAGCCCAGGTTTAAAATTTATTGATCTCTAAAACTGCATGCTCTTCTCATTTTACCATAGTACTGTCTTAATTGTTTATATGTTTGTCTGCTCCACTGGCCATTGAACTCTTAAAATGCAAGAAACATATTTTAGTCAACACTGAGGCCTCGTACCTGACACACAGTCTGGCACTCAACAAACATCTAGTGAGTAAATGAATGAGCCCATGTACTGTTTGACTCACTAAATAAAATCTTACTGTTATTAACTACCATTTAAATAGAAATGCCAGTTTCATGAACATGATTGATGGGGAAAGTAGATTTGAACAATGCTTATGAGTTTTAAATGTAATTTTTATTGAGTTTTTTCCCATCCTAACTCATGAATAAAAGAAATAAAGAATAATACTGGTATGCTTTATCTCCCAACATTATTCAAATTATTTTTTTCTTTCAATAAAATGCTTTGGATGAATTATTAATTTCTATTCTTCCAGAAAGATCTACCTATTTTTTACACTGTGACCTAAGCCCTAACTATTTCATAAAACTATAGACAGTCTGTGTATGTTTGTGTGATCATATTTTGACTAGTCAAAAATCAGTACTAGCAATCACAGTGATTTTTTGTTTTTATTTGATTTTTTTTCCTTTTTCTCCCCAAAGCCCCCGGGTACATAGTTGTATATTTTTCATTGTGGGTCCTTCTAGTTGTGGCATGTGGGACGCCGCCTCAGCGTGGTTTGATGAGCAGTGCCATGTCCATGCCCAGGATTCGAACCAACGAAGCACTGGGCCACCTGCAGCAGAGTGCGCGAACTTAACCACTCAGCCACGGGGTCAGCCCCTCACAAAGTGATTTTTAAGGAATACAATAAAACCTGGAGTGTTCTTTATTTTAAGGAGGCAAATTGTGTCATTTGTTTCTTAGCCTAACTTATTCTAAAGATAAGCTTATCCTAAGAATAGAGGCATGCTACTAAATAAATTCCAGTTAACGGAACTGGTAATTGTGAAACAAGCAACTAAATTCTTGTCATAAGATTACAAAAGAGTGCGCCCTGCCACGGCTTAGTACCAAGCTAAGTGAATATTGGTCTATTTGTCCCCATAGCCTTTCCACACTTTGAGAGCAAAATTTAAGGGAAAAAGTGAATGCTATGAAAATTAATGCACGGAAAAAAATTCTGAAGACTTTTAAGGTGCTCAGAGATAACTTTTTGGTGGTAGACAGTGGTATATAATTTTCATTCTCAAAGTTTTATGGCTACTCTTCATAAATATCAGGACCAAAGAACATCAGAATTCAACTCTAGAGACCAGTTAGATATACTCAAAGGCAGAATTCTTATCCATGATATTCCTGTCAAGCTATCTTCCAGTAATTTCTTGGAGAATGCTCTGCTGATGGCACCACACAAATACATGAAGCAGTCATTCACTTGTACAACCAATACTTACTGAGCATTTACTATAGGCCAACAGATTTAACATTATCTCAGTTTATTATGATTATAAGTATATCACCTCAATTAATTTTTCAAACAAAAAAGTAAGTGTGGTAAAAAAGAAGAGTACAGAAAGGTATGAAATGAAAGATGAATGCCTCCTTCCACCCCTCCTCAACTCCTAATCATTTTTCCCGCAATATAACTGGTTCCCAGTTTCTAGGGTTTATCTCTATAAACAGAGATCTGCTTATTATCTACAGAATGGAATCATACTAAAAAAGAATTATTTTTTTAAAGATTGGCACTTGAGCTAACAACTGTTGCCAATCTTCTTTTTTTTGGTTCTGCTTTTTCTCCCCAAATCCCCCCAGTACATAGTTGTATATTTTAGTTGTGGGTCCTTCTAGTTGTGTAAAAATATTTTTTTAAAGACATAAAATTAATACTTTAGTATCATAGAAATATTTTCATAGGTTCACATAAATATCTATTTCTAATGTCTGCAAAAAACATGCTACCTCACCGTATGGAGGGACTTATTTAACCAGCCTCTATTGTTGTATACTTTGTTTAGACCCCATTTTCTTGTTTCAGTATTACAACCAACATTGTAGTGTATTGCTGAATCAACAAACATGTGAATTAAAGTTGACAGATACTGCCAAATTGTTCCCTAAAAGTTAGTATCAACTTATACTCCCACCAGAAGTATATGAGAATGGTTGTTTCCTCCACATCTGCTCAAGATCCCTTCCTACTCTTAAAAACAGAGGAACTTAAAGAGTTTTATGTGAGTTATATCTATGGATATTTATCATATCAGAAATTAAAATTGAGAAATTAAAAAATATTTCATTTCTTTAAAATAAAATGATAACCTCATTACACATTAATATAAATAACATTTTTTTTATGGTAAGAAACTGTAATCTGAACTCTGAACTGAGGTTCATAGATTAAGTAACCTGCTCAAAACAAACAAAATTAGTAGGGAGAATAGCTTTGTCTTACGTTTATTGCAAATCTTTTGACTGTCTGCCTTAACAGAAGACAGCTAGATTTTCACATCTGCTTCCGCATTGAATCTGTTGTAATATGTTGTTTTCCTTAAAGTATATGAAGAAAATTGGCCTCACACAGCACATATGTATTTGGAAAACGGAGCTGCATTTTAACAGCCTTTTCACATAAATTGTAGACATTAATCTTTAATACACACCAAAACTCAACAGTGATAGTTTCTTAAAGAATAATTGCAATGCAGAATCTGAAACCCTATCAAAAAACTTAATGACTCCTTTACAGTAAAATTACTGGTCTTGAGAAACATCCACATTGTACTGTAAATGGATCTTCACCTAAGCATAATTTTGAAACATCATGAACTAGTCACTTGGAAAACACCAGCTCACTAATTATGCAGATCTTTCAAATGTTGTCTTATTTAATTATAAATATTTTATGATCATATTTATATCACCACCAATCTCTTCATAAAAATCCTTATGTATGCATAAGCTTTCGACCTAATGGAGGAAGATACAAGGTTTCCAAAATTCAAAATATTGCTAACAAGCTTAAGTCTATCATTGGCAGCAAATAATATTAGTTGTTTTCCTTGAAGTGATAGGTTCAACTTCATCAACTTTTGAGAAGATATCTGTCAAATATCAAAGTCTGAATAACTATAGCTTGTCAATAATTCAAGTAAAAATGGTGTCACAGTAAAATAGTGGCTAGCTCAGCTAGCAATTCAATAGCCCAAGTACTTTTCCTTAACACACCCACTGTACTTCAAAATGTAGCTAAACTCATTTACTCATACTTCCCATTTCATCAGAAAAAATACTAAAAAGGACATTGTATCCAAAGCTTGCAACTTAATAAAATAATTTACTTCTCCATCAAGGACATTCTTAAATGAAATTGGCATGTATTTTTTTCTGACAGTGTATGTTGAAGAAGACAATTACTACGAGTTCAACTTGGTGCCTTGATTGTGTCCAGGCACCAGTAGTTTTCCCACCATTGCTTCTGCATCATCAGTGAAACTCAGAGAAAAAGGAGAATAATGTCTCAGCATTCGTATAAAAATAGTTTTGACCTCAAACACTTCTTAAAAATGTCTTGGGGATCCCCAGGCATCTGCAGACCACAGTAGAAAACTGTTGCCTATACCATCTCCGTTTCAAAGGTGAGGAAACTGAGGTTCAGAGATGAAGTAATCTACCCGAAGACAAACAGCAAGAGGCACAGGTAAAACTCAAACCCAGGCATTCTAACCCCAAATTCTGGTCTCAGATGGCTATGCAGCACTGCTTAGGATATCCTTCTATTAGTTGCCAGTATTGTCGCAAAGTTCTTTTTACTGAGATTTCACATTGGTCCTTGCTTTGCCCTCTGAGATTATAATACACATCCATTCATCAAGCAGGTAGATTGCTTCTACTATGAGCCAGGGACTGAGCCCCACGATGGGGATGCTGAAATGAATAAGGTATTGTCCTCACTTTCAAGGATTTCACAATCAACTGGGGAGACAAATGTGTCAACAACTACCTATAATGCAGGGTGATGAATGCTATAATGGTACTCTGTACAAAGTATTTTGGAAGTACAGAAGAGACAGCGATTAATTCTGCCCAAAGAAGGGAGAAGGGGGGGTTCGGGGGCTTAACGGCAGGAGTGCATTTTAGTTGGACTTGAAGGACAAATACATCTAATCCCTTTATTCACAGGATAGTCCTTCACACATTTGAATACAGCTATTGTGTGTCCTGCATAATTTCCCACTACTTTGAATTAAATATCTCCATTGTCCTCAAAAATTATGAAGATATGAATAAAGTAACAAATCCCCATATTATGGGAAACACATTCTGAAAATATGTATTGATCCTTCTTTTGCAAGTATATGTTCACATTTGTTAACATCAACCTGTACTCAGTCATGAGAGAGCAGAACAACTTTGCTATCCAAACAACTTATTCTAGACTACAATTAGGAGCAAATGTGCTAACCAAAGAGCCTGTTCACAAAGTGGCCCAGACTTTTTGGTCATCTCTCCTCTATGCCAGAGGTCAGCAAACTTTTCCTGTAAAGGACCAGATGGTAAATATGTTAGGCTGTGTAGACCATATGATCTCTGACACAACCACAGTCCTCCCTCAGTATTCAAAGGGGATTGGTTCCAGGAACCCCCACGGATATCAAAATCCTGAGTATTCAAATCCCTTATATAAAATGGCGTAGTACAATGAATTCAGTCGCCTTCCATATCCACGGGTTTCACATTGACGGATTCAACTAATCGCAGGTAGTATTCAGTTCTGCTCTTGTAGTGGGAAAACAGCTACAGACAACATGTAAATGAATGGGCGTGGCAGTGTTCCACTATAACTTTGCACACCAGGCAGTTGGCCACATACAGCCTATAGACCAGAGTTTGCTGGCTCCTGCTCTAAACCATCTTTCTTCTTGCATCTTCCTCCTCTTCACTGTACAGTGCAAAGGACATTAGACTTACAATCTGGAGAACTGGCTTTTAATTCTACCTTGCTAATAACCAGCTGCGTGTTCTTAGGCAAATTGTTTTACCACTCTGGCACCTGTTTCTTGCATCAAATCAAGGATCTTTAGATTATATGATCAATAATGGCCCTTCCCAACTTCCAAAAAATCACTGCAAAGTAACTTTCTTCCCCTCAGTATTCCTAATTCATTCCGTCATGAAATAAACAACGTGAGAGACTGAGAAAAAATGAACGGGACCTTAGGTGATATTAACAGAAATGCACATCTCAGATAAAGAGGGGGCAGGTTTACCATACTCCACAGAGGTAAAGTTCAATTCTGAGTAAAACGCTAATAAGTCTACCAGAGGAAAGTAACCAGTGACCTGAAAAATTCTGGAAATCTTAGCAAATCAGATATGCTTGAAAGAACTGGGCAAAGAGTGGAAAGCAGAGATTTAGGGGGCATAATATTACTCTTTAAATGCTTGGAATCAAACAGAGATTAGAACCTAAGTAGAATATTCCAAGTCTGAATGATATTTCGGAGTCCTGGCTTCTGACCAGTTTTAAGTTCTGTGCCTTCTGAGTCTTTGCAGTATCTGAAGTCTGTAAAGTTATTGCTAATAATAATGTTGGAGTAACATCACTAATCTTATATCTGTACAGCTATTTAGAGTTTATATCCTCGTATATTACACTGTTCCAGCTTCCTGGCCCTAGGAGATTGGCAAAGATAAATATTAGTATTGCTTTTTTACGAAGAAGGAAAAAAATTCAAAAGGATTGTTCTTTTACATAGAAGATTCTTGACTTAATATCATAAAAAGGGGCAGGGCTAAAGCTAAGCTCCTAAATCAGCTTAGAAAATATAGACTGAATGCTAAAAACAAACACCACCAAATATTTTGTAGAACATCATCTTGTTTATATTCTAGGAGGAAGGAGAGCTTGGGGGAGTGGGACTTGGCTTAACAGCTTCAAAGCACTTTAAATTTGGAAATAGTTGCCTAGCATTTTGCTTTAGCTGTTAGTGTTTAATTCACCTAGTTTTCTGTTAAGTGCTTCAACCAAATGTAAATGCTTTATGAATACAGCTCATAAAATGTATGAGGGGAGAGGGGGTGTTCTGTATTAAAACCTCAACTGGGAAGGATTCTAAAAGTAAAGTATTCCTTTCAATTTGATTGGCTTCATATATAAAAGCTGTATTCTTATAAAAATAAAATACAAGCAGCTGTGAATAATTCAAATCACTAAATGGCATGAATGGATTAATATTTCAATGTTATACTTGCCTTTTATCCAGATACAACTTTGAACATAATAAATGTGGTTTTAGAACTGAAATCCTCAAAATTCTGAGTTTGGTTTCTGTTTTTTAATATGTATAATTAAATTCATCTTTGAAAGCTCCTGAAGGTTGTTGAGGGCAGAAGAAATTTATTTTTATTAAAATGAGTCAACCTGTGGGACGCCTCCACAGTTTCCTACACAGAGAACTACAAAGAGATGTGAGAAAGCAGCAATACAGAAGTTGGATGATCCAAAGAGCAAGGCTATTATGTATGAGGAACTTCATCTCCATCAGCTCATTTCTCCTCAGCATGGAGGATACCAAGGGGGGAGGCAGATTCCATGTACACTTGGTCTTCTTCCCTGTCCCTCAGCCTCCAGTTCTCATAGACGAAATCAGATAATTTATCACTAACATCCCAGGTTACCTTGTGTGAGAAAAAGGCAAAAAAGGAACACTTGGTGGTGTCCTTGGAAAGGACACAAGTACACTCCACTCTTGTGTGGAGAAAGTTGAGGGAATTCATGTGCCAACAGTGTGCACATGAGTCTCATAACTTTCTAGCAACAAAGAGTGAGGCCGCTTCACTTTTCTGTGGACTGACTGCCTCCTTCTAGAAGCTCAAGTTCTCCAAAGGCTGTGGCCAGAAGAGGCAGCATGCAGAACAATGGTTTTGTATCTCACATGGGAGCTAGTTTCTAAAATCAGCCTATAAGGCAAAAATGGCCTGGAATCAAAAGATCCTTGAAGATCCCTTCTATTTTCCTCAAAGCACAGCAGGTATAATTTTGCATATACAACCCGGTAATTATACATAAATATAATGTACTCAATAGTATATGGTTTAGAATAAAGAAGGTGATCTTGTACCCAAAAAAAAGCCATTGAAATATTTAAGTATTAGAATGATACTCAGTCTTGTGAGAGAGAAACTAATACCACGAGGCCTGCAAGAAGCCACTTGAGGTCAAAGTCTCCTTAAGAAGAATGGAGGCTAAATTGCCTCCACTGTCTTTAATGTTAGACTCTTTCTCTCCTCTTTCTTTTGTTTTCATTCTCTCTCTTCCTTCATCCATCTCTCTTCCTGAATAGTTACAGTCGAATTCAAGTAACCCTGGACACTGAGGTACTCCACGGCATTCTGAGCCTTACATGTATCAGTGTTTTATTGCTGCCTAACAAGTTACCACAAACTTAAAACAACTTAGATCAGACACATATTTGAAACAACACAGATCTATTATCTGACAGTTCTGTAGGTCAGAAGGTGGGACTGGCTGCAGGTTTCTCAAGGCCGAAATCAAGGTGCTGGCAGACTGGGCTCTGGGGGAGAATCCACGTGCAAGCTCATTCAGGTTGTTGGCTGAATTCAGTTCCAAGCAGCTGGAGGACTTAGGTTCTACTTCCTTGCTGACTGTGGGCCGGGGTCCTTCCCAGCTTCTAGAGGCCACCCACATTCTGCGGCTACTCACTCTCTTTCTCCGTCTCTTAAAGTGAGTGCCAGTGGGCGGAGTCCTTCTTATGCTTCAGAACTCTCCTCTGCCTCTCTCTTCAACTGCATCTCTAACTCTCTGGCCCTCATCCTCTGATTTTAAAAACTTATATGATTACATTGGACACTAGAAAAATCCAGGCTCCTAGACCCATTTTAAGGTCAGCTGATTATTAACCTTAATTCTGTCTGCCAAGTCCCTTCATAGCAATTCCTAGGTGAGTGTTTGACTGAATAACATGAGGATGGGAATCTTGGGAAGACACCA
Organism: Equus asinus; assembly: GCF_041296235.1. Classification (NCBI taxonomy): domain Eukaryota; kingdom Metazoa; phylum Chordata; class Mammalia; order Perissodactyla; family Equidae; genus Equus; species Equus asinus. Next base: position 168,481,397 of record NC_091790.1, read on the forward strand.
TCAGTATTCTGCCTAGCACAATGTAATAACAAATTTTTGGTCTCTCAAACATACTGCCTTATATCCCCTAAAATATTACACATCTGTCCAAAAGTCAAAGGCAGCCAAGTTGGAACATAAGATTTTGTTTGCAAAATGAAGAACCAAATGAAAACATATCAAAGAGGACTTTGGGACATTACAAATATATAAATAAAACTATGAAGAGTGGCAATAACAAGTATAAAAATAACCATGCATAAAGGAAGAATGCCCTGGCCTGACAAAAACGCTAGAGGGGAAGAGGCTGCAGAAGCTTCTATTTCTTCTCTAGACATTTGGGGGTCACTGATTTATGGAGAGGTGCCCAAGTACGACTTCTCGCCAGGGGAAGTCTAAAGTGCTTAGAGCTTTGAAACAAAGAGCTCTGAGACTTGTTAAAGGCCTACTTGGAAGTCCCTAATTGAATCTAAAGATCTCAGCTGGGTTTTGAGAAACTTCCTTTCAAAGTGACTTGACCTCAGAACCGCCCTGTGATTCTGATTTTAGCCAGTATTTGCACTGTACTATCTTTATTTTGACTCAATCATGGGTTTCGCTAAATAACATCTGAGCAAAGCAAGCCGTCCTGGAATTCAGGGATTCCCAGGAGCTAATGCATTCCTCCTCCTATGGCCAGTGGATCAGAGGTTTCACCACTCTCTTCAGCAGACAAGTTGGCCTCCCTTAACTGTTTCACCATCTAAAAGGCCTGCTGGTGGCACATTTTGTAGCTTTTCTGTAGCTTTACTTGGTGTAGTGGCCAGTAGTCAATTGAGAACATTGTGAAATCCAAGCCCTGTGCTATGTGTCTCCCTCACATTCACCCAGAACTGAATTTATATCATGTGGCCTGCCAGTCAACCCTAGACAGGAATTTCACAGATATTTGACACTGATAATGGTGAAAAGTTTGTTTTTTCACAAGTACAACCAAGCAAGCTTATAATTCTTCATAGGGATTCTAGAGACCAAAAATTACTGAATATTGAAACAATGCGGGGGGGGGGAGCGGGGGGGAATTCAGTTTACTCTGACCATTTAAACGACATAACCTATATAATATGGGCACACAAGTAGTGATGACTTTTTTTTTTAACCTGAGAAGCTGACTTTAGATAACTAGGCCAGTAGGGGAAAGGATTAGAAGAGGTTTCTCTGCTCCTTCCAGGGTATTTCCTGACCTGTTTTCCTTTGGGAACTCTACAGATGATGTACAAAGCCCAGATGATGTACAGCTTCTCCCCACTGTACCCAACCTCACACACAAGACGTAGTCAATACACCTTCAATGGCACTGCTTCTTATTTAACTCAAGAACTACAGGGAGGTTTTGGCATTGCTAATTCACAATAAAGGGATATATTCAGTCCAGAACAAGGAAAAGTGGAGCTCTTAGAAGTTCTATATTGGAGTTTCCTTAACTAAGTGTGTCCTGCCACCTAGGGGTATTCTTAGACCATTTTGGGGCATGTCTGATTTCTGGAGACTTCACTGTATATTCACTAAGGCAAAACAATATTACTTCTTCAGCTTTTTCAGAAGTTCAATACTAGAAAGACCCTTTAAAGCAATGGCCATTTCTGTGCTTTTTCAATAAAATAACTTTTACATTATCCATTGGATTTTATGTTACAGAACGCCAAATGGACAGACCCATGAGATAAATTTCTCCTGGATTTCAATTCTTAGCTTAGGAGTTGCTAATTGGTGTCAATCCCCACACACTTCCGGCTTTATTTGGCCAGCAAAGATTTTGTTTCAGTTTGAATTCCTTTGGATGGGGCAAACCAAGCTGCACCATTCTTTGGTTCACACCCAGCCCCTTCACTCATTTGCTTACCAGCCTGGGCCCTGAGAGCCCCTGAGATGAATATGAAAGCTTTCTTCAGTTAAACAGTAAGAACCAGTTAAACTATTTTCTTTTTTTGCTTTAGTTGCCAATGACTTCAGAATTAAGGTTAGTGCTCATCTATATTAATAAATCCATTTGAAGTTGCTTCTAACTTCTTTCTCCTTATAATTTCACTTCTGAGTTTATTTCGAATTTTCCAGTTTTTTACTCCAATTTATTTTTAAAGCTTCCGCAAATCTTCTTTATAAATAACAAATAAATCTTAATTGTATTTTTTAAATAGGGGCTTTCACGGAAATATACCAGATGTAGTTCCCTCTATAGCACACTCGATTTAGTATAGCCCTTTCTCATCCTAGCATAGCTGTCTATCATTTAAGAAATGGCCACTAGATATAAATCAGGCCTATTCCATCATATTAATACAAAGAAGTAAGAGAGGGTTAAGCTTACATACACAATGCATACTGACGGGGATCAGAACACGTCACCCTAAAATATGCCACTTTGCCATATTTATTATTTTGAGCTGAAGGTACTTAGACAGCAGATGCAGGAAGGGCTCTCTGACCTCCCCCTTTCTACCTAAAAGCAGGTCATAAAATTCCCCATGAGAGAGGTGCCCTCTCTGTACCAGAAGAGAAGAACACTCTTGTCACTGGAGACCAGTAACCTTTGTCAAAATGGATCTATACAAACACACCTACTAAAATAACCCTTATCTTCCATTAGTTTCTCTCATATATTTCCTAGCCACTTTCCCACAATTTACTGCCTCTAACCCAAACCCCTTTGTCGTGTCACTTCTCCACACATTTATCATTCTTTGTTTAAAAAGTATATAAACTCTCAGTCATAACTGCTTCTTTGAGTCTTCATTTTTCTTAGGCAGACTCTTATGTGCCAATACAAGTATTAAATAAAATTTAATGCTTTCCTCTTGTTAATCTGTCTTATGTCATTTAATTCTCAGGCCCAGCTACAGAACTTAAGAGGGTAGAAACAAGATTTTCCTCTTCTACAATACACATACCAGTTAGCCCAAGTCAGTCTTGTAAGGAAGAATCTAATCATTTTTCTAGCAACTGACCATAAGGCAGGCTGATAACGAATAGGAGCCAATAACTGGGAGGAAGAAAGCTTTGTTTTCCTTCCTTCCAACTGTGTCACCATTATACCATCTTGGAACAAAGAACTAAAATTTTGTGTTTATAGTTGCTGTAGTTTAGTATTTATTATATAATCAAAAACTTCTCTCTGACTTTCAGCCAGGTTCAAAAAAGAGAAAATTATAGCATATGACAGCACAGGATATGAAAGTAGACTAGCATTTGGGGTTCCCTCCTGCTACAAAGGCAAATTATAGGGATTCATAAAAATTTAATAGAAAGCACTAGAAGAATTGATCACAGATGGCAGTGGTGATCTTCTCAGAGATCCTGACTTTATGGAGCAAAGCAGAACCTAGGTCCATGACAAAGGTACCTTTTGCCAATTGCCAGAAGGCCACATGCTTACCATGTAACCAGTTCAGTCTCAGAAGAACAGATTAGAGATAAACACTGAGAGCCATATACAGGGGTGGGCTTCAGGTGGAAGCACTCACCTGGAAATTTCTTCACGGATATGGACTTGTCACCTGTGCCATCTGGATTCATAATGTCACCATAAGAGTACCTCCAGAAGGAAGGAGTATGTAAAACAGGTAGCTGTGTCATCTCTAGCGCTCAGAGCAGGAAAAACATTTGCTTCACCAAAGAAACAAAACAAAACAAATCCTTGTTGCAAAAGGCTCAAAAAAGATATGGCTCAGGGACCTGTTTTAAGGGATGATCTGAAAGAACATGTCTGGGTGGCAGGTAGTATGACGCTTACTATCATTGTATGCTGAGGAATAAAGGTGTTTATTACCTGAGAACAAAGGTCTGATCCACCTACCTAATTTGGGGTATGGTAGAGCTTTTTATAGACTCTGAAATTTTTGTCCTCAGAAGTCTCAGATTATCAGACTCTTAGAAAGCTGCCAAGAAGTAAGTGTTCCTGGATCATCAACCTGCTCTCCTCAAACATCCAGAGACCCCTAGGACCAAGGACAACCAGAAACTGGAGAAAAAGACTAGGGATAGCAAAACCAGGGAAATTAACTTTTTGGTAGTAAATTTCAAATTAATTCTCCTAACTGACATATTTGCCTTTGTTTTCTAAAGATAGTTTTCTGCCAAACTTAGCATCTATTTCTTTTTCTAAATCTTTTTTTCTTTGTGAATTTAACTGTGTAGAAATGAGATCTGTTTTTGCATATATGAAACTATATTCAACAAATGCTAAATAACGGAAGATTAGAAATCTTTTAATGATCCTGTTTATTATTCTCAATGTCTGTTTTCTCTTGTTCTTCTCATTTAACAAATCTGTCTTCAAATGTATCACACTGAGGGGTTACCATCTACCCTGATGGGTCATTGACTTTGTAGAGCATGGCATATGCTGAATTGAACATTGTAATTACATTTAGACCCAAGGCAACACCCAATTGTTCACACTCATTTGTAGCTAGAAGCACCTACAAATGACATATATTAATGAACTACAGATCCTGTGGTGAGTTAATAGATAACAAATCTCAGTCAGTATTGCATAAATTGGGGTAGGGAGAAGCTGAGCTCTCTGTAAACATATGACCCAGCGGGATGGAATTCTTCCAGAAGCAGTTAAGAAATGATAAGGTTGAGTTAATATCAGTCCTGTATTCGCATTGTTCTGTCAACCTACTCAATTTATATATTCCAGCTGGCTGTTTCCCAGAATTTCTCTGAGAGTAAGACCTGAATTTACAAGTATTGTTATAATTTGGGGAGAAGGGGTACAAGCATAAATGCAAACGGCAAAATCCTCTCATGCATCATAAATTATTAAAGAATTCCCTTAAAAACCTCTCTGACTCTAGGCCTTCTGTTTATTGCCCTTGTGCTTCAGGTGGCTCATGTGGTGTAATGAAACATAAAGCATTAATGAAATTCTATTTTACTTTTACCCATCAGATTGGAAAAAATGGAAGAAATTGATAATATCCAGTACTAGTAAGGATGCCTAGGGAAGCAGAGAAACTCTCATTCATTGCTAATGGCCAGTTTATTGCCATAACCTTTCTAGAAAGTAATATGGTAATATACATTATAATTTAAAGGTAGAGATACCTTTTGAATCAGCATTCTCAGGTTGGGGGATTTTTTCATACATATTTAAAGAAGCATACATAAGGATTTATACACAAAGTTGTTTACTGCAGTTCTGTTAATCATGGCACAAAACTGGAAATAACCTGAATGTTCATCAATAGAGGAATTATTAAACAAAATATGATATATCCACATTATGGAATATTATACAACTGTTAAAAGAAATGGATTAGCTCTATAGGTATTGACATCAAGGGAATGTCTGTGATATATTGTATACAAAGAAGCAAGTTATAGACTATATATATAGTCATTCCAGTTTAGGAAAGGGAGGGAGTGAGGAAAACGAGGAGGGAGGAGAGAAAAAGGGGAAGGGGTAAATGTAGGAAAAACGCAAATCTGTTTACACGTGTGGCTATCTTTCTGCGAGCATAGAGAAGGAATGCTATGCTGCAGATATCTACCTAACACTGGTTATACAGAGGAATGAGACTGCAGGAGGGAAGGTGAAGTTATGAATTTTTCTTTATATAGCTCTGTAGGGTTTTATTTGGTTCAGAAAACATGAATAACCATTGTTGTTCACCTTTGTTTAAAAACAATAATAACATAGTCTGAAAAATATAGAGTGATGTAGACCATGCAGGGACCTCCAACTACTTGGTGAGAAGGAACCAATTTTTAACTCAATGAAGGCTTAAGATGACTGGGATAGAGCTGAAGACTAAAAGGTGCTTTCCTTCCTGGCAGGAATTCCAGCATACTTTGGACATGAGAATGCCTGGAAGGCCTAGCAATTGAGTCTCCAATTTCCACCTATAAATTCCAACTTACAGGTTGGGGACGACTCATGCTGACAGACCAAAACTATGTAAGAACATACTGCTTTGGGGCCTAGACAAGGGGCACCCAATTTATTTTTGCTTAATAAATCCCTGGAAGAATCAAATGCTACTGTTCTTCCAGGAAAAGCCTTGGCTTAAGATACATACTTATTATCTTAGATAGAAACAGTAGTTTCACCCACAACTAAAATATACAACTATGTACTGGGGGGATTTAGGGACGAAAAAGCAGGAAAAAAAAAAAAAAAGATTGGCAACCATTGTTAGCTCAGGTGCCATTCTTTAAGAAAAAAAAACAAACGATGAAACAGTAGTTAGAATTTTTAATAGACTAGTTCTTAGCCTCCTAAATAATCAGGTTTAGTCAGTAGTTATCTAGGCCTTTAATCATATATTTCTAAAGAATCCTTGAGCATGCACTCCAAACAAATGTAAACTTATTTATAACCAATATACATATTCTACTGTCAATCAATATTTTGACTTAATATTTCATGAAAACAAATAGTAGATATTTTATTCTTTTTTCTTAATGCATCTCCAATGGATTGTTCTTTGTGTTTCTTGTGAAGTATGCACTCCTCTTTGGGATCTATGGTTTTACAGGTCCTAATGATTTCTTTATTGAATCCTCTTATATGTTCCATTAGAAAGACTGAAAAGTTAATTTGAATCAGAAAAATATATCACAAGGATAAATCTCTGACTGTCATTCAACTGTTGATTTTAATGTAGCCTTAAATGTTTTAAGATGGGGCTGGCCCGGTGGTGCAGTGGTTAAGTGCACACTTTCTGCTTTGGCAGCCCAGGGTTCACCGGTTCAGATCCCGGGTGCTGACATGGCACCGCTTGTCAAGCCATGCTGTGGCAGGCATCCCACATATAAAGTGGAGGAAGATGGGCCCGGATGTCAGCTCAGGACCAATCTTCCTCAGCGAAAAAGAGAAGGATTGGCAGCAGATGTTAGCTCAGGGCTAATCCTCAAAAAAAAAGTTTTAAGAACTACTGATTTTATTTCCCATATATACTCAACATTTTAGATCTATTAGATGTCCTTATTAATATGACAGATATGACAACACAATATCATCACTTCATTCTTCGGAGATTAGGTCTACTTTAGTTCAACAATTCATTTCACTGCTGTTGTTTGACCCTTAAATCCCTTGATTTAAGCCATCTTAATTTAAGAAAATCCAGACTTAAACAAAAGATAAGTTAGGAGATGATGATTCACATAATAAAAGGGTTCTTTTGTTCAGTGAAGCACAGATCTTGGGATAACTCTAAATAACTAGCTCCATTAGTTATTTCCAAAATTATGCTACTTATATACACTAGTTATGGATAGACATCCGTAGAAACACCAAATGAACAAAGGATATTCATTAGGACTTGTAAACAATGCTCACCTAATCAAAAAAAAAAGTCTATTAGGCTAATCCAGGCTGTGCTAAAGGCTAATTCATTTTCAACTTAGGTTAATACAAATGCCATTCTCAGTTGACCTGGGTATAGATTTATCAGAACTCATATTTATGACAAAAAAGATCAGTCCTTACAAGAGTATGTTGAGTGTGTCTCCCTGAACTCCTGCCTCTTCCTACTGCTATCCTCTCACTCCAAGTCTCATATATATACATGCCCAGATCAATGGTTTGAGAGAGTGCAATGAAGAATATTTAAGCACTTATGTCCCTATATTATCAACCAGAACTAAGCAAATATATTTCAGTAAGTTGAAACACAAAGACGTCATCATTGTCTCACTCATTAATTGAACATCTACTAAGCTAGATATTCCCTGCTTGCATACATCGCTCTGCTTGCATACATCCCTCCCTCTCTTGCTTCTATCTACTTTGTACTTTTCTCCATCTTTCTCTGTGCTTGCGGATGCAGTCTTTGATGGAGTACATTGATGGATTTCTCTAGTCTCTGGCTTTTGTATGGGTTTAAGCCAACAGGAAGCCAATGAAAAGCAGTGGGAAGGCATCAGAGAATGAGGCTCCTTGTCTGATGGGTTTCAGTTATACAGTAGCCTGAGCTCCTCTAAAGGCCACGGGTCTTGCCAGCTGCTCTCTCCTATAGCTACAGCCTCAGCTACAACTCTTTTCAGATCCTGGTAATTTCTCCCCATTTTTGCCCCTCAGTTGGTGGAGTGGTAATAGCTCCCTCCTATTGCTAGCCAAAGAGTGCTGCACCATCCTTGTTGTTCCCCTTTATCTCTGCTCAGACCTTTGTAAATAGTCCCCTATTAAACACTTCACAATTTTACCAATTAAATGTGCCATCTATTTCCTTATGGGATCATGACCCATACAATTATATGCAAAGAATCTATTAAGGGCTCTATAACACATAAAAATAAAGTAGAAATTGATTCACTCTCAAACAGTTTACAATCTGGTATAGCAGATAACTGTGGTTCATCTGATATCATTGGTAGTCTGTTTAGCTATTACTGAGAAGGTGATAGTACTGTCACATTAAGACAAGCGGAAAAAAAAGAAAGGTAGAAAATTCCATGAGATGACCTGTTATCTATACGCTGCCTTTAAATAATTTAAATTTACATATGACAGAATGAAATTGTATTTAGAAACATTTTAAACAAGAATTTAAAATGTCTACCTTCTTATAATTTGTGCACAGGCAATGTGATATTTGACAGGCCCGTTAAAAATTATGTGTGCTTGCCCAAAATGATTATTTCATATATACAACCATTTTATGAAAAACTTGTTGTTTATTTTCCATATAATATTTGTTTTTTTAAACTTCTGCATACAAACCCACATGTTAAAACTTTCTTTCACAAAATATTTAAAACTATCTGGTGTTAATGGAATGGTACATTTTAGCAATTTGGTGGGAATAAATCCAATTTTGGTAATAATTTAATTATTGGTAATAATTTGGTAATAATTATAACAAACAATTGGCTGTGTTCTAGCAGTAAGGAGGCACTAAACTTTCAAGCAAAAAGGACACTATTTAAGGATGTTTAACTCAAGGGTCCATTCACTAAACCAGAAAAAGTAGCATTTTTAGATTTATAGTGAGTTTTAGATTTTAAAGCCCTAATGGTATTAACAAGTGTATAATACTCACTTCTCAAAAGAACATTTACTTCAAAAATTTTAATTGACATTTATATTTTGTCAATATATAAACAAAAGATGACATGATAAAAAAAGACAGAGTTCTTATTCTTAAAATTTATAATGTGGAATCTATGCATGAAACGTAATGATAGATTACAAAGTAGGATCATTTCTCTATAGGTATTTATTTCTAGATAACTAGTAAGGCTAATCTTGGATCATTTAGTTTAATTAGAGTTTAGACAAATATTCCCACATGAATATGTTCATGCTTGCTCTACAGCTTGCTGGCTTTTATTATAGTAGAGTTCTCATTCACACTGCATTTCAAATCAAATTTTACCTGACTTCAATAGGTATATTTTGGAATTAAGAAATATTAAAATCTATTGCTTAAAGTCTTCTTTTAAGCACTTGGGTTTAGGGGAAAATTGATTTTTAGGTAAGAGCTACTGAGTACAACTTGGACAATATCTGGGTTGGGTGCTTAAGCACGTGCAGAAGTAACTGTAAAGAAGAATGAGTACATTATCACACTGTCTAAGAACAGATGTAAGATTTAAAAATTTGCCTCTGTCTCAATGGTCTGGTTTTCAAAAGGGTACAAACATAAATATGTCTTAGTTAGAATAAATACCGGGTCAATAAATCTCAAATTCATACAGTACACTCAAAGCTTTGAACCATACAGCCTCAAGTGATACATTAGCAGTGCAGACATACATTAAAGCACTTAGCATGAAAACTGTCTGCTATAAAATGGGGCAGAAACACATTAAATATTCTTATCAATCTCAAATCCAAAAGGATTACAATTTTGAACATATGCAGAATCAGTTATGTAAAATGGACTCAATAGCTTCCTCAATAATCTTCTCACTATTTGGGGATTCTTTTTTTCTTCCTATAGTTTTGAATCTGCTGAACAGGGAGAACAGAAAGGAAATATTTCAATAATTTATTTTTGTTTGTTTGGCTAGAATAGCAAATCATGAAACACTCACTGAACATAATTAGCTCCTCTACACTGTGATTCCAAATCTCTTTGGATGCAGGGCCAGCTGACCAGATGGTGCGCTGTAACATAATGCATTTGAAATGGAGGCTTGAGTTCAGGTCCACAGGCCACAGGACAGCAGAGGCAGATTGCAACGTGGAAGTGATATATTCAACTAGGAAGGCCTGGGGCTGGCAAGTGTTGCTGTACTCTGTTGCCAAAGGGCAAACCAAATGCCATCTTCCTCATGCCCCTGGCTTTATTCTAGTATGTGGCTGCTCATTGCATTTTTAACTTTTGGGAGGGGAGGGGTGGAGGAGGGGTGATTCTGAGAGGTCAGAGAGACAAAAAGGGTCAGGAAGATGGGGAAAAAATCAGTGTCCCAAAATACCCATAACCTGCCATGCTGAGAAAAGGATATGTGAGCATTTGCAAAAAGATGGGCCATTCCTCTAAACTACCTTGTATACAAAGCGGTTTTCTTAGAAGTATTCCTTTGCTCTTAATTAATGAGACTGATTGGTTAGCAGTCTGCCTTATGACTAAGTCTGACAGAGCTTAATGAAAGAGAAGCTTAATTGCAGAAAAGCAATGGAAGAAATTCATTAGAGAAGTCTCGAAACCTGAAAATTATGAGCAAAGCAGGCTACCCAAATGGAAACTGAGCAATTTAAGATGTCTTAATTAGATTTAAAACCAGAGCTTGGAAAAACTAAATTAGCTCTATAGAATCAGATAAAAAGAAGTCTGAGATAAAATGCACGGTTATTATTGGATTACTCAAGATAGACTGTATAGCGTTGTGCTGGTGATTCTAAAAGTCAGCCTTTACAAGCAGTCACAACAACAACAAAAAGACAAAAAAGATAGTGAGCAGAAACTTTAGATATATTCCATTGATTCCTAACCTTACAGAAAAGGTTTTAATATGTTTTAATAACTGCTCCCTGCCAAAGTATCTCGAGGAAATCCAAAAAAGATAAGCAAAGAAAAGCTTACTTTTAACTTTGTTGCGCAAAAAAATAGAAGAAACAAACCAAATATTCCAACTTATTATTCTTTTGAGAGCTAGAAATCTACACAAACTGTTGTAATTCAAAGGTGATAAAAGCACGGGTATGGTGGGGGCCAGCCAAACAGTGAACAGAATATAATATTTACTAGGTAAGTATGCGGCATTAAGATTAAAAATAATGGAGAGTAGAGGAAGAGAAAAATTTCTACAGTAAGTACAATCCAAAAACTTGTCACTCATTCATTCCTATTTATCGAACAAATAAATCTCAGGCACTGTGCTGGGAATACATCTTAGAACAAAATATACAAGGTCCCTGCCATAATGGAGAATAAAGGCTAGTGAAGAGGATGGCCATTAAATAAAAACACACATTGAAATAAGCACCATAAAATGAATAAAGCCACCAGTGTGAGATGATACTAGGAAAGTGTGATTTGGATAAGGGCCTTGTTGAGGAAGTAAGGCAAGAACTGAAGTTGGAGAAAGGAACAGCTAACCAGTGCCAAGGGAAGCATATCGTGGACAGAGGGAGTAGCCCTCATGGAGGCCTCATGCGTACAAGGCAGGAAAGGTGGCCAGGATGGCCGAGGCACACTGCAAGAAGGAAGATGAGGAGTGATGAGTCTGGAGAAGGAGGAAAGGCTGCAAGCCAGTAAAGAATGTGGATTTACATACTAAGACTTAAGACCTAAGTGAAGCTTGGAGTCTCTGGATGGGTTTAAGCAGAAAAGCGAAATATAATATTAGATTTGTATTTTTAAGATTTTATTTTTCCTTTTCCTTTTTCTCCCCAAAGCCCCCCAGTACATAGTGGTGTATATTTAGTTGTGGGTCCTTCCAGTTGTGGCACATGGGACGTTGCTTGAGCACGCCCCGATGAGCGGTGCCATGTCCACGACCAGGATCTGAACCAGCAAAACCCTGGGACACCTAAGCAGAACTCGAGAACCCAACCACTTGGCCACAGGCCCAGCCCCTAGATTTGCATTTTTAAAAGATCGCTGTCTGGGCTGGCCCGGTGGCACAGTGGTTAAGTTCGCACATTCCGCTTTGGCTGCCCGGGGTTCACCGGCCCGGATCCCAGGTGTGGACATGGCACCACTTGGCAAGCGACGCTGTCGTAGTTGTCCCACATATAAAGTAGAGGAAGATGGCATGGATGTTAGCTCAGGGCCAGGCTTCCTCAGCAAAAAGAGGAGGATTGGTAGCAGTTAGCTCAGGGCTAATCTTCCTCAAAAAAAAAAAGAAAAGAAAAGAAAAAAGATTGCTGTCATTGCTGAACCAAAGGTGTTGCAAAAAAGAGGTCTCTAGATTCTCAGGGCACACTGGTTAGTGTGTTCATTTCATATTCATTTGAGAGACCTTCTTCGACGTCTATTGTTTGCCAGTTCCATTGAAGAGGAGAGAAATGCAAAGATCAATAGACTTAGATTTTGCTTTCAAGAAATTTAACAAATTATTAAATAAATATGATTTATTAGAGGTAAATGTGTGTTTAGAGGTATGTACAAAATGCTAAGGGAGACTGGGGGAAAACTGTACAAAAGTGATAAATATTGAACTGAGTCTTGTAAGGTGATCAGAAGAGGGGCTCTATATTTCAGGCAGTAGCCATTGCAAAGTAGTGGAGTCATAAAGAGCATGGAATGGAATGGAGATGCAAGAAGTTCAGTGATGCTGGACCTAGAGAAAAGTGTGGGAGGAGGAGACTGGGAAGGGTAAACCTGTGACAAATGGATGAGGCTATTTTATGTGCTAAGGGATTTGAACTTTATCCTAAGGTCAGTGAGGAACTATTGGATGAATTCAAGCTAGATGAGGCGCTGTATTTTAGAAAGATAATTCTAGACCCATGTGGAAGACTGACTGGAAGAGAAAAGCACTAGTGGCAGGAAGCATAGTTGAGAAATTTTTGCAGTGATCCAGAGGAGAGATGCTGTTATGGGCTAAATGCTTACGTGCCTCCAAAATTCATAGGTTGAAATCTAAGGCCCAATGTGATGGCATTAGGAGGTGGTGCCTTCAGGAGGTAATTAAGTCATTAGAGTGAAGCCCTCATGAATGGGATTAGTGCCCTTAGAAGAAGAGGCAAGAGAGCTAACTACAGTCCTGTGTTGCTTAACAACAGGGATACGATCTAAGCAATGCATTATTAGGTGATTTTGTCATTGTGTGAACATCATAGAGCGTACTTACACTAACCTGGATGGTATAGCCCATTGCTCCTAAGCTACACACATATATAGCATGCTACTGTACTGAATGCTGTAGGCAACTGTAACATAATGGCAAGTATTTGTGTATCAAAACATAGGAAAGGTATGGTAAAAATACAGTATAAAAGATGAAAAATGGCACATCTGTATAAGGCACTTATGACGCATGGAGCTTCCAGGACTGGAAGTTTCTGCAGGTGAGTCAGTGACTGAGCGGTGAGTGAATGTGAAGGCCTGGGATGTTACTGTGCCCTGCTGTAGACTCTATAAACACCATACACTTAGGCTACACTAAATTTATAAAAAACATTTTTTATTCAATAATAAATTAACCTTAGCTTACTGTAAGTTTTTTACTTTATAAACTTCTAAATTTTTTTTAACTTTTTGACTCTTTTGTAATAACACTTAGCTTAAAGCACAAACACATTATACAGCTGTACAAAAATATTTTCTCTCCTTATGTCCTTATTTTATAAGCTTTTCTCTATTTTTAAAATCTTTTTTTTTTTTACTTTTTGAACTTTTTGCTAAAAACTGAGACAGAAACTCACACATTAGCTTAGGCTGCACAGGTCAGGATCACTAATATCACTGTCTTCCACCTCCATATCCGGCCCCACTGGAAGGTCTTCAGGGGCAGTAACACACACGGAGCTGTCATCTCCCATGAGAACAATGCCTTCTTCTGGAACACCTCCTGAAGGACCAGCCTGAGGCTCTTCTTGAGGAGCTGCCACCCTGGTCAGAAATATGTTCATGGTGGTTTGCTTGGTTTGTTTCATTTTTTCATCATAGATTTGCTTGTAAACAGATAATGTACCACGAACATTCATCTCTATTAATGAAAACCTTTTCAGTGTTAGAGTGCATGTTTTTGAACTTTTTAAGGGACTTGCTGAGGTCTGCAAAAACTTCTGCTAAACTCTTCACTGTGAATTTTCTCGGGGGTTCTTCTTTTTCTTCTCTTACACTTTCCTTTTCTCTTGCCTCTTCTTCAGCTATGCATTCCTGTTCCAGTTCCAGAAACTCATTAGTCGATTCCTCAGGAACTGACCTCTAGGAGCTCCTCAGTGTCATCCTCATCTACACCCACAGAAACGTTGTTTGTCATCTCAGCCACAGCCATGTTGATTTTTGCAATATCCTCATCCTTGGCAAATCCTTTGAAGTCATGGATGAACCTCTTGAGTGTCTTCTTCCAGAAGCCATTCATTCACTCCTTGGTGACATTACCCCAAGCCCAAACAAGGTTCCAGATGCAGTCACAGAGGTTGTAATCCTTCCAGAATTGCATCAGTGTTTTCTCAGTGTCTTCCTCAGTTGCAGCAATAGCCTGGGCAAAGGTCTTCCTCAGGCAGTGGGCCTCAAAAGCTGCTATAACTCCTTGATCCATTAGTTAGATCAAAAAGGTGGTGTTTGGAAGGAGAAACACTGCTGTGATATTAGGATATAGCTTAGCTAAAGTTTCCAAAAATTCTTCAGCTCCCTTCACATCAGTGCTCATAGACTCACCATTCACTTTCACATTACGTAATGAATAACAATTCTTGAAGCATTTAAACCGCCCAGAGCTAGCAGTAAATTCAACGTTATAGTCAGGTCCAGCTTTTTCTTCCAGCAACACGAACAAACTTTTTGCTTTGGCCACGATTGTCCTGGTGCTGAGAGGGATACATTTCTGTGCCTGGTCTTCAATCCAGGTCATTAGAAGTTTCCCCATGTCTGATAGAGGCCTTTCTCAAATTTTTATTAGTCTCCTTGTCTTCAGTGAAGCAGATCTTTTAACAGCTTTTCTCACTTTGTTCATGTTCTTCAAGATCGTAGCTATGGTGGAATGGGACATGCCTGACTGGCGAACAATAACTATCATTGATCTTCCACCTTTGTAATCCTTAATCACTTTTTACTTCGTTTCCAGGTCACTCACTCGACATAGCCTCTTACTGGCAAAATTAGCAGTGGATTTTGTACGCTTGGGGCCATAATGAACAAAACAACATGAGATTAAATTAAGCACAAGAGAAAATGATGCAATCAAGAGATGAAGCAAACACAAGAGGTATGAGGCTACTGACCACATAACAAGGTATATTGTTTTATAGTAATCTTTTTTTATAAGTAGAAAGAGTACACTCTAAAATAGTGATAAAAAGTATAGTAAACATATAAACCAGTAACATAGTCATTTATCATCATTACCAAGTATTGTGTCCTGTAATTTTATGTGCTATACTTTTATACAACTGGCAGTGCAGTAGGTTTATTTACACCAGCATCACCACAAACATTTGAGTAATGCATTGTGCTATGATGTTATGATGGCTATGACAACACTAGATGATAGGAATTTCTCAGCTCCATTGTAATATTATGGGCCCACCATCATATATGCCATCTGTCGTCAAGTGAAACATAGTTATGCGACGCATGACTGCAATTCTCTTTCCACCATGTGAGGACACACCAAAAAGTCAGCAATCTGCAACCGGAAAGAGGGTCCTATCCAAAACCCAACCATATTGGCTGCCTTCTTTTGGATTTTCAGCCTCCAAAATCGTGAGAAGTAAATTTCTGTTATTTATAAGTCACCCAGTCTGTATTACTTTGTTATAACAGTCTGAGCTAACATAGTAAAGGCGTAACCTAAGAGTGAGTATGGAGATGGCAAGGATGGACAGACCTGCTCTCGAATTCCTTCACATTTCTATCTCTGCTTCTCTCATAACCACATATGGCCAGGAATTTTATTGGAGAGCCACAGGCTTTTCTATCACATGCACACCGAGGCCAATGTAAGAGCCCCTGGAGTCAAGATGCAACAAGGAGGATTGGAAGAGGAGTTCCAGAGAAGGAGGCCAGGGAGCTCTAGCACAAATTTCTCAACTTCTTTATTTTGTCTAAAAAATTGGATGGCTTGTTCTTCTATCTGCAAACTCTCATCAGCTTGGATTTTTAAAGTAGCATGAGCCAGAACTTCAATACTTCAGCTTGAATTCCAAGAGAGCAGCTGCTTCTGTGCCAGAACATGCTCAGACCTTTCTCTCTCACCTACCTTTCTCCTCTCTCCTTCATTCCTTGTCTATTATTTATTTGCATATGTCTCTTCCTCAGCACCTAGCACAGTGCTTAGTAAGTAGTACACACTGAATTAATATAGGTTTAATGTTTATCTATGAAGATAGCAATCAATGAATGAATGGATGAATGAAAATATGTGTTAATTATTTATTTTTCTTTCAGTATGAGAGCTTTTGAAAAGTATCAGCTCCACTCCCAAATCCCCAGATTCTTACTTAATTTTCTAGGGTGAGGCCTGATCATCAGCGTTTTTAAAAATCTCCCAGGTGATTCTCGTCAGCAGCCAGGTTAAGAACTCCTGTCCTATAAAGTCTTGACTATCATGTCACATTCTCAAATACTGTATTTCTACATATTTCACAACATGGGCAAAAAAAAATGTTGCTTGTCATAAATACTCAAGAAATATTTGTTCAATTGTACTGATTTAAAAAAATCAAACTAGACACATTCTTATAAATTAAAGTTACAGGATTGTCTCAGTAAAGTTTAGGAAATCTTAGACCATCATACATTAAGAAAGGTTTGTTTTAAAAGCTTTTAAAAATGTACAGCATGACCAGGGGAAGTGTAATATAAAATATGCAAAGCAACTGATTTTCTGTTTATATTTTTGCACTAGCATTATATACTTTATTTTAAATATATTTATTTTAATATTATTTTATTTTAAATATATTTATTTTAGCCTGAGTACAATAAATGTAATACACCCTATTTTGAAAAAAAAATTAGATAATACAGAAAGTATAAAGAGGAAAGTAAAATTCATTCCTTTCTCGGGGCTGGCCCCGTGGCCGAGTGGTTAAGTTCGCGCGCTCCACTGCAGGGGGCCCAGTGTTTCGTTAGTTTGAATCCTGGGCGCAGACATGGCACTGCTCATCAGACCACGCTGAGGCAGCGTCCCACATGCCACAACTAGAAGAACCCACAACGAAGAATACACAACTATGTACCGGGGGGCTTTGGGGAGAAAAAGGAAAAAATAAAATCTTTAAAAAAAAAAAAATTCATTCCTTTCTCTAGCTAATCCCTGTAAAATACTTTGGTATATATGTTTTACAATTTTGTTTCTTTGTAGTAGGGCAATGAATGAGCCTTGACCCAGAATTAATGACCAGGGTTGAAAGGTGAGGTTAAGGAGATACTAAGTTCCGAAGGCATATCAACCTCACAGCACAGGAAAAACCAAAAGTCAAGGAAAGAGCTGAACTAACTGCAGGGCTTAAAGATTGGGATGGAGACACCTTAATATGTGTTACTAAGTGAAAGAAGCCCATCTGAACAGGCTGCATACTATATGATTCCAACAACATGACATTCTAGAAAATGCAACACTATGAAGACAGTAAAAAAATTAGGTTGCCAGAGGTTAAGAGGGAGAGAGGGATGAGTAGTCAAAGCACAGAAGATGTTTAGGGCAGTGAAACTACTCTGTGTGATACCACAATGGTGCATAGGTGTCATTATACATTTGTCAAAACCCATAGAATGTGTAACACCAATGGAGAACCCTAAGGTAAACTATGGACTTTGGGTGATAACAATGTGTCACCCCATGTAAGTTCATCAATTTTAACAAATATAACTCTGCGGTACAGATGTCAATTTTGGGGGAGGTTGTGCATGCATGGAGGTATATGGGAAATCTCTACATTTTCTCCTCAATTTTGCTGCGCACTTAAAACTGCTCTAATAAATAAATTTTACTAATTTTCAAAAAACCAATTCAGGGGCTGGCCCGGTGGCACAGTGGTTAAGTTTGTGCGCTCTGCTTTAGCAGCCTGGGGTTCGTGAATTTGGATCTGGGCGCGGACCTAGCACCGCTTGTCAGGCCATGCTATGGTGGTGTCCCACATAAAGTGGAGGAAGATTGACACAGATTGTTAGCTCAGCAACAATCTTCCTGAAGCAAAAAGAAGATTGGCAACAGATGTTAGCCCAGGGCCAATCTTCCTCACACACACACACACAAAAAAACCCCCCAAAAAAACCAATTCAGTGTGTATATATCTGACCTCTTGATGAAGAATTCACAAGAAGTAAAAGAAATCAGAAAGATAAAAAAATCAAGAGATTTGACTATACTGAAACAAAAAGTATATATGTATACGAAGTTAAAATGTAGAAAAAAACACTTGCCCCCAAGTACAAATCATGATCTATTAACGTTCTTGTTACATAAATCAATATAAAAAACACATTTAAATTAAAATTGAACTAAGCTCATGAAAGAAAAAAATCATAGATCAAACACAAATTACTAATGAGCATATAAGAAAATGTTCTACTGTACTAGTAATCAAAGCAAAATAGAAATTAAACCAATGATATTTATCATTTATCAAATTAACAAAAAGTAAAATAAGTGACAGAACTCAGCGCTAGTAAGGCACAAGTGAGATAGGCATTCCCGTACACTGCCACTGGAATTATGTAGCAATAAACATTTTTTAGAAAGCAATTTGACAATATAGCAATATGCATGAGGAGGCTTAAAAATGGTCTTACTTTTAACCCACTAAGTCTACCTCTAGAAAGCTGTTCCACGGCAAACATCAGAAATGCAGTAAAGATTCATTTATAAAGATTATTATAGGGGGCTGGCCCCTTGGCCTAGTGGTTAAGTGTGAGAAAAACAGAAAAAAATATAAAAAACAATTTATTAAAGGAAAAATGAAGATGATCAATAAACATGTGAAAAGAAGTCCAACCTCACAAAAATAATCAAACACAAACTAGAAAGACAGAAAGTTTTTCATTTGCCTATTAGATTGGCAGTAATTAGGACATTAAGTCTAGAATATGAGATTAAGTTTTCCTTCTGATTCCTTGATAGAGAATAAATGTAGACACATTTTAGAGAGGGGAAATTAATAATATTTGTGGACAGAAAACAAAATTTTAAATGTACATATTCAATGATCTTGAGATTTCGATTCTATAACTTATTTTAAGGATATAATGAGGGAGATGCATATACATTTATGTAAGTAGATGATCTTTACACCAAAATTCATCACAGTAAAAAACAAAAATTTCAACACTTTTTGTAATCCGCTTCATATGTACAAGTCCAAGGTAGAAGGGGCAACAGTGAAGCAGGGGCAGGACGCACAGAGGAAGGACCGCCCCCTGAGGACGCACAGAGGAATGAACGCCCCCTGAGGACGCACAGAGGAATGAACGCCCCCTGAGGACGCACAGAGGAAGGACCGCCCCCTGAGGACGCACAGAGGAAGGACCGCCCCCTGAGGACCCACAGAGGAATGAACGCCCCCTGAGGACGCACAGAGGAAGGACCGCCCCCTGAGGACGCACAGAGGAAGGACCGCCCCCTGAGAAAGCACAGAGGAATGAACGCCCCCTTAGAAAGCACAGAGGAATGAACGCCCCCTGAGGACGCACAGAGGAATGAACGCCCCCTGAGAAAGCACAGAGGAAGGACCGCCCGGGAGGACAGCAATCAACGCGAGTCAGCACATCAATTACTCTTCCTGCTTCCTCGTTCTTAGACAATGTTTATGTCGCCTCTTAAAATAATGGTTCTGCAAGACTGAGAAGTCAATTGTGCTGGATGCAAGGCAGTGGTCAGCTCAGTAAATCATCCTCATTTTGGCTCTCCTGCCCTCTTGTCTCACTCCCCTTTTCCCTCTCATTTACCCCCAGGATTGGACTAATCTATAAAGTTATGGCACAGAAGACTTTGCCTTATTTATGCATTGCTATCTGAGGAATTTCAGGCTAAAAGAAAAGCAGAAATTCTAAATGTCTATCAGTAGGAATTTTAAACTACGCAGAAGCTACAAAGGATGAGATACCTTCATTTGTATTAATATGTGTGGCAGACAGAATTTCCCAAAAACGACCTAGTGAAATTTCTAGCTTTAGATTCTCTTTCAGAATCTTGCCATTCCCCTATTTAAGAGGTGGAGACTACCTCTTCTACCCTTGGACCTGGGCAGGCCTCTGTGAGGGATTAACCAATGAAATCCAGCAAGACTGACACAGCATGGCTTCCGAGGCTGTGACATAAAAGGGGATACAGCTTACACCTGGTTCCCTCTCTCTCTCAAGATACTTACCTTTGAACACACCCATAATTTTGTGAAAAACTGTTATTTCAGAAACTGCGAAGGGTCTGAGATTTTACCTTACGTGCAAGTAAATGATTTAGACCGCCAAAGTCTGCATGTCATGTATTTACACACATATATACATATACACACATATATAATATTATGAATATTATCTGATACACACACATATATACAATCATGTGTCACTTAACAACAGGGATATGTTCTGAGAAAGGCATTGTTAGGCAACTTCATCACTGTGCGAACATCATACAGTGTATTTCCACAAACCTAGATGGTATAGCCTACTACACACCTAGGCAATCTACTCCTAATCTTATGGAACCACCATCATATTGTGGTCCATTGTTGCACCATACATTGTTATGCGGCATGTGACCATATATACGCATAGAAAGAAAACATGAGGCCTTTAGGTCAAAGACAGTTTATTACTCACAGCAAAAACAGCAACCAGAGCAACATCTTGCATGAGTTTCCCAAGCCCGAGTCCCTGCAGGGCAACATGATGATGGCCAGAAGGTATCTGCACATTCAGTGGGGTAAATTATAGGGGAGGAACCCCAAATTAGGAAACTCTGATCTTACATGGGGCTGCTGGTAATGTGCCAATTCTCCCTGCAGGAGAGAGACAGAGAGACACCTTACCTTTAACCTGGAATGTAAACAAATCTTCTGGAAAGGAGAAGGACAGGTTTTTATTTTTACTACCTTGGACTGTCTCCAGGGAAGAAGATGTCTCTAAGCTTTACTATCCTGGAATGTCTTCTTATCAAAAGATTCTTAAATTGGCTGTAAAAGCCTCTGTTCAGAGGACCTGGACCATGTAGAAACACGAAATATTCATGGAGAACTGTCTCCCAACAGAAACCCAGGCCACATGGAGAGCCCAAGTGGAGACATTCCAATAATGGACAGACACAGCGAAGAGCCAGCATCAATTGCCAGATACATGAGTGAACAAGTTTTCACATGATTTCAGCCCCAGACTTTGAGCCATCCCAGCCGATGCCAAGCGGAGCAGAACTGGGCTGTCCCTGGGGAGCCCTACCCAAGACTGAAGATGCTGCTGTTGTTTTAAGACACTACATTTTGAGGTGGTTTGTTAAGCAGCAATAGATTACTGGAACTACCTGGGGAAATGTGCATGACAAATTAAATCACATGAGCAGTTGTGGAATAAAACGTATAACTTGGTTTCATTTGAAGATATATATATCTGAGTACATACAGACATAGAAATCAGGAGAAGACAAACACAGGATACATAAACACACAAAAATAGTATGATATACCAACATGGTTCATTCTGGTGAGATGAAATTTCTACTTTATACATATATGTATTAATTGATGCTTTTTTAAAAAACAAAGACAAATATTTTATCAGAAAAAAACGAATTTTGCCTTTATAAAATAGTGCTATACACCTTAATCTCTGGATTATGTACATGAGTTTTTTTTCTTCCTTAAATTTTCTTTTCCCCCCAAGTTTCTATATAGAGAAGGCATTGAGAACATATATAGTGACGTGAGGTAATTAGGCTAGCAGTGGGAATGCTTTCAGACAGTAAAAGCTGGTTTCTTTTAAGGTAAAAATGTTCGGCCATTTTTCTACAGCCTCAGTTACCATGTGAGATGAGAGGACCTTTAGAGGACTTTTAAAGAAGAAAGTGCTCATATACATGAAGATAGACACTGCCTGTTCTATTATTATTTTGAAACTTGATCTTAACTATTATGTTCCTATTTTTCTCTTTAGAAGTACCTTTTGAAAATAGATTTAAGAAAATTCTAAAAAATACATAATTTGAAATTACAATTGTTAAAGATGAAATGGTAGACACAATTTTATCTGTTTTTTCATGAAATAAAAATTCAATTAAAGACAGTTTCAAAGCAAAATAGCCACTAATGACTATTTACATAGGTTACCCAGAAAATTTGTAGTTGATTGGACTATATACATTAATATGAAATAGGCAAAGAAAGTATAACTTCTATAGTAAACAATAACCACAAAAACCCATGGACTCTAATACATATTATAAAAGCTATTCTCACATTAGGCAGAATTGTTTTCCTGTTTAAAAGTGTGGATTAGGTATTTAATAAGAATATTATTAATTCAAAATGAAAGCAAAAGAATGTATTTCTAATAATCATCAACAAATAGTCCCAGTCTTAAAACTAATTAGTGTTACTCAGGTAGGTGCATATATATTTTAAATATGTGTATTCTAATATTCTACAAGTATATAATACTACCATAAATTTAAAAAGAGATAATAACTACTTTTCCACTTAGCACATTTATATATTCCTTTTTAAAAATTTTTTGACAATTGTTATTATCTATGAGAAACATAAAGAAAAAATTTAATATTACACCCACTGTGCTTTACTAAATCCTTCTGGAACGAATCCTGTGGAATAGTAACAGTGAACACATACTTACTCTGAGTAATTCTGGAAAGTCCACAGGAGAAATCTATAGTATTTTTTATTATTAATATAAAATACTGGCCTTTAAAAGTGTTCTAAATTAGGATTCATTCTGTCAAAATAATACAAATTGACTTTTTGCTCCTCCATCTTAATAATGTTGTAACTTGAAACGTATACTTAAAACCTTACTGAATAGAATGCCATATTACGAGGCCTTGAGTACCATGAGAAACAGTTAATCAGGCCAAATGAAATATCAATAAAAGATAATTCATACGTGAACATGCTAAGAGTCAAGATTATCACTTTTAAGAACATATCTAACTCACACAGACTCTGAAGACAAATCATAAAAATCAGCTAAAAGGAATTTTTATCAAATGATCAGACCTCAAATCACACATCACATTCTTGAAATAAAATGGTTCACCTGAGTCTCTAGTAATTGTCTGCTTACTCATGTCTATCCCCTACCAGACTATAATATTCTGGAAGTTGGTGACTGCCCACATATACCTTTGTATTCCCAGTGCTTAGAGTATGCCTGATATACAGCAAGTATAAAATAAACATTTGCTCTTGAACAAAGAGAAAAGAAAATGAGGTTTCTAATGATTTGGGGTTTTTTTCTCTAAAGAATGTATGTGTCATATTCCCAAATCCATGTTAATAATGAAATCTATGAAAGGACAGTTATACGCATTTTTTAAAGCCAGTTCCATCATCACTTAAGAAAACACATCAAGGTGAGAACAGTCCAAAATATTCAGTTAATTTAAGAATACACACTAGGAAGATAGACAAATATACTAGTGTGGTGGAGAATTGAGGTCAATCATAACTTACAAAAATATTTTATCTTAAATGATTACTGAAGATTCTGCCCACGAAGAAATTGCATGTAAGAGAAAAGAAACAATCAATGAGCAATGGAAGTCACACAACCTAAAGTCCTGCATGTTGAACACTTCTGTCTTCTCCGTAACTCTAAAATGTTTGGGATAACAGAGATCAAATGCCTATGGGGTGATATAGTAGAACGATGGAGTGTAAGAAACTCTATATTAAAAATCGGGCATTCTGGCTCCACCTCCACCACTGCCAGTTGTTTGGCCCAGGGGAAGTCAGCTCACTTCTCAGGGCTATTTTTTCATAAGAAGTAATGTGCAGGATGAACCAGACAATGTTCCAAATACTTCTGATTCTATGCTAAGAACCATTCTGGGCAGAAGCAGACTTGGTAAAAGAAGGGAGGGAATTGATCATGACTCTAAAGAGAATATTTAATATACCTTATACACTTATCTATCTGTCAATTTATTCAATTTGAATGACATTTCTGTGTTCCCAATCCAAATCTGCCCCTCCTCTTTCTTTCAAAACTCTGCCAAAACTCATCTTCTCCGAGATTCCTCCCCAAATGTCTCACCTCTATTTGATCACTATAATCAGTCCCACACTAGTTCAATTAGCTATGCCACTCCTTAAAGTTAACATTAGACATGCACTTGTCAAACTCTATCTTAATTTATATCTGGGCACCTATCTGAGAAATCTCTTTAGAAGTTATACTTAATTTAGGAACACTAACTAATCAGTCAACTCAAGGCTCATAAAACAACACGATGGACTCAACAATGGAAAACTGTATGCTTATAGTAAAATAAGTTTAAAAATCAGGTTTGAAAATATGTAAAATCTCTATTTCCCTTTTCCAAATACCTCTTATAAGCTTTGAGCAGCTCATTTACTAAAGCAACCATTCTTTTGACTTAAAGTACTTTTTTCCAAAATCACCAAATTTGTAGAACTTTTAGTAAAAAACAGTGAGACTGCAGAAAAACTACCACTTAAAAACACTCATCATCAAGTCTGTTAAAGTGGGATTGTAGGGAAAAGGCAGTTTAAGTGACTTATTCTATCTTTTTTAAGGCAAGGAGTCCTTTTTGTGACAAACTTTTTAAGAAAGTACTCAGCTAAAAACCATGTACCGATTTTGAAAGGTTGTAAGTGCACTTAGTTAAGGGCAGAGGAACGCCATTACTGAGACAGGAAGGAAAACGATGTTAATTTTTAGAAGGGGAACCAATCACCTAGTGCATGCCACCTAGAAATTAAGGCAAGACAAAAGCGGCCGTCCATAAGCCTGGTGATTTATAGTAGAAGTGACATTACTTTATCTGATACAAGTTCATGAAAAGAGAAAATCAGGCTATTTTCTTATAAAAGAGAAAAAGTTATATAAGTGTCTTGAATAGCCAGCAAGACCTGACATGTCAAATCAATCTTCCACTTAAGAGAAATTGATTTGGAAAAGGGATAATATCCATTTTGTCTTTCTTTCTGGTACAAAAAAAGTAGTTATGTTTAATGAACATTTATATCTGATATGCTTTGGAATGTTACCAATTAACCAACAGAGGCTAGGACCATGGATTTTAATTAATAAGAAATAAAAGCTCAGTAGTTTAGAACTCCTAAATGCTGATGAAATGGCTGATGTTCATTAAACAGGCGTGGTCTTAAGAGACAAAGAGTTCTGGGATTCACCAGCTGTTTGGAAGAGTGACTCATCATTAACCTTGATGAAACAGAAATCACCGCCTCTGGCAAACATTTCCTGACATTCATCTGATCGATATTAAATAGCACTATATAACAGGTCAACGTGTTCAGTTGTCTGGGGAACATTGAGCAGCTCACTCATCCTGGCAGACCTGCACAAGGTCATTGTTAAGGCTTTGTGGATAAGTATGGTGCGACATGGATAACATTTTCTCCAAAGATTTCCAAACAAAACTGTTTCTGACTTGTTCTAACTTGACATTTGAATTAATCAGTGACTCAAGTGCTGGAGCAAACTCAAAACTGTTTCTGGAGGAAAACCTGGCCCCAACCAGGGGAAACCTATGGGTGGCTGGCCTTTTGTCTAGCCTAGGGTACTGGTGTGGCTTTGTAATTTTCGTAACAGAAATAAAGTCCTACCACCTGTGTGACCCCTTTTAGATCTGCCCTTAATCAGCACTATGGAACACCTGTCATCTACACGCTGTCTTCAGATAATGTCATATTGAACTGTTATCTAATTGCTATAAAATATTTTGAAAAAAAAAGAGCCCAAGACAGTGGTTCTCAAACGCTAGTTAGATTAGTTGTATAGAATCATATTAGGTAGCTGTTAAAAACTAGATGTTTGGATTTCATCTCAAACTAACCAAATCAGACATTTCAGTATTAGAGCCCAAGTATTTATATTTTTAACAAGGACTTCATTTGATTCTTATGAGTACTCAACTTGAAAGCCACCAGTCTCAGGGATTCAGAATCCAGTGAGTCCTTAGGGCACTCAAGGCTGTTCTATCTTTGGATTGCATTAAACTTCTACAGAGATTAACTACAACATCAGCATATGAAATATTTGCTTGATTTACAAGTGTTTCAATGTTAAAACATCATCTTTTGTTTTGACCACTGTCACAAATAGCTATGTGATTTCCACTTCTGCCTTTGTATGAAAAATGTTAAAAATGGCACTGCTAGTACATCACTAAGTGTTAACTCTCTGAGAAATGATGTGAATTCTCTTTCCTGATTATAAAAACAATGTTATTCATAATATCTCCCTTTTCCCCTGGGCTGCCAGGAAGCTCAGAACAAAACTGATGCCTAACTATAGCAATCACATTAAACTACAAAGTAAGCATCTTTGTTTCTTCCATTCTGTTTGATCAATTTTCCCTCTCAATGACATTTGTATTAATATTTTTGTTTTGGTAAGATTAAAAAAAATACTCCCAAAGTTCTTTTGGAAAGAGGCAGGGTATGAAAACGTCTCAAATATAAATTATAGTGGTTTGTTCATTTTTGTCCTCTTTGATTTAGAATATTCATTGGTATTCATTTGGGGATGGACCTGTTCTATTTTTCTCCATCCACTTACTGGACAGAAATGTAGTAGGTCTAGAATAGTCATAAGGCATCCTTAGTCCCTAAGAACTCCAGAGAGATGATTACAGCTTCCAGACTAAACTTTTTGGAATATTCTAAAATAAAATTCCTTGGAATAGCAGAAGGGGAAAGAATAAAAAATAATCATTAACTAGTTTGAAACCTATGATCCACTGCCAATCAAAACTCATCACTCAGAATTCAGCCCTGTGTATTAGAAGTACCTGGAACCCACAGGATTGGCTGGAGTAGACCTGCTGCAAGCTTGTGCCAATTTGAAAGAACTTTCAAATCACTCCTTTCCATCTTCTGAGATCATTAGATTAACCGTTTTGGTGTACAGATAGCCCCAAACAAATAAATAAGTGGTTGACGTTCTTTTTCTTTATTATTTCTTTTCCCTTTCACTGGAAATGACTAGTTGATTAGCTGCTTTGATGAATGTAAAAACTAGATTTAAAATTCTGCAGGCCGAAATGACAACTTCATGATAAAATTGAGAATGCTCATCAAAATTCTGAGGATTTCAATGCCTCTTTAAAGTCTTTTGACTGAGAGAACTGTATTATTAGAGAATTTAGAGCTTTCAAAACTTTTTTCAGTCTTTAGCTATGACAGTCTGATATCTTTGCCACACAGACTAACCTAAATGCAAAATGTTACAAGTTCACATAAAGTTCTTACAAAATATTTCAGGATAGATGCCATTGTTATATGACATTAAAATATTTAGTCAACAGATCGATTTTTGCCAACAAAAATTTGACATGTCCATAAACAGTGCTGGAACAACTGGATAGCCACATACAAAAAGGCGAATCTAGACACAGGCTTTAAACCCTTCACAAAAACTAACTAAAAATGGGTCATAGACTAAATGTAAAACAGAAAACTATGAAACCTAATCCTAGGGAACAATGCAGGGGAAAATCTAGATGCTCATCAGTACAGCAAGAACTTTTAGCTATAACACCAAAGGCATGATCCATGAAAGAAATAGTTCATAAGCTGGGTTTCATTAAAATTAAAACTTCTCTGTGAAAGACACTGTCAAGAGAATGAGAAGACAAGCTGGGAGAAAATATTTGCAAAACACCTACCTTATAAAGGACCATTATCCAAAATAAACAAAGACCTCTTAAAAGTCAACAGTAAGAAAACAAACCACCTGATTAAAAAATGGGCAAAAGAGGGCTGGCCCGGTGGCTGAGTGGTTAAGTTCTCGCGCTGCGCTGCAGGCGGCCCAGTGTTTCGTTTGTTCGAATCCTGGGCGCGGACATGGCACTGCTCATCAGACCACGCTGAGGCAGCGTCCCACATGCCACAACTAGAAGAACCCACAACGAAGAATATACAACTATGTACCGGGGGCTTTGGGGAGAAAAAGGAAAAAATAAAATCTTTAAAAAAAAAAAAATGGGCAAAAGACCTCAACCACACTTCCTAATGAAGATACATAGAAGGCAAATGCGCATATGAAAAGATGTTCCACATTATATGTCAACAGGGAAATGCAAATCAAAACAACAATGAGATACTGCTATGCACTATTAGAATGGCCCAAATCTAGAACACTGACAATACCAAATGCCGAGGGGATATGGAACAAGTTCTCTCATATATTGCTGGTGGAAACGAAAAATGATACAGCCACTCTGGAGAATAGTTTGGTGGTTTCTTACAAACATAAACATACTTTTACCATACAAGCCAGCAAAAATGCTCCTTCGTATTTACTCAAATGAATTGAAAACTTGAGTCCACACAAAAACTTGCACATGGATGTTTAGAGCAGCTTTTTGCATGATTGCCAAACTTCGGAAGCAACCAAGATGTCCTTCACTAGATGAATGGACAAATGAACTATGGTACATCTAGAAAATGGAATATTATTTAGTGCTAAGAAGAAATAAGCTATCAAACCAGGGAAAGATATGGAGGAACTTAAATGCACATTTCTAGGTGATAGAAGCCAATCTGAAAAGGCTACATACTGTATGACTTCACCCATATGACATTCTGGAAAAGACAACACTATGGAGATAGTAAAAGAGTCTGTGGTTGCCAGGGGAAAGCTGGGAGAGAGAGATGACCAGGTAGATCACGGAAGATTTCTAAGGCAGTGAAACTATTGTAGATGATGCTATAAAGTGAATATATATTATTAGACATTTGTAAAAACCCAGGGAATGCACACCACCAAGAATGAACCCTGATATAAACTATGGACTTTGGTGATAATGATATGTCAGTACAAGTTCATTGATTGTAACAAATGTACAATGTACAAATGTGGGTATTTGGAGGCACTGACTATATGGGAAATTTCTGTACCTTCTGCTCAGTTTTGCTGCAAACTTTAGACTGCTCTAAAAAATAAAATCCATTTAAAAATATGTCCTTTAGGAGCAAACTGTCATGCAAATAAAATCTTCAAACATGTTTGTCAGGGATATACTTTTCAGTTTGAAAGTTAGAACAAGCAAAGTATCCAAGTTATTAGAGACTATCCTTCATAATCATACTTGTATAGAATTCTGAATTATAAATTTATTACTTGATCTTATCTACTGTGGACTTAAATGGCTGTTACACTTTAGCCTAAAATATTAATATTAGGAATTCATGAAATAAGCTGCAACATGCATCATTGTTTTGCCATTGTTATAATCAACATTTAGTCTACTCTGAATTAATTAAGTATAAATCAACATCAATTTTTAGGATATTCAGAATATATAGAACAACTGCTGGGCATCATTATGTTCCACTTTATAGAATGGGCAAAGTAAACAAACTGGATTGAGGAAAAAGGATCTAAGAGGATACTTCACCTAACTTATAAATAGCACATTTTCCACTTCCCCTCATATTTCTAAAATATTCCAGTCATTTGAATATGGTATAACTCGAGTAATAAACTGATAGTAAATATTATCTCCAGTGGAGAGGCATCTGCATATATT
Source organism: Equus asinus (assembly GCF_041296235.1). Classification (NCBI taxonomy): domain Eukaryota; kingdom Metazoa; phylum Chordata; class Mammalia; order Perissodactyla; family Equidae; genus Equus; species Equus asinus. Next base: position 168,511,175 of record NC_091790.1, read on the forward strand.
GGGTGTTCTTGGATTCCCTAAGATTAGTTAAAAGGCAACGCCAAGTAGAAGGTAACATTTTTTATTGGCCAATTTAATGTTGACAGACACACTTATAGAATTGAAAAATGTACTTCCTGGAAGCCAAGAAAAAATTTCTTATTCTCTGAAAGCATGTCTGTCACTACTGTATACTTAGTACAATAAAGGTATTATCAGAAGCTTGGCTGTGAGATTCATGTAACTGGATTAGTGCTAGTATCATTTTCTATACAAATGGAAAAAAAATAATTTATCCTTTCACTGGTGCGACAATTGTCCTGACAGTTCACTAATATAGAGATTAAATTTATAGCGGCTGCCTTTATATCTGTCAACACCTCCAACATCATAATGTGCTGTCTTTCAATCATACTTTGTAAGTGAACTCACCTACTTCCTTTGCATTTCTTACAGACACTTTGGAAAAAGGAAAACCTAAGAAAACTAAAACAGAGGTTAACTAAATTTCCATGTTTGCTATGAAAAAAAATCAGAGCAGTGCCTTCAATTTTGGGAAAGCTTACCTAGTCACACTTACATGGAATTAGTCAAAAAATATTAAAGTGTATATAACGGATCCAAGCAACTATGCAAAAATACTGATATCAACATATGCTGATTACAAAAAGTTTACGAGTTATTTGAAGAGATTTGTTTTATCTCAAAGCCAAGAGGAAAATGAATGACTAACATCAGAAGTTGTTTTAGGCTGTGCCATTGATGGATTTATTGTCGGTGGAAAAAAATCTAGTAAAAGAAGATAAATGAACTAAAATCATTTTGGTTTATTTAGTTTCCATCAAGAGGAGGAAACTGAATATATTTCCACCAGTAAAATGCTTTTTGGTGGTCTTCATTAAGGAGAAAAATCTTTTTTTTTAAATTAGGAAAGGCTTTGTATACTAAAACTTTGGCAAACCTTTGGAGAGGTAGTTTTCTCACTCTGATTATTTAGAGCTTGAGTTTTCATATTCTGAAAATATAATTCAAAAGTCCCAAAGAGCCTGTGAACTAATCATAGACTAGAAAGAAAAAAAATCATTTCTTATTTCTCAACTAATTCTAGTGAGCAATTGTAAGCCTACTTCTGATTTAAAGAAAACATTTTAATATAATGACCAGAGTAAAGCAATGCAATGTGAAAATAAAAGTATTTATTGTTGTATCCAAATGCCAGTAGAAGATTCAGAGAACATGGAAAACAAAGTTATTAATTCAAATTATCATTATTATACTAGAGAAATTATAAACTATGTCCACATGACCAGCATGATTTCTAAAATACATATATTTTAGGTGATAAATACATACATTAACTTATATTTTAGACTTTTTTTATGTCTTCAGTATACTTTATATCTTCCTAAACAAATTGTGTGTATGTGTATAAAGAACATGTATTACACATTCACAATACATATATATATGTGGATTTAGACACACTCACATTCTCCAGTTGGGAATAGGAATTTCTGTAGAGAAGTAGACTTTTAAAGTGAAATTCAATAGAAAAAGAAAAATTTCACTTTGGATTCTCAAAATAGTAAACCTTACACATTATTCCAGTGCCAATAAAGACCTCTGTTATCTGAACACATTAATTTATTTTAGATAAATAGTATCTTTTTCAGCAGAGAGTAACAATTCCATTTTATAAATGCACTGAATAATAATGCAAAATAATGACAAATACGTACTTTTTGTCATGAGAATGTGACAATCTTGAACATATTATTCCTAAATTGACTAATGTCATAGTTTGTTTTGCATCACTGCTCTTTTGCATTAAGCAAGAAATATGTATGAAAGTGAGACAGCATTCAGGCCGGGAAAAAATATAGACGATAAGAAAAAAATTAGATTTGATCTCAGCCTTTTGAAACTGTAAAGGGAAAGAAAACAGTCCTCATGCCTCTCCTTAAAAGGGACAAGAGAAGCTATTCTTTATCCACTCACTTTGGGGTGTATTTGTATTTTGTCTATTCTTATTATTTATGTGTGTCATCTTCCCTATCTTCCAAGTAGAATGTTAGCTCCTTGAAGGCTGGAATAGTTCTCAGCACTCGACACATAGTTTTTGACCCAATACCATTTGAGAGAATATCACTGCATACCTTCAGGTTCAAATTATTTTGACAACTTAAAGTTGCTAGAAGAAATTTCCTTGCCATTCATTGCATAGAAATTGTGACAATGTTTGCTCAAATTGCTGATTTTTCTGGAATACAGATTTCTGTGAGAAAAAAAGGCCATTTATCTATGGCCTATTTGCTGTGTCCAATCCTCTTTACTTGTGGATAATTTTTAAAAATAGAATCAGATTACATTCCTCACAAAGACTGGTTCAGTTCCTTCTTTTATAAGTTCTCTTGGCCTGATGGGCTTTATTTCTTAGCATTTATTATAGTTATTTTATATTTATCTGCGTGATTATTTATGAATGTCTCTTGCTCTCTATTAGCGCTCTTGAAGGCAGATGCCACTTCTGTCTACCTCCTGGCTTAGCATTTGATATATATATATATATATATAATTTCAGTAAAATTTCCCCCCAAAGCATCCCAGGCTAAATTAACTTGTATGAATCTGGTCCTTCAACAGCCCATCTACAAACTCTCAAAAGAATATCCACATGCACTCACTTGGAAGTTTAGTTTGTTCTCAAAACAGTTCCTGAGATTGCTATAGGGCTATGCTAAATACCTATTCCTTAGTTTCTTTTGTATGTATCCTAAGTCAGCAACAGTGCGGTCCCAAGTGGATTCTAAATTATAAGCAACTTTCTAAAACCTAAATTTAACTGAACAAAGGACATAACAGATATGAAAAGGTAGGTTCCAGAAACCACAGGTGTATATGCAACTATTTAGAAAGGAAAGCAATGATTTAAAGGAGCTAACTTGTGTTTAACTAGAAAAAGACATGCCAGTCTAACCTATGTCCTCCTTAGTGACAGTTACTTGATGGTTAGGTTGAGCGGTGTGGCCAAAGTCCCCTCACAATATCCTAAAGGCAAAATGGAAATGTGAGGAATGGATGACAACTCAGTTGGGTGGATTAATAAACAGTTGAACACTCACACCCAAAGAGTATTTACTGATGAATGGATAGATATCAGCTACAACATAAGCTGTTCTTTGGCTCATTCTTTGCCAATGCTTGCATCATGAAGACTTAGATGCATGTTTATCTAATTTAAAATAATAGCTAGTGGGAAGACTGGAGGGACATATGCTTTGGAGTCCAAAACACCTGAGTTTGAATCCCAGCTCCTCAGACTGATAATAGTATCACCTTGGGAAAACTATTTAACCTCTTTGGAGGTTGGTTTTCTTATACATAAAACAGAAATAATAATAACTACCTTGAAGATAGAAGTTATATACGTTTGAGTTCCTAGTACTGTGCAGTGCACATATGCAACAAGCACTCAATAAATTATTGTTATTCTTATGATAAATCAAAAAATTAGATGCCTTGACAGATGTGAAACAGTAAATCTAAACTTCCAGTACAGTGGATAACACATGGTGTATGTGGTGGCTTTTGCTAGGTTATGCTGAACCAAGAACTGTTGGCAGACAATTCTGCATAGGTCTCTTGCATTACTGTGCATCATGTGAGAGTAGACACCAACTGTCTTTGTTCCAGACTATCTTTCAAAAATGTTTATATAGTAAACAACCTTGGAAGACGAAGATAACATCTCCCTCTCCGGCAACAGCAGGTTTGCTTACAGCCTTAGAAGACAGAGATATCTCCCTCAGAAGCCTTGGGCTGGTATTCTTACCACCCCTTACAAAAGATTCAGATTCCCTAAGCTCAAGGTTCCTCTCCTGTAACACAGCCCCCTGTGTGTGTGGTTGTTACCTGGCCCTCTTCATATAGCACTGTGAAAATGGGGCCTCAGGGAACCAGTACAAACTCTGATACTCTAGCTACTGGTATTGCTATGAGTAATAAACTGTCCTTTGTCTCTCAATCAGGAGTCTCGAATCCTCTGCCAGCTTTCATAACCTTATTGCAGGCTAACTTAGCTTGTGAGTAGGGTAAAATTTCAGAATTTCCACAATTCTTGACAACAACCTAAAAATCTCAAGGGCTTATCATAACATAGATTTATTTCTCACTTTTCTTACGTTCTGTTCACTTTATCTGTTGGCCATGGGTCACTGTAGGTCAGCTTAGCTTTGCTCCACATCTCTTCTACTGAGGCTAAAAGAACAGACCCAAACTGGGACAAATCTACTATCATGGCACAAGGAAAAGTGCAATAGAGAAGCCATATTATAGCTTTTAAAATGTTTGCTGGGTCACAGCATATATCGCTTTCATTTATACTCTATTGACCAAAGCAAGTCATATTGACAAGCCTGGTATGAATGGGGTGGGGAAGTACACTCCTCTCATAAGAAGAACTAAAGTATTCTCATCCCACATAGAAATAGGCAAAGATGCAGAAGCCTCCTAGAAGAAGGGAGAGTGAATAATGGAAGCAATAATACATTCTTCCACACATAACACATACTCAGCAAATGATAGTTATGTTAGGACTAGCTATATTAGGACATGACATAACACAACTAGTTATCTTAGGACAAAATAAAAAAATTTAAATGATCTTCTCCATGTTTTAAAATTATTTCTAATTGTTCTGTATTACACTTGTGATAGTAAAAATTATACCAAATTTCAATGATTATTTCTTTTAAACTCAACAATAGAAAAGGGCTCAATAAGATGGTATATAAATTGAAATAAACGTAGTACAGTTGGTATGCATGTGTTTAAATATGCACAAGGAAACAAAAACTTGAAAAACATATTTTTAAGAGGAGTAAAGAAAAATGAAGTTTGCTACTATTAACAGATAAACATATACATAATGCAAAGTTTTAACCAAACCATCATTTAATTATAACAACCAAAGCTCCTAGAAGAATTCTTTTAAAAGTGTGCTTAGCACCTCTCATGTTCCCTTTTGAATTTTTCTGTTGTTTTTCTCAAAATTACCACCAAGAAACAAAGGGTGCATTAAGGGTCACTTATGACTTTTCCTCTGGATTGTTTTAGGTGTAATCATCCTTTGAGTCATCTTTTCATCAAATAATCTCTTTGAACTCATTAGCTGGGCATTACCACATATGGGACTCTAAATCGGTATGAAGTAAATGTGCTTGACTTGAGGCCAACAAACCAATTAAAAATTATATATTTATTCTGTATGCCTGATTTCAAATCAGAAGTCATAATTTTGGAGATTCTAAGAACTATGTCAATCAACTCCATTCTACCAAGTCTTTTTACCCTTAACTATTTTCTCTTCAATTTAACAATCCCATGTGCCTTGACCCATTGACCACACCCATTCCTTTTAATTTTTTTCTTAAAGATTGGCACCAGAGCTAACATCTGTTGCCAATCTTCTCTTTTTGTTTTTTTCTCCTTCTTTTCCCCAAACCCCTCCTTCCTCCCCCAAGCCGGACATAATCGTATATCATAGCTGTGAGTGCTTCTGGTTCTGCTATGTGGGACACCACCTCAGCATGGCCTGATGACGGGTGCCATGTCCACGCCCAGGATCCAAACATTCGAAACCCTGGGCCACCGAAGCAGAGCGCGCGAACTTAACCACTTGGCCACAGGGCTGGCCCCAAGATCCATAGTTTTTAAAGTGGCTGTGTTTCACTCAAGAGATATTTTCTAAATTATCTAATTGTTTAAGTATCTAAATATTTATCTATTGTCATGCTACTTATCTAACATTATCTGGAATATTCAATTATTTAACTATTCTTATCCATGCTTAACATAAGTGCTTTTACTTCAGTATTTGAAATTTATATATTTGAAAATAAATTTTAGCTATTTCTTGCATTACTTGTCTGAAACTCTAAGTGTCAGGAAGTACATACATCTGTGCGGACACACACATTTATTCCTTCAGTGTTCAGTCCAATAAGTATTAACTGAATGAGCGAAAAGACAAATTCAGACAAACACTAAATTTTAACCATCCTCTGAAAGTAAAAATTTAGACAGACTTTTCTGATATTTTTTCAAAAAGAAATGTAAATATACTTCCTGGCCTTCAGCATTTTCACATCTTGTTTCAACTCTGCTGCGTTATCCTTCATTTCATTCTTATCAACTACATTCAGTCAGCATTTACTCTGAGTTCTATTTCTTAATTATAAACAATTGTTTGAAGCTTTAGCTATGGCTGATGTATTTTTACCTTACAAATGCCGTTCTCTTGAACTTCCTGCCGGAAGAATGTTAGTAACAGATGGTGGAGCTTCTTGAGATAAAAATGAGACTTTGCATATCAATGCAAATCTGACAAGTGACTTAATCACAAAAGATACTCTGCTTCAAAAAACAATCAGCTAGGCAGCAATGATGAACCCAAAGAAAGAAGTCATCTTAGATACAGACTTTTCTATACTTTTGTCTTTTCATTAATTAAGCAGGTTAACAGTTAAGGCAGCTTTCCATTTATAGTCTTTAACTTGATTTCAGCTCCATTTTTAATGGAGGAAATAATGTAAGAATCCTGCATTTAATCCACAAATTAATTTTTTTTCAAGGAGTATATGGGTATCAGTGCACTTTGGTATAGATTAAAAATTAATACAAAGCAGAACTACTTAAAAGATCATCTAGGCGTGTCAAGGTGCATCTAAGTATTGGAAGCTATGAAAGTAAAGGCACAAAGAGAAGGCAAAAACTATCTCTGAGAAAAATCAATTAAGGGATTCTGTCTAGCAAAGACATTTCTGTGACCTTTGGATATTACTTTAAGGACGTAATTGACATGTTTTAAAAAATTGGTTTTTTTTCAATAGCAAAACCTGATCATAAATCCCTATCCATGAGGATCTGTTATATTTGTTGTTTTGGTTCACTACTTAGCATCTTTGTTGTTACTGTACTTTGGGTAATTTCTCATTGGGGTAAAGAAAAGAAAAGATAAAAAACATTAATTTCAGCAAGAAGCATAAGTGACAGAAAGGGAAATGGAGATAAGTACAATGTAAAGGTCACATAAATATCTGGTAATTTGTCATAGAGATGGGAGCAAGGATTAAAACAGCACAAAGGTAGTGGTTTGAGAATATTCAGATTACTAGGTAGAGGTAGAGTATAGAAGGAAGGTTGTCTGAACCACAGAGAGCAGCGAGGACAGAGTATCTCCTTCTCTTGGCGTATTCTAGGTAATCGATGCCAACTGCCTCTCCTTTGCCACCTGAGCTCTCCTATAGGGAGTGATTCCCTCTAAGGCTCCATCCTTGGGGGCATGTCATGACTCATCCTCCCCCTACAAAACCTCCCCATTCTCATTTCCTCTTCCTTCGAGTCTTAACTCTCCTTTCTCAAATAACAATTTGCTAATTTTAAAGAATACTCCACACTGAGAAAAATAATAGTAAAGTTTCAATTTATTATTCTTTGAGGGATATTTACATTTAGCAAGGGTTTCCCAGGGACATAAAGCCTTAAACCTACAGGAATAAAACTCAAATCTCAGGCATTGCACATCTATTGATCGGTTCTTGGGCGATGCCAGTGTTCCCTAAATCAAACCATCTAAACGCAGCTGCCTGCTCTGCTGTACGCCAGCCATGGCAGTATTTTACAAGATGTTCAAAGAACCCAAACTGAATGCAAAGAACCTCAAGCTACAATTACCAACTACAAGCACAACAGTAAATTTTCACATACCAAAAATTTAGACTTTTATGCACACTATTGGTTAAAGAAAATTTTATTTAGATGAGACCTTTTTATTCACATCTTCCTCAGTCAGTAATCCATTCATATGGTAACTAATTAACACTGTGTGAAAGTATTAGTCTGCTCAGGATGCCATAACAAAATATCATAGACTGGTTGGCTTCAACAACAGAAATTTATTTTCGTACAGTTCTGGAGTCAGAGATCAGGGTTGCCATCATGGTCAGATCTGATGAGGGCTCTCTCCCTAGCTTGCAGATGGCTGCTTTCCTGCTGGGCCCTCACATGGCAGAGAGAGAGCTCTGTGTCTCTTCCTCTTCTTGTAAAGGCACTAATTCATTAATGAGGGCCCCATTCTCATGGCTTCATCTAAATCTAATCTCCACATATAAGCACAGTGGGGCCTAGGGCTTCAACATATAAATTTTGGGGAGACATAATTCAGTCCATAGCAGTGAGAGAACATTTCTTAAAACACTTCTATAATAAAATGCATGAGCAATAGAATAATGTATGTGTATTTGGGGAAATGAAAGGTAAGAAATAAAAACACAATTATTACCAACTAAATCTTCTCATGTATTTTTTTTTAATAACAAGTTTCTCTAAGTTTAACTATCCCCGAGTATCTTTTCTTTGCCCTCATCTCCAGATTTCACTTTGGATCAAGTTGAATGGCAATGCCATTCCCTTGCATGTGAAAGCAACCACCAATCCAGATTTCTGCAGGCTTTTGTTTGAAAGCGCCTTATTTCAGTAGGTGAGCCTCAAGCTCTTACATTTCAAAAATAAGCATGACTACACTCAAGTGCAATTTTCTGAAGCTGGTTGGTTTCTGAGATGCCCGAACTCATTATTCTCATGTTGAGGTTTCTGATGATGACATTTCTCAGCCCCTCACATGCACAGCTCAGTCAAGGCGCTGTCACCCGAGGAGCTCCCCATGGGTCTTTAGGGCTCCAGATGAAAATAATCAACATACGGAGCAACAACACAGCAATTAACTAAATGCAGCTGACCTTCAAAGAGACACAAACTCAAACTGAAAAGTTTCTATCTGAAGTTCTCTTTATTTTGAATCTAAGATTCTTGTGAGTTAAAAAAAATTTGTGTAACCAACTTTAAAATTCACTGATAGATAGAGACAAGCATGACGTATTGGATGAGCAAGACTAAATCAAGCTGAGAAAAAGAACTCCTGGTGTACACTATTTTGGCTAATGATTTCTTTGTTTTTCTTATTCCCCCAGCCCTTTTTTCTGTTTGAAACAAAAGAGGCATGAAATTTGTAGGTTCAGTAATTACAGCAATCGCAGCTATGTTGGATCAAGATAACCCTCTAAGCTAGTTTAGCCACAAGAACCAAAATAAATTACCCTAAGCATAACAGCAGCTCAGCAGGTTATATTACCATAATTTTTATCATCAAATCTGGGCCCAGGGACTTGGGGGTCCAAATCATAGTACAATTATTGCATACTGTATTCCAAACTGCTCTAATCTAGACATTCACTAAACCTTTGAAAGACAGGTGTTGGGCTATACAAAGAGGACAGCCACAAGGATTACTACTAAGACATTTTTTCTTTGGAAAATCTAGCAGTAGAAGATATGAACTAGCACAGGGTAGGCTCTGCTCTGTTGATGCAAGCAGTCAGCCAGCCACTGTCTTAAATGAATAATTGTAATGTGCAGAATACCCAACAAAGCATTGTTTTTGATGCTTTTTACACTTACAATTTTCCTTGACTCAACTAGCCTATCTCCATTACTCTTTCTACAATCTCATCAATTTCTTGTTCTGGAAAAGAGCCAAGTTCTAGCAGGTCCTGAACCGAAGGCAAAGAGAAATTTCTGAAAAAGGAACAAAATTTCCAGGAAAAAAATGAAAAAAGAGAGTAAAGAAGACTCCAATTATTTTAATATTCTCGTGGAAAAGGAAGTCCTAGGTTTTTCTAAGACAGGAATATTTCTCTCTAGAGAATGCAATCATTTTTACAATTTAAATACTTTCTTCTGTTTTTACTTGGTCATACATGAACTGCTTAAGTCAATAACAAATAGTGAAATTTCTGCTCCCAGAATTCAGGAAAATCATGTGTGTAGAAGCAATTGTATGTGGGGCTATTAAAACTTTTAATAAGAGAAAATACATATTTAATTAACATACTCTCTCATTTCTCCTATTTAATTTCATAATTTAAAGTCTGATTGGGTAAATTCAAATAATTTGTAAATTATCTGAAACTAATTACACTTTTTCAAAACTCAACCCAAAAAAGAAAAGACAGAGTTTGCATAAGTGTAATAAAAATGAGAATGTCTAATTTTTAGAATGAGATGTGTGTGGAGTTCTACTATATCTACACAACCAACAATTAAAAATAAAACACCACCAAACTTCAAGCATTCACAATATGACTGAACTCTGTTTAAAGGCTATGTGAGAACAGATAAAACTATGGGCTCCTAGGAGCCAGTATTCATCAAGGCATGGCCTGAACTTGCCTTAGAATAGTATTAGTTTCATTTGGGGAATACTTGCTAGAATGCAGCTTCCCAAAACCCACATAAGTCCTACTAAATCAGGATCTCAAGGAGGCCAGGAAATCTCTATTTTTAACAAGCATCCCAGGTGAGTCCAATGCACACTACACTGTGAAAAACATTGCTATGAGATTTCAGCCATGGATAACAAGGATTCTGTTTAGAGAGCTTCAGAATGGAATCAGCAGCTTTGGCTCCATCTTTCTTTCCATCTTCCCAGGGAGATTTTATTTACCCCTAGATTTCAGGTCATTCTGTACTAAATTGGACTTTGTTTATCTTGATAGCATCAGTATCTTATAGTCCTACTACTGGCTCTCTAGATAAGGAAGGTATTTTTTTGGTGTCTCCAAAGATTCCTACCATCCCCATTTCTACTTTGCCCCCTTCCAGGTTTCAGCCAGCCTGGTCCACTGACCTAGTACAAAAGCCCATGTTCCACCTTAAAGAAACCCTTTCCTTGGCCATTTCTCCATGTCCTGTTTGTTTTAACTGAATCATCTGGTGTTTTTTTTCTTTGATCAGCTATTGTATTGTTAGTTTACAGCATAAGTTTTCTAGAGCAAAGACCTATTTAGTTGACCTTTATTTTAGTTTCTTTCCCTATTATCTTTTCTATTTTTAAAAAAATTTTCAGCTTTATTGAGGTATAATTGACAAATAAAATCGTATGATATTTAAAGCACATCTTGTGATGATTTAATATAAATGTATACATTACAAAAGAACTTCTCCCATATAGCTCTAATAAACATATCCCATCACCTCACACGTTATTCATACATATATATATATACACACACACACATTCAACTATATGTATGTATAACTATAGTCACCATGTTATACTTTAGATCCTCAAACCTCATTCATCTTATAGCTGAAAGGTTGTACCCTTTTACAAACCTCTCCCTATTTCCCCCAACCCCCTACCCAGGCAAGCTCTTTCTATTCTCTGTTTCTATGACTTTGACTTTTATTTTTAGAGTCCACATATAAGCGATACCATGCAGCAGCATAATGCACTCAAGTTCCTTCCATGTTGTCACAAATGGCAGGATTACCTCCTTTCTCATGGCTGAATAATATTCCATTGTATATATATAGCATAGCTTTGTTATCTATTCATCCATTGTTGGACACTGAGTCTGTTTCCATATCTTGGCTATTGTAAATAATGCTGCAATGAACATGGGAGTGCAGATATCTCTTTGATATCCTGTTTTCATCTCCTTTAGATATATATCCAGAAGTGGGATTGCGAGATAATCACCATCTATTTTTAAGCCCAAATTCACCTCACTCCCTAGTCCTATCAAATGCTTCCTGGAAAGTGCATCATGCTACAAGCCTCTTTCCAACTTCCACTAGCCACTATAAGCATACATTAGTCTCTTTTTTCCAAAGATATCCTTCTCATATACTTTCCACTGACTTCTTATTTCTGAATCAGGAGGCACCACTAGAACTAAGCTCATTTAATGAAGAGAAATTCACTTAATGCATTTAATAAAGATGTATTAAGTGCCTATTAACAGCCAGGTACTGTTCTATAGCATGAACCCAAAAGACAAGGTCTGATCTCATGAAGCTTAATTTCTATTGGAGAAGACAAAACAAAACAAAAAAGGAAGTAAATAAAGAAAAGAAATAATATCAGATAGTCATAAGAGTTATGAAGAAAATAACACAATAATGATAGTGATGGCAGATGAGTGTGCATGGGGGTGTGTGTGTGTATAAGTGTGTAAGTGTGTACGTGTTTAATTTTAGACTGGATGCAAAGAATATTCTTCTCTAAAGTGGGGAAAATAAGAGGTCAGCTATACAAAAACCTAAGGAAAGAGAATTCAAGGAGTAGTCAGCTAATACAAAAGACCTTTAGCTTACTCAAGAAAGAAGACCAGAGTGGTGCAAGCATAGAGAAGAAAGATATGCAGAGGTCACGTGGTATGAGGCCCTGAAGGCCATGGTCAAGTGGGTCAGAGAAAAGTTTGTGGAGGAGGTTTTTAATTCTAATAGCGACAGGAAGCCACTGAAGTGTTTCATGTAGGAGAGGGACGTGGATTGAGCGTAAGATGACCCCAGCTGCTATCCAGATTTTGAAGTTTAGGAGTTTATGAAGGAAAGTATGTAGGCCAGTGAGGAAGCTACTGTGGTGAGATATGATGATGACTTGATTAGGGAGGGAGCAGTGGAGATGGAAGAAAGCAGATGACTTTGGGCTAGATGATGGTGATAGAGCTAAGAGGCCTGGATGGTGGGCTGCAGTTGGGAGTGATGAAAAGTGAGACAGCAAGGATGCCTCCTAAGTTTTTGGCTTGAATAACTGGCAGATGGTGATGCCATCTACTGAAATGGGGGAAATCTGAGGAAAGAAGATGGGGGTGGGAAAGAAGGGAATGGAGAGTTTCATTTTAAACATGTTAAACTTGAGATACTTATTGAACACCCAAGTACGATAAGACCTGGAGATATAAATCTGAGCACCAATGCACCAAAACATCATCCAAAGACATGGGATCAATTTTCTTAGGGAAAAATTTAAACAGAGATGAAAGTCCAGGATAGAGCTCAGGGGCAAGCCAAGTTTGGACGTCTGGCAGAGAAGAATGAAAATATAAAAGAGGCCTAGAAAAAATGGCTGGTTGTATGGTTTCAAGGAAGCGAAGAAAAGAAAATTCTCAAAATGTTTTAAAGAGGAAGTGGTCAACCATATCAATACTGCTGAAAGGCTGAGTAAGATGACTAAGTGGAAAAAAATCACTGGTTTTGGCAACAAGAAAGTAGCCCTCACAAACCGTGAGCCAAGTGAATGAATCATCTCTTCAAAGCCTAGGCAACTAGCTGAGCTACAAAAGAAAATTATGGAAGAAAAGTAAAGTGATGAAAAGGAAAAAGAAGAGAATGTGAAAAGAATCTTCCTACAGCTTCAGAACTTTAGTAGCTTTTAATCTAAGATAAAGTGCAGTGAGATATACATGTCACACAAGAATGACTTACAGTAGAATTTTTTTAAAAAAACATAACATGCTATCTGGCACACACATTAAATCCATCTAAATGAGGATCTTAGAATTTATCAGCACAGGATAACCATGTTATTGCTCCTAATTCAGGAGACATAAGGAGATTTTTTTAAAAGGCTTATGATTAATTACTTAACAAAGAATAGCCAAGCCAAGTCTACAAGTACACTGCTCCTACAGATGGCTCCTAGGAGTACTTACCACTCCTCCCTCTCTCGAGAGCAAAACTGCCAAAAGCCTGATGATTAATACTAATCTCTCATTTGTTAAAACAGCCCAAATCACCCTTTGTCATTTAAATTGCACTGAATTTGAATTTGCATAGGTTGCAAGTAGAGAACAGAATCTTGAAGCCACATAAAATAATCACACTTAGTCTTAAAACAGAATACATTAATCTCTCTGGCACTGCTCCCCCACTGAAACCACAGAACTCAATGCTATTCTTTGAGTGAGTCATGCTGTAAAGTTTCCAGTTGACTTATCCACAGAGAGATGGCACCACATGAAACAGAGCCCACGTAAACTTTAGAGAGAAGTGAGCCTTCATGTCTTCAACGTTCTGCTTGGCTCTGACTTGAGATATATTACACCAAGACCAGGGCTGACTTCCAGAGCTCTGAAAGCTCAGCTAGTTACAAGAGTGAACAAGGGCTCTTTCATAGTCAAATAATTCTTAAACTGATCCTCCAAATTACTTCCTAAGATCAGTATTTCTCAGAGTGTGGTCCTTCTGCCACATTCACCTAGCCATTGGTGCCTCAAGAAAAAAAGGCAAAGCCCAAAGCCCCACTTTATAGTTATACACCAAAATCTTGGAGCGGCAGGCACAGGCATCTGCATTTTTAACAGGTTCCCCAAGGGTTTCCTAGACACACTTAAGTCAGAGAACCTCTGTCTTAATTTCTGCACTGTAGATTATACTGCAGGATTTTTGTAGGTTTAGGTTTTTTCACCTTCTGTTTCTTCATCCTCTAACTCATTTTACACAACGTTGCCGGATTATTATTCCTAACTTGCTGTTCTAATAATTTCTCTACCACATTCAAATGCCTTCTGAGGGCTTCAGGGCCTGAAGAATAACATCAGACTTCTTCGTGTGATGTTCAAGGTCCTTAGTCATGGCTTTAGACTTTGCCTTTCCCATAGATGAGTTTCTACCCATATAAAATTGCTCAAACACTCAGGACATGTCCTAAATGCTTCCACCTCCATGCTTCTGCTAATTTGCTCTCTAATTCTAGAAAGTTACTTTCTCACTTGTCCATAAGCCCAAATCACGTCTTTTCTTCGAAGACGAACTCATGGAAGTCTTTCCAATTCTTTCCTGCTGTAAGTAACCACTTCTATGGACTTCATAGTGTTTTATCTCTGTCTCTGTTAAGGCATTTATGCTTTCTACCTTTTATTATGTGATAGTGTGGTCTATCCTTTCGTCTGCCCAACACCCTGTAGAAGTTGGGAAGAACAACCCCTCTCTCTATGTTGGCATCAGCAAAATAAGTTTCCATAGAGCTGCCACAATTTTTATATGACCCTGCCCCCTGGCCACATTAGTTGGTCTAGAGGTAGATATCCGATCTAAACTATGGCTACCAGAGTGCCCTACTCCTTGACAATGACTGATTGTTCCAGGGTGGGCACCTGACACAAGCTAGGCCAATCATAGTCCTTTATCATCTAGATCTTACTCCACTGGTCAGTAATTGGTTGAGGATTGGCATATGACCCAAACTGAACCTCTGGATTGAAAGCCAGAGGTCAGACTACTCCCTCTCCTCTGGCTCAAACTATGACACATAACACTGGGAAGCTGTCCACAGCCATGGTCATAGGTTGGGCTTCCCCACAGCTTCAAAAGGCCTTGGGGTGGGAGAGACAGGCATCTGGTCAGGGTGAGGCTGGGGGCCACTCCTTTAGCTCTCATGGTTCAAAACACTCTTAAAGCACTATTCACCGTTGGCTCACGGACAAGTGCGGGGACCTTGTGATACCTTGGGGGAGCCACCACCGCACGATAATTCTTGTCTTTTAGCTTATTTCTACTGTTTTATTATTTTTTTCTTTTTATGATGATGTTGAGTAGAAGAGAAAGGTTCATACTTCATTTACAAAAAGTTGACAGTGACATTTGCAAGAGATGGTATTCATCTCTCTCTCTACCTATCTCACTTTCTTTTTGTCCATGAAAGATTATTAAATTTCCTCCTTGGGTGGAGGGGTAGAGGAAGAGGATTCACAGAGCAGGAGGGATCTGGACTCCTAAGGTAGAAGGAGGGGTAAAAGAAATTAGGGGCTGACAACAGAGAATGTATGATGCGCTTTGAAGACGTGATATTTTACCTAGGCCCAGTTTACTTTTAATTGAGCAGGAAAAATATACAGAGTGTATTATTCATGCATCTGTAAATGATTCTGCTTTGCATGATTCATGAGGTTTTTGGTTGGTTTATTTTTAAACTGGACTGAAGTTATGGAAAAGCACATTCGAACAAATATACTGATCAAAAGATCATGGTTATAGTCCCCTCGGCCATGTAGAAGCCTTTCAGGACTTAAAAACAAAGAATACGGAAAACAACTTTATAAAGAGGGTAATCTTCCTGAACCTAAAGGATAATGATATGTCAATTTAGGGTAATGTCCTCATTCATAAGCATATTCTGTTTAAACCCTTTTCATAGAGGGCTATCTTATTCATAATCTTTTTAAAAACCAAATACTAAATTTCCTTTGGTGAGACAAAAAAAAAAAAACGTATTGCGGAGAATGAACTCCAAAAGAATGAGTAGTGAGACAGTTAGGGGTAACGATAGGGTGCGGACGCATATAATAAGATTTCACATTAACATAATATTGTTACACGAAATATATAAAGCCTGAAGAGACTAGTTCCATCTAAAGGGAAAAATACTTCAGCTAAAGTATGGCAGGTTTTGTTTTGCTTTTAATTAAAACATAGAGAAGCATAATGTAACTATAATAAAATCAAACAAGAACTTACTCTTGAAAATTTATTTAAAGTTTTTATAAAGTATACTTTTGTGACTCAACAGTATAATACCATTTGAAAAGATATAACAGTTTAACCAGCAATGTCCATCTGGGTAAAAAAGGTTATTTAAATACCATGAACTTTGATGAATGACCTTTTAAATGGCCTTACCCATTTTGTACTATTAGTTTTCAGTCATTTCAGGGTAATGCATTAAATCTGAGAACAAGAGCCCACTAAAACCCTGCCTTTAGATTTAAAGAATTCATTCTTTTAATGGCATTACAATTGCTATTCAGTACATAAATTTTCTTTGTTTGAAAGACTGAGCAAATACCTATGCGTTTTGGTTTGGGTTTTTTTTTTCCCCCCCTTAATGTCAGAAGCAGCATACAATTAAGTTTGTTTTAAAAGCCTCTGGACCAAATATTTTTAGATTAGAATTTTTCCTTGACCAGAGTCTACATAATTCCATAATGACTTGTAGAAATGACATAATTTATAATCTTATTAGTTTTTTTGAAGTGGAACTTAATTTATATGAACAACCTAAATATAATCATGGCTCATTTGACAGGAATGAGCCATTTCATTTGCCTGCAGCTTCCCAGTAAATACTAGGCAGATAGAATTTAAAGTCTCTGTAGGGAATAGGCAAATACATTTCACAACAAGGTAGATTTAAGTAGCTTTGAAAATGGTTTGTTAAAGCTCTTCAACTATAAATAAAATCACTGGAGGTCTATGTAAAGCTTTACCCTAATGTGGTTGTTAAAGCGTAAAGTAGATTATAGTTAATAATTATCTTTATGAAAATCAGGTTTGGCGATCAAAAATCTAAGCCCCAAATTCCACAACTTGATGAAGGTTTATAATTTCCCCTTTCCTTCTACTTATCACAATATCAATATATTTATCTTAATACTGTACTTTTATTTAAAGAGGAGTTTAGTTAATGTAAATTGAAACTAGCGTGAACATTCTAGTTTGCATTCTTCACATGATGTAGAAGGAATTCTACAGCATTCCTTCAGCAACGTTAATAATTTCTTTTCTCTTTTTAAAAATATTTTAATTTTGAAATATATCATATACATCTACATTTTAAATAATTTCAAATGAAATTCAATGAAAAAGAAGTTTTTTTAAAACTGTTTTTTTTTTTAAAGGTTGGTACCCGAGCTAACATCTGTTGCCAAACTTCCTTTTTTTCTTCTTCTTCTTCTCCCGAAAGCCACCCTAGTAAATAGTTGTATATTCTAGTTGTAGGTCCTTCTGGTTCTGCTATGTGGGATGCTGCCTCAGTATGCCTTGATGAGTGGTGCTAGGTCCACAGCCAGGATGCAAACTGGTGAAACCCTGGGCCGCTGAAGCGGAGTGTGTGGACTTAACCACTCGGCCATGGTGCCAGCCTCAGAACCATGCTTTTCTATCAGCCAGTTTAACAGTCAAAATAATTATTTTACATAAAATATTTCCTTCTCATTAGTCTCTACATTCTAGGTATCACCTTTACCTTTTCAAATATGTGAGGACTTTAGAAAAAGAGCAGAGAAGGCCTGTGAAAGGGGTAAATGGTGCATCAGCTGACATGGATGCTAAGTGTAAGAATAGAATTTTGATGGAATAATATTTGCCTTTAAGTTTGTTTGGTTTTGGGGAGTGTTGTTTGTTTTTGGTGAGGAAGATTGGTGCTGAGCTAACATCTGTTGCTAGTCTTCCTCTTTTTGCTTGAGGAAGTTTATCGCTGGGCTAACATCTGTACCACTCTTCCTCTATTTTTTTGCATGCTGAACACCACCACAGCATGGCTTGATGAGTGGTGTGTAGCTCTGCACCCAGGATCCGAAGTGGTCTGCAAGAACCTAACCACTATGTCACCATGCTGGCACTGCCTTTAAGTTTTAATGAGTCTTGAGCAAGACCATTTTCCCTCCCAAGGTTAGGACAGCAAGTCTAATCATTATGAGGCAACACAATTCTCATCAGGTAGCCAAGACTGCCTGCTCAAATGTCTCTCCAAGTACTTTGCAAACTAAAGAAGTTTGGAGACATCCCTTTATCACTTCCATCTTTTGGTCTTCCACACAGAAATGATCACAAAAATCTCGTTATGATTTAAGCTCCTCATGCTTAATTTTAAGGTTTGATCCATTATAGGTGAGCATGAAGGCAGTTCAATATTTCAGCTGGTGAACTTCTCTAACAAATGTGGTGAGTTAATTCCAGGCAGCAGGATCTAACACACATCCAGTCAATCCTTGGTTCCTTAGGACTCTCAAGTCAATCCACTTCATATTTTTATTACCGCCACCTTGCCTAGGGACTAATCATCTCCCACTCGAACCAATGCTATCATCAAGTAATTGCATTCTCTACCTATAGCTTATTTGCAATCTACTCTTTCATTCATAATTTTCCCAAATCAGTCTTGCTGACATGCCTCTTCTTACTTATTACCTCCTGTCCAAAAATGTAAATGGCTTTTTAATGCCTCTTAAATTTGTATGTATGTAGTTCAGGATATAATATGCATGAAGCATAATACTGACTCTTCACATGGATAACTATATGGAAATTAAAACTTCAACCTGTAAAATAGATTTACTTTTATAAAAATATGTAGTAAGATTTAATAAATCCTTTAAATACTTAAAAATCAGTTTTATCTAAATAATTTTGATATACTTTTATGTTCATTAGTAGTCATTTTATTTTGCCTTTTGATTTGAAAAAGTACTTTTGGTATTTTGCAAAGATAATTTAGAAAAACTGGAAAAACTTTACTTTTTAAGTTTTTACATTTACTTTTCTTTTACATTTTGATAAACATATACTCAAATTTTCTACACTCTAAATGCAATTAAACATTATTTTAGCCTTTTATACAATGATTGCAAATAAAATGCAAATTATGTGGAAGTCTTTATTGTAACAACATAGTGATTTTGCTGAAATAGAAGCCAGAAAAATTTTATGAATAATCATATTTTATGAATTACATGTGTTTTTATTATATTACTCTTCCAAACGTCACAGGCCTTTTAGGAGAATATTCAGACTTCTGATAATAATTAAATTCAGTCATCTTGCACATGTTTGCTGGTTTTAGCCATATAAAGGTATATTTATCAAGAGAAAGGAACATATTTCATTTAACAGTTCGTTAACTTGATTTATAGCTATTAAATATTCAGATATGTGGTATGCAGACCTTCCTGCTCTAGGCCCCACAGATATTAAGGGGAGAGCTATGAGTAACATGTAGACGCTGATGCCAACTTTTGATATTTTTATTTGTATAGTTGTTAAAAATATTCTATATTTCAGATGTAAAAGGTATAAGGCATAATATAATGAGCACCTATGTACTCACCACTCACCTTAAGATACGATAGTACCAGTAAATTGGTGTCCGTGTTCACCCCTCCCAATCACATTCATTCCCTTCCCTTCTATAAGTAACCACTAGCCTGAATCTTTATTACTATTTTACATGGCAAGTTCTCTAAAAGTGTGTTTTCTATTTGTTGATGATGTCTAGATATGCTTGATCCCTAAATGTGATAGCTCTTATACCAGTAAACTTGCAGGACTGTCAATAATTCTGAAGATTCTCTTTGGGTTTCCTAAGAAGACAATAACATACTTGAGGCAAAAAAAAAAAAAAAAACACAATTTGGAATGTTCCTTTCCAATCTCTACATCCTTTATTTCTATTTCTTGCCTTAACCTGCACAAAATTTTTAACACAATGTTGAACAGAAGTCGTGAGAGTAGACCTGCTTGTCTTTTTCTGATTTAAAAGGGAAAGCTTCTAATATTTCCTCATTAAGAATGACAGGTGTTGGGGCTGGCCCGGTGGTGCAGCGGTTAAGTTCGCACGTTCCGCTTCTCGGGGGCCCAGGGTTCGCGTTTTCAGATCCTGGGTGTGGACATGGCACTGCTTGGCAAAGGCCATGCTGTGGTAGGTGTCCCACATATAAAGTAGAGGAAGATGGGCATGGATGTTAGCTCAGGGCCAGTCTTCCTCAGCAAAAAGAGGAGGATTCGCAGTAGTTAGCTCAGGGCTAATCTTCCTCAAAAAACAAACAAACAAACAAAACAAATAAAACAAGAATGACAGGTGCTGTAGGCTGATGATATTGTTTTAAGAAGTGGCATGATGTGATCAGAGTTCTTTTCAGAAAAATTCTTAGTGACAAAAGGATGGGTTGCAGCAGAATCATCCATGAGTCATATTACAAGAATTACTGTTATTTAACGCAAAGCCATGGGCCTGTGATGCCCCATCAACAGAACACACCCCATGACTCTGATTCTGACCACTGTAATAAAGAAGTGCATTTTCCCTTGCTTGGCTCACCAACTTCACACATTTTAATATACCACAAACCCACATGGGTCTTTCTATGGATAATGTCTAAAACTGCCATTATTGTGATTCATTACAGGCTCCATATATGGCTCCATTTCACAGAAAAGAATCACCCAAATCAATGACAATCAAGTGAATCCTTTATTTAATTCTCTGGCAAGTCATTTCAGTAAAAATAACCAATAAGATGCTGAAACAAAGCAAAGTCATTTTTAAGATTACTCAACAAGCTTTAGGAAATTTAAAAATGTCTGAAGTTACTTCCCAGAAGCTCATTCAACAGACAAAGTCACTTACATAGTTTGTGTTTGCAGATTAAGAGAAGTAGAAAACAAACAATTACCCAGCAAATACTTTATAAGTATATATTTAAATAAGGCAATTCAATCTCAAACTTTGAATCATAGTATGTTCAATAGCAGACTATTTCTCCTTGTATTGTGTAAGCTGGTCAATAGAAGATTTTTCTCATCTTTTGGGCCCCTCATATTTTCCACTTTATTTGTCTATGTAGACCTGTTATGTGGACACTAATTATGTCTTACAAATCACAAGATAAGGCTTCAATTCCACTTTTGAAAAAAATTGTAAGAGCTTATAAAATTGTTAATTAACAACACTGCATATATTTCACTAAATCTTGGCTCCTGACCCACTGTCAGTAAATATACATTTCTAATAAAATGAACATACTAATTGTGTAACTAAACGGCCCAAAGGAATGGTATCTGCCATAGCAATGAAGTCTAATGACAATTCTGCTGACATTTCTCCTATCTGCAAATGAAATCATGTGGAAAATGATTTCTACACCAGCAGAATAATTAAGACAGAAGACAAAATCTGATTTGGTAGAAATGGAAGGTTAGATTGCCTCTGTTCTTGAGGGCCAGAGGATGATACCATACCCTTATCTCTAGTTGGCATTATCCCTGCTCGCTTTTTAAAATCATCTATTTTTTTAATGTCCTAACTGTACGGTAATAAATCCAACTAAAAGTGATGCTAATCCTAAGGGCATTAGCCCTTTTTGCTATACAGGCATTTCTCTCTTTGAAAATTGCTCCAGAAAATGGGATCTTTTCTGAGACTTAGCTATCTTTGGATATACAGATTTTAATTATCATGGCATTTCTTTTCATTGACTTTGGCCTTTTTATGAAATGCATGCCTTTGTCTACACCAGTCAAATGAAAATTATACCTAAACAAAGTATGTGAGGTTGGTAGGTTCCAGCACTGTTAAAGAAAACTAGGAGAGAGAACTGAAGAAAACACCAAGGTAAGGTTTTATAATTTTAATAACCATAGGACTGTTGTTACAAATATTTTTTTATAAATAGAGATTATTTTAGTTCCTAACAAAATTTTTTAATGAACAAAAGCATATACTAGAAGAAAATATAACGAATTAAAGTCTAAGCAACATGTTTCAACGAAAGTGTGAAGAGAAGACTTTATTTGGATCCTGTCAACACAGTCTAATGACCTTTTTATTTGAAAATGGCTGATTTTAAGTAAAAGTTACTCTAGCTGCTTGAGAGAACTTGCACAAGGAAAATGCTACACTTTAACAAATAAATAAAATGAAATGTTAATTCATCCTCATACATCCCCAAGATTATTCTGCATTGTATAACTAGAATGTTCTCAATGTAGTTGAAACCTGTTAACCACTCCATGCATAAACCACTCCATTCACAAAACATGCTGCTGCATGTTTTATGCAATATGAGATTTTCCAAATAGTTATTATTTTCACTGATTTCAGAACACTCTGTTCTACCAAATCCTCCTAGGAGATTTCAGTTTTTTCTTAGGGGTTTTTAGTACACAAATGTCTATACCTCTAAGAGGTTTGGTCATACCCTGACTTAGAGTACCTCTTATGCTATTTTGGCACTGCCTGCCCTCTAAGTTACCTTCCTTGCAGGTAGGGGTTATACCTCAGTCATCGTTCTGTCTATTGCTCTTCTGACGTGTTCTTCCTGGGCATCAGGGCATCTCTTGACGATAGTGATAAATGGATGGGGAAGACTCACAGGTTCAGTACACTCCTTATTATCCATGACTTCGGAATCTCTGCCCTTATAATCTCTGAATATTTTAAACATCGCCTAAAATTCCATCTCAATCCTTCCCTTTGTCACACGGTCGTAAAAATATCAAAACTTCCCTTCCATGTCTCTTCCTCTCTGCCTTCTTGCATCTCCAAGAATCTTGTTTTGCTGCCCTAGTTAACCACATACTATATTTTATTTTTACCAAAAATGCATAATGTAGGGAAAAAGTTCCAAGCAAGTATGACTAGGTAATAAGCCTCTTAATATGTTCATTTCCTACACATATTACCTAGCAACTTCTCTCTGGTTATTACAATCCTTGTTTCTCCTGATTCATTCTGCTCATCAGAATCCCGGGCAAAATCAATCTGGATAATTAGGAGATGGTCAAAAATGTGTTTTGAAGACATAAATGATAGGCTTGCCACGATACGAAAACATGAACTTTACTTTTCCTCTTCTTTACTTTTCATTACTTTTCAAAAAAGTAACAAATTCTTTGAACTTCATTAAATTCAAAAAGAATTCTATGGAATTTCAATCTTCATTTTAATGTTTTTCTTATAGATCATCACTTTCAGACCATTAGCTCATTTCATTAATACAGAATATTTCTAACTACTCATTAATTCTAAAACTATCATCTCCTATTAGGCATATTTCCTTCAAGAAAGCATTCTAGGAATCTAATATTTTACTAGGTAGCCATGAAATAAGGGATTAGATTAGTTCTTTCCCAAACTACTTGGAACTAAAAAGAATTCATGTTTAGTATAACTTGCAGTTTCCTTTCTCAGTTACAGGCAGTATATCATGCATAGTTTCTGCATCCAAATTGTTCAGTTCTGCTTCATGGTCCCTACACACAAATTGTTCATAAGGTGATACTATGATCACAAACCTAAAAATCAAAATACTGTTATACATCTTAGAAAGGTTATCTTTGCCTTGAAATGTTTAAATCAAAGTTTTTCTCCTAACGTCCTTTGGTCAATGAAGTTAAAATAAATTATTTATTTTAAATACTAAATAACCAGAATTTCTATTGTAACATACATTCCTTACAACAAATTACTATACAGCAAACAGTAAAAGTATCTCAGGGGCTCATGACTTAAAACTAGACAAAAATGATAGAAAAACTTCAAAGACAGAAAATGTACAAGCTAAATGGAGGCCATGGAAAGAGTCACATTTGTGTTTTCACCAAAAGGAATGAATTTGAACCTATGAGAACATTTCAAATTTAAGTACTGAAGTGAATATTTATAATAAATGGAATAAAGAACCACTATATGCATTTTTAATTGATGAAGAGTCTGCCAATCTGAAATAGTTAAAAATTACTATTTGAAAATTCACAGCTATGCATATACACATACAAATACAAAATTTGCTTTTTATGTACTTTCATTTTAAGGTAAGCAAAAAATTCATCAATATCTACTATAATCAGTTACTTTTGGGTGCTAGCAAAGAATAGCATAGCCAGAACATAAAAGGTATTAACGTCATCTATATGGAAGTAGTGATGGTAAAGGGAAAGAAATTAATTCCTTTCACAGAGCAAAAGAATTACTAAGAGAAGAGCTTACCAAATATTCCAAGCAATCAAAAACCAACATATAAGAATCATCAGATATCTGTAACATATAGTCCAGTAAAATCAAGTAGTAAGTTGCACTGAAAAATGCTTCTAGACAATTATCATAATTTTAAAGGAAATTTACAAAAGATATTTCTCACAATAGAAATCTAACTAAAGTCACAAATTAGTGAATCCATATTATGAGAAGATAGGACAATTTCTATCATTGTGCAATGATGATATATTCAAGAGGTTTAGCACAGAGATACTCCATAGGGATATACTCATAATTGAAACATTTCCTACCCAATCACATCTGTGGTATTTGTCCCTCTGGCCATAGCACCATAAAACATTTTCATAGAACTCAGAGTCAGAATGAAACTTAGAAGTCATTTACTTTAATCACATTTACCCTATTTTTTCTTAAATAACTAGGTTTTTTCTCATTATAAAAGTAACAAAAACTTGTCGCTAACCTTTTAAAAATAGAGAACTACAACGGTATAAAAAAGAATCAACCATAATTATAACAACTGGGGACAATTAATATAATACTGTATATTCTATTGTTTATTTTTATGTATTCACCTAAAACAATATCATGAACAATATATCATTAAATTCTCCACAAATATGATTTTAATGACTGCATAATATTTCATCCCCTGGATGAACCATACTTTATATAAATGTACTCCTATTTTAGGTTGCTGAGGATGTTCACTAAAATTTTGATTATATATGATATATACATAATCAAAAGATATACCATCAAAATTTTAGTGAACATCCTCAGCAACCTAAAATAGGAGAGCAATTAAATAAATTACATATATATATTCTGATATATATATTTGTTCTTTTTATCAATTATTTATTTTAAGATGGATTCAGAGAAAAGGAAATTCTTCTATTTATACATGAGGAAATGTAGACCCATACAAATTAAGTGACTCATAAAGTCTATAACCAAGATTATCTGATTTTCTGTGTTATTATAACATGTCATCTATAGTTGTAAGAGAGTCTACCGGTTTCTATTAGTTTCTTTCCATAACGGCATCCTGTATAAGTTAAAAGTACAGGTGTTAAAACTCATTCTATTGTAATGTATTCAATTACTATAACTTAATATTGCTATCTTTAAATTCATAAACCATTATTCATCTTTCACTCACAAAACTATTTAATTCACTTGGAGCCTACAAATAGTGGGAATAAACCAAACTAAAAAAGCCAATTCAAATATTAGGAAATAATAAACTAGAAAAAAAAACAGAATGGGACATTCTTTTCTTATTCTTCTTTAGATTACAACTAAAACTCTACCTGAATATGGAAAAAGTCTGCTCCATTATGATTACCAGTAGGCAAAAATTTAAAATACACTGGGTAGATTTTATGGTAAAGTACAATTACTTTTCAAAGAGTTAAAGTATGTCAAATATATTTGGGTACATTTCTGAAGTTATTTGGGAGGGAAATGAAGGGTAAAGGCTTCATTCAATTTCCACGAAGGCAAGATAAGCAACCTAGAAACAATCCTTCTGCCTTTAGGTAGATTGTTTACATCCAGGAAAAGTGCATTCCTACTTGCAAGGGGAGAAATGAATCAACAATCCAGAAAGCCTGGCACTTACTGACCTTCCATATACAATCTCCAAGTGCGCCTGACTGAGAAGGCAAGATATTCAACTGAGAATTATTGGAAAAATAGAATAACTTTCAAGTCTATATGCATTTTAAAATTCAAGATTATTTTAGGTTTTTAGAATTATAAATCTTTGGTTTTAACTTTTTAGAATTATAAAAACATTAAAACAATTAAATTATTCAGATAAACTATTTATTAATCAAAAATGCAACGAGAAATCTCTACACTCAAACATCACAGCTTAGCTTTAAATAAGGATTGTGGAGGTTTACTTCACTTTTTTTCCCCTCTATCCTTTTAAAACTTGTTTAGGAGCATCAATATTAATAACTTTTCCTAGTGATAAATGCTATAGGAACACAAAACATGAGAACTCACAATAAAGGTAAAAATATATGTACTACAACTCAACAAATCGAAATAGCTTAATACATGATGTGACAAATGTTTTCCTTCATCCAGAAAAGGTTCGTCATCTAATACTGACAAAAAAATAATAAAAGTTAAGTTGATGGAAATTGATAACTTAGCCCAACCCATGAACCAAAAGCTGCTCTACCTATATGTATTTATAGCCATTAAAAAAGGAAGCAAAAAAATCACTAAATTTCAAAGTAGTTCTGTGCCTCTGACTCAAATTACCAGTTCAAGTTGTAACTAACAAGTGGATTTCATTTAAAAACATGATATAAACTAAACAGCGTTAAAGTGCTACACATAACATATTTGTCAACATTTTGCTTACTGTAGCTTCTTCTTATAATAAACACAATGAGATTGTTCTTGCCACATGGTTTTCACCTTTTTTTTTTAAGATATAAGTGACAGAGGATATTTCCATACCTGATGCACTTTTATAGGTATACTCATAGTTCAATGTTCAAGATGCTACTGTTGAATACACAGCAGGAAAGGGAGGCCAGAAAGAGCTGCACAGTAGCTATCATACACACAAGGCTTTGTGCACTTCCTGGTACTCTGGTTATCAACTCTATCCTCTCCTCCCTCAAATAAGAAAGCATATGGAATACAAATGACTGAGAATAATATTAATGATATAGGTAATATTGCAGTGGCTTTATCTATTAATAAAGAAAAAGCAAACCAATCTCAAACTTTAGTATTTCCTTGTTAGAAACTAATTATTTAGCACACATCCCACAACTGATAACAAAACAACAGGTTTTAACCCTTCATTTCAAAGTCACTGCCATAACCAATTAAAAGCCAAACTAAAGTTAACTAACATTTTAATGTAGACTTGGCCAGCAATATGATACATTTAATACATTTAATCTTATTGATGAGAGAGAAATAAAACCGCTTTTAGCTTATTTATTTTCACTTTCAATTTGCTACTAAATTTATGCATAACTGTCACTTCTACTGCACTATGAGTGACCTACAACATTTCCAATCTGTTCGTCCCATCTTTGGTAGACTCTGCAAAGATTAAACTGTATTTTTGTAATAATTACTATTCAAGAGCAAGAAAGACTTCAGAGGTTTTTATTATCATCATTGCAACTAGAAAAAGGAAGTAACAGTAGTCTCTTAAAGTTTTCTCCCACTTATCCGTTATACTTATCCAATCTCATCTCTGTTATTGTACTTTTAGCCAAAGGTGAGTCAAACTGGCTGCTCCTCTGGTGAAAATAATAGTGGTCTCTCGTAATATGTGATGGAAATTGTCTTACAGAGACCACCAAAGTTTAGTTTTAGACAAAACTATGCCAATAAATTTCTTTTGCAAACATATCTGAAGGTGTTTAATATTAACTTATACTTACATAATAAATATAGATATGCCTAGCTTTAGGAAAATCTAATGGGGCAAGATTCAATTTTTAAAAATTTTTTTTTCCTTTTTCTCCCCAAAGCCCCCCCCAGTACATAGTTGTATATTCTTAGTTGTGGGTCTTTCTAGTTGTGGCATGTGGGACGCTGCCTCAGCGTGGTTTGATGAGTAGTGCCATGTCTGCACCCAGGATTCGAACTGACGAAACACTGGGCCTCCTGCAGCGGAGTGTGTGAACTTAACCACTTGGCCACAAGGCCAGCACCACAAGAGTCAATTTTTTAAACAGACAGAGGTAACTAGAAATCAAGTGCAGTTTCTAGTAGTTAAAAGATTCTTCACTTTATATAATGATTTATTGCATGAATTCATAAATATAGAATTTCTATATGCATTCAAAATGAAAAAGATTTATAGAATATCAGTTTAGTCACAGATTTGGAATATAAACATGACATAAGGAACATCTGCATTTCTGCTATAAATTAAATGCTGACAAAATGTTACTTACCAATATGATTTCCATTATACTTGCATATTTAACTAAATTTAGAAAGTTGATGCCTATAGGCATTTTACATATTATATCTGTTAAACACTAACTGAAAACATAAGGTAAAAAGCATATCTGTGAGGAAAAATTGGCCCCTCCTTTTGGGATCAGTCAGTCAGCTGAACTCATCTTTTGGTACCTTATTGAAGTGTCTAAGTTCTTTTCTATGAAACACACACACACATGCCCATGTGCATGCACACACACACACACACACACACACCCCTTGACAGCTTACTTTATCTATACAATATTTAAAAGAAAATTTTCAAACATAAACTGTTCCACCCTAAACTCATGTTCAGTCTTGGCCGGATTACCTGAGCAACCTATCTGACATATTTTGGTTTCTACATTTAAAATCTAATTATATCAGCAACAAGATGACTTACCGGACCAAAAGAATTACTGTCAAAACTGTGTCCATGATGATCACCTTCAACCCAGATATGACCACGGGGTACTTTGACATACCGGTTTTTGTGTCCTATAGTTCTAGAAATAAACAACAAAACCACTGAGATAAGAACAGAAAAGAGATCAAATAGCTAAGCAGATAAATTCAGGAAGGGTAAAAATGCTGTTATAAAAACTCAACAGATTAGTAAAGGTTAACCATGGGGCTACTCTAAACTTCATTAAGATAAGGTTAGGACCCCGTAAAGCTACCCACTGTATTTTTTTGCATATTTCTGTAGGTAGGAATTTTGTGCTTAAATAAAATGCACTAGCACCAAATATAATGTTTTGCTATTTAATCTGATTCACAATATCATAAACAAGTTTTTACGAAATTCAATAAGCGCTAACAAAATATGGATCTATTTTTTTCTGATATTTGCTTTTATGTCAATGTTCAACTCGGTCAGCTGCAAGTTTCATTTTTGTAGTCAAATAAACTTCTCCAACCCACTGATAGTACTTTTCATAGCCTCAATACTCTAAAATTCAGCGTATATAAGAAAGAAAAAATCCTGGACGATCTCTTGTCAGGTATAAACTATCAATGTCTGCTGAAAATTTCTGATCAGCACTATTTGATTTCATAAATTATTCTTGAAAATGAGAAGCTTTTTAACAATTTTAAAGACTAAAGATCAGTGATACACAGTTAGCGGAACATTTTATATTCTTAAGGCTGACAAGAAAATGGAATAAAGAAAGTCTCTCTCACACAGTGCTGAGGGCAATGTAAAACGATACAACTTTTTTCTTGTTTTGCCATTTTGGACCTATTTTTATCAAATTTATTAATAGACTAAAATTTACATGCTTTTTGACCTAGTTATTCTACCGGTAGAACTCCATTCCAAACAAGTAATCAGAAATATGGACAAAGATTTATTATTGGGATGTTCAACACAGGCCTTTTTATAGTAAAAAAGTAATAATAATAATCTTCCTAAATATCTAACAACATGGCATTGGCTAACTAAATTATCATACAACCAATTAAATAAAAGGGATGAGATTACAACAAAACATTATCCCAATCTTATAATAATAAATTCTTTTGGGGGCAGAGACTGTTTTCTTCTTCTCTTATTTCGCAAAGCACTCAGGAAAATCCCTAGCCTAGAGTAGCTTCTCAATAAATGTTGGTTGAATGAAGGAAGGAATGTCACCCCCAAGGCTATAGAGTTAAGCCAAGAATCCGAGCTTTGCACACTGTTCTTTGAGGTGGAGTCCCCATCAGAGCATTTTTGTTAGTTAGCAAGTTGTATATGTGCAGAAGAATACAACAAAAGGAAAAATATACATAAATTGGTGCGATAGAAATTCAAACTATTGATTATCTAGAATGATTTTTAATTTTCAAGATAATTTCAGTGTTGAATTACTTTGCTTCGATCAGGAAATTATTCATGCAAGGAAGCAATGTTGTGGCCATTACAAGCCCACAGTAAGGTAATGACTGCTGTTTATTTTTAATTACTACTGGGAAGAAGAGCTTCAGCTTTTTAAAGAAAAGCAAAAACAAGTTGAACACATCTTACCATGATATGCTGTGTAATATAAGTGTTCTTCAATTAAAATCAGTCAATTAGTTCTTGACATCTCTACTGCTTTTACCATGAGATTGCCTCTAAGAACTAATATCCCACATCAAGTGTTAATGACTGGGAGAAAACCCTTTTACTTAATTGTTGGCAATGCACACTCCTAAAAAGTCCAAACATTTGTTCACCTTATTAAGCTGGCTATTTTGGATAATATTCAGAAAGAAAACAATTACTCATTTTTTCTCACCAGATAATCATTCAAGCAGAATTATGAAATGAAACCAGCATAAAATCATTTCTGCCATGAAATGGTAGGTTTTAAATCAAGAATATTTTTCTGGAAACAAAAAGAATGATACAAAACTCAGATTCAATTTCAATGTCACATAAACCAAGGAGTCAAGATACTTGTGGTAGAAGATGATAGTATCATAAAATTACCGGGGAGAGCTGCACATTTCCTTGTATTGATTATCTTATCCAAAAATTTAAATACGCCCATCTTCCCATCATTGTCTACCTCCTTACAATGCTTTATTTTTCTTCACTGCACCTACTAACACTTGAAGTTCACATGTTGGTTTATTTGTTTATTGCTTATCTCCCCCCGACTAGAATGTAAACTTTGGAGCTTTGTGTTTCTTGTTCACTAGAGTATCCCCTGAGCCCAGAAGAATGCATGGTACAAATTGCTCAAAAAATATTTGTTAAATGAATGTGTAACTGAAGAATGAAAAATACTGCCAAAAAGGCAGAATAATACAGTGGAAAGTGCATAGAGTTCTGGAAACAGACTAAACCAGTTTTAATCTTGATACCACTACTCACAAGTAATCTTGTGCCAGTTAGTTTCTACCTGTATTCGCCCACCTTTAAAATGAGATGAATAAGACACACTCTGACTGGGTTGAGATGAAGTTTCGTAGTTAGATGAGAATATAATGGAGAAGTTACTAGGGAATATAGTCTCTGCAATCAGCCTATCTTGGCTTTTATATCTGACAACACTTTCAAGTTTATGTAATCTTGGGCGAGTTGATGAAACTCTAAGTGTCAGTTTCCTCATTTGCAGAATGGGGCAAATAATGGTACCTAACTCAAAAAGTTGTTCTATGGAGAAAGGGGCATGTATTGAACACTTGACAAATGGATTCTCTTATAGTTGCAACTTTTTGAAGTAAAGCACTCAACAGTTCTGATGTATAGTAAGAACCCACTAAGTGGTAGTTATTATTGCTATGGTCTTCCTTTGTCCACTATTTTCTTTCATTTCAAAATTCAGAATGTGTTTAGCCTCTACTATCTATTAGCATCAGTCTCTTAAAATTACCCGAGCTACGCTTCAATAATTTCTTTTCGCCACATTGGCACTGTGACTGTAGACTATTTTTAATGGTATAATGAATCTTATTTTTCTTTTATTCTTATACCCTTCTGGGATACTCTAAAACTTAATGTGAAAACACAATCTATCTGTTTGTGCATATTCAAACATGCAGAGAGTAGTAGGTGAAAATGTCATGTAGCTATTTGTGCTTTCACTTACTAATCACTTGCACATTTGAATGTTGCTGCGCTAATAGAGAGCGGTTTGCCTAGCTACTGGACAGGTGTGAAAGAACTCTTCGAGCTGTAAGACCCTGGTAAAATTCATGTTATATACATAGTGCATATTTTATCTCTCAGGTTTCAATCTAACTGTTTAAAAGATAACTCAAAGTAGCTTTAAAAAACATGATGTTAAAATATCGAGCTGGTTCCTTTTAGGACTGCCAAAGAAATATAATACTCCTAATAGAACTTCTCTAGAGAAGGATTTTTAAATAGCTTTGTGCTCCTGAATTCACATAAAAGAAAGACAAGACAATCTTTTAGGTGATTTAACAGTTAAGTGAGGTGTCAGCCTGCAAGGTTGTATGTATCTATGGCTTGCAAATAATTTCAGTTTTGACACTCAAAAATGAGTTCTGTATAGTATTCTAACTACTTGTCTACTAAAAAGTATTTTTAGTACTAGCTTTCCGAAGACAAGTTACCTAGGGCTTATGGAATGAAGAATGATTGCCTCCGATTTGATTTGACCTTGAAAATGATATGATTTTTTTAAAGTCTCTGAATCTTTTGAGTGTCATCAGTTGAATACAAAATTGTTGATGTAATCCTTGACACCACAGGAAGGAAACAAATTCATATTTAAACTGTTTCTCAAATACACACAGACATATTCTTAACCTAGATAATCAGTATGAATAACTTGTGATTGATTGAGGTATTTTTTATTAGTATTTTTATTTTAAGATGTTCTCTTTTTGTTTTGGTTTGGTTTTTTTTTTATTTTTTATTTTTTGAGGAAGATTAGCCCTGAGCTAACTACTACCAGTCCTCCTCTTTTTGCTGAGGAAGACTGGCCCTGAGCTATCACCCATGCCCATCTTCCTCTACTTTATACGTGGGACACCTACCACTGCATGGCGTGCCAAACGTGCCATGTCCGCACCCGGGATCCGAACCAGCAAACCACGTGCCGCCGAGAAGCGTGCGAACTGAACTGCTGCGCCACCGGGCTGGCCCCATGATTCTAAACATAAGCAACGTAAATGGTCTAGGAAATACACATGACAATTTAAACTACCATAGATGAGATTTAAAAAGTTGGAAGATCTGCGAGAAAATAATTGATGAATGGAGAAGTAAATAAATGAATGAACATCAAATGTTGCTAACTACATAGTTTCAAAGGATGTTATTGTTTCAGGCTGGAATAGTCAGGAAAGGCATTATGAATATTTGAATCAAGATATGAAGAACAGATGAAAGCTAACTGGTAAAGAAGGTACTGTGGGTTTCAAATCCCATTCACTTACAGGAAAAAAAGGTTTACTTTTCCTCAGTAGTGCATTATTTCCTTGAGATATACCATCATAAATTAAGGAAAATATTTCATATGTCACTATCTAATGAAGGCATCCAGTAATTATAATTATATAGAAAAATTAAATACTTAAATTATTTTATTTTAGAGATATTATTATTGATTTTTCTCTTAAATATTCTATGCGCTATTATAATGTATCCAATATTAATTTACCTTAGATCATACTGGGTCAAAAATTTTTAAGTAGGTAAATATCTTATTGCATTATAGCACACTATATAACTATCTGAATATAGAAAAGATAACTCCACATTGTAAAAAAATGAATGTATCTAACTTGCATATATTTAAATTAGTTTTTGCTAAAACGATAATCAATTACATGTGATATCAAAGGTATAAATACCATAATCGGTTTACCTATTGTTAAACTGGATCTTATCACCAACAGAAATAGTGACTCATATAATTATTCCAAGCATGGCTTCCTAGCAAACCAATTTAAATAAAATAGTGAATCTGTAATGTAGAACTTTATTTTTCAAAAAAATCAATATTTATTATAAATGGTATTTTTGCACTTGTTTACAAAGTCCTTTCTTGAAATAATTTCCTGGATGTCTGCATCATTCATCATTTACTTTTCGCAGGTTTTTCCCACATGCTAGTTACAGAGGGGGAAAAACACATTTCAGTCCTTCTTAATGTAAGGTCATATAATGTTTAGATATTAGAAGAACTATGAATAATTTCCCATCTGTTTCCTCTGATCTCAGTCTTACAACCTTAACTTTTCAGTATTAAAAGAAATGTATACTATTTGCTTTATTTCTTAAAAATAAAATTAATAAGCCTTTGGATTAGTTACTAGTAAAATAAAATATGAATGCCTCAGAGCTAAAGAGTTCACCAAACAATGGCTCTTCCTTGAACATATCTCTTTAGAAATAGGAACAATAGATAACTGCAGGAAAGCAGTGTGGCAGAGGGAAAATCAATGTAGGCTTCCATGCCAGACTTCCTAGTGGCATGACCTTAGGCCTTAGGGCTTCATATTCCTCAACTGTAATACAAGATAATAATAGCATCTGCTTCATAGAAGTGTGATGAAATATGAGATAATGCATGTGACCTTTTTAGAATAGTGCCTGGTAGAGTAGATCTCAACAAATGGTAGACAGTATTACCAGACTTAGGGAATAAGCTTAGCTGTTCTTATGATACACCAATTAAAGCAGCTAGAAAAAAATTCTTCTCTAATTCAAATTAATTCCACAAATATTTATTACGCGCTCTCTAGTATCAAGAATTGTTAGGCACTAGAGATGCAAACATAAATAAGAACAGGCCTACCCTGGAAGAATCTGTACTTTAATTAGGTAAACAGATTATTTTTAACATACAATTTCAACACAAAGTGCTAAGTTCAATGTTACAGGTGCAGAAAGGGCAAAATAAGGAACTGGGAAGATATCCCACTCAGCTAGGGTTACAGAGACAGTTTTCATGAAAAGCTGACACCTTTGATACATTATATCCATACTTCTGAAATTATCAATGTTCATGGATTACATAAAGGGTAAAAATGATCAGCATCCCTGAATCACCAAATTTAAACCAAGGAAAAGGTACATAATTATGCAATTAAGAAAAACATCAGCATCTTAAATAATACAAGAATCTGGAGGCTACAAGAACAAATTAGGATTGAGGAAAGTCTTTTTAGGCAAGATTAAAAATCAAAAGTTTTGGGGCTGGCCCGGTGGTGCAGCAGTTAAGTTCGCACGTTCTGCTTCTCAGTGGCCCGGGCTTTGCCGGTTTGGATCCCGGGTGTGGACATGGCACCACTTGGCATG
The DNA here is from genome assembly GCF_041296235.1 of Equus asinus. Classification (NCBI taxonomy): domain Eukaryota; kingdom Metazoa; phylum Chordata; class Mammalia; order Perissodactyla; family Equidae; genus Equus; species Equus asinus. The sequence goes on from NC_091790.1 coordinate 168,546,274, forward strand.
CCATGCTGTGGTAGGCGTCCCACATATAAAGTAGAGGAAGATCAGCACGGATGTTAGCTCAAGGCCAGGCTTCCTCGGCAAAAATAAAGAGGAGGACTGGCAGTAGTTAGCTCAGGGCTAATCTTCCTAAAAAAAAAATAAATAATTAAAAAAAATCAGAAGATCTAAAATATAGAAATACCTGAATATTTAAAAATTCAAAACTTTCAAAAGACAAAATGGACCGCAAATAAAGTTAGAAGTCAATAGATTAACAATAGGTTTGGGGAAAAAATAAGTTGCACATATGACATACAAAAGAATAATATCTGCACAATAAAAGAGCCCTCACAAAGTCACTCATATAAAGAAAAAAGACAAATGATCTGATCCAATAAAAAAATGGGTAAAAGATATGAATGAGTAAGTTTTAGAAGAGACATGTGAAGACCTGCTCAAATTCACTAGTAGTCAGGAAAATCAAATTAGAGTAAATACAAGATACTACTTTATAACCCACAGCTAAAAAATCAAAAAGAGCTATGAAACCTATTGCTGGCAGGAGTGTTGGGAAAAGTATACTCTCTCACAGTGTGGGTATAAATAGGAAGAGTTATAGTTGTTTTGGAAAGCAACCTGGCAACATTTATAAAATTTTAAAAATTCATTTGCCTTATGATCTAGCAATTCCATTCCTGGGATTCAATGACATAAAAATGACTATATACAGCCACAGGTACAACAATGTTTACTACAACATTGTTCAAAGTAGCAAAAAAAATATAAGCAAAAATAATAACTAAAAACAGGGCCATGGTTTAATACATGAGGGTATGTCCATACCACAGAATGCTATACAATCCATAAAAAGAATGAATCAGAATTATTAATTAACTCAAGATTTTCCAAAAAGTATTGTTGAGGGGTCGGCCCAGTGGCATAGTGGTTGGGTTTGCATGCTCCGCTTCAGTGGCCTGGGGTTCATGGGTTTGGGTCTCAGGTGAGGACCTACACACCTCTTAGCAAGCCATGCTGTGGTGGTGTCCCACATGCAAAAAATAGGGAAAGATTGGCACAGATGTTAGCTCAGCGACAATCTTCCTCAAGCAAAAAGAGGAAGATTGGCAATGGACATTAGCTCAGGGCCAATTTTCCTCACCAAAAAAACAAAAAAGTATCATTGAATGAGAAAAACAGAAAAGTGCATGTGATATGTTTTCACTTTTGTGAAAAAACAATGACAAAACATCACTATATATGTAAATGTGAATAAAGGAAACATTGTATCAGCATAAAGAAAATTATATTGGGGATACACAAGAGGTTATAGACATGAGTGGGGGATTGGGGTAATTAATACAAAGACAGGAGAAAGAAGGAAGAGCAAAGATAAAAAGAAGAAAAATCAAACGGCACTTCTAAACAAAGCGTTATGATATTACCATATTTACACCTTTGTGTAATTTATATGCAGCTTCATATCAAAAAGTAATTACAATAGACATAAAACACAAATATTTATATGTACACATATAAATGCAAAATATAAAGATTTAAAGACAAGCTAATAATAGTTTCATAGCAGTGAAACTAGACAAAAACAGCAACAAAAAAGCATAATACAAACACAACTTTTAAAGCTAGGAGTGTTAATTGGGGGTAATCTCTCCAGTAGTCCTCCCATTTGGTGGTCTTCCCTCTTAGACGGAAGGAATCAAACAATACATGTTGAGGGGGCAGCGAGGATAAAGAGCAAATCTAGTTCACAGAAATGCCTTCATTTGCTACACCAAAGAGTTTTCAACTAGCTGCTCACCGTACTAAGCAAAAGATTTGTCAAATATTAGTTCCAGTAGGATGCCTGCTAACACAATCATTTCTGTTTAAGTAATGTTACTGAAATGTCTTCCTATTTAAATGTCCAAAAGTTTGGTATTTATTCCACAGATAAGGAAGGTATAGGGATGCAAACTTTTACCTTTTCTCTCTTAGGGTTTTCCCTAATAACTAAACTGATAGAAGACAGATGAACTAGAGAAAAGTATATACATTTATGTAAATTTTATATGACATGGGAGCCCCCCTAAGGAAGGAAGACCCACGAAATAGCAGAACTTACATGTTTTTATAGTAGGTTGAACAAAGAGGGCAGTGATGGAAAACTAACTGGATTTATGGGGGGAGGAGGCTAAGGGGAGATAAGAATTATTTTAGAAGGTGTGTTTGTATAGAATTCTGTCTCATCTTCTTGTCCTTGATGTTAAGAATGTTACTTTGCTTCTGGTACCGAGAAGACATCTTTCACATAAGAATTTCACCTCTTCCTTTTAAGAAGAAAGCATTTGCTGTTTTTCAAGTCCCTTTAACTCAAAATAATCCTTACGTCAAGGGGGCATATTTTGGGGTGGCATTTTTCTGCCACCCTTCAAAGGCAAAGGCAAACAAACAAGCAAAAACAACAACAACACAAAACCGGATAACAAGAACAACAACAAAAAAACATGTTCTTGACTTCCCAAAGATTTCTCCTCATCTGTGATTAAAACTAAGAGAGAAAGATGTAAGAGTGGGGGTACCTGCTGACAGGGCTGAGGCTTCTCTGGTCCTTACCCACGTATAATTCATAAAGAATGAGAAGACACTCTCCAGCTGCAAAATCAGTTCTTTTTCCTGGGTTCATTTTAATGAAAGAACTTAGCTGCCGTTCTATAGAGTTATTAAAATGAAACTTATCCTCTTTGGGTAGAAGGTTCCAGAGACCTTCTACATTTGTATTCCTGTTTCAGAGTTGAGGATTTAGTGTTTTCAAACCTCTTAGTAGGCCTTCTAGGACACAAAAACAACTCCTTAATCAAGGCATATAAACTGACAGATTTGCTTCTTTTCCCTCTGTTCTTTTTGGAGGCCTGCAGTTTTATTTGTCTAGAATTCATTTCTGCTAACTCTATTCATTATTTATTGCCTACAATGATTATGAAACTATTTGATTTCAAAGTGTAGCATGATGCCGTATCTTTTGAACGTAGCCTTTCATTTAGTTTATTTTTTTAAAGTCACTGTTTTTTAAGTTTTAATTACCAACAAATAACATTTCTATATACAACTACATCACAAGAACGAATAGGAATTTGGTTAAATTTGAATTGAACTGAAATTCTTTTTATATGATCAAGACAGCAAAATAGCAGTGCTATCTAATCAATGTCAACAGGAATTAGTTTAATCATCAATCATTTTTCTAACCGAATATTCCTTAATATGTCTTTATTGAACAGTTTCATTCAAACAAATAGTATTATGGAGAGAGAATATAATGACTTCTTAAAAGTTACCATCCTAGAATACACATTTGACAGCTATAGATTCTGCTTCATAAAAAATAAATATGAATAAAATAAGCTTTATAAAGTACCAAATAAGGGATTCTGCTAATTCAAGCTCAAATTGCTATAGCGTACATCAACCTGTATTATAAACCCATATTATAATGTCTAGAATCTCAGTATTTGTATGTAAACAGGTGAGTGAACTGCTTGAAAGTCAGAAAAGATGCTTTTCTTTCCCTATACATAGGACTATGACATGGTGGCAGAGCTCTTACCTATGCATTCTCTGGACTACAAAGCATGAATGAGGTTATGGATCAGAATACCTGCCTGCCAAGTGGCTTTGCTGTAAACATGAAGTTTACTCAAAGCTTCCCAGGATATTTTGTTTCATACTTATCTTTGAATACTCGCTATCAGTGATCTAAGTCTCTAGTAAGTAAAGAGCAATTCTCTCAGCTTCCAAGAAATGTGCTCTTGAGTGTAAGCCTGACTTTTCCATTATGGAAGAGAAAATTCAGGGAATGTTCAATTCACATAGGAAGAGCAGGAAATTACTTTTAATAAGGTTTTATTAAACTTCTAATGTAATCCAGCATAATATTAAACAGCATAAAACTGACTTCTATGTCCACTGAGTTCGTACAGAGAATGTCTGACCTGTAAGAAATTGGATTCAAGTGGATAAAGTAGATCTTAAAAAGACGTAATTTCTCATATTGTTGTGAAGGTATAAACTGAAGAGTCAGTCCTTCATAGACACATCTTCTTGATATTCTCCCATGTAGGCCAATTGCTGCCCTCCTAAAGTAAATTGTTAAATGATATAAATCATCTTGTAAAACTTTGAAACCAGATAGAAAAGCCATAGCTAAGAAGAAAAAACAGTCAGAGTTCACTTTTCTTTACACCTGGAATCCAACAACTACTTCTTTCCTCCTTAGCTCCCACACTGTTCCAAGCTACCAGCATCTCTTCCCTGGACTCCTGCAGTCACCTCCTCACTCGCCTTCATGTCTCTATTCTCCTCTATCTTCGGTCATTCTCCACACAATTCCAATCGTGTCATCTTCCTGCTCAGTTGAAAAATTTCCAATGGCTTCCCACCACACTTAGAATAAAAGCTGAATTTCTTACTGTGATCTAAAAGCCCTTACATTTGAGATTCCCAGCCTTGGCACTATAGCTATTTTGAACCAGATAATTCTTAGTCACGAGGGGCTGTCCTGTGCCATTTGGGATGTTTAGCAGGATCTCTGGTTCCCACCCACTAGATGCCAGGAGCATGCCATTCACAGTTGTGACAAACAAAAAGGTTGCCAGGCATTGCCAAATGTCTCCTGGGGGGCAAAAATCACCCCTCCAGGAATCACTGCTTTACATGATCTGGCCTTTTACTACACCTTTGGCCTCACCTCCTCCTGCTCACTCTACTTCCACCACACTAGCCTCTTTGACGTTCTTCGAACACAAGAGTCCTCTGGATTCCACCCCTTTGCTGTACTCGCTGTTCTCTGCATGGAATGCTCTTTGTGTTCTATGTCCCTGTTTTAATGTTCTCCCTCCATCTGAAAGAGCTCCTCCTGTTATCTTCTATCTCTTACCATACTTTTCTTCATAGCAGTTATCTGCTCCCTGCCTTCATAATCTAACTCACTGTTTATTTGATTTTGTCTCCGTCCCTGACTTGACTATAGGTTCCACGAAGGCAGAGACTTTAACTGCTGTGTTCAACACGGTCTTCCTAACTCCTAAAACACTGCCCGTCTACCTTTTCCATAGTTGCTCAATAAATATATAGTGATTAAATGGATGAATGAGTGTGAACTCTGGCAGCAGTCCTCTTTAGAATACCATAAACAATTTGAGGTTGCTGTTTCTCTCATTTTGGTAATAGCATCGTATAATACCTTAAATTGAAAAGGATTTTAGAAATCTTCAGACAACACAGTCATTTCACAGATAAAAAATTTGAGAGCTGGAGAGGTTAGTTTGTCAACAGTGATAGACTTAGTTTGTGTTAATTAGCCTTTAAAAATTAAAATGTGAAAACCAAATTTCAGGGCTTCTCTTTATAGTTTTGCTTGTGGGCATTTTATCCACATTGATGGAAGCTTCATTTACAAACTAAATTTTTAGAAAATTTGAATGGAACATGGATACGAGTATTGAATATATGATAATTATTTAAGAAGGCTATTAATTGCCATCTTCATAAGTGAAGACCATTTTGTCTTAGATTTTTACATAGGAAATTCACTCAGTAACATAGCAGATAGTAAAAGGAAACACTGAACGAAAATTGATGGCTTACAGTTTACAGAAATGGTATTAATTTATAACTATGAACGAAAATAGCTCAAAATATATCAAGTATAGAATTAGATACTTGTCACCAGCACTATCTGAATGGATTTATTTTATGGACCTTGTAGACTGACTTGCATGAAAGCTTTAAGCCTACACAGGAATATTATTATTAAAACTTACAGTATTTTGATTCACTGTAACTTATGGTAATTTGTAACATGACTACCGAAGTACATTTCTATCAATTCAACTCAATTCACATTTATTAAAATGAGCATCTAAAACATACATGATTTTGGAGGGTCAGGAGGAAGAAAAAGTTAAGTATGGCAAAGCCTCTGGCCTCAAGAATCCTATAATATAACGTAGTTCAAGAGATGAAGTAAGAACATTGAAACTACAACACAAAGCAGAATGTGATAAATGCTGGATTCAAGATATAATGATGATGATAATAACCTACTACATATTGAGTACTTATTGTGGACCAAGTAGTTTGCTAAATGACAGTAATTTAGGCTCTGTCAAACAAAGAAAACAACAAAGGACTTGAACCCAGATACACAAAAGTCTGTGCACTTAACTACTATTCCACACTTCTTTAAGAAAAAGATTAATTCTGACTGGGCTGATCCTAATGTGGGAAATTAGAAAAATACAAGTATGGTCATGAGTAGTACAAAATGTGACAAAAGGTATACAGATGATAAAATGAATCAAGAATTCATGTCAGAAAAACCCTGAATTTTTTAGTTTGGCTGGAATGTGGTTTAATGGAAGCCAGCAGATGTAGGTTGTAAGTTGGGGATGGACTGACTGTAGAAAAACCAAAATATCAATCTAAGAAGTATATACTATGTCATGTAGGCAATGGGGAACATCTGAAAGGTATTGATCAAAAAAATGACAAGATCATGCATAATTATCTTCATAGGACTAGCAGCCTGGGGCAAAAGGACTCAGCTGAATGGTCAGCTGCCAATGGCAACCACTCCTCCAGATATTTTCAATTCAACTAATCTCCAGAGTGGAGCCCTTGCTTTGTACACATACCAAACTTCTACTGATTACAGGGACAATATTTCAGTGTACATGGTATGGGGCCGCTTCACTTTGGAGTGATGATTCTCACTGACAGCTAATTGCATTCAATTCACCTCTTGTTTTGGGGGCTTGCTATAAAACGATCACCAGAGAAGCAAAACATTTAAGTACTTCAGCTTTGCAGCTCTAGCACATCTTAGGGTAAATGGCTATTTGCCAGTGAAAGTGGGTCCAAGAGAAGCTTGTGTTCCCTCTTAAGCACCAGAACCACATAATAACATAATTTGTATATCTTCTGATTGGATACCTATCTCATTCTAATAAAAGCAATTCCATTTCACCCTTATCAAAAATCACCCCACTTAGATAATAAATGCTTATAATTATATTCTCTTCATGATTACAAAATACCGCTTTGATTAGATGAAACAGGCTTACCATGGAAACCTCTACATCCACCTAAACCCTACTTTGCTATTTACTTGTCTCAGTTAGGTTTCATATTTTGTAACCTGCATTGCAGTTGCACATCCATTACTAACAACTTTCCTTCCTACAAATTATCAGCCTGACCGCAATACCTAAATAAAAACAAGTTTTTGGAGCTCATTATTCCCAAATCAAAATTTTCCATGATTCCCTTGTCATATGGGTTCTCTCCTCAGCACAGTAATATTAATCTTTAAGTAATGGTCAAGTCTGTGACTGCCCTGTAGATTTATTCTGTATAGCATACTAGGATTAGAAAAGTTTAATTTATTACTTATCTTTATATTTTTAAAATCTGTCCTATCACATCTTCCTCATAACAGAAAAAAGAAAGTAAAAAAGATGAATACATTCATTATTTCCTCCAAATTTTTAATGACAATATATTTTTTCTGAGTAGTTGTTTTTAACAGACATTTAGAGGAGCATATCGCCAGTTTGGGGAGGTCTGGAAAGATACTGTAGGGCAGGTGATATCTAAAAGTAAGAGACGAATCAAAGTTAGCAGTAAGAAGATTAGGAAAAGGCATTTTGAACAAAATGAAAGCATGTTCAAAGGCAGCAAATAAGAGATCCTAAAGCTCCTTAAAGGTTAACCTCAGAAGAACCCTGAGTTCTGAGGTTTGGCTAGAGTGTGGGTGTGATGGCACATGTGGTATCATATTTCAAAGAGATGAGAAATCCTCTCATCCAACACAATCCAGATTGATAACTGTCAGGTCAGATTGCTTTTATGGAATTACACCAAAAAATCATACATTCATTTCTTAATCATATCATTGTATTATAAAACACATGATGCACAATTAATTCACCAACCTTTTGAGATAAGAGTCATTCTCTTCGGGTATAAGTCCACAAGTTGAAGTTCTGAGAAGTCTTTTCTAAACCATACTCATACTACACTGCTTATAATTCCCGGTTTTAGTTTCTTTACATTGGAGTGAAAACTTAAAGATATTTGTGACAAAATCTGAATACAGAATCCTTCTGGACTCCCCAGGATTTCACAGTTGTCTTACCACATTTGACAGCCATTTAAAAAAGAAATCTCATTATAAGTTAGTCTTTCAAAACATTGACTGTTTCTTCCTCTTACACATTTCATCAATTTGTATACTATTTAGTTAAATTAGATGTGTACAATAATAGGTACAGCTAGCATAAACATGTTTAGGAATAACCACAACTGATTTTTTTAGGCATACATTTTAGCTGATGGGAACAAAAGTACTAAAGTATAACATTTTAGCTGTGAGCTTTCTAGGTCATAGGCCTCAGACAAATGTTTTACAGAAGGAATAGAGAGCTTGAGTGAGGAGGCAGTCTGCCTGAGTTTGAATGCTGTCTTTCCACTTATTAGCCATGTGACCTTGGGTAAGTTATTTATTAGTGTAACTTATTAGTAACTCAGTTCCCAAAATTAAAAAAAAAAAAGTCCTTATTCACGGGGTATTGTTAGGATCAGATGAGTTAATATTGTAATACATGTGCTTAAACAGTGCCTGGTCAAAAGAGGTGCTCAATTACCATCAACTTTATTATTATACTAAAGTGATGACTGATAACAGTTTCTAGGTTTGCTGTCTTAGGGCATAATCATGACTTAATATATGTAAAGCACTTGGAACGGTGCCTGGGCTGTAATAAAATGTTTATATTAATCTGTTGTTGTTATGAGCCTTTTAAAGATTTTCAATGAAGGAGTGATCAGATTTGCATTTTAGAAGCAACCATGCTGACAGTGAGAGGGAGGGATTGAGGAGTGGGGTGGGGGCCGAACCCGGAAGTGGGAGAATGCCTAGGAGGTTATTGGTGCTGAGCTAAGATACTCCTAGCATGGTCAGGTCAAGGACAAGTAGGAGTCAAGACTTACTCATGTGGCAGAACTGAGTCCTTGCTGCTTGACAGGATGTAGCTCATGAGCAAGAGGGAAGAGTTGAAGATATTTATCACGGATGCTTTTTTCTACGCAGCTGCACTTAAATATTAAATATCTTTTAGTTTATGGGTAAACTCAGGAAAGTAGTAAGAAAGTCAAAGCAGCTATTTCTAAGAAAATCACAAAATCAGCTACAAGAGGAGAAAAGTCTTATCTTTATAAACTGTATCTCTGCATATAGCAACCTCAGTGTCCAGAACGACCTGACCCCTTTCTTATTAAGCCATCAAACTTCTCTCTCTGCTTCGAAGTTATTTATAGTTTAGTATCACTAAATCATACAAGTATTCTTTGAGAAGTCTTGCAGCATAATTCTTTGAACATCTCTCCTTTAATATGAACTTGCTGGATAACTGATTTAGAGTTCACTCTACTGAGAAAACTGTGTACAACAAAGTCAAGTAGTAAAATCATCATACTCCCTCTATTGAAATGTGAAAGGCCTTGAAAATGTTTCAGATTTTTCTGTGTATAATCTTCACACAACTTGGGAAAATATTGATACTAAAAATGCATTTAAGGTTTCCAAAACCACACAGAGGGAGAAAGTTACCCTATCCTTAAAGAACTGTCAATATGCCCTCCTAATTGAATAAAAGATAAAAATTAATATTTGGCTAAATAGATAACTGCGTAACTATCAAAGCCCTGTTTTCAACTATTTATGCTTCGAAGCATATGTATTTGGGTTCTTTTGTGTTTTAGAGGGTTTAGATAACAGGAGTAACGCTGAACTAGGATACAAAAATGAGCAAAAACAGACACAGTCTATCTTTTCAAGCAACTTCCAATCTAGCAGGAAAGATGGACATTAATCAAATAATCACTTAAAAAGGCAATATCATAGCTTGACCTGGTCTGGGAGAGTGAAGGGGACTGTGCAGAGAAGGAAAGGAAAGTTTTGGGTGGTTTGAGAGCATATACAAAGTCCTGTGTCCAGAGGAATTCCAGGACATTTGAGAACCTGAAAGAAGGCCAGAGTCACAGGCAGGTGAAAAAAGTGGGAGAGTAGTATGAAATAAAAAGTGGTCAGCAGGGGCCTAATTGTTCTGTGCTTTGCTGGGAGAATTGAGGATATTAGTCCAGTGATTTTGTTTATTCAGTTGGTTAGGTGCCTGAATAAGTAGTTTAGTCAAGGTAGATCAAATAATTGGATAGTCAGAGACAGCGAAATGAGTTGATTTTACACAGAAATTCAGTTATTGATGGCCCTAAAAGAAATAACTTATGAAACAGGACTATGCAGCATGATAGAGTGTAAAGAGGTTACATGACTCTCACCTTAAGGTATTTGAGAGAACTTCAAATGCATTGACAGCCAGAAAACAGTGCTGTGACATTACTTTTGCTGCCCAGGAAATACCAGGCTAGGCTATGTTAAGGCAAAATTTTGAAGAAGGAAAAACTCATCTCTTGAGCCTTTTTTGGTGAACTTTCTTCTCTTTCAGAGGCTACTCTGGGGGCCTAAGATGACCTATCCTCACCTCCAGGCCCTCTTGAGCACCTCTCTATACTGATGCAGCCCTCCCACAACAACTTCCCATTTCATTCATTTAGCCTTTTCATCCTTCTCCATCTTCCACCTGAAGACACCGAGGGCTTATAAATTCCACCTACCAGTCCCACTATTCAATAAATGGTATCTGTATTCTCCAAGGTAAGGGAAGGTTAGATTCTTACTCTCATAGTTGGAAGAAGAAGTCCTAAATTCAAGAAAAAGTAGCAGTGTTAATTAATGGGAGTACCAAGGAAGGAGACACGAGTGTGGGCCAAAGCTGACTAAGAGAACTTTTAAGTACAGGAACTCCAGTTAAACTTTAGGCTTAGAGAAGGAGACTGGACAGGTTAAATAAGCAACCCTGTCATGAAAACACAGAACAAAGCAATAATGCATACCAGGCTTGGGATGAAGCATGAAATATGAGGGGAAATTTAAAAACTAGCATGACTGAAGCAGAGATTCAGAGGGAGAGTAGTGATAAAAATGAGAGCAATATCTTAAAGAGCCCTAAACACTACAGTAAGGAGTTGGATTTTTCCCTTGTTGGGATCTGAGATCCACTAGAAACCTGCATGCAGCATAATAACTTGATGAGGCTTATACTTTAATAGATTATTAAAATGAATCTACCCACTCATTCAACACATATTTATTCAATTCCTATGTCCCCAAGCACAGAGCTAGGTGCTAGGTGGGTAGAGAATAACCAGTAAGGGAGTTATTCATTAATATAAATGTTGAAAAGTTTGACATAGGATGACAACATTGTGAAAAGAAAGGAAATATCTGAGAGACTCTGGCATTTTTATCATAGATTAATTATTGAATTGAAAGAGGAGTATCAAAGCTGACTCCATAGTTTGAGGTCTGTGAGATGAGGAGACTATTGTATCAAGTAGAAAATTTGGTCATATTTTGGGGAAAGGTGACGGATCTCATCCATGAAATTTGAGGTTCAGTTGAGTTCATGTGTGGGACCTGATACTCCTCTCTTCTCATTCATTATTTTTGGTTGATAATACATAATTCTGGTAGTTGGGACACATAATATTATGCCTAGTCATTGGGGAAGATATTTTTGATTCAGGAGAAGTCTTTATATTAATATTCTGCCTGCACATTCATGTTAATGAGATTTAATAGAGAAGGTACCTAATGGGAGGATTGCAGGATGTGTGAAAATCAAAGATATTTAAGAGAGAACATTATGATTTATCCTTAAATCTATGTGAAAGATGTTTATGTGTTTATAAATACACATAATCACATATGTGTATATACATACATAAATTTCTGTAAATATATATATATACACACATAAAAATATATAAACATATATACATTCACATGTGTACATACGACTTCTCACAGAGATGTTGATAGTGGGGCTTTTCAGAATCAAGCAGGAGAAGAGACCCAAATGTTTATCCAAGACACCATCCAAATAAACCATCAACAATCTCACATATACATTTAAAAGGTATTTTTGAATAATTTTACTATTTAAGACAAGCCATAAATATGGGTTTTTGTGAGTAACTAGAAATTAAAATTAGAGTATTTATACAGAAAAGGAAATTACTCAACCAAGAATTGCATGCTTTTTCACCACCATTTACCTAAGCTATCTTGTATGATGAGTAGTTTAAATCTAAAAGACAGAGGTTATAAAAATGCATGAAATTAAATTCAGCTTTAAAAGTAAAATTAAAAATACATTACAAATGTAAATCAAAAGACATTAATTTATGCCAAAATTCCCTTTCCCTTCAACGGTTTTTAAGCATTCAGCAAACTTGATTTTAGCAGCTATGCTCTAATTTCAATTATGTGGAGTTATTCTATCTCTATGGACATGAACATGGAAGAATAAAGAATAAATGACTCATCCTTGCTTAAACAGTACATCAGAAAACAGGAGCTGGCCAAGTAGTGTAGCGGTTAAGGTCACGTGCTCCGCTTTGGTGGCCTAGGGTTCGCAGGTTCAGATCCCAAGCGTGGACCTACACACTGTTTATCAAGCCAAGCTGTGGCGGCATCCCACATACAAAGTAGAGGAAAATTGGCACAGATGTTAGCTCAGTGACAATCTTCCTCAAGCAAAAAGAGGAAGATTGGCAACAGATGTTAGCTCAGGGCCAATCTTCCTTACCAAAGCAAACAAACAAACAAAAAAAACAGTACATCAGACACTCTACAAATAAAAGGATTCACATGTGTAAATGCTAAGTACTCCTAATAAACCAAATTGCTAAAAGGGGTTGAAAGAGGAGTTTTGAAAATTCCTCAGGGGGTCAGGTATTAAATGTTCACCACTGAACACAATTGCATATGTTTTTACTTTCCCATCTTGACAACAATATCCCCATTCTCTGCTCTGGCAACACAAACCAAATATTTCCTCTAGCTTTATCCACATTTATCCAGGAAGAAAGAGACAACTATTACTGCTATCTACTTTAACCTGTCTAATCCTTCAATTTCTATTCAAGATTTCCTGGAAAATTCATGTATTTACTTGAGGCATTTGATGGGATAGTAAGTATGTATCAAAATAATTTCCTCTACTGAAATCACTGTAAATACATTGAGAAATTTCTCCTCCTGGAAGGCAGAAGGAGTTCCTATAGCACACGTGATGTTACAAATATTGGTTAGACATTCCAAAACACGGGTCTAGCCTTTACCCGTACACTCCTTTCCAGTATCCAGTTAAAACGCAAAAGAGGAAACAAATAAACAAACAAACAAACCAAAGACAAAAACTCTCAAGCACATTCTAAGTCAAAGAGGCCTGAATCATTTGTCCTTTCCCTCCTTTTTCTTTAAATAGACTATTTGGCCGCACCCATTAGATTTTAAAACGTGAATCTCTTAGCCCAGCAAATTTGAAATTCTTTTCAGCAGAAACAATTGCAAAAATGCATAAGGATATACATATGTGCATAATCACTGCAACATTATTTGGATAGCAAAAAGTGATAAATAGTACAAGTGTTCAACAATAAATAAATGGCTTAAAATTACAATGCATTTAAACTGTGTAATGCTGGGCATAGATTACATATAATGAATTAGATTTGTGATGATATAGATAGTGTTAATGGCAGATCTCAGATTCAAAATATTGAGTTAAAATACAGAAAAATAAAATACACACAGGCACATACACATATGCTTCTATGAACATTAAAAACTATAGAAGGAGACACATTTAAATGTTATTGTTCACCTTATGGAAGTAGGATAATGGCTCACTTTTTTAGGAAGAGGAATTCTTACCTTTATTTTATACAATTCAGTACTTGGGGTTGTTAAATATCATGTAAAAACAAGAAAGCAAACAAAAAAGTTGACTAAATGCCAGAGACTTTCTGTAAAGTAGTTGTTATTTGCTCCTAGATTAGATTGATAATCAAGGTCCACAATCACTCTAAAATTGAAGTAGCCACCTCTCCTACTGCCCTAATGTCCTGAGACATCAAATCTGGAGCCCTTCCCAACCCACACTATGAGAACCTGTTATTTTCCATCCATTAAGTGACTACATATCCTAGTATGCAGCAGTGGCAGGGAGGACAGACACGGCTAGAGGAAATGGATAGTGGCAAATGACATTTTAGAAGGTTGAGACCATCTCATGATAAAGACATAAAGTGAGAAGGAGTCAAGCAGAACCCTGGGAGCAGTAAAGTCTGAAGGTGTAGTTTTTTGTGTTCTGTTGTCAAAGAAAATCTGACGTCTGACTTAGGATTGGTAGGATGTGTCTAGTCTTCCTCACAGTCAGATAAGAAAGAAGTAGGAGCAGAAACCTCACTTCTGCCCAGGAAGGTCCCAGTAGATCAATAACCACTGGGTATTGGACACCAGATGAGCGGCAATGCGTATCCCCTGCCCCTCAGCTTCAGATCTAACATTAAGCATCAATGATCACTGAAGGGCCAAGAAAAAACTATACACCTCGTTGATTAGCAAATACCAAGTAGAGCTAAGTTTCACCTTCCTCAAAATCCACAAAACAAATTTGTGTAAATGAAAATATTCTGTTATATAGGAAAGCATATCTCTGAATGATATTTGAAAAAGCCTTAAAGGTGAAAAGTTTAATAATACATTGGAAGCTCTTTACTAGTGAAAATCATACCATCTCCTAAAGCATTCCTAACATATAGGCTGAGTAGTGAATTAAAAAGACTAAAAAGGCATTTCTTAGCCAGTGTGAGGTTAATTGCTTAACATGGCCAATACTTTTAAAATTCTGCCAACTAAAAATATGTTTATTAAAAGACTAATATCATATACAATGTCTCTAGCACTTTACTACGTTTACGGATGTGTGGATTTGCTAAAGTTAATCAACTGTAAAAAAAAATTAAAATCAGTATTAGAAGTCAGTGCATTTTTCATATGATTTTGTCATACAAAAATTATAGGACATTGGAGTGACTATGATGATACTTGTGGGTGAAATGAAGTTTTAACAGTAAGCCACCTCTGTTTGAATGCTTGTGATGCCATCAAGAGTTTTCTCTCATAGAAACAGTGACTCTTTGAAGCAAAGTCATATGGATTTCAAACAAAAAAATTAACATTTTCATTACTCTTTTTGTTCCAAAAGATTTAGAGAAAACACATCTGGTACCTCTGGATCTTCTATGTCTTTCCTTCTTTTACAGAATGAATAAGCCATTCTACTATTAGATAGAGGAGGTGGGTCTCCATTGGGTAGGAAATTTACAACAGAGAGTAAAAGTGAATTCTTGAAGATGTGACAAGCCAATTCGAGTTTCTGCTCTCAAGTGGGATTAAAACTCATCAATATATTCCCCTTTTTTAAATCTCTGACTGGTTCCTTCCCTCTTCCCCACACAAATACACATATAGAACCAAAGGGTGGCAGAAAAATCAAAAAACTGTACTAGCAAAAGTCATGTATTTTTCTTAGTTTATGTCTGTTTTATTTCTATCAGTTTGATAATTTTACGTTTCATAGGTTGCCAGTAAACTTTTACTATATGTAACATTGACATAAAATAAAATGCCAATTAATTCTTCCATATTTGCAATATTACAGTTTGCAATACATTAATGGTCCTTAAGAACACATTTTGTATTGATAAATTTATCCTCATAAAATAAGTTAGAAAAAGACACTTGTAGCGGGTTGATTAGTGTCCTTTCAAAAGATATGCCCACATCCTAATCCTCTGCACCTGTGAATAGAGCCTCATTTAGAAAAAGGGTCTCTGAGATAGAACTAAGTTAAGGATCTCAAGATGAGATCCTCCTCCATTATCTGGGCAGACAGGCCCTAAATCCAACAACAAGTCCTTATAAGGGACACACAGAGGAACAAACATAGAGAAGAGAGGCCATGTGAAGATGGAGGAAGAGATTAGAGCCATAGAACCACAAGCCCAGGAATGCTGACAACCACCAGAAGATGGAGGCGGCAAAGAGGAGAATGCCTCCCAGAGCCTCTGGAGAGAGCATGGTCCTATAAATACCTCAATTTCAGACCTCCAGCCTCCAGAATTGTGAGAGAAGACATTTGTGTTGTTTGAAGCCAACCAGTTTGTGGTAATTTGTTCTGGCAGTCCTAGGAAACTGATAAAACACTTTTTCTTTTCATGCCCCCCCTTTCATTCAAAGATTATGAATAATGATAATCACACTCCTGGAGCACTATCTGCATGTCAGAAATAATGATGTTTTTTATAGTCTTTTTCCCATTTAACTTTCCTAACAAACCCTGTGAAGATGACATTATTATTATTAACTCATAGATGAAGAAACTGAGAATTAGTGTTCAGACCCAAGCCAGTCTGGTTCTAGCCCATGTTCCTCCATTAAAAATGCTAGAGAAAAGTGGGAGTATACAGTAAATGAATACTTCTTTGCTCGCATATGCATTTATAAAGTCTCTGGAAGGAGTGGGGAGAAGAAGCAGACGGAAGGCAAGGAGGGAGAGTACCTTCCATTCTATTACATTTTTAAAAATTTCTGAATCATGTTAATGTATTATAAATTAAAAAATAGGAAAGAAAACAGCAGTTGCCTAGCGAAAGAAAAAATTTAAATCCCCAAATGAATAACAAGAAATTAATAAAAACATGAATTTATGGGCTAAAGGAACAATTTTGAGAATATAACTAAAATCATACCAGACTTAGGAAACATCAAAACACATCAAGAAAGTATTGACTACTGGAGTGCTGCTGACCCTTTTGTTGTTATTTAAATAAAGGTCAACCCTTTCCAACAATGTGTCCTAACTCTCCCGCCTCTGCTCCACTCCTTAGCATCCACCTCACCACTCACAATAGGCCAAGAGTAGACAATAGTAACTAAATATCCCAATGTTCAATGGATAATCTCTCCCTCAGGCATTTTTCTCCTTTTCTATTTGTTGTAGTTCTTGAAAGTTTGACAACGTAGCTTAAGAGAGTGGAGAAATTTGGTGTCTCAAAACACAGATTATGAAATTATTATCAAGGGAGTCATAAATATGTATTCTCTGGATGTTATTTAAGAAAATGGAGATTTTCTGTCCTGAGTGATTTGCACTCAGACCCTGAATTAGGAGAAGGAATTACCTATGACCTCTGATAGCTATTCCTGAACCTACTATTATTCTAAAATTTTAGTTCCTTTCACCATCATGCTCCTATCTAAAATATGCGAGATACAAAAATACCAAAGAAATAGGATTCTTATTGTTATATTCCTCTTCCTAGGATCCTTCCTTATTAAGCGACTCCTCTTTTCATTAGAAAATAATTTCCCTAATAATTTTCAAAAGAACAAGAAAATAAATTTTTATCAAGATAGTGACTGTTTTTCATTATTATCAATTAGCATTTTATCAAATCTTTACGACCACTCAATATGCCAATCGAAGTCGGTGCTTCATCTTTTCCACAGACACATGCAAACCCCAAAGATAATTGAGTAGATTAGAGTGAACACCAATAAAATCTAGGTCAAACTTAATAACCTTCAAACAGCAGCAGCCATGGTGCATACTAAACGCACCTTCCATGAACAAGATGTTTTGATGAAGCCGAAACCAATTCAGGGCCTTCTGAGGACGATTCCTGTCCACCTGCTGACTCTTGTATGACTTTTTCTTTTCAGTATATTTACTTTCAAACGTAACTTTCATTTCTCTACTTTCAATAGAGTGTTTAAAATGACAAACTGATTACTGGTATAATTAATTTTTGATTGACTTTCTCTATTACGACTCACGGAAATGAGCCATAAGGGACAGAAACTGGCTGGGGTGTAAAACTGTGGCAAGGTGTATTCAACTAACCTAAACCTTCAAGTAACCAGGATTTCAATATTAGAAATCACAAACAGAACTTAGGAAGAGAGCAGAATCAGCAAATCTGTTGAGCCTACGCTCCCCGAGGCTTTTCTGATACAGGTACCACTTGTCTTCAGAATCATTCACATTAAATTCCATGGAGCAGTCAGGGTATCTTTTCAAGCACCATCAAGATGGCAAGGGCTTCAGGAAAGTGTTTATCTCATGGCTTGTTCCTCACTTGATCTCTAGGGAGGACACTGAAACAAAGGTGCTCTTACAAAAAAGGTTATACCATGCACATTTTTTTTCCACAATCAAATTCACTGATTCCTTAAAAAACATATTCTACAAGTACCTATTGTGAACTAAGGCATTAGGGAAGATAAACAATAAATAGGCTCCTATGCTGGGAGGTGGGCACCCTAGTTAGGGACACAGTGGAATGTGCTTAATGCTGCAACACATGTTGGTGATGTGAGAAGCACCGAGGGCTGACAAGGGAGAGGATAGCTGATTTATTCTGGAGAGTTGTCTTTGAGATAGAAAGGCCATTGAAGAGCTATTCCTTTAAAGGTTTTGGAAGTAATTTGGCTTTTTGCTTCTTCCAGATGGAGTATCCCCTAATTTACCCTGCATTATTGAGGTGATTGGCAAATGTCAGGTAAATTTGAAAGTCTAAATGCTAGGAAATGATCATATATTCCTACATTTTTGAAATAGTATTTTCATGTTTAATATGCTTTCCTAAGCTTCTAGCTCTCATTATACTTGGGGGTTTTAAAAAGGAAATTATCATTATGCGGTCTGTCCCATGAATTATCATCGCTGTCACTCATGCCAACCCCTTCCCCCAGTAACTGGTCTGAGATTTTGTTAAAACAGTATTCTGAGATAATAATAGATTTACAGCATTATAAAAATATTAGCGCTCTTACATACCTTTCACTCAGATTTCCCTAATGTTAGCATCTACATTGTCATAGACCAATTATCAAAACTAAGCAATGAACATTGGCTTAATACTATTAACTACAAACTTTATTTAGATTTCAACAGTTTTTCTCCTGATGTCTTTTTTCTCCTCCGACGTCTTGACATTTTTTTTTTTAATAATTTACTGAATGATCAGTTATTTGAGAGAGAAAAAGGAATAGGAATTAGAACTGTCAATCTTCTGAAAGGAGACATTCTTGGTTAAGAATATTTTCTGTTTTATGCTTTCCAACATAAGCTTTGTTCAATGGGATAAGCTTTGTTCACTGTTATTTTATATATTACTCATTGTGTAACCTTGGCTGAACTGTGATACATAACAGGTGCACAAAAATACATTTTTCACAATTCCATTCTCTCCTCTCCCCTGTTATTTAAAACAAGGTGGTTCTTTACACTGGGGATGGAAGGCTCAGTCCCATCTGGTGAGGTTTCACAAGAGAGTAGCATCTGTAAGTGCCATGTTCCAGTGGGAGAGTGGAAGCTGCAGACATCCACACTGAGATCCTCGTCTGCTAAAAACAGGAGCTCCTCCACTAAGATCAAAGCAAGAGGTGATTTGTCACCAGCATCTCTGCACATCCCTCCATTTCTCTTCTGCATTATTTCTTATCCAATTAGCCAATAAAGGACAAGGTGCTTTTCTTCTAATCGTTCTCCTTTTGAAGAGTTTCATTGTAAACCGCACAAAAGAATCCTAGAAAACCAGGCTAGAGAGAGAAACACCTGAGATGACACCCCCCTGTTGTTTCTTCTGTGCTCCTTTTCAGACTGGCTGCACTGGCTGGGATCACATAATATTTTCATTTATTCAGTAGTGTGAAAGCTTGGATCTTGGAATAACAAATGTGCTTAACTACCCATGGCACACCACAAGGAGCATTATTATGACATATTATGAAAAGTGGAAGTATAAATTGCTCTGGCACAAGGAGGAAACTCCATCTCTCCTAGAGAGTAACAGTAGCCTACTTCAATAGAACTGGTCAGGGAGTTGCTTTTCAATAATTCTCCAGAGTCCTTGGCATTAGTCAGAAATTATCTTTTCTTGCAGTGTCATTCATTTCTAAGTGTACTGCAAAGCACTTGTAGCACTGCTGGAACTTGTAGCTTTATTATAGATTTGGTTCATTAGCTAGAAAAAAACATTAAGAGCCACAGTATTTTCTTTGGTTAAAGAAGAATAAACTTCAGTCCGTTAGTATTTTTCACCACTCCCATACAACATTCACAGTGTTCAGATGCTATGAAAATAATAATTCCACTCTGCTTTGAAATTAGAAGCATTTATTAAATTGTGGAAATAATTGTTACTTATTTAAGAGGTTGCTGGAAGGTCCAGTGATCAGGAGAAAAAGTATGTGCTAATGTTTGTAAACTGTAAAAAAGTATGCAAACTTAAGGCTTAAATGCAATGTTGGTTCTTTATATCCTTCAAAGATCCTCGCATATGAAAATCCTAAGATGTTTGTCAATTGTCTAATATATTTGGTCCAAAGGACCTTGGTAGTCAAAAGAGACGCTAAAGTCATTAATTACATTTAAATAAACATTAGAAACATATATACAGGATATAACGGCCCCAATCCATTTGGAGCTTGCTACAATTTGGTATCACATCTTGAAAGTTTTTTTTTTTTTTTTGATAATTTACTTGAACCATCTAAATCCATTTGACATAATTCACATCCCTAGGAGAAGACTTTAAAAATTAAATGACTCAAAACCCTTCATAAATGTTTGAAGCTTTAAAATGTTATTTTTTCCCCTCTGACTCTATTGATTGGGTTAGGCTGAGGGGACTGTAGAAATTAAAAAGATCTCGGTCTAATACTGTGTCTTATTTTACATACTTCCAGCAGGACTTATGAAAAATTCTTGCACCACTCACTGTGAGAATATGAGGCTGTGCTGCTGCTTCAGATGTGAAGCAAACCATTTGGTGTTTCACTAAATTCTGGATGTAATGTTTTTCTTATTAGATTGATTGTCAGGAACTTCATTTTATGTGTAACAAGACAGAAGTTGGAAACTTGTGTTGTCTGACTGATTTTCTGATTTGCCCCACCACATGGCACAGTCAACAATTAGATTAGCTGTTTCAAAGAGATTCACCATTCCAAATCTCCACTTCTCCACTTGGGAAGAAGCAAGCCAAGTTGGGGGTGGGGGAGGGTAGTTGCTATGGTGACGAGGCCTGTGGGCATAAACACACTGCCCCACCAGTAACCATCTCTTTTGAATTTTAGTCATTTGGCTACAGTAAGGAAAAAGAAAAATGGTGAGCGAGTCATTTATTGATCATGCATCAACTTTCAGTGATGAAGAAATAATGAATATAACTATTCTTCATTTTTTTCTTAAGAAGAAGTAATTCTTGTACTATTAGAGAAAACTTATATCTCTCAACCATGAATACAGGAAAAATGTAATTTCCTGTTACAACTCACTGTTTTGAGAATGAATGAAAATAAAGCCTTTGATGGGGTTACTTACCCAGCAAATTATCTTTCTATATAAAGAAAAGGACATATGTATTTGGTGTCATTAATATTATGAAAAAAGAAACAAACAGAAGGGGAACTCTTAAAAGAAAAAGAAAATAGAAAGTCAACTCACAAAAAGCAAACTCTTGAATCTTGTGGATTTTACTCCAAAGGAAACTTTCCTACCATTTTGCTTTTAAGGAAGATTCTACACTCTTATTACTAGGTTGTTTAAAAATAATTCACTAAGCCTACCAGATTTAAGCATTAGTTTTTCATTAAGTAAAGCCTATCAAATATACTTTTCACATAAATATTTTGGTCACAGTTCATTATTGGTTAATAATTGAAATATATTGTCAACACATTGTTAATTTGATCTAAATTATGACTCAAAAGATCTCATTTTTTAATTAGAACATCATTTCTTATCACCACAACGTTACAGTCTTTATTTAAGCATTCCTTTGAGATAGACTGAAACTGATTTCCCAGATCTTCGGTTAATGAGAATACTATATCCCAATGTACTATAGATTATTTCCCATTGTAGCCTTATTTCTAGTGATTGACAACAGAAGCCAGCTTCACACATGCCCAGGGGTAGTCCTGCACAGATGTACAAGTGAATTAAAAGCCTACCCTCCTCATTGATTTTAAGGTAGCATTCATCTCACCTTATCACTGGGTGGCAAGTTTACTTAACTGAATCTAATGTGTGACAAAGTAACAGTTCACAGGATTATTTAAAATTCTGTCTTCTATCTAGAACTTTCTTTCCCTCACTTTGCGATTTCACATAGAACCCTACTGTGGGCTGGCCCAGTGGCATAGCAGTTAAGTTCATGTGCTCTGCTTTGGTGGTCCAAGTTCGCGGGTTCAGATCTCAGGCGTGGACCTACGTACCACTCATCAAGCTATGCTATGGTGGCATCCCATACACAAAATAGAGAAAGGTTGGCACAGATGTTAGCTCAGGGCCAATCTCCCTCACCAGAAAAAAAAAAAAAGAACACTGCTTTATTTGAACAGCCAGTCTTTATCAGCATGAAGCTAGGTTTTGATCAATGAGGATGTGGACAGAACTGTTCCTTTTTCTCCCAAATGCTTCTTCAATCTACTTTATCAAAGCAAAACTGAGAAGAGGTTTCTGGTGAAACCAGATCAAATGATGTGGACAGGGATCAGGATTTACTTATTATTATGTGTCCCCTAAGATGATAGGATCAATATTAATCCTCAGGGAAAGGATCTCCATGCTGTTAGAAGGCCTCTGGAGGTTCCAATACAGCAGCATCTTTGCCAAAGGAGTCCTACAAACGATATATAGGGGCCCCGTCGTTCTTGTCAGTCACGGGCCCTCTTGGCTGCAGGTACCAGATTTAGCATATGTTTCTCTCACTGTGGGGAACTGCACAGGATAATTTTACCTTACATATTGGATATTCTAATAATGTAAATTAGTAGTGGATAATAAGGTTCTTACTTGGAGAATAGGATTCTCAAGTTAGAGAAAAATATGTAGATGGTTGTTGTATGTTTCACTTCTTACTGCCTCTGAGTGTTATGATTATTACTCCAAATTAGAATTGGTATACAGATGGTTAATTAATTTAAAGGAATGCTCTTGTTTATGCCTCTACCCCTACACTGCCCTCAATCTTTATACATGATATGATAACCTTCAAGAAAAGGTTAAGGATATTTTCTGTAAGAGAAAGAAAACAAAAGGAACAATTGAAAAATTTTAACTACATCTAATCATTTATGGCCACACATGGTAACGAAGGAGAAAAAGAGAGGAATTGGCAGTGGAAAGGTGATCTTTTAAAACTTGCATTGCCAGGGTAAACAATCAAATCATGGCACAAGATGTGGGGAAAAAAGATGGTAAGAAACAGAGCTAAAAAAGAAGGGCAAAGGAAGACCAGTTTTTATTTTCTATAGAGAGAGAGTCAAAGATGTAAACCATGTTATTTTTTAGTAGGTTGAGTGAACTGAGAATAAACAGTTGTACATATGTTTGGATATTTGGTTTTAGTAGGCTAACTCTGACTTCAAAGATTTGGCCTTACACAAGGACATCAGACTAGGCATAAAGAGTATATGAGGAGCTATCTTCAAAAGTGAAAACAAGCTCCTCAGAGGGTCCCTCCCTCAAATATTCTCCTAGTTCCACTTTGCCATACACTTTTGGAATAGATGCCACGTTCAATTTCCATGTAGATCTACTGACTGAGGTAAAATGATAGGAGATTACTTGACAGGGCTTCAGAAGTTCTTTGTAATTTCCTGTTTTATTAGGTAGCAGTAGGAAGACAACATAACACTAATCAAGTATGGAAACTTAAACAGAAGAACATTAAAAAGCCAGTGAACTTGGCTTTCCATTAAGTACACTATGTAATTATCTTTTATTCATTTCACATTCTGTGTTCTATATTACTTAATTGCAAAGAAAAGAGTACTTGTGTACGCTAATTGCTAAATGTATAAGTGATTGAATGATCCTGTGCTCAATTTGTGAGAGAAAAAATATTAATGAAGACAATACAAAGAAGGCAAAAATAGGGGTCAGAATCAATAAAAGTATATACTGCTCTCTTAGTAAAACAGGATTTAAGAACAGATAGTATAAGAAATAATTTACTTATCTCCTACAATTGATCTCATTCATTTTATTCCTACTTCAAAATTTAAAAAAAAATCTATCACATCAGATTTAAACATCTGCAAAGAAATATTAATGATGAAAAGTCAATTAGTAGAACCATTTTATGTGCAAGGATGGGAGCCCAAGAGTAACAAATCTACATCTGGTAAAAGGTTGTTACACTGAATCTTGAAAACAACCATTTTTAAGTTGGTATGCTTTCCTTTTCCATACATAAAAAATGGTCTGTGTTTATTGATGTCTGAAATTGGTGACTACATGAGGAGGATCATAGTTTATTTATTTCATCTAAGAACTAAACACTAAACTAGTTTAAAAACCTAAAGAATGCCCTTAACTAGTCACAAAGATTATTTTTACTCCTGGTTCTTATCAAGGAATAGAATCTTAATCTCTTTGATGCTGAAGTCTTTTAAAATGTTTTATCATAAAATATAGTATTCATGGAGAAGCAGTTGAAGGATGTTTATATAGTCCATTAAGTTTTCTATAGTCTTTAAGTTTTCGCCTGGATTCTCTTTAGTCCATTAGTGCATACTTGGAATAAAGGTTTTAGCAACTTGTAGAATTGTTTTTTGCTGGTTTTTTTGCTGAAATATACTTTGGTGCTAACACCTAGAAATGCTATAATAAACATCTCTATGAATTTTATCGTTGCATTTTTTTGTACAGATAGTGGATAGTGGTGAGGCCATCATCTTTTACATCACACCAGTGTCCTTTTATGAGACCCATGAAAAAGAATTTATTTACTTGTTATCCCCAAGAAAGGCTGGTCAGGGGACACTGTAAATCTTTTAAGTGACTGTGGTGGTTTTAAAACATGTCTGCAAATTCTTTGCCACTCCATCAATCTAATTCCCCTCCCTTGAATATGCCCTACTTCATTGACCCAGTTCTAGTGAATAGAAAGGAATAGAAGTGATACTGCATGATTTGGGAGACTAGGATATAAAAGGCAACACAGCTTCTACCCATTTATCTTTCTCTTTCTCTCCTCCCCAGCATGCCTTGGAGACCTTTGCCAATATATATAAGAAGTTCAGCTACCTGAGCCAGTATGCTGGAAAGACCACATGGAAAGACCATATAGATATAGACAGAGATGCTCAAGAAATGCCAACTGTTCCAGCCTCAGCTCTTTGAGTCTTCCCAGCATCAACTGCCAAATATTTGAGTGAGAAAACCCTCAGATGGTTATAGTGCCAGCCTTCCAGCCAAGCTGGCTAAGGCCAGGTGGTACAGAAATGAGCTGTCCCCACTAAGCTCTGCCCAAATCACAGATACATGAGCAGAATAAATATTGTTACTCTTGTGTGATAGGCATAATAATGGCCTCCCAAAGATGTCGATATCCTGCTCCCTGGAGTCTATGAATATGTTAGGTTATATGGCAAAGGGGAATTAAGGTTGCAGATGGAATTAAATTTGTTAATTAGTTGACCTCAAGATAGGGAGATTATCCTGGATTATCCAGGTGGGCCAATGTAATCATAAGGGTCCCTAAAAAGGGAAGAGGGAGGCAGAAGAAGAGAATCAGAAGGAGACATGAGCACAGAAGAATGGTCAGAGAGATGCAACATCACTGACTTCGAAGATGGAGGGGAGGGACCATGAGCCAAGTAATGTGGGTAGCCTCTAGAAGCTGGAAAAGGCAAGGAAATGGATTCTTTCCTAGAATCTCCAGAAAGAAATGCAGCCCCACTAACACCTTGATTTTAGCCTAAGATCTATGTGAGACTCTTGACCTCCAGAACTTTAAGATAATAAATTTGTGTTATTTAAGTAACTGTTTGTGGTAATTCATTACAGCAGTAATAGAAAACTATGCACTCTTGTTTTAAGCCTCTAAGTTTGGCGGGGGGGGAGGTTTCTTATCTACCATTCTATAAGCAAAACAGTGATCTTGCTTAATTCTCACTTTTGGCTTATAGGAAGCTCGAACCAAATCAATGAGCCATCTTTGACAACTTTGTAGGATCTCATTTCTCCACTCTAATTTTCCCTTTTTCTTGATATGCTTCCTCTCTTGTATTATGCTTATTTTTTTATACTACCTCAAATCCTTTTAGAACAGGGCCAGAAATAAATAAATAAGATTGACTAAAACAATATATTTACCATGACCTACTAGAAGTAATGACCCAGAATGAAGACTATCTTTTCCTTGTCTCTATTAAAAAACAAACCAAAACTTTAAAGCAGATAAATAGCTAGGGAGGGCATCAACTGAAGACAGAAGAAATATTTTAGTTTAACATTTTCTAAAAACAGGGGAAAAAAGGGTTTAACTCTTTTGTTTTGCAAACTTTTTATTGAAAATATAAAAAATGTATGTGCATATGTATGTGTATCTATACACAACTATTATAAATATATAATATTCCAGTTTTGTATATTGTTTGCTTAAGGAAGAGAGTATAAAAGAAAAGACAAATGAAAACCAGGAGTTGATGGAGAAAGACAAAGGAAAAAGAAGATGATAAAAAAAAAAAACTTTGATGTACACACCTACAGAGAGAAAGAGAAAGCTGGATGCTCACAGAGACAAACAAGAGACAGAGAATCCAACAGGAATGCACACAAATGCATACAAAAAGAGGTACATTCAGAAAGAAGAGACAGGCACTTCAATGGCATAACTAACACTCCCAGCAGATGCCTTGTGGAGATATTCTTATGAGGATTTCTGATTTTCACATTCTAAGATAATAATAAGGATACTATCTACCTCTCAGTATTTGCTCTATAAACTTAGTGAATCCGGCCTTCCTCAGGTCTTCTCAGCTTCAGAAACCAAGGCAGCACAGCCTCTTCTGATTCCTGAGCCAGAGTAACCAGGGCAGAAAGGGCAGAATAGAGGCAATTAACTGATGGTTGGGATCCTTTCTGTTGCGTTAGCTAACTCTTCTGTACTTGCCTATCCCCCTACCTGCCACCTGCCTGCAACCATCTCTGTATGGACCACATCCACATCACAAGACCTCTGTCTCAGTTCTCCTTATCTGCCCCTACCCCTAGCACACTTGTGAGCTGGATGATCTATTAAAGTGTACCTCTGTCTCTCCTACGTACGTAATACTACTGGCTGGGGTCCTGCTCCAAAACATATGCATCAAGCAAAGCCCTAGATTCTGACTGCTGCTCTCCCCCTGACTGCAATTTTCTCCTCCCTTTCAATATTATAATTTGTACTTTTGAACACTTGATTGAGATCACTACCTAGCTCTGTCTATAATTTCGCTTATAAAAGAAATAGCAGAAGAGTTCCCTCACGTGGGGGCAGAGGCAAAGTTATTCTGCATGTCAGCTACAAGCCAGAAAAAGCAGAAACAAACATGATGCATAAGTATATATACAGTCCCGTTTCTGCAGAGTCCCTTGACTTAGCAAAGCTATCTGTCTATTGGGAATCAAAGTGGAAGGAGAACAAAATCTTGGAAATTCTTAAAGACTGCATCTTATACTTCCTTGTGTCGCTACAATGGTTGGCATTTAATGCTCACAGGATTTAATGGCTACCGAAATCGCTCTCATCATCATAATCAACAAAATATGGAAACCTGTGAAGCAGTGTAGAGGACTAAGTAACACTAAGATATTTACCCCCACTTGAGAAAGTAAGACCCCCTTTAATCTTGGGCACCAACAGGAATTCCTCATTATCCTTGAGATAGGTCCACCCATGTCACAAAAATGTTGCACATGAGTTCCATTTTATATCAGTAGAGTGCTTCCCAGTTTATAAAGCACTTGTGCATTAATCACATAGAATGAAGTCTCTTTCTGCTCTGGCTGTTTCTATACAAGTAGAGTATTATTTGGAGATAATGTGCTTCACTGAGCCTGCACTGAGCAACAGCTGTAAATCAAGATTGACTTTTTGAACCTAACTTTGCATAATTCAACAAGCTACTCAACATCTTCTGTCTAAGCAGGCTCAGAACTTATAAGAATCTTCAAAGCTAAATAACTACCCAATGCTGTCTCAAAATGATTAAATAACGAAAAGGTTTTGCATTAACAAATCAAGAATGACTCACATTCTGTCTTATTCTTCACTGATCAAGAAGTGACAGAGAAAGTGCCATTTACAAAGAGAAATGTCATAAAATGATTGAATTGTGAATTTCTTCTAGGTCCCAATAATAAGAAAATGACCACAAAAGAAGGTAGTAGATGGAGGCAGATAACTGCTCTTAAATACTAGTCTGTCAGGAGACAAATTTATCAGTCTCAGAGGCAGATTTAGTCTTAGCTCAGAAGTAGTCAGTTCTGTAGCTAACGAGTATACTGCTCTTAATCATTTCATTATTTACGACAGAACAGCGTAAATCAGAAACCTCAGCAAGTCAATACCCAGTTAATAGGTGCTTTAACATGGTACCACAACACAACTTCATCATTGTGCTGAAACCTTTACTTCCTTTTCCTCTCTGCTACAATTATTTGGAAGGATGGTGACCAGCTTCTCTACCAACCATATTCTTCATTGTCTCCTGATTTTTTCACTTTCTTCCCCCAGGGTCACCCTCCTTCCCTCGTAGTGTGGTCTTAGTCATCAGTAAATCTTTGTTTACCGTCTTTTTTCCTCCAGCTCTGGTTGCTCCAGGGATTGATCCATCCTCAGGCAGGCTATACCTGGAAATTCTCATTGTTTACACCACTCATGCCAGCAAATGAAAAGGATAATGGGAAGGAGGAGGAGAGCAAATGCCTACTGAGTTCTTACCATGTATCAGACAATTTTTTCAACTATATTTGTCACAATAACCATATAGGTAGGTTATATTACTATTCCCGTTTTACTAAGGAGGATAGTGAGGTTTGGAAGCATTAAGAAACTTGCCCAAGGTCACAGGAAGTGGCACAGAAAGGGTTTAAACTACGACATAAAATCCCATGCACTTAATCATCACAATAATTTGCATTACTCGTAGAGTTTGAAGTCATAAGAAGAAATCAGAATTGCCATCACAGCACTATAACCACACTGAAGTAAGTAATCATAATATGCTAGATAATAAACTCAGTTCTTTGGTTTCCACAAAGCTCAATTATCTAGTATTATTATTTAGTTATTTCATACGTATGAATGTGTTTTATATCTTCAATTATACTCGAAGTTCAGGAAGAGCAACAGCTATGCTTATACAAGTTAAAATTTCTTCTTTAGTGCCAAGTGTAGTGTTATTCATAAAAATAATCAATATATAATAGTTGAAATATAAATTGTGTGATATCAAAATATCCCCTTAGGGCCTTAAAGAGTATGGGTATCTGATATCTAATGAATGTAATATACAATTTTTCTGGGGGGTAAGGGACAGAAAAAAGAGTTATAATGGTCCAAGGAAGAACAGAGGTTGGGGGTAAGAATATGCTTAGGGAGAGCTTAGACAGGGAGGCAAATGATGGAATGCAGAGCATCAGGACCAGCATGAGAGCCCTGGATTGGAGATGCATAAGAAACACCCTTTACTTCATTCTATACGCTTTACAGGAATGTTCCAAATGTTTCCATGGGGACAAAGAAGAGCATCAGGGATTTCCCTGGCCTGAAACATACTGAAATGAAGGATGTTACTAACCCCTAAAAAGGGATGTCATTGGCAGCCGCAAAAGTAACCCTTCTGAATTGAGTATAGTGTTCAGGTAATCCATATCTCATTCCCATTGACCCTTATTCCTGACTGACTTGTTCTCCCCTCCATCCCGTCTACCCTTCTCAGTAAACATTCCTACCATGTATCTAGTTGTTCAGCTTTGATTCCTCTCTTTCCCTCAGCCCCTGTATCTACTCCTCAGCAAGTCTTTTAACTTGATCTTTAAAACATATCCATCCTCCTTCCATGGCAATTCCTTTCCATTTCCATTCTATCACCCTAATCGAAATCACCATTATCCCTTGTTTGGATTATTATAGCACCCCAAGCCCACTACCTAGCTTCCTGCTGCTATTCTCATCTCTTATTACAGTCTGATACACACCAACATCATGATCATTTAAACATATTAATTGGATCATGTCACTCCCTTGCTTCAAACACTTTAGTGGCTTCCTATCTCACTTAAAATAAAATCTAAGCTCTGCCATGGCCCACAGGTTTTATATGGTCTAACCTGACCTCCCTCTCTGGCCTCATCTTCCACTAACTACTCTCCACTTCATACTCTACCAGATGACCCTTCTTCCCTTTTTTCATACATGTCAAGCTCATTAGCACCTTAAAGTCTTGCCATTCCCTCTACTTTGAATACACAGACCCTGTATCTCCACAGGACCACTCTTTTCTATTAATTAGGTCTGGGCCACCTTCCCTGACTACTCAAACCCTCAAACACTCCTACTCCACTGAACTCAGTCAGTGGATATCATCACATCCTCTTCTATTTTCTTGATAGCACCTACCACTATCATTTATTTATTTACTTGTGTGTAGTCTATCTTTATATCCCACTCCCACCTCCTTACACAGTAGTTGCATACAGTCTCATGAGAGTAGGGACTTTTAGCAATTTATCCACATTGCCTAGAGTAACACCAGTTACACAGTAAGGCTCACTATTTCCAGAATGAATGAATAAATGGATGAAACACATTAAAAGTTTTACTTGCTTAAGCTCTTTCTGAAATTGCTGTCTAAGAATTTATTTTGAGTGTGTAGAATAGTTTTTACTTTCTCAGATGATATTTTAGAAAACATTTTATATTTTTGCCCTAGTAAAACTGGGAGGATATTTCACCTACATCCTCCTTATACACATACTTTTAATACTGTGATGTTCTCTATGGGAATCTAACCTCAGAATTATAATGTGAGGATGAAAGAGATAATTGAAAGAATAGTGTAAAAAATTTCATGTTGCTTTTCTGGAGAATGCAGTAGAATTTTCTACCATGATATATTACTATGCGTGCCCTCAGTAATGAGGGGAAACCATGGAAATGTTATTTCAGAATATTACATCAGGGAAGAGCTCTCCAGTTTTGCCACAGGGTTTTCAAGATTGCTGTTACTCTGCTTACTAGAAACATAATCACAAATAAGAAGTGTGTGGAAATGACAGCTGTATTAACTTTATCATGTACAGTTAAGTATTCAACACACTTGAAAGCACTGTTCCTTCATTATGGTGTGTGACGTAGAGCAAGACTTGGAGAAGGAGCTTTGTGGAGATACAGCTGCACCGCACTTGAGCATAGCCAGATGCCCATAGATTGGAGGGGGGTAAAGATGCACTGATCAAACAATGGGTTCTCTGGCTCACATCATGTGGAACAGAGATGAAATGTCTAGAAGTGCCCCAGACAGATAACACAAGGGAAGATGTGACAAGTCCATGAGGTTTCTTTGAATAATTTCCACCTCCTTTAAAGAAACTCCCCCACCTATTCCTCTCTCTACTCGCAAGCACTTGTCTTTGAATACAGTAGATGCAGAGTAGAGAATTTGTTGAATTAAGTCTTCTTATGATATTAGAAGAGAGAAATTATATAATACTATTATAAAAAGCATGTGCTCCTTTAACACAGGACTCATGAAGATTTTTTAAAAAGTCTTCAGCCTTGCTCTGCACTTTCGATCTTTGATGCTAAAATTCCAGGCTGTATAACTGTCAGTTCAAGAGATGTTTTCCTCAAGTCTTACTCCATGTGTAAGGCTAGCCCTAGCCCCAGAGGATCTGTTTCGATAAGAAGAAAGTCTATTCTCTCTCTTCATATTTCTGTTCCTAATTAAGGATAAAAACAAACACAAAAAAGCAAAGACAGTAAGAAATGACATGTATGATAAAGGTCCCGCCACAGGGTGTGAATGTTGTTATTAAGAGGAGTGGCCGCAGGGCTCATGTGCACACCGTCTGCAGTTTAGGGGTGAAGAGACACAGAGTAGGGGACTCCAGGTGAAACAGGTTACATATCTGAGGACAGGCTCAGTGTACTCTAAATTCTAGGAGTGACTCACAGCTCTGAGACTTAATGGCAAGAGTCTCTGTTAAATGATTGTAGTCATTCTAACCAAAATGTCATGCAATTGCTCATATTGGACCATTTTGGAATTACAAGATGGCAGTATCATTTGAGTTGACCTCATTCAACAGGGGATAAGAATGGGAAGAAGAAGGAGTTCACTTTTAGACTCATTATACTTTCCAAAGGCAGTTTACAGGTGGCTCATACCACCAATTTCTCATTTGTGGAACACAAAACCCATTTTATACTTTACCCCACGTCCTGAGAGAAGAGACTTTTTGTGCTCTCATAGTCCCTCAGCCTCTGGATCCTCCTTCAGTGAATCTTGTCTAAGTTTCAACTGTGCCAACAGGATGCATACAAAACCCCTGATTGTTTCTACAAGAAATCCACATACACTAAGCACTTGACTTTTTAAAAGTTTATTGGAAAACTTGGCCTCCTGTCATCTGAGTAGTCCTCTTTATCCCACCGGCACCCTTGACCCTTTCACTCTCCCATTCCTGCTCCTCATGCCCTCCCCTCCCAGGCCTCACTCTGTATTTGTTTTTGTCTCTTATGCATAACAGTTCAGCTCTTCCTGGCTTCTGGTCTCCTAAATTCCATGCATCATCTATTAAGTAGATGCCAATTTAACAAGATTTATTCTCTTTAAGATGTAGTCCGAGTTATCAATACATGATTCAACACACATTTATGGCATACCAATCTACTAATCTGTGGTCAGCATTATGCTAGGTGCTAGTTGGGAGGAAAGAGTATAAAACAGTGGGCTCAAAACACTTCCTGGCTGAGGAATTCAGTCTAGTTGGGTAGGCAGACATTTCATAATAAAAGCAATTCGATTAAGGGATCAGGGATAAGTGCTCTGTGACAGCATTTTCTGAGCCAGACTTACTTGGAAATGAAGACAGGAAGGACATCGTTACTGAAAATATGCTTCCAATAAACACCTTTGTCTAAATGTAACAACGGGAAATCCAATCAGTCCCTCTAGAACTAATTCATTTATGTATACCAATTGCGGCTTACCCATTGGAGTAAGGTAAGCTATGATGGAGTTTTGATTAAAAAGAAAATTGATTTTTTTCTAATGGTCACCTAAAAGGAAGAATATCCATAAAAAATAATATTCCGTTCCTACTAGAAGATGCGATAGCAGAGAGTGAGATAGAATGAAGATCTGAATGTTGGATCATTTTGTATGCAAATTACTTTCTTTGAATCTATCTGGAAGACTAAATACACTACGAAATTTAAGCTTCGGATAGTACAGATTCCGCAAGTGACACAGAGGTTACCACACCACTTCACTCAAGAACATACAAATGACAGGCAGGGATTCCTTGATTTGCTTCTGAAAAGCAAATCTTATACTGCTACATCCTCTAAGCCAAAAATGCTCAACCCTAGAGGTAGAAGAAAGTTTTGAGCAGAGGTTTTCAACTCTAGTTACATATGAAAATCACTGTGGAGCTTTTTAAATGCTGGATCTCCTAGCATCACCTGCATCAATTCGCATTTAATGGGCCTGGCCGGGGAGGCAGACAATTTTTTTTAAGTGTCCCAGTTAAGCTTTTCAAGATTGCAAATTCCTGGGCTCCCTTCCTGGATGTTTCCAATTCAGTTGATTTGAAGTGACTTCCAGGAATTTGTGTTTTCAAAAGTGTCCCAAGAGATTCCACGTTCAGCCAGGTTTTTTTCAGATTGGCACCTGAGTTAACATCTGTCACAAATCTTCTTTTTTTTGTTCTTCTTCTTCTCCCCAGAGCCCCCCAGTACATAGTGGTGTATTCTAGTTGTAGGTCCTTCTAGCTGTGCTATGTGGGATGCTGCCCCAGCACGGCCTGATAGATGGTGCCATGTCCATGCCCAGGATCCGAACCAGGGAATGCTAGGCCTCCGAAGCGGAGTGTGCAAACTTAACCACTCGGCCACGGGACCGTCCCCCGGCCAGGTTTTGAAAAACACTGATCTAATGCAAAATTGCAGAAAGTGGAATCAGTTGGTTCCAAAATCATAAAGCTAGCACACAGGGGTCAAAAAAGCAATGTACTGAGACTCCTCGTGCTGTGGGACAAAGCCTGTCCTAAGGCCCTGAGGATCTCATGATTTCCTAAGCTACCTGGAAAGTAATGTTGACAACACCATGAAGCAGTGAGCAAGCTCCCCTTCTTGACCAACAGCTCTCATAAGGGAGACCAATGACTTCTACTCTATCCCCTAGAAAAGCATGCCCACAATAAGCAGCCATATAAGAAGGCATTATGGCACAGCACAGCTGTTAACTGTAAATAAAATGTGGGCATCTCACTGTACTCACTGTACCAATAATAAGTGGATCTAGTAGGCTTGGTTAGAAAAGCTGCCATGTGACACCCCAAAGCACAAGTGCAGCAAAAGAGATCTAACACAGAAAAAACCACTGAGAGTTCTGACACAGACACGCAACAGATGAGAACCATTTGCTGAATTTTGTTGAAAGGTGAAACAGATCTTAACATAACAAACTCACATGCACAAAACAGCAGTACTACATTACAAGTCCACCACTGGCCCAAAGTCTCGTTATCTGGAAATATGGGAGATCTAATTTCAAAAATATCAGAGTGGGGTAATCATTACAAAAGTTAAAATAACATAAATATTTATTTAATAACATAGGCAAATAGAAATGAAATTTCAAATACGCATAGTTGGTGGTTATTCACTAGAAATCACAAAATTATACAATCTCAGGAATAAAAGCGTCTTTAGAGATCTCATTCAACTGAGACAGGAACCAGCCTAATGAGATAGGGTCATCTGCAAGGCCCCTAACCTAACAAGATAAGGCCCATAACCAACTGGCCAGCTAAGAGAATCAGGTAGAGGCCACCAAGATCCACATTCTGCAGCCTCCAGACCTTCCCGGGCTTACTCATGCACCCTAGCACCCAGGAGTCCACTGAAGTTGGCCTTAGCCCCATTACCATACTAAAAATCACACCTAGGAATGGAGAGCAAGCATGCTAATGGTACACGCGTCACATGTAGTAGCATGCTACGA
The DNA here is from genome assembly GCF_041296235.1 of Equus asinus. Taxonomy (NCBI): domain Eukaryota; kingdom Metazoa; phylum Chordata; class Mammalia; order Perissodactyla; family Equidae; genus Equus; species Equus asinus. Next base: position 168,581,357 of record NC_091790.1, read on the forward strand.
GTCAACACAAGCACAAGCACAACCCTACCTCTACATGCCACAATGGAAGACACAGCCCCTACCTTATCCTGATAAAAACCCTGCAGTGTGGCTATTCATGGAGCCCCTCGCCCCCTTCTCTCTCGCCCTTCTTCACTTTTCGTGATAGGCTCCCTTGTGTACAAGCTAATAATTTTCTATCATCTCACTCTTGCTCATTGTCTCTCTTGATGTCTATCCTGGGGGACAACAAGAACCCAGGACACCGACAACACAACCACCACCCACCCAATAGAATGAAAGATAATTGCAGTGAGGTTTATAAGTTCCCAGTGAGTATCATCTGATCAAGCTAGACGAAGGGTTGAGGAAGCTGTTTTAGTTTATTAGCTAGCTATGTAAACTTGGGCAAGTCACATAAATTTTCAATTCTCAATTTCCTCATCTATGACATGAGTGAACTGAACTTTATCTTTGAAGTTCTATGATACAGTTGTGCAAGTATATCACTCTATTTTAGTAAATAAGTAATTAAATGAAGACAACAAACATCTTTAGATGTGTTGACCCACTCAGCAGGCTTCCAACAGAAGCCTGACATCCTGGAGGAACTTACCTGACTATCAGGAAATGCCTCAGGGGTCATGAGAAAGAAAAATCACAAGACCATATTTAGATTACCAGATGGGTCAGGGAAAAAATAAAAGAACTTAGAAAGTCTTCATGACTAATATGCTTATAAGTAGTGTTTTAATCATTACCACATCACATGCTAACAGTGTGCTGCATGAAGGAAGCCGGCCTGATAAAACACCTAGGGGACCAGTCATCACTGTTGATATTCACGCAGCATGACAGAGGAAATCGCTGCTATGGAGAGTTCTGTTCAGCATAAGCACTGATAATACTGTCTCTAAAATGGAAATCAGAACACGGAGTACTGGCATCTTTTTAGGTTGAATGCATCTCTCAGAAGAGTAGTTTGTGCATTTCTCAACTCCAGCATAAGTAAAACATTTCATTTTATCCAGAAACCTATTGGGAGAAAACCCTATTTTCAGGGATCTTCTGGTGATGACAGTGTTATGGCTACACAATATATCAACTGAAGCATCACAAAACAACATGCCCTACAATTTACATTGCTCAGCATAATTTGTCTCTAAATCTTCGCTTATTTGCAGCTTTGTGACCATCTAGAAAAATTACTAATGGTCTCAAATATCTTCTTATTCTTTGGTGGTCTTTTGAATGAACAAGTGAACAGTGCCTATGATCCTTTTGCTTAACAGAAGAAAACAAGATCTTTTCAGTTATCATTAAGTAATGGTTTGGAAATTCTTATAATTACATTAATGCTTTTAAGCATACAGTCAATGCTTAGTCTATGGTTCATAATTCTATTTTAGAGAATAACGCAGGACACATTGTTGAATGAGAAACAAGGGGTTTAAACTTGTGAATAATTTAAATAAATCACAATTTGGTTTTATTTACTGCATTCATTCCCAGCAGGCTTAATTTAAACACCTTTTTGCTTTTAAAGTTTTTTCTGTATGCCTTCCCTATCGAGAAGATAAAATCTAAGTCTTAAAATGTTCCTTCACAGAGTCCATGCACAATAAAACACAAAGGAAAATCATGAGCTCAATTCAATAACTGAATGTATCTGCAAGTTTCTTAGGGTCTGACAGTGTGGCAACAAATTCTAATTCATTAGGCTTTTTTGTTCCTTCTCCTAAAGAGAATTATGAGTGCACTATTGAGCTCAATTTTTGTTTAAAATGGCATAGCTATCCTTTAATCATTTTTTTTAAATTGTAACTTGGTTAAAAGACTTAAGAATAAGCTCAAAAACACCACAACTGAATATTAAATCTGTTTTATTAGTCTCATTTTGGTGTACAGAATCTGTTCATAATCAAATAATTTTTGAAAAGCCAGTGGGTTGCTCTAGATTACTATTGTGGCTTACATAACAAATTGTATTTCCAAAGTAAAAATTCACTATTTATTTTCATCGATGAATTACATTTCATTCAAGAGTTAAGTTTCTTGCAATATTAACATAATGTGAGAAGATCTTATAATTTTCCAACTGACTAGGGATCCTTGACATCCAAATCCTGAACTTAAAATGTAGAACAACTCATTAAGAAATGCGCAATGGCAGTGTCAAGATTTACAACAAAAACACTGGAAGTGTTTTAAAAATTAATATTAAGCTGCTATGCTTGGCTTAATTAGCTTTCTTCTTCATTTACAAAGCATATCTGTCTGGTTTTATGAACTTGGTCTCCAGTCCCCTCTCCTACAAACCTGTTTAATTAAAGTTTAACAGCTGTGTACGCTTTAGAAACAGCAGAATGATTTTTCTCCCTTGAAATACTTAATCCTTTCTTAAAATATGATCCTTCTGAATACATATTTAAAAGGCAATGGACGAGTAATAATCTACCAACAGAAAAACACTGACAGCTTAGGGCAGCAACACCACGTATTCAGCGGGTAGACAGAAAGTAATTCCCAAGCCAGGAAGTCCAAGGTTCTCATGGGGCATGAGCAGATCTTTATTCTTCAAAAATAAAATGATAGATACATAAAACAAGAAATAAATCAACAGAAAATTAAATAAATAGGCAGAAGGCTAAAAAATACTACAAAAAGATAATCTTCGGTGGATTTTGTAACACTTCTGGATACTATTGTACACATCCAATATCCAAGGAGTATGACTAATAAAGTAACACCAGCTATTTTGATCAGTGTTATTGCTTTACCATCACAAGGCAAATATTTATTTATTAAACAATTATATGTATGTGTATCATAAAATTTCTGAAATGATGACAAGAATTAAAGGGCAAATAGATGTGATTAACCCTCAAACAGTACACCTTTACATGTGAGATTAAAATATAATAATGCAAAATTAATTCAGATATCAGTAGCTAATGCATACAATTTCATACTATCCTCCCTCCAGTCTTCCCTTCTCCAAGTGCTCTCTCTTGCATAGCAACCTGACCACTGTGCAGGGAAGTATCATATGTATTTTAGGCCCTTCTGATAGTTCCTTGAAAAGAGAGTCTCTGACTTAATCTCATCCCCTCCCCCATTATGCTCCGTTTGTGGTACAAGCCCAATCATGTGTTGAATAAGCACATTGATGCAAAAGCAAAACTAATTTATTTTCAAGAGAACAGCTCTAAAAGAGACTTTTGGTAGGGTGTATTATTGTTCAAAATATTCGCTCCCCATCCCTGAGGGAGAGTTGTATATGCCCACCCTGTTGATATCAGGCTTGTCCACATGACTTGTTTTGCCAATGACACGTGATTGGAAATGATATGTGCCTCTTCTCAAGAGAATCCTTAAGATCCATCCCATGGTTCCACGATGCTTCCTTTCCCATCTCCCCTGCAACTATTACTACCCTGTCAGCCTGAGTCCCAGAGGGAAGAAAACACGGAGCAGACATTCATGCAACCCGTGGCAAGCCTATAATAGAGTGAGAAACAAGCCTCTATTACCATAAACCGTTGAGATTTGGAGGTAGTTTGTTATCACAGATTGTTAGCCTAAGCTGACTGACACAGGGCCCATTTAAGCCTTTTCAATAATGAACCAGCAGATCCTCATCCCTTTGCTATGCAGGGACAATCCCTGCAGCATCTACGCCCCTGGAGCGAGTAAAAGAAAACAGATGGCTGCGACTCCTGTTCTTCACCACTTGCTTTCCTTAACCTTCAGCGACATGAAAAACTAATGTTCAGCAAATTAGAGAGTTTACCTTTTTAAAGATAAGGAGTTGGGATTGATACTAATTGGACTAAGTTGAAATATTTCCAAAATAAATAGAATCATTTCACAGAGTGATATTCAGGATTGAATTTTTATAAATATTGCACAGAGCTTTCGGCAGTCATTAAATTTGACAAATACTTATTGAGCACACTATCAATATGCTAGATGTCATAAGACAGGACTGTGCCAGATGCTGGGCTCCAGAAATGAGTCGCTGCCCTTGACTTCAGGGAGCTCACAGATAGAGAGATGCATGTACAACTGGCTCTAATACAATTAGATGCATTTTACACCTGTAGGATCAATAAAGTGCTATGGAAACAGAGAAGAGGATAATCATTTCTGTCAGGGTAAGGATATGGGATTTTGTTAAATGGATGGGGGATGGAGAAGGTTCTGCCATGCACAGGATAAAACATGAGCATATATAGAGAAGCACGAAAGTATTTTTTTAGTCTGGGACAATATAGCTCTAACATACAGTGTGTATGCGTGTGCAAGAGTGTAAAGCGGAGAAGGAGGGGCAATAAAATGAAAGTGAAAAACTGCCTACCATGAGTGGTAAAAGTTATGACAGAGTAAACATAGTATACTCTGGAGCCATAGATCTAATCCCAATCCCAGAAGGTTTTAAAGAAACATACCTGAACTAAATCTTTGGTTTACACACACAGGCATGCACACACACACACATTCACATATATGTGTGCATACTTATGTATATATCTATACATATAATACACATATGTGTGTGTGTGCAAAAAAGAGAGACAGATATTCCTTTCTCAAAGTAAAATCCAACAATATTAAAAGGTATACAGTGAAAAATCTCCCTCACCCTCCTGACTCTCAAACCCTCCAGTTCCCTTTTCTAAAGGCTAAAGCTATACATTAACTAGTATCTACTTACCAGGTTAGATTGTGAAGAAAGTAAGAGTGAACTTCTAGAAAAATGATTGGAGTTGAAGTGGTGGTCAGGATCTGATATCTGATAGTTTACTCATATACAAGCTTATACGAGTATTTGCGTGTGTGTATACATATAAAGCTATCCTTTTCTTCTTCATTGTTCCAGAGTGTTTTATTTTATGAATGTACCATAATGTCCTTAACTGTAGTGATGCACATTTAGAAGGTTTCAACAACGCTGCAGCTAACTCTCTAGGGCATACTTCTTTGCATTCATGTGCAAGTCTATCTACCACACAAATTCCCAGAAACAGAATTGCAAAGTAAGAGTTAGCCAAGCAAAAACAAAACAAAAGGAACAAGACAAAAGGAAGGGAGCTTCCTGCAAAGGCAATGTATGTGAAAGGGTTCATAACTGCCAAATTCTCAATGTGACTAGTACACACTGTAGAGAATACAGCTGGAGAGGACACTCAGGAGCCAGATCATGAGGGGCCGCACATGCCGTACTCCTGAGTGTGGAGGCATTATGAATTTAACATTTAAAAAATATCATCCTTGGGGCCAGCCCGGTGGTGCAGCAGTTAAGTTCGCATGTTCCGCTTTGGTGGCCTGGGGTTCGCAGGTTCAGATCCCAGGTGCGAACATGGCACCGCTTGGCAAAAGCCATGCTGTGGCAGGCATCCCACATGTAAAGTGGAGGAAGATGGGCACGGATGTTAGCTCAGGGCCAGTCTTCCTCAGCAAAAAGAGGAGGATTGGCAGCAGATGTTAGCTCAGGGCTAATCTTCCTCAAAAAAAAAAAAAGAAGAAGAGGAAGAAAACATAGATTGCTGGGCCCTAGCCCAGGAGCTTCTGATTCAGTCTGGTGGGAGTGGGAATTGAGAATTTGCACTTCTAACAAGTTCCCAGGTGATATGGATGCTGCAGTCTGGAGATCACACTTTGAGAAACACTCTACTAGAACAATGCCACTCTCTATGTGGTACCTATAGAATAGAATGTACGTACACATTTATATGGTCTTCTACAATAAAGTATTTCTAGATTTTTATAGCTTTAAAACATTGAGGAAAATGTTACAAATTCTATAGCAAATCCCATTTCTCTGTATTTGTAACACTTATAGATTAGAATTACCTCACAATAGATGAATGTATAAAAGTTATGTCAAAAAATTCAATTTCTAAAGTTCTACTTCATGGACCTTTAACCAACAAAAATAAGATTAAATGTCTTTAAAAAAACTTACTTCCTTAAATATCTATGAGAATGAATTAAACTAAAGGCAACTCACGGGGCCGGCCCCATGGCCTAGTGGTTAAGTTTGGCATGCTCTGCTTTGGCAGCCCAGGTTTGGTTCCTCTGTATGGACCTTTACCATTCATTGGCAGCCATGCTGTGGTGGTGATCCAGATATAAAATAGAGGAGGATTAGCACAGATGTTAGCTCAGGGCAAATCTTCTTCAAGCAAAAATAGAAAGATTGGCAACAGATGTTATCCCAGTGTGAATCTTCCTCAGCAAAAAAAATTAAAAAAATAAAAGGCAAATCACAAACTGGAAATATGCATGATCTAAATATGACACAGGGTTAACACACATAATATATTCAAACTGAGAAGAAAACATTCAGTACCATTTAAAAATGGGCAATTCTGGAATAGACAGTTCTTAGAAAATAAAAAGTTAATAAATGTATAAAATATTTATTCTTATTAGCAATAAAAATAAAATAAATGAAAACAATAATCCCACAACTAGAAGGACCTGCAACTAAGATATACAACTATGTATCAGGGGGGTTTGGGAAATAAAGCAGAAAAAGAAAAAAAAAAGAAAACAATAACAAGAAATATCTTTTCACCTTTCATATCAGCAAAGACTAAAATGACCTTAACATTCATTGCTGGATCAATCACCACAGTAAAATTTTCATACATTGCAGGAAATGTGAAAAGTGAAACTTTCATATAAGTTTCATTATCACATCCTCCCTGATTTCCTCCATGTCTTGCAAAGGATGTTGCAAGTTTTAATATAAAAAAGCATTATTTTTTGAAAGTCATGTGAGAATTCTAGGGCTCAGAAACATAAAGTTGAGTCATTTCAATTTCCATCATGCAGTAAGCATTCTCTTGATTTTAAGGATAGTGGTATTAGATTCAAAATTCAGGCTCAATTTACATAATCCCCCAAAGATGGCCCTAGAAATCCATTAAAGGTCATTTTCCATACATATACCAAATTCTAATCCATTCATCCGTTTCCTCCTCTATTATCATATGCCATGCTTTTGTAAAGCTTACTGCTTATTGTACTTTCATCTCAAATAGAAAATCTTTCAGTTTGGCTTTCCATCCTACTACACTCCATTCCAGTATGTATTACTTGCTCCTCTTCATGTTATAGTAAAAGATTAAATAGTCATTTATTTTTTGATGTATGTAAAATTGAATCCAGACTCCAGAAATTTTCCTTGGAAGTATCAATGCACATAGAGGTGCCGAGGTATGGGACGCAGTGTTTATCACTGCCTACTCTGGGCTGCGTATTAAAAGCAGGTATCACGTAATGGTCAGGGAATAGAATTTATTTGTGTAATAAGCAAAGTAGAAAATCTCCTTGGTTCCCAGGTGTCCAGCTGCAGAAGCCTGAAGTTAATGACTTGCTGCTCATCATACCCCACATATACAACTTTCATCACACAATTTACTCTTCTGAAAGAAAATATCAACAACTCTCAGCCCCATAATAATGAAAAAAATTTAATTATTTTCACTCAAATTCTCATTTGAATCACAACTACAAGGATGATCAATTTCAAAATCTTATTAGTTCTGCTACTGTGAACTATTTAGATTCTCATGCAGGATCACTTTGCAGGAAAAACCAGGGAGACACTTTTTTTTTTTAAATGAACAATTTACAATCAACATTTCTGTCAAAAAATATTTTCCAATTTTATAAAACTGCAAACATAGACTTTGGCTTAAAAATCAACATTTTTAATATGAGAATAATTACTGCCTGTGCCTAGCTAAGATGCCATTATATACATAGGTACCCCTCATAATAAGTTAGATAACATTTTAATATTTTCTATAAAACAATGAAACTAATTGAGGAACTAAATTACTTTAAAACAATAGATCTCCTAGGTGATTAGCTCCCTCTCTGTACTATTGGTTGGGTCCAGCATAGGCAGATTGGGCTAAAATAACAGCCAAAAGATCACTGAAGTTCTAATGTTGGGCTTATGAGAGGAGCTATAAATAGCATGGGGTAATATTCTGATACAGAATTTTCCCAACTGCAGAGTTATTCCTTTTGTATTAAAAAGAAAGGGAAGTGAAATTTATTCTACTCTTTTATAAGCACTGTGGCTGCTCCCCAGTGAAGATGCTCTGCAGGGTTCTTATAGTATGAAAGCTCTTCCCCATCCAGCTCAAGACAAATATCTTCATTGTCCAGGTGTACCCACGTGGCTTCTAGCAATTCAGCAAAGATCTCACTTAGAGTAGAAGCTCAATATTTTCTCTCCCACTGCCCTCTGCCTCAACCAATAGATAAAAAAGAACCCAGGGCTTTTAGGCAAATTATTCTCTTCTATTTAAACTATTGGCTGGGACTAGAAATAAGCTGTGTATTTTCTATTGATTTCCAAGTTAAGGGGATGAAAGTAGATAATGCAGATCAAAGATTGGCAAACTATGGCCTGTGGGCCAAATCTAGTCCAACACCCATTTTTATAAATAAAATTTTATTAGAACATTCATTTTGTGTATCTTTTAGAGTGCTTTCTTGGTACAATATCAGAGTAGAGTACTTTTGACAGAGACAGTATGGCCCACAAAGCCAAAACTATTCACTATCTAGCCTTTTACAGAAAAAGTATACTGATCCTGCTACAGATATAATAAGGAACAAATATCAGAAAGAGCCAAAAGCGGAGCATCTTGCCAATAGGTAACAGTGCGCAGGAAGAAGCAGGTCAAGATCCCAAAGAGACAGTAGGCAGCATTTGAATACTTGCATGAAAAGTTTTCAAAGAGTTTTTCTTCCAACTTTAGCAGTCACAAAATATGGAGCTATATCTTAACCCAGCAGTACAATCAAATCATTTCAACAATGACCAAAAAAATTGATAATGCAAAGTGGTCTAGGTATTCTGCTAAGCTCTTGATTAGCTCTGTGCTAACTGAATTATAACCATTATTGCACACAGAAAATTAGTTAATAATACATTAAATTTTGTTTGTTTTGCTTTGGAAGATTCGCCCTGAGCTAACATCCTTGCCAATATTTCTCTATTTTTTAGTATGTGGGCTGCCAGCACAGCATGGCTGCTAACAGCAGTATAGGTCCACACCCAGGAACCGAACCCCAGCCACCAAATCAGAGCATGCTAAACTTAAACACTAGGCCACCGAGGCTGGCCCAAATAATACACTAAATTTTGATAGTGTGTTAAAATTTACAAAGGATTGGTGCATACATTACTTTATCCTATTTGGTTTTCAAAATGACCCTGAAAATGGAGAGATTAAAAAAAAATCAAAACTCAGGGAAGTCAATAGCTTTCCCAAGGTCACACAGCTTGTAAGAAACAGAGCTGAGATTGAATGTTCTGTCATCTTATTCCAAGTGTAACCCTCTTTCTACTATATCTTGCTACCCTGCATTGTCCTTAGATATCTAAAAAAAAATTTTATACAATAAAATTTTACAAAAATTTAAGAGCATCCACAACTAATTAAATAAATACCTTAAACACATCTGGTCCCTGTATGATATTTTTCCTCCAAACATTTTACAACAGAAACAGTGATCAACTTTAAGTTTAAACAAGGTTAACAGAAATTGCACAAAAATAGAAGAGCTATGTGTTCCTTAATTATTAAGTAATTATTCAGGCTGAAATATTCTTGAATCTTTCTGGCATGCTTCTTAAGCTTAGTTAAAAAGGTATTTTAAGACAATCTTTTCAGCTTCCTACTGAGATAATTATACTTATATGTCTTTTCAAAATATTTGACAGACTTACATTACTGTGAGCAGACAAAAAAATAAAAATCAATAATTAGTTCAAAGGACTGTATAAAAGTTAGCATATCTATATGTTTTTCCTTGGAGTTCACAACTTTAGAAAGTTAAACTACTAAGAAATATAATTAAGGCAACAGCAAAGAAGGCTAATACATTAATGCACCTGCCAGCTCCAGATGTGATGTGTTTCCTGCAAGGAAATATCAGACTCCAAAAGAGCACTTCCCGTAACTGTTGTGGGAGAGCAGGGCGAGGCTCATGTCAGAACTGAGGAGCAAAGTCCCAAAGCCAGCCCATGAAGAGAAAAAAAGAGCTTAGTGAGAAGTGTTAGAGTTAGAAACTGCCTGCCATCTCTCATAGAGAAGCAAGGAGATGTGGACAAGGATGGAGCCAGATCAGGGCTTCCTGCTAGTATCCTATTGTCTATCAATTTGCCTAATTAAGTGAAGCCAATGGGTTTCCTACCTGAAGCACCTCAGTTATTTCAGTCCGTGGACTACCTAGAGAGGATACGATGGTTCTAGTACTTCCTTTTAGATAGAGTAAGTTTAATATAAAGAATATTAATTAATGAGGACATTATTTAATATTGTCTTTCATGTTCTTGCCTTTAATTTCCTATAGATGGTTTTGTCTAGATCACGTATTATTGCTACCCAATAACATCTCTAGTATAGGTCTACATAGGTCCAGCATAGGTCTAGACAATGATGTCTCTAGCACAGGTAAAAGAGTATGCTAGTGTAACACAGGTATACCTGAATAACATACACATGTGGAAACATAAGTCCTTATGCATATATCTCAAGTATATTTCTTTCTTTATGGAATATTCAAGGAAAAAACTGCCACAAAATAAATATTTTTCCAATCCTTTCAATCTCCTACAAGGAGACATAGATTAGAAGGATGAAAACCAGATCTATCTCTAGGAGTGTGACTGGAGGTCAGAGAGAAGGAGACTTTCCCTTTTTCTCCATAAGCTCTAGTGTTGTCTGAACTTTCCACACTAAGCCGTATTACGTTCGCGATTAGGGAAGAGGCTGCAGATCTCCTTCTCCTCACAAACCTCACCCAGAACTGTCTCCAACACAGCCCAGCTCCTCAGGGTGACCAGACATCCCCCTTCCTAAGCTCCAGGGCCTTTGCCACATCCCCATAGTGGCACTTCTCTTGTGGCATTGTATTGCTTTGTTGCCTTTTTTTTCTCTCCACCAGACTATCAACTTCAGAAGGCAAGAACTGTCTATGGTTCTTAGTGTTTACAATCCCAGAATCCAGTACCTAATAAATAAATACTTGAGGTATTCAATAGATAACAAATCATGATGACTAGTACTACTAATATCTGATATTTACTGAAAACATACTTATATATGCCAGGCACTGTGCTAATCAAATTATATCCATTATTTCATGTAATTCTCAAGAAACCTCTATGGAGTTTTCTAGAAGACAGGTGGACTAAGGTAGAAAATGAAACCAGAAAAACCACTGATGGGGGTGGGGAGAGTATGACAATAATAAGTGCCACCATTATTGGAAAAAGCTATTCAATCTAAATGGTCTAGTGATTTCCAGCAACTGTGGCATCTCCTAGATTAAAGTGTACAAGCTGCATTAGGTATAGTGCCTCTGGAAACCTCCCTACATTGCCAAATTTATTACAGAAATAATTTAGACTAAAAAAGCATCAAGATTAACATCTCCACATATAAATTTAAGGTGACTATCTCTCTGATGTTAGAAAGAAATACCTATTGCTAAGGCATATAGTTTTTATTACCAATTCCATTTTTATTCACTGATACAGCAGTAGTGTGATAAATAATTACCTACAACTACATAAAAGAAAGAAATATTTCCAAAAAGGCATGGGTTACCTACCAATCTAGAATTCTTTAGTAAAGAAGAATTATCATTCTTTAGCAGGAAGAAGGTAAGAGTGTCCAGAATATATTAATAATTTCTCAGATTGACATCAGAGGAAAACTGACGATTTTTCACAAATGCTTCTTATTTAGTGGTAACTGACCTGTTGGACAGACCCTGGGACACCTACTTTCACTGCTCAAGCCCTTATCTATTAAATAATAGCATTGATCAGATGCTAAGTACTAAACAAGGATGTGCCATGCCATTTTGATTTGGAAAAATTCACATTTCACGTTAAACCAGGCTAAGGAGCCTCAAAGATTTCTGAAAACCTTCTGTTCAAGTTGCCAACAGCTTAGGACCCAGTGGATAAACATCCTTCTGTCCTCAAAAGCAAGCACCTACCCAGCTCCCATTTGAGAACTATAACATAAAACCATTATCTTCTATGCTTTAAAACATTCTATTCATCAATCTTTATCAGGGTCCTTGACACAAGTTTCTTTTTCATTCTGTCCTTCCTTTTAGGACAAAATGCTCTTCTAATTCCTAACCTACTGAAAATGCCATAAATCAATGCATAGTCTTCAAAGAGACTCATATAGACACATTAGACTTCTATTATTCAGATCTACCACACCAACCATAAAAAAAGAAATTATTAAACAGGCATCATTTTTAGTTGTACTGGGAAAAACTCAGTTTAGTTCCGTTTTTCTTCCTATAAAGCTTTGTCATTTACTGGAACATAATATGATTCAACCATCTGTGATAGGCTAGTATTGATTTCCATATCTTCAATAGCACATTTAAAATCAACAAGCTTTAAAATGTTTAATTTCTAGTGATTCAATGGTTTTTTTTTTGCTAATACCAGAAAGTTATTTTTAATAAATTAGGGTATTTTGACATTTCACAATATAGTTTCTCGACTTGAAGAGAAATTATCATTTAAATATTTTGCAGTGTAAGAAGTCTCAGGATTATCTACTTCAGACAACCCTGCAATATCAATACTTGTTAGAGAAAGTCTTGCACTGTACTTCCTAGCACGGAAATGACTATCCTATGAGCAGGACATGCCTCTCCACAAAACCATTGATCCTGCCTGACCTAATTCCTCCCTGGGGCCAGGAAATGATTGTTTTCTATGAACACTTCTTGGAATTCTCTGGAACACTGAGGGCCACAGACTAAACAGAATCAAATTAAGTGAAGTGAATATAAAGTAGAGTACATTTCCCCGGTAGGGTGACCATCTGTTGCAGTTTGTCTTGGCCATCCAGTTTAAGTTGATTGCTCCAATGTAATAATTAGTAACATCCCCTTTCACTCTCAAAAGTGGCCTAGTTTAGGAGACAAGTTATATGGTTACCCTCTTCAACGGGGACTACAAAGACTCTATTCACTTACTTCTTGGAGGGTGCTAACTACGTGGACCCCCAGATTCCAAATGTTTGTAAGTGTATTTCACCAAGTAAGAGGTGAAATACCTGCCTTCATTTCTGAGCGGGCCAAGAAGATCTGTGAAACAGAAATATAAGTGTCCCAGTAGAAAATATTGATGCCTTAGAAAGTACTATTGTGGTTGATTCATATTCACTTTTCATTTTCATGCTTTTCTGAAACAGTGCTTCTATGTGAGTTACAACAAATTAATAAGAAAAAGCAAATAACTATGAAAAATATTTTGGCGGAACTAATGGGTCTGTCTAAATATTACTTTCAGTAGCTTTTTACTGTTCATGTTATAGATAAGCATACCCATTTGGGTTAACACTATGAAAATGACTACATTCCTAGCTAAGCCATCTAGATAATCAAGCAATTACCTCATGATTTTAATCAATGTTGAGATCAAGATAGAAAGTTCAGACTCCCAAACATCTCCTGTTTTACAATCTTAGGAATATTTGACTGAATTCTCTGAACAAATACTTCAACTCTACTTTTCATCTTGTCAATATAATCATAACGACTGTGATTACAAATAATGTGACTACTTTTATGAGTCACTCTAAAAATAATCAAAGTAGTTGACATTCATGTCATAAACAAGGACACTTTACATTTAGACAAAGCTAGATATGATTTTCTCAAGCGAAAAAGACTTTGACCATTTACTTGGGTCAGACTGCCTCCCTTTAGTCTGTTCTCCACACAGCAGAGAGACTAATCCTTTAAAAATGCCAATCAGATCATGCCACTGCATGGCTGAAAACCCTCCATTCATTGGCTTGCCATCCCACTGAAATAAAATACAAAGTCCTTACTATGACCCAAAAGGCTCTGCAAACCTCTCAGACCTAACCTCCTACCTCAGTTTTCTTCCTTCAGTAAGGTCCAACAAGCTGTCCTCCTGCAATTCCTTAAACTCACTTAATAGCATATCCATCTCAGGTTTGCATTTGTTATTCCTTTGGTGTAAATTGCCCTCCTCCCAGATACTAGTATGGCTCTCTTCCTCCCTCGCTTAACTTAGGAGTCTGCTCAAGTATCTTCCCGTTAGAGAGGTTTACAGTGAATATTCCACCTAAAATAGCAGTCACAGACCCCACCGTCACTCTATACATCCTTTGCTACTTTATTTATATTCATAGCACTTCTGATTCATAACATGGCATTATATGTTACATAACTGTTAATTATCTGCTCTAACCACTAAATGTAAGCTCCACGAGGGCAGGAATTTTATCTCTTTTGTTCAATTATGTCTCTTTAGTGTTGACCAATGCCCATTAAATGAATGTTTCTAAGGCCTACATTATCAATAAATTGATTAAATTAAATATAACCTGATGATCTAAAACTAAATTCAAAATTTGTGTCAAAATGCTTTGACTTCTGAATCAGAAGTCCACAACTCCCCCATTGTACATGAGCTCTAAATTAATTTCCCCTGAAAAGCATATTTCATGCAGTGTTGGTAAGAGTGTAAATATACACAAACCCCTTGGGAGAGAAATTTGGCGGTATATTAAAACTAAAAATAACGATAATAACAACGTACATTGACCCAATATTCCCACTTCTAGCTATCTATTCTACAAGAATAAACACAAAAGTGTATAATGGTATGTGTGCAAGGATATTCATTATAGCATTTTGAATTTTCAAGCTTGTGTTATTTCTGTAATTAAAAAAAAAAGCTAAAAAAAAAAGTTTACATTCCCCAGAAAGCAATGTCAAAGCATCTGCTGAGGAAAGCAGATCATAATTTTATTGAATGTGAGATATCGAAGGGTAATGCTGAGCAACGGGACTGCTAATCACCTTGCTTAACCTGGGAGGTCTCACAGTGTCTGCCATACCCACAAGTCCCAACCTAGCCACAATTGACTGGACCTAGGAAGGACACCTGCTCCAAAGGCCACTGAACAACTGGTTGACCAGCAGCCTGTCAGGAGGACAGATTCTAGATCTCTACCTCAAAGGGGCACACTAAGATTTATCACAGGTAGTCTAAACATGAGGCATACCCAAGGAAGCAGAAGTTGGCAATGGGGCAAAAGCCAACTTAAACACAGACAAGACAGGCAAAAGCCACGTGCCAGCAGGGGGCACAAGTGAGCAGACCCGGAAGTCCTGCTGTCCAGCCATGCCTGTTCATCAGTGAGGCGAGGCTGACCCTAGGCTCCTACCACCCTTCCTTCCTCAGGTATCTTTAAAGTTAAGCGCTCTTTAAACTTTGTTTTACTATGTATCTGTTATTCACAACCTGGAAGAGTTTAACAGAACATTAAACTGAGGATTGGATTAAGCTTTTAATAGGCCTAAACTCTGAAGAGATTATAGTTCCCTCTCTATTCTCTAATTACGTGTAATTCAAAATAAAAATACTATGAAACCTACAGTAAGTGTAAGCAAGTCCTGATACATGAGATTTTTTTCTTTGATCATTTAATAAAATATCAAATTTTTCCCCCTCTAAAATTTCTAGTGACCTACATTTGTACTTAGCTTGCCTACGAGGTAATCCAGTATTACCGAAGGTAAAGGTGGGACTGGAAAGTCCACTTCACAGACCAAAGCACCTAGCCTACTACAAGTTAGGTCACCAATATACTTCCAGTGGTAGACAGACAATATATTTTTATAACTGTTTTTTATATATTCTGGCATTTTTTAAAAATGGGTCACAGAGAAAAGAAATAAGCACATCAGTAAATAATATTTTATCCCTTAAATATCACTTAATGTTTTTAATACTTTTAGAAAATTATTATAGGAATATATTCAATTATTAATTTAAAGCCCAGGAAGGCTAGGATCTTTAGGAACCAAAGTTTCAGAGGAATGACATTTTTAGTTTTCTTTAAAACACCAAATGCAAAAAAGTTTTTTTTTCCTAATCAATTACCAAATAGTTTTTAGAAGCCATATAATAGGAAAGTCTTGCTACTTCCATTCTTTATGTTATTCATTGCTCCATGATAGAGCTGTAGTGAAGGGGGATACAGAGGGACATATGTCCAAAGTCTCAATTTGCAGGATTAGAACAAAGAAGCTAGACTTTACACATGGGGGTCACAGCAAAGAAGGGGTAAATTACTACGTCTCCATCTGCTTTTCCCTCCCTCCCCATGAACCAATAACCCTCATTCTAGCTAAGCCTCTGCTCTGTGAACCTAACATTTACGTTTACTGAAGAAAGAAACAACCCAGCCTTTTTCTCAGAGAAATCTTGTTGTAGGATTTCCCATGGCACAGTTTTTTATGTCTGACTAAGCTTTGCAACGTCACATTGTTGACTGTTCAGCTAGTGACCAATAATGATATGTCTGGATTAAAGCTGTGTTCTCTTTGGATTATAATGTAACATGGATCCCTTGGCATTCTTAATCCTACAAAATGAAATTTTTGCCAGCTTTGTTGACTGATTCTTTTGCTTTCTTAAATAGCTTTATTGAGATGTAATTCATATAACATATAATTTACTCATTTAAATCATACAACTCATTATTTTTAATACAGTCATGTGCCACATAACAACGTTTCAGTAAACAACAGTGATGCCCATAAGACATTCCTTAGACACTGGTCCCATAAGATTCACACCATACAGCCTGGTGTGTAGTAGACTATACCATCGAGGCTTGTGAAGTACACTCTACGATGTTCACACAACCACGAAATCACCTAATGACGCATTTCTCAGAACGTATCCCTGTGGTTAACCCATGCATGACCACATATTCACAGAGTTGTGCAACTATCACCACAATCTATTTTGGAATGTTTTCACATCCCCTAAAAAAACGCACCGTACCCATTGTACCTATTAACAGAATCTCCCATCTCCCCTCCTCTATGCCCCTGGAAACAATTATCTATTTTCTGTCTTTATGAATTTGCCTAATTCTGGACATTTCATATAAATATAATCATATGATATGCTGTCTTTTGTGACTGGCTTCTTTCATTTAACATAATGCTGTCAAGTTTGCTGATTCATTCTTTGAATGGGATTTGCATCATATCCACACAGTTTTCCAAATATTAAAAGCACATTTTGCATATTCATCGATGGACAGCAAATGGTTTTCCAAATTTATTGCTCTTCCCAATCTCCTACTGAAATCAGAAGCTAGACAGGCTCTTGAAAATAAAAAAAAAAAAACAAAGTCATCAGGTTCTGAAAATTTACACTGCATATCCTACAGGAAATGAAAACTAAGCTTTCATATTAATACACGTAGACTTAACTAAAATCACATTATTATACACACGCATTCATTCTCCCCAAAATCCTCATTCTGTTTAAAGAATCAAAATCAAAGAACCTGTTATAACTCAAAATATAAACATTTGAACATAAAACAAGCAAATGCACCAAACGAACAGACACTTTACCCAAGAAGATGTATGAATGGCAAATAAGCACATAGAAAGTTTTGATCTCAAAGAACCCCACAAACGGTCTTGGGAACTCCCAGCGATCTCCTTGGGCCATCCTTTGAGCACTGCTAGACTAGGTTCTGTTCTAAAATCAACTGAGGTTCATCTTAATGAGGTTGCTTAATCTCTACTGTCATTAATACAGATACTTTAGGATCAAGCCTTTTGGGAAATCAGGATCAGAAAACTTTCTGAAGCATTTTGACTCTCACATTGTATAGACTTGGCTCTAACTTATTGAAAGTAAGCAATCAAATGAGATATATCATATTATATCAAAACTTACTTGTTGAATCTCAAACATTGTTCTAGATTTATCAGCAAGTAGAATAAATAAGACATTACTACACATTGTTAACACACCTAATTGTTACAATGTTATTTTCTAAAGCTACTATTTTTGTCTCTGATTCAGAAGCTGCGGTTTCACATCCTTTCCTGTTTTCCCCCATCTCTACTACTATAAAATCTCCCCCTTAGTGTCTGCATTTGCTTCTAAAATAATAAAATGTCCTTGAATTTTTCTAAAATGAACACTGACATCATAATCTAAAATAATCATGCTAATTTTAATATCTGGAAGACAATGATCTAATGGTCATTTTAGAAAATGTGATTAATTTCAATTTAATTAATATTTATTTCTTCCGTGGCTCTCAGTTAAAGGCTAACAATATGATCAGTAAATCTATGTATGCCTTACATCCTGAAATGGTTGATGATACTAAAGATGTACCAGTTCATTTGGAATGTCTCTAAAGCTTTAGTCCTCTTTGAATTGAGATGTACTTCCCATGTAATGTGATTTAAGACTCAACAAAATCTAGATATTTATAACTTAAACTCAAAAACAACAGTTTAAGTACTTACTTTACAATATCTCCTTCAAGAGCAATCACTCTCTTAATGATCTTCTGTTCTGGGTTTTTAGGGGACCTGGAATAAGATGAAGTTATATAATCAGTTATGTCTCTGTTGTTTCAAGAAAATGAAATTCTACAACGAAATGGGATATATTAAAGTCATTACACAATCCTTTGTGCTCATGATATGACATCCATCCTACTTAGGTCCCAAGTGATATGGAGCTACTATTGAAATAATTCCCATTTTAAACTTCTGAGGGAGAAGAAGCCATGCTGAAACTTTACAAAAATAAAAATACAGAGGGATAAAGAATTTGATTATTAAAGCTAAGTACTTGCAGAAAAGAGGATTCATACAAAAGAAAATGATTAGACATTTCTTTAAAACAATAACATACTTAAGTTTCTGTATTTCATTTAAAATAAACAGAGGAGTTTGATTTAAATCTTCAAGAAAACACTGAAGACGAGAGACATTTTTTGAAAAAATCAAGAATTAGGAAATTCTTTTAAACTACATTTAAGTTTAGCCATTTAAAGATTACGTAATTCAGAGTGCTAAAACAAGCCTATTGACAGTTGAAATTGATACATTCTGGTATACTAAAAGCAGACATCATTTATTTCAAGCTATGATGAATAGCGTATGGTAAATGTTTACTTAAAGTGATACTATTTACTCTAAATAACTATTCCTCCCCTCCCTCTCTTCCTTTTTTCTTCCCTCCTGCCTTTCCCTCCCCATTCTATCTCTGGAATCTCTCACTCTGGGGGAAGTACTGTCTATCCTCAGCAGCCCTACTGACAAACTCATTTGGTGTGGAACTAAGGTCTGCCAATTGCCACGCAAATGAGCTTAGAAGGAAATCCTTCAGCACCAGTCAAGTCTTTAGAGACTGCAGCTCTGGCCAACAGCTTACTGCAACCTCATGAGAGACCCTGAGAGAGACCACCCACTTAAGCTACTTCTGGCTTCCCAATCCTTAGAAATCTGGGAGATAACAAATGTTTGTTGTTTTAAGCTGCTAGAGGTTGAGGTAATTTGTTACACAGCAATGCATAACTCAATCTTAATACGTCCAATTTCCTGCCAATAACATTTTAAATCTTTTGATTTAACGGATCTGTTTCAAGGAACATCTCATCCATCACATAAATGATCATTTAATATGCATTTGAAAATCAGGGAGGGATAAAAATATTTTCAATTCAAGTCACATTTTGAATTAATTACTTTTTTAAAGGAAGGTAAATGCACAAACTAAAAAGATTAAATATACTCAAAATTTAATGCTTCATCAAAGGGAACATGTAGTTTCCATAAGATTTATATTTCATATTATATCTTGCAGAGAAAATGAACTCTTCTAAACCATTTGCATCTATGTACTTGTGACAGCCACAATCTTTCACTAAATCAATTATTCATATTCTTTATTTTAAAAGGAAATTTGATCATAGTTTGTGACTGAACTGTCCCCTTCTCTGAACGGACTAAACATTACATTTCTATAATTTTAACGTCATTTATGTTGTATGGGAGGAAGAACTATTCCTCTACCCTCTAGGTCCTTCTGGTCTAAGAATTAGATTGACAAGAGAGAATAACAGGAGAAAATCAAACATAGTTTAATAACATGTACACATGGGAGAAACTCAGGAAACTGAGTAACTCACCAAGATGGTTTACATACCATCTTTAAATACCATGTCAGCTAGAGACAAAGGAGGATGTGGGGGGTAGTAGTTTGGGACTTCAAAGGGGAGGAAGACAATTTACATGGAGAAGGAAAAGCAAATGTTTGATAAACTAATGTTTCTGGGCCATCTATAGACAATGCAACCTGAGAGAGAGAACTTTGATAAGAATGGGCTTAGCAAGGATCCTCGCAGTCTACCATATCCAGAGTTATCTGTGTGATGGTCTGGCTTAAGGACACGCCTTGTATCTTAAATCCTTTTAGGCAATTAGGGGATAGGTCGAAGTATTTTCAGAGTCTTTTGTTCTTAAAAATAATCAAACTAAAGAAACATATTTTGGGATGGGAGACACAATTCGGATCCCCTACAATGTACAGCAAGAGTGAGGGATTTGGGCACATTCAAGCTGATGAAATTCATGTCCTCTGTGCAGGGCTACTTACAGACCTTTAGAAAATTTCCTTTCAACGTCACTCCATTTAGACAATGAGACATGTATAAAATAATATTCAACCTCAGCGATCACCAAAGAATTGCATATTAAAACAATAGGGTACCATTTTCCTATTATATTTCCAAAGAAATAACAATAATAATAATAATAATAATACAGTTTGTTGTTAAGGGTTTAGGGACATGGGTACTCTGTATATAAAGTGCGTAGTCATGTAACATGCAACACACCTTTCTGTAAATATGTCAAGATTTTGTATTCTCTTTAACACAACAATTAAAGTTTTAGGAATATAACCTAATGATATGACTATAGATGTATGAAAAATTTTAGTTACATTTTTCTAAAAAGATCGAGAAGAATAGATTCGTTAAATAAATTATAGTCCATCTACATAATAAATTGTTTTCCAGTCCTTAAAAATGATATGATAAAATAATTTTTAATGATGTGGAAACATCAACAGAATGTATAGATTGAAAATGCACGTTAAAAAATATTATGTGTACCATGACTTGCATCTGTAATTACATAGAGAAAACGTACATGTAATTATACTGGGAAAAATCAGGAAGGATATAAAACAATAGTAGGGAGAGTTCTGCATGTGATAAAACACATGCCTGGATCTTTGGTTCAGATTACTGGGAAGCCCATTAGCAGATGACAACTGTTTATGCCGTATGACATTACCCGAGAGGAAATTCTCCAAGACAGGGGTGAAATCTGAACTAATTACCAAGTTCCTCTACCTAATATTGATGCGATATTAACATTAATGAAATAATATAATAAGCAACCCTTGTCAGCATAAAACAATACTTTATGCCAACAACCTTTAAGCTTTTGAGACACTCGCAAAGTATTTTATATTTTAAAATAATCTATATTTTAAGATCATGAGGCAAAAGAGAATATGCAAAGTGAGCTATCTATATAATTAAAGTCTTATGAATTACCACTTCAAATATATCTATAAATTTTAATGTAATATTAAATTCATGAATCTAATCAAATGATTCAAAATGAAAAAAAAAAGCTATTACTAACATTAATCCCATTACCACTTAAAATCTATATCTATATTTTAATCATTAGGCTGTTGAATGCATTACTTTGATGTAAGTAGGAGTGGTATGAGAGTTATTACAGATTTACATTGTGAAAGTCATTGAACTCCCCTTTGTCTAAATTTCCTTGGCCACTTGCCTATCTCCTAGGAAGTGTGAAGAATAACAAGTGAAGGATTATGCCTTACTTTGGGGATACAACGTATGCTGCCTAATAAATACTAAAATTTGCATTTAAATTTGTAATTTTAGTGTTTTCATAATAAGCATTGTTTTACAGTATTTACTTCTGGAGCCCGGATTTTAAGCATTCTGTTTTATGCCAATGATTTAATTAGGCAAAACTTCTCCAGAGGCTTGGACAAAATGCCCAGAATTGTCTCTGTACTGTGTGGGTCTCAGCAGATCAGTTTGGTGTGGCAGAATTTGTCTCTAATAGAATGGTGTGGGGACGGAAGCAGGGTCTAGCATAGTCATAATAAGATTTCTATGACACTTAATGCTCTTCCTCTTGAATTTTATTTCCTATCTTGATAGAAATGTTGCTGTTTTTACCCTGTCACAGGTCAAACAGAGCCATGTCTTATGTCTCATAATTTCTGTAACTGATTTCATGTTCTTACATGTTTCCAAAAAGTCCTGATTTTGATCCTGTCTGGATCACTGGGGAAGTACTTTGAATACTCAAAAGAGGCCCTCTTGTGTTTTGTAGGGATGAGGAGATTAGCAACCAAATGTGCCACCCTCTCTGTTTCTGAGCCAACACTCACCCTCATGTTATATTTAGACCTCAACATTGTGCGTAGGCTCTCTCATTCTTCTCCCATTTACAGTAAAATCTAAAACCTCCCTCTTTGGATTGTGTAGATTTTTATATTTACATGGTTCAGGATTAGCCTAGATTATCACAGACAATCTCAGGATTAGAAGTCAGTTTAGCCATAGTCTAACATAAATACTGATCCCTCAAAAACACCACAGTTTATTGGACACTAATGATATTGCATATATCACAGTGGGGTCTAATTTTCATTCTTCATTAATGAGGTAAAAGTAAGAACTAATATTCTCGGAATGTCTTACATTAGGTAGGCTATTTTCACTGTCCTAAAGATGGTCATGCCTTAAACCATATAACTTTACATCATCATCATAAACAAAAATGTAAGTATTGTTAATCATCAAATAAAGATATAGAATGAAAAGTCCACTCAACACAGTTATAAAAAGTCATATTAAAAAAAGTCATATCCAATGAGAGCTTTCCTCCTCCATTTTTTTTTTTTTTTTTAATTTTAGAAAATGTTGCCTGGGTTTGACATGGTTTTCATAGATGGTTAGAGCTAGAAAAGGCCTATGAGTGTATCTTGCCCATTCTCCATGGCCTCCGTGCTTCTATTTGGTCCTCTTGAGCCCTGCAAGTGCGTGGACTGGGGTACGAGGGAGATGGAGTCGGCTGTCACTGTTTCACCTCTGCTACAGTGCACTGCTCACTATAGGCATGCTCCATAACCAATCGGGGTCTCATCTTCAGGGAGATAAGCTCCATGAGAGGTCCTAAACCAGAAGCCAGACAATCACATGTAGCTTGTAGAAATGTTTTGTTTGGTCCATTCATAATCATTTTTTTCAAATCTTGAGCTAGCCATGCGAATAGGAGATATAACAATTCTGATTTCTTGCTCCTCTTGAAAAAATAGGAAGATTTGGCAACCCCAGGCCCACATTCTCACATGAAAAGAGTCCACTGGAGCTGAGATGCAGATGCTGAAGATTTGTCACAGTCCCAACAGCTTGTTTCACAAATGTCTAGTGCCTGAGGGCATGGTAGTTTGGAGCCTCTATAAGTATTCTACCTCTAGCATCATATAACTACTGAGAGGACGTGTATGAAAGCTCTACAAAGGGACCTAGCACATAGTAGGTATTCAGTAAATTTTATAGCCATCTCTTCCTAAAAACATTCATAAAGGAGATCAATTAACTAGGCCCAAGCAAATAGTTACAATCCTTTTTCTAGACTCTCATAGATAGAATATTTATTTCAAAAACCCTCTAATAAAAAGATTTTCAGAATCTGTTGTATTAGAGGGCAAGAAAGGCATTTTAAGGAGTTCATCAAGTTTTATTACACAATTAGCTAAAAAAACATTAAAACTAAATATAACTATTCATATTAGAAAGTCACAGGTTAGCTTTAAATTAAATGGGTATTATCTGTAAAATCAAAATAAAAATGAGTGATTTTCAGCATTGGATTCTGTATATTTGCTCCACTATCAGTAGTGTGAACTTTGTGCACACAGCTCCATTTTTAATGATTCATTTTTTAAATTCAATGCAGTTTTATTAATTAGTACTCACAAAACTTTTTACTTAGGTTAGTATTTCAGCTATATTTTTGCCCGTTGCAGACTTCTCTTCTATCATATGAATCTTTTAAACTTAAACAAAAGAAACTATAGTAGCCAGCCCTATGGCCAAATGGTTAAGTTTGTGCACTCGCTTCAGGGGCCCAGGGTTTCATCGGTTCAGATCCTGGGTGTGGACATAACACCGCTCATCAGGCCATGCTGAGGCAGCATCCCACACAGCACAACCAGAAGGACCTACAGCTAGAATATACAGCTACTTACTGGGGAGTTTTGGGGAGAAGAAGAAGAAAAAAAAAGATTGGCAACAGATGTTAGCTCAGGTGCCAATCTTTAAAAAAAAAAAAAAGTATATGAGTTTGATACAAATTCTGTGTACAACAGATGGAAGTATTACTTTAAAAAAAATATAGACTGTTGATGCTCTCTGGGATCATTCTTGAAATGAACACACAAGTGTGGAGCCTTTAACTTCAGACATACTTTCAGAAAATGATATACATGTTTTTGGATCCATTTGTTTTTCAGAAAATTATATATATCAATCAATCCCTAACAATCACTTTTGACCTGATATCTCAGAAAATGTTCCAATCCAAGGGCCTCATTATTAGCGAAGAGAATTACAGATGAGGTGTCAAGAACCCAGATTAATGCTTCAAATATGTCTTCTATAATATCTTATTTTCTTAGATAGGGAAGAGGTCTTGGGGGAAGGGAGATCCTGGGAAAGACACCACAGGCAGAGACAAAGGATTGTTATGAGCATAGACAACCTTAAAAGGAAGTGAATACAATTTTAGAGGACCAGGGCTAATGCTTGAGGGTAGGCTCATTTTGTGGGGTGGTGATGGGGTAGGAAAGAGATGGTTTATCTACTCTGGCTATTCTTTCAAAGCATACTCTGCCTGAATCAGGCTACTGAGTAGCAGCAATAGAATCTTTCAGAGAACCCAAGAGATTCCAGTCAGGATTCTAGTGATCTAAGAATGTGGCGGCAGGTACAACAAACATGTTTCAGATTTATCACCTACAGTCCCTTATACAAGTAAATGTATTTTAATAGTACTTATGAAACAACAAAAGCCTGAACTTTAAAGAATTAAAGTGTTGTTTATTAATAAAAATTTTTTTTTCTTGGTTAAATCTAAGAGTTGTTCCATTGTCACTAACTATGATTAGAAGAATTTAATAAGCAAATAGTGACAACTGGTCTTGTTACTAAATCAGCCTTGATTATGTAAAATCAATTAAATGTGTATTATGACTAACTTCTGTAATTGAAAAAAGCTGAAATAGTTTTATAATTGAGTGTTTTGATTCTGAGAAATAAATGTCTTAACTATGAAAAATCTAAGGAATTTAGAATAACCATCACAATGAGTTAATTTCTACCAATGTTTATTAATTCAAGCATTTCAAAACATAGAATATTGTAATCATCAGGTAGTGAACATAATTACAATTATTCCTCAGTGTCTAAAATAGTTGTATGTAAATTAATATATAGAGAATATATATAAAATATATAATACATATGCAATACATATGTGTGTATATATATTCTATCACACAATATGGAATCATGCTGTCTAAAGAAGTTCCTTTGACCTATAAAGAAACTTCCGGACTGAAAAATACATCCCCTGATTTACTTATTTTGTAAATCTGGGTTTTCACACATTGAGTATGCTTGAAGTTGAACATATCTGTGGAACTGGAGGAGATGAATACTTAACATAAATGTAAATACTAACTATTCTTTCAATATAGACTCCCAAAGTGCAGACCTTCATACAGAAGTACTACTATCTGTTCCCAAAGCAGGACAAGCACTCAGGAGTGTCTGAGTTGTTTTTACTGTAGTCAAGATAGGTTTTGCCCCTTTATCCACACTATCTCACTGAGTATGCCTCTGCAACAGAGTATCATTTAAACCGTGGAATAAAACAAGATTAACTGGTCTTCAAAGGAATTAAAACCAACAATCTAGCCTCAACCCTAAATGCTACAATTAAGCTAACTGGCATTATATTTTGAGCTTCAACTAAGTTAGGAAACAGTGCCACATATTTTTGGTAGGCTTGAAGAATATACAAACAAAAAACAGCCAGAAAGTGCAAGCTATTGATATTTTCTATATCAAGCCATGTCCATATCCATCAATATGGCATAGAAAAGACAGACCAACTGAAATGCAAAAATGAATACTACTAGGATGTAAGAGCTGAAGTGAGGACACTTATGCCAATGCCCATGCAAGAGGATAGTAGTATCTGCAGTCACCTGGAGAACACTATTGGAGGAATGGCACAAGGGCCAGCCTGTCTCTAACACAGCCCACTTGCCAGCTTGCCATGATGGTGGTCACACTGTGGGATGTCAGATGCCAAGTTTAGGGCAGGAGGTATCTTGGTAAAAGTGAGGAGAGTGAGAACAAAGGCAGTCTTGACCATTTTACCTGGAGCCAGCATTTAACCTCTACCCACTTTTTCACCCATAATTAATTTCTAACCAGGCAAATGTCTGAAAAAAAGACAAGAGGCAGAATTATTACCCTTATAAATATAAAAATGACTGTTTTATCTATGGCAAATTAAGCCTTTGATGTCTGCCAAATTTTGTTTAACAGGTGATTGCGATGGACAGAAGCTATTAAATTCACAGGTGCCCACCAGAGCTGTGCGCTCTAAACAACATGGCCGGATTATCTTCAATGTAACTTTCCGTGGTCAGATAAAAATGTGAGATATAAGTTGATGTGCCAACCCCTAGCCCTTTTATTTCATCACTATGGTTACTAGATGACATTTTTCAAGGTCAGGAAATAGATAATAAAGAGTCAGATGGGAATGGGGGCATTTCAGTGGTTGCTAGCATGGAGGTGGGGGATGGGAGGACCTTTATGACTCAGAACCATACACGCCAACATATCTCTCAATGGATACCAGCGTAGAGAGATGGCAACTGAGATTCAGGTGTCCCTCCTCTGATGTTATCACACCGTAAACCCCCCAGAGCTTAGATGATATTCTGACAATATGTGAACCATAAATGACAATTTGCCTTGAATTGCCTCAGAAAGCTCTTAAGTTTACCTCGATTTGAAAAGAATAATGTTACTCTTGCAATAAGAAACTTAAATTCAGTAATGACAAAATAAGTTATACATTTTTGCATACATAATTTGTATGGCCTGAGAATTTGTACCTATTTCATTGTATATATCTGCAGATTAATATGCTCTCTAGTGACTGTGGTGACATGCATTATTAATGTTTCAACTGCGCTACTGGATTCAAAATTTTCTAGTAAAATTGAGTTAGGTAGATGTGTGAGGGCAAGTGAGATTCCACAAGATCACTGAAACTATCCTAATTTCTATAAAATGCTCAATCTCCTGGAGAATGTTGACAGTGTGGAGGTTAGAATGTAAGTAGAATATGAAGCATCTTGGCCCATTTCTGTTCTAACCCTGTTGAACTTATTAATTTTTAAAACATATTACTATTGTTTTGTGGAAGAGTTCTCAGCTAGGTTCCAATAGCTATACACAATTTGCTCCCTTGAAAATGTCAAATTTATGCCGCAATAGTAGACTGAATAGTATCAGCAAATTGTCTTCAGAAAAAAGTACATGAGGTTTGGGATTTTACAAAATCAACTGCAACTGGTCACCTCGGAAAGCAGGATTATCATTTACTTGCTCAGCTCAACAACCACTTATATAGCTCTGGTTGCTAAGTTATTGGACACTTTTTCTATATATTTTATTTTCTGCTATTTATACTGTAATAACCTGTTACTGTGATAGTTTATCAATGCTCTAAACTAAATAATACTAAGATTAGATTAAGTGTCTAACCCTGTCCTTAATGGTATACATTTGTTCCTAGGTCTCCTAGTATTAGCTTCTTCCTCTCGGCTGGACAGAGTACACGGAGCTACAGAGAGTAGGGGAAGAGTATAATGTCTGAGAAGCTAGAAGGGCTTAAATTTAGAAAGGGTTTTAGTGGCCAAGAATAAACATCTTTTGGTGAAAGGAGGCAAGTTGAGAATGGCAAAAAATTTGGTGAGGAGTTGAAAAGAATTGTGAGAGACTACAAGGGAACTTTGGGGCAATAGAAGGAAAATGGAGGATGTTTCCAGGGACTAAGAGAAGTTATCTTATTAGGGTAAACCAAGCCACAGAAGTACAGAGCAGTGACTAGAGAGAAACACAGCCAGGTAACGGAGAGTATGGTGCCAGTGGATTCACCAAAGAGGGCACAGAAGCACTGACTACTCCACTTGTAGACAGAAGACCCTTGCAATTGCTACATTTTGTTTCTAGCAATTTAACAGAGCCTCAGAATCAGAGAAAGTTGGTTATGTTGTTGTTATAAGCTTGTGATTGTCCTTTCCCTTGCTCGATTATCTTGGAAAAATTTTATTCTTTGTAAGAAAATTCAGAGGTCAAAATATTCCTAGTTGAAAGTGTTCTCCATATAAAACATCACAGGAATCCCTGTCCAAAAATCACAGGCATCTCAACCTGTGATGCATCTTTTCAAGAAGCTAATGATTGTCTGGGTATTTTTAGTTGACTGTACACAGACAGTAACAATTATAACATGTGTTCAGGTATGTCTTTTTTATAAAAACTGAGTATGTTGAGCCTACAATTTGCCAGATGATTTACCCCTTTCTATCATTCTTTAGTATACACATACTATAGATATTTTACTTTCCCAGTCTATACTGTAGATACTTTTTTTTTCCCTAGTCTATAAAATTTTATTTCAAATAATAGGTACCCGCTTAAGATGGAACATGCAATTTCTACCAATACATGTTGTTCCTTACAGGATGTCACCTTAATTTTAGGTTGAAAGACATTGATTAATGTGAGAAAGCTCACCTGTTTTTCTGAGCATTGGTCCTCTACTTCTGTACACACACAAAATGGACACTAATCCCTACAGATGTCATGTTGATGCTCTTCGGGAGCAGTGCATGTCACAGGCTCTGAAACCACTCTACAGCTCAAAACAGCTTTCCTCAAAATCAGAACGCAGCAAGAGATTATTAAGTCAAAATGGGAGCAAACCCTCATCTTCATGTGTGCGGGAAATTCATAGCGGACCTGATTTCCATACGGTTCCCACAGCTGAAGCTTAATGAGTCTCTCCCAGACACAGGTATAACCACTCGCAATCCTCAATACCTCCACAATGGAGTAAAACAAGGCCAAAAAGAATTAGGAGAAATAATCTCCAAGTGGTCTTACATGCCTGCAGGTTAAATGCATGGAGGCTTTGATTTAAATAAAAGCAGATTCTGAGAAACATATGCTCACCACCCACCATTCTTCAACTAAATGGTGGAAACTTATGAGTTTCTTTTTACTGTAGCATGAGAGCTTTGCCAAGAGACAGGAGCACAAACATCAGTGATTAAGAAAGATCTCCCATATAAAAGATGTTTTCAGAGGTCTAATCTACCATAGAACGTAAGTTTATAGGCCATGGCATCATGTTTTCCACTCACCACGCTGAGAGATGTTGTGATTTATATAACATTATTAAACTCTATTTTGGATTTTTAAATAACTTATGCCTATTCCCTAAAATAAAATGCCTTTCTTGAAAAAATATAACAACATCACAAAAATATTTCTCACAAAAATCCTCTGATTCAGCTTCATTTTAAAATGTAGAGCCCCAAAGCACTGCTGATGCATACCGTGTCTCTCCCACCTTTTATCAGTTCCTTCTTGCCTCTCCATCTGTTGGCCCGTCCCTCCAGGCTGTTCACTGGCACTCGGATGCCTCCCTCTAATTCTTTATAGCACAATCCAAGAAATGTCATGGGTCTTTTCCAATTCTTCTTCCCAAAGATTGTCTTCCATGCCACCTCCTATATTTGGGACACCTATCCTTCTCAGATATCATTTTTCAATTAGATAATATGCAAATTTGCTTTCGGCCCTCTATTTTATAGACGTTTCCTATTATATTGTTTCGTGTTATACATAGGAGGAAAACTTTCTAAACATCTCATTTTTACAATTGCAAGTCCCTAAATCCTTAGAATTCCAGGCTTTAAAGATTTAAATACAATATTCAGTGGAGTCTTATAATGAAGAAGCAGCTAATTCAAATGTTTCTGGAAAAGTCATATTTTTTTTTTTTTGAGGAAGATTAGCCCTGAGCTAACTGCTGCCAATCCTCCTCTTTTTGCTGAGGAAGACTGGCCCTGAGCTAACATCCATGCCCATCTTCCTCCACTTTATACATAGAACGCCTACCACAGCATGGCGTGCCAAGCTGTGCCATGTCCGCACCCGGGATCTGAACTGGCGAGCCCTGGGCCGCTGAAGCAGAACATGCGCACTTAACCTTTGCGCCACTGGGCCAGCCCCCATATTTCATTTTTATTCACTTTTAATACATACAATTCTATCTACTCATAGTTACACTGATCTAATTGAATAATCAATATCCTACCGTAGAATTATTACTTACCAATTTAAAATAAACATGTAACATGATTTAGTAAAAGAAAAAGCAAGGAAATGGAACTCACAGGTTGAAATGCTACAGAACGAATGAGAAAACAAGTAAGGTAAATGACCATACTTGAATCTCTTATAGTATCTTTCAAACTATATCACTACCCTTCTAAATTAAAATCTCATTTTAATTAGTTCCCAACAATCCAGTCTAATCACTTGCAAGTCAAAGACTCAGCTGTTTAGAATGCAGACGGTATCATTGCCGTGGCTATGTGTACTTGACCTCCTGCCTGTTAACAAAGAGACTCAATTAATTATTTGCTGTTTTGAGTGGCTATTTCACTTCACCTCCACCTTTCTTTAAGTGTTAAGAGGCTCAAGTGCTTTATCACCTTAACCTTAGCTTTGGAGAATGCATGCAGAATTTCTTAACTGCCAACTAATAAACCATCTTGATCCAGAAAGCTAATTTTGACGACCACAGCTCCTACATGTCTTATGCTAGAGTCAGCTGAAGTAACATATTGACCTGGTGACACATCATCTTCCAAGAGAGCCTATTCATTCTGAATGGCAGCTTTGGTGCTAAGCTATTCCCTTGACACAGCAGCACTACAATGGGTTGTATTCTCACAGTTACAGCGAAACAGTGGTTTCATCAGAAATCTTACCAAACACAAAAATGGAATGTTTTCAGGATAAACTGAAGGTGTGTAAATTAATAGTGTGCTGAGTTTTCCTATATACTCTTAATTACATTAAGCTCAGTAGTATAATCTCATATTTAAATCCTGAAACACCAAACCAGAAGAAGAAAATAGCCTTGAAGTAAATGTGAAAATGTTTTTTGCAATGTATAGGTACAGTAGAACTGATACCACCGAAGGTCTAAATGTGGAAAACCAGCCACAAAGCCAAAAGACAGAGTCTCGAATCCATCAAGAATCTTCCTAATTCTCTTGAATTCCTTTAATACTGATACCATGTAACATTTTAGACACTCCCATTTGCTTCATATTTGTTTATTTACAGATTAGTCCTGTCTCCACAAGAGACCATAAGATGTGAAAGCAGTGATTGTCTTAAGCTTCTCACTGAATCTACTCCCAAGTCAGTTACTGATGCTTAAAAAAAAAAGTATTTGATGATGATTAGGCTATAAGAAACATACCAAGATATCCCTACTAGGTATCTCATATAAGTGGAATCACACAACATTTGTCCTATCGTGTCTGGCTTATTTCATTTAGCATAATGTCTATAAGGTTTATCCATGTTGTTGCACGTATCTGAATCCCATACCTTAATTGCGATTTTCTTGACTGACACTAGTCATTATTTCATGAATATGCAATGTAATTTATCAATATCTTGGTATATTTCTTATGAACTAGTTTAAAAAATGGTAACTGAAACTTTGAAAAAACTCAAAACTCCTCAATTCTTTCCAAGAGAATTTGTACTGACATGAAAATAATTAATTCTGTAGTTTGTAGATCTTAGTCTGCAGATTAGTGGTTCTGAAACTTTAAAGTCTAGAGTTGAGCCCTGGGAATCTGGAATGCACATGTTAAAAAGCACCTAGGTGATACTGATGCTGGTGGTCCTGACCCACCTTTGATAGACATAGCTGGAACCCTCAGATGAAAATTCTGTGAAATTCACCATATTGGCTCCACACACATTCGATAAAAACATAAGCCATAAAGAAAAGCCATAAAATATTTCCAAAATGAACATGAAAAATAATACTTATTTTAAAATATGGACAAAATTCTAAACCAGTGGGAAAACAAACTTTCCTAGTAGAAAAAACTCCCAACTTTCTAATAATTTCATATTTAATTCAATCCGGAATTGGATCTACAATTAGTATGGAATAGCATAATTCAAGAAAGAGCAAGAGATCCCATTTCCAGGGTTTCTTAGAATATAAAAGCCTCACTCAGAACAGGCACAATGATGAGAAACTGTGATTTAACTGAGAGACTATGGCATTAGATACAGAAGAATTTATTTGTTACAGTCATTAATTCAGTCAACAAATATTTGTGGAATGATAACCAAGGTACCAGGCACTCTGCATGGTACTCATTTACAAAATAGACCTTATGGCAATTTCTGGCACTCAGTATTTTCAGGATCCAGGCTCAAATCCTGGCTGTATGACCTTGAGCGAGTCACTTACCTCTCTTAGCATCTATTTTTTCATGAGTAAAAAGTGAAGACCAACTGGTCCTGATGACACCCAAATGTTGTCGTAGAAATTAAATGAGCTATTAAACATAAGCTTCTGAGCATCTACTTTTTACAGAATGAATATCAGAATGAGATAATAAATTAGACTGGCGAGATCCAATGGTCCAATTCCTACTTTAAGTAGGAAAGAAGGTATAATTTCTGAAACGAAGACCACAAAATGAACTTCTCACTACAAAGATCACTATGCAACATTCTGTGAGGTGTGTGTTGTGGTCTATTAAACCCAGGTAGCAATTCTGCCACCAAGTAGAAAGCTCAACTCTCCTTCCAGATAAATGTTAATAGCTTTTCTCTCTCTCTCCTTTCCTTCTTTCCTCTCTTCCTCCTTCCCTTCTTTCCTCTTTTTCTTTCTATCTTCTTCACTTCCTTCTTAGAATCTTCTTCATAAGACCTTTTTAATAAATGAAGATGTTATAGATAGATTAAGCCATTTTTAGGCCCAGTAATTTGTTGATTATTTTCATTAGTTCATGAGCTGTTAAATTTGTAGCTAAATGTATTCTTACTGGGCAATTTAATTGCTCCAGTGAAATGCAAAAGTTCAATCAACCAATTTTGTGTGGAAAATGAAGGGAATCTAATTGTTCTATCTGTTATGTATTTTAATTGTTCCTCACTTAGAAACTAGGTAACAAAATGAAAACAATGACATTGTATTTAAAATGTTCAGGAAATATAGCAAATAGTTCATAGAACATCCTTGAAAACAAGCACAAAGAGAGAAATTCAAGACCCAAGAGATATTCAGAATAAGCCACTAGAAAGTTAACAAATGACAGACATTTGTCCACTTTTTTGTCTCATATTCATTGTTTCAGTGTTTTCTTTCTAGGATAACGGACTATACCATTTATTAGTATATTTTCTAAGCATTTATTCTGTGTATTTTTAAATGCTCTAACTTAATTATGGTAATATTTTAAAAGAGTGAAATAATGGGTACAATAAGAAGGTCATGCCATTGACAAAGGAATATTTTCCAAAAAGCGCAAATCAGATTGTTAGAACTGAGACCAGGAGTATGAATACAAGACTCTTCACCTGTTATTCAGAACAGTATATTATAATTTCTCATGGTGGCCATTATTATTTGCAATGGAGTTTCAGTAAAAAAAATCAATATAAAGAAATGTATAGGTAACACCAGAGAAATTGATGGTGGCAGCTCAAAATTATTTTCATTCTTTCTAAAAAGTTGCATATCCCAAATAAATTTTGATATGAGATAAACAGATTCAACTGTTAACTGTTAAAAGAGACAAATCCTATTTAAAATAAGATTATCATCTACACTAAATATTCCACATTTTCATGTGAGAAAGAAAATATTATTTAATCCTAGTTTGAAGAGATTAACAATTGATACAAAGTCCCTGGAGAACCCTTCAGTCAATTTTCTGACTCTTTGATCTCTAAAATTCTTTGATAGATCTTTCTAGGCTGTATATCAAAAAACAAAAATCCTTCTTTTTAAAAAAGAAAAATCTATTATTTTGCTAAATTCAAAACATTTTGTTTTAAAATCTTTGACTTTTAAAAGATAATTAGATGGGCCGGCCCCGTGGTGGTGGAGTGGTTGAGTTCTCGTGCTCCGCTTTGGCTGCCCAGGGTTTTGCCAGTTTGGATCCTGGGCACGGACATGGCACCAGTCATCAAGTCATGCTGAGACAGCATTCCACATGTCACAACTAGAAGGACCCACATCTAAAATACATAACTATGTATTGGGGGGACTTTGGGGAGGAAAAAGGAAAATAAAATCTTTAAAAAATAATAATAATTAGAAATATATAAATATAATTTTTAAATGATAGTTCTCCATAGAAATTTAAATTAATTAATGGGAAGGTCTATAGAGGAAATTAAGGAGGTTTGATGTTACTAACATTTTAAGGTCAACACTTGGTATTACATTTAGAGATGATCTTAAGTTGGACCAATTGTTGGTCTAGTCTAATAAGGTGTTCTCTTCTTTTTTCTTTTGAGCTTTTCATGTTTTTTATTTTTGCATTAGCCTTAATAAAAGGCGGACTCGAAAACTACAACTGAGAAGAAAGGCAACCATTAAAATACAGGAAACACAGTATTGGCTTTTCCTCTAGGTGGGTTGAGTCGGCTGCCTTCCAGCCCCACTGTGGATTCCCTGAAGTTGATGGTTTGCTCTGTCGCTGTGCGCAGATCCCCGTCCGGTGGAAAACCTCGCTCGGAAGCCCCCGCCCCTGAGCCAGGTCAGTGGGAGGACGCCCTCCTCCTACCTTTGACTCCCCAGTTTTCCTCCAGGGGACAGCGTCCCTTTCCCCACCCTAGCTGTGGAGGCCCAGAGTCCCCCTTGCTGCGTCTCCAGCAGGCCCCGGGCCAGGGGGGGATGAGCTGGGCCCCACGCTCTTGCCGGCAGTTCACAGTGTTCTTCTTAACCTTCATACGATATACAAACAACTTTTCCAGAATATATGTACAACATGAAGATCCACATGAATCCACAAATGCTAATTTTCTCTGAAGTAGAATGTACCGTGTTGTCTGGCTATCACTACAAATTGCTCCAAAGACTTTCCTGGTACTTTGGTTTCTTATTATTTATTTATTTATTTTTTCAAAATCACCCTTGTTTCCATCATCCAGAAATAACTGTTGGTAACATTTTGGTATTTATCTTTTGTCATTTTTTCTAACTATACCCACATTTATTTTTTTAATGGAATCATATATGATGTTTCGCAATCTACTTTTTTCAAAATTTGATAGTTTGTCCTGACAAGTTTTTTTTCCAATTCTTAACTGCCAACAAAATGAGGCATTTCAGGTAGGACTAACACAAATTAAAAGTGAAAGATTTCTGATTATCTGACTAATTCTGTCAATACTGATGGTCAATGAGATACTAACCAAATTATGCCTTTGAGAGAATAGAAGTATTGGGTTTGGCAGCTGTTGCACTGTTAAAATTATGTGGGTAATTAATAACTCTTGCCTACAGTTAGGTCTATATTTGGCAAATCAAACCAATTGGTCATGCTTTATACAGCATTTAGGAAAATCTTGCTAAACTTACAATTAAGACTGAGATTGACAAAATAAACAATTATAACACTCTCCTGGGGCACGACAAAATGTTTACCATAAAATTTGAGGGTTGTCTTACTAACTTTTCACTAACTTTTCTTTCCCCACATCTGGTCCTGTTCCATTTCTGCTGTCTTCCTTATTTTTGCTCCTTGGAGACAAGCACTACACAAAACCAATACTTGCCACTTTCTCGGTTAGGAGAGTTGAAACAACTGTATTCAATGTCTGGAATAATAAGTACCTTCTCTCAATCTTTGTTCTCTCATTTCTTAGGAAAAGGAATGGGGAACTAAATATAAAGGGATTAATTTAAAAACTGACAGTAGGACATTTAAGGTGAAACATACATTGCAAGATCTATTTCAAAGACTTTTAAAGTTCCAGTGAGGATTGGTCAGGTATTAACTATGCAAATCTATTAATATTTACATCTGATTTCAGGTTCTGTCAGAAAACCAGAGACAACATAGTGATTTTCCCTGTGTAATTCTCCCTTTTTCAAAAATAATACAGATCCATTTGAGTTTCTGTCCTCCAAAAGCTAGACCCTGCTGCGTCATTGAGGCAAAGATATAAAACTGAATCAGGTCACATATCCAAGTACACACCTCCATGAATGAGCCATTGATTCGGAACTCCCTACTTAGGGCAACATTTTGACCCTACCTAGGTCACTAGTTACTCAAAGTCAAGTAGTTTAGTTGAGTTCTTACTGCATATGTTCTCATACGAAGGGGGAAAAGATATACAGAACATCAAAATTTGCACCTCTGTCGATAGTCTCAGTAGAGAATCCTGGGGCTGAATAGACATGAAGACCTAGCAACTCTCTGATTCTTGGAGGTGATCATACTAGGTCAAAAATGAAGCAAACTGTGGGGCCGGCCCGGTGGCACAGGGGTTAAGTTCACACGTTCTGCTTCTCGGTGGCCCAGGGTTCGCTGGTTTGGATCCTGGGTGCGGACATGGCACCGCTTGGCACGCCATGCTGTGGTAGGCATCCCACATATAAAGTAGAGGAAGATGGGCATGGATTTTAGCTCAGGGCCGGTCTTCCTCAGCAAAAAGAGGAGGATTGGTAGCAGTTAGCTCAGGGCTGATCTTCCTCAAAAAAAAAAAAAAAATGAAGCAAATTGGTGGGTACCATGAAGGAGCTAACACAATGGGTCCATGAACTACCTAAAAAGACTCTACTGTCACTGTACAAGCATACTGTGTGAGAACTAATGTATATTTGAAAAGACATGAACAGTATATACCAACTACATTTATTTTTTCTTGTAAGTTAAGGTCTTCTCAATTATCATAAATTAAACAATCCAGTTTCAACTTTATCAAGTGGATAAAAGTATTTTTTAGATAAAATTTTTATCTGTTGTAGAATGATAGTTTTAAATTTCCTTAAGTCACATAATTTTTCTCATCAAATTTGAAAAAGTCGTATGATAGAACCATTAACTATAATTTCTTAATCCCCCAAACCAGAAAGTCGTAGGTTAAAGATCATGAACTATAACCTGTTAACACCCTTCCCACTCAATTTAGGACTATATCTTTAAAATTATGCTTATCATCATTAACTATTACACTTATATAACTGTGATTCTATTTATACTCATACAATTATCAACCAATAAATCCTCCTTGAAGTGAATGCATCTGATGAATTCCACATAAGTAATTTTTACAAAGAAATATAAATAAATTAGTCAGTTCTGCCATTAAATACAAGAAGTTACTGTCAGTTATTCTATATGAAATAAAAACTAAGTACCAAGAGGAAGCAGAATCAGCAAATTATTTCACCCAGGACTTCAAGAAGCCTACTATCCTAATTGTCAGGTAATGCGTATATGAATAAAACAAAAGCTTTGTCCTCCTTTCTAAAAATGATAGTCAATATAGTCTTAATGCGGTTAATTTGGCAGATTAATAAACATTGCTTCCTTGCAGTAACTTAAAAAACAGAATCTTCTCAAAGTTCATTTCAGAAATCACTGCCTCCACATATTGCTTCCCTTTCTATCATTTAGAAATTTAATTACCAAAATCTAGAAGCGTAACACCATCACCAAGAATCACGTAAGAAAAGTTTTTAATATGTACCATCACAATCTCTCTGAGTTCATGCAAGTAAACTTAAATATTTATGGGATTCTACCTGTTTTTCTGAAATTGTACAAAAAACTAGAGATGAAATTCAAAGTATTTAACAAGTACGTGATAAAGCACTAAGCAGTAAGAAAAAAGGTGGGCTGTAAATGACTAGGTATATAGTGCAGATTGGTTGAACAACGGCCCTTCCAAGGCCACTGCGTCTATACACATCCAGGCAGTATCAAGGGAAGACAATGGGAGGAGAGCTATTCCTCCCTTGTTATTTATTTATTTCCTGAGATTTTACTGTTTAAACTCTGTAGGTTTTCATCTTCCCAGCTCCTGATCACTCACCCATCCCCAAAGTAAAACAAGTATAGGCCCCAGGTGCCACATTTATGCTTTATAACCTTAACCCTGCAAGTCATTGCAGGACTGAGAAAGGGACAAAAACTTGACACAAAATAGACCAAATTAGATCAGAGTCTCTTCCACAGGAATTCAGACATGGCTCATTCTCGTGGATCCGTTAACAGACGACTCCGATGTGATTCTGTCCCTTAGGCTGTTTAACCCAGGACACGTAAATGCAGCTCTGTGGGTCAGTCATGTATGGGAGCATATACTCTGACACAATGATACCTGGTTTGTGAGGAAATAGAAAAAAGTGCATATCAGATATCAGATTAATTTTAAGTATTCACTTTTTGCTTTAGCTACTTGAGAGGTTCAGTGTTCTTATCACTAAAAAAGCCTAGATTCTTAAAGAAGGAGAATCAGCAAAAGTGAACGCCTATCTGCCTTTAGATCAAATTCAAGAAAAGATTAAGGATTATCAAGCTAAAGCAATGAATGTTTTAAATAGTGTTTAGATTCAATCTCAAAACACTAGATTTGTGAACAAACCCCTGAAGAGCTCATGATTTAGGTTCTGTAAGAGGTGAAGCTAGTACTTAAACCTTGTGCAAACCAGAGTTGTAACAGTGACTAACCTTAAAAAACTCTCATAATAATTTCACTTAAGTGTTCATGTTTCTTTAAATCATCTTTTAGAGATATTTTTATCTTTTCTAAAACTAGTCGTTCGTAATAGTCATGTTTATGCTTGGCTACCTTAATAAAAATATTTCTGTTAGATGTACAACAACTACCACTATTTCCCTCAGTTACGATAACCTAATTAGTAGGGGCTTAACCCAATTGTAATAAAAACACCTAAGAAACAAAAATTAGTAGTATCTTCAGGGCTGATCCTGCATCTTAAACTTTTATTTAAAGCCAGTATGGTAGGCAGAATAATGGCCCCTCACAGATGCCCATGTCCAAATTCCCAGGACCTGTGAATGTTAGTTTACATGGCAAAGGGAAATTAAGGCTGCAGATAGAATTAAGGTTGCTAATCAGCTGACATTAATGTCTCTATTTTAAAATAGAAAGATCATTCTAAATTATTCAGGTGGGCCCAATGTAATCACTAGGGTGGTTAAATAGGGAAGAGGGAGGCAGAAGAAAAGAATCGAAAGAGATGCGACGACAAAAGCAGGGTTAGAGAGAGAGGATGTTGCCGGCTTTGAAGAAGGAGGAAGGAGACCACTGGCCATGGAAGACTAACACAGGCAGCTTTTCTCAACTTGTTAAAAATGCAGATTCTTTGGCCCTTCACCAGAACTCTAGGGCTCAGGAATCTATGGAATCTATATCATAACACTATGTCTGGATTATTGCTATGAAATTTAACAACCATTGTTTGCAAAGACTAGGAAATCTTAAAATTAAAAATAAAAGGCTAGTAAATTGGTATCACATAGCAAGTACAAAGGCATGTAGATTTTTACCATCAACCTCTGTAATTAAGATAGTCACCGCTGATGATATTACTCTGATAATATAAATAAAATATGTTAATCAAGTTTAAAACTACATTTAAAAGAGTGTGTATGTTTTAATTTTTTGGAATGTAAACTCCATACTTGTTAGCAATGAAATAACAAAAACATTAATAGCATGAAATACCATGGTTCTTAAAAGTTTTTTTGCTCTCAAGTGAGTGAGAGCATCAGAATCAAAGTAAGATGAATGCAGTTTCTCTCAAAGTCTATACTTTATTTGATATCTATAGGCAAAAATTGAATGTCATTAATAAAACTGAAAACTATACCATGCCCAAAAGGATAAAGATTATTAGAATGCAATTTTTACAAGTGAAAACCAAAAATAGCCAGTCATATTTACTAACCTAATGGTGGTTTAGTAACACAACTTGTAAACTTGAGCAAGCACATGAAGTTCACTGAAAGTATTTCCGTTAAAAATAAAACCAAGTAGTACAAGTATAACCAGATATCATGCTGGTGGAAGGCAGAACTTTCAAAAATTAAAAACATACCAGAAAAAATAATTTGCTAATTTTTTGAGGGAAATTTTAGCTTCTATCATAGACTGTGCATTGGCAAACCCAAGTCGCCTTCTGGCTCCAATTTCTGCCTTCTAGTATCAGTGATTCCATCTATCCACTCATAATTTACTTTCTTAACTCTCCACTGCATTTAAAATGCACTGAACTAACAACAATTTAAACAGAGCTTTTCCTGGCTTTACTTGTGAGGTAGGCAAAATTAGAGAACCCTGTTATCCTGCACCCCCTGCCCCAGGACCCCGCTCTGAGCTGCGGTGTCCCCTCTTCACCCTAGGGTGTTGCTCTCAGCACACGGTTAGAAACCAATTTAATCAACTAATCTCTGAGAAAAATGTGAGCCCAGTATGACTTTAGGAGAGATTCCTCCAGGCATATTTACATTTTAAGAAGAGGACTTTAAAGACTGAAAAGCCTTTAAGTTACGGAGGAGTCTATCTCTACCATGTCAAACAGGAGAAATAATCTGAGTTTCAAGGCTTCCCACGTTTCTGGCAAATCCTGCCATAGAGATTGTCATCTCCTATCCCCAGAAGGAAGACTGTCCCAGCTAAGAGAATTTGAAAAGATAAATGAGAAACAACATAACATAGAGGAGAGAACACAAACTTCAGAATCAGGAAATG
Organism: Equus asinus; assembly: GCF_041296235.1. Lineage (NCBI taxonomy): Eukaryota > Metazoa > Chordata > Mammalia > Perissodactyla > Equidae > Equus > Equus asinus. The sequence continues at coordinate 168,622,297 of NC_091790.1, forward strand.
GATTTTTGATTCCTGGTCAAGTCTCATAGCCTCTCTTGGCCTCAGCTGGCTTGTTTGTAAAACACGATCTCCAACACCCCCTCCAGTGCTGTGACACCATGCCTAGGGTAGGTTGAAATCCATCTTCACAGTTGGTAAAAAAAATCACACAATAATATTATCCCCTTCAAGGAAACACCCTAGGACTTGCTATAATGCTCCACATATTTAATTTTTAAGGTCATTTTTCCTCTTGGATTACTTATTTTCCTAAGAGGAAATAAGGTGCTATACAATGTTATGATTAGGATCTCCAGTTAACTCCCACTGAAATAGTCAAAAATTCTTATCCCAAATGAAAATAGCATAGTAAGAAAAATATACATCAAACTAGTGGAGAGGGAGGATGAAAACTTAAAAGTATCAAAAATGATCCTTCTCAACATTACTCCATCACTTTTATACTTGCTTATAGCATATGGGCAGGTAACAAGTTAAAAGTGAAGAAAGGAGATAGGTTGAACAACTTAATGTAACTGAATTAAATAACGTGTTATATTTACAAAGACGTCAAGAAAGAAAATAGTTGAATTCTCACAAAAATAAGTGTTCTTGTTATTTTTAAACTCTTGACAGTGAAAAGCATAATCAGAGCTGACAGGTATTCACAATGCACTGTATTCCACTCAGTAAACCTGTTTTTGAAAACACAATGATAACTCTATTTGAACCAGAACAGATATCTTTTTAAAACTACATGCGATATTTTAAATGGTCCTTTCCATTTGCTTTTTTGTCAATCATTTCAAAGTGTTCTTTCAATATCCTGGGATAGTACTTCCTAAATTGTGTTTCATGGAACACTAACTTGAGAAAATGCTAGTTTTCCAAAATGTTAATGGTAGAAACTAAAAGCAAGGGTACTATGGGAAATTAAGCTTTGGAAACATTAGGTCAGAGAAGAGAGATGGGTTTCTTTACTGCAAGGTTTCTTAGAGTCTTTCATAAGCTAATATGAACTGCACATTGCTAAAAGATTGGGTATAGTACGCAGGTGTCCAAAATGTCTTTAAGAATAGAATCTCTTTTTGCCTAAAATATCTTAACATCTTACAGATGGTATGGACGACACTGTTCTATGAATTAGTTACAAAGCATTACATTCTTTTAAAGATATTAATTAAAAATTGTAGTTGTTCTTATCAGCTAAGGTCCTGAATCTCCCAGAATATTCTACTAAAATAAAAATTATCTTGAGAAAGATGGCATATCATCCTATTATCCATCTCTAACAGCTTGGCTCTAGATCAGTTTAACAGAGAATGTCAGAAAAGTAAATGGAAGAAAAGTAAAAGAGATACTCAAGAAGTATGAGAAGCTGACTATAGAGGACAAAGCAGAGCCCCAATTCTTAGTCTTTGGAGGCTTAATGAGGAAGTTTTAGGGCTCTACCATTAAGCGTAGGCTAACTGCTCTAACAGGGTGACTAAAAATTGTATCGTGGCTCAAACCTAATCAAAGGTCACTTATGGCTCAAATAACAGTCCAAAGTACTTCAGTTTGCTAGGAGTCATGGGGGGTGTGCAGCTCAACTCTGTTATTCAGGAGCTGGGTTGTCAGTGGCTCTTCTATGGTCAACATATAGCCTCCAAGGTCACCCTATGGGTTGCCTCCATCCTAGTCAGTGGGAAAGGAATAGAAAATAGAGGTGCAAACATGGGAGATATTTTGGGGCTAGATCTATAACTGGTGTATATCACTTCTACTCACATTTCTCTGGCTAGAATAAAGTCATGTGACCACAATAGCCGCAGAAGCAGCTGTGAAATGTGGTCCAGCTGGTGCACAGGAAAGAAGAGGAAAGATTTTAGTAAACAGCAGCCTGTGTCACATATGTACAGGGAAAATGAGGTAAAGATGTGGTTTTACAGTAAGGAAAGGTCACAAAGCACAAAAGGACAAAAAAAAAATTTGGTCCATACAATTGCCCAGTGTTAGAATTGTTTGTATCATTAAGAGAAAAAAAAGTACTATTTTTTTAAAAGTTAAATTAATCCAAACATCAAAACAGAGGAGCAGACAAATGAATTATAATGTTCCTAAAATAGAGTAGTATGTACTCAATAAACATGATGCTGTAGAATAATGTCTGAACATTTGGAAGGCTTTCACAATATATTAAGATATATAAGTATAGTATATTCAATCTGATCTAATTTTTCTAAAAAATATGTGTGGTCATGAGCAATGAAAAAAACGTCTGGAATGACAGACATTAAGGTATTATTTCTGAGTAGCTGTATTTGGGTATTGGGATTGTAGATGTTTAATTTTTAAATTTTTATCTGTAATTCCTCATTTTAAAAAATAAATATGTAATATATTTATAATAAAATTTCCAAATAAAATATTATTATGTAACTAAATATATACCAATGACAAAATTCTGAAGCTGTTTTAGAGTAAAAAGTAAGAACAAAATAAAAAACATGTTTTATCGCTTTACCCACACACATCTGATGGGCAAATAAGACATGAGAAAACAAATTATAAAAGTGATTGTTCGTAGTTGAAAAGTGAACTTCAACTTTTACTGGAATCTATTTTATTATTTCAACAAACAACAACAAATACTTCTGAACATTCACTATGAATCTATGTACACAAAGGCCAATGCTATTTTGTGCCACCAATTATCTGTGTTGACTGATGCACCAGCAATTCCCTTCCATCAAGAGCCTTGCTCAATAAAAACTCATACCTTATTTTCTGTTTATTGATCCTAGTAAGAAGCATAAAGGAACAAGTAGCAAATAAAGGTTTATAAAGTAATGATTCAAATACATATAGATGACTACATAGCCACATTAATAAGGAATTTTAGTAATATACACTGTGACAATATCCTTAATGCTTTGGAACTATAAAATAATCTGCAAGTATCTCCCATAACGATGAAAACATTAAGTAACATTTAAATAACTATCTTTGTGAACTTCTTTGTAGTATACATGCTGCCGAAGCGAGCACATGTGAACTTCTTAAAGACTACCATAAAATTCATGGCCATTGCCTCCACAAATAATGCTAGCCTAAAATTCAAATTTAAATATTCTGATATAGTAAATTAATAGGAAATCTGACTAGGCCATATTTAAGACCACCAAAGAACTATTTTTACACCTAAATTTATCACCTTTGCTGTACTCATAGCTAGCACCATTTCCCTAAATTTTTAATCTCAATTATTTTAGTTATATGCAAACTAACAGCAAGTACCAAGAGGAAAGGTCTCTTATACTTATTTTTCATGAGCAACCTGCAAAAGTAGAAAGATCACAGGCGTTGGGGTCAGACTGACTGGTTTTGATTTTGTCGAGAAAGCTTCCTTTTCCTTGTCCTTTTCCAAATCTAAGCCTTTGTTACCTTGTAGCTGGATTACTGCATAAACCTCCTAACCAACCCCCCTGACGCCAGTGCCCATCTGCTCTTAGCTACCCTACTAGCTGGATTGGCTTTTAAAAACACAAGCCCAGGACATCATTTCCTACCTCTGTTGGTTCTCCAATTAAACGATATATAGAAAGTTAGACTTAGTAGACCTGACACCACTGTCCTGGGCTCTACAATGGAAGATTCTGAAGAGAGGCTGGACAAGAATAAACTCATATTCATATGTGGCATCTTTTTATTAACAGCACATTTTAATGCTCTTTATTTTTCCTCTCTTGGAAAGGAAGATTCTCTAATTTTCATGCACTAAGATGAAAATGCTTGTTTCATAATTAAAAGTAAATTTCATGAGTTATACTGGATTAGCATGAATCCTATGAACTGTTTACATAGTGCTAGTATTTCAAACCACATCATTTAGGATGATCAATGCAAAGTCTAAAGAAGATTAATAAATGCTAATGCTCTGTACATATAAGAAAATGTTATGGCCCTGACAAAGCCTCTCACAGGTCAAGAAAGGCCCAGGCCACTTCCACTTTTTGAGGCTCTCAGCATATTAAAAAACTGAGCAGAGCCAAAACACGACTACATATAGTGTGGCTTGTTCTAAATTTTTATATTTAACAGATTAACATGTCCAACATTTAAAGATGCAATGCAATAAAATTGTGCTACTCACAAAAAAATTAAGATCTGTTGTCATCACAGTGAATATTTCACAATTTACTCAAGGTCCTGTGGTCCAGCAACAGGAGCAAAGCTTAAAGTTTTGCTTTAAGCTTTTTTGAGGACCATCTTTTTTCAATCTTATCAGTGTGTCTGTGTCACTATAAGATAACATAAGATATGATAACACATCAAACAAATGATAACATATCCAACAAATGACAACATCAAAATCCCTCACTTTAGGCCTTTTCTGAATGGGAACCCAGGTCCACAGCAACATCCTGTTCCTCTCTGAGATCGTCTGGGCTCTTGTCCCCAGACACAGACAACTGACTAATTTTCTAATTTTTGAAAGACATACTACTACTAGACTCTGCTAAATGCAGAGGAAGTGCATGGCTCCAACAACAATAATAACAACCATCACCACAATCGCTTCCTATTACCTGTGAATCAAAATATTTGTAGACACCTTCTTTTGTGGAAAGCTAGCATACTTTCCACAATAATTCCCCCTTCATTTCCCTTCAGGCTTACCTTCTGCACCTGGCCTACCTATTCACTTTCAAACTTAGACCTTTACTTTTGCTAAAGCTGTTCACTCTGCCTGGAAAACCCTTCCCATTTCTGCTACCAAAATCCTATCCACTGGCCAAACCTTTTCTTAAACATCCTGTCTTTTATGAAAGTGTGCTCTTCACTTTTTTATTTTTTTAACCTTAATTATATTTCATATATTTTTCTTTACATAAATTATAATATATGATACAATTATATAGGCATTTTTTTTGTTTCCCCCAAGAGATTATAAGTCTATTGAGGACAAGAAAAATCTTGTCTTCATCTCTACATTACCTATGCCCTCTAGCAAAATGTATTACACCTGGTAAACACTTGATAAATATATATTAATTAGAAATTACTACAGCCGCAGATTTTGGCAAGATTCTTCCTGAAGTAAATATTTCCTGTGGTTTCAGTAACTTAAATACCCAACCATGTATTTAACAGCAGAGTTATTAAATAACATGCATAATAATTACAGATTTGCTACCCATTTCAAGCATACCAGGCATAAAATATCTAGTTCATAAATATTAAGCAAAGAAAGAAGTATAATAATGATGCATCAATAATGCTATCAGCCCTCAAAAGTAAGATAAATCATAATCACCATCTAGTTTAATTTTCAAAAGAGAATCTAAGCCATATTTGAAATTCAAATAAAGATGCATTACTTTTTTTTTTTTTAAACTTAACTGAGTTCCTAAATGTCTTGGCAAGAGCTTTATAATATACAACAGATTCATCAGGAAGCTTAATCAGATCACTCAAGCATTTGTTCTTATAGAAAGTTCATCCAAATGTATCAAAACTCTTAGCCAATATCGACATAGCTAAAATTAAGAATATATTCCAAAATAATGCCGTAATTAATGCTTATTCAAACTGCCAACTTCTTGGCAGATAAATTAAAGTTGTCCTTGTAGGCCACTTATATTCAGTCCCTGGAGTTAAAAAAACTTGACTGGGCTCCAACTACAAATCACTTAGGAGGGAAAAAGTTCATTTCTTTAGTGAGAATCCACTGCATCAAAGGAAATATATAATGCAGAAAATAATAACCTACTTATACTTACTGACTTCTCAACCTAATCTTGTTTTATAAAAACAAGAGTGTATGTTTATTTTAAAAACCACACAGAGTGTAATGCAACTAATTGTGAAAGAAGTAGTAGTATAGTATCCTATCAAAAAATTTAAAGAAAAAAGGCCAGGTTTCCCTATGACTTTCTCACCTTTCAACCTTTCAATTTATGCCAGCTCCTTACAGTTCACAATAAAAGTCAGACATATGCCATTTTAACGGCTGAAATGAAAAGCAGAAGGAAACATCATCACAGCATCCTGCCTCTCCTTCCTCTCCGCCGCCCACTCTGCGCATTAGTTAACTGTGCAGCTGTGGCTCATACCCCTATCTCTCTACTAAAACTGTCTCTTAAAAGTTATAGTGATTTCCCAATGAGTAAATCGATTGGGTTTATTTCCTTGTCCTGTTTTCCCTAGAAATTCTATAACGGTAACCGCTCCTTTCCTTCCTTGATGAAAATTTTATCAACGTTAATGAAGATTTGTGAGGTTTTTTTTTAGTTCCTTCTCTAGCTCTTCTCTCCCCCAATAAATGGGTCTTCCCTGAAGTTGAACTTTCACTCTCTTTTCCTTGGCATTCTCATGTCTTCAACTATTAGATGCATAAAAATGACACAAAGATCTAAAATCTCTTTCTCTTCAAGTTCTAAAGCTCTCCTAACTTGTTGTCCGATAGTCTGACTTTCCTGTGAACATGGTCACCTAGATGTTGCAGTGATACCCCAAACTCAAACGGTCAAAAACCAAATACACATCTCTCTCTTCCCCCTACTGCCACAGACCACAAAAAACAAAGCAAAGAACAAAACAAAAACACTCCTCCTGACTTCCCTATTTCTCTTACCAAAGACAGTCTTTTTCTAGAGGAACATGCTTGACACTTTGGTGTCAGATTGGACTTCTTCCAGGCCCTATCCGCCCATTTCAGGGGAGGCTGCCTCCCCAACATCTCTCTTATCTTTGCCCTTCCCCCTATCTACACTCCAGAGCTAGCTCTCACTGGCTTTTACCTGAAATAAAAAGAAAAATGTCTCTATTTGCCCCTATCCATTCCATCCCAAATGCCAGTCTCACATTAATATGCTGGGGTATAGTCCTGATTATTCACTCATGCCTTAAGTACTCACTATTACCCTCTCATCATGTCATTTTTTTAATAGAGAAACCAAATACCTGACTTTCTAATGATCAACACCAGTTGTTCTTTGCTCAGGTCCAAATCAGTTTCCTATGGTCTCTCTTCATTTGCCACAAGCCATATGTACTCAGTCTACTCTTAACTCTGTTCTTGGAGTTCTTTTCCTGCCTTGAGCCTAAATGCAAAATGAGATATGCTGTCCATAAATGTCCTCTCTCACTTTCTTCTTTTTAGCAATAGAAAAAATTTAGTCCCCAGCTAAAGACCACATTTTCTAGTCTCCAGTTATGACCATATAATCATATTTTGGCAAATGGGATATGAGCAGAAACCACATCTATAGCTTCCAGATTGTGCCTTTAAAAGGAAGGCATATGCCCTCCGCTTTCCCACTTCCTATCTTTGATTATGCAGATACCAGAAACACCCCAGGGACTGGGGACCAACAAGGAGTCTGATTCTTGAGCTTCTTCTTTGAGCAGAGCCATGCTCCCCCATGCCCCTTTTCCAGACCACCTATAATTTGAATGTTTGTGTGTGAGAAAAATAAACTTCTACCTTGTTTAAGTCTTTGTTATTTTGGTTTCTGTTAAAGTAGCCATACAACAGGCTATCTAATAAATAGAGACAATCTCTTCAACGTCTTTTTTACTTGTGGACAGTGATGACATGTGTGGCTCACGAGATATTATCTAGCAAGAAGGAGTTAAGTAGTAACACTCCCAAGCCCCTAATGCCAAGAGAAAGGTTTAATTGGTATTACACAGACAGGAACATGGTGCAAGAAATTGAGAAACATACTTTCAGTTTGGGCCTTAATAAGAAAATGAATCTTCCCAGAAAAAGGCCCACAGCTATCGTAGATAGAAAATTCAAGGTAGATAGAAAATTAGAGAGTTGTAGCAATCACACCATTTCTATTAGAAAGAAAAGGGGACATTTTGAAAAGCACAATAGAGAGAAGTAGAACTAACATGAACATCAGACATTTGCTCGTACCAAGACTTAGAACTTGGAAATAAGGATGAGGAAAAACAGAAGCTACAATTCCAACACGGCCTGGCATGGAGTACGATCATTATGGGGTCTATTAAAGATGAGAAATGGAATTGGAAGTGCACAAGAGGAGGAACTTAGAATGGATCAGAACAGGTGCTAGAACCTAAGCTAAAGTTTCTGTAGTAAATTTCTGTAGTAAAGAAAATCAGGAGTTAACACCTGAACCCCATCAAAAAATCTTTATAGTTACCTAGTTATTGATCATATTCACGTTTACATTAGAGTAGTTGTGAGAAAACTATTTTTCCCAGAGGGTGATCCGCAAGAGGCCAAAAATGTGATCAGAGACACAGTGAAATGACTTTGTTTCTTCCCTGAGATAATGAGGTGCATTGTGGTTACTGAATTTCGTTCAACGACAAGGTGATTCCAACATCCATAAGCAGTCCTTGAAATGGACATGTTTGGCACATAGATTTTCTATTTCAGTTCTTTCTGGTTCAAATTTCTAAGAATCAAGTGGTTTCCCAAGTCTGGCAGGCCTCTAAATATCCTTGCAGCATCACAAGCATCCATGAACCCCATTAGGGACCTGGATAAAAGAAAGCCAGGCTAAGATATGCTACATCCCCTTCCTAGTTTCTCCTAGTCTTTGTATCCTTAGACAAATGAATCACAAGCTGTGTGCATGTTTCCCACCTAGCTATAGTCCACCAGAAATACTACAATAGTAAAGAAATATAATTCTACAGGTTAGGATATTTTCAACAAATCCTTTCGTGTCATTTATAAAATCCTGAAGCAAGAAATCCCTCCAGATTTAATACACATAGGATGCCTTAGCACACAGTGGTAAACGCACGGGCTTTAGTGTCCGACAGACCTGGGGTTAAATCTCAGCTTTACCACTATAGTAGGTGTGTAACTTTGGGCAACATATAAAATATCTCTAAACTTCAGTATATTATACTGCAAAAGTAAGATCAAATAACACAGACAAGCATACAGTTTCATCTATGACAAGTGGTATGACAAGACAAAATACTGTAGGAGGGTGTTACAGGGCACCTGACTTTTTGGAAAATCAGGGAGAGCTTCCCCAAAGAAGTGATATTACAGCTAAGATCTGAAGGATGAAAAGGGTTACCCAAGGGTCAGCAAAGAGTATTCCAGGCAAAAAGAATACCATAGGAAAATGGCCTGCGGTGGGAGAAAAAATGGCACATTTTAGGAACTGAAAGAAGCCAAGTGTAGCTAGAGCACAGGGTAGTGGGGGAGCTCAGTATACAACAAAGCTGGAGGTGCATGCAGACGTCAGACAATACAGGACAGTAGAAGCCACCATTGAATGAAGGCTTTGAAGTAGTATGGTGACATGCACAAGGTAAGTACCCAGTTCATGTTAGCTTTATCATCACTGGTAGGAAATAACACCTAGGCTGGGTAGATACTGCTTTATAATTATTGATTCTGGGGCCAGAAGAGAGAACCAGTAAGCAGTCCCTCCTTATAGAATGATATCTTTAAAAGCCTCTTTCTGTCTGAGCGGGCTACAGAGATGCACAGGCCTTTTTCTTATTATTCTCAACTTTCAAATTTTGAGATAATTGTAGATTCACATGCAGTTGTAAGAAACCATATAAAGAGACACTCTATACCCTTCACTCAGTTTCCGCAACGGTAACCTCTTGCATCACTATAGTATGATATCACAACCAGAATACTGCCATTGATATAGTCCAACCACCTTTTTCAGATTTCAGTAGGTTTACATGCACTTATTTGTGTATGTGTGTGTGTGTGTGTTTTGGGTTCTATGCAATGTTACCATATATGTAGATTCATGTAACTACTGCCATAGTCAAGATACAGAATGTTCCATCATAAGGGAACCTCATGCTACCCCTTAATAGCCACAACCACCACCCTCCCTCCCTCTGCATCTCCCTAAACCCTGGCAACCACTAATCTGTTCTTCATCTCTATAATTTTATAATTTCAAGAATATGATATAAATGGAATCACACAAAATGTACCTTTTTTGGATTTTTTTTGTCACTCAGCATAAGACCCTTTAAGATCCATCTAAGTTGTTGAATATATTAATAATTCATTCCTTTTCACTGCTGAGTAGTATTCCATAGATGTACTAGAGTTGGTTTAACCATTCACGTATTGAAGGATATTTGAATTTTTTCCGGTTTTGGGCTATTACAAATAAAGTTCCTATGAACATTCGTGTTCAGGTTTTTTTGTAAATGTAAGTTTTCATTTCCCTGGGATAAATGCACACATGTACAATTGCTGGGTCGTATGGTATTTGCATGTTGAGTTTTATAGGAAACTGCCAAACTACTTTCCAGAGCAGCGGTATCATTTACATTCCCACCAACAATGTATGAATGAGTCTCTACATCCTTGCTGGCATTTGGTGCTGTCACTATTATTTATTTCGGCCATTCTAACAGTTGTGTTCTAATATCTCATTGTGGTTTTACTTTACATTCACTAACGGCTAACAATGTTTAATATCTTTTCATGTGCTCATCTGCCATCTGTATATCCTCTTCAATGATTTTTTTTTTCATGTCTTTTGCCCATTTTCTAACTGGATTGTTTGGTTTTTTCGTTCTTTGTGTATTCTAGACACAAATCTTTTGTCAGATATGTGGTTTGCAAATATTTTCTCCTGGTCTCCAGCTTGTCTTATTAGTGATTATAAATAATAATACGAAGAAGCAGAGAATTAAAAAGTAATATACATGTGGAACACTCAGAACTTGCAAAGTTCTTTAAGTACTGGACCCTGTCAATAAAACCATAGTTTCTGACATGCTCCAGAAATGGAGAATGGAAGCTCTGTTGGACTTTAATGTCTGCTTCCCTGCTTCCTACATCTGCCTATAGCTTATGTAGACTTTTTCTTTCGATAATGATACATTTATCATTATTCTTAATGAGTAATAAATACACATAATTGCATATCTCCTTGCCAAAAATTGACATTTATCAGGATATCTGGCTAGATGTGTCCCAGATCACTAGGCTTTTGCCCTTTTCCCAGTATGACCTGAAAGCAGCCTTTCCCTCTACTTACTAACTTAAATTTTTTCAGTTGTCCCCACTGCCTACAAAAAGTAGGAATTTGTCATCCTTTTATTTAAGGGTTTCCACAGTGTGACCCAAGGTGCCTCCCTCTTTGTACCTCTTCTGTCCTAAAATTTCTACCAGTCATCATATCCTACAGATTACTTCCCAAAGGCTTATGTGTCATGATGCTCTTGTTCTCCTAGGGTGGGGCTGTTACTAGAATGAAGAGCATGCAGAGTTCTATAACACAAGGCGCATAATCCTCTTACTATGGAATTGAATGTCTCTTCCATATCCACTTTCCCCAGCAATTATCAGCTAATCATTGCTAAGTAGTAAACATTTTATCTAAGTAAATCAAAATTCACTTACTTGGCAATATATTCTGCGCTTTTTCAAATTTCACATGTTTCAATTGTTTTTCATGAAAATTTTGTTCAATATGGCATCACTGACGTCCCCTTGGCAGGGATGACTGGAAGGCTGGGCTCAGCTGGGACTGACTGTCAACTAGAATGCCTAAATGGGGCCATTTCAAGAAGGCAGTTGCAGGGTAGTTGGACTTCTTACATGGTGGCTCAGGGAATCCCATAAACAGCTTTCCAAAAAGAGCTTTCCAAATGATGGGAAGTAAAAGCTGATAGTCTGTTAAGGCCTGGGCTAGGAAACTGGCACAGTGTCTCTTCCACTATATTTGACTGGCTAAAACAGTCATAAAGCTCATTCAGATTCAAGGGGGAAAGGATACAGGATCACATCTCTCAATGGGAAGAATGTTAAAGAGCTTACAGCAATCTTTAATCCACCACAGGATTTGGTGGTGGATTAGGAGAGAAATGTTCTAAATTCTTAAATATCTCAAAATGTTTTCAGTCTGCCATTACAGAATGGAAGGCAAATACCACTTTAAGTTGAAAAAGAGATTGTCCTTCATAACTTTGAAAATAATGCTCTGTCTTCTGGTGTCCTGTGGTAATATCTGAGAAGTCAGATGTAAATCTGATCTATGTTCTTTTTAAGACTTCTTCTTTCTTCTCTTGAGGCTTTTATGCTCATGCTTACACTTAGTGTTCCAAAAATTCAATGTCTTGGTGTGGATTATTGTATGGGAGCAATCAAATGACAAATTCTCTTTTTCAGGTCTGGGTTATTTTCTTTTACTATTTTCTTGTTAATTCCTTGTTTTTCATTTTCCTTTTTTTCCCCCTGAGATTCCTATACTATACCTCCTTTATTGGCATCTATGCCTTATAGCTGTATTTTTCCCATATTTCTCCTCTTGCTCTATTTTCTGCATGATTTTCTCAAAGTTGTTAGAAAATTTTATTGATTTAATTTTGACAATCATACTTTTATCCTCCAAGAGTGTTCTCTAATGGTTCCTATATCATAATATTCCTCATTCTTATTTTATGGGTACAATATGCTCTCAAATCTTTCTGAATACATCTGATGAATGAAAAAATAAGATACTTATGTTCCTTGAATTGTTACATTTTCATCTGGGATCAACTCTCGTCTTTGTTTATTTGATCTTTTACTTTCATGTTTTGGATTGGAAGATGGAGTTGCAGATGTAGGTACCATCTACTATTATGTTAGAAGGGCTTTTTTCCTCATTATGTCTTTTCCTTGAGTGGGAATTCTGACTGGGATATTCGTGTGGCATAGGGCAGTATGGGGGGAAGGAATCAAAGGCAAAGGGTTAAACTTGTCAACTTGCAGGTTAAGGTAAAAAAGCAGGGAGCCACCTGACAGATTTACTCCAATCCCCTCAAACAACAGAATGAGAGGAGCTTCACTCCCTTTTATTCTGCAACAACACCACCCATATAGAAGCCTTAGCTTCCCCAAATTGATTCATTTGATTTCTTTACAGAAGAACCATTTGTTTTATTGTTGCTTTAACCAAACACTTGCTGTATGACTATGTTCTGGGAATAGAAATTGGGGAGCGGGATGGAGGTACCCTCAATCAATCCCTGTTTATAGCCCCACTTCTTATCAAAACCTCTATGGACCTTACTGACAGCCCAGAATTACTCTCCTCTGATAAAGGTTTATCCCTTTTAAAACATTTCATGAAGGATGCAAGGCAAGCAAATATTCCTGGTCTAGTGCCTGTAACTAAAAGTTTTTAATAATCTTTTACATTTAGTCTCAACTTAGCCATGGAAACAGCTCTTGCCTTTATAGGTACAAATTTCAAGGGATCACCAAGAGATGATATAATACAACAGAAAAGGCAATTAGGTGATAATATATTTGGATGGGGGGGGCTTCATTTTGCAAATAAGTTTTATTATATAGCATTTACAATGTATTTGTCATTAACAAATACTCATTAAAAACCAGGTGGGTGATTCCCCTATGGTAGGCTGAAAATATGGAACTTCTCACCAATCTTTTGACATATTCCTGTTTGTTTTGCAAATGTACAAAAAAGAGAATAAAAGAGCTAGAAAAGCCAAAATTAGTAGCAAGAGCACTGAATAAGAGCTGCTTATCGACGTTCTGTGTAGACAATGATATTGATTGGCCAATTCAGGAAGATGTCACAGTTGGTGATAATGCATGGACATAGCATTATCAATAGAACACAAACTTCTGCATGTGGAATCACAATATAAGGACTCCAGTCTCACAAAGGATTCGCAAAAACATCATTTTTTAATCACTAACACAGGTACGAAAAACACCTGTCAGCTGTTACTGTACAAAACATTATTTTGCTCCTATAAAATAAAATAATGTAATGTTTAATTTTTTCAAACATCTTTTTAAGCTAATCTTCTATGAGGGTCCAAATATAATTAAAATCCATTGAAGCATAACTTCAACTTACATATTTTTTATACCTTGTATTATTGTATTCAATCATGCATGAAAGTGTGATAGAAATATGAAACTATTAAATAAACATAGTATGTCCTTTAAAAATGCTTTGCCAGATTAGTTTTAAAGATATTAAAAAAAAAACTTGAGAGGGCAGGTTAAAATTAGCTGCTTTTATATCAAAAAGAAGATCTTATTTTATTATAACTATTTGAATGACTACTATTATGAAATTTGGAAGGTAGTTAATTAAACATTATAAGACTCAATTAAAGAAACATTTATTGGAATCTCACAATTAACAATCTGTCAAAATCTTCCTTGCTAAAACATAATGAAAATGATATTTAAGCGTTAGGCCAAGTTCAAATATGAACAGTTAACGGTGAGTGTTAGTGGCAGACTAAGGTCAGAGTATAATTCCCAATTTCCAATGGGCTTGGACTCCTTTCTCACCAAAAGATCTTGGCCCAATACCACCTCTAAAATCAGTCACAAAGAAAAACAGACATAAGATGCCTTTCAGTGCTTGTGAGATACAAGAATTATTAGGGGCAGAGAAATTACTACAGCTGGCAGCTACAAAATTGACCACACCCAAATTCCTCCAACATGCCAATACAACCTAGATAGGTTAGATTCCGAGAAGGAATTCTAACAGAACTGAGCAAACTAAAACTGAACTTCAGTGCCCACTGGTACATAAAACATCAATAATATTACGATAACTGTAGCTTTTTCTACTTTATTGGACAAAACTAACTGAACTTCCTGATACTGTGAGCGAGAAGTGCAGGGAGGACAAATGAAGGAACTCAGTGAGGTATCAGCAGAATTCGGAAAACAGTTTTAAAAAATCAGCACAGCGGAGAAGTAAGATATAGGCAAAAGTTACCCTAAAAGACAGAATTCTTCTCAGGCCCAAAGAGGGAGGAGCAAGGTTGGCTATTATCCAATCAAAGGCATAAACATCCTGGGAGAAGAAATGTGTTAACTGAAGAGGCTGGTCAGAAAAAAAGAGCAAGGAGAAAAGCTAGGGAGTAACCAAAGTGGCCAAAGCTTTATCTAGCAAAGTCCTCAGGGGAAGAGATGATGAATTTGGGTGAGTTGGACCACCTACCACTCTCACTAAAGCTGAGTGTCTGTTTTAAGGCAGAGATGCTTCCTCAGAATTCTCCATGGCCCAGATGAGTGGTTTCAGATCTTAGAGCTTAAGTCTTGCAGCCCCTTAAGAAACTGCAGTGGGAAGTGGGGGAGAGTGCAGGGTATGAAGGGACTAGAGCAATTCTGCTTTCATCTGTTATACACTTGGCAGAGGGATCCGTGTCTTTAAAAAAATGGAAAAACTACTGGTTTGGTTGAAATTGTTTCTGCTATTCTGTTTGCAAGTTCACCAAATGGTGTTCCAAATCCTACTTCAGTTTCCATCCACTCTGACTCTGAAAATCATCCTGGAAGGAAGTGTTAAGCAATTTAGGTTACCAGAAAGGAAGATTCCTTTTGGAAATAACACCCTTGCACACTGTTTTGTTTTGGTTTAATTGGCTCTTGTGAGTTTGGTGAGGGTGAGCCAGTGCACAAGAGACTGAATATCTTGGGGAATGTGGGTAAAACCAAGTTTCCCAAGCTGCATATCCCAGGACTGAGGTGATGATGCCATGCAGGTAATGCTTCCCTATAAGTTCTCCTCTGAGAAACCAGAATGTTCTCTTGGTGACACAGACATTGCGATCGGAACCTGCAAATCATAAATGCCCTGTGGGAGGATTTTTCCACTACCATATCATTATTGTTACTACTGTTTTTATTCTTCGGTTATGTTAGCATTTTATCATACACTGAATCAGAACAAGCAGGGCTTAGTCTAGCTCTAAAACATTTTTTACTGATAATTTGTTTTGCCTAACTTTTATTAACTGTAAGTGGTAATAATTCTAACCCACATCCTCTCCTCTCTATCTTGGAGGGGATGTGAGTTACAAAGGCTTTATGTGTTCATATTCTTTATGAAATAGGATGTAAACTGTAAAACTACTTATTACTTACGTATTCGCTCATTCATTTAATCATAATACCATCAAAATATCCCTTAGATAAAGCCAGAGGTCATAGTAAAATCTTTTACTTTTGTAAGCTATAAAGTTCTACGCAAACAAAAAATTGCTATTGCCATTAAAATGTTAGTGTTCTTAATCTTGTAAATCTCAGATAGATTACAGTTGAGTACAAAATATCAAAATAAGCACTAAATTTGGTAAAATAAGAAAAAAGATGTTTGAGTGATTCAGGGTTGCTAATTCCAAATCAAGTACTCTTTCCCCACTCCATAAGTGTCCTCCATTTTATAATTGGAAATTTCACTTACAACAATCTTTCAGAAAAATATTTATTTAAAAAATTAAGAGATACCGCTTTGTATATTCTCAACTAGCACATAAAGATTAATTTTAGGAAGAAAGCAATGAATCATTTTCAAACATCATGAATTCTCTCAATGAAAGAGAAAGAAACAATGAGAACAGTGCACCCAATACAGCTCAGTGGAAGCTGAGTTCTAGAGGCAGACTGCCTAGGTCTCAATGCTTGGCTTTACCACGTATTATCTTAGTGACCATATGCAAATTGTCTAAGCTTCTGTGAAAAAGGAAATAATATCCCAACTTCACAGGGTTGCCATGAGACTTAAATAATTCTCATAAAGCACTTAGCTCAGGGCTTGTCACTGAGTAAAGATTTGATAAATGTTAAATATAATTGTTATTATGGTTTCAAGTTTCCATCCTACTTCCTTGCAAAAGGGGTGTTATAAGATCTTCTGAGAAACAAATCATTATTCCCCCAGAATAAAGCAATACTATGGCCCATAAAATCTGACCAGAGCTGAATAAAATACAGAGCATCCGCAGCCACCACCCCTTTCAAGGAATGCAAAGGTACACAGGTTCTACATGAAGCATGTGTTTCTGGTTATGTACTCAGTGACTCCTATGTCTGGGCATGGTTATTCCACCAGTGTATGCCAAACAGGTGGTTTATTTCCTTACCTTCTAGAAATAAATCCATTAATAAAACAACCAGGTATTTGGGAATAGAAATAAGATTTGGATTTTGAAGTCTCAGGGTACGTGTGCAAAGGAAAACAAAAATATTCTTACTTATCACATCAAAGCTATTAAATAAATGTAGCCAAATCCAATTCAAACTACCCCAGGTTGCAATAAGATCCAATATATGGTACAGCTACGATGCCGTGAACAACTCAGGAGCTCACCCTAAGGGTAGGTGCTTTTATCATCTGAAGGATCGGAATATGTGAATTTAATATTTCCAGATTCAAAGAATTTGTGCCTATATTCCTAGTTATATGACCATCTCTTCAGTGCTTCACTGTGTTGCTTTCTAACCAACTTTCTGTTGGTTACATTTAGAATCCCACCTGCCTTATTACGGGTCTGCAAATTTGTCCACCCAGAACGGCTGGCATACACCAGCCAAAATTGTTTCATCATTATGCCGTCTCTCCTATAGGCTAAAAAAGAAAAAAACCAGATACAGAGTTTCTTATTAGTAATAATACTTTTCCTACTGTTTCATAAAGTAGCTCTTGGAAATTAATGAATAGTTTGTTTTGACCTGTAGGTAAAGCTAAGTAAGACCCAAATCACACATTCTCTGTGTGATTTGGGTCATATACACAACTCGCTATGATGTATTTTTGGGAAATTACTTAAATCCAGCATACACATCACCAATATACATAACAACCACCCCAGCATCTGTTTATCACATGCAAGCAGAGTCCTGAATTTGCAGTTGCCTCACTGAAGCAGATAATTAGTCTACATAGTTCATCACTTACTGATGTCCCTGTAAAGAGAGTCACAATTGTTAATGGCCAGATTAGTTTCTGTTGTGGAAAAGTTCAGCCTCCTGCAATTAAGCAGTAACTAAAGGACTCTAATTCCTTTATCCAGGTTTGATTTTGAAGGCAACCATTCAGGAGAGGGTAAAGAATGCAAGTGTATTCTTTGAAAAGGAGGTCTTCCTTTCTAGCTACTAAATGCTGAAGACTGTCCTCCAGGATAATTCTTTCCAGCTTCAGGATGCATGGAAACTGAACTAGTAGCTGGGACATTGCTTAGTGAACAACGTAATAAAAGGTAGATAACAGAAACTAATTTCAGCTGGGCGTTTCCAATTTTTTAAAGCCATAGACCCCTTGGGTCAAGCGTAAGTGATGAACATTGAGCTACTCTAAGCCCTCCACACATACTCTGTCCCCTCTTCTGACTCTCAAGAGGATCATCCAGCTCTGGGCCTGGGAGGCATGCTTATGTTTTAGGGTGAATTATGCCTACACCTCACATTTGGGTTAAGAAAGACTTAATTGTTACTGTCATATATTAGTGATGATATACAGATTTGGTCTTGAATGGCAAAACCAATCAAAAACTAGTGACTGACTGACTTGGAAAAGATTCCAAGGACAAGTCTTGATTCAGTGAGAAAAAAGAGTACAATGATTGATTTGCAATGACTAATAAGGATATAACAAAGGAAAAATGATGCCTTTGTATCATATCGTTTGGCCTTCACATTGTGTAATAGGCTCATACACTTTTAACACTAAAAGTGATTTTAAAAAACAACCAGTTTAATCCCCTCAAGCAGAGCACATTTTCCCACAACAGTTGTTTATTTTAATATTCATTCATTCATGAGACATTTATTAAGCACAAATCTTTGACAGATGCTATACAGTGGGAGGCATATTTCCCTGCTTTTCTATTTCTTTCAAGAGCAACAGTTTTATCTAGTGCCCCAGATTCCAAAGTCCTCACTGTCATCAGGTGACTGTCACCAGTCCTTTCTGGGATCTTAACATCTGATTGTTTCAGCTGCCTCCTTATGGGAACCACTGCTACTAGCCTCTCGCCTTTTGAGTCTATTTTCCTCTCTGAAACCCCATCATAATCATGTAAGCTCCTTGAGATCTGTCTCCTTTCACCAAGCCAAGGGAATCACTCTAGGAATTCTCCCCTCTATCATTTACTTCGGCAATTTCTCTCCCTCTGCTGGATTATTCCCATCAACACACAAATATGCTCTCTTAACCCCATGTCTCTGCCATAGTTCTGACTTCCCCAATTTCTTCCCATTTTCTCTTGAACCTATGTCACTCGGACTTTGGTCCCTATAATTCCATCAAAACAGCTCTTGCCAGGGTCAGCTCCATTTGACACAGCTAATCACTCTCTCTTTGAAATGTATACTTCATTGGGCTTCTGAAATACAGTCCTTTCTTAATTCTCCTTCTGCCTCATCAGCTACACCTTTTCAGTCTCCCTTGTTGATTTTTTCCTCCTCTCCCTGCCTCTAAGTGTTAGAATTCTCCAGGGCTCAGATCTCATACCTCTCTTCATTTATACTCACTCCCTAGTTAACCTCATCCAGTTTCATGTATTTAAATACCATTGATATGCATATGCGTGTATACATATACACATATAGGTATGTAGGTAAGTGCATGTGTACATCTATACATATACATGCATGTATTTATTCATTCCAAACTTCTTCCTCTGGATTCAAAAGTATATATCCAACTGCCTACTTGCTGTCTCCACTTGGATGTATCATACACATCTAAAATATAACATGTCCCTAACTGAAAGCCTGATTCCTCACTTTCTGTCTTGTATCTCAGTCTTCCAAACTGCAGTTAATAGCAGCTCCATCCTTCCAGGCTAAAACCTAAGGCATTACTGACTCTTCTCTTTATCTCTCACCTATATCCAATTTATCAGCAAATCTTGTTTGCTCTCCCTTCAAAATAAATCCAGAATCCAACTACTTCTCACCACTTCTACTGCCATTGGTCCAAGCCACAATTGTCTGTCCTCTGGACTATTGCAAAAGCCTCCTAACCCTTTTTCCTATTTTTTTCTCTTGCCCCTCCCTATTCTTTATTCTCAACACCACACCAGCATGAAATCTTTCATCATGCCAGATAGGCATATTACTCTGCTCACATCCAGCAATGGCCTCTAAGGCCCCACACAGCATGACTCCCCGAATACTTCCCAGACGTCATCTCCTTCCATCTACCCTCACCTGCTCTACTCTTGATGACACTGGCTGCCTTGCCATTATTTAAGCACAGCAAGACTGCTACTGTCTCAGGGACTTTGCACTTGATAGTCTCTCTGCTTAGGTCACTCTTCCCTCAGATATCTGCATGGCTCCCTCCTTCATTTCCTTCAAACTTCTGGTCAAATGTCATTATATTAGAAAAACTCTTCCCTGACAATCATATAAAAGACATCCTTTCCAGGCTCCTAGGTTCTTCCTATTCATCTTCAACCTTATTTTCCTCCATAATACTCATATATATGGCCAAACACACACGCACAGTGTTGACGTTATTGTTTAGTTTTATGTGTCCTCTGTCATCCCTACATACTCCCCAAACAGTGTAGGTTGCAGGTTGACAGGAACTTTGGTCAGGTGGGTTTACTGGTGTATCCTTAGTGCCTAGAATAGTGCCTGACACATAGTCAGCACTTAAAACTATTTGTTGTATGAGTGGTAAGGAGGAAGTAATCATAAGGGACAGTCAGGAAAGATACAATGGAAGGATACAATATTGGCCTTTCTTGAGTTATAAAGAATGAGTTAGAGATTTCCAGAAATGAAATAGGCTATTCTAATTAAAGCAGGAATATGTGCTGATTTTGTTCTACTTTGGGTCATTCTGGTGGCCCGTTATTCATGAAGATGGCCCACCCCCCATCCCCGACTATTCTCAGCTTACACTGATTGTTTTCAAATCTAAACGGTTTTGGCATATATGATCTATAACACATAATCCAGCACTTACTTCAATATTATTTCTCAATTTTTTCTGGCTGTTCTCTTAGTATAATCAATAAATATTTGTTGTTTATCTACTATGTGCCTGCCATAACAATCTGCCAGTGTATCTTCTCCCTACAAACAAAAAGAACCTTGGTTATCTAGACTTATCAGATTGTTCGAAATAAGATTTTGCCCATAAGTAACTTTACTGTTGTAAACCATTTCTTTAGTTTAGCCAAAATGAGTATCCTAATTATTTGGTGAAAAGTGATAATTACAATGATTTCATTAACACTATATTAGCAAGTCAAATTAATCACAAATTTCACGCAGAACATACATATATTTCTCAGTCTATTTTTTCATTTTAGTTTTGATTTCAACAAGTTCCCTAGGACTGTAAATTCCACCAGGACAGAGACTATGACTTGCTCAGGGCACCTAGCAGAGTACCTCACACACAAGAGGCACTAAAAAAAGGCCAATAATGATGAACCATGGCATGAAGCACAGATGTATAAAAGCATCTTGCTGATAAAATATTTCCAATTTAAGTTGTTAATGTGTGAAAATTTGAAATTTTGACATTCTGAAAATGTACATGTGATACATGGCTTTAAGAATATTTATTTTTTGTTTTGGTTTTTAATCTGTCTCCAAAATGAAAAAAACAAAAGAGAAAGTCAAGCTTTGGCAACACTGTAAGCACTGTCGAAAGGCTCACAAAGCCACTCCCACTCATATTCATAGTCCACTCTGAGAAAAGAATTTAGGATTCTTGGATTATCCTGAGTAGAAGCTGAAAAACAAATGTTGTGGTTTTGAGAGTGCTGTAAAAGCGCTGAGGAGAAATTAAACAAAGGCTCTGAACCTTATTTGTGTTCTGTAACACTGCTTCAAGGCAACATTTTTACTTTTAAATGTATGCCCTCATTTACTTAGGAAATTAAGAAATGAACTCCCCGTGTCAGTGTCCCTGCTACTAAAACAACCTAGCCATCGGCTGATTTACAATTGAGTCCTAATTGAACAGTTATGGTTTTAACTATATCAGCATATCTGCAGGTTCCTTAGATATATATTCCAAGTATTTCCCATAGATTTTACAGGCAAAGAAAAGAGTAAAGAGAGCCTTAGAGCACACAAGTTTCTGTAGAATACTTAGCGCATCATTCTGCTTATTTTTCTTAGTTCTATCTCATTTCTGACACATATTTCATAGACCTGCTATTTAAAATATAAACGTTTTCATTAACACCAAATAAGAGGTTTTAGTGAAATCATAGTCTTATGTCTCTAGTAATGTTACAGATATTTTAGTTTAACAATTATTTATAGGAAGACAGATCTTAACTTCCTTCCTGTTATCCTAGTTCTTTCTCCTTCTAGCGCCAATAATCATGTTTAATCATTTTAATGAGTTCCTCCATTCATATGGCAGTATATTCACTTAGATGTCTTCAGACTAGGAAGAAATGAATAATCAAGGAACACATCCTCGCAGGTATAAGGGAGGAAAAATGGACACATTTTTATTAGAGCTATAGAGAATTTATAATTCAACTCAGTGTGCTTATCTCAAAAAGACTCTTTAGCGCTAGAAGGGAACATACAGATCCAGGTCAGACAACTGTTTTACAAGGAAACTGTGGTTTGTGGACATCTAGCGGATTTTTTTAAGGTCACAGAGCCAGGTGTGTCTTCAACCCAGGTACATTGAGAGAAATCAGATAGCTGAAGATCCTGCTAGTGTACAGGCTGGGTCCAGTGAGCATGAAAGAAGGTGACATTTACTAGCATAGGCCATATTTCAGCCACAGAAAGAGTGATTGGGGCTCAAGACCACAAACATTACACAATTTCAACTGAAGACAAGTCTGGGATATGGCTTCAGAGTTGGCTAGTTAATGAGGCTATCAGAGCTGGAAAAAAGTCAAGATGCAGGCCCAGGTGTTGAAAGTGTCCCTAGGATGAGATGCGTCAGGTGCCCCATCATCGGGGAAGGCAAGAGAGTGCCCCAGAGATCAGTAGATGAGGGTGACAATTAGGAAAGGGTCGTAGAAGTGAAGGGCACTGATGAATGGGTAGAGATATAAGGACAATGACTGCAGAGAGAAGGAAAAGTAACCACCAAAGAGGGTTTTCAAATACATAGGTCCGGTCGCAAGTGCAAAGAGAGAGAACAGTGTGCTGGTTTAATCATGTTGTGTTATTGAGACTAAATTCTAAATGGACTTGCATTTGCTTAGATATAAGTGTTGGCCAGACGATTTACCTGGAGAAATCCTGCTCTTGCCCTTTTCCTAAAGTCATGTGCACCCAAAATAAACAGGTACATGTGTTATCATTAAAGAATAAAATAGACACAAAAACACATGCTCAAGGGACATTTTCCTTCAGGGAAGCAGTACATTTGACAAACAGTTTGCCAAAGAAAAGAGGCTCCTTACTATGTTATCCTTTTGAAATAAAATCTGGGGAGGAGGGAAGCCCTAGATGGAGAATCTATGGGATACTAACGCCTTCTTTTGTAGACCAGGATCCTTTCCTATAGCTCTGTAATTATACTCCTAGCCAAGGTGCCTCTTCAACATGATCTGATAGTCTGCAACTTTGCCACCAGGCAAGGAATGAATTTTGTTGCTGTGTTGAATTGAAGACTGAAACAAGTGAGCAAGAGTATCACATGATCACTTTCTCAGAATGAATGGCTGAATGAACAAATGAACAAAAGGAAAACTATTCACTTGCTTGTGTGATTTGGATAGGTTATGGATCAATCCTCACCAGGAAGAAACTGCCTTGGGTGGGGAAGGGTATGACATAAGCTTGGAATTGCTACGTCTCTGGTAGGAGACATAAAGTAAAGAGTAAAAATTTTTAGAGTTAAAATCTCATGACATGCTTCTCCCTCTCATGTCATATTTCCCTGCAGGATTTTGAAGCCTGGGAAGCAAATAACTGGAGGTCGCTTTTCCAGAGCCATTTCTGCTCATGTGTGGGATGGCAACAGAGGCAAGTATGTTCAAATCTTAGTCCCTGGCTGATGTTGGGTAACATAGCTAGTGAGTTTGAGTGAGAAAAGATACACAGGCAAAGAAAATCTATTAGGAAAGAGGCGAAATGTGATGTAGACCAAAGGTACATAAAAGAAAGAAATTTCTAAGGCTATTTCAGTTAATATTTGATCTAGCTAATTCTAATATGCAACATTTCTGATGAGATGTCCAAGTACGGGTTTCAGAGTAAACAGTGCAATTTATTTCCATTATTATTTTCAATTTACATTATGTTCTTCCTCTAAGGACCTCATACAGTATGGCAATTAGCCTCAGAGATACCTCATTCCAGTGGTAATAGTACTCCATAATAATGCAGTCAGTAAAACCAAAACAAAAATATATTTCACATAAGCAAATAAGCATAAATGCATCAGTTTCCTCTACTTTTATAGTTTTTCAGTTTACAGTGAAGGTGGGTCACTTATAGTAATGTTTATATATGATACTAGCATAGAGGCAAATCAAACATTAGTTGAAAAAGACACACACGACATTAAAAAGTTTAAACAAAACTTAATAGAGATTAAGCCTTAGAAGGAAAATAAATATAGATTTAGAACTAACATATATATATGTTATATATATTATATATATTATAAATTATATATGTTATGTATATATAATTATACATACATATATAAAATATGTATAATATATGGGGTAGCTACTCTGGAGTTTTAGATGACGTGAGGGTGGCTATATGTATATAGGATCACAGAATTGAATTTCAGAGATGACCTGGTCCAACCCCTTTAGTTTACAGATTTCTCTGCAAAGGCTTTTTTATCTTACTGATGAGAAAATGGAAGCGTAGAGGATTCGCTATATCTTATTTCTTCAGAACTTGTTCAAGCTTCCTTAGAAGGCAGAAAATAGTGCATATACTAAGTTACTGTAAGAAAATTTGCAATTACAAAGAGGACAGAGGTTCCATATAGGTTACATGCACTTCAGCTTTCATCCAGTTGACACATGTTTATTGCACGCTAATGGATTGTGCATTGAGCTACACAGGCACTAGGGCTATAGCTGTGGGGTACATTGACAAGATTTCTGACCACGTGAACATCACAGTCCACTGAGGGATATAGTCAAGTCGAGAGGCAGTTAGAAGATCCCAAGATAAAAGCTGTAAGAGGACTAAGTAAATGAGGACAGGTAAGGTTGTTGGAGTAAGCGTGTGTCAGACTGCAGAAGGCCTTGTGAGCTATGCTAAGAAGTTTAGTGTCAGTCCTAAGAGAAATTAAGAATCATGTAAAGGTTTTAAGTAAGAGATGGACATGAGCAAATTATATTTTAGAAAGATGACTTCTGATTGAAGATGGCAAGTCAAGGCAAGCAGACCAATGAGAAGTATTCTAAGGCAGAATATGATGCCCCACACAAGGAAAGTAGCAGTCAGGATAGAGAGAAGTAGCCTTACATTTTGGAGGTAAAACTGAAAGAATTTGGTGACTGACTGAATGTGAAGTGGGGGGAGGATAAATACTGATGATGGTGTTGAGGTTCCTGCTTTAGTAAGTGGGTAAACGGGAAGCCATTCACACATAGAAAGAAACACAGGAGGAGAAAGAGGAAGCTTTGAGTGTAGGATATGCATCACTCCAAATTAACCCCTTCCACATACAGATTCACCTGTACACCCCTTGCTGACAAGTAGGAAAAAGAATTCATTTTATGGCCAAGTCACATAAACCTCTGTAACTCAGGAATTATTACAGAGTTAAATCTTAATTATGCATATCTTTTATTCAAGTTTAGTTTATTTGTGGCATATCCCAACAGGTGAACCATTTAGTAGTCTGCTTATATATTTTCTTTTTTTTAAAAACAAATCATGTTTACTCCCATATTGGCTGCATCTTACCAAGAAAATTCTTTGAAAGACAGATAAGTAACAAGTTCCTTCAGGGAGGGCTTGACTTGGGGTCAAGCTCGGAAAATCGGACATATTTCCAACTTTTCTTCAGTCATATATTCATAGTAAAGCTTCATTATTTTGTTGGCAATTACTTTTCAGAACCATAGGT
This sequence comes from Equus asinus, assembly GCF_041296235.1. Classification (NCBI taxonomy): domain Eukaryota; kingdom Metazoa; phylum Chordata; class Mammalia; order Perissodactyla; family Equidae; genus Equus; species Equus asinus. The sequence continues at coordinate 168,648,063 of NC_091790.1, forward strand.
ACACTCATAATCAGATATAAATATAAAATGCATTTTAAATGTAAATATAAATGACTCCTGCATTAATTTTGTTTGAATTATTGTGCTCTGTTAGTTCTTACAATCAGCGGTTGACCATGTATATGCATCTGTAAAAGGTTTTTGGAAGGATTTCTTGAATATGACACCAAAATCACAGGGAATGAAAGCAAAAATAGACAAATGGGACTACACCAAACTTAAAAACGTGCACATCAAAGGATACAATCAACAGAGGGAAAAGGTAACCTAAGGAATAGGAGAAAGCATTTCCAAATCATATATCTGATATGTGGCTGCTATCTAGAATTTAAAAAGAATTTCTACAACCCCAAAACAAAAAAATCAAACAATCCAATCTAAAAATGAGCAAAGGAATTGAACAGACGTTTCTCCAAAAATTACGTACAAATGGCCAATAAGTTTTGTAAAGAGATGCTCAATATCACTAATCACCAGAAAAATGCAAATCAAAAGAACAATAAGATATCACCTCACACCTATTAGGATGGCTATAATAAAAACAAACAGCCAAAAAAACATGTTGGTGAGGACTGGCAGAGAAATTGGAACCCTTGTGCACTATTGGTGGCATTATAAATGGTACAACTACTACTGAAAACAGTTTAGAGGTTCTTCAAAAAATTAAATATAGACTGACTACATGGTCCAGCAATCTGACTTCTGAGTATATATACAAAATAACTGAAAACAGGGTCTCAGAGATATTTTCACACTCATGTTCATAGCAGCCATATTCACAATAGCCAAGAGGTGGAAGCAACACAAAGGTCCATTGACAGGTGAATGGATAAACAAAATGTGGTATATACATACAATGGAATGCTATTCAGCCTTAAAAAGGAAGGAAATCTTGTCGCATGCTACAATATGGATGCACCTTGAGGACATTATGCTAAGTAAAATAGGCCAGTCACAAAAAACAGCTACTGTATGATTCCACTTATATGAGGTATCTAAAATAGTCAAATTCATAGAAGCAGAAGGTAGAATAGTGGTTAACAGGGGCTGGAGGTGAGGGCAAAGGGGAGGTGTTGTTTAGTGGGTATAGTGTTTCAGCTTTGCAAGATGAAAAAGTTCTGCAGATCTGTTCCACAACAATGTGAATACACTACTGAACTGCACGCTAAACAATGGTTACGATTTTTTTAATGATCAATTTTATGTTTTGTGATTTTTGTCACATTAAATAAAAAAGACCACATACTGTATGATTCTATTTCCATGGAATATCCAGAATAGGCAAATCTACAGAGAAAGAAAGTAGATTAATAGTTGCCTAGGGCTGGGGAGATTGGAGGTAAATGGGGAATGACTGCTAAAGGGAACAGAGTTTCTTTTGGGGCTGATGAAAATGTTCTGGAATTAAATATTGTTGACGGTGACACAACTGTGAATATGTTAAAAACAGTTGAATTATACAATTAAAAGGCTTTTGATGTCTAGTGCTTGACACATTTGTCCTCTCTCTCATATAGCCTCTCTTACCCTGCCAAAGACTGTGAAGCAATTCCAAATCATTCAGCACCCTCTTCAAGCACAACGAAATATTATAAAGTATTTCTTTCAGATTATCTTAATAATTATTTTCTTTGAGCCACTGCATTCAACTCCCTAGGAATCCTAAAGAAACGAACTAGAATGCAGCATTAATATTGTTATGCTAAAAACAATGGCATAAGGCCAGAGAATTTCAAGGATAAAAATATGAAATTCCCTTGCCTGAGATTTATTGTGCATTGCAAAAACAACTATATGGATCAGTCAGCTTGAATAAGATGTTTTGACATCTTATCTCAACATGTAAAATTAAAACTACATCTTCAAGTTACACTAAAAGTCCTGTGTTTCTAGATTAAACTCAGATAAGAATTTATTATTAAGAAGATTAGTTACAAGAATGCTTATTTGTCTTCTTTCCAGCCTCAAATTTGAAAAAGAGAAGTTTAGTAATTTGTAAATATCTTGTAATAATATGATAACCATTTTGAAGATATATTATGTTTACACTTTAATAACATTTTGAGCAGAAAAAATAAAGTAGAAATTTCACTAAGATGACAGCAATCAACTTCATCTCAATAGACATTTCATACTGATTATAATCAATAGAACTTCAAATTGTATTTTCTAAATATATTTGCTTATTTTTAACTCTATTGCTACTACTTATTTTCCAGTAATCTCAAAAGTCCAGGACAATACTGAAACCAGCAAACAGTCACTGATGATTAAGTATCTAGGTACTAAAGTTTTTTCCTTTTTTGCAATTACTGATTATAGCTTTTAGCTGTTTAACCCACCCATTGTTAACTGTGCTGCTTAGGCAATTTGCTGTCTGACTCCCACTAGGCTCCTACAGATAACATCTCCCTGGAGCCTGGGTCACCATGGTAATGGGTGTGCTGTTTTTCAGGAATTAGAACTCCTTGTCCACTTCAGCCCAGTTGAGACCACCAACTCATCAACTGGGCCGGCAGAGAAATCCAATAGGTGACCTTTTGATGTCAAAAGGCTAAAAACTCCACCCTCAGATCATGCTAACGCCGCCATTTTGTGAACATGGGTCCTATGAAGAGGCATTAAGTCTGACTACACTTGCACAGATCATCAATTACCTCACCTCTAATCACTTCTCTCCACATTTCAGACCACCTTGCCCCCTACCCCTTAAATATCCCTGAGTCCCTATTTTTGGGGAAGCGAATTTGAGGCTCATACTCTTGCTTCCTCACGTGGCTGCCTTGTGAGTAAACTCTGCTGCAATGTCGTCGTCATTTCGGTGTTTGGCTTTCTGGGCAGCAGGCAAAAACGAAGCTGGTTCGGTAACAAGACAGTACCTCTTACTTTTAACAGAAATTATTATGTGGGTCTGCTGGCAGGAGGGTTTTGTGAATCCCAATCTTGTGCCTGTAAACCCAAAGACCACAGATCGAGAGCAGAAACAGCAGGCTTAAACAGAAATTGTCTTAGAGGCTAACAGATCCTACAGAAATAACGTCAGAGAAAACACCCATTAAGCAGAAAGAAAGGCTCCTGACTTTCCAAAAAAGATGTCATTGTGAATTACACAAAGGTTTCTTTTTCCAAAGTAATAAACCCACATATAACAATATCCTTTGGGCAAATTGTTAGTCATGTTGGAAAATGAAAGAGATGGGTATCTTTAGTGCACTTAGACCCTAACATGGAGTATCAATCCCGTGCAAGTTACAGCTATTCTTAAACTATCTTTGTCTGCTTTTCTATTTTTCAAATCTAAGGTAGTATCATCATTCTACTAATATTTGAACTCAAGTAATTTCTCAGAAGAAGGAAAAATCTAATAATTTCCTACAAGTACATCATTCTGAAAGGTAACAAGACAATTTTCATTGCTGCAGAGTGAGCCTGGGTGTACATTAAAAGCTCCAGGCAGTGCAGTGGGACCCAGTATTAATAGGACACAGTATTAGCAGCTCTGAGGAACAACCCTTGATACGGATTGCAAACTATCCATGATGACATATATAGGAATCTCCAGATCCTTCACTGAAGTAACATGAAATGATGTGTAAAAGACAGCGCATGGCAACACAGGGCTGTTTCTAAACAAAAGAAACATTTTCTCTTGTTCAAACAAGGAATTTAACTCTAAGCTATTCTATGGCTAAGATCCAAAAAAGGAGAAACACTTCCAGTAGTGACTAACACTTATATAGCACTTTGTATGCACTGGCCACTGTTCTTAGTACTCCACATATACTCATTTAATCCTCAAACCACCACCCCAACAACCCCACAAGATAGATAATATTATTGTGCCCATTTCACATAAAGAAACCAAGGGTCAGAGAGGTTGTGATTTCCCTGATACCACACAGCTAGTAAACGGAAAAACCAAAATTTGAATCATATAGTTTGGCTTCAGAGTCCATGCTTTTAACCAATAAAAAATAGTGTGTACTTTTTTTTACAAGTATCAGGGTTTTATGAATATCCACTTCTCAGTGGCATTGACATAAAAAAATTACACCCACATATACATGCTTCAATCTTTCCAATAAACGAGCTTAGTTAATTAAGACAAATTGTCAACTGTGTTAGTGATGGCGTTCAGAATAGCTGGGGGGTGTAGACAAGAAAATGACAGAGTCCACTGTGGTGACTAGTTATTCTATACGCCCAGATACTGCAAGGATAATTTTGCTCTTTGAAAGCAGAAATTACCGCCTTCATATTCTGAGCATCTAGACTAGAGTAAACACTCAATAAATGTGTGGAATGAGGATAGAAGGTAAATAAATCAACACTACATAAAGGAAACATCCAGTGGCACAGAGAGGTGAGCACAATAAAGAGGGAGGAGGAAGGGAAACAATGGTGACTGTGAGCTCCTCCTTGCTGCCTTTGCCGCATGCAGAACTCCAGGGTCCAGGCTCCGCGTCTTGCTGTGCTTGACGCAGGTTCAGGCAGCAGGGCAACAGGCCCGGAGAGCTGAGAGTGAAGTCAGAAACCAGAGATGGCCCAGGGGCAGGGACTCCGTGGTGGCTGAGAGTCACATCCCCATGCAAACAGCGGAGCAGAGCCTCTGGCAGCAGGGAGGCATCCAGCAAGGGAGTCGAGGGACAGGCAGGCGGCAAGAGGGGCCCCACCTCCTTTTCAAAGAACCAAGAAGTTAAACTGAAAGGAAAAAGGATTTCGTGTCTCTTACTCAGGGTCTTCTATCTTCCTTTGAAATGATGTTAGAAAAGAAAAGGCAGGGTTGAAAGGGAACACAGAAGAAAGTCGGATTCATGCCTAGAGAGTTAAAACACGTTTTAAGAGCCAGTGTAAATCAGCAGTTAATGCCTTTGGAAGGGACATGCTACCGCGGGGTTCTGCAGCCTGGCCTGCTGACACCGTTAATTATTCCCGAAAAACTTATTGGAAGTAAGAGCATAAATTGAAAGGAAACTCAATGACCTTCCTTCCACCTGCTTTCCTGATTCATACCTTCACCTTTGTCTGGAACACTGCCACACATCTCCACGTCGTGCCAAAATGCCATCTTTCCCATGAAGCCTTTCTTGATCACCGGAATGATACTTTATCTAGAAAGCGCTCAGCTGTCACTTGTGTATCCTATTCACTTATTCAACACACATTTATTGCATGACTCCCACATGCCAAGTATCTTTCTAGACACTGGAGATACAATGCTGAACAAAACAGCCACAAATTTCTGCCTCCAGGGAGCTTACATTCTACTATAGTATATTGCATACTAAATTATAGTTGTTATACTATGCCTTAGCACATTCTACAAGCCTCTTATTGGGTAATAAACTTGTAATGGGCAGCCTTCATCTTGCTTACACTTTTTTTTTTTTAAAGATTTTATTTTTTTATTTTTTCCTTTTTCTCCCCAAAGCCCCCCGGTACATAGTTGTATATTCTTCATTGTGGGTCCTTCTAGTTGTGGCATGTGGGACGCTGCCTCAGTGTGGTTTGATAAGCAGTGCCATGTCCGCGCCCAGGATTCGAACCAACGAAACACTGGGCCGCCTGCAGCGGAGCGTGCGAACTTAACCACTCGGCCACAGGGCCAGCCCCATCTTGCTTACACTTTTGAATTCTCCTCTTAGCTAGCAGAGTATCTTGCACAGAGCAGGCAATGCTTAAAAAAATTCAGTTCAACCTTCTGAAATCAATAGGAAATCTCTTTCCATACAATATTGGAGAATGCTACCTTTGATAGACTTTCAGGAGAAAAATTTCACCTTTGTATTTGGCATAAATTCTCATATTTGCCTACATATTATAGACAGGAAAAAGTGGAAACATACATACACTTGGTCAGATGAAAGAAAAAATTCCATTTCTATTTCCAATGTACTAAAAATGACATAACAAGAAAATGTAAAGGCAATATTATGAAGCCTCTCTATCCCAAAGGAGTATTTATTAAAACAAGTTAAGGGGAAGGTAGGGAGGAAGCAGTTTTAAAATCAGTGACTGACATAATTCAAATTATTTTCAAGGGAATCTTAAAAAGTATGTCACAAAATATTTCTTAAATATTGCTCATTTTGAAAAAGTATGACAATCTGTAATAACTAGAATAGATGAAGTACTCCTCATCTGACTTAATTTCCAAAACAGTCAAGTGCATGAATGGAAACTGCAACGTAATTAATAAATCATTCAGTAGTGACCACGTTATTGAGAAAAATACTGCTCAACATAGACAGTCTAAAATACACTCTTATCTACATCAGGAAATGACCAGAAAACACTTAAGTTGTAGGTTAGTCACTTCCTCAGGGGAGATGAAGCTCTTTCCATGATCCAACCCAACTTTCTTCCTTCTTTTCTCTCTTTCCATTTCCTTTTCTCTTTTATTTAGCAAATACTTATTTTTTCATAAGCCTCAGAAAATTCAATGTGAAAGTAAGCAGGGTCTACATAATAAATATTCTTCACAATTTGATTCCTCACTCATCTTAATCAATCAAGAGCATTTCTTAAGTAGAATGACCTGTACTGAGCATTACACTACCTTCCTTCCCAGTGAACTAAAACTGGCCCTGTCCTACCAACAAACCCTCTTCTGAAGACAAAGCCATTTTCTCAATCTCGTATCTCCCACCTGAGTGTAAGTGAGACATGAGCTTAGCTTTAAAAATTTCTAAAGAGACAAGGGTGACAGGGATAAAGATATGCTGGTCATAGCAGAAATGCAGATCTCTGGTATCATAATTTCAGGATTTAAGTAGCATCCTTAGGATGAAGTCCCCCATCAACCAAACAAAGGAAACAGTATCCAAGCTTAAAGTTTGGTTTACTTTGCCATGATTTTCCTACAGATGCAATGTCACGAGTCAGTCTATGTAAGTGTTTTCAACCTGGGGGTGTGGAGATGAATAGGCTCTCCAGAGGTGTTGGAAGGCCAGACTTTTTAAAGTCTACTCCTCCCCAGACATCTGAGACATCCTGCCCCCTTAAGAATCCTAGCAATTAGCTGCTGTTGATGGGAACATGTAGTGCCCCTTGTGAGTGCTGGGCGAGGGAGGGGAACACACTGATCTGCACTCACTAACAGCCCTGGTTCTCCTCAAGCATGATCTATATCCAGTAGCTCCAGGACTAAAAACAGAAGCAGAGAGGTCACCAAGTCATGTCATGACATGCCAATTGCTGGCTTACCAAATTGGCCGATCCTTTCCCCAACCCCCTGTGTATCAGACCTGACACAACCTTAAAAAACATCCTGGAACTCTGATCAAAAATAAATTTCATTCATTTTTAATGCTGACCTTGCTTTCTTTTTTTTTAATGGGAAAATGTTGCAAAATTGAATGAGAAAGACAGCAAACACACAATGCAGATGCAACTCATTTCTGAGCCATGAACCAGACACTATACAAACTCACCCTTGCAGCTTTGTACGAACTACTCATGCTCTCAGTAGAAGACAGTCATACATAATGTAGCAGTGAAACTGTTGACAGGGCTACATGGTCACAGAAGACCCTGCAAATTTGCTGCTGTGGACATGAGGATGTGATGTGTGAAGCCAGGCCTGATGAGATTTCCTATCTCTTTTAACAGTGTCCTCAAGGCAAGTTCTGTTGTTTGCTTAGCATCTGCAGTAATGTAAAGGCTTATTGAAAGTAAACTTTTTATTTCACACATTTTCTGTATCAGGTAAACACGTGCACACAAAATGACATCATTTCCTTATTAAATTGATACTTAAATATTCAAGTGTTCATGGTCTTGGTAAAAAATACATAAACAAATCACCTAGATTATTATAGCTCAAAATGCCCCTTTTCAAACAAATATAAATTTGTAACATTATTCAAATCACAGATTCGTAAGCTTCATGAACACTGGAGTGAGGTGGTTAATGTAAGGTCTTTAGAGGGTTATGAAACCACCTGGAATCACATGTACATTTTTACAGTCAAGAGGTCATGATGTTCCTCAAATTTCCAAGAGGGTAAACGATTTTAGAATGGTTAAGAATTACTAATTTAGAGAGATGGGTGAGTAGTCAAGGGTATATTCAATTTCAATCCCATGACATAAATGAGAGAAAGCAGAAAATATCAGTCATATGTAGATGGCCATGTTATATACATATCTGAATAGATCCAACACTGGGCCATGGTGAGTTCTACTGTTATGAAACAGGAATTTATTATCTGGGAAAATTGAAATAGAGAATGAATGTGGTACCAAAGACAAGTAAAATTCTCAGTCATAATTTCCCTAAAATATCCCTTGTACTTAAAAAAAAAAAGCTTTATTAAGCTATACTTGGTATACAATAAACAATACATATGTAAATTTTACAATTAGATATTTTGACATATGTATACACCTGTGAAAGTATCACCACAAACAAGATAATGAACATGTCCATCATCCCCAAATGTTTCCTCGCAATCCCTTCATAATCCTTCCCTGAGCCCTGTTCCCATTGCTATATATTAGTTTGCATTCCCCAGAATTTTATATAAATGGAATCACACAATGTAGTTGGTTGTAGGGTGACTCCCAAAGAGATAGGTCTATGTCTTAATCCCTGGAATCTGTGAACATTACCATATTTGGAAAAAGAGTCTTTGCAGATATCATTGAGTAAGGATCTTGAGATGAGGAGATAATCCTGGATCATCGGGATCGGGCCTAAATCCAGTGATAAGTGTGATACCATACAGAGGAGAAAACAAAGAGAGAAGAAGGTAATGTGAGCATGGAGGCAGAGAGGAGTGTAGCAGCCCCAAGCCACAAGCCAAGGAATGTCAAAAGCCCCCAGAAGCTGAAAGAGGAAAAGAACAACATTCTCTTCCAGAGAGTCTGTAGAGAGTGCAGCCCTGGCAACACCTGGATTTTTTTGCTTCTAGCCTCCAGAACTGTGAGGGAATAAATTTCTGTTGTTTAAAGCCACCAAGTTTGTGGTAATTTGTTACGGCAGCCACAGGAAATTAAGACGTATTCCTTTTTGTCTGGCTTCTTCCATTCAGCGTAATTATTTTGAGATTCACCCAAGTTGTAGTATGTATCAATAATTCATTCCTTTTTATTGCTGAATAGTATTTTACCGTGTGGATACACCAGAGTTTGTTTACCTATTCAACTATTGATGAACACAGGAGTTATTTCTAACTTGGAACTATTAGAAATCAAGCTGCTATGAACATTCACGTGTGTCTTTGTATGGACATTGGCTTTCATATCTCTTGGGTAAATACCTAGTTGTGGAATGGCTGGATCATATAGTACATGCATGTTTACCTTCTAAGAAATTGCTAAACTATTTTCCAAAGTGGCAGAATCATTTTACATTCCCACCAACATGCATGAGAGTGTCAGTTTCCAAACATATGCAGTACAGTTATAAAAACTGTTTTAATGTCCTGTCTCCCAATGCTAACAGTTCTGGGTTAGTTTCATCGATAAACTTCTCTTTATGGGTTATATTTTATTGCTTTTTTGCATGCCTGGGAATTTTTCATTGGATGACCGACACTGTGAATTTTACCTTGTTGGGTGCCGGATATTTTTCTATTTCTAAAAATATTCTTGAGCTTTATTCTGGGACACAGTTAAGTTTCTTGAAAACAGTTTGTTTCTTTTGGGTCTAGCTTTTAAGATTTCTTAGGTGGGACCAGAGCAGTGCCTAATCTGGGGCTAATTATTCCCCACTCTTAAGGCAAGACCCTTTTGAATCTTGAGTACCCCCTAAATCTTGAGTTTTCTGGTCTGGCTAGTTGGTACCAGCACTATTTCCAGCCTTGTGTGAGCACTGGGCAGTGTCAACTCTAATCCTTTTGGATAGTTCTTTCCTCCACTTTGATTGGTTTCCTCATGTGCATCAGTTGCTCAGTCCACAGCTGAGTACCAGAGGGGGCAGATCTCCAGAGGCTCCTGGGGCAGCTCTCCTCTCACCTATCTTTGTCCTGTGAACTCTAGATGTCTTGGTCTTCCCCGATACCCAGTTTCATCAACTCAATCCAAGTAGTCCTCTGGGCTCAGCCTGGGTTCCTCCTTTCTATGCTGCACCTTGGAAGCAGCTGGGGCAATTGTCTGTTTCTCACCCCTCAGGGAGCATTGTCTTAAATTGCCTGATGCCTAGTGTCTTGTTTCATATATTTTGTTTTATTTAGGTTGGAGGGTAAATCCAGACCCTGTTACTCCAACCTGTCCTAAAGCAGAGGCTCCCTTTTCTCTTTAATAATTACCAAATAACTGGAAAACGTAATATACAAAAAACTTGAGCACTATACCCCTGTGGAGAATGTAAAATAGACAACAGAGAGAAGATACCCCTGACTTTAACTTGCCTATTTTTGATTATCTGATACCTATGTATAATCCTTATCAAATTATCAGATTCTCCAAATAGAAATCAACACAGTTCTGAAACCTCACTACTGTGGCTTTCAGATTCATCTATGGGAATCCACCTAGCTCCTTCTATCATCATTCACATTCTCCCACCATACTACATGCCCAATATCACTCTAAAATTTATCAGTTATACCACTTTTGGATTGCGTGATTTTGAACAAACCACTTTTCAGAAACTCAGATGTCTATATACACCAGGCAGGTGACGTAAATGAATAAAGTGGGTCACCACTTAATCTCTCTGAGATTCAGTTTCATTATCTATAAAATCTGGTTAGCAATGCTGTCTACTTCTTTCAGTTGTTGTGAAGATTAAATAAGAAAAACGTTTCCTTTGGTAAGTACTAAAGTTTTATGCCAATATTAGTTATTTTAATCAATAAGAATTATCAGAATCTAATAGCTATTGTTGATAGTATTGCCTAGAAAATTAATGTTGTATGTACCACGTGTTATCTACAAAATTCAGGTGTAATGCCACAAATACTAAAATACATGTTCTTTGACTTCCGTTTGAATTGTTGGGACTGCCATCCTTTCAACTTCATTTCTTAAACTGGTAAAAGTATAGTTAAAATAATATTTCGTCTATTAGGAATAAGGCCAAGAACATAATCAAAGAAGACCTGTAGGCAGCAAAAATAAATTTAGCAAAGAAGACACATTTTATTGATAGGAGAAGTCATCTCATTTTATAACGGGCCTCTTATTTTTAAAATAATTGTAATAATTTTAATAACCTGAGTGATCCTGCATCCATATCCAGGGGAGATTAGAAAGAGTAATGGGAGGAAGTGTTCTCCTACAGAAGCAGACACAATGACTAGTAAGAAGACAATATCTGACAGTCCAGTAGTCAGAAAAGAAGTACAAATCCAAATGAAGCATACTAATTCAGTCACCTAGGTTATTTGGATATTGAATTACAGGTCACCATAAAATCTAAAACCATGATCCTAAAAACATAAAGATTATACCCAATACTTTCTATTTAGAGGTCATATATTAGAAAGATTTTTATTTAAAACAAGTTGTGCTTAAATGGTTAACTCTTACCCATTCATCTAGAAAAGGCAAATATGCAGAACTATGCAGTTCCTGAAAATGGGAAATAGCTACATTGTTAGTGTAGCTTTCATTCAACTATGTCCTCTGGGTTACAGATCTAATTACAAGACAGTACTCTCCTTGAGGGCAATGTGAGTTTCCTGCTTACTACTGGACTCCCAGCATCCAGCCTAGTGCTTAAGCCTGGTGGGCATGGTATTTATTGAAGGAATGGATGAATGGACAGACACCTGAATGGATGGCTAGATGGCTGCATGAATAACAAATCTCGTTTTAACTAATTTAGTAATAAATCTTTTTTTAACATTGCTTGTATCAGAAAGGAATTTGGGACTCAAGTATCTTTTTTTTCAGGTCCCTTAAAGTTTAAACATTCCATGATTTATAATAGGCTTATAACAAGTTCCTTGGGTATTTAACATAGTTAAATATCTTTGTCTACCCGATAGGTCTTTTTGTTAATATTTCCCCCAAAAAAATCCAAATTAGGAAAAATGCAAAAACAGAAAAATTCTTTTGGTACCACTGTTATCAAAGTCTCAAGTAGCACATATTTTAAAAAATAAAATAAAATTCAATAAAAGGAACAATCACAGCCAGAACAATTGTGCAATTTTACTTTCACTCTACGACCTGAAGCAAATAATTTAAATTCCTATTCCAAGTAGTTAGAAGTTAATGATATCTTTTTGCTCCCTATAAAACCTGGCAGCTCTGTCTAAGATGGTGTGTCACAGAAAAATTTTACCATTTAATCCTTAAAACAAAGTTTCCCTATCCTTCCCCTTATTGCTAAGAAGAGTGATGTTGACATAAGGATCAAACTGTTTGCCCTCAAATGCCACGATGAATGTATAACAGAAAGGAAAAAATGTGCAACTTAGATTAGATTACTGGGCTTCTAGCAGGCTCTTTCCTTGTGCCAATTACAGAAGACTTTCCATTTACATATAAATAGCTAGGAAATTCCAACACAAATGTATTTGAAAACACCAAATCAAGTAGTTCAGAAAAACATGGATTAGGTGCATTTCAATTTAATTTTAAGGTATTTACAACATGTATGTATTCAAGTAAATAAAAGAAATGGAATCAATTTTTATTACAGAAAGCAACATCTTTTTAAATTATTGAAATTATTCCCACACTGCTCTTAAACCCTTCAGTCAAGGTTTCATTTAGCATGCTGTTAGTTTTTTTTTGCTTAAATGCAAAGGATTAAGTAGTTGTATAGAGTTGTAGTGTAACGTTTGGGATATATAATGCTGTTTTTCATTTTCTCTTAGGTTTTGTCTGTCTATATCAGAGATGGCTCTTGAACTAGCTAGCACTTTATAAAAGATATCAACAAAACAAGGTGCATTTTTCCAACATAACTTGGTTTTATCTTTCTGTATAACCTGGTTTAAATTTTTAGTCCTTGTCGTGTTCTCCCCCACTGGAAGACATTTTGTAATGAATATAACCTCATTTGCAGTCAGTCTCTAACCACTCACTCACCACAGATTAACCACTTGGTTTATTGATCTATTGCTTACAAACAGCCACTTCTACTTCCACGCAATTTCACAACTGGATTTGATAGATGGTATAAACAAACAACTCTGTGTGGCAGAAAACGAACAACTCTGTATGTGCCCAATATGAGTGGAGTTCAGATTTTCTGAATTCACGTGTGGGTCTAGACAGATACACAGAGGAAAGGTGGCTGCTTTTGCTAACTGCTCATGCATTGAAATAATATTGGTGTTTTGTATTTTAAAAAATACATAACAATTATTTGTTCTGTGTAAATATCTGAAAATATTTAGATCACTGAAGTTTTCAGATAAAATGCCACAAGTTAAAATGGCTAATAATGGTGTGTGTGTGTGTGTGTGTGTGTGTGTGTGTGTGTGGAGAGAGAGAGAAGCTGCAGATCACTTTGTAATTGGGATGGCTGAGAGCATTTAGTGGGAAGCCCTCAGTCTAGGGGGAGATCTGGACAGTGCACATGGTAGAAACACTATTGAGCTACAGACACATTTCAAGTGCTTGCAAAAATGACTACTATGTAAGTTCCATCTTCAATTGATAAACCACATACATTATTGAATATCCACCATGTGCAGGGAAATGTAATACTGTTTCTCTATGAGTTACACAGTATTCAAACACAAACCCTGATACATAAAGGAGCAAAATTTCCTAACTTTATATTTCACGGGGCAGAATGGTCTCAGAATAAGAAGAAATTCAAATTCACAGACTAAAGCAGTACTACTATTATTTTTAATCACAAAAGCTTGGCAACTTAGAAAGGCAGACTAGGAGAGAGGATTTCTTAAAAGTAAAAGGCAAAAGCAAAATGAAATGGATATTTGGCCAACAGATTTGAATACATGGGCAAAAATAACTCTTGTGTATTATAGAGAATTAATTTCTTAAAGTTTATGGTTTATAGACTACAGAGCATATAGAGCACATAGGCTCATATGCTTACAAATTTAAGAAGCTCAAAACAAATGGTAGGCAAATTTTAAAAAGAATAATAATGTGACAATTGTTAATCAATCTCTGCTGTTTCTTCCTTTTTACAGACATCTGAACAAGCCTGAGGAATAAAACTAATCTTTATTAATGTTTGCAAATAAGTCTCCAAATTCAGCATTGAAAATGAGATTTTTTGTAACCTTGGCCAAAACTTGGTAAAATGAATTTGCATTGATTGTCAAGTCCAGTAATCATAAACTCAGCAGCTCTGCCATTACCTTTTACATCAACCACTCATGCTGAACACACAGGTCAATGATAAACTGCAAATATGTTGTTTGGCATGTGCCTGTCTCCTTGTATTCTACCACAGTCTCTTCCTTCCTCTCTCACTCTACAAATTATACAAATTAGATTTTAGCATAGCAAAATCTTTATGCCTGCTATTATTGCTGAATATACTTAATAATCATCTTCTGACTAAACAAAGATAACAGTAAAAGGCTATGATGAAATTTTGATGCAATGGAAAAATAATGTAATTTGTTTGTAATGAATATGGTACAGCTGTCTGAGAAACCACTTATGAAATATACCATCAAAAAGAGATTCTTTGGAACAAAATAATAAACTATGTTGTATTTAAGTATGGACCTCATTATTTGACAACTTGTTTCTCTGATAGGTACTAGATGCTGCTAACATACTAAGCTTTTAATTAGTATTCCATGGTTTTCCTTTCTTTCTCTTTTTTATTTTTCTTACTATCACAATATGTTGCTAAGGAAAAGGCTATGTATTAAAAAAAAAAATGACATACATTTGCAATCTAAAATGATTAGTTTTAGGATAAGAAAAAATCTTATGAGTACTGTTGTGAAAACTAAGTTATAAAATAAGATTTTCTTCAAATATCCCTGGGTATTTGGATATCTGAGTGTCCCTCTTAAGAAAATTTAAGATATACCTAATGGTTACAGATACATAGTACATCGGTTAAAATTATATAATCTTTACATAAAGCAACTACTACTCTTTAGTATTCAAGGGAATTGTGTAGATAATTTTTAAGGATATCATATAATAAACCCTATTAAACAGCTTTTATTAAAGAATCTTCTGAAAAATCACTATTTAAAAGATGTGGAAGAAAGCATTCAGACAGTTATTTTAAAGGAAGTAAATACAATTTTTCTAAGTAGTTACAGTTGTAATAGTAGTTACAGTTAGAATCACTGTAAAACAGTCACTTATTACATGAGTTTTCAACAGATTTAGAACTCATGAACATTGATCCAATTTCCATAAGCCAGTGGCATCACCCAGGTGCCATAATAGAGAGTTTAACAACTTCCATGGACAGAGTTCAAGGAAGGTCAAGCAGAGAATTACATCAGGGAAGGATGTGGTTTCAGCTCAGTGCCTCCTCGGGGCCAGCTGAGATGAGAGCAGACAATGTCTCCACACTTTCCAAAGTGCTCTTCTGAGGAGGGGGTCCTCTGGGGAGGTACTGTCTCCATTGTAGAGATGAAAAATTGAAATACAGAGGTCAAGTAACATTTTTAGATCAAACTACCAATAAGCAGCCAAAGAGACAGAGCTAACTGTCTCTCTGTGTAAGGTGGCTCTGACCAGGCAGGAATAAACTCCTCTCGAAGACTTGTTTTGTCCCAAGAACCAAAGGTTGTAATTAAAGTCACCCAGCCTCAGCAGAGAACTAAATACTCCAATTAGCCTATCAATATCTAGAGCCCACTAGGAGGGGGTCAAACGCTTTATGACTCTTCTGCCATGAATCTAAAAACATGTAAATTTAAGCCTACTACACGAGAAGAAAATGAAATGACTGTTTTACTTAGAAAATAAGGTATTCCAATTTATTACTCATCACTTTCCACACCAGCTATAATTTTAGCCACTTCAATTCAGAAACATATTTCTGAAATGACTGAAATAGTGAACCTGATATTTCTTATTTTTAAGAAAATCATTGTTAATCAAGGAGAAGAATAGCTTTAAAAAAATATTGAGAGCATAAGAGTAGTTTCTGGCAAGATTCCAGATCATGCTTCACAGCCAATGTAAAAAGAGAACAAAAAGGCAGTCACTCTAACGGGACAATGACAGAATCACAGTCACAGAATTCTAAAACCTGGCCTGCCAGAATTGCTCCTTCTCCCAAGTTCCTGATTTCTTCAAGGAAGCCAGAATCTAGCTCATCCCCGTTAATTACTACAAAAGGAGGCCTGGACCTGTCAGGTGAGATTCTACCTCAAGAGACAAACGGCAGCAAGAAGCAGGCGCAGAGTTTGGGATTGAAACTATTGGCTGTAATCACTGAAGAGATATTAAAGAGCTGAGGCAATTACTTTAAAAAAATCAGCCACTTTCGACAATTTCTCCATCATCTAAAATGAAGAAAATAAGTTTAAAAAAACTTATAAATGCGCTGAAAAATTATTCTGCTTTAAAAAGCCTTTTTTGTTTTATTAGACAAACTCTTATTTCCCTACTTTCCCATTCAATGTGAAGACATATGATCATATGATGAATGTCAATAGAGGATATAATTAGTTCTGTTATTATGAAATATTTTTGTTTCTTTTCCTTTTCTGCAAATAGGTTTTCAGCAGTTGGAAGGATCTACAGAACAAACACAGAGAAGTCAAACAAGATGCCAATTTTGACTTGGATTAAAGATTTAGTTTTGCAGCTCCTAAAGAAATCTCATTGAGTTTCTGTTACTAAGACTCAAGCCCAGAGACTCCTCAGGAGTCTGGGTGGACTACTGAAGTTATCAACTATGAGTGACTGATAAGAATAATATTGACATCATTTACATTAGTGAAAAATGATTAATTACACAGCTACCCATTGCATTTGCCATACTGTCAAGCAAAAATGCATATGGTAAGAACAAAAGATGAAAGCTAAAGAGAGTCATCAGTGATACTATTTTGATTTTATAAAATGACCCTCATGCTGAAATACTGACTTGATAAAATGGCAACATGGAAATATTGATAGTATTAGTGACAACTAACTACCTTATATTTTTACAGTACTTCCTAATTTAAAAAGCATTTTCTTGTACATTTTCTCATTTGTCCTACATAAATTGCTACTCTTCATTTGTATACTTTGTATGGCTGACTCAAATAAGGCTGATAAATAAAGTACATAAACTTAAAAAAGGCTAAAGAACTTCAGAGAGAAAAATGTGTCAAAATGAACATAAAAACAAAATTATAGACACACACTCACACACACACACACAAACTGAACACTTAAGTAAATGGATGATGGATGTGAGAACCAGACTTCTCACTGTTGGAGTGGGAGGTCACAGATAAGCAACATGGGGGGCGGTGATTAGAATGATCCATATGGTAATAGATTAGACTAGGAGACATCAGTATAAACTCATGTTTAGCTCAATATAGGTAAGGATAGTTACATATAGAAATGTTTCTAGTTGTGTGTAATATATAGATGTATTAGCAATATATAGATGTATTTATTTGCTCAGTCAGGTGGGAGAGCCTAGAAGGAACCATTCCCCAAGTGGCAATGAGCATACCTAGTGCCCAGATCTTGGTTTCTACCAGTTCTCTGCAGAACGCTAACTAATATAACCACCCCCCCAAAAAAAGGAAAAAAAGAAATATTGAGGTATAAATCTACTGAGGTATAAATCTAAAAAATATATACAAGATCTATATGAGGAAAACTACAAAACTCAGATGAAAGAAATCAGAAAAGAGCTAAATGAATGGAGAGATACTCCATGTACATAGATAGGAAGATTCAATATTGTCAAGATATGTTTCTCTCAACTTGATCTATAGATTCAGTGCAATCACAATCAAAATCACAGCAACTTATTTTGTGTATATCAACAAACAGATTCTAAATTTTATATGGAAAAGCAAAAGACTCAGAATAGCCAACACAATATTGAAGGAGAAGAAAAAAGTCAAAGGACACACTACTCAACTTCAAGACTTACTATAAAGTATAGTAATGAAGACTACATGGTATTAGTAAAAGAACTGAAAAATAGATCAATGGAACAGAATAGAGAGCCCAGAAATAGGCTGACACACATCTAGGCAACTGATCTTTGACAAAGGAGCAAAGGCAATTCAATGGAGAAAGGATAGTGCTTCAAGAAATGGTTGCTAAACAACTGAACATCCACTTGCAAAAAAATAAATCTAGACACAAACCTTACACTTTTCACAAAAATTAACTCAAAATAGATCATAGACCTAAATGTAAATCACAAAACCATTAAACTCCTAGGAGATGACATGGAAGAAAAGCTAAGTGACCTTGAGTTTGCAATGACTTTTTAGATACAACAACAAAAGTACAATCCATGAAAGAAAAAAAGTGATAAGTTGGACTTCATTAAAATGAAATGCTCTACGAAAAACGCTGTTAAGAAAATGAAAAGATAATCCCCAGACTGGGAGAAAAAATTTGCAAAACACATATCTGACAAATAATTTACATCCAAAATATACAAAGGCCTCTTAAAACTCAACAATAAGAACAAGACAACTTGATGAAAAGATGGGCAAAAGATCTGAAAAGATACTTAACCAAAGAAAATATACAGATGGTTAATAAGCATATGAAAACATGCTCAACATGATATGTCATTAGGGAACATCAAGTTAAAATAATGAATACCACTATACACCTGTCAGAAGGGCTAAAATCTAAAACACTGACAACACCAAATGCTGATGAGGATATGGAGCAATAAGAACTCTCATTCATTGCTGGTGGAAATGAAAAATAGTACAGTTACTTTGGAAGACAGTTTGGCAATTTCTTACAAAGCTAAACATACTCTTACCATGCAAATCCAGCAATTTCACCCCTTGATATTTACTTAAAAGAGGTGAAAAACTTATGTCCACACAAAAACCTGCACATGGATGTTTATAGAAGCTTTGTTCATAATTGCCAAACTTGGAAGCAATCAAGATGTCCTTAAGCAGATATTCGGATAATAAACTGTGTTACACCCAGAGAATGAAACGTCACTCAGCGTTGAAAAGAAATGAGCTATCAACTCATGAAAAGACATGGGGGAATCTTAAATGCACATTACTAAGTGAAAGAAGGCAATCTGAGAAGGTTACATAGTGCATGATTCTAACTATATGACATTCTCAAAAAAAAGCAAAATTATGGAGGCAGTAAAAATATCAGTGGTTTCCAGAAGTTAGGAGCAAGGCGTAAAGAGGGAAGGATGCCTAGGTAGAGCACAGGGCATTTTTAGGGCAGTGAAACTATTCTGTGTGATATTGTCATGGTAGATACATGTCAATTCATATTTGGTAAAACCAACAGAATATACAACAAAAGAGTGAAATCTAACGTAAACTATAAATTTTAGTTAATATTAATATGTCAGTATGGACTCAACAATTGTAAAAAATATACCATGTCAATAGCTGTCAATAGGGGAAACTATATGTGTGTGCTGGTGGAGAGTAAGAGGAATATGACAACTCTGTACTTTCCGCTCAATTTTTCTGTAAATCTGAAACTCTTCTAAAAAATAAAGTCTATTAAATTAAAGTTGTTACATATATGATAATAAAAGCTAAATGACGATACATTGTAAACTCTAATATGTTGGGTAGTAGAGACAGAGAACGTAGAAATCACTTGCAATGAGGCTCATTAGAAAGAACTTCAAGGAACAAAAATTTGAGCTGGTCTCTGATACATGGGCAGTACTTGAATAGGAAAAGAAACCCCCACTAATTGTTAATTATTAACATGCAATCTGCCTGAAACAAAATTAAATTACATTTCTCTCAATAAGGCTCCAATGTGCTTTGAAGTCATTTGTAAGATATTATTTTGATAGATGTGAAGCATTTGATGTTGCCACACCACTACTATTTTTCATAAATGGGAAGTTGTCCAATCTTGATATAGCAATTTGTGTTATATTACAAATGTGATTGAGAAAGTGACATTTTTTTATGAGGTTATACAAAAGTATGTACATAGTATTAGGACCAGTTACACATATCCTCTGTTGCAAAGAGCAACCATGTAGTCTATATAATCTAATTAGTCGATTATTTTATATATTAATTCCTATAACATATCCATTTCATTAGGTTTCCTGTGAATTATCTAGCAAGTATATGTAATAGTAAGAGATGTTGACTGACAAAGTTGATCTTACCAGGACAACATAGGAGAGAATTAATGGAGTATTCACCAAGAGAGTGTAACCTTCCACAAAGTTTAGTAGAGTTCTCAATAAATACAGTTTCTCTTGAAATATGTTGGATAAAAATGTGAATTGAGATTTCTTTATCCTAGAATTTATTTCTAAAATTTTGCCCTGGCTAGGATCTCTACTGCAATGTTGAACAGTGGTCCAAAAGAAGTTGAACAGAACAATGTGGAACAGAACAGAGTGGACATCCTTCTCCTAATCTTAAACTAGGCTGCAGGATTTCCCTTCTACTCATAGTTTGCTGATAGCTTTCATCATGAATGAGTGTTTAATTTTACCAAATGTTTTATCTGCATCTATTGAGATGATCAAATGTTTCTTCTTTTTTAGACTATTAATTTGGTAGATTACATTACAGGCATATTTCATTTTATTGTGCTTCACTTTATTGTGCTTTGCAGACATTTCATGTTTTACAAGACCCTCCACCAGAAAAAAGATTGACTCACTGAAGACAGATGATGGTTAGCATTTTTTAGCAATAAAGTATTTTGAATTAAGATATGCACATTGTTTTTAAAGATATAATGCTATTACATACTTAATAGAGTACAGTACAGTATAAACATAAGTTTTATATGTACTGGGAAACCAAAAAATTCATGTGACTCACTTTATTGAAATATTCGCTTTATGGTGGTGATCTGGAACCAAACTCACAATATCTCCAAAGTACGCCTGTAGATAGTTTTAATGTTACACTAACCTTTCATTCCTGGAATAAATCCTACTCTGTCATAATATATTATCCTTTTTATATATTAGTGGATTTGACTTGCTAAAATTTTCTTAAAGATTTTTATACCTGTGTTTATGAAGGATATTGGTGTTAATTTTTTTCTCATAAATTCCTTTTCATTTCCAGACCTGCACTAACAGAAATGTTTAAAGAAATTCTTCAGGTAGAAGGAAAAATGACACCAGATGGAAATGTGGATCAATAAAAAAAAATGAAAAATGTCAGAAATAAAAATCCTAGCAGAAATTGACAAGCTGATTTTAACATACAGATGTGCAAAAGACTTAGAATAGTCAAAGCAGTTTTGAAAAAGACAAAGTTGACCAACTTATACTGCCTGATTTTATGAATTATTGCAAAGTTATTTTAATAAAGGCAGTGTGCTAGTGGCATAAGGATAAACATAAACATTAACAGAATAAAAGGCCAGAAATAGACCCACATTTATATGGTCAATTTATTTTATTTTTCATAAACATGCCAAGATAATTAAGTGGGGAAAAGATAATCTTTTCAACAAATAGTACTAGAATAATTGAGTATAGATATGGAAAAAGAGAACCACAACCCTTATCTCAACCATATGCAATAATTAACTCAAAATAGATTGTAGACCTAAATGTAAAACCTAAAACTATAATACTTCTTGAAGAAAACATAAGAGAAAATTTTTGTACATTATGTTAGGTAAATATTTATTAAATAGAATACCAAATATATGTACTATAAAAGAAACAACTGGTTAATTGTAGTTCATCAAAATTAAGATGTTTACTCTTTGAAAGACTCTGTTAAGTAAATAAAAAATTAAGATTGGTAGAAAATAATTTCAAGACATATATCCGATGAAGACTGGCATCCAGAAAATAAAAAGAGCCCTTAAAATTAAATAACAAGAGGACAAAAAACTGAATTTGAAAATGGGTAAAAGATTTGAACAGATACTTCAGTAAAGAAGCTATAAAAATGACAAATAAACACATCAAAATCCTTAGTCATTAGGGAAATGCAAAATAAAACTACAATGGGATATAGCCACACACATATTAGAATGGCTAAAATTACAATGAGTGACCAATAGCATGTGTTGGCAAGGATGTAGAGCAAGTTGAATTCTCATGCATTACTGGTGGAAATGCAAAATGGTACAGCCAATTTGCACAACATTTAACAATTCTTCATAAATTTAAACATACAATTATCAGAAGACTCAATAATTTCACTTCTAGATATTTACCCATGAGAAATAAAGAAAAAATTCAATATAGCAAGTGTATGTTAATATGTACAGCAATGTTATTTATAATATTTACAATAGCCCAAAAAACGAAAATAACTAAATTCCCACCAACAGCTTAATGGATAAACAAAGTATGGTATATCCCTGCAATGGAAAACCACCCAGAAATAAAACAAAACAGATTCAAGACACATGCAACAACATGGATAAATCTCCAACAGCATTATGTTAAGTCAAAGAAACCAGGCATATAAAGTTCCCATGTAATGCTAGAAAACCAAAACTGTAGTGAGATAAAGTATGTCAGTAGTTACCAGGGGCCAGGGTAACAGAGGGAGAGTGACTGCAAGGGGGCAGAGGGGGAGTTTTTGGAGTGATGGAAATGTTTTTTATCTTGCTTTCATCACAACTTATTGAACTGAACATTTAAAATTG
Organism: Equus asinus; assembly: GCF_041296235.1. Taxonomy (NCBI): domain Eukaryota; kingdom Metazoa; phylum Chordata; class Mammalia; order Perissodactyla; family Equidae; genus Equus; species Equus asinus. The sequence continues at coordinate 168,670,716 of NC_091790.1, forward strand.
GTGAATTTTATTTTAAGTAAATTATATTTCAGTAAAGATTAAAAGTAGAGGAGTTACAAAATTGAGGAAAAGAAAGAATGCTCAATCCAACAATAACGTACTCAGTTCTTGCTCAGCACAAAGCAGAATATGAGAGTTGAAGATCAAAGATGTATAAAAGCACAATTCTTGCTCTGCAAGGAATTCACAGTCTAGTGAAAAATACAGATACATTTACAACTAAGTCTAATATAACTATGGTAAGTCTAATAACAGACGTATAAACAGAATTTTGTAGACACAGAGAAGAGTGATTTGTCCTACAAGATTCAGAGAAAGCTTGACGACAAGATGACAACTATGTTGGGCCTTAACAGGTAATTAGGATTTAACAGGTGATGTTTTCTAACCAATCAAAAGGTATATTACATAGTCATTTCCCATCCATCCATTCTATTCCCTTATCTTTCAATGACCTATCACTCTATTTAGATAAACATTAACATGTTAATATGTACCCTTTAGCCAAATAGGTTCGTGCATGATATGTGTTTATTAACTACTTCATCCATGAAATTCTTCAGATTTAGATATAATTAGGGTGGACAATTATCCTGGTTGCTTAGGACTGAAGGGTTTCTTGGGATATGGGACTTTCACTGCTAAAACTGGGAAAGTTCCAGGCAAATACGGAAGAATCGGTCATCCCAGATATATCAAGAAAACAGATACTATGATAGATACAAACTTTATGAGTACATCAACTTCTATATAACTGGTTATTAAACTCTCATTTGTTTTGATATGACCTTATAAGACATTATTCCAAACTTTAAATACACTTTGATTGCAGCACATTTCTAAGTTTACTCACTATGTTCTTTAGATATTACCAAATGGCCCAAATAATAGTCTGTTTTTCACCAGCTAGAACTAATACAAAATGTGTTTAATTGATAGACATAATTTTAATTTTTTTATGATTCTATTAAAAAAAGGAAGAAAATAAAGGAGGGAAGGAGGGGAGGGAGAGAGGAAGAGGGGAAAGGAAAGAAAGAAAAGGAAAGAACGAAAAGGAAAGAGCTCTAGACAAAATTCTGTATTGTATAATAGCAATACTCCAGACTTAGTCTGTGCCACAGAAATTTATTATCTTGTGTTTTATGCCTAATAATTTCTACAAAACAGCTAGGATAAATTTAAGCTGTATAATATTTTGTATTTGATTTATCTTAGTTGCAAAAACTTAAATCTGATCCTATGAGAAACTTACCTACTTCAGTGTGTAACCTAGAGTAATAACAAGCTAATGATCACAGTGGCAGACACACGCTGCAGAACCTATAACAGTACCTAAAGCTCAGTAGGAGCCGAGTAAATATTGTTGAATGAAAACTAAACAGACAGATTGTTAATTAAAGTTTATCGAACTACACAGAAGAAAACTCCACATTTAACTAAACTGTACTTTCATTACAGATCCTGTACAGCTATAGGATTTTTTAAACCATTTTACCAGTCAAGTCAATAGCAAGATGTTAAAGGAAACCAGAAAACATTAAGGAATTCAATGCTCCTTTGAAAGGATCAAAAAAGTCTCGCATCAAAAAGGCTTCTCCAAGCCTACAAAAATGGGTAGTTTTACCAGAACTACTACTGCTGCCTCATTCTTACCTTCTGCACAACTTACACCAGTAACACTGGTAGATGCCTAAAATGTCAAAACAAGGACAGGAATAAAAAGGTATCATCAGTTAATTGTTCACATCTTCCCACATAAACAACTGGTGCTCAGTAAATTAAAGTGAAAAAGCTAAGTAAAATTTTCTAAAGTGACAAAGAGATAGAAAATAACATACAATTCTAAACAAACATATGGAGTGACACGAACTAGTAGTTAGCTATAAACGCTTTCAGAGATGGGGTTGCTTAGAATGAGACCTTGCATCAAAGAACACAGGAATAAACAGTGACTGCTTCTACATATATGGCAGACGATAAGTGAAAAAGGTCAAACACACATGCGATCATGAAGCCATATTTCTTGCCTTAGTCATACATAAGCTGACATAAAAATGATAGCAACAATATCTTTGAGAATTATGGACACAAGCTAAGGCTGGACACTTTCAAATTATTCATTATTCCCCCTACCAGTTATGGGGAAGCTACAGAAACACTGGACACAATCCATCATGTTATGTAACAATAAGAAATTACTAGGTTTTTAAAAAAATTTCCCATTGAAGAAGCCTTTAACTATCCCTATTCCTCAATATAGTGCTTCCTCTCCTAAATGGAGTCACCTTACACTGACTGGGCAGGTCATTCTACATATCCATTCTCTTATAACATTGCATGTGTGATATTGGACAAATTACTTCTCTGGGCCTTAGTTTCCTCATCTGTAAATTGGGAATGATAAGGGTGCTTGCCTTAAGTAAGGATTAGATGAGCTAATGCATGCAAAGTGCTTAAAACAGAGCCCTGTACATAGGAAGTTCTACAACTTTTAGTCATTGTTGCTATTACTACTTTTCATTTTTAATTGCTTATATTATTCCCTCTTTTATGTCAATCTAAACCAAGAAATGTGGAATTCTAGAAGTAGAAAAACCTTAGAGTTGACACAAGAAACTGAAATCTCTAGATCTAGTTCACTGTTGTTTATAATGCTATTTCCTTTAAGCTTAAGATTTATATTTTCTGAGAAGCCTTCTCCTGCATAACCAAGCCCCTTAATGACAGTGAGAAAACGTAGTGAATTAAATCCTGGTCCAAGCTTTACCAAGGACAGCCAGTGAGCCCCAGGTAAGTCACTTTCCCTTTGGTGGCCTCAGCTTACTCATTCTAAAATAAAGTGTTTGCTCTTGAGGATTGCTAAGGTCCCTATTAGTTCTAATATTCTGATTCAATAAATCCATTAGTGTTCTTTAATGTATTTATATTACATTATAAATTTGACTTTTTGACACTTTAGAATTTATCTCTGGACACTTAACTAGATTATAAGCATCAGGATCCTCTGGGGCAGGATCTTAATTCTCTTTTTCCTTTCTCTCTATAGCAGTTTGCCCATTCGGAAATTAGATGATTAGCCAAAAAATGTCCAGTGAGTGAAAGATAAAGGATTAACAAAGCCATGAGTACTTATAGAAGCAACCTGGAATTTTATTGACGCTACACATATATTTTATTAATACTACTACTCGATTAAAAAGCCGTTCAATTCTATCATGCAAAAGGGTATTTTTAAGGGTAATGTACTCACGTAAAAGGGTATCGTTAAGGGTATTTTACCAACCAGGTAACTTTACAGTTTCTGCAGTTTTGGGTAGGTGAATAAGGTGCTTAACATATTCAAAATTGGCATCATATTTTCCTAACACATCTAATTAAGATTATAAACTTCTCCCTAAGATCATAACAAATCACCATGTGGCATTTTTTTGCAATTAAAAGGAAACATTTGTGTTTATTAATGTTTTCAAGTGATACAATGTTTTACAACAGAATAAATATGCATAGAAACTAAATGTCAAGGACCAATAACAAGCAGTTAGAGCTGCTGAGCAGATCCCTCCCTCTTAGCTGGTACACTATTGTATAAGCTCATTCAGACCGAAAATAAAATTTTTTACAAGGAAAATTTTAATTAACATTTTATCGTCATTGAGCTGTTTTCTTGTAAGCTGATTTTCTTCATGAAGCTGTTAGGTGCTTATATATTTAAAAGGCTAAGATGACCTTAAATTCCCAAATCTAATATGGAAGATTAATCTTAAGAATTATGTGTTCAAATTTGTAGAGGTCTAAAGGTTTTCAAGACAGCTGTAAACACAGACTCTTTCTGAAGTGGAGATTTCTAAAAGATCTCGAATGTAACCAATAAGATATAAAGTCAGAGGAGAAACAGAGGAAAAGTGAGCATAGCACAGGAGAATCACAAGATGTAATTGAGGCCAAAAGCAAAAGTCATTAATTTCCAAGAGTGCCTGGGATGGTTTTAAAGCCCACTTCAGATGCATTAGTAGGATATCATTTTCTATTTCAGGAGGAGTAATATCAAACCGAGGCAGCTTCATAGTAAATGAGGCCTACAGCTATATTTTGTGAAAAGGGGTCATTTTAATTTCAGGGTCTTTATTACCTAGCAAGGTAACTGACTGAGCTGTGAAATAATATTTACAATATAAATAAACTCAGTAGTCTTCGAAGCAGGTAGTTATTATTCAAGTATTTACTTTCTGGGTTCTCTTATGCATTAAGATTTATATAATAGAATCTTGGCCTTTTCAATATCAGACAGAAAGCAAACTTTACTAAAACAACTTAAGGTAATTAATTATGTATAATTTTAAATCATCTATAGGTGGATAATGAAAAGAGACTAATCATTTACAGAAAATTCATAAAATGAGATATAGAGGTGTTAAAGTTTACATATATATATTTCCAGGTAACAGTTTAAAATGCATTGTATTTTATTAAGAAGTAAAAAAGTCATGTTGATATGCCCACCCTACCTAATAGCTGTGTCTAAAATTCTATCCATCACAGAAAACTTCTCTCCCATAGGTCATTATGAGATTGATAAAAAACCGGTAAAACATCAACCACACCATAGCTAGCAAATGTTGCAATGAAGAACACTAATTTGAAGTTAAAATATTTTCTCATCATCAGTGGTAGGTATAGCACCATATCGTAAATTAAGAGAAGAGCTTGTGTCCATCCAAAAGGACCCACAGAATTTAAAAGGCAACAAAAGAGAGTGAGGAACCAAAGAGTCTTACTTTTATAAAACCTAAGTGTAATTATTTAGAATTCCTGGTTGGCAAAAGAGAAAAGGTAAGCAATAAATTAGAGGATAGCAGTTTGGAAGAGCAATAGAAAAAGAGGTAATGGACAGCACTGCCTGGTTTAGCTACTGTTGAGGAATCTATCCTCATCAGCAACTAGCAATAAAAAGGAGGTAGGGGAAGAAAGGCACTGAAAGTGGTCTTCTTTTCTAACTCTCTAAAGCCATCTGCTGGTTGGAGACTAACAGGGTAGGTTCAAAGACCCTAACCTAGGTTAGCAAGCTCACTAAATTCAGCAATGATCCTGAATGGTGTGCACTGAGCAATCACAATGACCTAGGCACCAGCATCTAACTAAAATAGAAAGACAAAGAGGAGTTCTGGCTTGTTCAGTAAAATGTGCTCTTGGGCATACAACTACACTGCTTCCAGCACTCAATGGAAATATAATGAACAGCAAAAGGGTATATTGGTTCTTAGGTTGAGTATCTATAGACAAGGGTAATGTTCTCAATACTTTTCTGGAACCAATTTTCTTTTGTTTTTAAAGATTGGCCCTGAGCTAACATCTGTTGCCAATAATTTTTTTCTTCTTCTCCCCAAAGCCCCCCAGTACATAGCTGTATATTCTAGTTGTAGGTCCTTCTAGTTCTGCTATATAGGATGCCACTTCAGCATGGCTTGATGAGTGGTACTAGGTCTGTGCCCAGGATCCAAATAGGCGAAACCCTGAGCCACAGAAGCAGAGCATGCAAACTTAACCACTTGGCCACAGGGCCGGCTCCTGGAACCAATTTTTTATCTGAAATAAGTTGAAATGAAGCACAGATTAAAATCAAAAGGGATCATGTTCACAGATCATGCTATTAATAAAGAACAAATTAAGAAATCTTAGAACACAATGTTGGGAACCTTCTCAAAGCATAAGTAATAGTTAAGGTTAAACTTGGGAATGATAACTCATTAAGCAAAATTAAGGTTTCCACCTGTGGCCTAATATAAATGAGAAGGTAATAGAAAACATTTTTATGTCTTGGAATTCAGGGAACTATTTTTTTTCATATCTGACAACATATTTGGGAAACAGGTATCATTTCCTTTTGAATATAATTTCTATTCCAAATTCTGATAACTACAATGCAATAGGATGGTCTGCATTAGCAACATGAAGAGAACCTTGATCTCATATCTTTCATCATCATTTTTTAACATATGAAATTGCTGCATCTGTTCTAACCATTAATTCAGAACATATATTTCATTTTATTTTCAGAAAACATAGAATCTCACATTTGAAAGCTTAAGTTTCAGAATTTACTTACTAAGACTCAGCTATTCAAATGACAACTGGGATGAAAAAATAGAGTGTTCCACTTAGGGAATCATAAAAATTTTCAAAACAGCTAGTTTATTTTTAATAAAAACAGAATATACTTCTCTATGCATATCATAAGCAAATCTATTAACCTTTATGATTAACATAAATATTAGACCTATGGCGTTTAGGGAAGATATGTTGAGACACTTTGTTTGGTAATGCTCATTAGTGGGTAAGTGTTACCCAGAAAGTAAAACGTTATATTTAGCATCAAGTATAGACAGCCCAATTCAAAGAAATTCACATAAATTCAGGTCAGTGAGCTCTCCTTTTTGTAGTCCCTATTTATTTATTAGTCTGTATAATGAAGTATTAACATGGTAATGATTAAAAAATGGCAATAAGAACTATCAATTTTTACTGAATTAACCAAAACGTGACAAAAACATGGAAGTCATGAAGTGATTCCAGCATCTCCATTCCTCCCTTAATCGTGTGCAAATTTTACATAAGGAATATTTTTCCATTTCTCCATGTATGTTATTGGCTCCCATTCCATACCAGTAGCACACTAGCCCAATCTATATGTGCAGGCCCATCTATAAAAGGTATGGCCACCACACTGGATGGTTATTTCCATTAATGATAATTTAAACCAAATTTCCTAAAATAACTTACTTGAAAATAATTTGATATCCCCATTAAACAACTAAATTCCTTATGTAGTTATAGGAGTTGTCAAAATGACCAATACTTCACAAGTTGGGAAATGTCAGGATACACAGAGTGATAACAATAGTGATGTTGAAAACTTAGTTCAAACAAGTTGAGTTTTCATTCTTAGTGAAGTGAACAATCAGTTTAGGGGATTTTTCTCCCCTGAGTTTAAAGAAATGTATTACACCAAAAATCAGAGCAAAGAGAATGTTTAACCAAATTTATCTAACATTTGATTATATATCCTGAAATACCTTTTAATCTAAAATCTCCTTTATTTAAAGAATCTATGACTGCTCCCACATTTTAGGACATATTCTTCAAGAAAGACACATAACAAAGATGTATGAGACTTCATAGCAATAAAGCGCTGTGTGATAAATCAAGTTTTAGTTACATCAGAAAATATCATAAATTAATATTGATACTATTACTTGGCTCAAATATTGCACTGAAGGGAAATATTCAAATTGTTCATTTTAGCATGCATTCAATTACAAATGTATAATATCATCATATAATTCTGGTTGTTCTGAATTATGATTCACAGCTGGTATTTTGGCATGATAAATCTTCCAGAAGATAACCCTGCTTAGGGATTAGTGGCTAATTCTGATGGCCATGTACCACCTAAGGAAATTTAAATTATTGTTTTCCTGGGGCTCATAAATTTTTGATATTCCTTTATTGAAGAAATATGTAACTGGCATGTCTACAAGGTAAGATATACTAAACTAAGCTGGGCTGTGGTCAAAAGAATAAGTTTATTAAAAAAAAAAAAAAAGCTTTGCAGTCCACTGACTTTGGTTCTAAAATGAGTAATAAATATGTTTAAATAAAAAATTTTAGCATGCACTTGTTTCCTTAAAATGTGTCTTTGTGGCAGCTCATTCTACCTTCTTCACTACAAATGTCTAACTCTAGCAAAAGGCAGCAATGACCTCTTAACAGCTAGATACAGTGGCTTCCTTCCATCTGCATTCTTTTAACTTCTCAGGGGCAAGTGGCAAAGCTAAACTCTTGTTGAAACTCTGTCTTCCCTTATCTTCCAAGATACCATTTTCCTGAATCTCTTCATTCTCAGTCTACATTTCTGATTGTTCTTTTTTCACCAGTCACTTAAATGTTGCTAGATCCCAGGGCCCTATCCTTGAGACTCTGCCTTCCTCAGTCTATTTGTACTCTCCGAAGGGGATTTTATTTATTCTCACGGCTTCAACCACCATCTGTATGCACACGAATGCTGATCTGTTCTCAGCCCAGTCCTTTCCTTTGAATTTCTGACCCATACAATCTACTGGAGTGTAGACATTTGGATACTCCATTCATGATTATAGAGGTACGAGGCAATCTAGTGCAGTTAATGTTAAGAGCACAGATTCTGGAGCCAGATTGCCTGAGTCTGAATCCCAGGTCCACCAGCTGTGTGAACTTGAGCATGTCATTAACCCTTCTCTGCCTCAGAAACAACCATATACCACACCCCTATCCCATCTCACCCCATCCACACACACACCTGTAATTCTTTTCTTTTCTTTTCTTTTTTAAAGATTTTATTTTTTCCTTTTTCTCCCCAAAGCCCCCGGGTATATAGTTGTATATTCTTCATTGTGGGTCCTTCCAGCTGTGGCATGTGGGACGCTGCCTCAGTGTGGTTTGATGAGCAGTGCCATGTCTGCGCCCAGGATTCGAACCAACAAAACACTGGGCCGCCTGCAGCAGAGCACGTGAACTTAACCACGCAGCCACGGGGCCAGCCCCCACACCTGTAATTCTTAATAGTCAGCTCCTCATTTCCCAATCCATAGTAAGTGCCAAGGGCATTCTATTATATACTCCTTTAATTTTCAAAATATAAAAAGAAAAACAAATATAAGATCCTTTCTTAAAGCTCTCTCTGGAATTAAACACATCCAACAAGTTGATTTTTAAAAAGTGGCAAGAAATTGACAAAAAGTATTAACATACTACACTGGTGAGGAATTATAATTAACTCAACCAAAAAGCCTGGAATTTCATGGTTATTTAATGTCCCACCTTCTTGCCTCTCCACCTCCCAAGATTAACATCTTAACAGTTTATTTATACAGTTCCCAAAAATGCCTTTAGGAAAATACATAAACATTAAAGGAGATGCAAATTTGACATCTGCCAGTTCAGTCTTGCAGAATCTTATACTCTCCATCTTAGCTGAATTTGAGATTTTTCTTTAGTATGAACTCATTACCTTCTAAATATTGTGGGTTAAAAATTAGATACAAACAAAGAACAAACAGAACAGTAAAAGCTGTGTTTCAGTACTGGAAAATGGCAGCATTATTATGTGACCCTTGATATGATAGTTTTTTAGTCTAAAACAGAAATAATTACTACATCTGCGGCCTTCCTCATGCCATCTCTGCAGAGGTGCAATGAAGAAGTCTTAATTAATATGTACCAGACAAGAAAGTAGAGGACAATGCTTTCAATTACTAATTATGAGACAAAATACAGTGGTGGACAGGAATATTAAATAGAGATCATTCTACCTTCAAATACGAGAGAATGACTAATAATTCTGTCAGCTCTTTTGTCATGCAGGAATTCGACAGAGATGTATAAGAAAGTTCATAATCCAAGAGGTACTGATTCTTTAACAAAAATAATAAAACATTGAGAAATTCACCGAGTTGATTCTGCCATTTCAATATCAATCAAAAGATATTATGTCAAGCAATTGTGTTCTCTGAAACATTTTCAGTAGAGTGAACCTACTGTTTCTTAGATGCCTTCTGATCTATTTGGAAGTTTTCTCACCATCATCATTAAAAGTAACATTACCATCTCATCTTCATGTAGCATAGAATGGAGATAATGGAGAAAATTAAACCAACAGTGCCTTTGACCTCTAGAAACTTAGAACCCAATATTGTGCACACTCTGTAATTTTGGATATCATTATGAACAAACCAGATCAACCATTTGTCAATCTATTAATGTCTTATTCCTTAACTATTCAAAATTGGTTGAGAGTGACAGAACAACAGGAAATAAATTCAGATAGACAACATTGATGCAAAAGTGGAATGATTGACAAATAAAAACTTAACAATTGACCAAACTTAATATGTTTTTATACCATAAACTAGTTAACGTATATGAATGTTTGTTAAGTAAAACAGTGAATGACGATCATTTTAAAGGTTAAATATGTGGACAGTGGATAATTGACAACTCAGGATGCTAGGTGATTATAACTTATTGATGTTTATTTATAATTTAGTTATACTCCATTTTGATTTAAGGCAGCTTACAGAGATGTGAATAATATAACGAGAAAAATAATTTAAACCTGAGAAAGATAAGGTAGAATGAATATAAACATAGAAAGTAATAAGGAGATGATAGTGAGATTAATATATAAACTTCAGTAATGAAATCTTGCTAGAAGAGAGAGCTCCACAAAGCAGCCAGTAGGGTCATTTAAAAACACAAATCAAATCCTGTCACTCTTCTATATACAACTTCCACGGCTTCCTATTGTACTTTCAATTAATTCCAAGCCCTTTCTCATGACCTTTGCAATCCGGACCTTGACGACCTCTTTGAACTCTTCTCCCATGACTTTCTCCCTGGCCCAACAGGCTCCAGTGTATTCTTCTATTCTTCAATATCTGTCAAGCTAATTTCTGCTTCAGGGCCTTTGCACTTGCTGTTGCTTTTTCCCAGAACACTCAGTCTTTAAACCTTAGCATGATTAACAACTTTTTGTCAGGGCTCACTTCAAATATCACTTCCTTAATAAAACCTTTACTTAAAACCCAACATAAATGTGCATACACACACACTCTCACACACACACACACACTCACAGTCGCAGTCATATAACTCAGATTTGGTTTCTTCATAACATTTCTAAATGGAATTATCTTACTAATTTCCTTGGCTATTTGTTGTCCGTCTCCTCACCCCCAACTAAAATGTATGCTTCATGTGAGGATAGAACCAGTCAGCCCCGTAACATGGAGTCAAAACTCAATACAATGAAAATTCTAGATACTGGGATCAAGAGAAACGTCTACATAATAAACAATGACATACTTTTTTTCCCAAAAATATAGGCCAACATTGACATGACAGTATATAATTTAGTAAAAGCAGCTGTACAGGAGAGATGAATGCCAGTGCATGTATTTTCAGCATTCAGCTCCCTGTGGTTTGATATAATCAATGAGTAGATCTTAACAGTACCTAGAAGAATTGCTGAACTGCATATGCTCCATAAACTTCCATTTCTCTCAGCCAAGATTTTGAAAGGAGCAGCAATGAGTTTGAGAACCTGCTTGCTTACCAGACATGAGAAGTAGCTACTCTAGGCAGCCAGGAATGGCAGAGATGGTGCATTAATCACTAGTCCACCCTAGTGGAAATTCAGAAAAAAAAACCTAACTTCACTCCCATTCCTAGTTGACCCAAAGGACTGACAAACACATTTCTTACAAAGTAATTTCAGGAATATTTCCAGCCAAGATGACACTGTGATTTCATGCTTTAAGGCCATGGCCTCTGTGACAAACACAAAGCAACAAAAGGTAAATATGAGAAGAGAAAATTAAAAAGAAAATGCTGCGTTAAAAAAAAAGAAACAGACTTGCTGTATGTTGGGTTTTTAGTAAAGGTTTTATGAAGGAGGTGATATTTGAAGTGAGCCCCGACCAAAAGTTGTTAGTCATGCTAAGCTTTAAAGACTAAGTGTTCTAGGCACCTTCCTAACCCTTCCACCTACACAAAGAATCAAAAACTGCATAGCTTGAATGTAAATGGTGCCCTTCTGAGTTGTCTAACACAGCCTACAGGAAGAGAAACACCAAGCAGTCAAGGATCCTGAAGCTCTGGGCTGCTGGCCTCTACAACCAGAAGCACGTAAAGGCAGCTGAGAGTTACAGACTGAAGGACTCAGGAGTCTGGCTGGAGGAAAATCCAAATTATTAGACAGACAGAAAAAAATGTGGGGGCTTGTGTAGTAGGCAGAATAACGTACCCCCAAAGATATCCATTTCCTAGTCCCTGGCACCTGTGAACATGTTATATTACTAGGCAAAGGGGAATTAGGTTGCACATGGAATTAAAGTTGCTATTCAGATGACCTTAAAATAGGGAGATTATCCTGGATTACCCAGTGGACCCAATGTAATCCCTAGAGTCCTTCCACGTAGAAGCAGGAGGCAGAAGAAGAGTCAGTGTCACAGTGCTGTGCTGTAAGAAAGGCTCAGCGGGCCACTGCTGAGTTTGAAGATGAAAGGGGCCATGAGCCAAGGATGCAGACAGTCTCTAGAGGCTGGAAAAGGCAAGGAAACAAATTGTTCCCTGGAACTTCCGGAATGACTGCAGCCCTGAAGACACCTTGATTTTAGTCCAATGAAACACATGTCAGACTTCTGACCTACAGAACTGTAAGATAATAAATTTGTGTTGTTTTCAGCCACTCAATTTGTGGTAATTTGTTTCAACAGCAATAGGAAACTAACACAAATTGTAATTAAAACATCTCACACAAGACAAGAAAACAAACAAAAATTCCAAAATCCACTTAAAAAGAATAAAGAAGAAAAGTAAATAAAATAAAATTTGGGAGAGTTATTCATCAGAAAAAAAAATTAGTATAATCTAAAATGATTTGAAAATAAGGTTATTTTTTTAAACTCAAAAAGAAGAAGTAAATTTATAAAATAAAGCACAAGAATTTTAAAAAGGCAGAAATTAAACAACAATAAGCACATATGAAAAAGAACCAATTAGAAATTTGAGAATAAAAATATAGTTACTAAAATTTAAATAAAAATAGACTGAATAATCTTTAAACTTACCATAGTCAAAGAGAGAATTCGTAAATTTCAAATAGTGAGAAGAGACCCAGAATGCATCCCGGGAAGATAATGCAACAAGAAATATGACAGAGCATTTAAAGGACATGGAAGAGAGACTAAAGAGCTCCAACATACATTCAATAAGAGTTATACAAGAAGACAAAAGCAGGAAAGGCAGAGAAACAACATTAGGAGAGATGATGGATAAGAAGCTTCCAGAACTGAAGAAAGTTATGTGGGAAATTAGACACTGAGCACCAAGCAAGAAAACAAAAAGAAATCAACTTGTAGAACCATCGTCGGGAAATTGTAATATGTTAAGATAAAAAAAGAAGCTTAAATGCTACCAGAAAGAAATGATCATCTATAGAAGAAGATAATTAGACTGGCAGCAGATTTCTCATTAGCAGCAGATTACAGAAGACTATTAAATATTATCTTCAAAATGTTGAAGGCAATAGAACTTCACACCATCTAACCATCAATCAAGAATGAGCCAAATAAAGCGCGAGTATCAGTCAGAGGAGGATTTAGTATAAACTACTGAAACTTAAGCTTCAAGACCCCTCATTTGCACAGGTCCCAATTCTGGGAGTTGTTGGACATTGCAGAGTGTTCCAGACAGAGAGGGAAAAGATATCAATGAGGCAAATCTGGAAAAGTGCTTACAGAGATTTCAGAAGGAAAGGACCTGAATCTCTAAGGCTTCAGTAATTATTGGGTCTTCTTTTACTATTATAAACATATATATATATATATATATATGTATACAATTCCATTCCTGATTTTGTATTTTATTAAAAGAAGATCCCAAAAGTGTGTTAGCTGTAGGCTCCACAAAACTGGATCTGTCCTTGACTTCAGCAAAAAGAAAAGTGAACTCAGAGAAAGAACTAGAAGTAACAGTAAATACAGAAATTTGTAAAAGTTTTTCAGAAGCTTAACTGATAATACGGTATTAAAAATAAGAAAATTTTGCATTAAGAATGGATAAAAACATTGCTATTAACATGGGTGGTTTAGATATACTGAATGCCTTTGTAGAGGAAGATAGTGTAAACGTAGAAAATCACTGGCCTCAAAAGCCTATGCTTATAGTTCATATAGCAAACAATCTGGCACATTTTTAGATGGGATAGCTATTAATTGCAACTTTTTAAAATCTGGGATTAATAAAGAATTGCTCCCTTTACGAATGAGATTCTTAACTCTGCCTTCAATCATGCAGGATCACACTCTTCGGGCTGGCAATGGGGAGCTACTTAGCAAGGTTCAGCATCCACCATTAGGAGAGATTCTTAAACCCTTCAGAGGGCAAATATCTTCCCTTGGTGCTTGTTCTACTTAAGATAGTAACAGCTGTACAATATGACAAAGCATTACCACGACCCACTCAGAGAGTAGCCTGGAAGCCCTTCATATATTTTATGAAGGAAGCTCTCCATAGAACAAAGTCATGCATTAACAACCTTTCAAAGTTTATGTCATTTAATAGACAATTCACTGAATATAAATAGGAAAACTTAGTTTTCTCTCACATTCTTTCACATCTGCTATAATCTTTTTATGTAGATTCCTGCTATTTCTATTTAGAAGATGAAATGAAGATACCTACCTCAGAGGAAGTATTGTAAAACAAATTAAATGAGAATAAAACACTAAAGTGAGCCTAGCTCTTCAGAGAATATACTCCATTTGCCATTTAAGAGGTATACAGAAAGTGCATGAACCACCATTGTTAACAGATAAATATAATCTCAACACTGGTAACGTATTAAGTCTCTCTCCTCAGCAGACTGCTGATCAGTGTAAGGAGGAAAAGGGATACAGGATATATATATATATATATATATCTGCCTGAGGACAGTGATGAAATCTACTGAATCCAATTTCAAAAAGGAAGGAGCAAGAGAGCAAGTGTTTATTGCCTGGTGAGCCACTTTTCCTAGTGGCCATATCAAAAAAATAGATATTTGGCATTCTGCATTTACCACTATCTTAGCATTCATCATAATGAAATGGAATAGCCTGTGAGTTTCCTTGAAGCCGGGACCATGACTTATGCATAAGTTGTATTCCCAGTGTACACAATGTACATTGTACATAGAAAGTGCTAATAATATTGGTAGAGTTAATGGACAAAGGGAACTGAACCTCTATATAGCTAGAAAATCCTTGGTAGGGAAGGGTAGTTGATGACTACGATATGTTTAGTTACAGATGATTCCTGAGCTAATTCGAGGGGAGAAATCTATAAAGGTCTAGCAACATCTACAGCCACAAGTCAGTGGCACTACAAGAGATGACAGGGAGTTCAGTAAGAGAGACTGCTAGAACGACTATGAAGCAAGATAACTGGCAGCAGGGAAACCCAGATATAATCACTTCTTGTCAATTGTCTTTACTTGGAAGTATTAGTGAGCCAACTCATACTCATTTTCTATAGACTATTTAGAGATAGGATGGATAATACAAACTCACAATTGCATGTTTCGTTAAAATGCTTAGTAAATTTTCATAGACCCAACTATTTAGAAACTACTCAATAATTGACTGAAGGACTAATAAATAATTAAGTTTTCAGTTATTTTTAAGAAAGATATCAACGTTTGAGTTTCTCTGAGGCAGTGGTTGGCAATCCTAGCTACACACCAACCTAAGCCCCAATCCCAAACGTTCCAATTTGCTTGGTGTGAGTTGGGGTTTAAGCAGCAATATTCTTCAGAGCTCCCTAGATGATTTGAATGCAGTGATCCCCAAAATACTCTGCACATTGGAATTACCTGGGGATCTTTTTTTAAAAAATTCCAAACCCAGGCCACACTGCCAGATAACTAAATCACCTTCTGGATATGGGGCCCAGGCATCCGTATTTCTTGAAGCTTCCCAGGGAATTCCAACATGTAGATAAGTTTGAGAATCACTTATTTAAAGGGTCTAAAGCCTGGTGAAAGTTTCTAACCATCTAATCACTAAACTGGTAACTCACCAGAGACCCACTACCTCCAGAAATAGTAATACTAAAGACAAGGGTGCAGAGCAACCAAAGGAGACAAGACACATACTGCCTCTCAAGTGTCACAGAGAAATATTTTATGAGGTTTCAGTAGAAGAGATGAAAAAGAGCCTTCATATAAAGAGTTATTCTAAGTGTTCCTGAGAGTTGGTAAGGTTAAGTCATACAAGCATGTTCAGCATTTTATTGGAAGATACTTGTACAAGCAGCAGTTCTTCATTCAAGTCTGAAAAGTTAGGACACGCATCTGATAAGTACTTTGCCAGTTCCTACATGGTATTTCTTTAGGGATTTGTAAGTGGGATTCAAATGCCAATGTCCATCCAAGGAAAAGTAGAGGAGCCAGAGATAAGATAACCAATATCAGAAAGGTTGACCAAAAAGACCCCACAAAAACAAAAAAGAAAGGAAATGCAGGCATGTTTAGTTTGCAAGTTATCTGGTTATTTCACTTAGGACCACAATGAATTAGTATTGACAGTGATCTTAAAGTGAGAGCTAAACGACTAGTTCCTTATTAAAAGATCATCAACAATTCCTTTCCTTATTCGAGGAAACCAAGAGGCACAAAGTGAGCTGGGATAATGCTGGCCAGAACTTTCTCCCCAGCTTTTGAGACTGGATTTGCAGATCAGCTCACGAACCTAACACCTGAACTCTGCAATCTGGGCGGACTGTTCTGATTTCTATTTAAAGTCGTAGTCAGCTGCCCCAAAGCATAGAACTCCAATAACTGCATCTTCTTAGCCTCACTCAGATTTCAAACTTTTACCTTTTCTATTCTATGTGTGAAAAAAGAACATAGATTTTTTTTTTAATGACTATGGTAATCTTGAGAAACACAGCAATTTGGGTAGAGCCATGTATTGAAGTCTATTAGATTTTTATTAAAAATATACTTTAGACTCATTGATTTAATCAATTATAAGCAGTATTAGCTAAAAATGCTGTTGCAACCACTGAACTAATATAACAAACTGACCTCAAGACCCATTCTTCTGTGGTAAGACTCTGTAAGCTGTGCCCCTCTTACATAAGCTGGTAAATGCCACCAAAGGGGATCAGAACATACCCAAATACTATATGCATCAGTTTGAAATCCAAGAAAAATTGTCTATTAAGTGGACTCAGAGTTGTTACACTAGGATATTCACAATCACTAGCAGAGACTAATTTAAATGTACACCATTGTATCTGATAACCAAACACCTCCAGGGGATCTTCCAAAATTACAATACTAAAGAAACTGCTCTGTTTAAAACTTAGGGCATTGATTTTTATGATACCTTTAAAAAGTTTTATAGGATATTATGACGTCAGCCCATAGTTAAGTGACTTTTTAAACTCTTTAGTCTTTAAATTTTTTAATTCCTTTAAAATTCTTGATAACTGATCACTCTTAGAAAGAAGCTGGTCATTACTTCGGAACATCTGTTCCCTTTGATCCACCTAAATTCTATATTACTTAGTGAATTCTCTTTCTTTGCAAAACAGTACATAACAACAGGAAATTGAATTGGGTCTGTTTGTCCCAGTTTATCTGAAGCCCCAAAAGGTTAAGAACAAAAGTTCTCAAAGTCAAGTCCTTCCAAATAAATTCCAAAGCACAAGCAAAATGCCAGCCGACTTTTGCAGGACTTGCAAAGGAAGTAGTCAAAAAACAGTTCTGCAGTTTAACACCTACTTCGAAGATGTAAAGGGATGAAAACAGAAATAGGAAACACTAGATCCTTGGGGAAAGTTTACCTACGTGCTGTGACTCCCACCCCTTCCCAGGAGGGAAAGACGGGAATTAAAGGAGCCAAGGAATATACCATTTGGGAGCACAGGGGACATAGTGGTCTCAGCCCTACCTAAAAATTCTAAGGAACATAATTCATCTCTCCCTGGTCAAAGGTTTGAGCTTTGAGTTTCCTGAACCAGGTGTGAGGAAGAGTGATAGGAAGTGGGGGAGGGGGACATTCCCAAACTCTGAGAGTTATTTCATTCTAGTCATGCTGTTAAAATGATTGTGCTCCAACAGTTTCATTTCTAGGAATGAAGTATATAACAAGCACTCAATAAGCACTTGTTGGATAATCCTAGATTTCCCATTCACAAAACCCTTTTCTAATACCTCTAAAAACTTTCACTGCACAGAAATTGATGCTACTGGGGCAGTATAGTAAAGAACTTTACATATTTTGAAGCCAAATTCACTATATTTCAAATTGCTACTCTGTCACTTTTGCCTTCTAAACTTTGGGGGAAATTAAGTTAACCTCTATGAGCTCAGTTCTCCCATCTGCAAAACAGAGATAACAAACATAATTAAAGGGTTGTTGTGACTAATAAAGAAAACAACCAATGTGAAGTATCCACCCAATATCAAAAGATACTGAAACTGTTACCCCACCCTCTCTCACCTCCTGCCTACGGATAAATTCTTTTGTTAGATATGTTAATGTTACATAGTCTGGTTTAAAGTGAAAAGCTCTCATTCTGCTTTTTGCCCGGCAGATTGCTAGTCTTCTTCAAGTGATTTTGCCAGGTATGTGTATGATCTACTGTGTGTGGATTTTGGTAGTTTAAGTCTCAGTTTTAGAGACGACTCAATGTTGGGACTAATTACTGTCTAGCTATTGACGCAATCCCAGGAAATACGCCCTTTTGGATCCAATCACATTTGTGCCTAATACGTACCATATCCTTTCAAGACTATTTTTTTATCCCTAAAAATATGCATCTGTGGTATCCATGGGATATCTCTAAAAGATATCAGAACTGGGTTAATGGGAAAGCACAGGATACACTCAAGCTGTTTCAGTCATCAGGCCTCTTGTCTGGAAAACCTCAGTGAAAGCTGAGCGAGCTGATTACAGGAAAAGAAATTAACAGATGAGAAAGCTGACTTAAGAGTTATTGGGAAACAATGAATGAAAGAAAACTATTCAGCATTCTTCAAAGGGAGGGCAGGAGATTTTTTTTTTTAATGGTCTAAGTATTTTTATGCATCTCGTCAACTCGAAAAACAAAGGCAAAGAGAGGCTAGCATGTGACCGTTGATTCCTATTTTGTCAGAAACCCTGTTTTGTTTTTCTCTTATGTCACTAAATTATTTTGTTTTTAAGACCATTGAATACTTCCCCTAGGGAGCCTGAGAAAGCCTCCAGGGAAGCTTCCTGAGTAAATGCATCCAATGAATGGAACGCAAGACAAAGAAACCTGAGCTCAGCCCTGGTTCTGTTTATTCTGAAGAGTCACATCTACTCTTATTACCATCAGAAAACATTTCTAAAGTGTTATGAAGCCCTTAAATAAAAATTTCTCTATAACCGTAAAGCTGCTTATATTTGTATAAAAATTCTCAGAGATTTACTAGAGCTCATGCTTTCATACTTAAATATCTCCTAGGAAAAAATATTGAGAAATGTCTACCTTTTGAGATATAAATTGGCTGTAATAAGAAAAGTAGATTCACTCTAATTTTGACTAATCACCGAAGGCAAGACAAAAAAATCTTCAAAGCAGTTATATATTGAAACATCTTTTTTTAACCTGAGATTGTAATATTTTAAGAAGAATCATGATTGATTATATCATAAGTGGCCTCTTTTTTAGAATAGGTAACAAAAAATATTGGTAAGTATTAATAGGTGGCAGGAAAAGCAGAGAGAGAGATTTTTTAGTCTAGTTTTCCCCTTCTGAACAGGGGCTTCTCCAGCTCTAGGGCCTAAATTAATAACCATCTTCTAGGTTTGGTCATTCTCTGCTCTTTCCCTCTCCTCCTAATGGGTTGTTTCTGTGTTCTCCCACCTAAATTCAGCACCACATAAGCTTAGCTCTGTACCAGAGGGCAAACAATAGAATACAGTTGAGAAAGAATCCCAAGAAACACATGGATGGAAACTCGATTCAGTGCCAAATGTACCAAATGATCTTCTGATAAATAAGTGTATCTCTGCTGAATCAATTCCACAAGACTCAGCCAGAGAGAACTATATCAAATTACAGAATATTAAAATTCTTAATTGCTAAACAAATTAATCATTTTGTATTTAGTATTTTAATTCAAATTAATCAAGGTCTTTATGGTAGTGAGGTAAGGTAATCTAGGAAAGACACAAATCATTTTCAAAGAGAAATTGGATTTCCATGAATCATTACTAAGAGAAGAATCAGTGAAGTGGTAATTTGCAACATGAGGAAAAGAGAAAAATGCGTCACTGGGGAAAGAAGCAAATTAGAGTACTAAAATCTTTAAGACCACCATCTTCTTTGTGAAAACATGTTTTTAAGAATGCAGTTAAAAATAATTCTATTTGATATATTTTAACATATAGGCATGTAAAAATTTATCTATACATAGATGTCTCAGTTTTTTAAAAATCTGTGCCTTAGAGACAGAAGTTTTTTTAATCATTCTGTTTTGACTTTTTAAATGTCCTTTTCTCTCTTTCACCTATTTTTTAACCATGATCGCTTCCCTGTCTTGAAGACATTAAAAAATACTTCATTTTGAAGAAACAATCAAAGGGACATCAACTGACACGCACGCGTGGCATCGGGGCACAGCAAATGGCCCAATTAAACCATTTGCAGTCTTTGCAATGCACAATTTAAATGTACCTAAGAAATGTCAAATGGTTGCTCATGCAGAATTATCTTTGCCAATGAGCTATGCCTCAGGAACTGAGCACATAAATCCCTGCAGACGTTTGTCTCGGACACACACTGGAGGATGTTGGTTACCACAGAAGTGTAGAGACTTTTCAAGCTGTACACCATGACGAGAAATGCCTTCTTTGGGAGAGGTGGTGCCGCTGGAAGAAAATGAATCTCTGCCAGCACCTCTCTCTGTGGGAAAGAGCATTCCCCACATCAGGCTCTAAAAACCAACGGCAGGAAGAAAACCTCTCTACAGTTTCCTTTCTCCACTGGGCAATTCTTCAGCAGTTCAGAAAAAGTCTTCTCAATGTGATAAATTTGAAGAAAATATAGTAAAGGATTGAAGAGAGTTATCAGTTAAATCACAGGCTCAATGGGAAGCTTCTCCACTTGAAAAATGAAAAATAGCGATAAATTAACAGGAAACGAAATAGTTGGGTTGGCTCAAAAGTGGCCAGGAGGAGTAGCACTGACCACCCGCTCCCCCACTCCTTTCTCCACACAGAGGTTGGCCTGTCTTGGAACGTGGTTCTAGGCCTGGAAGCCCCTACCTCAGAAGGCAAGGACTCTAATACTTCTACTGCCCTTACTTCCTCTTTGGAAGCTTCCTTCCATTGCTAAGATACCTATTGGATTCTCTACCTACCTTGCTCGCACACCTCGCCAGGGCCTTGCTCTCTGCTTGCTACTGCCTGTCTACTGCGGGCTGCTTTCAATTCTGTTCTGACCCCTGCCTGCTTCAGTGAAGCACTCAATTGCCTTCTTGGATTGGACCCTTGGGACACAGTTCTTTACCCCTCTGCAGAAGCTTAATTGTTGTACACGGTTAAGAATGTATAAGAGTGTCCAACTGAAAAATGATCCATTAGGCTTCAAAGGATATAGTGGGTAGAGGAATGAGGGAATTCGAGGGAGTGAGAGGAATGACTTGTAAGTCTATAAACAACAGCCTAACCAGCAGATACACATATATTTAAACATGCCTTCTTATAATCTTGGGATATGATGGATAGATTTCTAGTGGCTAGTACATGCTCATACCAGAAATGTATTAGATTGCCAGAAGCGTGGCAATTACATAATTAGGCTACTGCTTTTAGAATTGGCACATTTGATAGAAATTCATGACATTTACCATTTTTTAAATATTTTGTATGATTTATATTTTATCAAAGCCTAACATCAATAAGCTGTTATTTTAAATTCATCTCTAGTTTGATATTTAAAGATGTATTTCAGAGTAAGTTGTTTATTTATTTAAAAAAATAATGTGTCTCTGAGTCTATTCATTCCTATGTAGCATGGTATACCAGTTAATTAACAGAATTGGCTATTAATGAAAGTCTTCTAGTAAAAATAAAGTGAATAACACTAACACAGGCTTTATCAACTATATCATATTCAATTACATAAGACACTATACTAACGACACTCTGTCAACCGTATAAGTCTGGGGAATGGCATCAATAATTTTGTTCAGTGATATCTTCTTCCTGCCTCTTAGGACTAAAGTCAAGATGAAGCCCAAGATGTAAAAGTAGAAGAAAGAAAGCTCTTATATTTATGCACTATTTTAACTATTTACTTGGAAAGACACTTACAGGGTTAAATACCTCTAAATATGTTCATATATCAACATTGTTCTGAATTTTAGGTGTTTAAAATGTTTACTGTGAAGTCCTTTCATAATAATTATAGCAGAACCCCAAATCTACCTAACAGTTTATCATATTCAGCTGGATTTCACTTCTAGATGTAATTACCTTGAATTCTTTCATTTTTTCTCACAGATATAACTTTTCCAAATTGTAAATAACATTCTTTTTTGAGTTCATAAAGGACATGACATTTTGGCTCCCACTGATAGTAACTAATTTAAGAATGCTCGCTCATGAATCACATTTCCCCTTCTCTGCATTTCTCAGAGCCTGCTTCCTATATTTGATTCATTGGCATCACGCTTGCACCTAGTACAAACTGATGTCTTCCATGAGCTAGGCACTAGCCATCTGCCTCTTCTATCTCTCCAGAAGATTGGAGAGACTTATATTGCTTTGAACTAATCATCCTCAGGGAAAAAAACATGATAGAAAGTTGGTCTTAAAATAATAATTTTTCAGTTGTAATTCATATTTATTACAGCCCAACACCCAAACAAGTCTCACTGAAGAGAAATATAAACATTCTTAAAATAACATGACAAATAAAAGTGATCCCTTGGTTAACGTCCTGTGGACATTTATTTTAAAGAAGGCTTAACAACATTTACCATTCATAGGAATCTGCATACATATTAAATGGAACTGAATAAATGACAACCTATAAGTCAAGATTTACAGTGAAACAATACTTGTCAGTGGCACTAGTACCCTTAAATCTAATAAATGTAGTTTTCGGGATCACGGATATTAGCTTAACCAATAGGTCAAAATTCTCATTAACTGGATGCTCATTAAGTAGTATTTGATGCTTTCAAGCCAGATGAAATGCCACCTTTAATTAGCAATAGAAAAAAAATAATCAAATAATCACTGTAAAAACTCCTTTCTTTACTATAAAATATGTGGTCATTGTAAAACACTATTATCCATAAGAAATCTATTCAATCATATATACGTTATATATATGCACATATGTATAGCATACGTATGTATATATATGTATCGTAAATGAAAGGTTATTAAAATTTTGTTCTATAGGTTTTTCAGCAGATTTTTCACCATCACAATATACAAGCCCAAGGTAACTATCATTTCCATTTCTGCAAAAGGCAGAATTTGGTCAAGTAAAAATTATAATGCCTTGAATTTCCATAAACACATAAACTTGTCTCTTTTCTTCTACAAATCCATAGAAAAGTAGACGCAGGCACCTCAAAGGGAGAATAAAGCCACATTTGTTCTAACTCAGGCTGTCACTTCAAAGATAATTTTCAGTTATTATGAGTTCAAATAAAAGACAATTAATAAAAATGCATCTATAAAAATTTACACCATGACTACACAAAATTATAATGTGTATTTTAGACTCAATTCTGAAATATACCGGGTAGCCTATTTGAAATAATTCAAACTTCAGATATAAAAGAAAAGCAGTTCTTGTAAAGGATAAGCTTAAACTAAGAAGAGTTCTTGGTGTTGGAGGTCACAGTTTGTTCCCATTAAATACAAACTCAGGACCAAATCACAAATAATATTACAGTTAAAGAGAACATGATTCTTTAGGTTATATATTTCAAAAAATTAAGTTCTTAGTATCGATAAAAATGAGACAACTAAGGGAAGAAGAATAAATCTACCCAGCTCAGTTTTCCACACTACCTTCTACTCCATCTTTCTTAAGTATGAAGCTTTAGGAACCCCAAAATATATCAGCATATAAACCAAAGAAGAGTTATCCCAATTATTGTCATCTTCCCCACCCTTCAGAGAAATTAACAAAAGTCTTAGGGAACACCCACCTTCAACAAATGACTCGCATGTACTGACTTGAGCCCTACTAAAAATTTCTACTTTAAAAAAACTAAAACGTTGAAAACTGAACTGAACAACTGAAATAATTGTCTTTATTTTTCTTTAAAAAAGTCATTATATTTTCTCACCACGTTTCTTCCTTCCTTATGTTCCCTTTCTCAGTGTGTCAGTGGTAGTTCAATAGGCTGTACCTTAGCCATATAAAACAGGACCATAAACTGAGATGAAATTAAGAATGCTGCTTAAAGTATTTGAATTTATATATTCATATATAGGATTATGAAAAACTTAAGCCTTCTCTAATTGGTCCAGAGAAAATTAAGCATTTTCCTCTCTACAGCTCACTATAATAGTCCATAGTACCCAGCTTTTAGTTCCTTAAAACATTTAGTTATTTACAGACCTATCTCCCCTGCTATATTAGACACCTCATGAGGGGAAGACTCTATCTTGTCAACACCTTTCTTCTCCCAGTGTCTAAAATAGTGGTAGAACATATAGGGTACTCAATAAATGTTCAGTGAATTGATTTTATATATTTTGGCACAGACATTTATCATTTATGTATTCTGCTGACCAAGTGGGACAGGCATTGAGCTACTGCTCAAAATTTTAGCAGAAGACAACAGAGTAAATTCTCCCCAAGGGTAAACTTAATATCCTTGCCTTTTCATGTTGGCGACTTCAAGTGTCTAAAATTATAGCTGTCTATATGCCATAACAAGGTAGGGCATTTTCTTTCTGGGTATGTACATATAAATATATTTTGACTCTACAGCATATGGTAATAACTTTAAGATTAAATACCTAATTGTGAAAAAAAGAGCTGTTCCTGCCAGAATCCAAGTCCTGTGAAAGTAGCCAATGCTGTCTCATTAGTTAGTAAGCTAATGGAAACATTGCCAGCATTTCTTTCAGAGTCTAGAAAACAGAGTCTGTAATGTGCCAAGTCTTCACTGATTTATTTTTGTAAACAGCGGTGTAATAAACTTGAGGAAGCCAAAAAAGCAAATTTTTTAAAAATAAATATTCATTTGCTATCAAGATGGATATGACCTTTTTACCCAAGCCTATTACTGACAATTCAGAAAGACTATGTGAATTAGTCATTCATTTATCTTAACTGCATTTGCAGGTACTATCACAACTCAAGTTTAAAAATGCCATCAATTTTGCATTCCTGTGGCTTTTATATAAGAAATCACATTATTTTACCCATGTACCTTATTATATTCTGACCTTTCAGGAAAATCTGATAATATAAATCTACAAAGTGCAATACTACTCAAGAATTCCACTTTTCTCCTGCAGCATGCCTGAACATAACCTTCAGTGTTACAGTCATTGTATGACATGGGGGTGCTATTAAGAGGCATAATAGTGGGGTTCAGAGCTGGGCATGCTCAGGAAGCAAGGTGTTTGAGTCTGGCTCAAGGACTTACTGGTCATAAGACTTTGGGACAAATTATCTCAGTCTTCTAAGCCTCAGTCTTAAATCTACACAATGAAGATCAGTTAGTACGCATATCCTTGTTTTCTTCAAATGACTAAATGAATTAATTCATGTAAACTGCTAGGGCAATGCCTGTGACACATTAAGAACTCAGTAAAAGTTAATTATCATGATGCATCAATATGGATCACTGATTTAAAATTAAGCTGCTTGGGAGAAGGGACACTGTAAATATTTTGAGAGCTTGCGTTCTCTCTGTTTCAATTCAGATACTGTCTTAAAAGTTTAGGTATTTCACTTACTTAGATGAATTTCACTCTCACAAAATATAAGAAACATGCGGCATTACGTTTCCTGGACTTAGACCAAATAGAGCTCAATGCCTTTTTTTTAAAAATCCCCAAATTTCTATAATTTCTTATGCATAATGAAAGGTAAAATAGACTTGGAATAGAATGGTGCTTGTTTACATGCATCTGGTTGCATTTCTAAAATGCACGTCTATGAGCGTTAACATAAACATTTAGTCTAGTTCTTGAACTCCATGGGGTAGGTGGGAGGATAGGGGAAGAGTTTCATACAGGAGATGTCATATCAGTTAGTTTTCAAAAACAAATGAGATTTCAGTGGTGAATAAGGCAAATAATTTAAGCTAAGGTAAGGTCACAGACTGGAGAGAAGTGGGCATGCAACTCAGAGCATAGCAACAAATCTGACTGGCTAGTGACCCATATACGCCAGTGAAGAGGTACTCAATAAAGCAGGAAAGGCCAGGACCAATCTACAGAGAGCCTGGGCTGACTGGCTGAGTCTGGATTTCAGTATCCAGGCAAAGTGGATTGTTGATCTTAGATACTTGGAAGTCTAAGCAGGACTGTTTGTAGGGACTAAAGATGATGAAGCTGTGAATCCAGGGAGATTCATGGCTCACAGACTGACACCAACAGCTCAAAGCGGGAGTGAGTTGGGTAGAGGTGGCTGGGGATTATGCTGCATTCCTACCTCTCCCTCACATTCCTCATCTGCAAGTACTATCAAACCTACCTCCAAATCTATCTCAAGTCCACAGGCTCTTCAACATGTTCACTGCGACCTCAATCACCCATGCCACTCTCAACTCTGACAGCTCTAACAGACTTCTAAGAGGTCTCTAGGGTTCCAAACTGCCCTGTTCCCATTCAGTTTTCAAAACATATTGATTCTCCACAGTGCAGCCAAAGTAATACTTAAAAGTGTAAATCGAATGATTTCACTTATTTGCTAATGGCCTTTCAGGGATATTCCTGTGACACTTTCATTAAAATCTATGTTCACAGCCCTTCATTCACAATATATTCTAACCACATGTATATTCTTTCACTTACTCTTCATACCAAGCTCTTTCCTGTCTCAGTAAATACTATTCTTTCTGTATGGAATGTTCCTCCATCACCACCAGATCATTTCAGAGCTGGTTCCTTCCGAACCTTAGCGTTTCAGCTTTAAAGTTATCTCCTTCCCCATTCAATAGGGTTCCACTGGTATTCACTGACTCAGCACCCTTTATTCTCCTTAAAGTATTTTCTGCAATTTTGAGCTATTTTATTTTCTGTTTACTTGTGTGTACGCAAACGTGTGTGTGTGTTTGGCTGGTTTGGTCTTTGTTTGTCTCACATAGTAGACCATAAATTCTATGAGGACAAGAACAACTTCTGTACTGGGATAAAATAGATACTCAATAAATACTTATTTAGTGAATAAATTAATGAACAAAGAAGAGACAAATGAATGAGATTTTAACATATGAGAATCATAAAAAACCAAAGGATAAGTCAGAAACAAATGCTATTTTTGAAGTAAAAGGAGAGAAGGATCCAAGAAACTGTTTAGGAATATAACATTTTAAATAGATAGGAAACATGTTCCAGGTAGCACAGGAGATGCTTTACATTGGTTATTTCCTTTAATCTTTGAAGTAATTCTTAAAGGCAATGGGCCTAGTAGCCAACTTTTGCCCCTCCAGATCCATTCCATTCTCCATTCTTTTCCCCTGTGTAGTAAAGAATCCAACCTCAGCCAAAATGAGGTCTGGCCTTTGCCCTCGTCTTCTGGGAAGTAATCTCTATGCTCTTGTAATGTTAGGAGCCTGGGAGCCTTGGGTCATGCTGGATACTCTAACGGTAACATTTAGGGCAGGGGCTGCCATGCCAGCAAACCCAACAATGTGACTTAGGATGGAGGCTTTGGGGCACGTAGTCTCAGTCCACCTAGAGACTGAGATCAACCACATCAGCAATCAATGACTGGATCATGCCTGTGTAATACAGCCCCAGTACAAACTCTGAACACCAAGGCTCGGGTGAGCTTCCCTGGTTGGCAATACTACATGCATATTGTCACACACTGATGCCAGGAAAGTAACATGTCCTGACTCCACAAGGAAGGAGAAATGGAAGCTTCACATTTGGTGCTTTACCAGACTGTGCCCTATGTACTTCTTCCATTAGCTAATTTAAGTCTGTATTATCCTTTCCTAATGATAAATCATGAGAGTGAGTAAATAGTTTTCAGTGAGTTATGTGAGTCTTCTAGCAAATTATAGAATCTGAAGGCGGTTTTGAGAACCTCCTCCCAAAATGCAAGTGGTATCAGAAGTAGGCAATTTAGGGGACTTTTGCCTCTGACTTTGTAGTTGGCTTAAACTCTTACACCCAGCATGATCTCTGACTTGGGAAGCTGACCTGTATGGATTATATAAATGGGTTCAACTTTTGCCTCAAGGTTGATTACAGCCAATTGGGAGCCCAGATGAAGGCTAGAGAGACGGAAGGTAAAGAAGCTGGCATTTATTCATGTGGTTCTCTCTCGGTAGGACTATCTCAGACTGGCTGTGTCCCTCTTTGATAGAAGGTCACTGCTCCCGTTAAGGTAGAATGCGTTACATGATTCTTTCACACACTTTTTCATTCTAGAACCTGGTTAACTCTTCCCACCCCTTCTCCCTCTGGATGGAAAAGGAGGATGCTGAAGTGAAATGGGTAAGGCTAGTTCTGATGCTGCAGGCCCTGCATTCCTGCACTACTTTCCCTTGTTATTCCCCTATACCCACTCACACTTTTGTAATTAGTGCTTCTGACAATAAATCCTTCTCAACTTTTTCTAAACTGAGTGGGCTTTTTTCTTTTCTGTCAGGAGCTTAACTGATACAGGAAAGCACTATGTCATTTCACAGATAAGAAAATAGCGGCTCAAAGAGGTAAAAATAAGTTGTTTAAAGTCACATAGAAAGGGTAAAAGAAAGATTTGAAGCCGGATTTGACCAATGATAGAGAATATTCTCTTTCCATTACAACAGGCAGAAGAAAAGCAGACAAAGGAAATAAGAAGGAAAAGCAAGAGAAATAGGCAGAAAACCAGGAAAATGCATGGGCAAAGTCTCTTAAGGAGAATTTCAGCAAGAGATTGCGGATGTAGTGGTGAGCAGTGTGAAAGATATAAAATCCTTCAAAGAAGACTGACTGAGTGCTCAGTAACCCCTGAATTAAACCATTGTGACATCAGGACATTTGAAATGTGAAGCAAGAAAAATAAATAAATAAAATCATGTAAATATTATGCAGTATAGGTCAATGAACTGTGATGAAGAATAGTGTCTGTTTACCAACGTATGGATACATACTTACCTACATACATATACATATATAAAGCGACCAGAGAGAACATAGAATAAGAGAAGTAAAGTATATGAGAAGACAGATGGCTAAATTTATTTCATGTATCACTAATAATTTTGCAAAAACGTCTGTGACAGGCAGCATTTTCATTGCGGAAAAGGAACATTTCACAATAAACTTTGGCAAAGAAAAATGTATTCTGTATGAAACAATTTCTCACATTTCCAAGCTGATATAAATTAATATTCAAAATGTATCAAGAAAAAATAGTGATTGATCTTCATATTTTCATGAAATCAATATGCAGCTTAAATTTGTCATTTTATGCATATTTTGTAAAACACTAGTGCTTTCCAGTTCTGGGGGATAAAACGACAGAAAACATAAGGTGTAGGGTCTAAAATTTAGTAAATATTCTTTAATCAAACAAAAAATATTTTTGAGGAAAAACATCAACTAATAAACTATAATCTTTCCAAGTTGTTGTTTTTAGATTTATAATAGCACATATATCAACTTTAGGCGATGAAAGAAAAACATCTTAGTGTTATCAAAAGCAATTTAAAAACCTCCTTTCAATTTCCAACTAAAACTTAATACTGAGAATAGCAATGCTGAAAGACACTCTGTCTATTCTCCAAACTTTAAACTTCCCAGAACAAACCATGATGTCATTCTAGTTTTAGAAAAGACATCTCAGAAATCTAACACAAATCCCTTTTGTTCTTTTGTTCATGGAATTAATGGGCTAATCAGGGGGTGAAGCCAGCAATCTCTCTGCCAATAACAATAAAAGAGAAATTTCTTGAGAGAGTAGCTTTTTACTCAGCCCCTAGTCGGGTACTCAGCTATGAGGGAGGGCTGGGTGCATGGATATGCTCTGGCAAAGTAGAGTGGATGCTAAACTGAGGGTCAAGAGGTCTGCTCAGAAAAGGCTTCCTTTTTCAACCTAAGTAAATGAATTCACTATTATTTTTCTTTAATCTTCTCACCTTTAAATTGAAGGGAGTGTACGAGATATGGTAAGGCAAACAGATTCCTTCCCTTGTACCAACTCCTTTTTACTGGTAATGACTGCTGGGCATGCAAGAAGGAGGCTTTGTGTTCAGTAGGAAGGAGACAATTAGCAACGTCTGCCATGGGCAGGCTGCAGTGGAAATGCTATTTATTTGCTAGAGAATTGTTAGATGTCCTTTCAACTCAAACGTTTGGTATAATGAGGAATAATAATGAACTAATCTATAATGATAGACCATCAACAGTAGTGAACCTGGATTTTTTCACCTATAAAATTAGAAAGCTATAGTGGATAACATCAGGGGTCCATAAAACTAGAAAATTCTGTCTCTAGGTAGAAAAGTTTTAAATTGTGCTTTAATTGCTATTTGGAGATTAATAATTATAATGAACACTGATGATTATATTGACCAATGTCAAGTAGCATTTGGATTCCAAACATATGGATATACAAAGCAAGGATTCTTCTGGAACTCTTAGGTGTATTTCTCACTAATCCCCACCCAATTACCATTTTGGGCTCAGATGCCCGGGGGAGATGGCGTCATTTGGAACTGGGCTCCTTCCTGGAGAGACAGCTAACGTGGAAAGAGAGTTGTACCAATTTCAAACAACTGACCCCCAGGCTCTCTTCAGATCTGTCCTGAATGTGCTATTGAAGCAGTTTCCAGGGCTAAAGATAGGACAAGGTCCCCCCGAAAAGTTCTTTCACTGTTTTCAAATATATCATGAAACAAGTCACATTTCAGTCTCTGGTAGAGCCATCTCTGAAGTTTCACATTCAGGGTATCTGCCATCCCTGCCCTTCTGCAAAAACAGATCATATATAATAGAAGAGAGGTGATAAATATTACCCAGAATCTCACAACACAGATTTATAGGTTGAAAGGAAAACAGTTTTTAGCAAAAGTAGTTCACATTTTTGTCAGAAATATAGGACTAGATGTAAAACCCTAGTGAGAAAAACACTTGCCAATGTGTAAATTCCAAAGAAACTTTGAATAATGAAAAGAAAGCTATAAATTCCATTCGGAAAAATAGCGAGTACCACGAAACTGTAATGGGTTGCAGGCTCCACCTCAAACAGAAGCCTTTGCATCTGAAAATGTCAAGTGATCCAATATGCTGAACATTCCACCGAAGTTTAAAGCAGCACATCCCGTGGCTGTGCTGCTAATAACTGTCCTGGCCGATAGTGATTAGTATTCAGGGGATGAATAAGAGTTTAGGGAAGTAATTTATGGAGATAATGGCTAGAGAAAGCCTTTTTTTTATTAAATAAAAATGTTATCTTTCTAGAAAGGAACTGGTGATTAGAAAATATTTTATTAAGAGAATAAGAAAGATTGGTAAAAACTTAGCCAGGGTAAGCTGTTTTCACAAACCACACTTTACAAGTCTGCCAAATTAAGCCTCATCGGGGAAATACTAATTGAGTATAAAACGATTCCCCTTGTTGAGTATGGACTACTGATTCACTACTGCTGTGACAGCCACACTGAAGGTGCCTTGGACAGTAGATACACCATATGGTATTTGAACCCAACTCTAAATATTTAAAGCTAGAACAAACCTACATTTCTTGATTGTATATATAAACAGATACATCTTCAAATTTCAGTTAAGAAATTAAAAAGGATTACATATTTGATATTTTTCTTTACAGTATTGTTAATTCAAGTCTTTGAACTTAAATTTCAGATGAGAAAAAATCATGACTTTAAAAACATTCATATCTTTTAGTTTTTAAGTAATATGATGTTATGTATCACTAAAAGTTTATAACATATAAAGAACTCTTACAACTCAACAACAAAAAATCAAATAACCCACTTCAAAAATGGGCAAAGAGGGGCTGCCCCCATGGCTGAGTGCTTAAGTTCACGCAATCCACTTTGGTGGCCCAGGGTTTTGCCACTTCAGATCCTGGGCATGGATATGGCACTGCTCATCAAGCCATGCTGAGGCAGCATCCCACACAGCACAACCAGAAAGACCTACAACTAGAACATACGACTATGTACTGGGGGGCTTGGGGAGAAGAAGAGGGAGAAAAATTAATTAATTAATTAATTAATTAAAAGATTGGCAACAGATGTTAGCTCAGGTGCCAATAAAAAAATGGGAAAGGACTTGAATAGACATTCTCCAAAGAAGATACACAAATGGCCAACAAGCACATGAAAAGATGCTTAACATAATTAAGCATTTAAAAATGCAAATCAAAACTACAAGATACTTCTTCACACTCACTAGAATGGTAAGAATTAAAAAAAATGTAAAATAACAAGTGTTGGCAAGGATGTAGAGAAATTGTAACCCTCACATACAGCTGGTGGGAATGTAAACAGGTATAATCACTGTGGAAAACAGTTTGGTGGTTCCTCAAAAAGTTAAATATAGAATTGTCATATAACCCAGCATTCCATTACCCCCAAAATTCAAAATAGGTACTCAAACAAATACTTGTACATGAATGTTCATAACAGCACTTTTCACAATTGCCAAAAGGTAGAAACAAACCAAATGTTCACAAGTGGATAATGGATAAACAAAATGTGGTATATACATACAATGAAATATTATTCAGCCATAAAAAGGAATGTTGTACTGATATATGTTGTAATGTGGATGAACCTATAAAACTTTATGCTAAGTGAAAGAACCCAGACACAAAAGGTCACATATCGCATGATTCCACTTATATGAAATATCAAGAATAAGTAAATCTATAGAGGTGGAAAGCAGATTTGTGGTTGCCAAGAGCTAGAGAGAAGAGAGAACAACGAATGACTACTTAAGGGGTCTGGGGTTTTATTTTGGGGTGGTGAAAATGTTTTGGAATTTGCTATAGGTAGTGGTTGCACAACACCATGAATGTACTAAATGCCACTGAATTGTATGCCGTACACTTTAAAATGATTACACTTATGTTATGTGAATTTTACTACAATTTTTTTTGTTACAGTAGACTTCCTAAGACTCTGTTGAGAGTAAGTGTCCATGAAAAAATGATGGAGTCACGACAAATGAGTGAAAGAGAATTTTAAAAGGAAATACTATCCACTGCCAAATCAGGGACAACGTAAGAATCACAATGAATAATGATGGTAATAGCTTATAACTCATTGTGGGGGAAAAAGAATACATTAGTCCCTACTGGTACTAAACAAAAAGGGAGAAGAGAAAGCTATTTTTTAGAATAGGATGCTAACTGACAAACATAAAAGGAATAAGAGAGTTAGAAACAACCAGGTTGAAACATCATAATACAACTTGATTCAAGCAAGAATCATAATGGGATGGTAAAATTATTGCATAAAAGTTAGTAAGGAATAGACTATGTACAAAAAAGATATTACTTAATACCAAAAAAAGTTAATGCTACACCAGCGAAATCTGACAGATAATACCAATGCTAAGGGATTGAGGTTACTATCACTAAAACTGGGGCAAACTGACATCATGTGCCTCTTGATAAAATGTACTTAAGTTGTATTACTTTCAAAATGCAAAACCTCAATCCAATCATTAGGAAACATTAGAAAAACCCAAAATAAGGGACATTCTACAAAATTCAAAAAATATCAGTGTCATGAAAAACAAAGAAAGTCTGAAGAGACATGACAACTAAAAGCAATGTGTGATCCTGGACTGCATTCTTAGTTAAGACAAAGAAATGGTTATACCCCTCCTAAGTGGCCACCTGCCGTGCCACACTCAGTGGGCAGCCTTGGCTGGGAGCCCTTCCAAAGTGGCCTCCTACCTCACCAGAACCAGTAAGTGGCCCTGGTTGGGACCAGCATCCCACCAAAGTGGCTCCTACCCTTGGGGGCTGGCCATGCACATCAGAGAGCCTGCAACAGTTCCATCCATGCCTTGCATCCAGCTGCACCAAAGGCCTGCCCCACCCACCAGTGTGTCCAAAGCTGTTGCAGTTGGGACTTACAGTCAGTCACTTGGGCAGCCAGCCCTGCCCACCAGCATACCCACAGCAATTTCAGCCCAGTCACAACAGAAGGATACACACTGTCCACAAAGGGAACAACCCTGGAGCACTTGGCTCCAGAGACCAGGGGAGACCACACTACTGGGCCCCACAAGACACCTTCTACATAAGGCTCCTCCTTCAAGAATAGGAGACATAGCTGATCTATCTAATATATAGAAACAAATACAGAGAGTTAGGCAAAACGAGGAGACAAAGAAATATATTCCAAATGAAAGAATAAGACAGCCTCAGAAAAAGAACTAAACAAAATGAAGATAAGCAATCTACCAGATAAAGAGTTCAAAGTAATAGTCATAATGATGCTCATCAAACTCAGGAGAAGAACAGAGGAACACAGTGAAAACTTGAACAAAGAAATAGAAAATATAAAAAAGAACCAACCAAAGCTGAAGAATACAATAACAAATGAAAAATATACTAGAGAGAATCAACAGCAGATTAAATGATGCAGAAGAACTGATCAGCAATCTAGGAGACAGGGTAGTGAAAATCACCCAATCAAAACAACAGAAAGAAAAAAGAATTTTAAAAAGTGAGGATAGTTTAAGGGACCTCTGTGACAATATCAAGCATACTGACATTCACATTCTAAGGGTCCCAGAAAAAGAAGAGAGAGGGAAAAGAACAGAAAACCTATTTGAAGAAATAAAGGCTGAAAACTTCCATAACTTGGGAAAGGAAACAGATACCCAAGTTCAGGAAGCCATATAGTCTAGAACAAGATAAACCCAAAGAGATCCACACCAAAACACATTATAATTAAAATCCAAAAGTTATAGGTAAAGAGAATTTTAAAAGCAGCAAGGGAAAAACAACCAGCAATGTACAAGGGTACATCCATTAAGACTATCAGCAGACTTTTCAGCAGAATATTTACAGGCCAGAAGGGAGTGGCACAACATACTCAAAGTGCTGAAAGGAAAAACGTACAACCAAGAATGCTCTATCCAGTAAGATTCTCACTCAGAATTGAAGGAGAGATAAAGAGGTTTCCAGACAAGCAAAAACTAAAGGAGTTCATCACCACTAAACTGACCTTATAAGAAATGTTAAAGGGACTTCTTTAAATGTAAGAGAAAAAGCCATAACTAAAAATACAAAAATTAAGAAAGAAAATCTCACTGGTAAAGACAAAAATATAGCAAAGGTAGTGGATCAAGGCTGGCCCCATGGTGTAGTGGTTAAGTTCAGCATGCTCCACTTCAGTGGTCCAGGTTTGCAGGTTCGGATCCCTGACCTACACCACTCATCAGCCATGCTGTTGTGGCAACCTACATATAAAGTAGAGGGGGATTGGCACAGATGTTAGCTCACGGCTAAAATTCCTCAGCAAAAAAAAAAAAAAAGAAAGTAACAGATCAAACACCTATAAAGATAGTAT
The DNA here is from genome assembly GCF_041296235.1 of Equus asinus. NCBI lineage: Eukaryota > Metazoa > Chordata > Mammalia > Perissodactyla > Equidae > Equus > Equus asinus. The sequence goes on from NC_091790.1 coordinate 168,706,030, forward strand.
TAAAGTTAAAAGACAAAAGTAAGTAAAATTACCTATCTCTACAATAAGTAAAGGGATACACAAAATAAAAAGATGTAAAATATTATGTCAAAAACACAAAACATGGAGGAAGAGGAGTAAAAATGTAGTGCTTTTAGAATGCACTCAAACATAAGTGACTATCAACTTAAAGTAGACTCCTATATACATAGGTTGTTATATAAGAACCTCACGATAACCACAAACCAAAACCCAATAATCAATACACAAAAAGTAATGAGAAAGGACTACAAACATAACACTAAAGAAAGTCATCAAATCACAAGGGAAGAAAGAAACAGACAAGAACCACAAAAACATTCAGAAAAAAATAACAAAATGGCAATAAGTACATACCTATCAATAGCTACTTTAAATTAAATGGATAAAAGCTCCAATCAAAAGACATAGGGTGGCTGAATGGATTAAAAAAAAAAACAAGACTTATCTATATGCTGCTTATAAGAGACTCACTTCAGATCTAAAGACACACACAGACTGAAAGTAAAGGGATGGAAAAAGACATTCCATGCCAATGTATAAGAAAATAAAGCTGGGATAGCAATACTTACATCAGACAAAAAAGACTTTGAAACAAAGACAGTAATAAGAGACAAAGAAAGACTTTACATAATGATAAAGAGATCAATCCAACAAGAGGATATAACACATAAATATATATGTACTCAACATAAAAGCACTTAAATACATAAAGCAAATATTTAACATTCATAAAAGTAGGAATTGACAGTAATACAATAATAGTTGGGGACTTTTAACACCCCACTTACATCAACAAATAGATCATCCAGATGGAAAATTAATAAGGAAATACTGCCCTTAAATGACACATTAGACCAGATGGACTTAATAGATATCTACAGAACATACCATCCCCAAATAGCAGAATACACACTCTTGATTCAAGTGCACATGAAATGTTCTCCAGGGCAGATCACATGTTAGGGCACAAAAGAAGTCTCAATAAATTTAAGAAGACTGAAATCATAGCAAGCATCTTTTCTGACTACAATGGTATGATAATAGAAATCACTACAAGAAGAAAACTGGAAAAACACAAGGATGTCAAGTTTAAACAACACGCCACTACAGCCATTGTGCCATAGAAAAAATCAAAGAGGAAATAAAAAAATATCTTGAGAGAAATGAAAATAGAAACACAACGTTCCAAAAATCTATGGGACACAGCAAAAGCAGTTCTAAGAGGGAAGTTCATAGAAATACCAACTTACTTCAGGAAACACCTAAAGGAACTGGAAAAAGAAAAACAAAACCCAAAGTTAGTAGAAGGTAGGAAATAATAAAGATCAGAGTGGAAATAAATAAAATAGAGACTTAAAAAGAAAGAAAAGATCAATGAAACTACAAAATGGTTCATTAAAAAGATAAACAAAATTGATAAACCTTGAGCCAGACTCATCAAGAAAAAATAGAGAGGGCCCAAATAAATAAAATCAGAAATGAAAGAGAAGTTACAACTGATGCCACAGAAATACAAAGGATCATAAGAGATTACTATGAAAAATTATACACCAGCAAATTGGACAACCAAGAAGAAATGGGTAAATTCCTAGAAACATACACTCTTCCAAGACTGAATTAGGAGGAAATAGACATCTGGACAAACTGATTACTAGTAATGAAATTGAATCAGTAATCAGAACTAGGACCAGATGATTCACAGGTGAATTCTACCAACATTTAAAGAAGAGTTAATATCTATCCTTCTCAAACTAATCCAAAATATTGAAGAGGAAAGAATGCTTCCACACTCATTCTAAAAGGCCAGCATTACCTTGATACCAAAACTAAACAAAACCACTACAAAAAAAAAGAGAAAATTACCAGTCAATATCCCTGATAAACATAGATGCAAAAATCCTCAACAAAATATTAGCAAACTGAATTAAAAAATACAGTAAAGAATCATACACTATCATTGAGTGGGATTTACACCAGAGATGCAAGGATGGTTCAATATCCACAAATCAATCAATGTGATACACCACATTAATAAAACAAAGAATGAAAATTATATTATCATCTCAATAAATGCAGAAAAAGCTTTTGACAAAATTCAACACCCATTTACGATAAAAACTCTCAACAAAGTGGGTATAGAGAAAACATATCTGAACACAATAAGGGTCATATATAACAAGCTCATAGCTGATAACATACTGAAAGGTGAAAAGCTGAAAGCCTTTCCTCTAAAATCAGGAATAAGACAAAGATATGCACTCTCACCACTTTTATTCAATGTAGTATTAGAAGTCCTAGCCACAATAATCAGGGGAGAAAAAAAAGAAAAGCCATTCAAACTGAAAAGGAAGAACTAAAACTGTCACTGTTTGCAGATGACATGATACTATACATATGAAACCTGAAGAAAATCCACCAAAAAACTATTAGAATTAATAGATGAATTCAATAAAGTTGTAGGATACAAAATTAATACACAGAAATCTGCTGCATTTCTATACACTAATAACAATCTATCAGAAAGAGAAATTAAGAAAACAATCCCATTTACAATTGCATCAAAAAGAATAAAATACCTAGGAATAAATTTAACCAAGGAGGTGAAAGACCTGTACTCTTAAGACATAAGACATTAATGAAAGAAATTGAAGGCAGTACAAATAATTGAAAGATACACTGTGCTCATGGATTGAAAGAATTAATATTATTAAAATGTCCATACTATTCAAAGCAATCTACAGATTCAATGCAATCCCTTTCAAAATACCAATGGTATTTTTTACAGAACTAAAACAAATAATCTTAAAATTTGTATGGAACCAAAAAAGACCCTGAGTAGCCAAAGCAATCTTGAGAAAGAAGAACAAATGTGAAAGTATCACCCTCCCTGATTTCAAACTATAGTAATAAAACAGTATGATACTGACACAAAAACAGATACACAGATCAATGGAACAGAATAGACAGCCAAGAAATAAGCCACGCTTATATCATCAATTAATCTACAGAAAAAAAAGGCAAGAATATATAATGGAGAAAAGAGAGTCTCTTCAATAAATGGTGTTGGGAAAACTGGACAGCTACATGCAAGGAATGAATCTGGAACACTTTCTTACACCATATATAAAAATGAAGTCAAAGTGAATCAAAGACGTAAATGTAAGACCTGAAACCAACTGTAAAACTCCTAGAAGAAAACATAGGCAGTAAACTCTGACATTGGTAGTAACAACATTTTTTTGGATCTGTCTCCTAAGGCAAAGGCAACAAAAGCAAAAATAAATGAGATTACACCAAACTAAAAAGTTTTTGCATAGCAAAGGAAACTATTAACAAAATGAAAAGGCAACCTACCGAATGGGAGAAGATATTTGCAAATGATATATCTGATAAAGGATTAATATCCAAAATATATAAAGTTATACAATAATATCAAGGAAACAAACAATCTGATTAAAAAATGGGCAGAGGACCTGAATAGAGATTTTTCCAAAGAATACATACAGATGGCCAACAGATACTGGAGAAGATGCTCAACATCACTAATCATCAGGGAAATGCAAATCAAAAGCACAATGAGATACCACCTCATACTTGTCAGAATGGCTATCATCAAAAAGACAACAAATAAATGTCAGCAAGGATATGTAATAAAGGAAACTTTCATGCACTGCTAGTAGGAATGTAAATTGGTGCAGTCACCATAGGAAGCAGTAAAGACGTTCCTCAAAAAATTAAAAATAGAACTAACATATGATCCAACAATTCCACTTCTGGGTATTTACTCGAAGAAAACAAAAACACAAATTCAGAAAAGATCTATGCACCCTTATGTTCATTGTAGCATTATTTACAACAGCTAAGATATGGAAGCAACCTGTGTCCATCAATAGATGAATGAATAAAGAAGATGTGCTATATATATGCAATGGAATATTACTCAGCCACAAAGTAGAACGAAATCTTGCCATTTGCAACCACATAAATGGACCTAGAGGGCATTACGTTGAGTGAAATAAGTCAGAGAAAGACAAATACCATATGATTTCACTTATACACATAATAAAAACAGATAAAACAAACGAATAAACGAAACAGAAATAGACTCATAGATACAGAGAACAAACTGGTGATTACCAGAGGGGAGCGGATGGAGGTTTAGGCTAAACAAATGAAGGGGATTAAGAAGTAAAGACATCCAACTATAAAATAAATAAGTCATGGGGATGTAATATATATCATGGGAAATATAGTCAATAATATTGTAATAACTTTGTATGATGATAGATGGTTATGAGGCTTATCGTGGTGATCATTTAATAATCTATACAAATGTTGAATCACTATGTTGTATATCTGAAATTAACATAATATTGAAATGTCAACTATACTTCAATAAAAAATAAATAAGAAATGACTACAAAGAATATTATTGGAATAATTAGTGAAATTTGAATATGGACTATATATTAGACAGTAGCATTGTACTGATGTTAAAAATCCTGAATTTGGTAACTAAACTGTGTTTATGTAAGAGAAAAACTTCTTAGAAAGGATTTAGGGCTAATGGGTTGTCATATCTGCAACTTACTTTCAAGTAGGTCAGCAATAAAAATGACAATAGTATGTGTATATACATACATACAAATATAGTCACAGGCACACCTACATAAATACATCTGTGTATGTACACATATACATACATATATTATGCAGAGAGAGACGGAGACAGAGAGACAGAGAAACCAAATGTGCCAAAATGTTATCAGTTGTTGAGGGTATTTTGGAATTCATTGTACTATTCTTGCAACTTTTCTACAAGTTTGGAATTTCTTTTCAAAATTCAAAGCTATATTTTTTTTAATTGAGTTTCAGACATAAGTTTATTTTCATTCAAGGCTGTATGCTTGTATAGATCTGAGACTGTTCTCAGCCACATTCTCTCTTAATAGCCATTTCCTCTTGAAAACATGGCAAACAGGAATGAGAAATCCCATTTGCTTATCGTCTATCCACTTGTCAGTGCAAGGTTAGTCCCTGTGGCATCACTTTTACTGCTATTTTGGGTCCATTTTTAGGATTCTTAGACGTGTGGGATCCACCACTTCCCTTGAGAGGTATCTTCTGTTAACTCTCATTTTCGCAAATAGGGGTCTCCCTTAAATGTTTCCTTAGTTTTTTACCACTTACGTAGCAGAACTTGCCACTCAGGAAGAGAATACTTATTTCTAATGGTCTGTACACCAACTTCCTTTAATTATTAACCTTTGGTTTCTTTGTCGGGAAATTTGAAAAATGTTGTATTTGGGATAAATTGTTATGTATAAGGACATATGTGCTTACTGACCTGGCCCAGTACTTTCTTCCTCTCTGTCCCTTGAACTGTCCTCAGGGCCTAGGACAAAGTCTAAGGTGTGATATCCAACCATTCAAATGGAAATCACTTTTGTGCAGAAAACATTTCCTGGATTCTACCTAGTGATTTTGACTGTTGAACTATAGTCTCATAAAGCACCAGAGCCAGAAGGGACCTCAGAGACAACCAGGTTTAATAGAAAAAGAAACAAGGTCCAGAAAGGTTAAATGACCTATCCAAACTAATACATTAAATTGAGGTCAGAGCTAGAATGAGAACCCAGGTCTATCCACTCTCTGACCTGTAATCTTTCCACCCACCATGATGTCTCATCAAATGGTTCAGGGTCTTTCTTTTAGCTGATTACCACTTTAAATATCTGAAAGAATTTATAGAAAACTAATTTGCTTTTCATAAACACCACACTTGCAATAATCTTTCAAAGCAAGGTTTATTTCTAACAAAGCTGAAAGCTTTATTTCTTAAGGTTTGGAGCAAAACCCAGTTAAGCTTCGTCCCATGTAAAATACAAAGGCACTTAAAGCATATCTTTAGTCCTCTCATTTTTGGACATAGTTCTGCCTAAATGGTTGTTCCTCTGCCAACTAACTAGAATTATTTGAACAATATTTAGATCGCTTTAGAAAAGGGAAGTTGGTTCACAGAAATTTCATGCATACAGACACCAGTGGGAACCAACATTCTCATGTTCTGGCTAATGGGTCTTGATTACAAAAGAAGAGGGTGACAGAATTCCAGTTTTTCTTAAAACACAATGTTCTTTACTCCCAGAAACACGTGAATGCCTGTTTTCCCTTCCACTTCTGGTTCTGGCCAAGATTGTAATCACATATCAGATTTCAGCAATAAGGATGCTTCTGTAGTACTTTGTGCTACAATTTAAAAAAAGAAAAGAAAACAACACCAGAAATGCTGAAAATCTAGAGAGAAAATCTATTTGTATAGAGTCTTTAAGAAAAAAGAAATTGGGGGGAATTTGGCAACATGGAGATGATGGATAAAAACCATTCCATGGAATGACAGGATCAAAAGCCAATTAAAGTAGATTGAAGCAATCCTGAGAAGCCACGAGGTAGAGACAATGGCTAGAAGGTAATGTTCTCAAGAAGTCTGATTATAATGGGAGCAGAAAAATCTAGCACTTGTATTTTAAATAGATTGTTTTCAAACCTTTTAAAGTTTTATTAATATGTCATAAATTTATATTAGTACTTGCCAAATCTGATGGTGAATATTCTGTTTTCATAATACTCAAAATCACAGGAGCATCTTAGTTAGCCATTCCTCTCTCTTCAGGCCTTCCATAACACTAGGCTCTCCTGGTTTCCTTCCCTCTCCCTCTGGCGGCTTTTCTACTTTTGGTTCACGTTAAATGACAGAGGGCCTCAGGTTGGATCTCTAGACCTCTGTCTCTCTACACTCTTACCCCGAGGAGATTTCATCTAAAGACATGCTGATGACTTCTAAATTTTATATCTTTAACTCTGATCTCTCCTCTGGGCTCCATGCTTATATATCCAAAATGTTACATGACCATTATTTGGCTAAAAGGCAACACAAGCTTAACTTACTATTCTGGAATGCACAGAGAAAAAAAAAGTAATGTTTTACTTTTATGTACAGCCAATCTAATTGTTCTCTCCAGCCTTTCACTTGCTAGCTATAAGAAAACCAAGCGAACTAAATATCATATCTAGTTTAATCGTAGTCTGATAGTTGGAGAGATCCTTCAGACAATATTTAATTTCCCTCTAGGAAAAAAGAACACACTCGGTTCTTCCAATAGGCCCTCTCATGACATTGATGGGAGAGGACGACTGACTTTTGTGAGGATCCTATGTATTTACCACATTTCACTACTCAAAATGTGGTCTGTGGACCAGCAGCTCTGCCATCACCTGGGAGCTTCCTTAAGATGCAGAATTCCAGGGTAAACTCCAGGCTTACTGAATCACAACCCGCATTTTAACAAGATCCTAGGGTCATTCACAAGTCTGAGAAGCACTGCAGAGCTGATATCCACTCAGTGTGCACCTGAGGGCCTCTCGCCCTGCTGATGGTCAAAGCTGTGATCTCTGGTTGTCAATTTTTGCGGGATCTTGGTTATTGGTTGGTTTGGGTTGGGTTTTTTTGGTCTCTATTGGTTTGCTCAGAGCTTAGTAGTTTTGTGTAGCTCAATCAGCCTCACCTCAGCTTCCACTGGTGGCCAACTCCTGAATCACTGACTTATCTTCCATTCAGTGTGGCTCAGGGATGAGCCCAGTCTCTGCTAAAGGGACTCTCTGCTCACTGGCCCACTATCTCTCAACCCAGCTTCAGAGCCTCAGGAAAGCTAAGTCTTGAGGAATTCTTTTGCTGACGGTATGGTGTGGTTAAATTACTGTGGCACAGTGTAAGAGTGAGGGGAGAGCAAACTGTTAACTTAATGCATCCAGCCATCTCCAAGCTAAAGCCTCAAGGACTCTTTGGAAGACTCCTCTCTAACCACCTTACTCTCATCCCTCTCCCCTCTTTTCCTACTGTAAGTCCTCAGACTGGAGCAAATAAAAGGCTTTTCTTTTCATTCCACTACATATTATTTTTCTTCTTTCTGATACCAGCTAGGACTTAATAGTGGATATAGTCTCTCTCCAACTAGGGAAAAATTGCATGAGCTTAGTCACTTGAGCTCAGATGGAATCAGGAAAATCTTATTTCAAGACAAAAGCCTAGCTTGCCAAATTTGCTCTAGAAATCCACACCTTAGGGCCTTTGTACTAATTGTTGCTTCTGCTCATTGCATAATTATATTTTTTTAAAGCAGAGCTGAATATTATACTGACTACTTCTTGGAATTCCTTCTGTCAAAATTTTAATCTCCCTTCAGGGAAGTGAATGACTAGAGTTGATGAGGGTAAAGTTTTTTTTTGGTTTTTGTTTTATACCATTGACCAAAAGTTCAAAGCACTTTAAGCACTTTAAAACATTATCCCTCTAATCTGGGAAAAACAGAATTCTGTTTGGTGATGAGGACAACTTGCTCTCCTCTCCGAAGCACACAGCTCGCTCAGTAGCACCACCATCCATCCACCAAGGTGGTTACACCACAATGTAGGAGTCTTGCTTAAATCACCTTTTTCTATATGCTTACATACAATCCATTAGCAGTCCTTTCAGGTCTAAATTTAAAATATCTTTGGAATCCTACCATCTCCCACCAGCTATTCAGCTACCATGGAAGTCCAGCCATTAGCATCTGTTTCTCCCCTTAACTCCTACCTTCCGCTAACAAATTCTTGATACAGCAGCTAATTGATTTTTGAAACAGTGAATAAAAAATGATAAATCCAATAATATCTCTCCCCTACTTAAAACCATTTAACGGCTGACGATTACAATTAAAATCCAATTCCTTTGCATGGTTTGCAAGACCATAGATGATCTCAGCCGTGGTCACCAGTCAGGCCTCATGTCCTATCACTTCCTCTTTGTTCATTACACTTAGGCACACAAACCTTTTTCTGTCCTAGGACATGCTAAACTCATTCTAAAGGTCTTAGGACCTTTGCATGCACTGTTATTCTGCCTGGAATGCTGTGTCCTTGTGTCTTGGTCTAAATGATTCTCCTTTCAACATTGATGTCGGGTATCACGTCCACTTCTCAGGGGACCTCTTTAATACTGCATGTTAATCATCCCTCTTTATTGTTCACTATGCTCTTTCCTTGTTTTAATTTTTTAGCAATATATACCAAGCTCTGGAATCATGTGATATATTTGTAAGTTCATCATTGCCTACTTATCACCTATCTCCTACATCTCCGCAACAAATAAAATTTCTGAAATCAGTGGCTTTATTATTCACCTTAATTCCCAGAACCTAGAATAACACCTTGGTGTTCAAATATGTTTTCTTGAGTAAATGAATGAATGAATGAACGAATGCTGGCAAGGGCATGGTAGGAAGGAGATTCATACAAAGCGGTGTGAATTTGGTATGAAGCTTCAGGAAAGCTAACTATAATACATACCAGGAGTCTTAAAATTCCCAAATCCTTCAGTCTAGAAAGTTACTTACAGCAATCCTATCTTATAATATTTACCATAGCATGATTTACATCATAGAATATTGAAAAAAAAATTTTCTAAACAAATGTCCAATATCTGAGGAATGGGTCATCCATATGGGACTAATATACAAATATATGAACTAAAAGTAATGAAGACTCTTTTACTTTTATGGCATAACTTTTTAAATATAGAATTTTTCTATTATATAAAGACTAAAACTATACCAAAATAAAGTATACCAAAGTGTATGCCTCCTTGGAGGGCAAATGCTTTTTTCTGCCTTGTTGATCTTTTCTGAATTTTCCGAATTTTCTACAACAAACCTGAGCTATTTTGTTAACAAACATTTTTAAACTCATGTTTATTTAGTTAAATAATATAAAAGGAATAAAGAATCAATACAAGTTTCATTGAGTTAAATATGACATTAATTTTTTTCTAAACTCACTCTTTCTAAATACAATACTGTGTGAATGGATATTTACTTATATTTAAATTTGCTAGATTTTAATCGTCCTTACAGTTCTATCTGCTCTGGGATGATAAGTTTTGGCTTGGGCTTTAACACAATGACCTAAATCATATATGAGATACTTCATAATTCAAAACATATGTACGACTGAATATACATATGAGAGACTAGAACTTTTCCAAAAAAATACACTAAATGAGATTCTAACTTTACAAAATCATAAATATGTACTAGTAATTTGGATAATAACTGTAAATTCTCCATTCTTGTTCAAATTATAATCTCTTTGGTCTACTCACAGATTTAAGTCTTCTAAACAGGGCTTACTTCTTCAAATAAGAGGATGCTTGGTGTTAATTGAAATGTACGATTGTTACAACAGACTTCAGATATTATTGCTGCAGGCAAAACAGAATTATAATAAATATCTAATGATTCGTGGTACCTGGAGACATTTTGAGAATTCTCCTGTTAAGAGAATGAAATACAAATATAACCATGGAGGATTAAGACAAAGCAAAGGCTGTTAGACAGACAGCTCTGCCTCAATTCTTTCAATGATATTTTATCGCTTTGACATACATACAAAGAATATTTCAAAAGGGCTATAGGTGATTGAAAGGACATGGAAAAATTAAACTTTATTAGCCAAATGTTAAGTCAAGTTAAACATTTGATGTTTCCAACATTTAACACTCAATTAAGCCAGGCTAAGGATCATTTATAAATGCTGAATTTGCTATATTTTTCTATATCGAATGATTCAGTTCAGTCTCCTCTACTGAATGCTTCCTATATGCCAGGCATTATGATAAATACCAAGGATACGAAGATGCATACATCCTGATTTCTGACAAATTTTGACAGCATAACCTGTCAGGGACCTAATGTATATTAATTTTGAAAACAGAAAATTCACAATAAGTCTCAGTATTAGAATTCTCTTGTCAGCAGCTACAATAGCTAAGTGCTAAACACACACTCTGAGTAGATACACCATAGGCACACCAGATCAGAAACAGCTGGCAGCTTCGGGCTATTCATTTCAAAACGAATTGAAGATTCGTGATTAGAACTAGTAAGCATATTATCAATAGGAAAGTACTTGTGTACTTTCACAAGAATAAACTTTCTTTCAAATCTAGGGCCTTTTAAGTGGTGTTGGGATGCAGTTAAATTCCAGAAAACAACCTAGTGCATTGGCCTTTCTTAAAGTTGGTCAGGCAAGAAATCTGAAAAAGACATCGACTTGAAATATATGCTTATTAAAAATGCACAACTGCCAATACATCTAAGGGAACTTAAGGAAAAAGGAAAAGATTTTAAAACACAAGACTTTCTAACAATACTGTTGGCTTTGTACATTCATTAATTTTACATTATTGATCTTTAAGAATCCATGAAGGAAATGAACTTGTACTTGCTTATTATGCTCATTTCTAGGTTTTAGACTTGTTCTCTGTAACACAGATGTTCCAAGGAGAGACTTGAGCAGCCTCTGCACACAGGGACTGTCCACAATGCTGAGCTCAAGCACTGGGCTATGCATTCAAAGACCTTCTTTGGCCACTGACTCTTGTGCAGACAAGCCATCCAACTGCTATGAGTGTCAGCAAAATAGTAAAAGGGCAAGGGATCCATGAATATGTATTAATTTCTGCATTTGTGAATTAACTGACATCTTGATGCACCTCTTATTTACTGAAAGGATTAAAGTAGCTCAAAGTGGAGGCAATAATACCTGCCTCCCCTGCAGTGGCAGCTCCTCACTTTCTCTATGGGTTTAGAGGTGGCAACCTCTGATTGGCGCGCCTGCATATTTTACGTACATTTAAGAAAATATCGATTGCCCATATCAAAGAATGGGGAAGGGGATGATTAAAGATTATATAGTAATCAAAGTCCCATAAACCCTACTTTCCAGGGTGAAGAAGAAAGAAAGATCATCTGATTTTCCAGCAGGAGCTACTATCTTTACTGTGAGTGGCAGGAGCTAGAGAACGGAGCAGGAGCCTTCTAGAAGCAGTGTTTTCTCACTCCGAATCTGAATTGGATGCTTATTAAAGAACACCAAGCACCAGTTTGCAGTAGCCATTCTGAATTCAACAGTGACAATTTGAAGGCTGCAAATTCTGAGGTCTGACTCTGAACATGTGATTGTTTATTGGCATGGAGATAGCACTATACCATTTAGGTACAAAGCACAACAGAGCAAATCTAGATTAATATGAGACTCCATATTTTGTCCTTCCTGTGCTACATGTCATGCTTCTGAGCGAGACCCTAACAAGAGCAGGAATTAAGAATAGGTCACAAGAACATCTGCTTTGCTTATTTTGATTACGTGGGCAGGCAAAGGAATTTGCTTTTATAACACCAAAATAACTTGGGATGCGGTAAAAATAAATGCACCTTCTGTCTCATGGAATGTTATTACAGTACGACGCTTTGTGAATGCTTGGTGGCATTTTCAAGCATTTTTTGTTCCTCTCATTCCTTTCTCGGCTCCATAACACAATCCTCATGGTTTGAGCACTAGACTTCAAATGAGACATCTATTCAGAGCATGTTCAGACAAAACGAGTGGTTTCCTTAGTAATGGGAACTATGTGAAAGCCTTCGGCACGGCCCCTCCAGCCAGCCGGTTTCTCGTGGCCTTGCGGTTCACACATAGGCTCTCAGTGAGCATTATACAGCTGGGGAGCACCCCCAAAGTGTGAAATGGCTAAAACACTGAATATTCATTGCATTTCCAATAAAATGCACTCTTTATAAAAGGTTAAGGAGGGAAGAAGTACTCTTAATGGTGAGGATTAATTTACTCATTTTCTGCATCATGCCTGTGGAATGGAAAGACAGACAAGCAATTTCACAAAAGAGACACATGTTCTTTCATTTGAATGTATTTTTTAAATTTCCCTTACGTTAAAAACCTAAGCTTGTCTTATTCTTTTTCTGTCTATACCTAAAGACTGCTTCTTCTGATTTTTTAGGTTTCTGCATAGCAATCATCTTTGACAAAGCTTTGAAATTCTGTTGTTAGGAAAGAGCACAAATTTTGCCTTTTTATAGTCTCAAAGATATCACAGAAATAAAATAAATTATTTTTATGTATAGCAATGTTGAAGTTTTATATATGTATATCTATTTATTTATCCACTCATTTATTTTCAGGACAACACAACACTTAGAAAAAGAACTGGCTTCTCTAATAGAGTAAAACAATTGCCATTCATCTTAAATATTGGCTGTAAAAGGCAGTCAAGTACAAACAACCATCCTAGGATAAAAACCAACTTGAAAATAAAAAAAAAATTCTGAGCTGATATAGTGCTTGCCTTTGAGGATAATAGTTTGTAAATATCTTCACACTATGCTGAAATCATCCAATTAGAAAGATACGAATATAGTCAACGATTTTGAAATGAGAAAAGTGAGGTACAGCTAAATTATTGCTACCATTCTCCTACAAATGTATGGTATCAATCTGGTCACAAATAAGGAAACACAAGAAGTAAAAGTTGTGTTATGGAAACATGCGAAGAAGAGGAGAATTAGGGCTTCAGAAGATACTTGAAGGGAAGAAAATAGAGTTTGAAGAGTGCTGGCTTTGGAGTCCAACCTGTATTCCAGCCCTAGCTCCTCACTTACCTCTGTGATTGCAAAAGCGATCCAACCTCTCCGAACCTCAGTTTCCTCTTCTGCAAAAAGGGGAAAGTGCCTGAATGTTTCACAGTATTATAAGAATGAAACCGCACGTACGCAGTGCTTACCACATTTCAGTGTCTTGCGTGTAGTTAACACTCAGCAAATGCTATTTATTATTATTCTAGGTACTTTTATTATTTCAGCATATGCAATTTCTGCATTTGCAGAACAATATGTATTTCAAATTCTCATCTATTCCATTGTGTTTTGTGGATGGCTCAAAGAAAATCATTTGTATTTCCCTGAACAACAGCACTAATAACGCTAACAATATTAAATTTGCTATCAAAGAAAATATTGCATCTCCATTGTTGGTAGTTGTGAGCTCATTTTTCCAGAAATTGTGATGGGCTCCTCCTCATGGCTCACATTAGCACATCGGTTCTCTATGTAATCAAGAGCAGATATCTGACACCCAGTTAGCCATGGATTAAGGCTAACTGACTCACACAAGTACCAAAGCATAATCTTGCTCTCATTTATACAAGTCTTTACATCCACAATTATAGATTTAAAGACTGAATGCTGCTGTACTTAAACACTGTGCAATGTTATTTTCTTATCTACCAAAGCTCTACTCAAAATTCATTCATTCATTTATTCAATAATATCTTCTGATCAATTATTCTGCATTATGGGTGAAGAGCCTCTTGTGGAGGGGACAGATTTCCCACAAGAGGGAATATCTGAACTGAAGATTAAAGGGTGAACAGAGGGAGGCAGCCTTGCTAAAGAAAAGTGTGTGCCTGACTGTGTGTTATGGGGGCCAGCACTCCAAGTGTCCTAAATGGAATCAACAAAGACACAGAGGAAAGAAAAACCAGCTATGTGCTTGAAGAACAACACTTTACATGACCAGAGCAAAATGTGACTGGTCAGGAGTACCTGGACCCAAGAGCCAGGTTATGGGAGGATGTGAATGGTAAGGAGCTTGGAATACTTTTCTGTTTGTGATGAGAAACAAATTTGGGTTTTTTGCATGTAATTATCCAGAAGATGGACTGGAGGGGATGGAACTGGAAGCAGGGAAGTTAGGAGCAATTGCAGCAACCAAGGCAAGAGGTGATGGAGGCCTAGCTGATAGGGATCATGATTCAAGAAAATTTGGGAGTAAAATCAGCAGAATTTAGCAACTGGATGAATACAGGATATAAGGCAAAAGGAGGATCAAAGATCCTGCACTCCTCTGGGTAAACGGGTACTGCTACTTCAACTGAAAGAAATAAAAAAATAAAGGAAGAAAAGGCAGTTTAGGGGCGAGCTTAAGAGGTCAGTTTTCAACATGGTGAGTATGAGGTGCCTGAGGCTCATGCAAGTAGAGATATTTATCAGACAGTTTGAGGAAGATAGACAGATACGGAGGAAGAAATGTATTTACAGGAGCTGTGACACACATTTGAGAGTAATGAATATACGAGTAGAAGAGATTATATTATCTAAGAGAACATATGAAGAGCAGTAGGCAAAAGAAGTAATCTAGGATAAATATTTAAGAGTTGTATGAGCCCACAAGACAGCAGACAGAATGTGCAGGCAAGCATGAGCATGACTAGGAGGCTTTGGTGTGCAAGAATCAAATTGGGAGGGGACTGATGAGATTCCCAAGGGGAGTTTTGGCAGCATGGTTGGAGTGGAAGACAGATAAAAGTGAGTTGGAAAAGTAAGTAGAAAGTGATGATGTGGTAGGAGCAAATGTTGACAGCTCTTTTGATAAATTTATAGGAGGAGGATAGAAATGAAATGATAGAGAGGGGTTAAGAGTTAAAGGAAGGATTGCTGTTATTATTTCAGTATAAGCAAGAATTAAGCATATTTATGGATTTTGTGGAAATATGTTAACTGCAGGGGAGAAAGTTTTCTAGAGACAAATTCCTAAGAACACAGAAGCGGATGAAGTTGAAAGAAGAAAGAGAGAGACGTAGAGATTGGAAATGAGAAAAAGTCTCATCCTTTAACACTGCAAAAGAGAGATAATGAGTTTGGATAAAGAAAGGTTAGTAGGTTGGGAGTTTGTGAAATAAAGGAAGTTCACACCTAAAGGTCTGAATTCGATGAAGTTAAAAGCAATAACATTTTTCTAAGAATATTCAGAGACTGAGAAAGGATGCTGAAGAGAGTGCTAACGTTTGGAATCTTCCCTGAAGATAATGGGACAAAGAGCTGACTTACTACAAGCACAAGGATAGAAGGACACTGCTAAAGACCCAGCCAAAACATGATGCTCTGCATTTATTGTGGGTATGGAGTGGGCACCACTGTGTGATTTCCTCTAGAACACTTTACTTCTTGGAGACAGGAGCAGAGAACAAAGATCACAATGTTGTCCGGAGATTCTGATCAGACAGGTATGGCGGAAGACTAGACAAGAGAGCAAAGGCGACTGGTTACTAGATCAACCTTGGCAGGTAGGACAGGAGAAGGACGAGGATGACCAAGAATGAATTGGCCTCAGAAGATTTGAGGTCCTTGTGGTATCAAAAGCAGATGTAGGGGGAGCACAGTTCTAAAACGGTCAGATAGAGAGTTATGGTAGAAAGCAAGATAGTGAAGTTCAAGATTTCTGAGGCAGAACAATTCTGGTTACCAAGAAGATCCATGGAGTATCCCTGGGAATGGGTCTTTGAAATGAAGCGAAGGTGAAAGTTATTTTAATTTAAGGAGACTTAGTAGTTTTTTGCTGTTTTTGTACTTAAAAGTTGAAATCTCCCATGATTTTAGCAGCAGTTTGGGTGGAAAAGAATATTATTTTCCAGATATCAAGTCTTGAATCGACTGAGAAATAGATAATAGCAAAGTGGGAAGGTAGGGACTGGTATGTGGCTTATGGAAAAAAAAAAATAATTAATAGCCTGAAAATGGTATTGCGAAGCTGGAGGAGGTGCAGGAATATGATCACCCATCAACATGCGTACACACACACCTGTATGTACACACACACACCCCGCTCTAAGGGGTGGGAAGATGAGTGTTCTCCAAGCAGAGAGAATCATAAAAATAATCAGGTCCTAAAAGGAGATTAGATTTCAACTAAAGGAGGAAATGGAAGGAGAGGTCTGGGAAACGGTTGAAAGGATGGCAAATCTGCTTACAAATGAATAATAGCAAGAGTGAAAAGAATTGGGAGGATTCATCTGGATGATCCACGAAGCAGCTAGATGATGGTATGCGAGAGGATGTCAAAGGCCTTGTTGTCTGTAACAGAGAAAACCATGCGGAATGAGGGACATGGTGGGGAGAGGCTGCACTCAAATTTCCACAAATATCCCAAAGGCTGAGTCCCAGGTGGGGAGCTGACTGAGAGTCGGACAGGCGCCGAGGGTTACCGGATTTTCAGCTAAAGGTTATTTACAGTTCAGGGGACAGCAGAGAGAACACGGCTCAGGCCACCCTGGCATCCCAGTGCCCACCCTGTCTGACTCCTAACACTGGAGATAGGACACATGTTGGCCAGCAGCTCCCAGACCACTGGCACCGTGGCTACTGATGCCAGAAATTATAGGCCCTACTGGTGGTACAACATTGCTGTGCTGAAGAAAAACATTAAGTGTGTGCTAAATAAACACTGCTGTAAGTCTCATTCGATAACAATACCACACTTAGCACAGTGAGTGATTCCAAACTCAAGCTTGGGAGCGAGCCCTGATGGCCTAGTGCTTAAAGTTCAGAGCTCTCACCACTTCAGCAGCCTGTGTTCATTTCCCGGTGGCAGAAACACATCACTTGTCTATCAGTTTCCACGCTGTGGAGGTGGCTCACAAAGAAGAACTAGAAGGACTTACAATTAGGATATACAACCATGCAATAGGGCTTTGAGGAGAGGAAAAAAAAGAGGAAGATTGGCAACAGATGTCAGCTTAGGGAAAATCTTTCCCTGCAGAAAAAAAAAAAAAGAGAGAGAGAGAAATAGCAAAAACCTCACTTAAAAAAAACTTAAGTGAGATATTGCTTTAAAAAACAAAACAAAATTCAAGCTTGGGAGTCAGACAGATGCAGCCTCCAGTCCTGGTTCAGCCACATACAAGCTGTGTTACCACTGGGCGTGAAGTAACCTGTTTCCTCTTTCTCTGTAAAAGGAGGAAACAGTATCTGCTTATAAACTAACTGTAAGAAATTAAAGAGATTCTATAAGTAAAGTGCTTATTTAGCTCAGTGCCTAGTACACAGCATTCAATAAATGGTATCTAATAGGATGAATTCCTCATTGCGCATTGTAGTAGAGACTTCCGTTTTCCTGGGGAACATCTCCTTGTCCTGTACCCTCTATCTTGGGGCATAGGGGTTAGAAATAATAGAAGAGTACTTTATTCAAAGATAAGCATAAGGCCTAAGTAGGGCTAGTTAGAGACCTTTCCTCCAGATTTTTCAAATTGGAACTAAAGGAAAGGGACAGTCCCCTACCAGTAGCAAAATTGTGAGGTGAAGGGCTTGAGAGCTCTTGGTGGCCATGCTGCCGGACATGTACAGAAAGCTGGTCTGCAAGTAAGAGAGAATAAACTCAGTACTCCAAGAAAAGCAGATAAGAGAGAACAGAGAATCTCCTGGCAGTATTCGAGTCTGTCGCCAATGTGTCTCTGAGGTCCACTGTCCCTCTGACCACATTGCAGCATATAAGACTCTACATTACCCTTGCTATAAACTCATCTTTTAACTTGAGCTAACCTAAACTAGTTTAAATAGGGTTTGTCTCCCTGGCAGCCAAAAGTATCCTAATTAATACATATATTTAGTATGGACAGCTACTTACAAATTTAAAATAGGGGACACTGGCAGGGACCACAGTTGATATTCCCTTCTCATAATTCCTTGAAGAATGTCGTACACAGACCCAGAGGTCAATAAATGCCACTGATAGATGAAACTTGAATTCTATCAAGCAAAGTCTGCACATTTATCCATATGCATTTGAATTGATTTGAGCATTCCTTATACTACTCAAAATTTCTTTTACCCTTTCCAGTTCCCTGAAGCAGAAACCAGCTGAAGAAAAGGCTGAATCCAAGGAAAGTCAAGCCTGAGTAAAGTATACAGAGTGATAATAAACGAGGCAGTAACTCTCAAAAATAAATATGTATTGAATACCTAGGTGGTACCCAAAACCACCTCTACCTGATCATCTAGTCAACTTATTTCTAAAGATAGTCTAAAAACCAAAGATTGGAGCATACCCCTCCCCCAAAAAACAGTAGAATACAGCAGGATTATTAGATAGAGTTGAAGATAATTTTAAGATTTAAAGCTGAAAATTCAGCAATGGCATCAGCGTAGGGAATAACTACAAGAATCTCCCATCTATTCTGCCATCCTGGCTAGTTGTAGTTCGCGGCTTTCCTTCTTGAAAACACTTTCCCTACACTAAAAGGATTGCCTCTATCAACAATCACTAAAGGATTAAACAGAGCACTTTAGCTCTGGGCCTCCTGTACTCTCCATCAATGAAAGACGAGAATCAGATGAGAATGATTAACAGTCACCTTTGTTCTCTCATCTCATAGACATCAAGCAAAAGTGACAGAAAATATTCATGAAAATTCAAATGACCCTTTAACTTCTAGATGGTGCAATATAACAGATGCCTAAATATTTTACTGACAAAAAAAGTTTGCTTTTTCTTGCTCAGAAATCACAGCTTTGATCTCTTCCTTAGATATAAATGGATAACTTTCATTAACCCACCTTTACAAAAGATCTCATGTAAAAGCAATAAAATACCAACAGACTTTGCATAAGAATACTGCACCAGGGGCAAAGTGTCATCTCCTGCCATCTTGGTTCTTAATTTTTGCCTTGAACTTATACATCTTGGAATTTAAATTTTGCCTAGAACTTGGATCTTAGTAGTTATATGAACCCAGCATCATTTAACAAGTACCAGTCAAAGAATATGAAAAGAGGAAGTGGCCAGCAAAGAAAAAGCCCAAGTCAAGAGAAAGACTCTGTTCTCCCATAATTAAGAGCTCTCTTATGAATAATCTCATGTGTAAATGAAGTCACTGATCTGACAAAATATATCCCCTTGAGGGGTAGGTTTTTATTAGCTAGACGATTATCCGATTTTACTCAAATGTTTGGAACAAAACCAGCACACAGAAGTGAGTAGTAAATTACTCCTTTAGTCACTCAGTGAGATCTAATTAATCAAATATTGATCTTTTAATATATAAAATGTATTACTGAATATACAAAGCAAATAGTGACATCTCTTCTGCCTGCAAGTTTCTTGCCATCTAGGCAAAAATAAACCACAAATCATAATACATGTGGAACAAGAGAAATACAATAACAAAAAGTAAATTTATGAGATAAAATAAGGAACACACTTATTTTCATTGAGACAGGCGGTGCTTCTTAAAGGATGGGATTTTTGAGCAGAAGCCTTATAGAACTGGCATGCTTGCAAAAGAAATAAACAACTAAGAGTGAAACATGCAAGACTATGTTCAGAAAATGGTAAGGCACTTGATGTGGCTGAGGGGTGAGACATGTTGGAATTAGAAATATAGAGAATGACATATCAGAGTTAGTGTAGTATAATGGTGACAAGCGTCAGCCTTGCAGTCAGATAGACTTTGGTTTGACTGTGGACTCCATCAGTGAACAACTATGTGAGTTTTTGTACACTCAGCCCTCAGTTTTCTGATCTGTAAAATGAGACTAAAAGTTCTTTCGTATTCTAATAGGGACGATTAAATGAGACAATTCATGAAAAACTCTAACCAGACTACTTGGCACAAGATGTGCTTGATAAATGTTGTCTACCATTATTGTTGTTATTACTGTTTCAATTATTACATCATGGCTAGAATTGAATACTAAGTTAGGAAGGTTAGATATTTTACTAAATATGAAATTTCCAGTTATAGAAGTAAAATTTTACTCTAAAAGAACTTTATATCCTATTTTTTTAAATAATAGCTATTTTGA
This sequence comes from Equus asinus, assembly GCF_041296235.1. Lineage (NCBI taxonomy): Eukaryota > Metazoa > Chordata > Mammalia > Perissodactyla > Equidae > Equus > Equus asinus. Next base: position 168,726,579 of record NC_091790.1, read on the forward strand.
GATTATGAAATATCTATTGACTGCAGAAAGTTAGAGAAGCATAAAAAAATAATAAAAACCACCCATTATCCCAACAATGGTAACTACTTCCAATGGTTTGGTATATTTCCTTTAGTGACATATTTATTTTCAGTTATTTCTGTACAACTTACCAACTATTTACCTATCTATCTGGCTACTTACCCATCTATCTACCGGCTATAGTTTTTAAAAATTTTATTTTACTATTTCACCATTTATTTAGATGGCTAGAGAAGAAAAGTCAATCCTCTGAAAGAAAAGAATGAAGACATGTACAGAGAGAAGCCAAAATGAGAGATAGTTTGGGTCTATAGAAAGATAAAGACAAAGAGCAGGAAGGAGAAAGGAATCTGGGGAACAGACAGAGAGACAGATTTGTCTCCTTAATTTCTGAGATCTTTCTCATTCTTGGTGTGAATTTCCTAGAGTGGTAAAATTACTGTTGTTCTTCAACTGTTTGTCAAGCCATGCTGTGGCAGGCATCTCACATATAAAGTAGACGAAGATGGGCACAGATGTTAGGTCAGGGCCAGTCTTCCTCAGCAAAAATAGGAGGATTGGCGGCAGATGTTAGCTCAGGGCTAATCTTCCTCAAAAAAAAAAAAGAGTGAATCTGCTATGAGAATTAGACTACAAAGGACAATGTCACTGAAGACATTCCTAGCACAATGTCAGCCCTCCTCATCAGTGGTCCACTCATGTTTATTTAGCTTTCTGAGCATATCAACTTATCTTTCGTTCTAGACACTACATTTCTTCAGAGCTCTATTTCTGAAATCATGCCAGCAATAAAAATTCTGTCATTAACACTGAACAACCATAACTATATAAAAGCATCCGCTCTCTAGTGCATAAAATTCATTCCTATTTATAAATAGTATTTTATTTTTAGCATCCCTTGTTGCTGACTATATTGAATTGATTGGTTTAGTCATCAATCAAGCATTCATTTATTTTACAAATGAACATTGAGTGCCTTGTGCAGTGGAAAGAGCCTCAGTTCTGTAGGCAGACTGAACTGACTTCAAATTTTAGCCCCACTAATTAATAGTTTTAGGACATTGGGCAAGTAACCTAGCTCCTCTGAGCCAATGTTTGTACACTGTCAAATAAGGATAAAAATATCTATCTTATAAAGATGTTGTGAAAATTAAATAACCTTTAAAACATACACAGTTAGTATTCAACAAACGTTGTTTTCTCCAAGTTTTATGTGCTATGAATAAGAAATAGACACCCTCCAGGAGAATCTTATAAGCTAAAAAGGGAAACAGGTCGAATTGTAGAAATAATTATAATACATTAAAAAAAGTGATAAGTGATAGGAGGGATAAAGAATATTATTGTGGTTCAAATGAGACATCATATCTTTTTAGGAGGTTCAGAGAAGATTCTAGAGGGGAAGTAACATTTGAACTAACTTATTTAGGACTAGGTAGATGTGTGAGAGGCAGGGACTTGGAGTGGAAGCAGGAAGGTCATTCCAAACAAAGGGGAAAGCTAGAACAAATGATGATGATGATGATGATGACGACAGCGATAATAACGGCCATAACGGTGCCGTCAAACACTCATTCAAGCTTACGATGATCCAGGTACTTTTCACAGCTTTTACATATATCAACTACTTTAATCCTCATAATAATCCTAGGAGGCAACTGAGATGCAGAGATGTCAAGCATCTTGCTCAGGGTCACAAAACTTGGAAGTGACAAGGTAAGCATTCAAACCCAGGCAGCCTGTCCCCAGAGCTTACTCTCTGATCGACTACCTGGGCAACTTCTATAACAAAGGCACACAGGCAAACACCACCCACGACTCTATGAAATAGCAATAAACCTTCACAAATTACTAACTTCAACCACTAAATCATTGAATATTTATTGCACCCTTATATTTTATTATTTGATGATGAAGGCAGAACACTTTGAACATAATTTAAGGGTTTTAATTATTCATTTATGTTTAAAAATCATTCAAGTATATTTTCATTAGAATTGAATACTCATTCTGGAAACCCTGTAGACATTTACTACAAGATAGTTGATATGCATATCCATGTAATACAGTGTATTTGCAATGTGAAACTTCTCTGAAGTTTTAGTGGATTCTAATGGAAAACACTTGAGAAACAAAGAAAAAGGAAAGGAGGGAGAAAAGAAAAAGCAGAGATCTATCAATTATCCAGTAGATGAGGGGGTAACATGTGGAAAAATCTTGGGAGACCTTGGGTGGGTTCTTGTTCTTACTCCCTCAGACCAGTTGTGTGCACCTAGACAAGTCCCTGGACCTTCTAGGACTCAGGGCATTGGAGTTCTAAGATTCTATGGTTCTAACCTAATGCCTATTTACAATTGTACTAATCCAAATGCACTGAAATCCTTATCCCATCACAATATAATGTCTTCATACAGTACTTCAGTATACAGATGTGATACCCAAATAAGTTTTTAACAAATCTTTTTGGAGAGCTACCTTTCATAAATCCAGCAAATGACTGGATTTATGATTTATCCTGACTGATAAGTGAAAATCACCTGAAATACACACTGATTCTACTAAGCTGCTGATGCTTTTGTAGCAAGAATGAAACTATAGCCAAAGAACAAATCCTCATCCTTTTCATCCAAAACCAGAGTCATTTTTGCTCCCACATTGACATCTCACTTCTAATGTTCCATGATATTAAATTTATAAAAATGGATATGAAATCTTTTGAATTTATCATGTGCCTACCCTAAAAGGACAAGTGTAAGAAAAGCAATCTCATCTTCCATATGCCAAAAAAAGGGCAATCATTTAGTTAAAACAACTTCCTATGATAAAGTGTAAGGCAGCATTTAAAATACTCCTCAGTTCTCATTAAATTAAAACTTAAAAAATTTTTCTCTGATTTCTGAAAGAGACTGAAATTTAGGATATTAGGTATGAGTGTTAGTTTCATTTATAAACCAAGAAGGTAGTTTAATTATATATCTGTTTGATTATCATCACTTACCTTCATTATGGGAATACATTATAATTGGTTTGATTACTGGATTTTTCAATTATGCAGTCAACACCAATCAACCAAAATGAAATGTTTAAGGAACGAATTATATAAAACTAAAATTCCTTTTTCAAATAATTTTCACTATTTCAATATAATTCTTCCATAAGTGGAATAAAATCCTGCAAGTGTTGAAATGATTTGGAATATGCCAGATATTGAAGCTAGAGAGAGTAAAATTGGAGGAGGAGTAATTACTATTATCACAAGTACATTAAATTATATGTAGACACACTCCATCACAACGTCCCCAATACGCAACCATAAATCCCTAACATTTACAGAGCAGACAACAGAGTGTCTAGTAAAGAATAACAACCGACAATAACATTCTGAAATAAGTCTTATTTGATTAAGCAAGGAAATACTTTTACCTTGAACTTATTTTTATTATAGGTTAGGAACCATCTGAACAAATTTTTATGAAAGGAAAAAATAAAGCATTTGGAACTTTTTAAAGAACATTACAGAAAATATTTAGCAGTTAGAAACAAAGCTTTTTAAAATTTCCTAGTATCATGATTATAATAACTGCAAACTATTGGTCTATGTCATTTCAGTAAACATGTAAGGAGCACTTAGATGTGAACTCCCCCCCCCCCCCCGCCCACGCCAGGCCAGGCCCCCAGCAAGTAAATCCAGAAACATGAAAATATGTCATTTCTTTTTACTCCACTAGAGGGTAGTCTCTCAAAACTAGGGCTGGAGTCATGAATCCAGCCTGTTTTTGACCTGTTGATAAATTAATCCTCATGTTCCATTCCCCTCAACAAGATGTTTCTCTAGTATACTAATTAAGGTTGTAAAACATGCATTTTTTAAATTGCTGTCTATTTACTCATAGATGTTCTTTCAGAAATATACACTGCTATGCTTTTCTGTGTTTCTTTTCCAAATTTCTGATAACTCAATAAGTATTTCACATATGTGATGCATATAGTATATCTTCCCAGTAAATATACATCCAGAATTAACATGTCTAAGAATAAAGAAAAATCAATTTCTTAAGGATGTAATTTATCACAGTTAAAATACTCCCCCAGTAGTAAAGCACACATCCTAAACACACACACACAGGGATATCCACACAAACACCCCGACACAGCTACCCATTCATATGTGGCTGACAGATTAATTACATCACATAAGGAGGAGTGAATGTAATCGGAAATATATATTTTTAAAAATACCCCCTCATATATGCCAATGTTGTGAATTATAGAGAAGCAAATACATGCTTTATTTAAAAAGCTGGTCAATCCAGATAAGAAATGTCATTGCTTCAAAAAAAAAAAAAAAGTGTTAGTGAATAGCAAGCATACATGCTAAATTAAGTAAGACCTATAGAGAACTAAATGCCATTCAAAACAGTTTCAAGCTTCTCTTCTTAAATAATACAGCCACTGGTGAACTTCACAGAGAGGGCGTCGGAGGCTCTGCATCCCTCCCAGTTGTTTTTAGTATTTGGGAAATCCTTATTAGTAGTGCCCTGCTATTTTCAGAGAGAAAACACAGTTTCTCCAAATGACGGATAACCTAAAAACGGGAAAATTGTCAAAAATTCCTCCTCAAAAAAAGAAAGGAAGGAAGGAAGGATAGGTGGAAGGAATGAAGGAAGAAAGGAAGGAAGGGAGGGAGGATGGAAGGGAGGAAAGGAGGAAGGAAGGAAGGAAGGGATTGGTACCTAGGAAAATATGCAAGCCTGTTTCATTTATTTGTATCCTAAGCAGCAGTGTCATAGAACAGACAGGTTGTTTCAGCCAACCAGACGGGAGCAGCTGCGAGTGCTACGTCTTGGCAGTCCGAAGCGATTGGCTCCTCTCTGGGGAGTGGAGGGTGTTCAGTTATTAATGACCGCTGAGCAGGCAGCACCATGTCAGTGACAACTGATCGGGTGAACGATGCACCACTAACCACCATGGAAACAAGAAGAAATAAAACCAGCTTGCAGGATCTCTCTTCACTGGATTGAGAGCCTCAGCTTGCCAACTGAGAGAGAGTTCCGGGAAAAAGAAGGAAATCCTGGCTGCAGCCTCCTGCTTTCCTTTATATTTTAAAATACAGAGACAAGATCGCTTGCATGTGTGTACATCTATAGCTCATGTTTGTGTATACTTTATTATACACGTACACACACATGCACCTATTTACACCCGGGTAAGAAGACAACCATGTGATTCTCGCAACTAAGGAACGGAGGAATCCAGCACGCAGGGACACCGGAGGTGTAACACAGAAACTGCCTTTGCAAGGTAAGTTTAAAAAATACGTTTCTATTTAAATATGCTCTATTTCTTGCTTAGTTGATAATCATTGTTTTACACCTAAATTCTCCTTTGATGTTTTTCTTCTTGTCTGTATTCTAAGAGCATTTTTCTGTCCGTTTTACTTTTGAGAAGAAATTCAAATGCAAAAGCCCTCTGGCTCTGTGTATGCCTGGCTGTGCTTGTGGGATTCTCCAACATGCATTTTACTAGCTTGAATGCCCATCAGAGGATGTGAGTGGGAGAGAAAAAGCAGTGCTGGGGGGGAGGAGAGAGAGGAGGGTGAGGGAAGAGAAGGGGACAGTGGGAGAGGAGATGAAAGGAGAGAAGGAGCCGGGTGGAGAGGGGGGAATTTTCCTTTTTCTTCACATTATTTGTAATGAAAAGCAGATCACACGTCATTCTGGGTTTTCAAACCAACCCCCTAAATGGGGCATTTTTCTCCCTTTCACCCAGTGGATGGGGATTAAGGCAAATGCTGCTGCATGTCAAGAGCTAAAACCACTAAGCAGAGTGGCGGAATGAGCATATCACAAACAGTTATTGAATTTCTGCCAGGCTACATCTTACGGATTGGGGTAAATGACTTCCCTTTAATAACATCCCCTCGCTGGTCTGAAGGGACAGTGCAAATGTCTGATTGCTAATGCAGCTGGAACTGACACACACTAGGTAGAGGGATCCCACGAACCAGAAGAGTTCTCATCTTCTCTGGTAATTAACAGGATCACAGTAGGGTGGCTTTAAAGTACATTTCCTATTTAAGAAGATTGTTCAAACCAATTGCTATATTCCCTTTGCTGTTATTGAGCTAGATGGTTTAATTCGTCTTTAATTTATTCATTTTTAACAATATGTCCTTGTTTCCGTGCCTCTGATTTTAGTGAAAGCAGGCTAAGAATATGAGTAGAATCTTCCTAAAGTGAAAAGGGGATAATGTGAAAAATAAAAAGGGAAGAAGTAAGGATTCAAAATTTCTCCCTAGAAAATAGTGTGCCCTGGTACTATAAATATTAGTCATATCCTACGCTTCTCCTCTTTAGTTTCAGAAGCAATGCCTTTGAGACAGAATTACTCTCAGTAAACTATGAGCATCCATGTAGCGATGATTCATGGAATACGGTGTGGGTTAATTTTTACTTCCAATCTTGTATAAGGAAGCTAGCTACTTAGACTATGCTTTCAAACAGACCTCAGTTGAGGATGTTCATGGAAATATTCGCTACCCTCTTTAATGGGTCCTGTAAAGACATTAAAACAAACCTAGTATTTACATTTCATCTTCTGGAGCTCTCTCCTCCCTTCGTTTAGTTCAACTAACCAAATAGTTAATGGAGCCTGCTTCTTTCAAACTGCATGTTATTTTTTTCCTACAACTATGATTTCAGAGTTATTATTGGTTTCCTAGTTTATAATATGAGCCAAAACCAGAAGACAATAACAGCCACTTAGATCCTGCCACTTTCCCATAAATGTGTCAAAAAATGAGTCACTTCACAATATGTAATGTAAGAAGTCAATTAATTCTAGGACCTTTGTAAATGATGACAATAAAGTAGCTCTGACAATATGCCACTGATTTCGATTTTCCCTCTGTAAAATGAACAAGTTTAAGAAGAGGTTTCCTGCTCAGAGTGAAAAATGAAAGGTGCTGAAGCATTAGCTCGCAATATTGGCAGGCCTGCTCGCTCTGCCTTAAACACCACATGCAATCTACAGAAAAAACAAAATGATTTACTACAAAGAGGGAAAGGTGATTTATTTGCTTTTCTGCTGTTCGTTAGAAGTGCTGCTTTTGCCACAGAACAGATCTGATATTTTGAGGCACCTCCTAAGTTCCTAACCAAGAGTAAAAGCTTGAAGCAGATACTCAACCTCCCGATTTCAAACTCCTGTATAATGTAGCATTGCAGTATTGATTTCAGTTTTTCTTAGACCTTTTCCAGGGAAACTTTTCATACCAAACACACACATCCTTAAGTCCTGCCAGCCTATTGTAAAATTGCAATCAATGAGACCTAAGAACAGTGGATTCACTCTTTAACCTTGGAAAAGCTCACATACATATTTTGTGGATTACAGAGATCAATAAGGTACCCACTGGAGTCTGAGAAACACAATCACTCCAGGTCCCTGGTGTTGTCACTCGGCGTGTGCCAGTGAGTCTGGTGATCTGACAGCATCTACCAATGCCCGATGATGGACATATGAGCATGCTGGAAGACTTAAGCATCGACTCCCCCTACATATAGTCATGTAGCTATACCAGAAATAATAGCTGTTTGGCAAGACAAGCTTCAAAGGACTATCTTTTTCAGGGTGTCGCTTGCCACAGGCAATACGATGAGTTAGAATGCTGATGAGTAGGTGGAATTTTTTTCTTTGGTGGTTGTTGCTAATGGCTAGATAAACAGTGTTATCAGCTTTCTAGGCCAGAAATTTAGGGACCTATGAAAAATGTGGTAAACTTATGATTCACTAACTATATTTTATTATTTCTTTGTTCTTTATTCTCTTTCACACCTACTGAATTTTTTTTTTTTTTTTTTTTTGCCACAAAATGGGTTTGAGGTTTTACTTTTTTTGCCCCCTACTCTGATATTTTTCTGGCGTAAAATTCCTATGTAATGTGGCATTGCAATATTTATTGCAAACTAATGAAGTTGATGAAAGGTTTGTAACCTGAGTTAAAAAATAACACTTACATAAGTTAAATGTTATTACTTAATTAGCAGCCCCTAAAGATGGTCATACATGAGGTATCTGTTGGAGAATCTGAAGGAGATCATTAAAAGGAAGCTAATAGAATGCTAAAAATGAGTCCCTACTTCTAGACTCGATAAGGATGCCCCCAAAGAATAATTTAAAATAATGTAGCTCCAGCCAATCTGGAGAAACACCGGACACATCTGCAGCCCACTAAAATGTTCCATGTAGACCTGGTTCTGAGGGTTTAACCACTTAGGTATCACTCCTTGGTCCCACGAAACTAAACAAAGCAGGTAAACATGAGGCAATACATCAGTACATCTTGTCAGTGCTGAAAAAGATAAAGCTCTCTGATACTGGCTGTGTAACAAATACTTAGGAAAGCTTCACTGTGTAGCAACTGAGCACAGGTCCTGCACAGAGCTCAGCGAATTCCTCCCTGCCTCTCTCCTGATAAAGTGATATCTGGTTGGACACCTAGGAAGTAGAATATAATAACAATTATTCTTTGGGCCACAATGCAATAGGAAATCAAATTCTAATATAAAGAAAGAAGGTGGTGCCAGAGGATAGAAAAAGTAACAGGGAAAAATAAAAATGTTTTCTTTAACTTGATGGGAGGGGTGGAAGAAGATCTCAATAGATGCGATGTAGGGGTCATTAAATACAGGGTCAGTAAGAAGACAAAATGCTCATCTCAAATTGTGAAGAAATATAGTGCCCACTGGGCCACCCACTGTATTTGCATAATTGTCAATTTTGTATATAACTGCTTGCCATTATGTTAATTTATCTTTGGGCCATAATGAGGGAGGGCTATCTTGTTTTGAGGTGCCATTAATAAAAGCACATTACACAGCTTGAGCACAGAGGAATGAAGAAGGGGAAGATGTTTTCATATAATAGTAGAATTTTAGGATTGAAAAGGACCTGTAGTAGATAGTTTAATATGCGTACTTTACAGGTGAAGAAACTGAGGCCCAAAGGATTTAACATCTTTACCCCAAATCACACAGTTCTTAAATGGAGGCCAACAGTAGAACCCCTTAGAAGCTCCCTCCAGGACTCCATTAAAAGTTTGCCTGCTCAGTCTTTCAAAGATAACATTAAAAAAAAAAAAAGAGAGACAGAGAGAGAGAGAGAAAAAAAGAAAAAGCACATAGATATGTGCCAAAAAAAAAAAAACCAAAACAAACCTAAGGAAATGTTTATTCAGATAATCAAGTACTCTAAAAGCAAAAGCAGATATTCAACAATGGAAGCAGTAACAATTTGCTAAGTATATAGCACCCAATTTCAAAACCATAATTCATCTTCTGGATATAATCCACTATACTCTCTAATGAGTCATAAAAATTAGAGCTTTGCTTTGTTTTTAAAACACCTTAATAACAATACTGCTACTCTTCACCTACAAATATTCAGCTACTGATCATCCACTATAAGTTTTTCCAGAAATTCTGAAGAGATTCTCCGCAGCCTTTATTACTGGATTTCACTGTAATATTTTCAGGCTCTTACATCTGTCCTCCTTATATACAGTGTCCATTCTCAGGGTCCATGCTGTGCTTGTACACCTCACTGGAAAACAATGAGGACATTCTCAGGATAGCAGGCCCTAGTTCCCTCTTGCCGGCTCCCCCATCCTGCCTGATCTTCTCATTTCCAAAGTTAGAGCGAGAGCCTTTGCAGACAAGGACATATCTCGTAAATTTCACAATCCTATTTTTTTCTTTCTGGCAAATTTCTCTCTGTTTCTAAATGTTCTCCCCAAATTTTGCTTAAGGTAATAGTAATTAGATGAATCAGAAACTTTGGGGAAATAAAACAGGATACAAAAATTACATAATAATTGTGAATATTTGTTTAGAGCTATATTGTTTACAGAGCACTTTTTCAACAATGACATTTGCTCCTCACAGCAACCTGATGAGTTGCTGATCATCTTTTAAGACTGGAGAATGAGGTTCCACGCAGTTAAAGATTTGCCACAGTCAGGGAGCTAAGATGTGGAGGAGCCAAGGTCTTCTGACTCCAAAGATGGGTACAGCACTGATCACAGTACCCCGACACTTTTTAGTAAGTATCCATTTCCTTTTTCCTGAATACTCACTCTAGACTTACCCTTCCAAATTCTATGCCCTTTGCCCCACACCATGCTATATCTGGAGAGATCTTGCAAATAAAAATCTGTCCTTCTTATTTTAATCATAGCTAATGATATGCCCAAATTAAATAAGAAAAACATAACATCTCTTCTTGGAGAAAAAATTGCATTTGTTTTACCTACTCATCCATATGTTTGTCTCACAGCATTAGCACTTTGATAAATAGATACTTGGTGAGGGTCTCAAAAATTGAATAAAATCGGATGAGTAAATCATTCAGGGACTGTCCAGGTTGCTGGAAAATTATGAACAAAGTCCTCAAAGTCACTTGAAGAACCATCAGTGGATAAAGTGTCAACATAAAAGCACCTTCTTTGGCATCTCCTTCCCAGTTAGTTTGTCTTGGGGAGAAAATGACACACAAAGACCTCAAAATGCCAGTAAATTTAGTCACATTATTCTGAGAGCCCTTTCTAGGGGAGATTTTGCCTTTCAAAAGTAATATCGTTCTTGGAATAAATGGAAATCCCTAAAACACATGTTCTAAAGGTTGTCATGTCAAGCTTTACTTCCAGAAGGTGAAGCATTCTACAGATAATCAGCTACTCTGTTTAGGAAGGAGTGTAATCGTCACCACTTTTTCCATGTCTGCATTGAAAAGGCCCATGGATTCCCCAAAGACCACTGAACCAATTAAAGCCTTAGCATCAACAGGCAACATTTTTTATTTCCAGAGTCCTGAAACTGCTGGGATTTAATTCCCTGAGAGTGAGAGAAGAGACAGTGTTTCTTGACTTATACAGAGCAGGAACTCCAGAAAGGGAAGACTGTATTCCTCTGGGACTGAGCCTGCTAACGGGCCATGTGCTAAGCCATGACCTTCAAGAAGGCTCAGGACTCATGATACTTACCAAGAACATGAATAATATTGGATATTTTGACTAGTTAAATACTTAAAGAAAATACTTAGGCCTCATTTTCATTGGGGTAGAGAGGATTGATCTGTGCCTATTATAAATGGTCTCTAAAATTATGAAATTAAATTAGTAAAATGACTATAAAAAAACAAAGACAAATATTTTAATGGATTCATTCCACTGGATTAAAATTGGCTCCATAATGTCTTAATAGTCTCATAGTGCTGAAAGGTCAATGCATTTAAATTACATTGTTAACTAATTTACAGTTAACTTTTGTTAAGAAAAAAATAAAAACAAAAAATGTTAAAAACATATTTTCAGACATATAATTATATTGGCTTTTATATCATTAGAATATTTTCCTCATCACTATCTTCATATGCCCAAACATACTGGTCTTATCACTGTTTGCTAACAGTGTTTCTGGGTTCTACACTTAATTCTATTTTCACCAAAAATTGGTCACTCAGAAACACCAAATACTGAAAATATTCTACAAAGAGTATATGGGACCACAATGGCTTTCATTGAAATTTCAATAGTTGCAGGGGGTAATTTCAATATACATCTAGACAGATCATATTTTGATTTCTACAAAGGCCAAAGGGTTAATAGCCTTACAGTGCTCATGCCTAAGGCACTGAAAACAAAACAGTAGAGTAGGCAAAATGGGACTAAGTCTATGTTACAATGCTGTGTCATTGAAGAGAAAGTGCAATAGGATGGAAAGAGAAAAACAATGCTACCACCATATACAAAAAATAAGTATCTTCTAAGCGCACATTAAACCTGGAAGCTCTATTCCTAGTAATGCTTAAACGCAAAACATATAAAATGCCATTAAAGGATATGAGCTTAGACTGTATCCACCCAACAAGACAATTTCTTGTGTGAATAGCTGAACTGATTCACTTACCAAACACATAATTTATATTTGTTCCTCCTACTGTAGTGTATCACCCAGGTGTCTTTTACATTAACGCTATAGCTGCTCAAAGAGTGTCATAAGGTGATGTTTAGTTAACTTTTTAAAATCAATGAGGCATTTGCCAAACTACGATTTCCTTAATTAGTTACTTTATTTTTAATGAGCAAGTAAATTCCATGTAAATATTGAAGTCTCAGTTTTTCATTTACACTAAAAATTCTGTCACAATATGCTGCTGTTGAACAAAATGGTTAAAGAGATAAAGAATCAGATGTTGTTTGGCCTACAATAATGTAAGCAGAGAACTTATGAGTTCAAATCACAGTATCTCTTTAGACAACACTTTACTGGCTAAGGGAATAGACATAATATTAACAGATCTCATTTATTATATAAAGGCATTTTCTGTGCCAAACATTGTGCTAAGCACTTCGCAAGCATTTTCTCATATACTCCTCATAATTACCATACGAAGCAAATACTATTAGTAAGCCCATTTTACAAATGAGGAAAATAGGGATTAGAAAAGAAAAGCAACTTGCCTCAACCAATTGAAGGCAGAACAAGAAAAGGAACCCAGGTCAGTCTGGCTCTAAAAAACATGCTTTTGTGGACTAGGCAACATCACCTCTTCTTGGTACTACCCAAATATAGTTAGTCTACACTGCCGTCCAGGAGTCAGCTTCTCTATCAAAATACTATCACTCCATTTAGCGTTTCATACCATGCATTTTGCTCATACTAGGATATCTTCTCTTTGCAAGATTCACTCATAGTATCTTCTTTTTTTGTTTCTGAGAGAAGAGTGATGATTTACTTACTTATATTTGAGTATCACTATTCATTTGATTAACATGATTTTTGCAGTTCATTTCACAACTACACCTGTGAACTGGCAGCTTATAGTCTTCTTTTTTCACCATTTTTCCACCAAGTAGAATTCAACATGTCTCTTTACCTGAGGTCATGCAGCGCAATAACAGCACAATAAAGGAAAAATGCAAAGCTTAGTTCACAGGTCTCAATTCTTCTTATTTAAACAATCCTTCTGTGGATCCAATGCCAATTTGTGCATCCTTTCTTTCTTCATTCATTCTCTTTTAAACAAGAAAGGTGAAAACAATCTGAATACTATATCACTGCTAGTGCAATCATCAATTTTCAACGAAATTCATCAATCCTCCTCAGTATTAATAAGCTTCTAGCTCTGCAAAGTTAACAGATGAAAGCTATAATCTGTTTTTCAAACTGAGCATGCCAAGCCAAACCTAAAACTTCAGCAGAAGTGTTCTATGCCAGCTATTTGCAAAACTGCAGCATTTCTCGCTGAGTGACCTCCTCAAAGAGCTATCAGGGGAGTCCTTCAATTTGACTGTCCTACATAGAAAAAGCTGAATGTGAAATTAAGCCAAAATATGTTACTGAAGATTTGTCCATGGATTACGAATGAGGTTTAGAGAGCTCATGTCCATAAACATTTTCTTCTCAGAATGAAGATTTTTTTTTTTAAAAAAATTGTAAGTAATTAGACAATTGAAAAATGAAACTCAAGTTTGAGGTGATGAAAGGCTAAAATGTCTGTGCATCAGGAATAACCTAACTCAACACATGTAAGAAATAAAGAAGGATATGTGTAATTTTAAATTAAAATTGTAGATTTTTTTCTCTGCCACTTCTTACCTTCATGTACAACAATGAGGAGGAGGAGGAGAAAGGAGGAAGAGGGAGATGCTGGCCAATAGGTATTCAACATGTACCACAGCCTGAACCCTGGCTCAGCTATTTACACATGGTATCTCGCTTAAATTCACAGCTCCGTGAGGCTTAGAATGGGGAAGCACTTGCCCGACTACCCACCACAGCAGGGTCCTGATTTGAACCCTGAATGTCTGACTTCAAAGCCCATTCTATTAAAACCATGCTAGTATGCCTCCCATGTCACATATTTCTTAGAATAAGCATAATATATTTCTCCTTTGGGAAGCTTTTTACGTTTTACGTAGAAGTATCCTGCAACAGGCTCTTTCTATAATTGTAAGCTCTTCAGCAAAGATCAGAAAGCTCATATAATAATTATTCAAACTATACAGTTTTACCACATGATGCAACCTGATTAGTATTTCATGAATAATATAATGAACACAATATAATCCAACTAATCTGAAATAAAAGTATTACTTGCGGATTTTCTACTTAAACATTCTCACTAATCTGTGTAACTTCAGAAGTGTACTGCGTAAAAGAAATGATCATGGTTGAATTCTAGAAGGAATTATGAACATCTAAGATCTTTATCATTTCTTAGGGTATCAAAATCAGTAATGAAATAAGAAAAGTTTTCTTTACCGAAAATATCTTGCAAATTGAACATGTAGAATAATGTTTCAACCCTATCCTTCACTCCTGGATGTCACTCACCAGATTTGAGAAATATTTAAAACTTATTTATATTTTTCTATATTTTGTACACTCAGGAAAGACAGTGGACACTTTTAAGTTTGTCTGCCCCATAAAGAATTTTCCCTATCTAGAATAGTAACTCCTCCGACAGCCACTTTTTGCCTCCACCCTTCCCTACACCTCACTGGCTGTAATGGTAAGCTTTTAACCTCACTTAAGCATGAGGCTTCTTGGTTGACATAATCATATTTAATTGTAAATCAATGTGTTACTTTGTACTTTATTTGATAGAGACTTCTATGAATCTTTGAAAGGAGAGATATTCCAAGATAATATACCACTTAGTCATTCATTTAGACATGCCATAGCATGATCATTTAATCAAGGAACATGAATACGTCCATAGCTAATGAATAGAACCTTGAGATACTGATAAGAAATGATGTACTTATGACACAAATAGAACCAAATCTATCTATCTATCTAAATTTTCTCATCTTAACAGGTCGCTTTCTATCAAGATTTTTGAAGGTACCATATTCCAAAAATATTGCTAAACACATTCACTGTCTACATGTTAGATAAATGTACATTTTGCTTCATTTTTAACATAAAAGCAAAGTTTATTAAGCTGTATCTGTGATGATATACATCAATTCACTTGGGGGCTTGTTTTTTTTTTTTTTATTTTTTTTTTAAAGATTTTATTTTTTCCTTTTTCTCCCCAAAGCCCCCCCGGTACATAGTTGTATATTCTTCGTTGTGGGTCCTTCTAGTTGTGGTATGTGGGACGTCGCCTCAGCATGGTTTGATGAGCAGTGCCATGTTCACACCCAGGATTCGAACCAACAAAACACTGGGCTGCCTGCAGCGGAGCGCGTGAACTTAACCACTCGGCCACGGGGCCAGCCCCACTTGGGGGCTTGTTTTTAACAGAATCTCAGCACCTCTGAAAGCGACATCTAAGAACTCATAGTGATTTTTTGCACAGTTTCAAAACTAGTGGTTAAAGATTCAAGTCCTTTTCCTTTGTCCATTGTTTTAGATTTGGTAAAAACTGTTTATTTATGATGAACAATTGCTTGAATTTATACAGAATATGCACAGAGTAGGTACACTGTCTTGTATTTTTCCCAAGAGAATACTGGGAGTAGGGTATGGCTAATTGAGTTAGAGATTTGATTGAATGGGATCTGACTGAGACATTCAAGCAGATGTTCTTAGTTAACATGCTTGTGAGACTGTGGTAACAATAGTTCCTGTCTCTACTGCCCCCAGTCTAAAGAGGTCCACCATCCATGGTCAATTCTTGGCTCTCAGATGATGACTGTGGGGTGGTAGATTATGTGCCTTTAGGGAGAGTGTCTACCAAAAATCTACAAAAACTACATGTTCTTGAATTCCTATTTTCAAATACTACATACCACATTCCATGTGGGACACAACTGAGATCACCCAGAAATTGCCACTGACATAATTAATGAATGAATTCTATACTGCCTGTTGATTTGCTTTCAAATGTCATTGAATAATATAAGGAGTCAGACTTGGTATAACAGAATTGTGAAAATGAGAGAGATTTTTATAGATATTAAGTCCCTTGCTCCACGTGACCTCACTACTTAAGTACGTAATTGGAACCAGAAACCAGGTGATTCAATCCCTGCCTAGAGGCTATTTCATAACACAATGACTGTGATGGTAGAACTTAAAAAAGATTGGACCATATGTTCCTAACAAATCATTCCTTTTCTTAAGCACCATTACGGCCCAAAGTTCACAAATTCAACCCTTAGAGAAACTTAACAGTGCCTTCTCTGTGAAGAGCCCCTATTTGTACAACCTCTTAGCTGCTGAAGTCTGGCAGAAGCCCAATTCACTATCATCCAGTCATTTTCCAAGACGCCTCTCTAGATTGGCATTTTATTGACAGTAATATGTTGCTGCTGGTCTGCATCAAGCGTGTTAATTACTTGGGACTGGGGTTTTGAATTTGTGCCCTAAAGTAATTTGAACAGAAAAGTTGTTTTGTTTCATTTTTAAATCAGGCAAATAAAAAAAAGAGACAAATTATTAAATGGAAAACCATAATTAAAAAATGGCAATCATACAAAAAGCAAGTTTCATATTTATCCAAAATAGAATGATCCAGTACTTTCTGTGACTCCATTAGAAATTTCTACTCTTCTTGAACATTCCATCCCAAATTCAAAAGGCTCTGAGACCATTCTACCCTAATCCTCTTTGCTGGGGCTCTAAGAAGATTTATAACACATACAAAATAATTACATCTTTGAAATTATAAATCTCATTGCAAACTTTAACTTTTATAAAAACTTTATTGTAAGTTTCCTCCCAAAAGAATGCACAGTGTAGAAAAATGAGCACTCAAGGCCCTGAGTTGCTAAAATAAAAATCTGAAATTGCTGACATTAACGTGATCTTCATCGAGACCATAGAATGTCCATTTATCGTAGTAACTTCACAGAGATCATTTTCATTTTTCTCTAATTTGAAAAAATCGTTCTTGTGAGTACTAATGAATGATGTTTAAATTACATTTTAACCATCACCATAAGACTTTGTTTCCTCCCAAATGTAACCATATATCAAGAAATGACAACTGTCCTATTCCAGCATCTCAAAAAAGTTCTATTAGCATTTTTGTAGACTTACAGTTAACAATTGTACTTCTATAGCTCTATCTATTCCAACGCCAACTTAACACAAGCATGCACGCCCACATGCATATGCTTTCACACCCACAAATACAGGACTTTTTTTTTTAACATTTGCCAACTGTTAATAGTTCTTACCAGTTTATAAATATTTCAGTTAAGTCTAGCCACACTTACTTCTATCTGGTGTCCAATAATTTTTCTTCTTCTAAGACATGCCATATAACTGAGATGACAAACACTCTGGTGCATTTTAAGAGTTATTTTCACAGAAATAACAAGGGAAAAAAACCTACTAGGAAAGGAAAATTCTACAACCTTTTATGGAAATCAGATTCAAATACCATTCAAGCAGCTCTATTTTGCTCTACCTTTCCTCCTGGTCTCACATATCCACCTTAAAACTATGTTTAAGTTGCAACAAATTCTAATACGTTATAACCATTATTATGACTATCATTAATTTGATAGTGATTAACAATTAGTGGTTACTTTCTATGTTTCCACTGCAGTATTAAGAACTTTTTTTTGTACTAAGAATTTTTAATGCATTATTTTATTTAATTTTCATGTCATCCCTCTGGGGTAGGTACTGTTATCACCCACCTTTTAACAGATGAGGAATCAGTAACAGAGGAAGAGAAAGAACTAGAGTCAATGTCTAATCCTTTAATCACTAGGCTGTCTCTTCTGGACACCATTCTGAGAGTGCCCGAGAGCAAGAGAATAAGATAAAGCATTTGCATTGGCTACTTAAGAAATCTTGGGGTTAAGTGTGGTGCAAAGTGGGATCGGGGAAAAGTGATATTCCTATAATACACAGTTTTAGAGGAAAGGCTACATTTTCATTTTCACTTCCCAAGCATAACACCTCTTGTATCTCTGGGTTTGGGCCTATATTCAGGTACCCTTTTTGAAAGCCAAATTTGCTAGAGAAATGACTCCTACTGTTGAAAGATTCCTTCCTTCCTTGCTTCATGCATGCACCTACATGCTCCATTTCTCACAGCTTGAGCTAGTTTTGCAGAGTTGAAGATGATGAAACCCCAGGTAAGAAGAGACAGAAGTCATACAACTCTTCTCCCGCTCCCGCTGTGTCTTGCTTTCCCATAAATGTATAGTTCTGTAAGTCAGAATTCAATATTATTCTAGAGAGTAAAACAATTTCTTTTGTCACTTGCTTTAGACTAAATGCCACCTTTTGTTCTAGAAATGTTCTCATATCTGTTGCTAAAGCTCCAAGTTTATACATGTTGAGTATCCTCATGCTGTCAGTTTAGTAACTAATACCATCACACTTTGATTGCTGCTGGTAATAGTTTAAAAAGAAAGGAAGGGATGTTATACATGAAACTACTTATATCATTGCCAGCAATGGTTGAAAACAGTGCTAAATAATAGAAAAGTCTCATAATTAATCCCCCTACCTAGTCTTTGTAGGTTTTGGCTTTGTGAAACAAATGCTAAAGAAATATTTTTAAATGTAGGGAAAAGGACGGTTGTTAATAGGGATGGAAAATGTGGAGGACATGCCAAGGGGCAGCAGGGGAAGAGACATTAATGTTTTCTCCTAAACTGTAAGCTGCACTACTTATCAAATTAAAAATATGCACACAAATACCCAGGCTCTCACTCCATTGGAAGCAGAGGCAAAAAGCTCTCCAGAACAAGAGGGTCATGACTTCTGGAAAACTGAGGAAGAAAGGACAAGCAGCAGAAGGAAGGGGGCAGTCTTATATACATGAGAGGAGGACAAATAAAAGGAAGGGAAGAGAAGTTGCAGGCACAACAGCCGTTAGAGGGGTGTTGAGTCCAAAATGTGGGTCCACTTGCCAGACTGCAAAAGCTTGACCACAGACTTCCAAAAGCTCTCAGTGCAGAGCGATTTCTATTTCCACAGTAAAGGAATCATGGAGGCAAAAATGTACCCATCTCGATAGATCAGAAACGTGTATTTCCAAATAAAACAATCATGAAATCTTTTAAAGGCCCTTTAAAAATTAATGTGATTCTTCTCCATGAGATAAACCAAAGAAGCCATGTGTCAGTATGCTGAAAAGTGACAAAACAGATGTCAAGTAACCTTCATTTTGCAACAACAACCTTCGATGAATCTGACATCTAGTTATTCCAGTTAACATCATGTATGAAACTCAGAAATTATGCAGCCAAAGAACAGACTATTAATTCATGACAGCATGTGGAAAGGAGCAGATGAGAACAAAACACAACGAAAGTATATAAATTGACCAAATGAGGCTGCATATGTTACCGTTTTCTATGACAACAGAAACTTATTGACTGACAATTCACATCTGGTTTGCTCCCTTATTCTGCAAATCACAAAAATGGGTTGCTGTGGCAACTGCCACGTGCTATTTAGCTTGCTGGGAGAGAAAAGAAAAAAACCCTAAAGTACCTTCAAAGACACAAATACTGCATGTATTTTTATTGTTTCTCCTGCCCCAAGAGAACAAATCTCCTGACAGGAGGTCTATCTTTTCGCAGCTTTAAAAATGGGCTTGCTTTCTGTTGTTTGCATTTTTTATTATGTATACTACCAATTTATGCAAATGGAAAAGAAAAAATCCACAGAAATATAAAAGAGATGGATACAGA
This sequence comes from Equus asinus, assembly GCF_041296235.1. NCBI lineage: Eukaryota > Metazoa > Chordata > Mammalia > Perissodactyla > Equidae > Equus > Equus asinus. Next base: position 168,746,275 of record NC_091790.1, read on the forward strand.
TTGCCTGAGTCACATGAATGTGATAGGGCCATTGTCTTTTATAGCATCCTCACTTTTATCATTGACAGCTCTTTTAGCCAATTTAACTCCACTGATGTATCAAATCCATGCATGGTACTCCCAGGAATACACTGAGAGCTCAATTCTTAAAGCATCAGCAAGGGCAAGCTTATTTTTCTGGACCAAAAACAAGAGCAAGGTGCAAATAGGAGATCATTAATTTTCTCAAAAGTATTTTCTTAATCTCACAGTAACACATAACATAGTCTGTTCATAAGGATGCTGTGCAGGACCTTAGAACACGTCTTGTTACCAACATCTGTGCACATTGGAACAAGCAAATTAACACCTCCTTACTGAATAAAATGGGAAGAAGAACATTCATCCCTTACCTACTTACTTCCCCATTGGGACCTAAGAGAATGGACGCAAATATTTAGAATGTTTCAGGCCCTGAAAATGGAACAATATAAACTTGAGTCATTTTCCTCCTCATTCAATGGCAAGTTTGATACCTTTTTAAACTCTCCAGATATTGGTCTGATGTGGGATATTGACTCTTTTTGAAAGAACTCAGTTATTAGCCCTTGAAACAATAGAAGTCTCTTCTCTCTGGAAGCTCAGTGATTTTGAGAAAGTTCTCTAAGAAAAATAGTCCATTTAAAAACAAACAAATCAACAAACAGATACGCCCTCCACCACCACCACTAGTGCCAAATGGAAACCCTCTCCGGAGCCTCTCACCGCTCTATGCTTGAGTTAAGAGTCCACTCTTTTGAGGCAGGGACTCAGGCAAAGATCAGTGAGGTAGGGCTGCTAAAAGATACTAGGGATTTATAGTATAAATAACAATGAGATAATAGGAACTCAAGTCTCAGTGTGTGAAAATACTATGTATCCAGGATGCAAATAAAAGTATCCCTTACAGATCTCAGAGGGAAAAATACCTGACTGCCATATTAGTCTTCTGCTGCTTCACTTAATCATACTAAAGAAATGGAATGAACGCAAAAATAGATTTTTTTTTTTCACTTTTCCTTGGGCAACAATAGAGAACAATCAATTTAAAAATAATTGGAGAAATTTATATTTTGTTCAGAAGAAAAAAGGAAAACATTCATTCAACAGTACCACATAGAATCATTTCCTTAATAGCATTTCTAATATGTTATGCATTTATTCAATCTATTTCTTACTATATTAAAATGCAAAAACAATTACTCTGGATGTAAATCCCAGAAAACAATCAAAGTTTCTATTAAATCAGAGAAGACATAGTTAAGCTGCAAAGTGATTTGCAGACGCTCATGAATAGACTATACTTAGAGTTTCTCTTACTAGAAAGTAAAAAAGAAGGATGGTGGAGATTCAGAGATCCCCTCCCTCCATCTCTTTCTTCCTTTCTTTTTGGATTCAGAATAAGGAAAGCTTTTATTTAAAGTCTAAGAAGTCAAATTACGTAGGCATATAAAATTGCATTATGTTACAATACCAGCCCTACAGCAGGTAGAAACTTCATTTCAGTATGTTGTTGTAAATAATTTATATTCAACTGATCAGTCACAGAGGAATATGGGCAGTTTCAACCTTCCAGGTCCTTTGTCACCAGAAAAAATTCCTGGTTCGTTCTTTTTATGCTTACATTAAAGCCATTTCTGTTCACTAAAAACTCAAAATAAGCATATTCAAGAAAAGGCGACTGAACATGAAGGAAAGAATAAAAAGATTCTGTGCATGTATAACAAGCATTTGTATTTTACTTTGTCTGAAAGGAATTTTTAAAATCCACATGCTTTAATTGGGGCAGTACTGAAGTAATAATCTCAAATATGAGATTCAATAAGTGTGTTTCATGCTCTGATTAAATGTCAAGGCCACAGATTTGTTATTTCAGATATAGTGAGCAATAATTCTGTTGGATAATAATGAACTCCCCAAGATTTATTTGCAACACTGGGCTGTCTGTTTCAAAGCCCTGAGTCATTCCATATATTTCCAATTCTGCTGATAATGTTATAGAATCTAATATACAGAGCTTAAATTTTCAAGTAAATTTTATTTATTTCACATGCAACGCATGCACTCTGGGAGCTTCTGCTGAAACTGGTACCAACGATATTTGCCCAATCTTGACAAATAGCAGATATTGTTTTGATTTGCATCAACTTTTGTCCTTGACAGAGTGAACATGAATTTCTTTACAACAAGGGCATGTTTATGCCCTAAAGTATTTAGGGAAACACAGTGTCTTCTGTTCGTATCACTTTCCGGCACAGATTCTTTACTCCAATCAAGGCTTCAGTAAAGCCACAAACCCAACAGAGTGCTGACCTAATGACTACCTTCCATTTCACCACTATCAGCTGGTAACAAGTGTGATCTTGCCTCCAGCCACACCAGTTTTCTAGAGGACTTTTCTCAACACTAACATTTAATTATCTTAATGTTTATTATTACTCTTTTTGTTGTTGTTATAGCATTTTACGTTATTTTTTAAAGTCTGTGGCAATTCCAGATATTATGAACATATTGTAACCAAATGTACATGGTTTTCTATGTTCTTTAAGTAGAAATGCCACAAATTTTAAGAAAATAATCTGTATACCTTATACCCTCACTACACTATTCTACTGCAGTAGACATAATCTATAAAAATCAACTGAAAAAAAACCTATCTTAAGTGGAAAAGATATCCAAACAATACACAATCTTTACCAGTTCTCTCACGATAGATTTATTCTAGCTATTATTATGAGGGTAGAGGTTGCATTAGAGGTACCTTCATGATTTGGTTTAAGCAATCCGTGTTTAACGGCATCTTTTTTTAACATGCTAGTATTTTTAAGTGGGTTTTATTAGTTTTGTAGTCTCCCAAATTAAACCCACACACATTTATTTCTCAGTTTGCCAATTTTATATCATCATTCAATATTCCACTTATGCAAACTGTTGTCAGGAACTCAGCATTCGTCAGCAAAACCAAGGTCACGAATGAGTGTCTTGTACAGCAAATATTTTTTCATAATGATATTTTGGGAATTTACAATTTAAAATAACTGATATTTGTTCATTCATTCAGTAGATATTTATTTAACTAGCCAGGCACTATTTTAGCTAGGCATTGGAGACATAGCTGTGAACAAAACAGGAAACTGCTTTAACAAAGCTAACATTCTAGTGGAGGTGGTGGAAAGCAGGCAGTAAACAAAAAAATGATTTCTGGGAGTCTTAAATGCTATATAAGGAAAACAAAACAGGGACAGTGACTTGAAGTGGTACTTTTAGTAAGGTGGTCTACAAATAAGTTATCACCAGTAAGAAAATTAAAAGCCAAATTAAAGAATAAATGTCTAATATAACTTCAATACAATTTAACATGTTCATTGCCAACTATGTGGGGAGCCATTAGCCTTTCTTTCTTGTTTTAAAATGAAGTATCATTTAATTTTACTGTGTAAGGAAGAATATTCAGCAGGGTATATGCCTATGAAGTGAGTAAGACATTGCTGTAGACCTCATGGTACTTTATTAACAACTAATAAGGGGGCAATCAAGTGCATGTGTATCTATAACACAAAGCTTCACGCAGCATAACCTAACAGAAAGATGATTGATTATGGAGTCAGAGATCTGGGATCAAGCTCAGGAGCCATCACTTACCAACCCTTTCACTTTCATCGACTTATTAAATCTCTCTGAGCCATGCTTTATCACTTGTAAAGTACAACAACACATGCCGACAGGATTATTGTGGGAATCAAATAAGGACATACACGAAAATGGAACTAAGTTTTTGCAACATAGCACATTGTGATTGCTATTACTTTTGTTGTTTGCTGCTATTTGTTATATGAGGGAAAACAGAAAACTTATGGAAATGACAAGGATCTTAAATAATTCTTAAGATCAGGACCATCAGTGAAATACGCAAGGATAAGTATAGCATCAAAGACTCTATCTGTCCATGGATATCCAAAGTAAGTCTACATTCGAGAAAATGCTATTCTTTTTCTAATCTATGTTTCTCCATACAATTAATAGGAATTAGTCATTAAAGTTCAAAACTAGAGTTTTTCAACTCCATATTTTTCATTATCCTGACACAGCTTAATTATCTTTCTCATACATTAAGGATAGCTTTCACTCATTGAAACAAAATTATACCTTCCAAGAAAACCTACAAAACACCGGAAATAATCACAAAGATATATTATATCTTACTAACCAGTATCATGAATTGTAATCCATTAAGAGAAACCAGGAAAATATTTTTATTATATTTGCAATTTAGCTCTTGAAATCCAACTCTATAGTGGTTTAATTTAAACTTTACTACATGTTGTACTTGAATAAAATATATAACAAATATTATATTAAAATATAAGTATAAAATTCAAACAACTTTCCAGCTTCAAATAAAGTTGCTCCGTAATATGAAATTAATGTTGAATAATTTTTGACGGAGCAATGTGAAATATTCCTGCAAGAGAAATTAATGGTAAATTAAATAACTTTACTTCACAAAATAATTTTGTTTGGGAGGGCTGGCCCGGTGTCGTAGCAGTTAAGTTCGCACATTCCGCTTCCGCAGCCTGGGGTTCTCTGCTTCGGATCCTGGGTGTGGACATGGCACTGCTTGGCAAGCCATGCTGTAGTAGGCATCCCAAGTATAAAGTAGAGGAAGATGGGCACGGATGTTAGCTCAGGGCCAGTCTTCCTCAGCAAAAAGAGGAGGATTGGCAGCAGATGTTAGCTCAGGGCTAATCTTCCTCAAAAAAAATACTAACAATTTTGTTTGGGCACACAGGAATAGTAAATTTAGGTAAATGTTCCAGACCAAATTTAAAGGATTCTAGATTTTTGACTTATGCAATTGTGTGAAGTGAAAATTTCTTCTAACTTAAATCCAGTAATCAAACATAAAAATGCATTAAATCCTACCCATAAAGTAAAACCATGTGCTTTTCTTAGCCTAAACTCATAGTTTGAAACCTATTCCTAAATTACCTGTAGAGAGTTTAGCTACTAAGCAATTCATCCAAACAGGTGATTTGTCGTCTAGTTTTCACCTAATCCATATACGAGATGAATACCAGGCTTCTAGTATAAAGCAGGTGCAAATTTACAACCTTGTTTTGAAAGAACCCTTTCTCCCCATTAAGATTTAGAACCTCCTTTCCTTGATTGGTCCTCCAGCCATGTGCAACCTGGAAAAAAGATGCTTAAGTGGGCATATTGCCCAAGCTCTTCATGAGGTAGCTGTTTTAAAGGAACTAATGTTAGCAAGGGCCCATATTGCTCATTTATACAAAATTAAAATTTGGTAAGCATCGCAAATTGCACTACTTTCCATTTCAAAGAAATGGCCATTTAACCTTTTTTTACTTCCTCCTTTAACGTTGGTCCTTTCTATTCACCATTTAAAGGCAATACATATTTCTTTTTTTGTTACAGTTTTTGGGGTCTCATACTCCCTAGATGTTCAATACCCAGATGTAGCCTAATCCCTAAATGGTAGAGTGGTCAAATATCACTGGAAGCTTATTAAAATCGAATTCATCATAAAGCCCATCATGGGCAAGTATAATGGGAATCCAATCATCTCCTGTGTCAATAATAATTTAAAATGAATTCAGGGGGGGTTTATGCAACCAAATCTCACAAAGTGGTCTACATAAGGCAGTCCTACGTAATTAACCCCAGGTAAAGAGCTATTGTGAAACTCCTGTAAAGTTAAGTGGCTGTAAGTTAGGTGACAAGAAGCAGGAAATGCACAGCTTTAACTTACATTTAGTACCTTTTATTTCCACACATGAAATGAATCACAAAGCTTTGCTGACCTAGGGTGCATCAAGAACTAACTCTGTCTGTCCCTCCAGACTTCTTCAAAGTATCTCCAAGTCACCTCAGATTAATTATTTGTCACCACAAGTGTTAGAGAAGGAGCCCATGACCTGTCCAATGAGTTTCTTCTTATTGAAAGATGCACAAACATGCACATAGACATGAAAACTGCCTCCATGCCTTGTTTAGATGATTACATTTGAAACTTAAAACCCTAATTTAGGAAGTTTTCTCAGTCTTTCAATGGAGCTTTTGTTGTTCTATTTTAAAAATCTTTCTTGTAGTCCCTGGACACAAATATAAGCAATGTTGTTTTAGAAAATCATAGATCATGAGGGAAATCTGGCATACTTTGCAAATGAAAGTAGGCAAACAATTCCATGCTCATTATAGGGAACTAATAATTCCAACCACATCTGAATTATCAGGTCTGTCAGTTACAGTAACAGAAAAGTGTCATCCATCACTGAGCTCGTGGCAGGCATGCGCTGACCCATGGCACACCTGAAAAGTGGTGCATTGATTTATTCTCCTGTTCACTGCATTTGAAGAAACTCTTTGCCCATAGGAGCTCATTTTATTTCAATTCCTTTCAAAACATGTTTTATTTTCACAATTCTTAGTAAAAATATAAAACACTGATATTCATACTGTTTTTGTTTAACAGCATGAAAACTGATTTTATTATATGCAGAACAGAAACTGAACTACCCAGAGACCATCTACTCTGAGTTCTTGTCAGAGGAACATTCTTCTCTGAAACGTAATTTTGAGTTTTCTATAATAATATTGCAACTAAAATAGTCTTCATTCTCTATCTAGAGTATCTCATTGGACTCTTGTCCAGAGGGTCCCTTATCTCCTTTACAAACCAATGACTTTCTGTTCTGCCAAAGTGAGTTAATCAAGGAGTACAAACATGATGAAAATCTTTTTGCACCCATCCTTTTACATTATGTCTCTGCTTCAAAAACCATCCCTCCTGAGATTAGCATAAAAGCATTTACTGTGGCAAGCTATAGAGAACAAACTGTTTTTTCTTTTTCTTTTTTGGTGTATGTGCCAATCACGTCCTCCCATGTAGAAGACCCTAGGAAGAGCAGTGCTTGTGGGATCAGAAAGCACAGGCAGCGTACATGTACCTGGTCCATGGAATCGACTCAAGCTGGAATTAGTGTTTCTTTTCTTTTCACTACACCAGGGACAGGCACAGTCTTCAGGTAACTCAAAGATTTGAGACTTCAAATACTTATGTTCGGGTATTTGTCTGTCTTCCAATGAAGAAAAAAATGATTTAAAAATTGCTTGAATTATCTGGATAATTACCCTAAATGCATTCATCTGAAATGTAGGATAACTGACAGAGGGTCTACATGAGACATGCATTTCCAAACCATTGTACTGCAAGGCACCCTATAAGTATTTCTTCTGTCATTTAATGAGGGGAGTTTGCCTTGAGAAACCATCTCCAAATGTAGCTGGAAATGCTTTGAAGATAAAAGGATGGTATCATTTACAAATCATCCCACTGCACTAGTTTCCCAAATAAACTGGAACTAAACTATAAGAATGAGCTTTTAGAAATCAAAAGTATCGAGGGAAAAAGGAAAGCATACATAGTAAGACTTTTCCTCTTGACCCATGTGAAATTTTTTAAATATAATTTAAAGCGTAACTACACCAATTAACCAAAACATGTACAGATAGGAATAAAAATTGGAACAAAATGGGAAACTTCAGTATGTAAGTTTAGTTGATCACATTGAGAATGTTGAGAACAGAACTAAAGGATCACAGTACACACATGCACACACACATTTTGTCAAGAGAATAGGTATTTCTCTCACAAACATACCTAAGTTCTTCCTGACATACAAATAAAAAAAAAATCTCCAAATTCTCTATTTTATACAGGTTTTAAGAATCTTTTAATAGAGTACTTCTGAGCCTAGTAAAATTAGCACCCTATCTATATGCCCCAGTTTGGCACATATATATAATGTGTAAATAACCTTGAGGAAAACTTGAAAATACCATGAAATCTCTGTGCAAATTCTGTCAATATCTGTCAGTAATATTATCTTTGCACAAGGAAACATATTGAAATAGTTTTGAGCTTATTTATTTAAGGTTATTACAAAAGTTACATAATTATAGAGCTTGAAGGGACCTCTCATTTTAGAAATGAAGTCACTAAAGGTCACAAGGTCTCCTAATTTTGGGATCTGAATGCTTTCACAACACCCTGCTGCTAAAGTGCTGTTAATCACCCAAATAGAGATCTATACTTCAATTGTAACTTGAAGGAAGTTTTCTATTACTCTGTTTCCCAATTCAGAAAATAAGATGATTATACTTCAATCTAAGATGAGCGAATGTTAAGGATAATGCATAAATGAGTGCTTTTCCCCACTGATGCCTACACTTGGGACTATACAAATGCTAAATAACAAGCGAATGATAAAAAAGTTAAAAAAGCAAATCAGGCAATCAAAATCCATTGGCTCTTACACAGCATTGAATGAAGTACTTTTTTTACCATATTATAAATTAGAGTTCCCCAGTATTTGCAGTGATTCTCATAGAAGAAATACAAGCATAGAGAGACAAGTTCTGGCTTAGAAATATTATTTGTTTTGCTAATCATGTACAAAAACCAACTTCACATATAACGCTATTAATGAAGTGCTCAGTTGAGCAAAAACTATAATTAAAAATAAATACAAATCAGAATTCTTTTCATAATTAGAAATGACAATATCACAAGCTGGCAATTTATGAGTATCCAGAAATCACTATACAATATGAAACACTTCTGAAACTCAGATTTCATTCCCCACTCTCTAAAAGAAAATTATAAAGGAGGCATTTTTGCACTGAAAATTATTCTTCCTGATTATAACTGTGCTGTAACTAACTTCCCCAAATCTGATGTTTTGGGGTGCTACCTTGGAATTATTTTTTAAAGAAAACTATCCTGATCCTATTTTACTTTATCCCTATGGATCCCCCACATAGCACAAGCTTCAAATTCTCAAAAGAGCAGAAGAACAAAGATAAAAAGCCCAAGACTTCCTCAAAATCTGCCCAAAGTGTATTTTAAGATTTGAGAGAAAAAAAGAATTGTGCTATTTAAGTTACTCCTGGTTTCTCTGAAAGAAATTCACTGCAAGGCCTACATTTTAATCTCAGGAGTCAGATGAACTTAGTTTCATAAGGGATGGAAATAGTACATGACTTGTTCAAGATCTGCACTAATGTTCTCTGTGTTCAAATATAATGTCTTGAACATGACAAAGACACAAAATAATATCAAATCTGTCTTCTTTTTCTTCTTTTTACCCACAGCTATTCCTATCATAATAAGAGAGAATCTTAAGAATCTCAACTGATTTGAGCATCTGAAAATATGAGAATCTAAGGAAATCATTCTGAAAGACAGTATGCATTAAATATATGGGTACACATTACATACATTTCAGTACATAAATTCTGTACAATAACAAAAATAATTTTGCTCTGATAAACAGACTTCTTTATAATAGCAACACTATAAGTAATCTCCTTCGGATTTCCTAGAATATTAAGAATTAACTTGGAAACAAAAGTGAAAATCTTCTCCAAAACGCCACATTTTGGGGGAAACTAAGACTCAGAAAGTAGTATGATTTATCTGAATCACACAGCAAAACTGGGCCTAGAAAACAGGTTTTCTTATTCTACTTCCCCTTCTGCAACCCAACTGCCTCCTAAATTTCATCTGAGTAAAACTTTTCTAACACAAAAGGAGAAACAAATAACAACAAAAGCCAGTGTACCCATCCAGTTGGAGGACACACATTTCTGAAAAGATACCAAGGTGAATGGTGTTATGTTAATAAACATTTGAGAAGACAAAATGCTTAGAGGTATTAAAGGACAAACTGAGGAATATCAAAATTTTAAGAGTTCATTTGAGCAAAAATTGATTCCAATTGAGCAGCACCAAACCACAAGTGGTTAAGAGGCTCCACTGACAGGAGCCTGGAGAGAGACCTTTATAGAGAAAGTGTGGAAGCAGAGAAAGGGAATTATTGATTGGTTAGAGCTTAAAGCCTAGTTGGCTGGCTGTGATTGCTTGTCCTTTGGTTTCAATTTCATAACCTTGAGGCATTTACAGGCTTAGATTTTGGTTTGCTTATGTAGGCTGCCATGATATTAGAGCCACCTCAGTCTAATGGTCTCCTTGTTTAATTAATTTCACAATTAATTGGCTAAGTGATTAAGACTGGGCTTTGGAGGCAAGACGAAGAGATTTTAATCTACATCTGAGACAGTATGAATTGACAAATCATTTTACCTCTTTGGCTTCACATGAAGCATAAGGATAATACTAGTGTCTACAAAGAGAGCTGACGTGAGGATTACCTGTAAAAATTCATGTACAGCACAAGACCAGTGGCACAAGGGACATGTTTGCCACTGATATATTATTATTAACTGCTCCTAGCACATCCACCTTCCTCCACAGCATTTCCTTCTTCCCAGCCCCATGCCTTATGCAGCTAATACTTACCATTGAGGCTGAGCACTATCACACCACACTCAGGGATTCTTCCCACCTTGAAAGGAGAGAGGCCAATTTGCATTCAGTCAAGGCCAAGAGAAACAGACCTAACTGTGGCAGGCTTATAGACTGAGACGATGGTGGAGAATTAAAAAGAATGCCTGAAGTCTCTCCAAATTTTCAACACTCCTCCAAAATGAACCACTTTACATGAGTCATTTCATATCTAAGGGCCTCCATTACCTCATTTCTAAGAGAAGAGTGGAGCAGATAGATAGTTCAGAAACTGAGGTGTTTGGAGTCCCTTCAGGATCAGACGCTATGTACAGGAAGGCCAAGCTGGGTACCATCTAGATCTTTCCAGATACCTGCCTCACCATACTCTCCTCCACCACCCCACCTCCCATGCTGACCAGAACAGATCTTGCCTATGTTTGACTTACTGTGATTCTAGGTAAACTTTATTTAAATAAAGGGTTTCACAGTTGAAATGAAGTTGAGAGTCAATGGATTTCTATGTCCATTTCTAGCTAAAAATTTCTATGACACCAAAAACATGCTAATTTTATATGACAGAAAATTTATTCAGGAGGCTGAGATTTCAATATGATAAAAAATCCTTATCTTTCATATTAGAAAAAAATCATAATGGATATATTGTTCATATATCAATATTAATAGCTACTGACAACTCATTTTTGCTTCATTTATTTGATTAAGGGACCTAATCCAGGCAATTTACTTACCCAGTGGTTAGTTTGCCTTAATTTGATGACTAAAGTAACTCTCTTGCTCCTTTACTACTGTGTAGATATAAACATAAAATGAAATAGAAATAATGGCAGGTAATTAATCTGATAGCATTTGAAAGCTTCATAATGGCTAAAAATCACTGATACTAATGAGTTAATGATGTAGGACTAGAGTACTGAATATAAACTTGCGATTAATTCAATACAAAGGTTAAAATTGGATAAGTCAGTTTACCCACACCCATTGTTTGGAAACCTTTAAAAAAATCATTCATGTTCACAGAGTAGTATCATATAAGTTTAGAATGTGAAGGGTCATATAATCAATTTCTAAATTTTAATGATCAATAACCTGAAGCACAGGAAAGTAAGGTGCCATATCCACAATTACAAAATCACCTAGTGAACCTGTCCCACACTTCATAACACAACGCAAATTTTCTTCCCCATATGAACTTTTTATTAACAGATGAATATTTTAAGGTAGCATTCATGAAACTATTCTAATTAGTTACCATTATCCACTTCCTGAAAGTTGACATACAAATTCAAACAATTAGTTTTGAAAATCTGGAAAATAACTATTTCCTAATGAAAAAAGAATAGGCTTTTATAGGAATGCATTTAGTATAATTCAACAATACCTTTGGAATATGAAACCTTCAATTAGAATTGAAGAAAGACTGAGTCTTACAACAAGAGAATATAAAGTCAGATAATGGGAGAATAGAATTTAAGTTCTTTATACTAATGAATTTAGCTGGCAATTTCCTAGAGAAGAAAAGGAAAACTGGTCTTCAGTGTAGCCATGGCAACTTCTAACTTCACCATTTTTGAACCTAAGTATCCAAATGTTTCTCTTCTTCAGACTCTGTAGTCTTTATCATACACATAATGAGGTACAAGAGAGAAGCCACACTTTGTTCTCAAGCTTTAGCATTGTAAAAATTCATCTGAAAGAAAGTGGATTTTAAATCTTCTTACCCAAGTGTTTCCCCACTACTTCAGTTGATTTTTTATAACCATTATAAAAGAACACAGAACATTCATTTTGTTTCTGTTGGACAAACAAAACTAAGTAATCCCTCCTTTGTACATCCACAGAGAGTGCTCATACTTTCATTTAAGCCACCTGTACTGTGCAGCTTCCTCTGCTATTTACCCCTTCAATAGCCGAGAACTTAGTGAGCAGCTATTTCATCTTATTTATTGCTGACTTTCCAGTGTCTACAACAGTGCCTGCCAAAAAGTAGATGTTCGATGAATGTTTCATAAATAATGAAAAACAGATGAGCCTGAAGAATGATGATCTTTTTACCAAGGAAAATGTAGCTTTTGCCCTAAAACATTCCACATATAATTATATCTACAAGCAATTTCTATTTTTAGATTAAAGAAATCTCGAGTTACAATGTCTGCTGTGTATTAAAATACAGTGTCTGCTGGTATTAAAAATATTATAAGTTATGATAATTCTTAATGTTGCTTTCTTTTAATGGCCTAAACTACGAGATTTCCTGCTGCTGACCAGAGTATAATTATACATAGATGTAGAATTTAAAGTATATAAAATGTTTTAGGTCTTCGACTCTCCCTCAGGCAAAATCTACATGGAGGAACCAATAAGAAAAGCTAAAGATACTGTGAGAAAAATTCAGAATGCACAAAAGGACATATGTATTAGGAAAATTCCACATTGTAAAACGCTTTTTAAATTTTTTTTAAAAAAGGTCTAAATAAATTTACAAAAAAAAAAAAGAAAAGCCTTAAGTTAACTGCCAAATTATATCCTGCCAAGGAAAAAAAAAATTTAATCTTTCAACTTGTAAAAATCTTATAAAATGAAGAGATTAGATATGAAAGCACAGGGACTGATGCAGTAGGCCCTGAGCAAATATTTATTGAAAGATTGAATGGAAGAAATAATGAAAGAGGAGATAGGTGATAAGCTCAAATGACGGCTGACTTTGAACTTGCATAAGTCATTCGTTCAAATCATTTAAAAGAGGCTTTATGTAATACATTTCATTGAGACAGTTTTCAATTCTGGTGACACTTCATTAACATTACCTTCTGAACTTTTATAATATTCCATTATAATTCATTTTGCTTTAATATATGAAAGATTCTGTTGCCTTTAAAACTAAAAGAAGGTACGAGAATGACCTTCTAAAACAGTTTTACATGAAAAAACAACTGAAAACAACAACAGTTAATTATGAGTTGGTTCTTAGCTCCTAAGTATGACCACATATATGAATCTTCATCCTAACAACAAGGAATTATTTAATGAAAATGCAGCTACGATTACTCACATTTACTTGTATATGGATTATTTACCATATTTTAAGAAAGAAAAGCAACATATTTTATCTATGTGCTGTCTGCTTTATATCCATCCACCCATCCCTCCATAATATAATTATTTATTGAAGGCTTATTGTGTTCCAGTCCCTATGTTGGCTCCAGAGCATCTTCCCAAGTGACAATCCTAAAATCTTTAAAACCCAAGTTGAAATATCGATGTTTTTTAAGTAAAATTTTCCTACTTCTATTTTAAAAGAAAACAAAATCCCAGGAAATTGATGGAGTAGGGAAATTATGTAAGTATATCAATAATTATGCAATGCAAGTTTTCTAAGCTTGAAAATATTTTCAAAGAGTTTATTTTTTTTCAATGTATTCAAAAAAAATGTGGGAGAGGGAAAGATAGGGAAGAAAGAGGATAAAAGTGAGAGGTTTAGGGCATTAAAATTCTCAAAAATTGAAAATGGTATTAAGACGGTCAATTTATTTTTTAGTTATATAATTAGTTTGATATTTTTAAAAATTTTCATACAGATACATAAGAAAAACAAATAGAACTCTCTCCTCCTAAAATTAACACCACCATTATAATTGTTATCTAGCCCAGATCTCAAAATAGACAACAGCAGAAACCATTTCCTCAGTGATCAAGTGAAAAGGTAGCTCTAAAGAACAGCTGTTTTAAATCGGTGTCTGTAAAGTGAACCACTTTCTGTTTTGCCAGTGGACACTTTGTAGTATAACTGTGATATTACTACTTTAACACCAAACATTAAGAAAAATTTCTGTAAAAATCTGGGAGCATATTTTTTCTCTTTATTTTTTTATGTGTTGTTTATTGTCAGTTCCTTAGGAAGAAAAAAAAGTCATTTTAATGACTATTCCATATGCTATCATCCCATACAAATTATAGAAAGACACATTTGTCAGTTATCATTTAGCAAACATTTGTTTAATGACCTGTACTGGGAGCTACTGGGATAGGTACTCATCAATCCATCAAATGTATTCAATACAATCAAATCAAAAGTTAATTGAAGACAGTCCCTAATACTAATCATCTCATGATCTAGTAAGAGAGTAATAATCTAATAATCTCATATCTAGTAAGGGAATAATCTAATAATCTAATGTCTAATAATTTTATGTCCTCTAAGGGAAAAAAGAAATGTAAAAAATTATTAAGACAAAGACGACAGGTGATCAAGAATGAATCCAGGAAAAGCTGCCCAGGATTTGGAGTCTGAGGTCGTGCCAAGAGCCATGAGACTCAAAAGGTCCAGTTCCTGTGACAATACACACTTTATTAAAGCAGCTATGTCACGCTATCATTTCTGATGACAGATAATTAGGAACTCTAAGCTAACTTCCCAGCCTCTGATTCTATATTCACAAGCAAACTGTGGATTCATAATTTGTACTTCCAAGTATATTTTTGAAATGGAGCAAAAGCAATGATCAGCAGATTCAGGTATTTCTATTCTCTTGACAGTCATATTTTGCATTGTAATGTATTGGCATTTTGGTTTTGACCCCTGTGAGTTTGGTTAATGTGACTCACACGCTAGTCACTATTAGTAGATTGATAAAATTAATTTTTTAAATTCGAAAATCTAAAGACCAAGGTAATGCCAGCCCTGCCTGAGAAATAAAATCACTACACTACCTTTTTATTAAAACTATTGTATCACATTTCTACATACTTATGCAATGTGGTTTACCAGAAAGAACTGCAGGCCTAAAGACATGAATTGGGTTCTAATCCCAGCCCCTCATGTATTAGCTGTGTGATCTCAATACCCTTACATAAAAAATGGAGATTAAAGTGCCTCCCCAACTTGTCTCACAAGGTCATTATTAACATAAAATAAACAATGAATAAGAAAGAGCTGTTACAAGCATAAAGCGGTAAGAGGTAAGATGTTATTACTTCCTCACTATCCTGCAAACGCTCCATGCCAAATAGTCCATTAGTGAAAGCATCACAATCATTTCCAAAGAAATGAGAAAAAATCAATCTTACAATAAAGAAAGGCAAAATTTCCACATCCTCTAGTGTGCTTCCCTTACTGACAATTTCTTCCTACAGACCTGGAGAAATAAAATTTGAATTTGCTCGCCACTATAAGAACCCATTTTATTTTAAAAAATTTCCAGAATAAATCTAGTTCAATGTGTTTTTTTCTGGTATACAGCCATATAAATGATGAAATGTGGTCAGAAAAGAGTTTCTAATTAAACATAGATATATATTTAAGAAAACACAGGAATAATTTCAAAATAAAAAGTGGCATTGATAGGTTAACATCTCCCAAAAAGAATGTTTTACCTTTAACATGTCTAATCCTCTAGTTAACATAAAGGAGGATATGGGCATCTCTTTGCCCTGCTGGAGAAAGCAGGTCTAACTGATTAATTGGCAGAAGTTATGATTTCTCAGTTCTCAACTAAGTGATTTATCAGAACTTGCAGAAATATATTTTGTATTTTGTACCTAGGCTTTTTCTTCATTTTGGGTATAAAGAGGCAATAAATTTCTATTTTAGTTTTATTTGGGTGCCCCTCCTATGCACTCTCATATGAGCTCTCACCCTGAATTGTAACCATCTGTTTACTCGTGCTTCCCTACAGACTGAAAACGTATGAAGGGAAGACACCATGTCTAAGTCATCTTTTTATCCTCCAACCACTAAACCAACAACTGGCACAGAGAAGGTGCTCATTAAATGTTTACTGAATAAATTAAAGAATAAACTATAGATATAATATTAGACTGACTTTTCTTTAAAGTCTAATGTTCCTTTGTATTACACTCAAATTTAATCTTTGGATTTTAGTAATATAGATAACATACACTCTGTGTAAGTAATAGATTTATGCAAGTTTAAGCAGCTGAATACTGAAAGTAAGAAATCAAACAGATGCAATTGCTTAAATTATATGTAGCCAAGATGAATATATACATTTATTAATTAATATAATTCATTTATCGGTTCATTCAATACATTTCTTGAGCATCTACTTTGTTCTAATTACCACGCTCAAGAGCTGAGGATGCAAAGTCAGGCAGGCCACATGCTCTCAAGGAGGTGGGTGTCTGTAGAGGGAAAGAACCATGTAAATATTCTGACAGAGGAGTGTGCGGGGGCCATGTGACCACTGGGGAGGGCAGCTAAGTACAACTCAGAGGGAAGGGTTATACGGAAAGATTCCCAGAGAGGTGATGCTTAAACTGAGGTTTGAAAAAACAGCAAGAGTTAACTTAAAACAAAGAAACAGACAATCCAGGCAGAAAAAGAGGGTGAGGCACCATAGCTCCATCAGCAGAGAGAAGGTTGTGTGCAGGAGAATGGCAGAAGATGAGGAGATACATAGAGAAAGAGAAGAGAGGCCCCAGATTGTGGAGGGCTGTGTGCCCTAAGGATTTATAGGCATCTTCAGTGAAGAAGGAGCTGTATTAAATTTTTTCCTCAAGGGGCTTAGAGACTACTTAAACATATAATAGCCTAAAAGGACAGTAAAAAATAAAGGGTGGGGGGGAGATTTTAGATCAGCAAACAGAGGAAATAATTGAAAAAATCAAAGACTCTTTTAATTCACGATAACTTAGTAGTTATCTGAACTTCACGACCCAGTTTTTAGATAAAATCACATCTCTTAAAATAAAAGATAAGAGGAAAATTAGGAGTGACTTTGAACTGTAAATGTTCTACAGTTTTGAAAAACAAGGATTTTTTTTTTACTTAAAAAAAGAAATGTTTCTATCTCTCTGTAGAGGCCACATCTCCAAATACATTTATCTCTGTCACTGAAGTACCCATCTTATCTTAGAGTCAGTCAACAATGCCATTATGAATGTCAATATTCATAGGTGAAAGAAAGAACAGTATTAACAGACTGATTATTTAGCAGACCATTATTGCTAGCAGGTGAAAAGCCCCAGAATGAATTGTCCAGCTGTGCTCCAGCTGTCTTGTACACTTGCAAGGAGAACCCACCAGCACTCCAACTGACAGAGCATCTATCTAAAAGTATTGTGGGATTTTAAAATACGGCACATATCAAAATTGCAACTTGGTTTTGGATTGCTTATTTTTATGTGATAAAGACTTCAGTACCCATTTCAAAGAAGCAATATCTAAATATCTGTTTTCTCTTTTGTAATAAAGTTATTGTTTCATTTTTAGTGACTAACAGAATCTAAGTTATTTTCAGGAAAAAATTAAATAGTCAAATATTAATCCGAATTTCAATAAAGAATGACAATATACAGCTATAGCTATGGCAAGTTAGACTTAATCTCTTCCAAATATTGCAAAATTCAAGTCGTTTTGTACAAAAGAGACTATGGAGAGAACTACGAATGAAAATGGAAAATCCAGCTAATTACCACTACCTCTAGTTCGTTTTACAATTTTGTTTCTAAATGTAGTCTCCTGCAAACCTGAAAAACCACAGGCTGACTCATTTGAATGTAACTGAACAGTATTATTTACTTATAACCTTTTATTTTTGCCTAAGAGGAAAATAAAAGCCATCACTGAAAATTTTTCTTTTTTCTTCCTATAACTAATTGCCAAAGAGAGTGATAAATATAATAAATAAAATTACAAGGTATAAACAAGCAAAGATTTGAAATAGAAAAATTCTGGAAGCATATTCATTACGTTTAACGTAACTTCAGCCTTGTAAAGATTCAATTTGTCAGCCTGTCCAGTGTCTGAGGTGATAACTATCAAGGACAGTCATAACAAGGATAAAGTCATCAAAACATATTGAATTAGCTGTAAATTTTAAGAATATTATATATGAAATAATCATAATTAGTTAATGGATATTATGGTATTTTTTCCTGTGGACTAATTATTTTTCTCTTTCTTCTTTTATATTTCCTTTTATTATAGCTAGCATCATGCTGCTATTCCTGCAAGTACAGAACAAGCATGGGATTTGACTATTTTACTCCTAAATAAATGAATTGCTCAATTTCCTGTGACCATCTATACATACTTCATCTTCAAAAAGTGTACCAATATTCTATCATAAAGGAGATAGTGACATTCTTTTTTCCAATATGCATGACATTTCTGGACAATGCAGTTGTGGCATTGGCACTAATTTCCATGAAGAAAACCTTTGCAGTTCAATGGCATTCATTATTTGACAAATGCAACTATTTTCCTTATCAATCAGCTCTTACTGAACTTACTAGCAGTGACTGTGGAAACCTTAAGGGCCCATTAAATTTCTAAGAAGAAAGCTAAGATGAAGGACATGCCACTCCAAATTCATGTGCTACTTGGCCTAGCTATCACTACACTAGTACAAGCTGTAGATAAAAAAGTGGAATGCCCACAATTATGTACATGTGAAATCAGGCCTTGGTTTACACCTAAATCCATTTATATGGAGGCATCTACAGTGGATTGTAATGATTTAGGTCTTTTAAATTTCCCAGCCAGATTGCCTGCTGACACACAGATTCTGCTCCTACAGACTAACAATATTGCAAAAATCGAATACTCCACAGACTTTCCAGTAAACCTTACCGGCCTGGACTTATCGCAAAACAACTTATCTTCAGTCACCAATATTAATGTAAAAAAGATGCCCCAGCTTCTTTCTGTGTACCTAGAGGAAAACAAACTTACTGAGCTGCCTGAAAAATGTCTGTCTGGACTGAGCAACTTACAAGAACTCTATATTAATCACAACTTGCTTTCTACAATTTCACCCGGAGCTTTTATTGGCCTACATAATCTTCTTCGACTTCATCTCAATTCAAATAGATTGCAGATGATCAACAGTAAGTGGTTTGACGCTCTTCCCAACCTGGAGATTCTGATGATTGGCGAAAATCCAATCATCAGAATCAAAGACATGAACTTTAAGCCGCTTATCAATCTTCGCAGCCTGGTTATAGCTGGTATAAACCTTACGGAAATACCAGATAACGCCTTAGTTGGACTTGAAAACTTAGAAAGCATCTCTTTTTATGACAACAGGCTTATTAAAGTACCCCATGTTGCTCTTCAAAAAGTTGTAAACCTCAAATTTTTGGATCTAAATAAAAACCCTATTAATAGAATAAGGAGGGGTGATTTTAGCAATATGCTACACTTAAAGGAGTTGGGGATAAATAATATGCCCGAGCTAATTTCCATCGACAGTCTTGCTGTGGATAACTTGCCAGATTTAAGAAAAATAGAAGCTACTAACAACCCCAGGTTGTCTTACATTCACCCTAATGCATTTTTCAGACTACCCAAGCTGGAATCACTCATGCTTAACAGCAATGCCCTCAGTGCCCTGTACCATGGTACAATTGAGTCTCTGCCTAACCTCAAGGAAATCAGCATACACAGCAATCCCATCAGGTGTGACTGTGTCATCCGTTGGATTAATATGAACAAAACCAACATTCGATTTATGGAGCCAGATTCACTGTTTTGCGTGGACCCACCTGAATTCCAAGGCCAGAATGTTCGGCAGGTGCATTTCAGGGAAATGATGGAAATTTGTCTCCCTCTTATAGCTCCTGAGAGTTTTCCTTCTAACGTGGATTTAGAAGCTGGGAGCTATATTTCCTTACACTGTAGAGCTACTGCAGAGCCACAGCCTGAAATCTACTGGATAACACCTTCTGGTCAAAAACTCTTGCCCAATACTCTGACAGACAAGTTCTATGTCCACTCTGAAGGCACACTAGATATAAGTGGCATAACCCCAACAGAAGGGGGTTTATATACTTGTATAGCAACTAACCTGGTTGGTGCTGACTTGAAGTCTGTTATGATCAAAGTGGATGGTTCTTTTCCCCAGGATAACAATGGATCCTTGAATATTAAAATAAAAGATGTTCAGGCCAATTCAGTCCTGGTATCCTGGAAAGCAAGTTCTAAAATTCTCAAATCCAGTGTTAAGTGGACAGCCTTTGTCAAGACTGAAACTTCCTATGCTGCCCAAAGTGCTCGAATACCATCTGATGTCAAGGTCTATAATCTCACTCATCTGAACCCATCAACTGAGTATAAAATTTGTATTGATATCCCCACCATCTATCAAAAGAACAGAAAACAGTGTGTAAATGTCACCACAAAAGGTTTGGACCCTGATCGAAAAGAATATGAAAAGAGAAACACCACAACATATATGGCCTGCCTTGGAGGCTTTCTGGGGATTATTGGGGTGATATGTCTTTTCAGCTGCCTCTCTCAAGAAATGAACTTGGATGGTGGACATAGCTATGTGGGGAATTACTTACAGAAACCAAGCTTTGCATTCAGTGAGCTTTATCCTCCTCTGATCAATCTCTGGGAAGCAGGCAAAGAAAAAGGTACAGCATTGGAAGTAAAAGCAACTGTTATAGGTGTGCCAACAAATATGTCCTAAAAACAACCAACTAAACCTACTTCAAAGAAAAGCTCAAAACTATGGTTGTGCTTAAAAAAAAAAATGGCAGAGAAACGTTACTTTCTAGAAAGACGTTTAAGCATCACCAATGCTGCTCCTGACCAATGGAAATATGTACAAGTTCAGCATTTTAACTAACTGGCTTCAAAGGGTTCTGTGGCAACCAAATAAAATAATTCCATTTTCTAGAACTTTCATGTAACTTTTATGTCTGGACTACAGTTAAAGTGGACAAAAACATTTCTGTATTTTTTTTAAGTATATAAGAGTAGTTGAACTGAGCAATACCTCCTCCTGTGTTGTATTACACATATTAGCCACGAGTTTTTGCAGTGACCAGATAAACTTGAATTGACACGTGGTGTAACAAAATGGACAAATTCTGTAGAGTAGACACAGTGAGTATGTGGACCTCTTTTATAAGGAAAAATACATTTTGGATTAAAATCAATTGCTTTTGTCTTGTTTTTGTTTCTAAATAAAGAATAATTTCTGGGAAATGTCATCTGACCAGATATCATTTAAATGATGTTTTTAAATTTGTTTTTCTATAATGAAATTTGAAATGCTAAGAGTAAGACACTTTTACTGGGTTTTGTAACTACATTTTTATAATGCACAAAAATGGATTTTAGAAGGCACTTTAACAATATTGAAAGACAACAATAACATTGTCTTTAACCCTTCATTGAGAAAGAAATCCTCTAGGAAATTATGTATTCACTTAAAGATTTTCTTTTCTTAACAAGCAGCTTTTGGAGTGAATTTAATCAAGTTCACAAATGTAAATCCAATGTCTGAGGAACTAAAAGTCTTATTTTAATAATTAGTAGTAGCTCAATTTTAGACCGCTTGCTTTGCAGAACATATTGCTAAACTTTTGTGGGACTAATAATCTAGGTGTAATTTTTAAATCTTGCTGTGATTCTAAACACTTCATGAGATTCACTGTGAAACAAGCAAATGATCTAATAATTTGCTATGTTGCAAATGTAGCAATGAAACAACATCTTCTGCATGACCCCAAAAGAAGAAGGTTTATGTACTTGAATAGTAAGTAATCTAGTTGGTGCTGACTCAAAGTCTGTTATGATCAAAGTGGATGGTTCTTTCCCCCAGGATAACAATGGATTTTAGACTTTTAAAAGACTAGGATTTTCCAAGAGTAGGATTTCAGAATTTTACTTTAAAATATATTGAATTAGTAGTAGAAGAAGTTTATCAGGGTGAATTTTATAAAATTCCCCCTTTTATTTAGTTCACCCCAGTATAAAAATACATAAATCAGATAACTCCAGAGTTCAATAGAAATTTAAGAGGACAGTTTTGCTAATGAAAAGAAAAGCTTCTGAGATTAATTTGAGTAAAATGAAAAATTAAGTGTGGTTCTCTATGACTACATTTAAGGCACCTAAAAAACACAGCTTAAAAAAAATGAGAATCATTGAATTGAAGTACCTAGGACATTACTAAGTATTTAAGAATCTTATATAGAAAATATAAGGATTTCACTTGGAAAAAACAATCAAGATCTTTTAGAGTTTTAGTCATATATACAAAGAAAACCCACAGTCCTGAAAAATAAATGCATTTGTGTACAAAGGAAACACCATGAAACAATAAAAACTATCTAAGATAATAAGCCATATTTTTTATAGGCAAATTTTTTATCTCTACAAAGCTGCAAAGCTTCCATGTTAATTGCCGCTGTGCCTGTTCATAACCAAGTACTTAACTTTTCTTACAGTAGCTTGCTGCATATTATTAACATGTCACTGGCCTGAAAATATTTCTAGCACTGTAGTCATATCGATTTATTTGTTAATAGTAGACATTTGCTTTTGTGATAGCATTGACAGTTTCTAATTAAATCCTAGTAGTTTTTGACAATGTAGAAGGTAATTGTTATGAACTCCTTAAAACAGAAGGACGAACTGTGTTAATTTTAACACAACCAAAACACGAAACTTGCTAATTCAATGTGTTTCCAAAACAAAAATTTTATAACCTGATGAATCACTATCACACAGAGGCTGACATTAGAATTTATCAGCAAGACATGCTCATACATCATAAGAGGTTTCAGCACCATGGACAGAACCTTTTAGAGCCAGGCTATTTG
Organism: Equus asinus; assembly: GCF_041296235.1. Taxonomy (NCBI): domain Eukaryota; kingdom Metazoa; phylum Chordata; class Mammalia; order Perissodactyla; family Equidae; genus Equus; species Equus asinus. The sequence continues at coordinate 168,769,259 of NC_091790.1, forward strand.
TCAAAAACATAGGAGCTGAAATATGACCTATTAGGATGACGGTACTGTATAGGTCAGCAAGAATTTGCTCAGGTATCTTGTATGTTTCTTTTAAACCTATCTGCATGAAGAATTACACAAACATAAGGTAAAGCTGAGAATCCATTTCAAGCTACATTTTTTCATAGAAAAATTGTAGCAAATGAGCACTCTGAATAGACACCTAATAGTGAATGCTGAAATGAAGTATTTTTGTTACAGCCAAATAAATACAGAGGCTTAAAGCAAATCATGATCCTATTTACTTGCTTAAATTTTAATCTAAACCACCAGTAAGAAAGAAAAGACATTTGCTTCAATGACAAAGAATGGCATTTCATACTCCCTATGTTACCTCCTAAATTTTACATAAAATTAAGTAACCACTGATCAAAGTACTCAGAGCGTATAACTTACGATTTGGTAATACTATGGATATGGTAATCAGATGGATGCAATGGCAAACTTCGCCTTTAACAAATAAAACTCTAAAGTTTATACCTGTAAGAATGCCAACTGATCCCCTTACCTTCTATGGAGGAAAGATTTTTTTTTCACAAAACTAATTTTAAAATAATTATATATTTCCTAATTTATACTACAAAATAAAACTCAAATTTTCTGAAAATAAGCATGTCCAGTTTAATACAAAAAGGCATAAAAACAACGTGGAGTAAAATGTGTAACCATCATCAAAGCCAAGCAACAATATGCTGCCAGTCACATGCTGACCATTTTGCCTAGAAAGAAATGAGATAGATTTATGGTACATATATCAGTCTTTTGATACTAATGTCAGTTCTTAAATTTTTATTCTAATTAGATAAAAAGTTTTCAAGCAAAACTACATACTAGCAATCATAAGTTTAAAATTACAATTCCTTATTCTATCCATTTAATTATCTTTTTTTGTTTATATTCAATAAATATTTATTATACTGCTATTAGTCACTGGAAAAACAGGAGCGAACAGAACAAATTGCCTACCATTAAGAGGCTTATATTCCACTAAGTTACATTCTGGTTATGTATCACCACTTTCATAAATATGTGTTAACTATGTTATCTAGTAGAGTTCCAGCTTCAATCCATATTTTCACAGAATGATAATACTCAGAAAATTACAGATTTTTTTCTTGGTCTAAAATGTCTTACTTATCACAATGCATTGATCTAGGAACTTAATTCAAACTTATCATCAATCTTATTCACTACATATATAGAAACTAGCCTAATACCATCCTTAAACTGGTTAAATCAAGAGGCATGTCTACTTACCATAAATTATTTCTAGACATAGAAACAGGGATAACTATTATGTTTCCCCTACACAGAGAGATTGATCACCCAAGAAATATGAAAAGTTAAATTCAAGAAGATAATCTAGCACTAACAAAATGTTTACATATTTTATGAGAAGAACCAGCTTACTCTATCCTCTCTTAAAAGATCTTCCAACAACTATGAAGGAAAATCTTACAATTCCATAGCTTAGCCCTTTATGTGAAAAATCGGAAGTGATATGTCAGTCACTAGTAAAGCAAACAATAAAAACAACTAAAAGTTTAAAAGTATACATTTGCTAAAGAAAGAGAAAATTCCAATAAAATGTTCAGACAACTACCACAAATATTGGGAAAAAATTTTCATTGTATACGTCACCATTAAGCAACATCTTTGGCTTCATCCCAATGTTGACATTCTAGGTGATAGGGAATAATAGCAATTAAATTGTGACTACATTGTCTTTAATCCAATCTCTCTTTTTTTAACTTCACAAAATAAATTATAACAAATACGTAAAAGTTTTCTCGGAGAATATGGTTGCCACAGATATGTTCACTATATCAAACATCCCAAATGGTCACTGGGGATAAATCTAAACAGAAACACTACAATTATCTCTTTCAGAGGATAATATTTTCACCCTTAGTTCTACAGCCCCCACTTCACTAACATCATTTTACCCTGATTAATGTATTGCTAACTAGGTCAGCACTTGCGAGCACAGTGGTACTATCCTGGAATGAAACAGCCATGCCTAGAATCAAAACACTACAATCAGTATAATGGAATTCTGGTAAAGAAAGAAACTGACTCCAGTTTCAACACAACAGTGGCTGCTTTCAAGTGTTCATTTGAAAAGTGAGGGCTTTATCTATTGTTACGAGTGCCTACCACCTTGATTTATCTTATCCCTCTCAAGCAAAGGAAAAGTAAAAACACTATTTGTACACAGGAATAAAACGACAAAATCAGAGTTAGTTCTAATAGTTTGGGTCCATACATCCAATCCTAAGAAAAATTATTTAAAAAGGAATTTTAAAGAAGAATATTCTAGTAGAATACAGACTATTTCAAAAATCTTGCCTAAACATTTCATTAATGATATAACAAAGGTGCCCTTGAATTGACTAGCAAGCATTTAGTATTCTCAAGTGATAAGATATCAGATAAAATAGAACACAGTTCCTTTTTATTCCTACTAAAAATAGACAAGCCCACAGAGATTTCAATTTACCTTTTCTAGTTTACTTTACATATACATCAGACGGCTCTTAGCTTATCTTTGAAGTGAGTCATATAATCAATACCAACTAAGGGGTTAGATACATCACAGATACATCAATACAACTTTCTCTTAAAAGCAAAAGAAAGTATTCAAATAAGTAATGAATTCAGAGCAAATATCATATACGATTTCAAAATTATTGTAGAATGGCCTAGAGTAACAAAACATAGCAAAAAGAATTGTAGTTGACCTTGGTAAGCCTTTCAAAAGAATGAACTATAATGGCATTTGAAGACCTCACAGTACTTTGTGTATTTATATTTATCTTTTCTAACTCTAATATATCATCAAGAAACTAATAGCATTATGTGACCATTGTAAGGAAATTTCAGCTTCTCATTAAAACATATGGTTTGGTGTCTGAAGTTATTGGTTCAAAATCCAATTGCGATATCCATTTATAATGCCTCTGGAACAAATAATGGAGTAAGCTTGGGACATAAATTGACCTTCCAAATCCCAGCATTGAGAGAATCAAAGTATAATAAAATAAACACCCTGTCATTTGTGGTACCACATTCAACGCTGGTAAAGATAGAAATAGTTCTTAAACTATCAGAAGTGCCATTATTAAAGAAATAAAGTCAAACATACCAAAAGAGTTCTTCAAAAGAATACTATAAAAAATTGAAATTCATTATCAGAACTGAGATAAAGTCAGATATCTCTGGTAAACATCTCTTAAATAATGATTGCAAAGGGGAGTCACTTATTCAATAAAGAATAAGAAATCATGTCTCCAAAATAACTTTAAGGTTCTGGGATTTCCATTACTGTTTCCTAGTCAGTTAATCAATAAACCACCATTCCAATGTGTATTTTTCATATTAAGTCATTTATTTTATCAGAGTTTAAAAAACATATTTACATTAAAAATGAATTAATTTACGTAATTACATGATTCTAACTACCCAGTTCAAGCCCTTGAGTGTAAAAATAAAAGTCCTTTAAACCATAGATATGATATAGAAAAGATATAAAAACAGAAGTAAAACAAAGACACTCATTTCTTTATACTAACAAAATCTTTATACAAATATATAAGAACTAATAGATTGCACTGAAAAAAGGAACAACATGAAAAACAAACATGTGAGGTAAGACAAGTCAGGCTTTCTGTCCGAGGTATTATGTATGTCTCAGTTCAGGCTCAGTCCTGAAAGTGACAATGGGATGCTTGAGATATTTTCCTGGCACATAAAACACATAGAAATTAATAAATAATTATTAATACATTGTTATATTTGAATAAATATACAATCATATTTACTTGAGTAGGAAGATAAAAACTAGGAAGTAAGGAAGGAAACATTTACTGAATGCTGAATATGTGTCAGACTAACAATTTGCCATGGTCTTAAGAAATCCACTCTAGATCTAAAGGAGAAGAGGTACAGGAAAAATGAACATTTGCCATCTTATTATGGGTCAGAAATACTGACAGATGTGCTTGCTCACTCTCTTGCTCTCTCTCTCCGTCTCATTCTCTCTCTCTCTCTCTTTCTCTCTCTCTCTCTATACATATAACCATATATATTTCAATTAATTCACTTTCATAAAATCCCCATGAAGTCAGTGTTAATATTCCATTTTATAGACCAGTCTCATAGAAGTTAAGTAATTTTCTTTTCCAAGATAATAACAACAACATAGGGCAGAAAAACCAAAAGACACAACACCATAAGAAATAATAACACTCAAGCATGTCACAACCCCAAAAAATAACTAACGGGTGATATTTTGGGGAGAGAACAATCCATCAATGGTAGACCAGATTCATTAATTGTGTTTATTATCTTCTAACTGTCTCCATTAACATGTTCCTTTATAATATGCTCATCTCAGTTTTGCATGAGGAATTAGGGATAAAGGCCCCTATTTATCAACTTTCAGTTATTACTTGCCAAAGACAGAAAAATGAGCACTGGTTTACCAAAAAACAAAAAACAAAAAACAAAACCCTGTACATATTCTTATAAATAAAACTTTAAAAATAAGCATATTCACTAAGTACTCACTGGGTGCAAGGCACTTCTAGGGACTTTCAAAAGTGTTTTCTGTAATTATTTCCATGCATCCATATTACAGTCCCAATGAATAAAGCTCTTCTGTTTTTCAATTCCATTACAGAAAAGTATAGGATGGTCAGTTATCTGTTTAACCTGCTTTCTGATTCATACATAGTAATTCTGACCTTAGAAGGAGAATCTTACATAAAGAGTAAAGATTCAGGAGGAGAACTTTCCAACCTTTTGCCAACATCCTCATCCTTGCATGTTCTGGTGCTTAACACCAACAGCTTAGAGAGTCAGAAGTCAGAAGTCAGTTCGCTCTGATAGAGTTTAGCTTTGATAGAGTTTAGCTTTGTTGGAAGACTGGTAGTCTATTACACACCTTGGGCTCTGAAGAGTTCCAATTTATGAATTGGTTCTGAGGAGTTATAATGAATGAATGTGTTCTAGGAGAGCAAAATTATTTAAGATAGGTTAGATGACATACATTGTCAATGAGTGGAGCAGCAAAAAAATATTAAATAAAAACTTGACACCATCAAACTTATCCATGTGATTAAAACCTACAGATGCCCATATACGAAGCTGACCACCTACACTTCTCAGTAGAAGAAACAAGGTGGTTCATTAAAACAAACACTTGCATTGATAAATGAGCTTCTATGGAATTAAATTGGCATGCAAAAATAATTTTATGTGTAAAGTAGTTCCTCAATATGCAACAAGTACTAATTTTTGCTTGCAAATATTTGAAAGTTACTACATTGAACCATGTTCACATACTAAATAATATGCCGCCACTTTGATTTTCTTTTTTTAATGAATTGTTTGTATAGTGGAACTCATTCCAAGGAATGAAATTTGGAAAATAACAGTAGCAAACTTTCTAAACAGAGAAGAAGGAATGGCCCATATTTTCATTCATACATGAATTTTATTCATGAATTCTTCATTTATTGAGAATATACTATGTGCCAGACGGGACATTAACTACTAGAGATTCAACATTGACTGTGATAGAAAAATTTTCTGACATAAAACTTACAGTCTACAGGTAGATATCAACAAATGAATCTGGCAATTGTAATATAGGTTAATAAAAATATAAGAGGCATGGGCACAGCTTACATGTATTGGGGGGGGAGTGGGGTACAGGGTATCATAAAGAGGCCCAGAAAGATTTCCAACAACTAAGACTAGCTTTACACAATCCCTCAATTAGAGCAGAGAAATACTGGGAGCAGGCTAGGGACAGTGTGAAGATGACAACAGGCTGATGAATTCGAATAGCACCAGAGTACTAACTGGGAGAAAGTTCTGAAGAATAAAAAAGCTGGAGCTGGCTTCAGAAAGAAAAATGGAGAGATGGTAAAAATCATACTTTACTTGGTGCTAACCATGGTGGAAACTAGCATCCTAGGGGAAATGACTAGACAAAAGTTAAAACACCAGGACTAATTTATAAGGCTACAAATATTAGTTTTCAATGTTTCGATCCTGTCTCCCTCTGCAGCCAAGCCCTAGTCTCCTATTCAATTGCTTTTCTTCCACAGCTGGGAATATGAGAAGTAGGAAATAAAGAAGAAAAGGAGATAGACATAGGCATTCACTATATACTACCCTCTCAAGCCTTCCCTAATCTGAAACCACACTGCACGCACACACACTCAAAACCTTCCAAGCATACACTTGGACACATACCCTTAAAGTTCAGGGTAAGTATAGTCTATTATTTGCAAGATATCCTAATGAAATTAACACAGAGTCAAAATGCTACTCCAGCTCTCCACTGTCTCCCCAGAGGGCAAATAAATGAAAAAGGCATTTAATTCTGGGTATTCTGAATGGTATTCTGGGCAGTTTAGTACATAAATCCCAAATGCAACATAAAATTAGGGTCTATGTTTTGAATTTAAGATTGTTGTACTTCTATTTCCACTGTCAATTGTATTTCTCTTTCAGAAATTTCACAAATATGTTACATAGAGTTTAATAAGTATAAAAATAGATGCAAGAAAATCAGGACAAAATATTGTGTCTCATTTCTTTGGACCGTGTTTCCCACAATACCAGAAACAGTTTGAACTGGATCTCATAGGTTTCACTTTCCTCAAACAATAGAACAAAAAATTGCCTTCTATTGTATGTTTCCAATTGAGACCTCGAACTCAGAATAACTTGAAATAGGAAAGAGTATTTGTACAGGTACAGACCCACACGAATTGGACACATTCTAGATGTTTTATAGTTTCTCACCACTGTGCTCTCTTAAGAAAAAAATTTTTATTAAGATTATCTAATATAAAGTAATCCTAATATAGGTTATTAGAGTAAAGAAATGTATTATGTCGCAATAATTTAAAGTTTGATTTTGAAAATGTATTTAAAAATTAATAGAGGAGATAAGTATTAATAGACATAATAAACATTATAGACAATAATATACATAATAAAAGAGATAAGTATTAGCATAAAAATTTGGAGATACTTTTGCTATTAAATTTTCTCAAAAGTGTTTTGGGGAACTGTAATATAATGACAATTAAATTAGTTATTTTCAATTCTTCAATATCTTTTGTTTGAAAACTTTGTTGGAGATTTTTACCTCAATCTAAGGGGGAAATTCCAAGCAGAAAATAAATTGGGTAAAAGCACATCCACCTCCCTATGATATTGAAAACACTGGCATCTGAGTACCCCCAGAAAGACTTCTACATTATCCTGATACCAGCTCCCACTTTGTGGAGAGGACTCCAACTTACCATGGCAGCTGTGTCTGTTCCATTTCACTCTGATATAGATAATAGAGAAGGGACAGGCAGCCTTTAGACAAAATGATTACTAAACGACTGGAACAACAGAGTGATTTTTACTTTATTGATAAGAGTAACTTTGCCTCAGCACTAGTACTCAGGCCGACTGTTTTTCAGTGTGAATACTCAGAACACCAGGTAAGAAGATGTATGTGGCTCAGCACAAACTGTCATTTTATTCTTGAAAAACAAGTCAAGTTTTAGCTTCACTCAAGCCAGAATATATAAAATACAAGAAGGTCTATGAGATCAGTAGTCCTAGATTTTGGAACTAAAGTTAAAATTTTAAACTTATGAAAATGTTATGAAACTCACTGACTACACATCTATAAAGCACTTTTTAAGATATAAGGTATTTCCATATACGTTATGTCTGGCATTTTAATATATTATCCACATCTACTCTGTGATGTCAGAAAAACTGTTCTAACCTACCTTGATAAATTATTGGCCATGGGGAAGGAGATATCAAATAAAACTATCATCAGACAAATTTGCAAACCCACTGAATCTTTCCACTGCTCCAAAGTGAGCACCGTCAAATATCTATGAGTGCCGTTCACAGTGGCAGTGGGCTTATTAATAAAGATTTTTGCTGTATTAGAAAAAGTCAATCCTGTGATCTTTAAATAATCTGGCTTCAGAAAGGAGTTCCTATATTAAACCTCTCCTAAAGTTCTCTTTGACTTGAAATCCCAAGCCTATCATCATGATGTCACATTATTCTTTTAAAATATATTTTATTTTATCTTTTTATTATTTTATCTTAATATATTTTATTACAAAAGTAACACATGATTATTATATAAATCATGAAAATCTCTTTCCTAAGAGAACCTCACATTCTCCCTGTCTCCCATATCCACTCCTATAAAAACCTGCTATTCTGTCTTCCACAAAGACTGTATTATCTCTCTTTCTACTACTTTCATTCTTAGCCCCAACTAGGGCTGCCCAGACTTTAAAAGTGGCTTCAAAGACCTCCAAACTCAGGAGGAAAGAAGACTTCAGCACTAACCCCATCATCTCCTCACCCAACCTCAAACTCTCCCAACGACCTGATTGGTAGATTTTGCCACCCTCTACTAGATTAGTCCCTTATATGTCAGCCTATTGCAGTTTTGAAAAGCTCTGGAAGTTTAAAGATTTTTCCCCTCATGTTAACCTGAGAATTTGCTTTTTCCTAATCTACACTAGTTCTATTTTAGAGAGCAAAAAAAAAATTTAATGTATGTACAACAGTGCAGCCCTGTAGGTCCATTATGCTATCACGTCTTTATGTTTTCTTTGCTCCACAATGAAGAAATCCATGTCTTTAAAGCAATTCAGGTCACTCTCTCTGGAAATGACCCAAGTCATTAAAGTTTCTCTTACAAGATAGTATCAGAAACAAAATGAAACCCTCCAGGTGTGCTAAACTCTCATCTCTTTATTTGGTTGAGCAGCAATGTTAAATAAACTCCTGCACTATTCTCAATTAATAGCAGAGTCAACTCTAGGTAGATAAGAGTCATCACTCTTGATGTCAAATCTTGTGGTTAGCAACATCATATCATTACCACCAGCACTTAGTATATGCTAAGCCCTAGCACACATATAAACTCATTTAACCCCATGAGAAAGATTCTATCAGTAGCCATATTTCATATTATAGATGAAAAAATTTAGGTTTACCAAGTTTAAGTAACTTACCAAGACTTCACTAGGTAGTGGTGAAAGGGACTTCATGGTCCCATGTAAAAGCAAATTGACAAGTTGCTAGCTTACTAACAACTACTATAAACCTTGAAATTTCTCATATAAACTAAAATGACCACTTACATAAATGTCATTTCAGCAGGTAGTAGGGGTGGATGGGTCTTATGATAACTTAAGTAGCATTAGTAATTATCGTAAGAGCAGAGAATTAAGGATGTCTATAGTTAGAAATCATATTTCATTGATTGCATACTTTCCAAAGTGAAGCCTGACACAAACTAAGAACTGGAAAAGAGACGTAGAGCAATTGCACCTCACTGATGCCACGGTCATTAGAGAAATCGATAGAGCTCCAAGACTTTCAGTCACAACCAGAAAGACAATCCCAGCTACTCAAAAAGAAAACTAATGAAAAGTGTTACCATATATACCAGTTATTTTATTGCTTAACTTAATAACATTAGTAATCAAAGCTCATCATGAGTTAAGAGGATGCTTGGGAGGAGAATATAGATTAGAATAATGAAAGCTTGCTTTTGTTTCTACACTTGGCTTCTAAACTCGTTTTTAACTGTGTTCCACATTAAAATAAATTTAATGTATTTATATTATATTATATAAATATAATAAATATAATAATTGTGTGTATAATATACACACAATTTATTCTTACTCTGAGAAATGCACACTGATATTTTCTATTCTATCCTAGTTCTTTTTTTAAAATGCTGGATGATCTATTAGTTGATTTTCATTAACTACTAATGAGTCATGACCTGCAATCTGAAAAACATGAAGCATCTACTATTACAACCATAGTCAGAAACAAACCACAAGTCAAAAAATGACTATGAAATTGCCATTGAGCTCCTCTTTTTTTGTAGTTATTAGTTGAAAGCTTCATATTGTTTCTATTCACTCCAGGATAATAAGAGAAAGTAGAAGAGAGGAAAAAATGGCAACAGCAGTTATTGAAGAGGTGCTACATGAAGGGGCAGAAGAATGTGAGCATGTTACACATACGCTGAGGCTTAGAAGATGTTAATAACTTGCCCAAAAGGAAGAGTTGGGACTAAAAACCAAATCTGTATGACTCCAAAGTTCATAGGTTAGAGAGTGGCCTACAGAAATATAATTAGTATCTCTAAAATGCATCTATCTAAAGATGCAATACTAAAAACCTCTCAAAGGGTAGAAAAAATCTTAAAATTATTAAATCAGGAGATTTTCAGATAAACAGCTTATAGATTTCTAAGCAAGAATGTCCACTGGTAGCTTCCATGGCTTTCAGCTGGGAATCTTTTCTTGAGTTTCATTTAAAGAAAGAAGCAGTGTATTAGTTTCCTAGGGCTGCCATCAGAAAGTACCACATGACCTTCTTCCCTCTGTGTCTGTGCCCAAATCTCCCTCTCCTTTCTCTTTTAAAGGCTCCAATCATTGGACTACTTCCAGTATGACCTCACCTTAATTTGATTACATCTACAAAGACCCTATCTTAAAAAAGGGTCACATTCACAGGTACTGTGGTTAGGACTTGAATATGTCTTTTGGGGGGAAACAATTCAACCCACTACAAGCAGACAGAAATGCATAAATCTAGGATGTCAAGTATATAGTTTTTGTCCAGTTGGAATGTTGCAAAGATGTGGCAGCCCAGTTCAATTTCTAGTGGCAATAGGGTATGAGTGGAATGCTGCTAAACTTCCTCCATCTCAGTTTTTTGATAGCATTTACAATGGTATAAAAAAAAAATGCAAACAAAAATAAAGTAAAATTAATTTTCAAGAAAGATTCATTCTGTATTCAATTTATACTAACTATCATGCTGGAAGAGCCATTTAGATGCCTTATAAAAATGGGGTTTTTTTTGTTTGAGGTAAAAAAAGTTTTAATCAGTGTTTATTTAGTTGCTGAGGATTCATTTCACCATTCCCTAATCATGGCAAAAAAAGATGTTAAGTCAGAATTATAATTTTCCATCATGCAAACCAGAACTCATACAAAACACTGGCATATTGCTTTATATACTTAGGAAGATCATTTTTTTCTATTTCACACTTTCAGACTACATTGCTCAAAGTAAGAAAAGGCAAATGTAATCAAGCTTGATAAGCCAAGAAGCAGAGCAAATGATAGGAAAAAAATAATTTGATTTGAGGGGTAAAGATATTAAATTACCACCTCAATGCTATGAATGATGGAAGCACAGAGTCAAAAGCAGTTCAGTTTCTTAAAACCAAATGGTATTTCAACAGCCATACCAAAGAAGAACAGAAATCAGCATTGAATTTTTGTGAGAACTTCAATATGAATGAGTTAAGAAATCATACTTAAAAAAAAAACTCACTTCAAACTACAGTTGGAATACAGATGGATTCACTACACCTTTATATAAACCTATTTTAAAATACAAAAAGGTATTTCATTCATTCTTTTCAATATATTTGGTGAATGTGGATAATATCATATTGTGTAGAGTAATCTTGATGCCTTTGTTCTGCTGGAGGAAACAAGATCCCTCCAGCTAAAGGTTTTCCTCTGCTTTTGTTAGTTTAGCACTAGCACAACTAGGGTGACAGTCTCATAAAGAAAACAACCAAAGGCCTTTGCTCTGTCCAGTGACTTGACATCTCTCCAGCACTGACACTTCATGCCCTACATTAATTCCTGGACCAAAGTAAGAAGGAAATAGAGGGCCCTTCTGGTTAGTTGTGGTAGCTACTTTCTATTACAGGGGCAATATAACTCATTGTTTCTTATATATATAACTGCTTAACCCATTTTAAATTCTAATAGCCATCTACAAACAAATAACACCACTTGTTCCAAGTTAGGTATAACTTATATATAAAACACTGCAAAATGACGTACAGTAAGTTAAAATAGTCCTATAAGAAAAGTGGAACATAGCTAAAAAAAGATTAGAGATAAGGTTCTATTAACATATATTCCTATTGTTTTTTAATTTATCTAAAGTCATATTTGGTTCTTACAAAGCTAAAAGTATAGTTATTTGCTTTGCCAATGAAGAATACCAGAAATTATGTGGTCACTTGCCTGAAACAGCTTAGCATTTGTGCACCTTCAAATAACATAACTTACTTGTAAAACTCTTTAAGGCAAAAGACAACTGCCTGCATCTATATTCTTGCAAGAAAAAATACTAAAAACTATGATGCATTCAAATACAGCAGAAAATATCATACTGCTAAATATATTTTAGTTAACATGATTTTTAAAAATTATCTCCATTGATCCCTTTATTTAAAATTCTGTTTGGCTAGTGCAAGGATAAATGAGCAAACAAATGACTATGATGTCCCTTTGATGTCAAGTATTTCACCAACAAAAGGGATAAACCTGGAATTTTTACCTTTGCCCTATTTACATTGTACTCTTAAGAAAATTTTTTGGAACTGAGCTAATAAAAGACTAAATTAGACACAATTTTGCTGCTCTGGGAATCTCAGTGGCACTATTACACAGAGGCAAAAATCCTAGGTGATTCTATGAACAGGTAATAAACTATAACAATGGCCAGAGACTGGACTAGATTGATATTTCCTTGTTCGATTTTATTCACTAAGAAATTAAAATATTAAGAGCTTCAGGGTATACAAAGACAGACCAAATACACACCTTCCCCATAAGAGTTTAGAGAATTATCTATGGTGGGAAAACTATGCAGGTGGAAAGAGAGAGAAGAAATGCCACAGCAATTAAGCAGCTTCCAGACTTGGTGAAAATTTCAGATGCTAGTAATTAACCTGATGCTGACATGCAAGTTAATCATCTCCTCTATCAAGAAAGTTGGTCTTTTTGTAACAGAAGACACACAAAATGGTGCCCTGTTCTCTTTATAAAAATAGCAATAAATCTCCATTTTCTAAAATAGAAGAAAATACATTTTCCTCTGAATTAAAAAATCTATTTTGAGCTAGGAAACGAGAACACCTATTAAGATGTATTTTACCTGCTGAAAATTTAGTTCACCTCACAATTCCCCAGCAAAAGGAAAAACTAGGATAATTCTTTCCCCGACAAGATTGCCTTATGCTGTTGGCATCAACACTTCTTCCAAAGCTGAAACTCTAATTTTATTTCCACAGTTAACTCCTAGCCTTCTATTCTCTTATCTACTAAAGCCCAGTTACAATTGTGATTCAATTTCCTACTTATGTTATTTTCTTGAAGTACAATGAGCAAAAGTGAAAAAAGAGTGAAAAAAAAAGAGATACAAACAGAGCATATCAACCCCAAAAAAGTGTGACACAAGAGACTACAAGGCAAGGTAAGAAAAAAGGGACAGACACCAGACAGAGTTAGGGGGTGAGAGTGAGGGTGAAAGAGACAGACTGAGACTCGGGGATTTAAGAGGACACAGCCCTTTGTCTACTTGAAGTGTTAGCTTATTTGCCCTCATTAAATGTTGGCTTGTGACTATTATCACCTGATCTCTACTGCCCTTTAAAAAATTGGTTGGCAAAGGCAGATATGACATGAAGTGGCAACGACCTGGCAAATATGAACATTTTGGAGAGAATAATGCATTCCAGAGCCCAGGTAAGTCAATACTGGATATTTTCTATTTGCACATTTAATCTCCAGGGTTCTGAAATCTATACAAAATTCAAAGTAATAGCTGTGTGCCTCTCAAAAAATACTATACTTCACTTAACATTATATATTTGCTATTGAATCGACTTAATAAGAATTGGGAACACAAATGATGAGAAAGATAAGAAATATAATTGAGCATGGGTTAAACAAGTTAACAGGGCCAAGACATTTTGGCCAGCTGGCTTTTTGCAATTTTGGAAATATCTGAACTTCTCACAAATGTCACAGGGTGTAAGAATTGAAAACACTTCCATCTGCCTAAACTAAAGGAACTATTGCTCCTCATTCATGCTAATGATAATTCCATGCTGTTCTTCAAGTTTTTAAGGCTGTTTGGCTGCTTGAGAAGAAAAATTTGTCTATTTTTCCCCTGAAAGGGTAATTCCAAAGGCACTTGGGTAAAGGGCTGAGTGACAAAGCAAAGCAAAAATTAATACCATTGAGAGAGCTGCTAGAAATAGTCTCATCTTGTCTACTCTGCTTACAATAGAGGTAAATATCTATGATACATATTACAGAACTTGGATGGTGAAATGGTATAAGAATCATGGAATACTGTGCCTTTTTTAATTGAAAAATACACATCTAGTTGGTGGCAAAGTAGTCCTAGCACTCAGATCTTCTGACTGTTAATCCAATGGTCTCCACATTGTGCATCAGTATCCATAAATTCTGGCATACTTGGGGCTGGCAGAAAGCAAAAGAGAGATAAGCAGCATTAACTCAGCTATTTTTTTCTGGTTTTACCACCACATTCCATATGTATACTACTAATATTTAATGTTAAAGTCTTCCATATAATTTACTTATTAGAAAAAATACTACGAGAATGAGAATTTATTCCCTTATGCTCCTCCACATTTTTCCTCCCAATCTTTCCCCAAAATATAATTTTATCACAAATTTTTGTTAAATAAATATTCATATATACATATTATGAATTATTAGAGCTGAACCACATAGTAACTATGACTATGATTACATCTTACTTCTTGTACAATGTTGTATTCCCTATAGATAATCACTGCCTTGCTTTTTTTCACTTGGTTAGTTTTCTGCGTACCTGGAACAACTCATTCTCAAATTCTCTACAGAACTATAAATTTGATAAGATCTCTTTTTTAATATAGTATCCTTCCCACTTTCTTTATGATTGGGGGTTGATGTTTTCTTTTTACCCCTTATTGGTATTTTAGTGACATTTCAAAGAGAGAAGATAAACACGTGTTCAATCAACCATATTTAATAAGGAGCTAGAGAATGATTTTTAATACCTATGTACAATATTGAAACATTAACAGATGTTAACAAATGCCAAAAGTCATAAAACACTGAGTATCATCATAACAAGTAGGTGTGGAAGAATTTATCGATTACAAATGAGTTTTGATTGTTGAGGAAAACAACAGATCAAAAAATAAGCCAGAATTTTCATCTTCATTTTTCCAAATAAAGGGTTTGGATTTAGTCTAATATAAATATCTCTCATTATGTCCAAATTTTAGATTAAAGTTTCTAAAACTTTAATGTGAATATGACTCATCTGGGGAGCTTGTTAAATTACTGATTATAACTAAATCTTCATTTCTAACAAGCCCATAGATGATACCAATGATTTTGGTCTAAGAACTATACTTTGAGTAGCAAGGCTTTAAAAAATATCATTTAACCTTGTTACAAGAAGTGTAGAAACTAGGAGAGACCTAGTCAAAAATGAAAAATATCTTTAGCATATATCTCAAGTTTTCCAGTCCATGTTTTTGAGCACAAGTTCCTTACTAGAGGAAGCAAAATGCCACCCAAAGGAAGAGGAAAAGGCATTTCAAGTCAATGCTCTACAAACAATCCATGGTCAACTTGACTCACATTTGACCAGTTTCTCTACCAAATCAGCTGTCAACAGAAAGGTCATATGAAGTACTAGAGAGGTACACTGCATATATTCTGACACCAACTCCAACTGGCATTTTGCAGTACATTTCAGTTCTGATGCTAACCACTCAAAGTTAGTATAGACTCCACAAGTTAAGAGCTCAGGCCTCCACAAGACTGTCCTCACCTCAGAAGTTGGCCAGAAGTGGGGTCCCCAGGTCACCTGTGTATCTGACCTAATAGCTACAAATATGGGAGCTTCCAATGACCACCCTCAGGTTTGGTAACTCTCTAGAATGACTCACAAAACTGAGAGAAGTGATATACTTACAATCACAATTGTATTACAAAGAATACAAACCAACCATCCAAAGGAACAGACATAGAGGGTGAGGTCTTGGAGTGTTCCAAATACAGAGCTTCTGTGCCTCTCCCTGTAAAATCAGGGCATGTGACTCTCCAGGCACATCAATGTGTTCATCAACCAGGAAGCTCCAGTGAGCTTCAGTGTCCAGAGTTTCTATAGGGATGTTGATCATGTGATTGAACTCAATCTCTAGCCTGTCACCCCTTCTTGGAGGCTGGACAAGTATCACATGACTCAAAGCCCCAACACTCTAATTACATGGTTGGTCTTTCCAGCATAGCTAGAGCCCATCCTGAGGCTATCTAGGGGCCCACTATGAGTCACTTTAGTAACATAAACTCAGATGTTATCTAAGAGGCTTGTGAATAACAAAGACACTCCTATCCATACCGGGAACCCAGGACAAAGACCAGACAAATTCTTTATTATACAATAGCTTCCATCTATTCTATTTGGTAAATTTCACTGCTTTCTCTTTTACTTTAATTAAGAAAGAAGCACATTCTTGTTAGCAATGAGTTAAAAGAGAAAGTGAGGTGATCAAAGACAAAAAATTTAAAAAAACAAATTCTAGTCTGGCTTCTAAGTAAACTGGAAATATGAGACAAATCACCATCTTGCTGGGTTTTAGTTTCCTCTTCGATATCAGAAAGGGATTGAATTGGATGAGCTCTATAGCACTTTCTGACTTTAATGTTCTAAAGTTCTATGAGTTTATAAAACCTACTTTATTAATTTGCCGAATTATGGAGTGATTTTGTCAGCTGCCAAAATTATCACCTTCTGGATTGGTCAAAATGAGGGCTATCACAAACATCTTTGTGGCAATTATAGTAAAATGGTATTCCAATAGTCATGTCAAATGATTTTTAAAAAGGGGGCTAAGGTACAGCTTGTCCTGAGCTGTATATTTTCCTAAACTCTATTCCCTAAATTCTCTTCTTCACTAACTTTAAAAACCAAAAGTTAACTCAATCTATTAATTAATTATACAGATTTAGGAACGCATTTGTTGTCATTTTCTAGGACTTTACTGTGGACATCACAGATTTGGAGTTAGATCCAAATTCTATACCTATCTGTGCCAAGGAAGGCAAAACAATCTAAGAATAATTAAGCCACCATAAATTAAGAAGAACAGAAAACAGGACAGAGTCCTCTAAACTTAATTATCAGCTATCCTTCATCTGTCTTTCTCATTCCAGCTCTACTAATTGTTATTTGAACAGCAAATAGCTTATTATTTGAAATAAGAAACTCATGTATTATCTCTAGTATCAGAAGCATGACAAAGCTGCCTGCATAATTCCTATAAATGGAATCATTTTATACACATGTTGAAGATATCAGAAAATGTGCAAAAAGCAGGGTTCATTGTGATATTTTTCTTTCCTGAACAGGACAAGCAGATCACTACAATGAATAGCTATTGTGCATTTAAAGAGATTCAGTTAGAAAATAATTCATGTTAAACAGAGGTTCTCAGCATCATTAACAGAAACAGAAACTGGGCCAGTATGCATGAGAGCATAAATCTAGAGGTCATGTGTGTTAATGAGAAAAAGAGTATTTATTAGCTTGCAATTTAAAATATAAAGCCCTTCTCCCTCAATAGCTTAAAATGGAACAACATCCTGTACCTGAGGACAGGAGAAGGCGGTGCCCTCAATTAAGTGAACAACACTCTCAGTCCCCAAACTTTTATTGTTGGCACTGAAATTTGTCATTCTGATTTTATCTTTAGTCTGTGTCTTTGTTGTTATGGACAGAAGCAGAACATAACGTGTCCTCTACTACTGCCTACACTGGAAACTTGTGTACATTTTTTTTAAGTTTAAGAGGAGTGTATATTTTCTAAGTTTATTCAATAGCTGAAGTGCCGTATTTCCTGACTTTTGTGAGAGCGCCAACCAATGTTTTATGTTTCAATGTTTGATTTGAGGTAAAAAAAAAAAAAAGACAGTGAGATGTTTGCAAATAGAATGAAAAAAAATCAGCATGCCATTAAAAAAAAAGATATCCATCATTAGGAACTGATATTTTATTACACAAATTAGAAATAAGCAAAAGCACTGCTTCAAAAAAGAGGTGACACAATATACGATTATTATACCATAAAACTACTAAGAATTAACTCACTTCTCTGATACATGTTTGAGGAACCCTATCCCCCCAACTCCTTCCCAGGCTAAACAAGTGGAGGAAATATCTATGACTCCAGACTTTGCAACACTGACTCTTGGGTCAGAAATTCCAGGAAAGAATCCATGGGTAATCCTAAAAGTACTGAGAAGATATCCCTTGTGAAAGGCCAACAGCTGTCGGATTATATTTTTTAAAAGAAATATAGAAATGCTCTATCCTGTCTCCATTTTAAAAACTCACCTTGGATCGTTTTACAAATATGTATTTCTTAGGAATTTATTTTCCGTCGCTTCCAAATTTCCTGTTCCGCTGATTTCAAATGAAAGCATTCTTTACAGACAATTCTTACTGAAGCCAAGAAAAAAATAATACCTTTAAAGAAAATGGCTCTCACAATTGAAGTTCACAGAAGTAAACTGAAATCACATCCAATAACTGATCCTCATCAGGGTCATTGTGAGACACAAGATATCTATTATGCTATCCACTGTGGGAAACTGCATTCTCATTTTAAATGGTAACAGTAGTAATCATTACGTGCCTTAGAGAGAAGCCAACTCAGATACTGTATATCCAAAAATTCCAGTATCTTATGTGCAAACTAGTAATCTAACCAAAGCTTTAAATTAGCCTTATTTTATTCTTTCTTTACCCTGCCTCACTTTGGAATACTTTTTAATAATTATTATTTCCGTTTTAGTGCCACAGCTGATACACTGAAACCATGTCAAATGACAAGATTTAGTTGCTGGACTAACAAAATCTCCATATTATAAAACAGTTTGACTTGCAAGTACAGTCTTGCAAAGAAGAAAAAAATTAACCAAAGAATTACTAAATATATAAACAAACTGTGATAAATGCTATGAAGGCTAAATATGAGATCCTGTTTCAAGGGGTTCTGATCTGGACTGTGGACTCAGTGAGGATTCCTCTGGGAAAATACCGTTTAACTTGGAATATTAAAGCTGAGTAAGCAGAACTTAAGTGAAGAGTAGGAAGAAAAATCTTCCGGGTAGAAATGCGCATAGTGTGTATAAAGAGTTCAGAAAAGGCAAGGCAGAATCAACAGCTAAATGAAGGGATGAAGGCCCAGTGTGGTTGGAGAGGGAGCCAGAGAAAGTGCTGAGAAACACAGCTAAAGAAATATACTCTGGCAAGATTATCAAGTAAGGCCTAAAAGGGCAATTCAAGGATTTGAGTCTCCATCTGGTATGAAGTTGTTTTGCTAATATATGCACAAAATATGTTGGAAGGGAATACAAGTAGTGCCTCTAAAGTAGGAACTGAGAGGCTGGAAGACAGAAGTAGGAAGGAGACTTACTTTTCACTGTCTAGCCTGTTGTGCCTTTTGAATTTAATCTTTGTACTTTTATTATCTATTTAAAAGAAACCAATGTTAAATATATTTAAATCACTGGCTCTATTAGGAAAAAAATCGATTGGAAGGAGGGTGAATGCTAAGAGAAGAAACAGAAGGCCTAAGTAGTAGTGGAGATAAGAAGAAGTTGAGAATGATGCCAGTTTTAGATGATAAAATCAACAATTCTTGCTAATGGAACGCATAATGGAGGTCAAGAAGAAAACCTGTCAAAAGTGTATCCTAGATCTCTGACTCGTACCCATATGGATGGTGGTGGCATCATGCTCTACAAGGAAACACTAAAAGATGATTAGATTTGGGTCGAACATCAGCATTTCACATGCTTACATTTGAGATTCCTTTAATGAATGCAAATAGAGATGTCAAGTATAGATAGGGGGACCTCAAAGGTGAGAGTTGGACAAAAGCCATATTTTGAGAACCATTAACATATAAATGGTAATTAAGACATGAGTATAAGTGATATCACCTAGAGCAATCCTCTATTGTAATTTGTTTTAATATATAAGCATTAAATTGAGGATATCCATTTCCTCTTTCAAATAATTAAATTTTAATAATATATACTAATCTTGGTAAAGTCTCATCAAATGGAGTAAAGGGAAGAAAAAACAGATCTAGGATACCTCTTGAGCAACACAAAATGGCACATTGAGTTGAGTTAGCATGGGACTGACCATTTTTGGATGGCTGAATTTAATTATAAATAAGTTATAGATGGTAAATACCCTTTGGAAATGTTAACAATAAAGCAGTCTCCCAGGATGGATACATGAATCAGATGGACTACCTAAACCAAGACCTGCTAAAGAAGAAGATGTCATAGGAATGGTGTGTCTCCTAGAGGAGTCATTAGCTGAACTCTCCTACTTACTCTGAGGGCGTCAACTGAGCATCAGTGTGAATGCTGAGTCTGGTAATCACAAACATTAAAATAATTTTAAGGGATCGTTAGCATCATGAGCCTCCTCTTATTAAGGAGCATAATTCTGTGAAGCAAAATCTGGGGGAATGGGAGAAACAGTGTGTGAAACTCACGGGCGATTAAAAATAAATTAATAAATAAAAACATTATTCTAAAGGATGGCTTTGGAAAATGTGCTATTAAAGCAAATCCTAGTGGGCAGCTGCTCTCGGGACATGCTGGCTCTATTCACCATTCCAAGTCAACTCAGAGTAGCTACTGAAAAGTATGGAAGTCAGGACACAGGTAACCTCACTTGCTAGGAAAGATTAAAGGAATACCAACCAAAAACAAAGAAGTTTAAAAATCAGAGGCATCAAAAAAATAAATGAAGAGAGGCTACAATGTGATATTCCCACATTGATGAGTGTAATAGCTAAAAGTATCTTTCAGGTAACTAAAAATGTTAACTAAAACCATAAAGTCTTCTAATTTAAAATGAATGGACTGCACCATTCTTGTTACAAGTTACTGCAACAATCCATTTTATGAGAAGTAGAGAAGCATAAGACCTGGAAGCATCATGTCAACACGCATTGGAAAACTCAGAGACCCTGTTGGTAATATCTAGGAATCTCCATATAAAAACAGATCTGCCTTGTGGCAGTTCAGAGACACCTCAGTCTTAGTCCTGCTTCACTCTCAAGGACCTGAAATCACATCAGAGGGCTTAGCTCTCCCTAAGCCAATTGTTTCTTTTCAGTAGGGGGGCACACACACGTGCACACACACACACACTTTCAGAATGGCAAAGTAAGGACCTCTGAAAATCTGCTCTTCCATAAAAGCAACCAATACACAATTATCAAAATAAACTCTTTTAGAATTCTAGAAATTAACCAAAGGCTTGCAACAATTACAGAAGCACCTATTGAACAAAACTGAGTGAATCTTGCTAAGAAAACAGTGAGCTTCATGGCATTTTAAATTGCCGCTTTGGAAAACATCTGGTAGTTTCTGAAAAGGTTAAACACAGTTATCATATGACCCAGCAATCCCACTCCTAGGTATATACCCATGAGAACTGAAAACATAATGTCCACACAAAAAAAACTGCTATACCAATGTTCATAGTAGCATTATTCATAATAGGCAAAAAGTACAAACAACTCAAGTTTCCATCAACTGATGAACGGATAAATAAAATGTGGTACATCTATACAATGGAATTTTATTTGACAATAGAAAGGGATGAAGTTCTGACACATGCGACAACATCGGGAATCTTGAAAACATGCTGCGTGAAAGAAGCTAGTCATAAAAAGCCAAACATTGTATGATTTCATTTATATGAAGTAGCCAGAAGAAGCAAATTCATAGAAACAAAGTAAAAGTAGATGGGTTTCTGGTTAGGGCAACGAAATGTTTTGAAATTACACAGGGCTGATAACTGCCCAAATCTATAAATATACTAAAACCCACTGAAGTATACACTTCAAAAGTGTGAAATTTATGGTGTATGAATCATATCTCAATAAAGCTATTTTTAAAACCATTTCAGTAGATGACAGTTTTCACCTGAGGCAAAAATACGATTTAAAGAAGATATATTAACATAAAAATTAAAATAATTTCTGGATTTGAGCTTAAGAGAGGTCACCTGGCAGGTTTATTTATTTCCATCTTTATTCATTTTAGAAATTAAGTCTAAGGATATGATCTCACATTTGCAAGGAGTAGATGTTGTGTGTGCTTGTGAATGGGTAGAGTGGTATTATTACCAAGATTAAATTAGTTTAGTTATTATCAAATGCTTATGCTTAGTTATCAAGCACATATATGGTTGTTCTAAGTGTTTCACGGGGAATAACTCACTGATTCTCAAAGCTACTCTAGGAGGTTAGTACTATTATTAACGACAGAGGAAAACTAAAACAGAGAGGTTAACTAGGCCAAGGTCACAGTTGTACTGAGTGATGGAGATGAAATCTGCATCTAGGCTGACTGACGCCAGAGCCTACGCTTTTAACCACCTGCCATGCTGCTTCTGTAATGAAAACTTTTAAAGAGTACATTAAAAGCAATACAATAAGTAATTATGTTGAAGACATCACAAGTATATACCACAGGGAAAACGAAAAAAAACAGAACCAAAAACAATTTCCTAATGTTTTGTACATAGGTCCTTAGAGCTTGAGAAATAATTTCCAGTTAGAACATGACGTTGGAATTCAGCTTAGAGAGAAAGGAAGATGATGCACTCTAAAACACTACTAAATGACTCGAGGAGTGACTCTAGTAATGAAAACACTGATGTTGAAGATGCATGTAAACAACTGAAACTTTCTTCAGGAAATGTAACAGCAGAAAAAAGAAATAGATTTAGATTAATAAACTATACATGTGATTTTAAATAACGATTGTAACAACATTAATAAGATAAAATGTTAAATGGACTTTTGAAGCATCTACAATCATGTCTTTGAAAACACAAGGGATCACTTTACGTTCAAGATTATTTTTCTTTGGGGGAATATATAGCACAACTAGTCATTTTTCTATTCAAACCATCCAAACAACAATTCCTAGCCATTCTCATATTCCATGAAGTAATTCATTGTCAGTTTACCAGTAAATTTGGATAACATCAGAAAGCCAAACCTTAACAGAATTTCATTTTACTTTTTATTTTTATTTTATTTTCAGTACTACTTTGTTTTATTTAACTTTGTCACACCTGCCCTTATCATGTGGTGACTCTAGAGAAAATTTAAAATTTCAGCCATGACAGAATACAATGATTTTTTCAGGGTTAAATATTGCATTCAAGTTTGATATAGGCATTGATATAAACCACCATAGTACATGCTCTGTATTTCAAATTTTTAAATAAGGCCTCTCATCATCTCTTCAAATAATTCCTTAATTTCTCAATCATCTCCAAGACACACAGTGTGCTCCCATCCATAGGCAGTCAGTCCAGGGGCCCTCATTCTGACACACTGACAAACTTCCCTCTGCAGCTGGACCCTTTCCACCACAGTCAAATGAACTTTGGGGTATTAAAGAGAACATTACCTGCGATTACGTTTAAGATCATATAACAAACCACTCATCTTGACAGTACAAACTTGGACCATACCTCAAATTGAGTCCTTGGGACTGAATCTGACAGACTTTTGCTTTAATTGGCTCTGCCACTGAGCTGGCTTTGCATTTCCAACATGAAACAAAGCCAACTAAGTAGAAAGAAGATTTGGATATTTTCTGTGCTTGTTTTTCCACCAAGCACTCAAAATATTCATTGCTATATAATTTTGCACTCTTGAAGTAAAAACAATACCTGTATAAATATGTGTTTGTGTCTATAGGCTTACATATGTACATATTTATTTTATGGCAGAAATGTAAGCCTTATTGCGACTTTTTTCCTCAAAGAAATAATCATATTTGTTTAAATCACTCTAGTAATCTTTCTTGAGCTCAATTTTCTCCTTGGTCTCCTAGCAGATTACTTCAGGTTACTTGCTCTTGTGCATGGCTTTCATATGACCAACTGTGCCATTTCATTAGCCACAGTCCATTCCTGATGCCTGGAGAGATTATAAGCATGATGGCTTTTACTCATTAGGAAAAGCTGTTTTCCACAGAGAGCTGATCTGTCTGCCTGTGTTAGGGTCAGTATGTTACAGATAAAATTGTCCCAGGGTGTCTTGAGCAAGCTTGCCGGTGTTGCTCCTGTGTAACAGGGAACTATTATAAGCACTTGAAAGTAAAACTGGAATTTTATTGACCTGTAGAACGCCTAGGCCACCTGTCAGAGTCCCTCAGCATGGAGAAGCTTCAATCAGCGTTTGTTGGACTTAATAATCAAGAGAGGGAAGGCCTCCGTTCTACTAATATCCTTCTGGGATAATCCAGTTGATTTTCATTCTTTTTCGAGATCTTTAAAATATCTGGAAAGATCTACCTACCAGCTTACATGAAATATAGGGCACAAAGAAATAGGTTCAATGACCACTTGGGATTTATTTAAAAATCCAACATGTGAGAAACTTTCTACAGGACAACTAATTTGGTTTCTCAGCAAATAAATTTTAATGAGAGAGACAGAGACTGACTGATCCATGGATTTTAAAATATATTTAAAGCACATAATCAAAATGCAAAATGTGGATCTTGTTTAGGATCCCAACTTGAACAAATCAACTGTAAAAAACAAAACAAACAAACCAAAGTCATCTATTCCTATTTTACTTTCTTCTAATGCTACCTCTTCAATTTCTCTTTTTAAATTCTTATCTAACACTACTGGATTGTGAGCTACCAAGTTAGGAACCAATTGTTATTCTTGGTGTCTCAGGGCTTAGCACAGGGCCAGGTAAACAGTGGATAACAAAACATTTTTTTTTTCATTTGGGTGGATGGATATCAAGATCCAAAGTAATACTTTTTGTATGTGTTTCGGAGTTAAACATAAATGTAAAAACCTTCAGTTTTACTGTAGAGAATTATAAAGGCCTCTACGTACGCTGAAAGAGAATATATTACAATGAGAGGAAACGAAGCATATCTCTTGAACAGAGCATTATATATGTTTGGGAGTACTGCCTTAAGGCAAATAGCTAGTTATTCAACTTTTAAAAGAAAGCTCTTATCAAAGTAATATCTAAAAGTCGACCTGACTTTAGGGATTTTAAAGCAGATTAATTCATAACTACTCAGACTGCTCTGTCATTAAAAGCCAACACAAGGCATTATAGCTACTGAAGGTGAATTCTCTGTTTTCTAGGTTGTGACGTGCTGGAACAAGAGCACTATGCTCCTGTGTAGAACGCGTGCAGTACTGCAGTTTGAGCAACAACATCCTCAGCAAATAGTCTAACTTCCTGATGAGGAACCTTGACTTTGTAACCATTGGAACTGCTCAAGGGTGTCTTGATTTGCAATGTAAACTAAACTACGCCTGGCCTCTCTTGCTAAAGATGGAAATTAGCCAGTTATAAACCCACTCAACTAAGAGACATCAGTGAACTCTGGAGCCGTGTGATTTTACCTACACTCTTCTTAGAAACATAGTAAGACTGTCTAAAATTGCAAATGAAAAATGCTTAAATTTTTATCAAATATATATCAAGTACAGAAAAAAATGTACTCACTTTTTAATGAGAACTACATATTTTCCTTAGGGTACTCACACCATAAGTACACAAATCTCCAAAAGTTACCAAGTCGAGGACACTATAAAAATCAATCTTTCATTGAATGACTGCTCATATCCATTCAGCATGAATTATTGTCTTAGTAAGTACCAGAGACTTTTTCTCCCTAACTGCACACCCCATTTTACCAAATCTAGTTAGATGGAGCAGAAACAAATTCATATTTCCTAACACTTATTCAAATTCTTTGGACTAGAAACTGCACTGCAGATAGTCTTCACATTTCATCAAATTATTCTCCCAGTCAGATTCACACTAACAAGGCTCTCATGTATCACTGCTTTTTGCTTTTTATGAAAAAGAAAAGGCTCCCCACTAATTTCACAGTACAATGATCCACTCATTACTTAATCTTGTTTCTTAGTCTATTAAAATTAAAGATGCATATGCCCTGTTTTGCCACACTATTATATTCAATAGTTGACTAAAAAAATGCTAAAAATGAAATTAAAACCACTGTGAAATACCTTTAATGGATATTCCTAAAAGCCTACTGCCTTATCTTTTCTGATTTATCCTGTACTGACTAGCTGGCTGCTTATTTCTCTTAGATTTTTAAAGTTCTGTCAGAAACATAAATCACAGAAGATAGATAAGCATCAGCATTATTATTCACCATGTACATATTGTTTAGGATTTGCCCTGTGAGAATTATAAGCATCACACCAGAAAATACAATTTTATATTTAAAGTACATCGAGACAAATAATGCCAAGAAAGCCTCCACTTCAACATGAAAAAAAAAAAATCCCTTTTTATCACTAAAGATGTCAGATCTGACTTTCAAATTAATTTCAGAAGGGAGAAAAATGGTGATGGTGGACCAATATAGGCAAAAATATCTACAAAAAGAGATTTTAATTGGAATATAGAGCCGCGGCACTCTGAATCTTTAATTGCTGTGAACAAGGGATAATCGATAAACTCCTTAGTAGCAGTTTCAGTTTACATTTCACAAAGGAGATACGATATAAAAACCACTATAAATTAGTTATTAAAACTCTGCTGGGGGAAGAGATATATTACGAGATGTATGGGCAATAATTCTGCCTTCTTCTCCAGGATCAGGATGAACACGACGTGTTTCTGAATTTGTTTTAAGAAATAGAAGAGCTCAAAGTCTGTAATATTTCCTTAGGCAGAAGTGCAAATATCAGTACATGTTCTTTTTGTGGGGATGGTGATGCAAGCCCGGAGGATAACTGCAGATGCAAAGCTGGATCCTAACATTCCACTCTGGCTGGCTCTGCCTGTAGGGAGAACGTCTCCGGCACTGCTTGTTACCAAGGGGCTAAGCAATAGCCACTCTACAAGAAACTGTATTTAGACCTGTTCTCGGTAGGTATTATCCTTTTGTGAAGTTCTATAACTTCAGCTAAATAAACTGGGACTTCATACCGAATAATCTCTGGTCTCTTTCGACCAATCCCCAATCCACGTGAAATGTCAAAGTGGTCAATAAGAATTGTTTCACTAGAAAGCCTCACATTTATATCCTGTCTCTCTATGTGTCTATATGTAAATAATTGTGTATAATTTTCCATTGCAATGCATGTTCTCTACTGAACCAAAATAATACATATTTTTAAAAACTTTTCATTGTTGCATAACTTAAATACTGTGAAATGCACAAATTTTAAGCATAGCTTGGATGTATTTTAATGACGTGAACAGCATCGCAGGAGCGCCCCCTGACGCCCCATCACAGTCCTTATTCCTCATCTAAAGTAACAAAAATTTCTACTTCTAACACCTCAGATCAATTTTGCCTGTATTTGAACTCATGCAAATGGAAATACACGATACGCATTCTTTTGCATCTGTCATCTTCTACTCCAGGTAGTACCTGTGAGATTTATACATGTTTTTTGTGTTGTAACAGTTTATTCCTTTTCATTGCTCTATAAAATTTAAATTTATATCCCCAACTCATTTATCAATTCTATTCTTGACAGATATTTCAGTTGTCTCCAGTTTGAGTCTATTTAAAATAATCTTGTTTATGAACACTCTCATACAGACTTTTTTGGTGGACTTATATACATCTTTCTGTTGGCCATATATGTAGGAGAGGAATAGCTGGCTCACAAGAGTATTTTAAGTTCAGCTTTGGAACAGACTGTCAACAGTTTTCCAAAGTGGTTACACCAGTTTTCATTGCCACCAGCAGCTTAAAAGTTCTAGCTGTTCCATATCTTCTCTATCACTTGTATTTTCAATTACTTTATTTTTTAAATTTTAGCTGTTCTGGTGAGGATGGAGTATCTCTTGGTTTTAATTTGCATTTTCCTGAGAACCAAAGCAGCTGATTATCTTTTCATCTGTTAATTAACCATTTGGTTAGATTCTTTGTAGAATACCTACTTATTTCTCCCACTTTCATTATATTGTCTTTCTCTTGTGGATTAGTAGGAGTTATTTATTCTGGATTTGAGTTTTTTCAAATACGCATCTTTCTGCAGCATATCTTTCCATTATTTTTCCCACACTGGATTGCAGTGATACTTTGTCAACAGATCAGGTGATCAAACATGAATGAGTCTATTTCTAGACTCTTACTCTGCTCCATTGATCTCTTCTCATACTTAAACCACTACCACACTCTATTACTGTAATATTATAATAAATTTTGGTATCTGGTAGTGTTAATCCTCCAACTTTGTTCTTCTTCAAGCCTGACCTGATTATTCTTGGCCCTTTGCATTTCCATATGCATTTTAGAATCAGGTTTTCAATTATACCATGAAATCCTGCTGGATTTTCAATTGAGATTGAGCTGAATCTATAATCATTTTGCAACACTGACAATGACACAATCCAGAAACACATGGTATATCTTTCCATTTATACCAGCTTACTTTAGTTTTGAAATGCATGCAGAGGTTTTGCAAGTCTTTTGTTAAATTTTTTCCTAGGTGTTTGATGATTTTGATGCTACCGTTAATGTAATCTTTTTAAAATTTCATTTTCTAATTGTTTTACTAGTCCACAGAAATACAATTGATTTTGTGTGCTGATCTCTTGTATCTAGCATCTCTAGCATTGGTGAATTTTATATTTCTCCTTATGTCAGTTGCATAAGTGGAGCTTTTCAAGAAATTTTTTCATTTCATTCAAATTTTTGTATCCTCTTATTTTCCGTTAATGTTTGTAGGATCTTTAGTGTTGTTCTTTTTAAAACTTCTTCATATTAGTAATTTGTACCTTTTTCTTATCTTGTCTGTCCTATTAAGGGTTTATCAATTTTACTTATATTTTCAAGGAGCAATTTTTTTGTCCTTCTTGATATTTGTATAATGGACATTTGTTTCTGTTTCATTGTTTTTAACTCTTCATTATTTCTTTGCATTTAATTTGCTGTTCTTTTTCTAGCTTCCCTGAGAAGAATGCCTACATCATTAGTTTTCAATCTTTCTTTATTCTACTGTATTCTTTGAAGGCCATAAATTT
This sequence comes from Equus asinus, assembly GCF_041296235.1. Lineage (NCBI taxonomy): Eukaryota > Metazoa > Chordata > Mammalia > Perissodactyla > Equidae > Equus > Equus asinus. The sequence goes on from NC_091790.1 coordinate 168,798,336, forward strand.
CTCTCTAAATATTCCTTTCCCTGTATACCACTAGTTCTCCTATGTTTTATCCTAATTCTCATTCAATTCAAAATATTTCATTATTTCTATTATAACTTAGCCATTGATCAAGGAATTATTTAGATGTATATTGTTCAATTTCCAAAACATAGGACATACTTTAGTTATCTTTTCATAATACCCTTCTAGCATAATTCCACTGTGGTCAGTGTACATACTCTATATGCTTCAATCCTTTCATTTTTGTTGATACTTGATATCTGACCCAGAATATGGTCTATTTAGCTAAGAGTCCTGTGTGAACTTGATAAAACTATATATTCTACAGTTATCAGTTGCTGAGTTGAATGTGAATATCAATTTAATCAATCTCATTAAGTGTATTGTTCAAATATTCTCTATGCTGTTTTTGGTTAATTGTTTTACTGTGAAAGCCGTGTTCAAGTCTCCTACTATAATTATGGATTAATATTATTGCTTACATCTCCTTTTAGCTCTGTAAACTTAGACTTTATATCATTTGACATTTTGTAATCAGATACATACAAATTTAGAATTGTTATGTCTTGTTGAATTTATCTTTTTATTATTATGAAATGTCCAGTAATATCTGCCTTAAAGTTTTACATTTTTTATATTATTATAGCTATACCAGGTATCTCCTCCAAGCTTTTACTTTCAAACTTTCTGTCTTTATCATTTAAGTAATGTCTCTGAGTTAGGTGCACAAAAATAAAAGTAATTCTTTTATTTTTAATCCAGACAATCTCAGTCTCTATTAGATCATTTAAACAAATTTAATTATGGATTAATCAACCATTTTACTATTTGTTTCTATTTATCACTCCTCCCTTTCTCCTTTCTTGCTCTTTTGGATTATGCATTTTTAATTATACTATTTCCCACCTCCATTTGCTTGTTAGTAATAAACTGTTTTATCCTTTTAATAGTTACTGTAGAGATTACAACATACACTTTTGATATATTAGAGTCTACTTCAGATAAGTAATTTCACCATTTTCCAGAACATAAAAAAAAAAAATTACAACAGTTTAACACCATTTACTTGTTTTTGCCTCTGGCTATTACAATATATTTTAAATCCCAGGACATACAATTATTGTTTTACAAATATTAATTTAGTTTTACCTATATGTCTATTTTTTCTAGTATCTTTTCTTTTTTATTACTGTGTTTCTTCCTAGAATGATTTCCCTTCTACTCACAAAAGTGCCTTTAATATTTCTTTTAGTGTTGGTCTACTAGTAAAAATTTCTCAGTTTCTTCTGAAACCATCTTTATTTTCCCTTCTCCTTTCACCATTATTTCCAGTGGATACAAAATTTTGCAATGGCAAATATTCCTATGAGGACATTAAAGATGTCATTCCATTGTCATGGCCTCTATTTTTCTGTTGAAATGTCAGCTAACAGTCTTATTGTTGATTGATTGAAAGTAACATACTGCTTTTTCACTATGGCTGCTTTTAAGGTGTTTTGTTGGTCTTCGGATTTCAGCAGGTTTACCAGGATGTGCCTAGTAGTTAATTATTATGTTTGGTATTCACAGACCTTTTCTAGTCTCTAGCTTGATGTGTTTCATTACTTTGGAAAAATGTACAGCCAATAACTCTTCAAATATTTTTTCTGTCACATTCTCTCTTACTTCCATGTTTGAAACTCCAGCTGCATAGTTGTTATAGCTTTTCACCATGTCCTTTATATCTTAGCTCTTGTTTGTATTCTCCATAGTTGTTTCTCTTTATGCTCAAGGCAAATATTTCTTACAATTTTAGTTCTAGAATTTCCATTTGATGATTTTTATTTCCAGTTTTCAAGTGACATAGTCAATATTTTCATCTAAGTTCTTGGCCGTATTAATGATAGCGATTTTAAAGTCTGTTTAATATTTCTAATATCTAGATCATCTTTTGCTATTGCTTTATCATTATTCATCCATATTTCCTGAGCATTACTGGTAATTTTTCAATGAATACTAGATAATAAGTATAAAAAACTGTAAAGACTCTGTGTGATATTATCTTCCTACAGAGAAGAGAATATTTTTCTGGCAGATAGATAGGAGATAAAATATTTCCTTGGATCCATTTGAGATTAGTGTATTTTTGACTTGCCTCTATTCCCAAGGCAAAGTCCTTTCAGAGGACTCCACAAAAAGCCTGGGGTGTTAATCAGGACTCTCCTCACTGTTGGTACTGAAATCTAATTTCTGTGTCCTAGGAAGCAATGTGAGCTCTACTTAGTTCTGGGAGCTTCACCACCCACACATGCACTGAGAAGTAAGCAAATATTTCAAAAAGAAATTGTAAGCTAAACATTGGGTTAACTTTCCCTGTGGTTGCTTTTTCTCCAGGACCATTTGTTCTGGCTGACTTGGAATCCCATACATCAATTTTCACTCCCCAAGACCAGTAACTCTACTGCTACATGTAGGCCTCTGATTTCTATTCCATCACCCTCCTCTATGATAATTCCCATATGTCCTGTGGAAAAAAGCTGCTGAAAGGCAGCATTCACATTAAAACTCTGCTCTTCTCTCCACAATCTTGGATGTCTTGGTTTTACTCTGATGCCTTCAAACAGCTTCCTTTTCTTATTTATCCTGTTATTTTTTTATTCTTCTAGGCAAGAAAGGAGAGACTAGTACCAGCTACTCCATCACAGCTAATAATAGAAGTTCCCTCCCAACCATATTTAATGAGAAGGAAATCTAAATCAGCCGGACTATTAAAATTTTAAGTCTGTATGAACACTAATTGGAGTAAATATAAGGGAAATGTCAGATGATTCTTTGCTCACATCCTAGTATAACCATTACTTACTATGTAATTTTAGACAAGACACTGAACACCCCTGGAGCCAAATTCACTTATGTGCAAGTAAGGAATCCTCTTATTTCTTCCTATATTTCATGAAATTAAGTGAGAAAGTGATTGGCTACGTCCTGTCCCCTTATGATTCATCATTAGCAATTAACCTTAGAAATACACAGTCATTTCAAATCAAAAACTTTTATCTATGTGTGTCATTATTTTCTACTGTATTATCTACATTGAGAAAATAAGAGATTAGTAACAATTTTCAGTGGTATAGCTATAATTAATTTTTTTGGAAAGCAAGCACATATAGGTTGGCTATTCACTGTTAATTGCTTTTATGAAAAAAAGAAAAGTCTGTGGCCAGAGGGTTCTATCTTACTTATCTTTGATCCTCCTAGGACATGACACACAGTAGGGAAATAATTAATAATTCCTAAAGAGAGTATGGCATAAATGTGTTTTATGAAAAATAAAGAGGAGGCAGATACTTAGAAGACAAGACCCTAACCTTCTAGAAATTCACAGTAATGTGAACCAGAATCTTGATTTCACCAAGAAGGGCTAAGCCTACCCAGTTGCCCAGTGATTGAAACTGAAATGCAGAGGCAGCACACCCTACTAGGGCTTTTGGTTTTTGAAATAATACTTACAATGATTTATTCTGATTATCAAAGTAACTCATCTTCACTCAAAAAAATTGGGGGGGCCAACCCTGTGGCATAGTGATAAAGTTTGCACACTCCACTTCGGCACCCCAAGTTCACAGGTTCAGATCCCTGGAGCGGACCTACACCACTTGTCAGCTGTGCTGTGGCAGTGACCCAGATACAAAGTAGAGGAAGACTGGCACAGATGTTAGCTCAAGGCTAATCTTCCTCAAGCAAAGTAAGAAGAAGATTGTCAACAGATGTTAGCTGAGGGCGAGCCTTCCTCAGGAAAAAAAAAATTGGAAAATATTACAAGTCCAAATAAGAAACATATTAAGCATACGCCTATTGCCTAAAGATAACATATCCAATTTTAAGACTGAATAATTGAGATATATTTGGTGCAATTTTTTCTAATATAACGTTGACACCATACAGGATATATTTATGGTTACCATTTTATTTGTATATTTAGCACTTTATTGTACCATTTTAAAAACATCAGTCTTCAAAAGGACAATAGTAAATAGCTAGATAGCAACCAATTACATTAGCTGTACTATAATTTTTTTAAATTAATCACCACTTTTTCTTTGGAAGTCATATTGTTTCCAACTTTTTGCCATTTAGAAATAAATGCAAAATAAACTTTCTTGTATAGTAATCTTTGTATACAGCTTTATTTCCATAAAATAAATTTCTAAAAGTCAGTGTTACTCTTAATGATATTTTTAAACTCCTGTCTAGAAAAATTGCACCAATTTAGTCACCCCAGCTGGAGAATATTTCATGTTAAAAAGAGAAGCAGATTTACAATCAAACATTATGGTTTAAAGTTTAAAAGACAAAATCATGATATCAATTTTTTGCACATATAGGATATTCTAATCACAAAAATGTTTTCTTGCCCTAGAAAGGGTTTGACCTCTAGACACGTTATGAAACAAAATATGAAATTCATTGCACTATTACTAATTGTGCTCCTCAGCACTAAAAATATAAAAAATACTCACATGTACAAATAGTTTATTTGATAATTATTTATATAACATATCATAGAAGGATGTAGAACCACATTAAAAATAATGAAACAGCTAATTTCTTCCCATCATGCATCACTAAATAGGATGCATATGATCAGACTTTTATCCTCTGCCAGATCTACCCTTCTATTCAAAATGATCCTCTAATATACTGTCATGTCTATAGGGTTTTGAATGCCAAAACTTATTATTGATAAGAACTATGAAATTGCTCTCCTTAGAAATCATTAGGAATGGTCAGAACACAATCTGCCTTCTACGTGAATTCTCCGCTCTGGCTGGAAGCTGTGGTTGCACAATGTCATGATTCTGAACAATACTTAGAAGCACCTATGTTACTGAATTCTGCCCACTGATTCTGTAATTTTCTAGAACTATCTCCTGGAGAAAACTGTTTTAACTTTTCTCTATTATGAATAATCTTAAGCACTCACTAATGAAAATTGATTTTTCTTGCATGGCAGAACACACTCCACAAACGGAGCAAAAGTTAAAAGTTTACAAAGTGACAGAACTCTACCTTCCATTTTAAAAGTAGCATTATATTATAGAATTGCCCGTTATATTATAGAAAGGTCCAATTAAAGAAGAAAAACATAATTTAATAGTAAACACATCTTCTTGAGACTACTGGTTATTAAACAATTACATAAACTTATTCTGCTACACAATAGCACAAGCAGGGAAAAATTTAGCCTCAATGATGACAAGATTAAAAGGCATTACTGTCAGCACTGCTTCTCAGAATTTTTATTACAGTTTTCTAGCATGTGAGTGCTCTCCAATCTCATATTCTATTTACGAAATGAACATTTTATTTGAGCTTTTTACTATTCAAGAAGCAAATATGCATTTTGGCACAGAATTAGAAAATTACAAAATAAGATTAAAGCATTTTTTTTTATGTCAAAGAAAATTTTCCTAGTATTTTCAACTGTTCAAAGTAGTCTGATGATAGATAGATATAGATGTGTGTGCGGGCACACACACACACACACACACACACACACACACAGGGATAAGCTCCAAACAATGCTGCATACAAAATAAACCCAACAACAAAGACAGTCAACACACAATTCACAAGGGTGAGATTTTTTAATTGTATAATATAATCCCTTATAGCACTTACAACTAAGCACTATTCACTTCATACGGAAAGTAGTGGCAATTAAGCTTGGAGGTAATTATGTGGTTTTACAATTGCTAAGTGCAATTTTAGAATGAAAAACTGTTATGAAATGCAAATTTAGCTTCTATCAAAAATGCTAATTTTTCAAATCACAGGGCTTTCAGTTATTTTAGGCCATTGCCATATTTGCGGATGCTATACAACTCTCTATACTATTGTTTCCAAACAGGTGAGAAGCCCAACTGTATAAACATTTTCTCAAAGACCCACAAATGTGTATTCTGTTAGATAATGTAGATAATAAACAGGATTGTTTATGCCAGTTTTTTTTAATTATCAAACTGAAGAAAAAGAAGTTGTTCTGTAGAGCAGATTCTAAGTCTCCGTTTCAAACTATTCAGCCTACAGATAACACGAAACGTAATTTGAAATCAGAGGTTGATCTAACTTCTCCAAAAGACCATTTGTGGATCCACTTAACTTTATACTACCATTAATTTGAGACTCATCTTTTACAAGCATAGGCTTAATATCTAGTTACCTATTCCACTGAATGTCATGATCGACCCCCGGAAATTGTAAACTTGGTCACTTAAAATTATAACTGTCTTGAAATTTAAAATGTTTCTGGCATTCTACTAAGAAAGAGGTTTTTTAAAAATTTTCTGTTTAGGGGGCTGGCCCCGTGGCCAAGTGGTTAAGTTCGCGCGCTCCGCTGCAGGCGGCCCAGTGTTTCGTTAGTTCGAATCCTGGGCGCGGACATGGCACTGCTCATCAGACCACGCTGAGGCAGCGTCCCACATGCCACAACTAGAAGAACCCACAACGAAGAATACACAACTATGTACTGGGGGGCTGTGGGGAGAAAAAGGAAAAAATAAAATCTTTAAAAAAAAAAATTTTCTGTTTAGATTATTCCTCTCATGATGTTTATAAGTTGAAACTTTTATCTGGTTCACCTGTTTTACTTGAGGAAACACTAGCCTTTCCTATAATGTTTTATAACTTCTCCAAATTAGGAGAAAATTCAACCAACAAAATAAACACACTAAACAAAATGAAAGAGAAGAAAAAATTATTTTTTGAAATAGGGAAAGTGCCTTAGATAGGGAATTAGTAAGCTGTGTTTTGTTTCTAAATTTCTCACCAATTTTGCCATGGAGGCTTAAGAAGAAACCAACTCTTAGACCAGTGCTATTCAATAGAAATACAAACTGTCGTATACGTGATTTTTATTTTTCTAATAGCTCCATTAAAAAAGTAAAAAGAAATAGCTGAAATTAATTTTGATTAACATATTTTGTTTAATCCAATATAACCAAAATATTATCAATTCAACATGTAATCAATGTAAAATTTATTAATGAGATGTTTTATATTCTTTTGTTCCTACTAATTTTTCAAAATCCAACATGTATCTTACAGCGAGAGCATATCTCAGTTCGGACTAGCTGTATTTCCAGTGCCCCACGGCGCTGTGTACCATATCGCGAAGCACAGCTGTAGACTTTGGGCTCTTCACTTGCTGAATGATATGATTTGAAAGGATATTCTGGCACTCAGTTTGTAAAATTCTAATCCTCATTAAAACTATCAATGCTGATATGATGTGAACTTATTTTTCATCTCATAAATATGAGCAAACAGAATAAATCAGTATTAAGTATCTCCAAACAAATAAAACGGTAAATTAACAAAAGGCAAATTTCACTTACATTCATGATATTATGTCATAATTATGTTTGTGTTATTATAAAATTATTTGAAATTTTTAAAACTTAGGATCAAAATGCTCAATAGAATGGCCATATGTAGGAAAAAAAAATCTCAGAGGCAAAATTTTGAGCAATATTTTTATTTCAATTTATACATATCAGAGTAGTCCACTGAAATTTTCATATTTTACAGCTGGGGTTTCCAAGAAGCTTTTGCTGTGGCACTCAAATTTAAATCATATATGTTTTAAGGCTGGCATAGTGAGTAAGTCACTTTGCTTATAAATAAGCCAAGTAAACTAATGTTCATTAAACCAACTGTTATAGACCCAATGTTATTACAGAATTATAGAATTATATTATATTATATATATAAAATATAAATATATTATATTTATATATTATATTAATATATTATATAGAATTATATTATATTTATATTTTAGAATTATAGAACCAATGTTCTATAAATCAATTGGCTCTTTACTCATTATCACATATATCAAAGAGCCCTCTGTTAATAAAAGTTTTAAAGACTTTTAATTTTTTATTAAGATAGAAGAAAGGCTATAAATTCATGAGCTAAGTATGCCACTTAGGAAGTTAGACAGTAAAAAATAAAAATAAATAAAAAATTAAATTAAATTAATTAAAAGATTAATTTTATAATAAAGATAAGAACAAAAATTAAAGAAATAGAAAAGAAAGATTAAACAGGAAATCACAAAGCCTGAAGCTATTTTTGGAAAATCTACAAACTCAAACTTCCGTTGAATTTGAAAAACAAAAGAGAGAGAGACTCAAATAAATACTAGGAATAAAAAAGAAAAATAATAGAGATAGCATTACAAGATATTAAGAGAATTCTATGAATAATTTTATGCCAGTAAATTGGAAAACTTTCATGATATGGAAATATATTTATAAAAATATCAATCTCAACAAAGAATAAGAATCAAAATAAATATGCAACTATTAAAGAAATGGAATTACTAGCTTAAAATGTTTCTACAAAGAGTCTACCAGACTCAGAGATTTTTAGATGCAAGTTTTATCAGACTTTCAGTGAACAAAACATTTCAATGTTATACTTTTCCAGAAAATGGAATAAAAAGGAGCAGAGGAAGAAAGGAGTGATTTATTCCCCAACTCTATGAAGCCAATATAATCCTGACCACAAAAAAAAAAAAAAAAAGAAAATGACAAGAGAACAGAAAATAATATGCCCATCTCATCCACGTATGTAGATGTAGATACACTGAACAAAATGTTGGAAAACCAAACCCAGTGACACATAAAAAGATTTCTACTGTTTAGTTAAGTTCAACTTTTAGGAATCTAAAGGGGATTACCATTAAAAGATCTATAAATGTCTTTCATCACATTAACAGGTTAAAAAAGAAAATCATTATCTGGAAAAAGCATTTGATAAAATCCAACACCCAGTCATAGCAAAACTTTTAGCAAATCAGGAAAAGAAAAAGCCATCTACCAAAAAACATACGAGTATAATCGTTAATGATGACTCTATCATGGTATATTCAAATTTTACAAACACTCTGGACATAATCCTCAAGAATTCAAGGATCTGAGCAATCAATGTTCTAAACAAGTGGATAGCATGGATAAACAATAACTACCAATCTGCTTAACATAGTGGTAGACAGACTTCAGGACATTCATTAGCTACAAAGTTTTGGATTTTTTTTATTCTATCACATAAAATGTTTATTGTCTTTCAGTAGCAAAGAAGCAATTCATGCATTTTAGTTGTAAATACATTCATTGACAGGCCTACATTTAAGACAATTTGACAAAATAAAATGTTTCTAATTCATGTAAAGAACCCAATATTTTTTTGTTTTATATTAGAAAATTGCCTTAAATAGAATTCTGAGGTTGAATCTCCACAATATATGAGTATGTGTTCAATACTTAGAGAGCTAATTTGAGTCCAAGGATGGTCTGGTGCTCTGGATCAGCACACTAACATTGTTTATATCAAAATAATAAAATCAATGATCACAAACCAAAAGTAAAGCCACACCAGTATTTTTACATTTATTGGTAAACAAATAGTTGATGACTAACTTTGTGTTAAAGATTATCTCTTCTACATCCCCTAAATACACATATACATATGGTGCCAAGGAGTTTTACAAGTGTATAAGACCTGACGAAATAAAATTAGAAGAAATCTAACAAACTTTGATTTGATTAGATTTGTATTGGAATTTGTCCCTAAAATCATCTCAAGAAGCAATGACCTCAAGCAACCATGCACACTCCGTACAGTCATATGAGATAGAGAAGTTTGGCAGCTAAGAGAGGGCACAATCTCCATGGGGATTTATCTATTAGCTGTTTTTAAATTGATTTTTTCTTTACAGTAGCTATGTTTGTGAATCATGGACGATTGTAGATCTTGAGGTATCAGTGCTCTTTATTACCCATTGTGGATGTTCTCCAAGCCCCAATGCTAGACATGCTCTTGACAAAGTTTCTCCTTGACCAAACTCTAGACAGGCTTCTCTGAGCCCTCTTCTCGAATAGAGCTAAACCCTGGCCTATAAACACTGATCACTTTCAGCACAAATAATTTTATCCACTGCATGCATACACATACACACATATATACACTAAGAGACTTGAACAAACACTAGCATAGTTTATAACAGCTCAAGGCCACACCCATAGGATGACACCAGTACCCCTTAAAGTGCCAGCCTGCAAAATTTCAACACTACCAGGAGAATTTATTGTTTTAAATTAGAAAATTTGCTGTTTGTAAAAATATTCTTTGTAAATTCATTTAGGTATATTTAAAACTACTGGATGCTTAAACCTTTCTGATGAAATCTAAAAACTGATTTTCTCTTGGATATGTTTTCCATAAAAATGGATTTGAGTGTTAAAATTATGTATGAATACAGACACAAAAAAATTGGAAAAACTATTTGCATATGATCTAATTATGTGTGATTTGTTTTGACTTGTGCACTTTCTTAAGTTCTTCTTTTTTAAATCTGAACCTTTGCTTTTATTTGAGCATTCGACACTCGTTTCACTGGAAAACCAAATTCCCTGTGGTCCCATTAAGTATGTTGCTAAGCAAACCACCTAGCAGCATCTATAAACAGGAGGTTTGGATGTGAGCCAGCCTTATAAGTTGAGAGCAGGTCAGTGCATTTTGAGCCAGCATATCGTTAAAGAAGAAAGGAATCTTGCTGCTGAGCTAGCTTAGATTTCTTTCTGGGCAAACATACACACTTATTGACCTATGCTAAATTTATTTTGCTTTTTCACCCCTGCCTTTGAAGCATCTTCCATATTGCTATCTAGATTTAACTTAACAAGGACTTCCTTAATTTGAAAATCAGATCTAAAGATAATCTCAAAGATCTACTTGTATACCTTTCAAGGAAGGTTATAGATGATAGTCTAGCCTTTCCCTGCATTCTTTCTATAGGAAATAATTTGTCATGAGGAAATAATCTATACTCTACAACTCACACTAAAAGTAAAGTTGCTATGGCTCTTTAAATGTGTATTAGATTATCTGTTACTGAATTAAATCTGTGTTAGTTTGCTAGGGTTGCCATAATCAAGTACTGCAAACTGACTGGCTTAAACAAAAGAAGTTGTTTTGTCTCACAGTCTGCAGGCTGGAAGTCCAAAATTAGGGTGTCTTCAGGGTTGCTTTCTTCTGAGGGCTGTGAGGGAGAACCTATCCCACGCATCTTTCCTAGCTTCCGGTAGTTTGCTGGCAATGGCAATATTTGGCTTTCCTTGGCTTGTGGCAGCATAACCCCAATCTTCACATGGCATTCTCCCTGTGTCTCCACCTCTGTCCAAATTTCCCCTTTTTATAAGAACACGGGCATATTGGATTAGGGTCCACCCCAGTAACCCCCATCTTAACTTGATCATCTACAAAGACCTTTTTTCCAAATAAGGTCACATTCACAAGCACTGAGGGTCAGGATTCCAACATCTTTTGGGGTGAAACAATTCAACCCACAACAAAATTAATTCATGAAGAAGTGTCACAGACTACACTGGAACACTAAAATTTCCATATTTCTATCAGATCTAGTGGGCTACTCTTTTGTCATCTCTTTGTTTATTGTTATTATTTTAACTTTCTGCATTAGATTTTGAAAGCACCTAAACTAATTCAGGTTCAGAAAAGAGATGTATATAGATTTAAAAAATGATTTCTAATAATACACATACAGTCCTGATGAAATATATTGATAAACTGTTCTGTTACTCATATATGCAGACATTCAGGATTTGTTTCCAAAGCAACCCAGGCTTTAACAGGTGAAGCTGATGAAACTGAGTCACTGTATTTTGGCACATACTATGAATTAACACTTGGAAGAAAAAAACTAATTCTAAGAATCCTTTCCTAGAAAAGAAAATAAGGTCTCTTTCTTTGCTAATTTGCAAAAGCTCCCCCACCCCCACCCCCAGAAGACCCAACGACTAAGCTGTGAAATCAAGGCAACATCCAAACCAGCGAATTTGGATGCACAGCAAACAGATGGATTGGCAAAGAGAAAAAGGCCAATTTAAGAACAGAGCTGTTTGCTTCTGCAGCTACTCCAGATGATCATGGCAGGGGCAGAAGTCCAGAACAACTGGCAGGAACATAAAAGGCAGAAACACAGTCAGTGTTAAAAGAAGGCTGAGGCAAGAAGTGGGGCCCACTATACAAGAGTTTAGGTGAATGCATTTAAGAACTAAAGCCTGTGGCAGTCATTTCCAGAAGAAACTGATAGCACTGGAACATAGAGAGGTGGAGAATGTGATCTGATAGACAGGATAGCTCTAGCAATGACAATCCTACACCTACCCATTTACTGGCAGCGTGTCTAAATACAAGGTCTGAGGTTTCCTATCACGGTCTTCTTAGCTACTGGTTCACCGATGGTGACATGTTGTCTACATTTGTTTTCTTGTACTTGGAAAGATTCTTAAAACAGAAACATGAAGCTTGAGATACATGATCACAGTATAAAACAGACAGTGAGGGGCCGGCTTGACGGCCAAGTGGTTAAAGTTTGGCACGCTCTGCTTCGGCAACCCAGGTTTGCAGGTTCAGATCTGAGGTGTGGATCAGCTCCACTCATCAGTCATACTGTGGAGGCATCTCAGAGACAAAATAGAGGAAGATTGGCACAGATGTTAGCTCAGGGCTAATCTTCCTCCAAAAAAAAAAAAAAGTGATTTTATCTTATAATCTGGCTATTCTAAATAGTTCTGGTTGATCAGAAAGCAAGAAAAAAGTTCTGAGTGTGTGTTTGATTGTTTCATTGGTGCACTTGTGCCTCTAGGAATCAGTATAAAAATCCAAAATTTTTGTAAGTGTAAAACAATGAATGTAATCACCTTTATTCGTAAGCACTTCGACAACCCTTTCTGAAAAGAAAAATAGACACACAAGACACACACACACACACACACAGAACCATATGGCATTCATCTATATTTAAAACTATCATGTATGAAATTTTCCCACGAGGCCATTTTCAATATTGTACCACCCTGAAATTATTAGAAACTCACTAGGATAGAATAAAACCAATGTTGGGAATCATTGATCTCAAGGAAAATGATATTTGAGTCTCGTAATTTTATAAATTTCACAACTATTTAAATACTTGCCTTTAAAGATCAGAGAGGGAGATAGAACCATTAAGGGACAACCTGTAAGAATAAATTATTTAAGCCTTTCTCACCTCCATTCCCAAGATTCAAGATTCTTCCTCCTCAAAAGAAAACATGGGCAGGGGCCAGCCCCACGGCCGAGTGGTTAAGTTCATGTGCTCTGCTTTGGTGGCCCAGGGTGCACCGGTTCAGATCCTGGGGCATGGACATGGCACCACTCATCAGGCCATGCTGAAGCGGCGTCCCACATAGCACAACCAGAGGCACTCACAACTAGAATATACAACTATGTACTGAGGGGCTTTGGGAAGAAGAAGAAAAAAAAAATGAAGATTGGCAACAGATGTTAGCTCAGGTTCCAATCTTTAAAAAAAAAAGAGAGAGAACTTGGGCAACTGAACATTTATGAAAAATACCTTGCATAACATTGGATGTTTAAAGACTATCGTCATAATGTTTATAATAAAAGAATCTGGAGGGGAAAAGCCTAAAATCCTGAAGGACCTTACCAACATCCTAATCAGGCCTGGATTTGCTTAGGATGTTTCTTAAGATGCTCCTTAGACAAGAAGCAATAGGAACAGTTTTTCTTTTCAGTTACAATGCTACTGCTTTCAAAAAAAATTTCAGTAGCTTACACTAAAAGCAGATAGAAATGTAACTAAAAAAGTATTAAATTAAGAATTAAAAAGGTAAGGGCAAAGTAATAAAGTAAAGTTAGGGGTGGGAAATGAAACAAGGAATTAGTAACTTGAAGAAAAGAATGAGTGGAACACTGTGGACTTGGTGAAAAAGGGCACAGGCATTTGATAATTTCTTCTCTTACTTAACAGATAATAGTATTAATCTCAACCAAGAAAGTAATATATGTCCAGAAGAATTTCTTTGATATTGTATACACAAATATCTCTGAGACTATATTTTGAAGATAAAGAAATCATATATGTCACTTGCTAAATGTGTTTGCTAAATGGTATGAAATGTAAAGGAATTTTATAATACAATTAGGCATCATAGAGCTGGTTCCTAAACAAAATCCAGTCAACTTCAAGTTCTTTAGAGAAAGAAGAAAGGAAACTTAGCAGCTTGATTTATTACTGATATGGGATTCAAAATTGAATTTAATCTACAAATTGAAACACTCTATGATGCAATTTCTTATCTTTGCCAACATTTCTTCAATGTGGAGTTGTATATGTTATATTATAAAAGCATTTTTAAAAGGCAACATACCATTAAATTAATTAAAATCAACTTGAAATTGACAAAATGGCAGAGAATGCATGGTAAAACATTGGAAAAACTACTGTGCCGATAATCTATGTAGGCAATAGTACTACTGTTTTCTATAGGGCAAAGAGGGAATTGTAACCTGCTGAGGGCCTATTATTGCACCATATGCTCTAGACAAATGAACAATACATGAAGTCAGTAAGAATTCCAGCAAAGAATAACTGAGAGTTTAGGTCATAAAAGCCCCAGGAGATTCTAATCGCGTACAAGTAGAGCTTTCTCTGAACGCATTAACATCACTACCAAAGTGTTGTAGTCAGAGAAACATTTTTAAATAACTTGCATTTTCTTTTTCTGAATTTAACATAATTAGACAACGGTGTCTAAAAACTTAGTCTCTCCTTAGATAAAATACAAATCTACTTGTCAAAATTGTATTTTCCCGACAAATTAGTTTCTTACAAAATAATTTTTTGAGAGACATTTCTAAAACAACTTTCTACATGAATAAAAATTTAAGAATTAACAACACAAAAAAATTAATAACTGATGCAAAAAGGAAAAATTTTTTTAAATGATCTAATATCTAATTGAGAAGCATTGGGATTAATCAGGTAGGAGTATGCTCACTTAATATTTATTGTAGTATATTTAATCATGTTATATTTAACTCAAAATTAAGAAGTATTATACATTACAAAATGTAATATGAACAAAATAATCCTTTCATTTTATAGACCAAGAGTCTTGTACCTGCATAAGAAATTAACCTGTCCAAGGCCACACTGCTCACCACTAGGCTGTAAACTACTTGGCAACATTGACATTATATTAATCTCCATTCTATGTCCTGTGTTCAGAATAATGCCTGGCCTCTAGTAGAATCCATGCACAATTCAGCCAAAAGGTCTCACTCTTCAAGTGACTTAATCAGAGAAAGAATGGTAGGATTAACATTTCCACCCACCACAAGCACTATTCCAAACAAAATTTAAACTGAAAAACTGCAAAGGTGGGATCATTTCCCTCTCCCACATGATCAGACACCATACTGACTGTAAACACTCATAAGCATTAACGGCCATGTCCCATGGTATAATTTCCTCATTGGTGACATGAAGGGTAACTCATATATTTTCCGTGAGAAACATCATTTAACTTAAGCAATAGTATGATTAAATGACTAGACAGCAACATAGCATAGTAATTAAGAGCGTGGACTCTAGAGAGTTTAACACGTGGTCTCTACTTACTACCTATGTGACAAGTTATATAACTTCTCTTCACCTTAGTTTCCTCATCTGTAGAATAATGGTAAACACATCACATGGCTACTATGAGATTAAATGAGCTAATATTTGTACAGTACATGGGAATTGCCTGCCATGTAACCACTGTGGAAATACTTGTTAACCAGGTGATACAACATGCATACTATCAGGGGCACACTGGCATGGCTATTAATAATCTCTATGCAAGAGTTTGAAAAATCTCCTATAATGATTTACGAAAAACTGAGTACAAGTGCTCACAAGGGACAAAACATTGCTGTTGCAAGAAGTAAACTAAAGTGCCAGCCCGGTGGCATAGTGGTTAAGTTTGCACACCCTGCTTTGGTGGCCCAGGGTTTGCAGGTTCAGATCCTGGGCACAGACCTACACACCACTCATCAAGCCATACTGTGGTGACATCCCACATACAAAATAGAGGAAGACTGGCACAGATGTTAGCTCAGCAACAATCTTCCTCAAGCAAAAAGAGGAAGATGGATAACAGATGCTAGCTCAGGGCCAATCTTCTTCACCAAAAAAAAGAGAAGTAAACTAAAGTAACCTAAATCATTGAATTAATTGCCCACACTTTGGCCTCTCACATCCGTTCAGTTACACATTGCTTATAAGCTACTTAGCAAACTTTCTAAAGATGCTGAGAATGCTGTGTTTGTATCTGCACACTAGAAGAAAAACACTGCAGAGAAAGTCTGATTTTTATATATTGCTTGAACCACTTGTGACCACACAATGGTCTGGGTACCGATGCACTCATTCTTTTTCTCATAGTTGGTAAATAGCAAACTATAACCTGTTTGTCCCCTATCAGAGAGCAAGAGTGAATACATTTCTGGAGTAACAGTGTAATCTCCAATCTCTAGCAGGACAACAGATATAGTGTGCCTCCCGGGATGTTTATCATATTATCAGAACAAGCCAGGAGTGAAATGTAATCCATATATTAAAAGGGAATAAAAACAGTCTAACATTTATCAATTACAGAACACATCTATCAAGAAAATGTAAATCAAATATGAAAAAAGGAATGTATAAGATTGTTAGAATGTTTAAGAGAACTACAAGGAATAATCAGCCTTTCTCTATCATTTCATCATCTTCTCGTCTCCAAAAAAAGGGAACAAATCTAAAATTTCCAACTATTCTAAAAATATCTACCTTATAGTGAGGTTAAATATATCAATGAACAATGCTTACTTATCACTTTAAATATATCTTAAAATGAATTCTATATATCAACACTTCTCACAAATATGAACCTCCCATGAGCATCCATCTGTATGGAATATCATCCTTCAATTTTCACTACTTGCCTAATATCATAAAGGAAAATTACACACAGACACTCACCTAAGAAGATTTTTTAAAACCTTGGGACCCTGGTCTCAGTCTCCTCAAAATGATACTACAACCAACAATGAATTATCTATAAACACACGCACTTAGAACAATACTATTTCACAATTTAAGAGCTCTATAATTTTCAGTCCTTTCAGATAGTTAATCTCATTGCATACTTACAAATGAGAGGT
Organism: Equus asinus; assembly: GCF_041296235.1. Lineage (NCBI taxonomy): Eukaryota > Metazoa > Chordata > Mammalia > Perissodactyla > Equidae > Equus > Equus asinus. The sequence goes on from NC_091790.1 coordinate 168,815,442, forward strand.
GAGTCTTAGAGGCAAGGCAGGTATTACACATTGGAAAAGTGAGGCAGACAGGGGTTTAATGACTTATGACAGCTGATGAATGACAAAAGCTCGTCTTCTGACTTCTGATTCAATGCATATTACTACACACACAGGCATATTTACACACACACTGCTTAGAGCTATAATCTATGTTTTTATTCTATATTTTATTTTTGGAGGTACTACCTCACCCAGTGCAAAAACAAATTGCTGGTTTCAAAGTTCACAGTACTTACAGGAAATGTACAGCCTAAATCTTTTGGCTCTTGTTTGCTTATTTTTAAACTTCACAATTACATTCTCCCTGCTTCAGAAAATTCTATTACCGTATGAAAAACTATTAACCAGCCTCCTACTGACTCTAGTAAAACAATTATTGAAAAAAAGAACATAGCCCCATAAAGCATGTGCACAGCAACAAATATAATCCCTTCTTGGCACAGATGCACAAATTCAAATTGCAAAGGAAGAATCTGAAAGATAGTTTGAAATCAATACATGTGCAGTAACTGGTCACAGAGAAATAGAAAAGGCAGGGGAGGTATACATATATAAAGCTTAGCATTAAAAGAATTCCTCTAAGTGAGCTGGACTTTCCACTAAGAAACAAAAAGCCAACAAATCAAAGATAGATAAGACCCCTGCTGGAAAACTAGGCATACAGTAGGTACTTAATAGTTTCTTATTGCCTTAAAGAGCCTTTACATTTTATGAAAGCAAATATTGAGTCTATGAAATTAAAAACGATTTTTTGAAAAATATATCAGAAATTAAGTGAAAGTGAGAAGAAACTACTACCTTCATTTCAGAGTTCTCATGATACTATGCATTCTGGCTCTCTGCAGGCAGATTAGGATTAACTACACAGCAGTCTAGTAACTTCTTGCTACCATGCCTGACTCATTCATTATGAGACCAACAGAAGACCAAGGAAAAGGTTTTACTAAAGCAGCCAACACTACCCCCATCCTGGTTTAGCCACATTCAAGAAAAAACCCTGAGGTACCTACTCGCGCTCTCCCATCCTAACTACAAACTTCCCTTACCCACTCAAAGAAAGGAGGCAGACTAACCAGGGTAATCACTGTATGTCAGCTCCTGGGGAGCTGAGTTAACACTGATATGTCTCGCTTCTGGCATAAAAACCGTGTTTAAAGCCATCACCCATATTTAACAGACTGAAAATTTTACCTTAACAAGCAATAGGAATAAAAGCTTTCTTACTTTTGAACATAAAAAGTTAAACTTAAAATCCAACTTTCATTCAGAAGAGATAGAGAGTAAACAAAACTCAGCCTGAATGAAAAAGATCCAGACTTTTCCCCTGGCAATCAGGGTAGCCCTTACATTTTTCCATGTTTTAATTTCCTCCTCTCTAAAATAAGGATAGTAAGATTATATCTTAAAGGAGTGGATATGAAGATTTTGATATTATGACATAATAAGAAATATATATTTTGGTCTTTGTCCCCAGCGCCTGGCCAGAGCTCCTAAAACCTTTGTAATTTCCTACAGACTAAATGTGCTAGGAGCATCTTTTGTTTTAATATTTGATCTTTGATCCCAGTTCCTGACACAAAGCTCCTAAATCCCGTGGAATTTCCTGGGTGATAGGAGCATCTTTATTTTAATAAAGTGACCCTTCATGAGTTCTGGGATAGCTTCAAGATGGAGGATGGTCACCAGTAAAACCAAGCCATGGCTAGAAGCTTGGAACTTTTAGGCCCACATCCCATCCTCTGAGGAGCAGGGGAGGCTGGAGATTTAATTAATAATCAATCATGTCTATGTGATGAAGCCTCCACAAAAATCCTTTAACTACAGGGTTCAGAGAGCTTCAGGGCTGATGAAAACATCCACATGCCAGGAGGGTGGCACACTCCAACTCTCAGGGACACAAGTTCCTCCAGTCAGGACCCTTTCAGATTTCACCCTATGTATCTCATCTATCTTGCTGTTCATCCATATCATTTATTATATAATAAACTAGTAAACCTAAGTATGTGTTTCCCTTAAGTCATTTAGCAATTCTACCAAATTATTGAACCTGAGGAGGGAGTAGTGGGAACCTTGATTTGTAGCTGGTTGGTCAGAAGTACAGGTGACAACTCAAGACTTGTGATTGGCTTCTGAAATGGAAGGAGTCTTGTGGAAAAGAAAAGCCTAGGTCCAGATGGTATCTCTATTACATTTTACCAAACATAAAAAGAATTAATACCATGTCTTCACAAACTCTTCAAAAGTAGAAGAGGAGGGAACATATCATAACTCATTCTAGAAAGCCAGTATTTCCCTGATGCCATGACCAGACAAACCATGATAAGAAAAACACAAATATCTCTTATAAATATAAATGCAAAACAATCAACAAAATACTAGCAAAAAAAACTAATGCTGCAACATGTAAAAAGATTTATACACTGTTACCAAATGAGATTTATCCCAGGGATAGAAGGTTGGTTCAACGTCTGAAAAATCAATTACCGTTAACACCTTATACAAAAAAAAGAAATCAAATGAACATCTCAATAGATGCAGAAAAAGCCTTTGACAGAACTCAACACCCTCTCACACTAAAAACAACAACAACAACAACGAAAACACACACAACAAACTAGGAATAGAAGTGCACTTAATCTGATAAAGGGCATCTATGAAAAACCCACAGCAAACAACATACTTCGTGGTGAAAAGCTGGATGGTTTCCCCCTATAAAGGAACAAGACAAGGATATCTGCTCTTGCCACTTCTATTCAACATTGTATCAGACATTCTAGCCAGGACAATTAGGCAAGAAAAAGAAATAAAAGGAATCCAGAATAGAAAGGAAGAAGTAAAACTAACTCTGTTCACCGACAATATGGTCTTGTATATGGAAAATCTTTAAAAATCCACTAAAAAACTATTAGCACAAATAAACAAGATCTTCAAGGTTGCAGGATAAAAAATCAATATACAAAAATCAATTGTATTTCTACACAATTGCAAATAACTATCCAAAACATTTAATTTAAGAAAACAATTCCATTCATAATAGTATTAAAAAGAACAAAATACTCAGGAATAAATTTAACACAAGAAATGCGAAATGTGTACTCTAAAAACTATAAAACATTTCTGAAAGAAATTAAAGATCAAAATAAATGTGAATATACCCATACACTGTTCAGAAGACTTAACATTGTTAAGATGGAAATATTATCCAAAGTGCTCTACAGATTCAATGCAATTTCCATCAGAAACCAAACTGATTTCTTTGTAGAAAATAAGAAGCTGATTCTAAAATTCATATGGAATTGCAAGAGACCCAAAACTACCAAAACAATACTGAAAAAAGAAAACAGTGCAGAAGGACACACACTTCTTGATTTCAAACTTACTACAAAGCAATGGTAGTCAAGACATTGTGGTGTGAGTACAAGGAGAGATACGGAATAATGGAATAGAATTGAGAGTCCACACATCTATGGCCAACTGATTTTTAACAAAGGTACCAGGACCATCCAATCAGAAAAGAACAGTCTTTTCAACAAATGGTGCTGTGACAACTGGATAGTCACATGCAAAAGAATGAAGCTGGCCCAGAACATATAAATAAGTTTTACAACTCTTCATCCAGAATATATAAAGAATTCTTACAACTCAATAATAAAATGACAACCCAATTAAAAAATGGGTAAAGAAGCTGAATAGCCATTTCTCCAAGGAAGATATACAAATGACCAATAAACACATGAAAAAAAAATACGCTCCACACCATTAATCATCAGGGAAAAGTAAAACAAAACCACAACGAGCTACCACTTCATACCCACTAGTAACAAGAAGTGTTGACCAGGATACAGCATATATGAATCAGCTTGGGTTGCCATACAGAATAACATAGACTAGGTGGCCTGAACAACAGAAATTGATTTCTCACAGTTCTGGAGGGTGGGAAGACCAAGATCAAGGTGAGGGCCAGTTAGGTTCCTGGTGAAAGCTCTTCTTGCTATGTGCTGCACAGCCTTTTCTTGGTGCATGCATGCAGAGAGAGAGAGGTAGAGCAAGCTCTCTGGTGTCTCTTCTTATAAGGGCCACTAATCATTTCTTATCTGGTGTTTCTTCTTATCAATCACTCACTTCTTATAAGGGCTCCACCCTTATGACCTTACTTAACCCTAATTACCTCCCCAAAGCCCCATCTCTAAACACCATCTCATGGGGAGCTAAGGCTTCAACATACGAATTTGGGGGAAACACAAACATGTAGTCCGTAACATGAAGAAATTGGAAGACTCATACACTGCTGGTGGGAATGTAAAATGGCACAGCTGCTTTGGAAAACAGTTCCTCAAACAATTAAATATAGAGTTACCATATGACCCAGCAATTCCACTGCTAGGTATATACACAAGAGAGCTGAAAATATACATCCACACAAAAACCTGTACACTAATTTCATAGCAGCATTATTCATAATAGTCAAAAGGTGTAAACAATCCAAATGTACATCAACGAAAGAATGGGTAGAAAATGTGGAATATCCATATAATGGAATATTATTCAGTCACAAAAAGGAAGGAAATTTTAACATATCCTACAATGTGGATGAACCTAAAGAAAATTATGCTAGGTGAAATGAGTCAGTTATAAAAGACCACATATTATATAATTCCATTCATACGAAACGTCCAAAAAAGAGGAATCGATACAGACAAAAAGATTAGTGATTGTTTATGGCTGAGGTGGGAGGGATGTGAGGAAGGGGGGATGACAGCTAATGGGTGCTGGGTTTCTTTTTGAGGCAATGATAATGTTCTAATAGGAATTGTAGTGATGATTGCATATATCTGTGAGTATACTAAAAACCATTAAACTGTACACATTAAATGGATGAATTGCAGCTCAATAAATCTGTTGAAAAATCATTATCAACTTAGAAATGGAAAATTTTGCCTTAAAAATTATTGGCCATAAAAAGCTTTCTTGAAGTCAGAAAAAAACTATAAAATTGTATACCAAAACAAAATTTATATGAAAAACAGGCCCTCCCCAAAAAAAGTGTCAATTAATACAAAGAGAAGGACAAATGACAAAATAAATTTTCTGGTGACCTTTCCCTTCCATAATGATCATCACTGCCTTAATCTCAGAATTTATTCATTTGAGTTTTAATTTTTGAGGTATCTGAACTATATTACCAAACAGTTATTTCAAAATCATTTCATAGTAGTTTATTTCCCTGATGCAAAGACTGTAAACTCACTAAAGGTTAACTAAAGTATCTTTTCTTTTAATTCTTAAGTTGTGTAGTATATACACTTTTAAGTAATAATATAACATAGACGGTGGGTAGGAGAAAAATATATATAGACCATCCTAGGCTACTGTCAAGAGCAATCTGTAATTTGTTCATGTAAAAGTACATATGCCATTATAAATCACATGGTTCACAATACGAGAAATTTTCTGAAGAAATGTGAAAAGGATCTGCAACAAGGAGCTTTAAAAAGAAAAGTACACAGGGGCCAGCCTGGTGGTGCAGTGGTCACATTCACACATTCTGCTTTGACGCCCCGGGGTTCGCCAGTTCAGATCCTGGGTGTGGACCTATGCACCACTTATCAAGCCATGCTGTGGCAAGCATCCCACATATAAAGTAGAGGAAGATGGGCATGGATGTTAGCCAAGAGCCAGTCTTCTTCAGCAAAAAGAGGAGGATTGGTGGCAGATGTTAGCTCAGGGAAAATCTTCCTCAAAAAACAAAAAGGACACAGAATAATTTAAATAAGAGGGAAATTTTTTGTAAGTTTAATATATATATATATATTCTTTTATGAAAAGTAGAATATTTGACTTTACATTGGGAAATATATTTCTCAACAAGTCAATAAGCAAAATGTATTTGCGTCATTATGATCTAAAAGTACTTTCCACTTTTTATGTATCACATATAGCTTAAATATGAAATGAACGGTCCAAAAATTTAGTTTTGGCATATGAATGCCATTTGTTAAGTCTGCAGCATATTGTAAATCTAAGCCCAAATGCAGATCGATAAAAAGGCATCAAACTTTCACCTTTTGCTAACTCATGAAAATTAAAATATGATGCTTAAAAATAATGTCAAATCATTTATACTCATTTAAACCATAAAGAAAAATGAATGGTCCATGGTGTGGACTCTCTTATTGCACATGGCTTTTCAATGATTCTCTTCTAGTTATGGAACACTGTTTACTTAATCTAGTTTATTTTCTAAATACGATGAAAATTAGAAAGAATAGGAGAACCTGTATCCTCTTAATATCTTTTCCTTTACTCACACAATTCTTTTCTTCTTGAATATGCACGTCATCTGATAACTAGCAATCTTCAAGTTCATCCATAAATGTGGATGAAAAAAATAGTAGGAAAAATGTTGAATCTTGAAAGTACTACATGAAAAATTCTTAAGAAAATGGTCAGAGAAAGTTTGTCACTACAAAATAACCTGACTTCATTACTGAGTTTCAAATCGTCCTCCTTTTTGCAATTTTGTCCTCTTCTCTTTGCCCATCTCTCTGTTAATTATTATTTTCTGTCTATCACACATCTCTAAGTTTAAAAGGTGTAGGTGTCAAATGGAGTAATAGAAAGAACATAAAACGAAAGATCAGTCAATGTTGCTACGTACTAATTGTAGATCCTTTAGTCTAAGAAGCAACTAAAATCATTGTTAAAACGGCCTTTGGTGATGACCCACAGATCTAATTTACCTCAATTAGACTTTGCACTAAAATGTTGCCTAAAACTTAGGTACCTGTGAGACTTCTTTAATTTACATGTAGGTACATCAAATATGACAGGAAGATGAACTTGTAGGCTTCATGTCACAAAGAGTGTGAAGGGCCCGCAAGGAGTCAGAGGGCACAAGTGGAATCCTGGCTTCCACACTCTCTGTCCACATTTACCTGGGTCTTCATTTTCTTTTACTGTAAAAATAGGTCATATGGACAATCAAATGAGATAAGAAAGTACCTAATACCATGAGTGAGACTTAGTGTGTTGTGAGCATGCTAATTCCTTTTCATATTACTGATTCCAACTAGCTAGGGGCCATCTACATAGTCTCAAGAACTAGCAAGCATCTTTCCCATGAATCACAAAACCAAATAACGAAATTGTGCTGAAATGAATGTACTACTTATTTTGATTCAACATATACACATATTGACAAAGCCTCCACTTTTTTTTTCATCTTGGCTGCTCTATATGGGATATGTGCTTCATTTTATAAATCAAGAAAAATTTTAACATACTGTATATTAAGCTCCTAGGATGTTTCCAGGATAGAAAAACGTTATTGTTTGAAGTTAAATCCAGCATACTAAAATAACACATATTGTGGGGCTTAGTTGATGCTATTAGAAAAAAAAGAAAAAGACACTTAGTTTTTACAACCACCAAATATTATACCATTATTTCTATACTATTACACCATTATGATAATATTATCTTACCATTATTATAACTATATGTAGACATATTTAAATATAATTAGAAGTATCCATTACCTGATGTCCTTATTACCATACTATTTTTGTTGCCAGTAGACAATTTGCTCACATGTTTAAGATCCATGTAATAAAAATATCTTAAGGTCACTGAGCCAAATTCCCCCTGCTGTGACTGGCTGGAGAGTGGTTTTCCAAAGTAGGAGTGGATAATATTTCTAATAACCACAAACTATGAAACATGCTTCTAATGACTAGTCCTATACCTTTGTCACCCTTATCACTATTCTGATATTTTCTTATTTATGTTTGTTTAATGGAATGTAAGCTCTGTGAACAGGGATCTTGTCTGTCTTGTTCATCATTACTATGCAATGCTCTAAATACTGCCTGAGACACCATAAGTGCTCAATAAATAGATTTGATAAATAAGTGAATCCTGTATTTGAGCATCCTGAAATGCTGAAATAGGAAAGGAGATATGGAGGAGCTAACACATACATTGTTATGGGTGCCCCCAGCTTGATTCATAGGCTCTGGCCCCACCTACACAGCAACTATTTGGCGGCATGGCAGTGAGTCCAAACCAGATGATCAATGAGTCATAAAGCAAGGCTCTGTTGCCCTAAAATACACTGCTGAACTTTCCAATTTTGAATGTGGATACTGAGATAAATGCAAAGCTTTTATACAATCCTAAACAAATGACCAGCATTATTTAATCTGGTTGTATGCCACAAATAATAACAAAACATTGCCCGTAACTCTTTTCAATAGCATGATAAAAGCCAATACAAGAATAAAGTACACTAAGGGCTTCTTATCATTGCTTCCACATTTCTGATTACTCCTTATAGCTAAAACAAATAGCTACCAATTTTGTAGCTAGCTAATCTGTAACTTTAGATATGTTCAAACCTTGCTTACCTATAGAACAAGTATTGAAGAAAATTGTTTGGATTCAAAAGCTTTAAGAATAAACATTTCAATATGTACAGCTATTTCTTACTTCAGTAAAAGAAATAAGCAGAAAAATAAATAAAAGGCATAAAAAAGGAGATTTTTTAAACTTCTCTCCCCTAAGTGACAGAAAAGGAAATGAGTGTAGAATTGATATATAAAATGCAGAATCTTATTTTTTTCCTCCCAAGTCCTATCCTCAGTATAATAAATTCTGTTTAAGTACCTATCACTTTTATGTTTTCAGCCCTCAATTACTCAGTGTGTTCAGTGGAACTCTGGGATAGAATTCCCATCCAGCAGGCTAACAGCACTAAAGGAACTAAGCCCACTGTTTTCTAGTTTCTACTACCACCAGGTATTTACTACGTCTTTGGTCCTATTAGATCTAAGGAAGGTAGAGGCCGTCCCAGCATCTCAACAGGATTCAATTTGAGAGGAGCCAGGCTCCTTCTGAGTCCGGTCCTCCCAACTTCTATGATGCATTCCATTTAAAGGAATCTTAAGACTCTCAGAAAACTCAAGAAAACTGTCAGCTTGGGTTCAAGATAGAGTTTGCCAGTTTATTTATCAATTGAAAAGGAAAAAAGGAAGAAAATAAGTTTGAGAAGTGAGAATTAGGAAACAGAACATAAAGTGCCCCCAGGAACGAAAAAGCAGGGTTCAGAAAATCAATTGTGTTCCTCAGAGAAAAATAGCCCTGGGGTGGAGGGTGGAGGTGAGAGTGTGTATGAATCTAGGGCAGGCATGATTTCAAGAATGGATTTAGTGGCAAATAAGAAAAAAACATGATGCTACAGAGATATCCAATGGACTCAGAAGCAGAGACATGCAAAAGAAAATGGGAGAACTCAGACTAGTTTTTATATAGTTTGCTTTCTCTCACTTATGTAAATTGGAATTTGGAAGGCAGCAGTTCACTAATCAAATCAACCTTAATTTGCACTATGGCTTGAATGTTAAATCTTACAGTTATAGATTGGCAGTTTTAAATTAGTGCCTTGCTAGATTACATAAACTTTTATATTAATAATTATTTTATACCAAAAATTTAAAGTATCATTTATCTTAAGTGTTAAAACATATTAAGTATTTATAAGTGCATCTTAAATGTTCATTTTGTGGCTGCATCTAAACCAAAAAATGAAGAAAAGCCATTATGTTCTGCTTAACCCCATGCTGCCTGCAGACAGATGATGTGATAGTTCAAATAAGTAATAATGTATAAACACTGTGTTTTTATGAAATGCATGTTAAAATTATGCCAATAAAGTACCTCCATCCTGGAAGGGAAGTAAACCGTTTTGATGCATACTGATGTAAGCTTTTACAAGGGATATTAGTCATATACTCAAAGTTAGTTCTGATTACAAAACAAAAATATGCTGGAAATTCCATAAAGATCAAACTAATTAGAGTATTTAATTGCCTCTGACTAATTATGGAAATTGGCAATCTCAGTAAGGAAACAAGTTTTTAAAAAAGAGTTTATATTTTAGGCCATAGCTTCCTCGGCTTCATTTTACTGGGAGCCACTTCTGTCATTTCAGATCTGATATTGCAAACTCTGTCCATAGAGAGTTATAAAGGGAAACGACCACATATGCATTCAAAGCTTAATTGGGACAAGTAGAAGCTACACTCTCAGACTTACAGCCAGAAGTCGTGTTGGCACTTTCCTAGACAGCTATATTGTACATTGTTTCTCATTAGCTTGACCTCTCATTTGTAAGATATTTTTTGCTGTTAAAAGAGCAACTCCTTCCATAGAGCATATTTGTAGATCATCTTGACTCTTTTAACTCAAAAGGGCAAAACGTCTGAATCAAGAAATTATAAATCTCTGTGAAATATTTGGCATGAAACAAAAGACATAATTTCAGGCATAAAGGAAAGAACGTAGACTCTGGAGTTTGACTATAATGGTTTTTTAAAATCCAGTTCTGCCATTTAATAGGTATGTCTGTGAGAACTTGAAGAAGTTACTTATTTTGGTTTCATTCTCTGCATTTATAAAGTGAAAATAATAGCACCTAATTTGCACTGTTGTCACAATAATAGGGAAAATATAAGATGTGTAGCTCATTTATGAAAAGAGAAAGTGCCCATAAATGGTAATTATATTTTATACTCAATGAAAGACCATTTTTTTTTTTCATATTATGGCTCACTTCTTATTACAGATGTATGAGCAGCCATGAAGAATCAAAGAGAACGGGGATCTTCCTGTGAGAAATTATTCTGCCTCTGGAATCAAAGAAATAGGGGGAAGAAATAGGAAAAATTGAGTCAATAAGTAAATATTCTTCTATGTTCTTTAATCTTTACTTAAAATTATTTGCAGGGCCAATTTCCACATAAAATGACAGTCTCAAAGGTACCATTATTTACAAAAGTTATTTTGTATGGAAAGAATTATATGAGTATTCCAAAGGGTATATATATATATATTCAGATAGATAGATAATCTGAAGTCAGTGACATAATTACAAATATTCAGTTTCTCCATATTCTATTAAACAAGGACATACTCCGTTCATTCTCTCAAGCACTGATAAAACTTCCCTTGCCTTCTCCTCCTCTAGAGCCTCTGGTCTCACTACTGCCATAGAGACCATCAAGAACACTTGCAGCAAGCAGGACTGGAAGGGAAGTTTTTTCCACCCTGCCTCAAGGTTGGCATAAAAACACCAAGGTGAGGAAGGTTGCTGTGCTAACAATAGAACTTAAACAGCAGTGTGACATCTGGTATTACCTCCAGCAAGCCCCAGACACTGCTGCTTAACGGCTATGCCACCATTCAGAACTACCCATAGATGTGAAAATGTGTGTGCGTGTGTGTGTGTGTGAGGAATACACAAATCTGAATTTAGGAGTATTCAGTTAGCACATAGAAAACCACTATGTCTACATCCCACCCAACCCTAAAATTACCCCACAATAGTATTTGTATGAAATTTGTGTAAGTCAGTAAGTGAAAAAAAGTTTCAAATCCAATAAAGACACTGTTAATAAAGATGCTCTCTTTCTGGCACTATCAATAAGTATATACTAAAACAAGAAGTCTCTATCTAGATGGTTGCTCTTTTGTTTTGTTTTAAGTAGCTTTATTGCTGATCTGTAGATGAATGTCATCACTGAATGGAAAAAGTCCAAGGACTCACATCAGCCCCACTAGAAGGAGAAGCTTCAATAAATCTCCAAAGCTATGGCAGTGGTCCAGTGCCTGTGCCATATGGCATTCCACCTGCCCCAAGAAGTTTTGTTAACATCCTTTGAAGCTCCAAATAAAAATACTGAGATATAAACAATCAAGTCTGCTTTGCAGTTGGGTTTTTTGAGCTCTGTGTGGTAGCTGCAAAAATTCCCCATGCTGTGAGTGCTAATGAGACCCTCCATAGGCACTTTTAACACATAAAAGCAATCACCCATAACTCACAGGCTTTTTCTTCCGACTATGTCTGACTGTATTCACTGCATTTAGCAACTAGAAATAAAATATACTACGAGAAATAAGTCTGCATGTCAGGAGGCAAGAGGACTGAAGATCTAAAAATGACAACAAAGTAAGAAAATCTATAGGTTCTAGGCATATTACCTCGAAGGATTTATTTCTAAAAGAACTAAGCAATTAAACACAAAAATATATTAAAATCAATAACATATATAAGTAAACAGCAATTACCAAAACTTAAACCTCAGCTTTCAGTGTATTCATGTAGGTTAGAATAGAATAGAAAATTATAATTTCTATAACCTAATGAAAAGAACGGCATGGAAATTAAAACAAACTGTTCATCACATTCCTTTGCATTATTGCTCAACCACTTGGCTCACTCAAATATTTATTTCAACGGTTCTAAGCATTTTAGATTAAATAACATGAGAAGTAATCAGAAGCATGTGATTAGCTTGGTTAGCGTTCTGAAATGCAAGGAAATATGCTTTATTCTAAACCCTATAATGCCGACCATATATATAAATCAGAACAGAAAAATATAATCTTAAATTATCTCTTGTTACAATATCAAATCTTCAATGTTTAAGTCAAAAAGATGACATGGTTCTCTGAATTACAAGGCACTGATAGAAAATGAAAAGGCCCCAGAAGTTTGAAGAAAATCTTATTATAAAATGACATACTTTTGAATTAAAAAAAAATCAAAATGGAGTGTGTTTCCTTTACCATAAAACATATCAACATACAGAAGTTTCCAGTGTCTTCATTGTATCTTTCATAATACCCCCATTCCAGCAAGCAGTGCAGCCTTTACTGCTGCTTCTCAACAGGAGTTCTTAACCTGAGGTTCATGGACCCAGGTGTCCACACACAGAACTCAGGGCAATCTGTAAATCTAGGAATAAAAAAACATACATCTTTATCTTTCCTAACCTCTACCTGAAAGCTAGCACTTCTTTCTGTTATGAATATAGGAGGAAAAAAAAAAACACCCCACAGTCATATTGGCAGTTCCTGTGACTTAGTCACGTATATATCTTGAAATATTTTTTACTTTCAACACTATTTTGAAATTATGGTCATTTTTAGACCCAATGTTAGATCACATAATTCAATACATTTAAATACACTACTAAGAAGCACATATATAGTACATCACAAATAGTAAAATATTTTGATAAATGTATTCAATATATAGTCACGTGCCCCAAAACAACATTTTGGTCAACAATGGACTGCAAATATGACAGTGGTCCCATAAGATTAGTGCCATATTGCCTAGGTGTGTAGTAGGCTATACCATCTAGGTTTGTTTAAGTACACTCTACGATGTTCACACAACGACGAAATCACCTAACAATGCATTTCTCAAAATGTATCCCTGTAATTAAGTAACACTATAATTAATTATAATTATGACTAAACTGGTTTCCCTCATAATCCTATGTATTTTATTTTATGCATTTAAAAATTTATTCTGAGAAAGGGTCTATAGGCTATAGCAGATTCCCACCAAAGGAGTCCATGATGCAAAGAAAGGATATAATTATCTTTTTTAAAGGGAACACCACACAGACAGTGATGCCAATGTGTATGCTTCTAGCATGTGATGTCACAACACATGGAGTTACAGCCATTGGACAACTCATTCCTGCATGGCTACTTAGGCCTTCTTTGTTCCTCTTTTCTGCTCAGTATATATCTGAATATCATTCTCCTCAATTATTTTAAGCATCTAGAACCATAACTCAACTTTTATCAGGTAGGTTGATGAGAAATCAGTTTCAATATTTAAACTAAGAATGGTTCTTACTGCCCAGTTCTTCAAGAACCTCTGTGATTCATGTACCAAGGACCAGGTCAGGTCGAGGCAACAATGGGAAGAGGCAACATTTGTTTTTTGAAAACCTCTCCCTACAATTTTCCGTAACTTTTTTCTTTTTCAGTTTAAATATCTTCTTGTCTCCCCAATACAGTGTACGTTAGTCCACTGAGTTCTGGGAGAAGAACTAGTGGTAGGCTGTTTTTTCCCTAAATGAATACACCCTAACACAGACAAAAAAGACTAAAAAAGTTTGGGTAAAATACAAGTAAACAATGACGTTGTCCATGACCACTGCACACGTGCAGTGTGTGCTGCAAAATGATGTAAGAGAAGGGGAGCAAGGTGGAGCTGTTCCAACAGCCCGTGGGCCCCAAGGAGATTAGGTTCTTCCTCTTCTGGTCAAAAGGGATCTCTCTGCCATCAGTGGGAAGGAAGCAGAGTAACTGCATGCATGGAGAAGGGGAGAGTTCTGCTACCTGAGGCTATAGGGCCAGCAGGCTCTCCCTATTAGGATCCACTGAATGGGATTTTGCCATTTAGCAAGAGTACCCAGACATTCAGGGCAATACTACCCAGTCCAAGTTATGCACTTAACCTTTTAAAAAAGTGTCAATAGGGGCCAGCCCCATGGCTGAGTGGTTAAGGTAGCACGCTCCGCCTTTGTGGTCCAGGGGTTCGCCAGTTTGGATCCTGGGCATGGCCCTAGCACCACTCATCAAGCCATGCTGAGGCGGTGTCCCACATAGTAGAACTAGAAGGACCTACAACTAGAATATACAAATATGTAGTGGGGGGGCCTTTGGGGAGAAGAAGAAGGGAAAAAAAAAGATTGGCAACAGATGTTAGCTCAGGGCCAATGTTTTTAAAAAAAGTGTGAATAAAAGCCATTTACACTCTTACATCTTACATTTCAAACATAGCATTGGAGCAGGAATTTAACCTGCTATACTATAATTAGGTTCTGGCCTTACACATAGTATGGAGCCTATTGGGAATGAGGCAGATAGAATACTATGCCTAGAACATAGTAGGCGCCTAATAAATACAGTAGTCCCCCATTATTTGCAGTTTCACTTTCCACGGTTTCCATTACCAATTCAAAAATATTAAACGGAAAATCTCAGAAATAAACACCTCATAAATTTTAAATTACATGCTGTTCTGAGTAGCGTGATGAAATCTCACACCATCCTGCTCCCTCCTGCCCAGGACATGAATCATCCCTTTGTCGTCTGTGTCCACACTGTATATGGTACCCTACCATTAGTTGTTTAGTAGCCATATGGATTATCTGATCAACTGTCATGGTATCGCAGTGCTTGTGTTCAAGTAACCCTTATTTTACTTAATAATGTCCCCAAAGGGCAAGAGTAGTGATGCTGGCAATTCAAAAATGTCAAAGAGAAGTTATTGTTGCTAATCTCTTACTGTACCTAATTTATAAATTAAACTTTATCATAGGTATGTATGCATAGGAAAAGAACATAGTATATATAGGATTCAGTACCATCCACAGTTTCAGGCATCCACTGGGGGTCTTGGAACATATCCCCTGTGAATAAGGGAGGACTACTGTATTTGTTGAATAAGTGAATGAATGCTGTATTCAATAGAACAAGATAGAAGAGAGTGCTTTAGACTTCAGTCAAGATTATATTTTAAATAATAATAATCATCATCATAGCAAAGTTAAAAAGAGCTTATTCAATGGCAGGTATTGTTTTAAGTGCTTTACAAATACTAACTCACCAAACTCTCTTCACAAGGCCCACCAGAGTCACTTACAGAGGAAGCAGCAGAAGCACAGAGACCTTGAATCACCTGCCCAAAATCACTTCAGCAATAAGTACAGATCTGGGAACCAAATTCAGGCAGTCTGGCCCCAGACTCTGAGGCCTTAACCACTTCACCATACTGCCAAGTTACAATAAGATTTACGTCTATATTGATGATATTGCTTGTAAAAGGAAAATTTTAATTATTTTTTAAAGGGGACGGGAGATGGAGGCCAGGTCGATTTAGACCTGTCAGAGAAGCAGCAGCTTTAGTGGGAAGGGTTGGCAGCTGTCTGGCAGGGTCTCCTGGAGAACAGAGGTTGAAATCAGTGCTTGTAGCCCTTGCCAGCTTCCACTACTCTTGCTCCCTCCTTTCCTCTTGTCAGCCTTAGCCGCAGTGTAACTTAAATTCTCTGTTACCGTTTCAATAAAGGCTATATTCCACATGGTTCAGGTAAATTCATGGTGCTCACAGATGGCTCTTCCTATAGTAGCTGGATCCTATCAATCAAGGGAAGAATTATTCTGTGCTGGAAGGAGTGAGGGGTCAACCTCCCACGGAAACGGATAGTCTGAAACCTGCATATGATGGGAAGGGGCCCAAAGCGTGGTCACTTGACAAACTTGGCGTTACTGACATGCCCCAAAGAAACAGACTTATATCATTACTCACAATAGCTTGCTATTTGGTTATTAGTCCTATAAAAGAACTTCTCCTTGTTCAATAGGAAGATTTCCTACCTAATAAAACATTTTTGAGCCAAGGACCTTATTCCAACTGACTAACTTCATGCAAGACCAGACCAATAAAAATGGCTTATAAAAAGTTTCTCGTGTCCAATTACTATTCCAACTTTATATTTATATAGCACCATGCTATTGACAAAGCACTTTGAAACACTGATTGGGGGAGGGATGGGCAGGTATGCACAAGATGGAAAAGAAGATGAACTGTTCCACTGAGATGAATCCAGTAGAAACCAGTTAGAAGTCCTTCACCAGCAAACTTAAAAGATAGGTACTTCCTACTAAAATCAGCCAGCTATGCTAATCACACTAAGTAGGAGTTCCACTAACTAAAACCACCCTTGAGTAGCAAGCAGGAGAGGGCTCTGGAGAGTGGTTGATAAACACCATGAGCTGAAGTGTGCTACTCAGAAAAACATGAGAAAATTCACATTTTATTGTGGCCGTTCTCTAATCAAGGCTCTATAGGACTCCATGCCTTGAAATCAAAGGTTTCAATCAAAATAACGAAAACAACTGAGGGAGGAAGAAAGGAGCACAGGAACCTGTCTCAGAAGCAGGCACTTGGCCTCTGTATCAATTATCACTATTGAAAGACATTAATGCTTTCATGGATCCTATCTTTTTAATGAAAAAATGAAATACTACAAGGGCATACCAGAAAGGAAATTAGCTCAACATTAGTGACCAGAAAAATAGCACTAATACTTAATAAATATGGCAGAGTTATTTTCTCAAGAACTTTCCTTTTACACTGTACTCATGGATTCTCCTTTAACTTTCCAATTGCTGATCACCCAAGTACAGAGAGTAATCAACACAAGAAAGATGTATTGGTTCACATTCTCCTAAACCCAACAAATGCTGAAGAAACTATGGCATCCTTCAGCAGAGCACTAGGGCAACGATGAAGGTAAGAGAATAAGGATGATACTTTTAATAGAGTGAAGTTTCAGAGAATTGCCATTCTTCACAACTTTTATGATCGTGAACTGACTTGGCTTAAGGTGATTTTCTGCCTCCAATCACCCCAGTGATGGCAAGTCGGGGGGCTTAGCAGTTGGAAGAGAAGACTAACTATACCTTTCAAGATGAAAGGATGCCTTTCCTAGTCTAAATGCTTGTTCAAGCAACTGCTCTCATAGATCAGCCTTAAAGTACCTGTCTGAGTATGATAAGGTTTTGTTTGTGGGTCAATCTTGTGTGTGTGTCTGGGGGAGTGGGATGCTGATGTATATGTTCATGAGGTAATTTCAGCTGGATTAACCAGTGCAAATTAAAGTGGCCAGCTGTCAGAATATCAAAATAAATAATGGTACAAAAACAGTCTGCAGATATACGTTTTAAAGCATCATCTCATACCATTTTTTACACTAAATTAAATGTCTAGCCAATAGCAAAAATTACTGATCACTGATCTGGCAGGGGTATGCTATATCATTTCCTTTTATTTCCAGAACGGCGTGATGGTTATTATTTTTTATTCCTCTAAGCTTTCTAACTACTCGCTCTATTTTTCATGCTCAAGGTAAACAATGACACCTAAGCAAAACAGTTTTCTCAGGCCAGCCTGGTGGTGTAGTGGTTAAGTTGACATGCTCCACTTTGGTTTGGACCCTGAGCGCAGAGCTTCACACCGCTCATCAAGCCATGCTGTGTCAGCATCCGGCTAACAAAATAGAGGAAGACTGCCACAGATATTAGCTCAGGGACAATCTTGCTCAAGCATAAAGAGGAAGATTGGCAACAGAAGTTAGCTCAGGCCAATGTTCCTCACCAAAAAACTTTCCCAAAAGCAAGGTTTTCTCTGATTCTCCTAGTGTTTCAGGCTTCAGTTTAAAATTAAATATAGCATTACCATATCACCAAATTCAGATTATAGAGCTTCTTCATTTATCATCAAATATACTTTTAGACTCACTGAAAGTGAAATTATTTTTCTTTTGCGTAAAATACGTGACATACTTAAAAAATGCAGGATTGCAGGAAACATTTCACTCTTTCGTGCACTAAGAGAACAAACAGAAAAGCAGAGGAGAGAGTAGTGGTTGACAGAATGGGCACTGGAAGCAGTCACACTCAGGTCCAAATCCTTTTAGTAAATATGTCACTAATGATATGTGGCCTTGGGCAATTGACAATCTCTGGAGCCATAGTTTCCTCAAGAAGACTGGTTTCAAAAGCCACACTCTTAACCACTATGGGTACACCACTTCTCTATATAAAACAGGACCATTAATCTACATAGGTAGTAGATACATAAATAATTGTATCATCATGTGATACAAAGAAATTTCATAACAATCTCGATGAGGCAGTTTGACTAACTGGAGTTTAAATTGGGGATGGAGAGCTGGTATCACAAGTGTGACAGTCATCTTAGTTAAGTAATGAGAATACTTGTAAAACATCTAATACAAACTCTGACACATAGCAGACATCAATCTCACTACTTCCTTTTCCTTAGAGAAGGCTTTGAAGACCAGAAATAGACTGACCACTGTGTACCTGAAATGAGAGATAAGAGAACATCCCAGAGAAGGAGGGTGAGAAGCAACAAGGCATACTGCCTTGCTCACAACTTTTTCCAGGGCTAGCCTGGCTTACAGGTTTTCAATTGAATATGGTTAATGGATTTAATACAATTTACAGTGCATTATTTTGCATTTTGAATGATATTCTTTTTTTTTTTTAATATTCTTTGAATGTTCCTCCCTCAAAATGCAGGTAAGAAAACCAAGGCAAAAATAGATGAACTATTTTACTGAGACTCACAGGGCAATTTAAATTCCATTACTGCATGTAAAATGCATTCGTTACATCACAGTCACATTTGATAACAGAATACTTCCAGAAATACAGTTTGAATCTGCAGCCAGGTAAAATGCTGCTGTTTAAATACACACACACACACACACACACACACACACACACCCCACCTGCATGCTTTTATTTCTAAACAAACTGCCCCGGCTGGAACTGTCATCTAATGTACACTTAAAAGCAAATGCCCTAAAGGCAAATAACTGCATATTCCTTCCACCCGGCTTGGAAGTATTTTAGGTTAGTAGCATAACCTAGTTTCTAAGGTAAGAAGATTCTAGCATCTCTTACCCTTAAACAAGTCTTGGGACCAGTGAGCGCCTTTAGAAAATGAAGTCAGACCAAACAATAGTTGATCTTCTGTGAGCTAAGCAAGAAAACCTTTTTTAAAAGGGCACTTCACATTTCACATTCTTTCTATACACATTCTGCCACCCTACCATCCGACCCTAATTCTCCATTGCTGTTTAAGGATAAATGTATTTAATCTGTCAAAGAAGGCTATTTGGTTCTATTTCCACAGCCAGGAGCTATGCGGCAGAAGCAGGTGAGGGGGATGGTTGACAGAGGCGGGGGAGGGAGGCAGCCACAAGGAGGTCTGTGTTTATGGAGATCTGGCAGAAGGTAACTGGAGGGAATAGAAGTTGCACTTACACAGAGCAACCTCACAACCGTTATCACCTAGATTTCGGCTGATCAACTATGTATACAAGTGGAAGAAGTAATTTTCTCCGACTTACCCAGAAGCCAACAAATTCAGAATACAACAATGAATTTTGATAACCCTCATCAACCACAATCAAATTACCTTATGCCTTGAAAATATTATGAGGTCCTATGCCCCCATATATTATTTAAATTCCAGGTAAATATCTTAAAATAAGAATGCTACACTATGATATAAGTACAAGGAACTGCAACAAAGTTATTCGTTTCCTATGATGACTTTTAAAAATATCCTATGTAAATTTCTTGCAAAAAACTCACTTTTTGCTTCATGCTATACTAATGCCCTAAGTTTGTATTTAGTCTGCAAACTGAATAATCTCATACTGCCACCAACCATAACTCCTTTTCTTATTTCTTCCAACAAAACTTAATGTGTAAAATATTTCAACTTAATAAACTTGCATAAACGTTTTGTTTTGAAAGAGAGAAGACTCAATTCTAGTTGACAACAGCTATAAATCAGTTAGGGGCTTGGAACATTTCAAGTTTGCAGTGCCTGGTCCCAAGCAGGTTGAGCCATGAGACTAGAGCTCAGGAGAAATCTGGACTGAAGCTCTGGATTTGGGAGTCAAAGGAGCAGTTTACTCAAGGAAAGTCGATGACTTCCCAAGAGAGTGCCAAGTGTATAAAGAGAAGGCCAAATACAGAATTCAAGAGAATATCCACTTTTTTAAGCAGAATAAAGTCAGAAGAAACAACTAAGAGCAAAAACATCACAGAGGTAAGAAGAGGGAGTGTAGTTAATGAGGCAAGGGAGGAGTTTAGAGAGGAGATGGCTGACCACACAGACTGGACAGCAATCCAGTACCTGGGGAGAGGGTGAGCTCAGCAATCTGAAGTCCATGGCATCCTTAGTGAGCTCTGCTGCAATAGAATGGATAGTTTGGGCAGAAACCAGACTTCAGTGGATTAGGTATTAATAAGAAATGCATAAATAGAGTTACTGAGTCAAAACAACTGTCTAAAGATTGAAGGGAAATTGGTGTGAGAGATTTCCTCGCCCCACCCCCCCCACCCCCCCCCCCCCTGACGTTTTCTTCTTTTCTTTGTTTGAATAATTTAGCTTCTTTCAGGGTTAGGGGGAAGAAATTAAAACACAAAAGAAAGTTGATAGGAAGCAGACAGTGACAGAGGTAGAGTACAGGTAGAAGTTTTGCTCTTTACAGTGAGTTCTAATGCCTTTCTCCCACTCCAGAAATGAGTGAAGTAAGAATGAATGAATAGAGAAACAAATTTAGGTGTAGGAAAATTAAAATTGAGGGAATTTATCTCCACTTGTGAAAAAGCATGGTAAAGATTTGTAATGAAAAACCTAGAAATGCTCTTAAAAACAGAATAAAACATTGAGCACTGATCCTCAACTTTTTTTTAAAGAAAGGATAGTTCTTATTTCACACAGGTTTTATAATTCTCAACAGTGGTTATTTGAGATGAAGGAGAGGGGTGTTAAATATGGTCCTGTGCACAGAAAGTCATCAATACCCAGAGATCTTAACTAGAGAGTATTGGGGCCAGATTGGAAAAAGCCTCCTTGTCTGAGTGGGCAGTGACTTGGAGATCAATACAGAATCTCCTGGTAAATATGTTGATTGGTAAACCGAGTTAAGAGAGTCTAGATGGATTAGCCAATAGTATTTACAGACAGCATAATTTTGATCCCTTCTGATATCATTTGTTTAGACCTATTATTTCATAACACTTACTATGATCACACTGGGGGTAAGCTTCCCATTATTTACACTGTATCCTAGCCGTTAATCAACTTTAAGTCTTCAAAATTATGTCATATATGTGTTTTTAAAATATTAATGATTTCTTAAAACTTCTCTCCTCTTTCCTCTCAATCCATTTTTTAACTCAGTACTTAAGAGGCCAAATTACCTACAAAGTCACAGCTGTCTCTCTGGGATTCAGCAGTTACACCCTGGCCTAGTCAGGCAGCACAAAGTTCCCACAGCATCTTTACTGGACAAAGCCTTGGGGCACAGCTCTCCATGCACACTCAGGCAGGACTGTGAGCACTTTGAAAGCAGGCACCAGACCTTCTCAGCTTTCTTGCCCCTCAGTGGCCAGCACAGGGACTTGTCCCCTGTAGCTGTTCAACAAACATTTAATAAACTGAGTACTGAGAATTGTTCTCCTTCTACATTTAGTATTCTTCTTTTATTTTTTTGGAGGAAGATTTGCCCTGAGCTAACATCTATGCCAGTCTTCCTCTATTTTGCATGTGAGTCACCACCACAACGTGGCCACTGACAAGTGGTGTAAGTCCACACCCAGGAACAGAACCCACGCTGACAAAGCAAAGCGTGCTGAACTTAACCACTAGGCCACAGTGTAGGCCCCCATTTAGTATTCTTTTAATATTGGAGTAAACATTTACCTAATTTCAGTCTACCTATGATAACCTTTACCCCATTTTTTCTTATTTATCCTGCATCAAGCACAGCCTCTGGGAAGGATTCCTGAAATCCCCAGCAGAATCAATTCTTCCTTTGTACCACTACATCTGCTTACAATATTTGTTACTGTGTATCATAATTATTTGTTTTTAACACTTACTCTCTCTCAATAATTATGAGCTCATCTAACATCACTATACCCATTGTCCAGCAAAATGTCTAGTACATAGCAAGTACTCAACAAATGTTTGCAAATGAAGAGTACTTATCTCTTCACAATCCAATAAATCCATAGGTAGCTGACAAAAATATTCATCAGTATTTGTTTCTAAATAAAAGAGTAACACCTAAAACATATAGTATTTCCTTTATGAAATTTCTTTTATAAATTGTTCTCAGCAGCTCTGTGAGACAGGCAGATTTACCATTATTTCCAACCTTACATTATAAATCACAAAATCACTGACACAGAATATATCTGCCTAGCTCCAATTGGTATTAAGTTTTATAGTTATATTTAGCACACAGACACTAAATTTCCAGTTTATTTTTCTATACACTTAAATTATCCAAAAAGTTGCAATAAAACAATTGTTTACTCATTTTCAGAGGTGATATTCTATATGCAGAAATATAGTATTTATATTTTTTGTAGGTATAACAAGCTTTGAATAATGCATTTTAGTGAATCATTGAAAAAGAATAAATTATTTTAAAGTAACACAAAACTGCCAATGCTTGATATGTTATTTTTAATATGGTAATATTTAAAGCTATAAGAGGCACCAAATAAAACTTACAGTGTAGAGTGTATGAAACATCCAACAAGTAATAGACTTTTGGCTTCTATTTATACTTATATATAACTACAAAGACTATTAAATCTGTTGGATTAACAGCATTTACTCTAATTTAAAGTAATAAGGATAGTAGAAACCTAAATCCCATTAATATCTTTGGAAGATAGAATGGGAAGATGGAAATAATTTTTTTAACTTATCAGTTCTGTTTCAAGTGATGCCTGTTTCTATGATCTCATTACAAACTGAACTGACATTATCAGTTGTTTCTGAAGACTAATTTCCTAAAAGCATGAAGTTGCAAGGAATAAGAATGAGACAGGCTGGAAGAATATGAGAGGCAACACTTGTGGAGAAGCCAATATATTCAAAGAAAGTCAAAATTCAGCGTAAAATTTGATTTGCATCATTTTATCAATTGCCACACTCCATTTTATATTGTAGGAGATTTTTATTTTTAAAAATAGACAAATACAAATATTTTTACTGAAGGTCTATAATGCGGCCAAGTCCTCTTTCAGGAGGGTTTACATATGTCATCTCATTTATTTTATTTTTAACTACCCTATGAGTACTGTTTTATAAGTACGTATGATTTCAAAGTCTATGTTCCTTCCAGAACATTATGGATTTAGTGTTTAGAAATTATCAGAAAAATATGAAATAAGTTAAAATCAACACACTCAAAAAAGTTTGAAATCTCTCCAAATCAATAAATTTACTTTGGCAATATGAATTGAATGCTGCAATGTGCAGTCAAATTTAAACTTTTAAGCCAAGTTTAATTCTGACCTTGCAAGAACTAAATAATCAAGATAATTTATCGTTTAGAATGAAGTAAAAGATTACATCATTCATCCAAAAGAACAAACTGTTTACAGTAGTAACCTTTCACACAGCACCATGCAAGCAGAGGCATGGCTCTGCTCTTAATTTTCAGAATCAATCCACAAAATCAAACTAGGAAAAAAAATAGTTCAATAAAATGGCCCATGCAGCAATGGAAGTTTTAAACTGAAACAACGT
The DNA here is from genome assembly GCF_041296235.1 of Equus asinus. Taxonomy (NCBI): domain Eukaryota; kingdom Metazoa; phylum Chordata; class Mammalia; order Perissodactyla; family Equidae; genus Equus; species Equus asinus. The sequence goes on from NC_091790.1 coordinate 168,839,488, forward strand.
GATTTTTTTTTTCTAAAGTTTTCTTATAATCATTGTAAATTAGAAGTTTACGAATTTTCATTCAAAAAAAGTCACGGAGGATACTAAAAAAATAGTCTCTCGTTCCTTGTTTTCTAAGTAAACGGATTTTTTTTAAAAGTTTTTCAGTTTTAAAATGCATGCTCATTACAATAAAGAAGAGAGAGAGAGAAAGAAAAAAGGAAAAAAAGAAAAATCAAAGTGCAGAGAAATAGGAAATGAATATGATAATAGAAATCCTTCTCATTTTTCAAAGTTTCTTTCCCTAGAAGTAACTCCTGTTAATGGTTCCTTGGAAATCTTTCCAAATTCTCCGTGTATATATGTTTGTTGTACATATAACTGTATAGTTTTATCTCTACATAAAGGCATTCATACTATTTGCCTTCTACATTTTACTTTTCTTGACTTAAAAATATATCTTAGACCTCTCTAACAGTATTACGAAATTTGCTCATTGGCTTTCATAGCTATGTAGTATTTCATTGAATGGGTATTTCACATTTTATTTTACTCACACTGAGGTTTACTTGCACTACTTCCAGTTTTTCACTATTACAAACAAAGCCGCCCTAAACTTCCATGAATTCTCTAGAATTCATGAAGATTACTTGAAATAACAAGATATCCTTTTAGGCGACCTGAGGAATACTGAAAATGTTGAGGAAATAGAGAAACCGTTATGAAGATCCAATACGCCAATCAATTACTTTGCAAATGAATCAAGAATTTATAGGAAAATAATTCTCATAGCAATATGGTTAATTATCTGATGAAGAAATGTCTATCCATGTTCAAAAAGGCAAACAAAGATAATGATATAACTGGGTTTCAACAAAACAAAGTAGAATATGTTGTCAGTTGAAAAGGAAGACACGTCTTAAATACAAACACCAATTCCAAGAAACCTTAAATGAGGTAACAGCTAGAAAAATAACCATATTAAAACACTCATCAGAACAAGTATACCATACGATAGCCTTCAAAGTACTTACTTAGTACTATTAACATTCTATCGAACAATAAATTCGCCTAATTCTACTGCTGAAATTGAAATTTCAAAAGTTTAAAATAACTTTGTTTCCCTGAAAATTTCTCTTGATGTCAAGCCATTACTTTCAAATTAAAAGGTTCTTCACACTTTGGAATTTTCACACATTAGTGATTTAGAGGTAAATATCTGCCTTACAGTAACAACAGTAAACAAGAAGGAAAAAACCTTAATTGAATATGATTTAGAAATCAGTAGACAGATGGCACAGAATAATGGAGATTACACAGATAAACTAAGTTTAGGAGTATTTAGGTTTCCATTATAATTTTCTCCAAGGATTCCGATGCATTTTGAGGAAAGTATTCTTTTCTTATTCTCCAGGACACAAGAATGCAATCACTAATAGGAGAATAAACAAGGCCTTCCCTGTTTTTTTTTTTTTTTTTAAAGAAAATGTTCTCTCTACTCTGCATAAACTGACCTGACATGACAATTCCTCTAAATATGGCTCCCGATCTGCCCTTAGAATCATATAATACAGTGAGTAAGAACACAGGTCAGAAAGGTCTAGGTTCATATTCCCAGTTCAACCACTCACTAGCAGAGTAACTTGAGGCAAGTTCTGAGTCTTGTTTTCCTAACCTGTACAAGTAGTAATTATCTCATAGGGTTGCTGTGTGGTTTAATTGAGATAACGAACTCAAAGCACCTAGTAGGGTGGCAGTGCCAGGTCACTGTGGTAACTGCAGCTCATTGTAAAGGAGTGATTCTTACTCTCCAGCATGTATCTCATGCTGCAACCCAACTGGAACCCATAAGTATTCCCTAAACACACCCTGCAGATTTCTGCCTTTATTCTTGCTACTTCCTCTACAATCAGTATCTTTTTCCTCTATCAGTAGCTACTGAAATTGTGTCCTTTCTTGCAAGTGCTACTTCATAAAAGCCTTTTTTTCCAGTCCTCACCTGTTACTGGACCCCCTCCACTGCGGGACTTTATGTTCCCATGATACTTATATCTGGCCTTATATTTGTATGTCCTTGTCATATTTTTCTCTTTAGATTGGAAGCTCCTAAAAAGAATATTCTCACTTATCTTTTTAACTTCTTCAATATTTACCACACTGGGCACAAAAATGTCTCCTGACTGAATGTTTGAGCAGACAATATACGCATTTTTAGAGGTAAGTACAGAGTTACGTTCAGAGGTATGTACAAACTGGTAGAAATCTGGAAAAGTTATGATGCAGCTCTCAGTGTCCTCCCTCAATGTGGTCCAAATTCCACTGCATTTGACAAATATGTTACTCACTGTGTCTTGGAATGGTAATTGTTTCCTAGTTTTGCTGTTGATATAATTTTTCCCACTTTTTCCTTATTTGGCATTTATTTAAATGTGGGGTGTGTTTCAAGAAAGGAAATGGAATAAATACACATTTACTCTAGCACCAGTTACCAGAAATGCTGCCTTATTTTCTGAATAAATCAATACAACCTAAGTATATTAAGTCAAATACTTCAATTCTCTCCTTTAAACATGCAAGTATCTCTATTTAAAGCTATTTGATTCAAAAACTAAAAGTAACTGGACAACTCTGCTGTCACTTCATCATTTTTCCTTTTTCACTTTAAAAACACTATCATTGATATAACCATAATCCATTAAAATAATATGGAAATACGTATATGGAATATGTAAAATAGAATCAAATATGAAATACATAGAAGTTAAAAACGCTGAAAAGTAGGCAAAGACTAAAAGAGAATGATTCTCCTTTGACACATTAAAAATATTACTGTAGCTAAAAGGAAAAAAAACGGCCACTGGTAATCACTAGAAAGTTATAACCCTGTAACAATGTTAATCTATATAATTTGACTACAGCAAGAATTTTACAGAATGATAGGATGATGTAACACACCAATTAGTAGAAGCATAAGCTTTATCTTTCACTATTGTTCTATTTCTTGAAGGAACTTAGAGTAGTAAGTAATTTACTATTGTCATTAACCTGATCTGGGTGCATTATTATAAGAAGCTGCAAACTCTGCTAAAGTAAAAATTCTAATCTTATAACATGAATGGATGTCCATTAGGAATCATGTTAAAAGCCCCAACCTCATTTCAGTAGATAACTTATCTCACATAAAGTATGTTGCTAGACATAAAGTGTCACTAGTTTACCTCTAAATGATCCAGCCCCTTCAGGAAACTGGGTGTAGTTTTAATAAAATGGGACTCATAAGTTTTTATTACATTTATAATGAATGCTTTTCAGTTTTATAGGCTCTTTGAAGGAGCAATTTAGTTTCTCTCTTAAAACATGACTTTATATCCTTCCCAACTCTCAGGTTTCAATTTTATGTTGCTACCACTCTAAATATAAATGAAGATACTGAAGTTTTAATAAAGGTATAGAGTTATTTTTACTGACATGTATGGGACGCAAGTTTACAAAATTACAGGAAAAGTACAGAAGACTAAAATCTCTTTCTAGTCTGATTTCTTCTATATCCTTTCCATCATACATAACCTCTCAAAACCAATCAATGGTTATATCAAGGTATGTAACATATTTAGGTATTAATAAAACAGGATTCACGATATTGCCTTTTCAGAATAAAGTATAATAAAATCCTTTTAAAATGATTTATTGGTGCAGTGGAGAGTATAATGGTGTTTAATTTAATTCGGTGGCTCTTTAATCAGTCTCCTTATTATATCTAGCATATCCATAAAAAATTTCCAGACATACTGGCTTTATTTACACCACTGAAGTCTAATTCAAGCCCAAAAGTAGGGATTATTACAAACAAACTAAAAGTAGAAACAGGAAATTTTGGTTGTTTACCTTCCCAATGAAAGAAGCTACCATATATACTAAGTCCTAATTAAGGAGCTGATATTAAAACAGTGACTAAGGCATTATCTCCGCCGATGAAAAACTCACAGCCTCCTGGAGAAATGAGACAGACATATAAACAATTCTAATACATTGTGATATGGCTATAACAGATATCTCTATGTATAATAAGTAATTCAAAGCAGTAATGGGACCACTGAGGAATAGCAACCTACTCTGCCCAGCAGAAAAAAGAAGACTTGATGGAGGTCATGTTTCATCTGGAACTTGAAAGACAACAAGGAGTTCACCAACCAAACAATAGGAAGAACCCACACATATGACTACTAATCAAATTTAGTACTCTAGCACCATAACTTAATACTTTAGTTCTTATTTACTTTTGTTAACAACAATTTCAACAAAAATACAGAATTATAATGAAAAGCAAAAGAACTTTTCTCCATATATTTTTAGATTAAGTCTTCCAGAAATGCAAAATCAGATCTTAGCCACACAATCACAATTTCCATCTTAGCTTGTTCAGATATTTGGGAACAATTCTTATCTATTTCATACCAAAAATCTAGTGTCTCACACATACACTTGGAGCACCCAAAGACATCTTTTAAATACAAACATTTTATTAAATGGATATGCAGAGCATGCCTACATCCCACAGCTATATAATGAAAATCAATGTGTTGTCCCCAACCAACATTTATCATGTCAAATCCACAGGCAATTGCCTCAATTTCAGGAATTCAATCCTTATGCAATTTTTGGAGAATTGCACTTGACTCAATCCACATGAAAAACCAGATACTAATTTCAAAGCACATCTTTCATGAAGCAGCTTCTTGACTAAACATATTTCAAATGTTGTGATAAATATATCACTCCTAGGATAAAGCAGAATTGTCATTGAGAAACAATCAGAAGCCAAATGGAAGATTCCTGTTTCCTTTACTATCAGGTTATTAACTTCCATGACCCCCACTCTTGGCAGAAAAAGTCAGCGCAATTAAAATCCATTAATGGAGCTTAAATTTGTCTAGAAAAGGAAACTATTAACTGGAGTGCTGGCCCCTAAGTCAACCTTGCTAACAATTCTTTCATGACAAGTTTCAAGAATCAAAAATAACTGTACTTGTCATGCACTCAGAGCTTCCTGTCATGTAGAATTCATTGTTAGAGAAGTGTCTTCTTTTCTCCCATGGAGGGCTATCATTTAAACTGATCTACTCCAAATATACCCAACGGGGCAAAGATGAGTGTCCTCACAGTTAGTTTCATTCGTGAACCCAGCCAGCAATTCAATTGCCTCTACTTTGTTCTAGGTTGCTGCACTCTAATGATCGACAATAAAGAGGATATGTAGAATTGACTCTTCACAGAGACTGGTTGAAACAGTGCTGAAAAATAGCATCAAAGGAAAACATTATCTGAGCGAGGAGAGAGTTTGGGGAAATGGACTACTTCTCTTTAGGAATGGGATAAAGAGATAATAAGCGACTTTATTCTATGAACTTTAGGTAACCCAATACTGATTGATTAGTAGAGTAGAAACAGAGAAGAGTGTGCATGGAACATTGTGGATTTGTAGACAGGTGGTCTGCTGAAATCCATTTTGGAAAATGGTGGATAGAAACAAGCAAATAAGTAAGCAAACAAAGAAATCCATAGGTGTCCACCATACTGGGAGACCAAGTAGTATAGAAAACTTGAGAGGTGGTCTCCTGCCCCAAACTGCAAACACTACAGTCATGGGCAAGTAATCTAGCTCTTTGCAAAAGGCCATTTGCTATCTAGACAATCAGAAGTAAAAATTAAAACTTCCCAAACTAAGACTATATATTCAGATAGACACCAGGAAAAGGAAATGGCTAATGATTAAAGGGATATTTCATCGGAGTTGAACTGATTCTTGAAACAAATTCTCCCATAAAAAGAGCTACTCAATTGTAATAAGCAAGGGATAGGTTTTCTTTTGTTTCAACCACATTCATACAATAAATATTTATTGCAGGAATCCTATCTGTCATGCATTGGTCTTGGCACTGGGATACAGCAGTTAACAAAACAGATACACATTCTTGGTTGTGCAGAGTTTTTATTGTAATATAGGAGACAAATAATAAGTAAACAAGAAAAATATATAGTATGTCAGATGGCAATACGCTATGTAGAAAAATAAAGATGGCCAGAGGGAAAGGGAATATTGCGGAGGGTGTTATTTTAAATAAGGTGGTCAGAGAAGGCAAGGCATATATTTTTAAAGAAAAGGAAAGAAGTAATATCACTTGGGAAAGGCTAGGATTACATTACATTTTTAAAAATTAGTGTTAGTCTTTTAAAAATTAAAAGTGGAGGACCAAAGAAACCCAAGAAATTAGATTCATAGTGCTACTTATTCTGCATCTGTTACTGTTAAACATGAGGTAAAATAATTTATCTCTGGCTTCCTCTTTTCCATTCTCTGGAAGGAGGCACATGATACATGAACTATAAACACTAAACGGATCCTCAGGATGTCATGAAGCACAATCAGAAGCAGAGCGGGGCCGGCCCGGTGGTGCAGCGGTTAAGTGCACATGTCCCACTTTGGTGGCCCGGGGTTCACAGGTTCAGACCCTGGGTGTGGACATGGCACTGCTTGGCACGCCATGCTGTGGTAGATGTCCCACATATAAAGTTGAGGAAGACGGGCACAGATGTTAGCTCAGGGCCAGTCTTCCTCAGCAAAAAGAGGAGGACTGGCAGTAGTTAGCTCAGGGCTAATCTTCCTCAAAAGAAAAAAAAAAAGCAGAGCAATGTAATCCCCGAAAGATAGCCCCCAATTACTTGAAACATCTAAAACTTCTCTTGGAAATGATTTCTATGTTTTGGGACCACATTATGTGGGCTACCCTTATAATAACTTTGTTAGGAGCAAGTTTACCATGGTTGCTTTAATAATACAAAGGATCTACACACTATAAAACTGCTAAATAGACCAGATTCACTCATCAGATTAGTCATGCTCTTAAAGTCTAACCATCCCAATCTACACTCAGAAAGGAAATAAATCTCACTTTAGAATAGCCATCTATCACCTTTTACAAGATCTGCATTTTAAATTATTATTCTAAAATATCATTTCTCTAGTGGATGAGAAATTATGTCCTGTCCAAGAATTTTTCAATGACTGAGACAAATCCTGCTGTAAGTAGTTTTGAACATACTTTCACAAGTCCACAGTGCTCACTAACGCAAAAGTATCATGAGAAGTAGCCACCTTTAAAATGCAATTCACAATCCCCTTCTGTTTAATAAATTATAATATGAACCACAAGGCATCAAACGAAAGTCTATAATAAACCCCAGAGCATATAGTCACCTCTGCATTACAACATGCATGAGAAAACACCTCTGATTAAAATATAATATTCTGTACAATTTTCCATGCATACTAAGTATACCATAATGCTGACTGATGTATATTATGTGTCTTAACACATTAACAAAGTATCTATATCTAATAATATTACAATGATCTATAAGCCTTCTTTTCCCACGAAATTTTTATAATACTAGATTTTGCTATTGAGTACAAATAACAAGTTACTTTTTAAAAACCTCAGAACTTCTTGGCCACCACCTACATGTAGGTATCATGCTGAACACTTCCACATAATAAGTCATTTAGTCTTTACAACAGCCTGTGAGTTTTGCTATCCCCATTTTAAATATAAAGAAAGTAAGGAGCAGGCCAGTGGCATAGGGGTTAAGTTCGTGCACTGCACTTTGGTGGCCTGGGCTTTGCGGATTCAGATCGCGGGCACAGACCTATACACCACCCATTAAGCCATGCTGGGGCAGTATCTCATATACAAAGTAGAGGAAGATTGGCACAAATGTTGGCTCAGGGCCAATCTTCGTCAGCAAAAAGATAAAAATGAAGAAAGTGAGGCTCAGAGAACTTAACTGACCTATCCAAGATCACAGAGTAAGAGGTTGGGATTCAAACCCCAGTCTTTCACAATGACTCAACTGCTAGAATCCCTCTAGGGGAAAAAAAAAAAAAATCACTAGATCAGAATTATATAAACTGATGCTATTTTCTCATAGAAATGAAATTTCAACATGAGATTATAATCCTTACCAAAGGCCTGATGCTAAAGGGATCTGGAGAAATAAAACAGCATATTTAATTAACTACTTTATACACTATAAATCATGTAGTTCTGAGACATCTATAAATTAACCTAAAAATAACAATAATCTCAATGTTACATGCTTTTTCCACAATAAACAATTAAATTTAGAAATTTAAATTTAATAAGTAAGTAATGAGGATACAACGTACAGTATGGGGAATACAGTCAATAATATCATATTAACTTTGCATGATGACAGATGGTAACCAGACTTGTGGTGATCAGTTCACAATGTATACAAATGTCAAATCACTATAGTGTACACATGAAACTAATATAATATTGTATGTCAATTATACTTCAGTATAAAAGTAAATAAAAATAAAAATATGTAAAAAGAGAAAATAATAATAACCTAGATTCAATTTTATTTAGGTTTCCATTCTAAGTTCCTGCCTAGCTACCTCTGCCTTCTAAAAGTACACTTGACTTACTTTTACAGAAACAAACAAAAGATAAAGGTTAAACAAACAAATAAGAAAAAACCTCAAGGACACAGAAGTTAGAAGGGTTCTTGCAGGGAGATTTCGAGAATCAGATATTTATTAAACAGAAGTATTCTGAGCACCTCTCTGAACCAGGCACCATGCAGGGCAGAAAAAGCGAAAAGGATGAAAGTAAGGTGCCTATCTTTAAAGAAGTCCTATTTGACAGGAAAAAAGGTAATAAAAATAAATAATCATAAAATATGAAGTGCTATCTGTATAATATGAGTACGTAAGAACAGAAGACTTTAGAGGAATTCTGAGTGAAACAGTAATCCCTGATGGCTTTTTGAGAAAAATGGCTTTAATTTTAAAAAGTGTTTGTTGTACCACTCTCATTTTCTCAAAGTAAATGTCCCTAGACGAATAGCACACATCCTCGAATGTCGCAGCTGCTATGCCAGCAGCACCTGTGCCTGTAGCCTGCCCTTTGCTGATCTGCAAAAGCTTCATGTGTAAACCAATCCTCAATGGCACCAAATTTTCCGTGCTTTGATCTCTCTCATTATGATTTCTTCACAATGTCAAAAAAACCAACCAAACTTTAAAGCTTTGGCTTGAATAATAACAAATACCAAAGGTACATAATTGACACAATCAAGTATTTCTATCCTAGCTAAAAAATCCTTTTATTGCTGTAGTCATTACCTTGAACATTGTTGCTGTAAGGTCTGTTTATATTTTTATTCGGAGGGTCGATTAGGATGTAAGGTGTGACAGCATAGTACTAAGACTGAATTCTTTTTTATAAATACATCAAATATAATATATACATATAATACATCAAGACCTCATACATCAAATGAGTACAGCCCTTCAAAGTATTTTACCAGACAGGCTACATATTTGTTTCAAGGGTATTGTCAATGCCACTTTTAGAACTTCTCTGCGGGGATTGTCACAGAGCCAATTTACCAGCTCCTCAGGGAAATCAGCCCCATTGAATGTCAGGACATTGTAGGTCAAAGAGGTGTCTCTTGCTAGACAAATACATATTTTTCTCCCTCCTTCCATCTTTACCTCTTTGATTTCATGAATGAAATTTACAAAGTAACATTTCAGTACTAAAAAATTAAATAACATTAAGTTACAACAAATAAAAACAATAAAAACAGGAGCTTTACACACTAAAAAAAGATCAAATCAGGAACCACGGGCGATGCTATTTTGCTCCCACTCTGCTCTCTTTGCTGCCGCTGCTCTGGAGCTGGGTCTAATCCTAGAGTTCCACAGAGGGGCCCATGGGAACAAGCTGAGGCTGCTGATGAGGGGGCCTTATTTGATTCACATCAGGAATCAGACCAGCAAGAGCGAGTTCATTTGTGCCCTGCTTGAATTAAGTGCCATTACATAATAACATGGGGAAAACTGGCTGCAAGCTTTTCTGCATCATCTAGAAATACAATCACTCTAAGTAGAGAACTGCCTGTTCAGCTACAAACCCAAGTGCATACAACAATTAAAGCATGCTACAATACAGTGTTAAATCTCCAAGACAGCCCAATGACAACAAATCTGTTTTCCTAATAGTATACTAGACTGCTCTAAAACTACCTCATATATTATCTTACTCTTACACAATTGTGATTTAAACAAGTCCATAACCTGCTTCAGATCTCACTATGAGTAAAGTCCAGAGGTTTTTCATTAGAACACTAGATCCTGCTTGCTTTAACTTAAGCCTATTTCCTCTCTATCCATCCCAAGGAAACAAACAAAAACAAGTTTCTTTTAATATGTGTTCATGCAAGTAAGTTCCCCTTAGATTTCCAGCTTTAAGCTATATATGCCCAGACTTGCTAAGGCAATTTTTCAGTCTTTCTATGAGTTCCCTGAAATCAGTATCTCCAACTGCAGTAAAGGTAGGGTCCATGCTTATGTTATTTTTGGAGTATAGCAACCCAATCAGAGACTCTGATCTTCAGATTTTTAAAGTAAGAGCATAGCCTTAGACACTTATTCTCATCTCTCGAGCAGGAGAACAATGAAACAGAACAGAACAAAGCAAACAAAAACAATAAGCCTCATCAAGGGAGACTTATTTTTCCTAAGTTGTTACTCTTAGGCTCAGCATGGAGCCTAATGTTACAGCAAGTAAACATTTCAAGTAAACAGATAAAAGAAGACTAGCAATTGCCATTTACCACTCTTCAACTGTTTTTGAATAAAATTACTTTCTACAATAAGTATTTTTACGATTTTCAAGGAAATTTATTCTATGATTTAAACTTGAGGGTGTCTCTCCCTGCTTTGGGATATATAATGTGAAACTTTCTACCGAGTCCCAATCCCTTCATTTAGTAATAGCCACTTGAAAACCATCATTAGGATACAGCCCTGGATTGAAATGTACTTAAAGCATTACTATCAATAAAATTTACCTTGGAGGGCTATAGAGCAGCAGCCAAAGACCTGGGCTTTGGAATTAGGCTGCCTAAGTTAAACACCTCAGCTCAGTCACTAATACAGTAATCTTTGTGCCTCAGTTTCCTCATGCAGGACTGACCTATTTCACAGGGTTGTAAGAAGAATTGAGTTCATAGACACAAAGCACTCCCTGCAGCCCCTAGAACAAAGTAAGAGCTCAATTAATGTTAATCATTCCTACACTGAATTCTAAATCATTGCCCACCCTTATCATTCCCAGACTTCAAATATATCTTAAAAAATGTTCCATCAACCAATTAATTCCTATCAAAAGATAAAGCCTTTCTGTTTTATAAGATTAATTTTACTCCATCAGCCTTTTGGTTTGTTCTCAAAATTAACTTCTCATTATTTGGTATTCCAAGAGTTACCACTGATTAATCCATCCTTACTGTACCCCATCACTAAAGTACCCATCAGTTTACACATTCGTCTTCCTCCTGCTGCTCTCAGCTCAAAGGACTCCCTACCAAACAAACTACTATTAGCCTCCAAAACTCAATTCTGGCTCTTTTTTCAGTGTTCGATCAGGAAGTAATGGCCTCAAACCAAGTCCATTACACAGTTTTATATATTGCTTGTATCATTCAGCTTTGGTTTTAAAGGCTCAAAGCAAAACATTCATTCTGACCATATTCAATTTGTTGATGTTTTAACAAGATTCTTTCAGGTGATTAATTGTTCAAGAAAAGAACAATAAATAAAATTTTCATTGACATGGTTTTATTTAATATTTTGAATAGTCCAGGTAATGGGAATGGTGGAGGAAAGATTTTGTCCATAATGTAGCTTATTATTGATTAGAATTCCAAAATCAAAGCAAATTCTTAATTAATAACCCCTTTAAATTATTTTATTTTGTGGCTGAATTACCACCCTGATACTTATTCATGTGATTATGCCTGGCCCAGAGAACTGACATTTTTACTGGCAGGTTATGAAATGTTTGTTAAACTATGAAGTCTAATTACAAAAGCCTTCTTTCAGAGGCTCACAACGGGTGGAGAAGAGCAAGAAAATTATCTCCCTGGTGCCAAAGGAAGAGTTATAAAACAAATAGAGAGAAATATGATGAATGATACACGTGTAGGTGGTTTAGAGAACACACTTGTGGGAGGCTGGGCATAGAATACAGAGAAGAAAAGGGAAAGATTGGTCTAGTGCCATCCTTTGGGTCTCTGTAGAAAATGCTGTTAACATATTTACTTTTTTTCTCTTCAATGAGCTCGGCTGTAACTGAAGTTTCATGGTTGCTAATATGTTATCATTACTCAAATAATTAGAATTTGGAGCAATAGATTTTTTTAATTAGCTATCTCAAAGCAAGTACCAGTATAATCATCTAATTATCCTTTGAGGCAGCTTATGCACAAAGATTCCCTTTAAACATTCACTACCTTACTACCATGGTGCTGGTTCCATGTTTATAGTTTAAAACTAATAGATTTATGAAACTACAGTGATGAGAACCTAAAGAGCACAATTTATTTATTTCTTTAGAAATTTTAAAGTAATTTTCAGAAAGTAAGACATCATTAATTACATTTAAATTCAGAAATTAATATGTAGTTTCAGTCAATAAAAGTGGTAAAACTAATATTCACTTTCAATTTATACACATACCAATAAAGCCTAAAGGTATTTCATAGCCTAAATGCCAAACACTTAGCTATATTCAATCAAGAAGATTGCTTAGCTAGATAAATAATTACCACCTTTATCAGGATAAGATGCCCTCCTAGAATAACACAAAGTATGGTTCAATCAGCTTTTAAAGAACAAATGACTTTTTAGAAGATATAATTGCATTAAGTGAATCTCTAAAGAACATATCTACTTGATTACTCTAGCAACAATATAGAATAGTATTTGAACTATAAAATAACTTCGCTTCATTTATTTTTATTGTATGCACAAGTATAACATCAAGAACCTGCCCAAAAATAGATGGGCAGGACACTTATAAGTGGACCTGAGCATCCGGGTCAGGTAGAAAAAAACACCCTAGGTGTTCATGGTCTCTAGGCCCCATGCTACCTGCCTCTCATCCCTGTTCCAATCTGCGGAGGGAGGCCAAGTGTTCTCCTCGTCCTCTCAGATTCCAAGCAAGGTGCTCACTGGAGGGTGACAGGATCCCCTCTCCTTTCCCTCTCTTCCAGTAACTCCTTTGGGTTGAGACTTTGTTTTTTATGTTCTTGATTCCCTGCCTCATCTTTATTAAAATTACCTCAGCCTTAGTATTTCCATAAGAAGAGACCCCCGACATGAAGATTACTGGAGATTTAGTTGGTTTATTTGTCAGAAAAACTAGCAAGTTCTTCTTTTAGGATGCGACACACTTCCAACAAAATTATGTTCATCAGTTTATTCATCAGCTCGAAGTTTTCAGGCTGGATTTGTTTCACGTGTAAACTGAAAGCTACAAAAACTTACAAAATCCATCAATCTATTCTGCTGTTTCTAGGTAGAAGTCTCTTTAACCAGGCAGATAGGTGCCTCATTATAGTTAGAAAATTCTAAGGACTATCTGCAAACTTATTTTATAACCCCATCAAGGTGTCTTCTCACTGACATAGGCAGGAAATATTTCTCTTTTTCTAAGCCTGATATATTTTGAAGTATCACACATTTTTAAGTGTTACGTTTTCTACTTTCACCAAATGTTTAAAAGATAAGAAATATTACATACACCTACACCTATATTCCTAATTATAGTACTGCCCTTTAAGAGAAGTCTTAAAGAAATCAAAAATTGCCCTTGTACCATGGTAGCAGTGTGATTATTGAAGTGAGACTTCCAATTAAGAAATTTACAAAGAGCAATCTTTTTCCGAGAGTGACAACTGGAACATTACTCAGAATGGGAAATAATACTAGAACCTGAGAATCGTGTGGTACATTCCCCAACAATATAGATATGGATATCTAGGGCCTCTGGCCTTGCCTGGACCTATCTTAAGTGAAAAGGAAAAGGGAGTAGAATAAGAAATTTAAATTAGGCAGAAATTATCTACTTCTTCCTAAAAAAAGAATATATTCAGTTCAGTTGTTCTATCCACAAATTCATTTACCAAATATTTATTAAGTTCATTCTATATATACAAGCTTTTGTACAATCAAGGAAGGATTCGAAAAAATACAAGAAAATTGTAAGTACTTCAAGCCAGTACAAGAGAGGGTGCTACAGGATTTCAGAGGAAAGAAACCACATATGATTGGTCTGCATGGATATGAAAGCATTTCAGATAGGCCCTAAAGCATTAGTTAGATTTTAACCAAAGGAGATAAGGCAGAGAACATCTGAGGGAATGCTTCAGTGTGGAACTATAAGGAGCAAAACTGTGGAAAGAAGAAAACAATGGTTTGTTCAGGAAAAGAAAGAAGTGAAGGAAAGAAAGACGACACTTTGAGTTTAAAGAATGGAGTGATTCAATGGGAATAGCAATAAAAATGGCTGGAATCATAGGTTGGCCAGATCAAAGAGGCATGGAATATTAGGCTCAGTATATTTTTTTCTGAAAGTAATGGGGAACTTGAGGAGGCTTTTGATCAAGGTCATATGATCAGAAGCTTGGCAGGAAAATATAGTATAGCTTTAAAGCATAATATGAAACAAGGAGAAAAATGGGGGAGAGGGATTATTGAAAGACAAATCCTTAACTGAAATTAGAATAGAAAGGAAAAAATAAATTTGAAACACCTAATGGTTTGGTTCTTGGACTGGATAACGGGTTCAAAGATTTTTAGTTTGTTACTATGCCTTATACACAAACACCCAATTTATATTGTGTGCTATAGGTATTATTTTGTGCATTTAAAATATTATATATAATTACATTTTAAATTTAATTTAAATTAATTTGGAACACATTTTAGAATTGACATAACTGGGTAAATAAATGAATGTAAAAAGGAAAGAAAGAGAAGAAGGATGACTACAAGGTATTGTCCCTGTGTCTAGGAGTCATACACATTAACAAATAAAATACTAGAGGTTTGGTGAGACACTGTTAAGATGCAATAAGTGCAGTTTAAGAAGCTGACATAAAGCTAAAAATAAGGAAGATATATTAGATACAGGCAACTAAAAATAAGGAAGAAGTCATAAAAAAGACTAAGGATAGATTTAGGAATGTTCATCAGACTATTAGTATAAAATAAATTTTTTTAAAAAGGATGAGATCAAAAAGGAGAAAACAGAGAGGAAAAAAAAAAAACTTGGAAGAGAACCTAGGAAATTAAATATATAAGGAGTCCAAAACAGTGTGAAAGATGATGAGCAAACAGGGCAGCGAAGAAGAGGAAGAAAGTAGACCTAGGGAACCTGAAGCCAAAGAGCGTTGAAGAGGAAAATGCTGGTCAGTAAGAGCGTTCACTTAAGAAAGGCAGTAAGAAAACCTGACAATTGTCATCTTTAAAAAAAGTCATTTCAGTGGAGTAGGCAAGTGTAGAAGCCAAATGAGATGGGAGGAAGTGAATGGGCCTGTGCAAGAGGAAGCAACTCCCATAGCTGCCTCCCTCCCCTTTGAAATTTCTGATACTGAATGGCAAGGTTGAGAAAGGAGAGCCTGAAGAGGCATTATGATAAATGGCAGGAATCCTGCATATTAGCTCAGTCAGGGAAAGGAAGCAATGAAAGATACAGGAATGAGAGGAAAATAATTTCTTAAGCAAGATCATAGAAAAAGGTGAAAAGAATAGGCTAAAAGGTCCAGGGAAAATTTATGAGGCAGAAAAAGGTGAGTGAAGGATGTATATCAAAATGCTCGGCTGCTTTTAAACAATTAAAGAAGCAAGATGGTCTGCAAAGAGAGGGGAGAGGGTTGGAACTTAGAAAAAGTAGAAAGAGTTGGAAGTAGCCTATGTGAGATACTGAGAAAGATTTATCAAGAGGACACATTCCAAATAGCAAGAATTAACTAGATACATCACAGGATCCTTGGCCTAATTTTTTTGTGGTTCTCTTTTTCTCTCAATGGGCTACAACTGTCATGCAGGAATAGTCATTAGCCAATATGGTGAGAAAGAGAAAATCAGCTATGGAATATAGCGTTCTACATTTTAGAAACTCATGCTCTTAGAGTAAGGTTTTTTGGTCCTCGGGAATATTTTGACAGAATTTGCCTCAAACAAATTGTTAAGAGGGACAAGACCACCAGACAGATAAGTTTTAAAGCAGGAAAGGAAAAGCTCAGAGCCCAAACATGTAGGTAGTCTTACAATAAGAGAGTGGTGGGAAGGCCCTGTTCATCTGGTGGAGAGGTGACATAAAAATGAAGAAGAGTGAGCTACGAGAGGTTGGAAAGTTTAAAAATCCAGGTTAGAAAACAGAAATCGTGCCTAATGTAGCTCTTGTCTTTCTACACCCTGAGTGAAACTGGGCTAATCATTAAATCGTCCTAACTATTTATATTCTCAGTCTTCACATTGGCCTACTGAACCAGATCTCTCTCTCTTTCTTCATCTCTTAACTTCCTAGGGAATTATAATCATGAGTCACATCTGGGAACCCTCATCTGAGAGGTTAATTCCACTTTATAAAATAATATATCATACATTTTCCTGTGAAAAGCAAGCAACTTTTGTTCAATAATTATGTATTATTTCTGCCATCACAAAAATACAAATGCTTTAATAACACTCAATGGATGAATAAAATGATGTTAAAAGACAACTATAAAGAAATATAACTATTACATAAATGCGAGTTGGGATGAAAAGGGATAGCAATGGTACTAAAGGTAAAGGACAACCCAATGTCAGAGCTGTGAATATCATGGGACATCTGCTATTTTTGTCACAAAGTGTCCTTCCCATTTTCTGCTCTCTCCTTGGGAGGACTACCCTTCTCATTCCACTTGTTAGGGTTCTCAATCCCTATACTTGAATTCTGCCAAGGGCCAAGCCAATTACAGATCCTTGAACCTCTGTCCACAGTGTCTAATCCAGGGTGACGAGAAGACCAAAGCAAGGTCAATTAGAGTTGTTCCCTGGGATTTTATAAATGTTCACTGAGAGAAAAGACTGTCTTCCTTCTGGAGAACTGAGCTAGGACAACATATGTCTGAAGATATCTGCTACCTGTGCTCCTCTAACCCTTCCCTCATGTAGGAAAAAATAAATACAGAGAAGCATAGCCGAGAAAGATGGGACAAAGAGGAAGAAGGAGAAAAGGCAACCACACCATCTGAGCACCTGGAGTTTCTGAGGTCAGTTTCACCCCTGGACTTCCCAGTTTCATGAATCAAGAAACCATCCTCCAAATCCCCTAATCTATCCCTTGAAATGTTAACTTAAGCTAGTCTCATTTAGATTTCTGTCATTCTGCAATCCCAAAACCACTGACTTACAAATATGTTATGACACCCAACGCAGAACAAAATGGTCTGTGCAGTCTAAATGTCATCCCGGCTGTTGAGCACCTCAGTGGTAGAGGTTGAGGGCCATTGGGGAGGGGGTAGGAGACTGACATTTGCTTGACCAGGGAAGAAAAAAGAAATCTGTTGTCTACTATGGCGTCCGTAGTCTCTGCTTCAGCCCACTCTCACTGTTCCAAATTCACTGAAAATTTGAACATAATTACAGATTGCCTCTACTACCCCATCAGAGGCACACCTTTAATAGTTAACTACACAAACTAAGACAGATCAGTGCTTCTGTTTAGCCAAACACATTCCACACAGCACATTTCTCAGGGGTCAATTGGAAGTCACATTCTGAAACTGAAGTGAATTATTCAACTTGTTCTCATCTTCGTTTTTAACTAGTCATTCAGGCAATTATTGTAAAACAGCCTGTTATTCCTGAGAAACACGATTAAGTAGACAGGCTAAACCATGATTTGGAAGGCATTCTCATTAATGGAAACGATATAAGAGAGAAAAGAAATCAAAAGCCTGGATGGGGAAAAATAAGTACAGACCTTACCTTCACTCTAAGGAGATTGAAAATTCAGTCTTAAGAAAAACTAGCCATCCTTACATGGAGATTTCTTTAATGAAACTCTTAAAACCCCTGAGGAACTATTCAAAATTAGATTAAAATGGTTCTACATTTATTGCCTTAATACCCAACCTCAAAATGAAGTAGAGACTGTCTTGATTTACCAACTCACTAAATCTTTATTCAACTAAATAACTTATATCGTTGGTGATTTCTCTTTTTGTATATTTGCTCATTTGTGAAAAAATGTCATTCTCCTTACAATAAAATGTTAATCACTTTGCTAATCTATAACAATAGCAATATTTATTAAGCATTTACTATGTGCCAGACATTGTCCTATGGGCTTTACAGGTATTCATTCCTTCAATCTGGTCAACAACCCTATGAGATAGGCATTAATTATTTCCTTTTTACACATGAGAACACTAAGGCAAAGAGAGGTTACATACCGTCTCTGAGGCCACACAGTAAGAAGTAGAGACAGAACTGCTGGAACTCAGGCACTTTGGTTCCAGGACCAGTGCTTATAATTACTGTGCTTTAGAGCAGTCACAGAGAGAGCTTTACTCTATTTCTTTTTGTAGGTGAGGCTGTACATGTGATAGAAAAAAACAAAAAACAGCAAGTTATGGCAGAATGGAAGAAGTAGCACTCTAAATGACAGCTGAAAAAAAAAAATTGGTGAGAAGAGGAGGAGGAAGAAACCCAGGAGACGAGAACAGAATGAAGATGGGGGCCAAGAAGGAAAAGAACAGAAGGAGCAAGGGGTTTAATCTGATGCCTCGAAGAATCTCCACACGTGAGCAGTGGTCAAGGGAGAAGACAGTGGACAGGAGAGACTGCAAGCTCATTTTGAAAATTCTGCAATATTAGGCTTATTTAAATTAGAGTTAACCAAGAAGGAATTAGAGATTTAGTGATAATTTTGGAGCAGAGAGATACGATTTTTCTCCTTCACTTTACAAAAGTATATGAAATTCTGGATAGGAAGAACCGTGATTAGAAAGTCACTTACAATCTAATCCCATGATCCAAGTGAGACAATGAGGACTGCCTCTGCTGGGCTAGAAAAAGGGAAGGTTTGCAGGTTGTAAACAGGTCTGATATGGTGGAGTGAAGGACAAACACTGAGATCATAAGAAGGGCAGGAGTGAAAAACAGAGATGCAATCTATTTCAACATATGCTTCTTAGAGGAAAAGAAATCTTGAGTGAGATTTGCTGAGTGAGTAAGAACTGGCCATAATGGAAGTGAGAAGGGGTAAAGAGGTGAGGAAGAATGGGAAAATTGGAGAAATTTGAGAAGGACTAGTGTGTGCAAAGACTTAGTGACAAGAGAACACTCTGTGACAGAAGAACCCAGAAAGAGCTTTCAAAGGAGCTGAAGCATGGACCAGGAATTGAAAGGATATAAAGGAACTTAAAGGCCTCAGCCATAGGTGCCCGTGGATCTCCATTCTGGTAGTCTGACATTAATACTGTTCAGCTAGTCTTCATGTGCTTGCTCCTGGGGGTGGACATTTTATTTTGCTTTGGCTTATTCCAGAACAATACTCCTGCCCCTCACACTCTGCAGGTTTTCATCCCTATTTCTTAATGTCTTCTTTCTCATCTTATCCATAGTTTCTGTTTCCTAATTTTGGCTTGCCATGACCCCTCATGGCCATCTGCTACTTGATGGCATTCTTTTCACTTCGTTTCAAAGGTTAACTCTTTCTCTGGATCTGGCTAACCCACTCCTATTTTTGAGTCAGGCCATGTCACAGGACTAATGACCCGTAGCTTGATTATCTTTAGAACAGGTGTCCTCCCCAAAACCAATCATCTGTAAGGGAAATTGGATTCAAACCACAGCTGTTTTTTCCATTTCTAGAGTTTTCCCTAAAACTAAAAAGTTATCAAATGGCCAGAATTAAATTATTATTCTTAATTTGCAATTCTATGGCCAAAGAATAACAGAATAAATTAAAAAATAATAAATAGCACAATAAGTAAAAATTATGTTTTTCCAACATAAAACATATCATCAATAGCTAGCTTTGGTAACCCTGAGCATAGAGAAATATTTTTAAAATTACATGTCAATTAAATAGGAAGATACTGACTTTACTTTGAAGAGATATCTTTTATTAAAAATTCACCAGGTTTCACCTTTGAACGTGCACAGTACCTTCCAAAGATATCTTTTCTTGCTTATTTAGAAAATTCTGTAAGGAACATTGAAGACAAAGCTTATGGTGAAAACTCAATAAATTTAAAGTGATGAAATTAATCATCCTTTCCCTCATAGTCCCTCCTATGCTTCAATAGCATGCATACTTTTAGGAGCTTTATTTTCAAGCCAATAAAGTAATTTTTTTTCAAATTTATGTAAAGGTCCAAACGTCATTTAAAGATTTTATTTTTTCCTTTTTCTCCCCAAAGCCCCCTGGTACATAGTTGTATATTCTTAGTTGTGGGTCCTTCTAGTTGTGGCATGTGGGACGCTGCCTCAGCGTGGCTTGATGAATGGTACCATGTCCGCACCCAGGATTCGAAGGGACGAAACACTGGGTCACCTGCAGCGGAGTGCGGGAACTTAACCACTCGGCCACAGGGACGGCCCCTCAAACTTCATTTAAATAAAATATAGGATATTAGGAATTTCTTGGAATAGTCTTTAACATTTAAAGAAAGTCTAGAATAATGTTATGTAGCTTATCAGGATCTCAATAAAAATCTAAGAAAAAGAAATTAAAGTAGAAGACCCAAACTGTAGCCATAGGCCAGACCTGGCTCAGAGACTTATTTTGTCCGGCTTACACCAGTGTGGCAAATTGTTTTTTGATGAACTGCTTACATATATATATAATTTATATTTATACATATATAAACTGGAAACTTCGCTGAAAAAATCCAAATTTCAGTTTTCACCTAAAAAACAAAACAAAAACTGGAAGTTCTGGCAAAAGTAGGCCTGCATTCCCATATGTCAACAATCACTTTGAGATAAGTAAAAACTGTCCTCTTTAATCTGGGCATTTAGACATCAGTTTGTCACAGTCCCCACACCTCTTCATTGTTCACCATTGGTTAAAAGTGACTATGTTTGCCTCCACACATAAACATTCTAACTGTATCAGAAAAAAACAGAAATACTATTTCCTCAGCACCATAGGAACTTTCCACATCATTTACATGAGCCATTCCATTCCTTGGAGAGTCTCCCTTCCTACTTCTGACCATATCTTTCTGCCTAAAGTAATTAAATGTCTTGTTCAAAATCAAAAAGCTGCTAAATAACACCTAGACTTGAATTTGAATCTTCAGACTCAAAATCCAGCGCTTTTCCAGCTTTGGCAGAGTTAATATGGCTAGCAAATGAGTAACAGTCATGTCTCCCAAACAGTAATTATGAAGATATTCTAGCCTATGTGAATACAGCCATTTTTACATCAAGAGCTCAAATTTACTACACACATTAGGCAAAATAAGCAGGGCATCTATTTAGTCTAACTTCAGAAACAATATATGTATTATCTCCTCTCTGAATTCTCATCTTATTTCCCTCAAAAAGAAAAGTCAGACACAGAAAGCATTCAGACCACCACAAATAGGCACTTATGAAAGGAAAGTATGTCAGTCTTCAGGGAAGCCCCAGAAGGGAACTTTGGCAAAACATGACTTTTCTTCCAGAAACTTCTCAGACTCTACTTTTATTCTTTCTAATACAAACCTAACATTGGCTCTTACACAAAACTGTTGAAGTCATCCTTTTGTTCCTTCCACATTTCTCATCTGTAAATGTGCTCATCAACTTGTCAACTAGACTGTTAGAATTTATACTTAATCCTCACACTCCCTCTCAGCTGAAATTTTCTTCCATCCTTAATAATTTCCTATCTTGATTACTATAATTTCTTTCTTACTGTCCTCTTGAAATTCATACTCTTTAAGTCAAGTACGGCCAGAATATGTAGCTGAAATAACATTTCCCCCAACTGTCTCTTTTTTTCACAAATGCATCTTCACTCTCTCTTAGAAAATCCCAATTCACCTCTGAATCACTCCAGACACCTTGCTGTAATTATCTTCTCCGTCATTAGAGTATGGAGTCACACATCACCAATTCTGTCATCTCACATTCTTTGCATGAGGTCCTAAGTAGATACTCTTTGAGGTATTCTCTTTTCAAGAGCAGTGCTTTAAAACGTTGCCTACCAAAATGGAAGAGCAGGAAAACATTTGAAGGACTAACTATATCTGTATTTTCTTTCTTCCCTAGAAAAAGAGGGAGTGGTTCCAAGTTTATCCCACATCTTAGATTTGCTTTGAAATTTAATTTTGGGGATATAATTTCAAATAAATTGGAATTTGCAAGTAAATGGTTTCTGAGATTCTAACATCTTCTGAGCAAAAGATGAGAAGCCAAATTCTATCATATGAGGCACTAAAAAATGCAAATATTAGAAAACTAACTGTATCATCAAAAGAACACCATTTTAGGCAATAAGCCTTTCAACTTCAGAAGGCTTGGGTTTATGACTTGATATCCAGTCAACCATATAAGCATTTTGAAATTTTTCAGCAAGAAAAACAAGCATCTTTGAGGGGGAGAGGAACAGAAGAAAAGACACTTTATCAAATGCATGCAGATATTTGGTTCATACAGATATTTGAAGTAAAACCCCAGATGGCACATTTTAATTTTCCCTTTGTAAATCTCTGAAAAAAAATAATAAATGTAGATGTACATTCTTATCCAGGATGTTCCTCATCTACTGATATGTCTCTGTCTCTCTCATTTTCTCATTGAGTCCAGCAACTAAGGTTTTATAAATAAATACCAAAATATAAGCAAATGTTCCAAGGTAGGAACTAAGTCTCTGCTCCTGGTCTAAAGTTTTCTTGAACAAAGCATCAAGCAAGCCTAGTAAACGAACATTTTGCAAGTCCTACCAATTTCTCTGCACACTCTTTTAAGCTGTTCACTTTTTATAAATGGATTGAACATTCTTATGTCCTTCACATTTCTTATGAAAATAAATGTCTTCCTCCTGAAAGAGTTGCAAATCAAGAATGCATGTATCTGTGCTACTGTATGCTATATTTGCTACCTTTATTAAAACAAAGGGGTAAGCTTGCAGCATATTTTCAGAAGTTTTATCAGTTGTTTCTATTACAATGTTAAAGAGAACTGCAGTGATAAATCCCAGGCAACATAAACAAAATGTCCCCCATACAGTCTTAAAAGAAATCCTAGAAATATCCAAGGCTTAGACTTTCAGCTAGATCTAAACTATTTCCATCAACCAACAGGAATTGTGAAAGTCTCGACTGCCGGAAGATCTCCAATTAACCTAGTTTATAAACTGTAAGGTTGGAATTCAATCAGTTACTAAAATAGTTGTTGTTTCTGATTAATTATTTCAGGCTGACCAGTTGTAGGTCAGAGCTATGTATGTCAAAGTCACTCACTTAGTTAGCAATGACATTAAGGGAAATTATTTTCCTATGAGCAATTCTGAAATCTGGGCCCCTGGCTAAAGCAGTTATGGCAAAAGAGTAATAAATCTTGGAAATCAGTGGCCTGTCTCTTCTAATACAAGAAAATGAACATTAAAAAAACAAACCCAGCATCTCAATAGATGCTAAATCAAAGGGGGAAATGTTTGATTGTAAACAGGATATTTACAGTATCTCAAAATATTTCCCTACAAATTACTTATTAATTTTTTTAAAAAGTAAACATGGTAGAGAAACTCAATGACTCTTTAACCAAATAATCAAAATAATGTCAACAATAAGGAATAATTCCTTGAGGAGGATATTTCATCACTAATGTTCTCTTTTAGCCAAAAATGCGTAATCTAAATCCAGTCATGTGAAAACGCTAGATAAACACAATTTGAGAAACATTTAATAAAATAATTTCCTGTGTTCTTTAGAAATATCGATGTCACAAAACACAAAGAAAGGCTAAAGAATCTTCCAGATTAAAAAATGTCTAAAGAGATGTGACAGCTAATTGCAATATGTCATCCTAGACCAGGGAATAAAAACTGTATATGGACATTACTGGGACAATTGACAACACTGCAATATGGACTGTAGATTAGATAAAAGTGTTAAATTTCCTGAATTTGATAACTGTACTGTGGTTATGTAAGAGACTGTTTCTGGTCCTGGGAAAGACACACTGAAGTGCTTCGGGGTGAAGAGGCATGATCAATACAACCTACTCTCAAATGGTCCTGGCAGGAAAAAATGTATTTTATATTTATATACACACATAGAGAATAATAAAGGCAAAGTTTTAAAATTTGGACAAAATGGCAAAATTTTTAAGCCTGGGTAAATGAGCATTCTTGGTACTATGGTTACAGCTTTTCTTTAATTTAAAAATTGTTTCAAAAGAAAAAGTAAAATCAGATTTTTCATCTTTTCAACTTTTAAATTCAAACAACTTTTCAAATTAAAATGAAAAGGGAAATAATTTGGCAGTAATTAGTAAAGTTGAAGAAGCATATACCCCAGACCTGGCAGTTCCACTTGAAGGTATATACCTTAAAGAAACTATTGTCCAGGTGCACAAGTATGTATACATAAGAAAGTTTGTTGTGACATTGTTCCTTATAGCAAGAATTGGGAGCAATCTAAATTGCCACCAAGAGTAGAATGTATACATGAATTTTGGCGTAGTCATTAATAAATACTATGCATTGGGTGCCTAGATCAGAGATATACATGTTAATATGAATAATCTCAAAACTAATGTTGGAAAAACTATTGCAAAATGATACCAAATTTTATAAAGGATGAAAACATGCAAAAGTACTATATATTTATCAACACAAATAATGCATCAAAATATAAAAACAAGCGTTGTGAAAACTGAACAGTAAATTCAGAATAATAATTAACTATGAGGAGTGAGCAGCGCACCCTCAGGAGAGGTACACACAGAGCTTCAATTACCTCATATTTCTTTAAGAAAAGAAGCAATTACAGCAAAATGTTAAAATATGATAAAACTTGATGGTGGCTACCCTAGTAGTTTAGGGTATGTAACAAGTACTGAGTGAACTAATGCTTAATTAATTTTTACAACATGCAAACACTCTTTGCTATTTCAAACTCTTCAAAACTCTTTTTTCATTATTCACACCATGTACTTCAGCCTTTTGTGTTATTATATCCCAGCATATGATTACAGATTAGTCAGTCAACTTTATTTTGTAACACGCTTAATTACTCAGCAAATCTCCATTCTCTGTATTGTTTGCCTCATCTTGACTACAGGGCTCATTTAAATTGTTTCCTGCAGTTCTCCTTGCAGTTGAAAATTTCATACTTGGGCTGGCTGATATTTATTAAGGTTAAAAAGGTATTAACCTTCACGGTTACAACGGAATTCTAAGCAGTGTCAGGCCTTCATTGAGACCACAGCTCACACGCGTAGTTGCCATTTCTTCAGTTGCACAGTATTTTTATCGAAGTCAACAGCCGGTGCAGGCATTATATGATATGAAAGGATAACAGAAACATGCTGCACAGACTAGGGAGAAAAGTATGAAATGCCTTTTAAGTTGTTACAAGAAAAGAAATAGTGCTCTACAGTGGAGGAAACTGGAGATAGAAAACAGAGCTCCTCATTTCTGTTCTGCCACTCACTCCTTGTGGCCTTAGGCAACCCACAGCCCCTCTCTCAACTTGCAATTACTCACGTGGAGATAATGACAATGTCCTGCCAACCTTACAGGATTGGTGTGAAGCCTGAAAGAGAGGATGCATGTGGAAGTGCTTTGTGAATGATAAAGCATTCAAAAATTACGTGTGATTGCCATTATTCTGATCATTTCAGAACTAAAAATTATACTTGTAAAATGAATACAATAAAATTCTCAGAAACAAATAGATATGGAAAATCAATTTGGGGGCCTCAAGCCATGGCTTGTATGTGAGTGAGTATATCTGTTCCAGGAAGACTTCCATGAGAAAATAAGAAACTGCCAATGACATTTTAGGAAGGAACTCTGTTCAAAGGAGGAGATACATGCATACTGAAGAAAGGTGTCTGGAGTACTTTCTCCCAAAATTACTCAAGGACTAAATTAAATGGTGATTGCAATTTGTGTGCAAAAACTCTAGTGGACACTAGCTGACCGGGGTTGGCATGATGGAGCATGCCAAGAGTTGCTGCTTTCCTTAAAGCAGTTCTTCAAGTGTGCACAATGGACTCCTAGGGTCCCCAAGAAACTTTCAGGAATCTGTGAGGGCAAATTATTTTCATAATAACACTAAGATGTCATTTGCCTTTTTTGCTGTGTGGATGTTTGCTCAGAGAGTGCAAAAGCACTGATAGAAGAATTGCTGTGCCTTAGCACAAACCAAGGCCATGGCACCAAACTGTATTAGTCACCATTGCATTCTTTACTGCCATGCACTTGCATTGAAACAAACAAACAAAGGCTGTATCATTCAAGAATATCTTTATGAAGCAGTAAAAAATCTTAATTCTGTTATATCCCAACTCTTGAGTTCAAATCATTTTTTTATTCTGTGTGGTAGAATGGCAAATAGACAGTACTTGTTACATACCCTAAACTACAAGGGTTGTTCAAGGAACAGCACCTGTGTGGTTGTTTTAGTTGTGACCTGATCCAGCCACTTTTTCAGGGAACATCAATTTTTACTTGGAGGAACAACTGACAGACAAACTACAAGTTTCAGACTTGAGTTTCTGGCAGACGTTTTCGCAAAAATGAATGAACTGAATCTGTCGCTTCTAGAAAAACAACTGGCAGTATTCATTGCCAGTGGTAACATTAAGTTTTCAAGCAAAAATTAGAAGTTTGAAAAACTTTTAATGGCTCTGTGAGTGTAACAGCTTTCAAATACAATTTTTTCTGATGAGATCAGTGGTGATATTCACAAATGGGATTTGCTTATGCTGTATAATGAAATGCATCAACATTTGGAGGATCTACAAAACTCAGTGAATCAATATTTTCCAAATGACCAATGCATGTTGTTACAATACTATGCATGGGTTAAATATTTCTTTTAAGTGCAAGATAGTTCCATGGGTTTTAAAGCAACAAAACACAAAAAGTTCATTAATACGGTTTCAGATTCCAGATTGTAACTTATCTTTAAAAAAGTACCACTTGTTGAATTTTGGTGTAGTACCAAAGAAGAATGTCCACGACTACCCAATAACACTATTGAAGTACTCTTCCATTTTCCAATCAATGAAGTGGGCTACACCAAGGGGGAAAAAAAGGAATGAAGTGAAGAGTGGATCAAAGTAGTAGAGTTGAAAGGAAAGGAAATGACCCAATTCTATCACATGATTCTTCAACGAGACCAGCGAACATTACAATACATACTGTGCCTCTCCTGCTTCAGTGTGCTTTTGCTTCCAAAAATAACACCAGTAAGTGTTCTTCTGCCCTCAGACCACTAGCCACTTTGTCAAATTGTGGTGAGCATCCTCCTGCCCTCCCTCCCCAGTCCTGTGTTCCTTAGTCAATGGCTGACAGGTATGGAAGTATGAATGTCCAGTTCATTTATTTGGGTTGAAATGGAGGCATAATTCATACTACAGAGCCCCCATGAAAGTTTAAACTGAAGCTGCCCCTAGAGAGACTTTGCCTAAAATCACACCTCTTCTCCTTCCCCACCCTGTTCGTTCCCAATCATCACTCCCTAACTGGTTTCTCACTTGCTTAATAAATTTTTGCAAATAAATCCTCATCTTAGTGTCTGCTTCTGGGGAATCCCTCATCAGACACTTGTAAAGAGTCATTCAATTGCTTGTTCAATGCTTCTCTTCGAATTTCTGGTAAATGATGATCAATTTGATTATCATAGTAATAGGAAGGTTAATCTATGATTTCATTTTATATCACATAATTATAGCTAAATGTGAAGTGAAATGAAGAAATTTTAATTCTTACAACAACAACAAAATTTGGTTATGATCTTTGGTTCATTTTTCAGAAAGGGCATTACCAGAAACAATATTTTTGAGTCTACAACATTGTAAATTCTTCTAAAAAACTGGCTAGAAGGAAATAGAAAGATTACAGCAATATTTGAAAAAATAGAATGGATAGAACTACATAGGAAACACATGAGCAAGATTATAGGTCAAGATAATAATCAGTAGCGAGGAAAAGACTGGAAATGACATTAGAAAGAGAAGATGACTGGTAGGTTGACATCCCTGATGAAATGGGAGGGAACAAGATAAAGAAAGAAGATAGTGGATGAGAGGGAGAATGAATACACAGAAAATGCTGAGGTGGGAAAAAAAGGGAGGAGAGGTGAGGTGAGCAAGCAGCATTCAATGGTACTAGACATCATTCTCTGGTGTTGGTAGCACAAAGTATAGCACTCACCACACACTACTGCCTGGTTTCACCTTGCAAACAGCCAACCAGCACTTCCTTCTCACCAGTACTCTATTTAGACCAATATGCATTTCTCACACTCTTCTGCCTTATTCCATGACCACTGCTTCTTTATCCTCTTCCATTTTCTTCTGTATTTCACTTGCTCCTCAAATCATCATTTTAAGAGAACAGAGACTTCTGCCTCCAGTCAATATATGTTCCCAAAAATCAATAAGCAAAGGAGGAAGTAGGATATATATTAAAGAATTTCTACCTGTTTTCTTTTAGGCTTCTATTGTAAGAGCCAGTTATTTTTATAGCACCCAAGAGGAAACTCTAGTCATAGAAACCTGTTCTGTACAAAACCATATCTGCCTAAAACTTCTTTTGCCAATCCCAAAGGACAAAGGTAAAAAAGAATCCCAAGGCATATATGTGTCTACAAAAACTCAGTGTCTATAAAGACAAAACCCAAGTTGAAACATTCAAGAAAACTGCTCTCAGAATTCTGCATAAACCAGGAATAATCCACATCTAATATTAGAAGCATGCAATAGATATCTGATGCTCAGTATGCCTGTTTGTCAAAGATATCTTTTTACGTTTAAAATGTTACCAATAAAGCATTCTTATAAACAGAATTCTAGCATCTACAAGAAAAAGTATATATCTTATGGTAGCCCATTTTAAAGTTAATCGAGATTAGTATGTATAACATTTCAAGTGAATCGATACCTTGGAATGATATTTGAAAATTTCTTTCTACTATTGATCTGTTTTCTCATTAGTTGTATTTGTTAGAGAGTCTAATATGACAAGTTTTTGTTTCAACAGCATGCAGAGATTCCTGAACTGCTTCCACTGAAACCTAGCCCCAGGCCACAGAAATATATCAGAAATATTGTCAAGATTGGCTTCAGATAGGCTAACTAGGAATCCTCTTATTAAGAGATCATCTGCTGTTGAAATATTTTTTTCTCTGCGTTCAAAAAAATAGTTTCTGGAACACAAAATGATTCTCTTCTCCTAAATATAAGAGAAAGTACTAGCTGTACTATGCCAGCATATAAATAAAAGCCATAGACCTGAAAGGCTGTTGAGGTAGGGACTGGAGCCCTTGGGATGTGTGCCAGAATACATGTGTCTAGCAGCAGAGTACTTAACTTGATACAGCTAAGTCTATTTCGATCAACTTGTCTTAGGAGAAGAGTAGGTGGATCATTTAAAAAAAAAAAAAATAAGGCTCTAAAGGAAAAACTTTTCTTTTATGAAAAAAACAAAAGCAAAAAGGTATCAAACCTGGAAAAATCTCCCAAAAGTCAAGAAGCACTGGGCTCCAAGCACAAGAACCAACGTAAGTTCTTGATGATCCTTAGGACTAGATGGCCAAAACCAGCACAATCCCACAGGTCAGCTCTCTCCAGTGTGTGCTGGAAGTATAAGAGGACTGGGGAACATGTTGAAGTTCACAGCTATATCATCCTCAGAAATTGACCATACATTGGGTAAGTTTGGTGAATTTTGTATAAGATTTCCTAACTTGGGCAAGACAGCATTTCTGCCCCTGAAATTTACCCAAAATGCATAAATACTCTGTATTTATTTGCAAAAGTAAGACTATGATTAAATATAGGCTCTGCCCTAATAGCTATCAATTTTTAAAAAGAGATTTAACAAAGGGCTTCAGCCATTTCAGGTAAAAGGCATTTTATTATACTGTAAAAATATTAATGGATACACGTAAAAATAAAAGGTAAAATAATTTATACCTTTCAAAAATGACCAAAACATAAGAGTAAGCATTATGGCACAAAAAAGGTAAATCAACAAGCACTAGCAATGCTGGTTTTTTTCTTAACTCTCTACTATTAATGTCATTCTAACCCTGCTTTGTCATATATCTGAAATATTAAGAGTTTACCAACAGTATCAGTTTACAAACCTTCAGTTCTTCCACTCAATCATCTTTATTACAAAGTAACTTCTCTCCACACTGATGACTCCAATGGAAACACTGATTAATTCTTAATAATTACATTTAGTAATTATTCTTTAAAACTATTGATTTAAATAATCTTTAATTTCTGTTTGAAAGGAAATACTGAGGTTATTAAAAGCATCTAAATCATGGGTTATGATAAGGATACACATGTACCAGTTATGATTTTATCAGCTTTGGGTATGAAAGTTACAATCAGGTAACCAAGGGAACTGCTTTTCCTTAGGGTCGCAATCCACCCTGGTTTCTGATAAGAAGGGCACTGCTGAATGCACTACAACTGTTCCAAAGTCCCAAGCCATATCACCCTGCTCCCTTCCCCCCACCATCTTCTTCCATTTTAAATGTGCCATTTAATTGCTTAACTTGTCATTGAGAGAGACCTCAACAATGGACAAAATTGGATTTAGTGAAGAATTTCCAGAGTGTTTGACTAAGAGAGAAAAAGAATTACTGTATATATTAAATTACTCTATACCATTAGTGCACACTAGGCTTTTCCATTTCAAAGGTAAATGTTTGATGAGGTTCAATTAGAAGCATTTTTTCATTCACTAGGTTTAAATATGTGGGAAACGTCACATTGGAGAAATGCTCAGCAAAAGCCCAAGTGTAAAGAACTGAAGATTATGTAAGCTTTGGTAAAAATCTCTGTTACATTTTTTCAGATCTTAGATGTAATTTCACAAAGGACCTTGGACAGTGTGGGACAGGCTAGCATACAGTTTATTTTGAGCTCTATGGAACAACAGAGATTTGCAAGTTTTAATAAATTCCTAACCATAACTGCAGAAGATCTCTTTGGACTTCACCAAACAGAAAACAAACAATAATGAGTTGATGGGATGACAGGGTCTTTATTTGTTATAACGGCATAGAAAAAGACATGTATGCCTAAGCCATTTGTTTTAATCAAGAAAATGGGGTAGCTAGTACTCAGGATTCTTTATCACTGGACAATTTCAACAACCAATTTAATAGATGTGAAAGACAACTTCTTGTCTTGTAAATAATTCATTTCTTCCCTTCAGAAGTACCCACTAAGGTCTAGTATCAATTCACACATTAGCAAGGTCCTCCATATTCTAGAGCACATAGGGATTGAAGGAATAAAGAAATTTAAAAGGGAAGATATGCAGAAAGAAGATCAACAAGATGAAATACTTATTTTACCCTTTTTTTTTTTAAGATTGGCACCTGAGCTAACAACTGTCGCCAATCTTTTTTTTGTTTTTCTGCTTTATCTCCCCAAACCCCCCAGTACATAGTTGTATATCTTAGTTGCAGGTCCTTCTAGTTGTGGGATGTGGGACGCTGCCTCAACGTGGCCTGACGAGCAGTGCCATGTCCACGCCCAGGATCCAAACCCTGGGCCACCGCAGCAGAGCGCACAAACTTAACCACTCAGCCATGGAGCTGGCCCCTTACCCTTATTTTTAAGATAGTTTTGATCATGGCTTTAATATACTCATAAAAGTGTTATAATTCAAGAAACTCTAAATAATTAAACTTCATAGTTTATCTTGAAAGAAAATAAATATAGGACAATGCTAGGTTTGTTTTACAGGAAGAAAACTTTAGGCTGAGGTAGTATTACATTTTCTCATTCATTCACTCATTTATTTTTTTTCACCAAATATTTATTGCCCACCACTCAGGTGCCAGGCTCCATGCCAAGCCCTAAAGATACTATAATGCTATGATACCTCTCACTCAGTTTAGTGAGCAGGTGTGAAAGAGACAGAAATGAAACATTTACACTACCAAATGTACAATTACAGAATGACATACAATCTAAAGAAAGTAAACACAGATCTAGGAATATCTGTAACAAAGGAAACTGTTTTAGGCTTGGAGTTACTGAGGAAGGGGGATAAAGAAAGCTGTCTTTGAGAAAGAAATGCTGAAGTTGCAAACTGAATAATAGGTGGAAGTTAACAATGAGGGGATGAGATCTGACAAAAACAACAAAATGCAAAGCATCCCTATGATGGGTGGGGGTTGGGAGGAGGCAAAAACAAGAGATCATCAAGGTGCAAAAGTAAACAGTCAATGAAGCTGGAATGTAGGCAGTGAAGTGAGCAGACGAATCTGAAAAAGACTTCCACCTCAGGTTACAACTAAGACTCTTGGAGAGACCTTCAATTGTCATATAAGTAGTTTCAGCATCAAGACAGTTTTAGTTGTATTGTTGGGAAGGGAAATCTCTATGTAAGTAAGGGAAACTCCCCCCTACCTCGTCCCCCATCCTCCCCCGACCCCCTCCCCAATAATGCTATTTTTACTTTTTTAAATCAAAGGGGTAAAAACAAACTTCAGGATAGTGGTTACATCTCAGCAAGGAGACAGGGGAATAAGATAATGAGGAGAGACACACAGGCAGAGGCAGTGATTCTTAAGCTGGGTGGCCGATTCATGGTTGTTTGGTTTTTTTATTGTTGTTTACAACTTACAGGTTTTTTGCATGTATTATTTTATTTCAAACGTTACGTGAAAATGGGGGGCAGGGAGTAAGGCTGGAGAGGTAAACAGGAAACAGACTTTGCAGGGACATTTAGATCACATTAATAATTTTGGTCTTCATCTTAAGATCAATGAAGACAATGAAGTCTTTTCACATGGTGGTAAATTTGAATTTTCAAAAGATCCTTTTGGATGCAGTGGGGCAAATGGTATGTGAAGATGAGCAGATGAGGAGAGACTGGTTAATCGATGACTGCAGCAGTCCTGAACTCAGATGCTGTCACTGGAGATGAACAGTGGTGGATGAAAATAAGATCAACAGGACATTGTGGTGGACGAAATATGAGGAATGAGGTAGCAAGAAGTTTCAAGGATAAATCTGAGACGAGACATAGGGTTTATACAACTGGGTGTTGAGATGTCATTCACTGAGATAGGAAACACTGGCAGAGAACCAGGCTCAGTCTTGAATATGTTGTGTCTGAGGCGCCTTAGAGATATCCAAGTGAAGATGTCATGCAGATAATGAGATGTCTAAGTCTGGAGCTCAGATTAGAAATCTGGCACAGCAATCAGATAGTGTAGCAGGATAGTAAAAATACCATTTTTTTAAAGAAAAAATCTCTAACCTAAAATGGTATTTAAGAAATGTAAATTAAGAAAAAGTTATGAAATATTTTATATTTTAGATCTCTTAAGTTCAGCTCACAATAACATTTTATTGGATTCTTTAATCCTTTGGTTTAAAACAATGAAAGAATTAGTAGAAGTGCAAACATCAGCATTAACCAATAACATCTTTTTTAATGAGTTTTTCAGATTAGTCAACTATTAATACATCACAGTTTGAAAGAAATGAAAAAGAATACATTTAAATTTTGTCATGGGGAAAGAAAAAAGAAGATCTTAAAATCGGGCACTAAGAGTGTACAAGATGATGAAGACCCCCAGCTCAGCTGGAGACAAACTTGAAGCTGCCATCACCCGCAGAGCAGAGCAGTAAGAAGAAAGAGTGCAGCACTGGGGCTGAAAGGTGGGTCTGCCCAGCACGAATTACCTGCTCAGTGCAGCTCTACTGAGAAAGATAGCTTAGGCCAGGGAGTCAATGCAACAGATCTTTCAGACTGTCAATAAAACTTCACCTCATTCATTATAGTCAACGCTACTTACAAGACAAGTGATGAATACTGGTGAAAAAAGTAAAGTACTCAAGGAACAAAGAATTTCAAGTTGTCTTCAAGGACAAAAACATTCTCTGGACAACACTTAGGACCACAAGGCAGAATTTCAGAGGAATTAGTTTAACAAATGAATGCACCTGGAATCTGCTAAAATAATAAAAATAAATATAAAAATAAGGTAAGTAATAGTTTTAGACAATGAAATACAAAAGAAAATACATGAGTCACAAATGAAAAATATGCTTGTTTCCATCAGTTCATTTAGGCTAAAATATTCACATTGTTAAATCAAGTTTCCCACTGTTCCTACTGTTTCCTGAAACAATCAGAGTTATGCACAGACAAAAACCCATGTAAATATGTTTTGCTTCAGTTCAGTGGATTAAGACAGTAATCTTGAAAAATAGTATGGGTTTTCATTTTGCAAGACAATAACTCAATAAAGGAAAAATGGAAATTGACTCCACCCTGCTTTTTTAAAGAGTATACGGTATATAGATACAAATTTTAATAGAAACTATTACTAATTTTTAATAGTGTTATTCAAAACACTTTAATAAAGAATATGGGTAAGATTTATTTAAAGAACAACAGCTAAATAAGTAAATGGTGTGTGTATGTGTGTGTATACACATATAAACAAAGGAAAAAAATATTTATAATACTGAAACCAAGAACTGTTCAGACGTCCGATCAGCAGATTACTTGTTCTGTCTACCTTTGCAAGTAATTTTAAAGACTGACAAGAAACATAACACTGATTTGTCTCCATTTTTCAAATGATTAAAGTAAATTATTCTGATATTTATACCATCATATATTTGCTACTACTATAATCAGTGCATGAATGCTTAGGGAACTTCACTTCATACTTGGAGATGCGAATCATCAAATAGCAAACCCCATCTTGCACAAATTTAGCCTTCATTCTTAAGTACAAAACAAATCTTTTATTCTTTGAAAAAGCCCAGCTCTTTCTCTCCTCAGGATATTTACACAGGCTCACTCCCAAATCTTTACCAAGTTAAGTAACTCCTAAGCATCCATCAGATCTCTGCTGAAAGCCACTTACCCAGCAAGGCCCTCCCTGCTTACTCATTCTAAAGTGAATTGCTGTCTCTCTCAGAACACACTGTACTTTTCCTCAGACTAGTTGTCAACTTAGCGTGTTTATTTGTTTAATCTGTCTTCTTCAACACAGTATAATCTCCATGAGGGAAAATATTCATGTCTTTTTCATCTACGAAGAGCAACAAATATGTTAGGGGCTTAGGAAATATTTATCAACTGAAAATGAATGAATGAATGATGACTGAGCAGATGAGTAAAATAAAGTCAGAGAACCATGAATAAATATGTATTACAATTTTCACAAAAAAGTTCTGTAAGTGTAGACATTTTGAAAATAACTGAAATACTCCCCTGAGAATTTCTCAAGGAATATCACATAATACAACTGTCAAGTATAATAATTTTCTTCTGTAAGGAATACTGCCAAATTTCAGAGTGCTATCTAGGAAGCCAATTGAATCTTAAGACAATTCAAAATGGAAAACAAGAAAAAAAACAAAAATTTCTCAAAAATAAAAACTCCTACTAAACAAAATCCCGTTCACACACAAAGATTTAATATCACGCATGATACAAAAGAAATGTTTACTAAATGTGGAATGAATAAATGTGCATTATTCCTACAACTATTTTCTTCACAATTATAAATGTAAATAAGTAACGTGAATTTACATATGATACTTCAACATAATTATCCTTCTTATGAACTTTAGAGAAAACGTTAGGATATAGAGTTGTTGCCAGTATAGTTACAGCTATGGTCCTAGAAGCAGTGCAGAATGTGAGGAACAAAGAATCTTCAATTTAAGGAATTCACCAACATCAATAAAAATAGATAACAAATACCACAAAAATGCATATATTTTTCATAATTTATTCATCATATTGAATAATTTGGGGTGGGTTAAAAAGGAAAAAACACTTAGTTTGATGTGAACTCAGGAGCCATCACATGGAAAGAACTCAGCTGGGTATGAAAACAACACAGACACGAGAAATGGACTCAAAAGGCAGGGCTTAAGTCAGCAAAATCTGTCTCTGAAATGCTCAATTTCCCAAACCAATAAGTTCCTTTCTAACCTTCTTCCTTCTTCCTTTCTCTTCTTTCTTCTGTGATTTACTGACTTAATACTATATATCATTGCCTTATATATCTAGCAAACACCCAATAACTGTTCATATTATAAAAGCCAAGAAGATGGAGAAGTGGAAAAGCAGCAAATACAAGCTTATAGAGACAGATAAAACAGGGGAGGGGTAGATTCTAGGGTCAGTCTAGGAGAAGAATTCCAGCAGCTGTCTCTCTTTTAAGTCCTCAGCCCAAATGATCTAAAAGAAGGGTTTTAGAGTGATAAAGATCTCTTAGAAGGTAACAGATCCATGTGAAAAAAACAGCTTTTATGATATAAGTCGAACTGAAATCTGGCCCAATATAGACATGTTACATAGAAAAATTATTCCAATTTTTTTTTGATAATTTGTAATAGTGTGTGATAGTGGAAAAACTAAGGTTTTGCAATCAGAAAAAGAGTGGTTTGAGTCCAAAATTTTCCCACTTATTAGTCTAATGACCTTAAGTTCCTTAAATTCTCTGAACCTTAATTTTCGCATCTGTAAAAATAGACATAATAACAACCACCTTTCAGAATTATTCTGAAAATTAAATGGGAATGCATGTAATGTACTTGCCTTAATTGCAAAAATTGTAGCTTTCATTATTGGAGTGGAGAAAGAGTAGAGAAAATGAAGATGCACGCCTCCCCCTCACACCTCCAGCTGATGAAGAGGATGATTCCTCTTGTTGTCACTATGGCTTGTTGTCACTATGCCCAAAGTAATGGCAGCCATTCCAGTGTCTCTGCCTCAGAACATATTCCTCACATGCAAATTTGGACTCATTCCAGGGCTCTGCAAATTGGAACTTGAATGACTGGTTCAAATCCACATTAAATTCAACATTATCCTATAGCCAATTTGCTATCCAAGACACAGGTATGAGTAAACACTACCTACTTTTCCTGAAATCACCTCCCTCATTTATAAAAGGGCTTTATTAGGTATAGCATTCAGTATGATCAGACCTCAAATCCAGCATTCAATCTCCTCAGCACTGACTTCAACAAGGCCTAATTTATGCTCATTAAACACTATTTCTTTCCACTGTCATTTTTCACAGAATTTTGACACAATTTCCATCTAATATTCTCAAACTTAATGATAAGACAAAGCCAAATTGTGCAAGAATTATAAATACCTCCTTGGTTGAATCCACAATATTTATCAAAATCTGGAAAACAAAAATAATAGTGTCTCTTAAAGCAAGGGTTCTTATATTAGGGTCTAAGTGATTATGACTGAAAACAGACCAACTCATGATGCAGCTTATCAACCTGATAAGACCAACTCTTTTTAAAAACTTAATCTCCCACATTTTCAACGCTTATTTTTTACTGCCAAGTCCCATCAGTTTGGCAAGTGGATGAGAGCAGTAATCACTGGATAAAATGTAGGGAAGAAAATGAGCCAAATCAACTGATTTTGTTTCGATAGTCTATTTAATTTGCACAATGAGTAAGCCTAATTTTCTTACTATATGTAATTAAGTGGTATTTTGTAATTTTTGCTTAAAAAAAAGAGGTCGTCTATAATAAAACACTTTGTGTTCTTAAGGAAGAGCGGGAGAAATAGTTGCTAAGGTAATAGTTTGGGATTAGCATCTTATTTTCACAATAATGAATGTTTTGATTTTGACAATGAATAGATTTCCTCATTAGTACAATCAACATTCAATTTGAATAAAGTTTTGGTAGTGGCTTTTAAGGAAACAAAGTGCACCAATAATATAGAATGTTTCCTTAAGGATTAGTTATTGCTATGTTACCATTTCTTCTGGTCAAAAATCAATGTCACACTAGGCCATAATGAATGGTTGCTTGCCAGCTGCTCTTAAACTGACTGAAACTCATCATTCTTTTAAAATCTATTCTCCTAGAAAGAGTAATTTAATAACTTCACTTATTTAAATTGGTGATTTGATTCACACATATAATCTAACCATGGTTTGGAAAGCATTTTACACATAAGAAAAAAAGGCTGTCTTTATTAGTGTTACAGATGTTTACAACATAGCCAACTTTTAAAGGAAGGACAGGAACTAGAGTCAATTATTAGATACAGATTCACAACTGTTGTCTGTCATGTTTCAAACCCCTAGGTGTGAGATTTAGTCAAGGCAAATGAAAATGAAGAAGGACCAGCTGCAAAAAATGATTTTGTTCTCATATGGTAATTAAAAGGAAAAACTGTACAGTGTGTTTTATCTATGACAATCCCATTATTTCCTGTCAGGGACAGTTCCATTTTCTTCTAACAGATTTGTGCTGCTGCCAAGTCTGTTATAAAGGCTAGTACTCATAGATCTAGGCTACGGACCTAATTTATATTGGTAGTTGGTCCAATTACCTTTGCTAAGTTTCTCTTCGAAGCATACCAGTTTGATGTCCCCAAAATTAAACACTATCATTCTCATTCCAACCTCCACTCTTAAGTCTCTGCCACAACGAACTATTTATCAACATCACATTAGACATCAGACCTACCCAGACCATATGTCTTAGATTGAGGCACTATGAACATTAAACGCTTTTAAAATGCAAGCCATAGAGCACCTAAAATACATATGGTACAATAATCACAACGGAGCACATCTAAGACAGGTAAATCCTACAGTGTTATAAGCACATTTTTCCTTGAAACACCTTAAGGTAACAATATCTTATGTTTTTATGTTTGAATTAGGCAAACATTTAATTTATATTTGCATGTTATTTTCTAAAAAACTATTAATTTAACATGCTTTTGAATATGACCAACAAGAGCGTATCCATCTAAAACATCTGTTAATATACTTAAGTCACTACGGGTGTGCATCATCTGAGGAAAATATACAATAATTCAAAATTACAAAAAGATCTTTGCCAAAAAAAGTCACTTTAAAAATAGATTCACTGCTGTTTTCTTTCATGTATCAAATTGAAAATCTGATTTGCTCTATAAAAACTTTATTCCTACACAAGACTGTGAGTAGTAGGCAAAGATGAAATACATAAGCTTTAAGCTAGATACAAATAGATGCTAATCCTGGCTCTATAACTTACTAGCTGTATGACTTGAGGGCAAGTCATTTAACAGTTCTAAGTGTTAGATTTCTCATCCATAAAAATGTAGATAATATTTACCTTAAGTTAAATAACATGTGTAAGGTGTCAAGCAAAAAAAAAAAGTTTAAAAAGTTAATGCCAACCTAGCCTCCTCGTATGAAACGATTCTTACTGAGATAGTATAACTGACCACAGCAACACTTATGAATCAAGGAAGGCAAGTGCTGCTTGTTACGGCATTTAGAGGGAAGTACCAAGGGTCTAACAAATGTATGCTATGCTTTAACTTTTATCTTTATATGTAAGTATAAAGTACACACTTTATATATATGTATTTCCCACCAAGGAGGAAAGTACCAGATTTTCTCTGTCTCCGGATGATTTGTGGAACCGAATAACTTGAAACAAAATGAAGTAAATACACTTTAAGGGGAAAAAAAGCATTTTTACAGTCAATGAAAAGAGGCATTTCCAGCCATTGCTAAGGTATTTGAAGCCTCTAGCAAAAACATGTGGTTAAATTTCAAAATGTCCTAACATTATATGTGAAAAATATGATTCAGCTGACCCAACCATGGAAAATGTCCTTAACCAATCTATGAAACAGGTTTTCTTTCCAGATCATGAAGAATTATTCACTGAGAGAGTTGTGCATCACAGAGCTGATTTTTTTTTTAAAGTGGAGGCTAAAATGAAAAGGATTCAGAAAATAGAACATTTGTTTCCCTTACCATCAACTTTTGTTGAATATGCTTTAGGGAAATAGAGACGGCAACAATAGATCAGAACAAGGACTGCTGTACATTGCTCAGGGATCACTCAGTTCAGCAATAAATCAGTCCCTTTGAGACACTGATTTTTACGTACAGCTGAGGTGTATCAGCTAGGAGCGCACCCAATCTCTTGCCAGATTATTTATCACAAAGCATTCCTCACTAAAACCCAATTTGTTTGTGGAACTGCAGTCACTCTGATTCACCTAAAGAATAAATGAATCTGCCTTTCATAGCTCCAACTCCAGAGCATCACAGAAAACAGGAACTGCATCACAACCATTCTTCACCATCCAGAGGCCCAGTTAAAGGAACAGTGGGGAAAAATGGATTCTGGAGGGGTGAAAAATCTGACAGGCTACAAAGCACGATTCATTAGCGTGAGCAGCGCGGGTACTTTTTGCATCACCTGCGTTCACCTAGAGAGCCATTCATACCACACCAATGAGCTGGCTGGGGGCTTTTTTCCCATCCCTCTAGGTTCTGAAGGCCTCATGCATCATCAGCTTACCAGATATGTTAGATGGCCACTCTAAATGTTCCTCCACCTCAGCCAAAGCCTACAGCACAACTAGATCAGGACTGCTGATGAAAAGAGAGCAGATTTGGGAGGCTAAAAGAGGAACATGTTAGAATTCTTCCAAAAAGGAAAGAGAAAGAAATTTATAAATATTCCTCAACATATTATGTTTGAACTCTGACATACTATTAACCTTTGTAATGTCTCAATTATTTTGAAACAATCTATTATCTGGTCTTCTCTAACTATTTCTTGATTTGTTATATTTACACTGAGCTGTATTTTACTAGGGAAGAAAAAGGAGAGTTTAAGATACGTTTTCTGTCATACAACAAATCTCTTTCTGTGTGCTTTTCTTCTGACTCAAATGTCTGAAGCTGGAAAATATTGTTACTAAAAGAACTGCCTTATTCTTTTTACCCTCAAGTAAATAGCTGTTGTCTTTGGAAGAAACAACAGCAATTTTTTAAAATATGGTATGATGCTGTCTTGTTCTCTGGTCATTCGCTCATCCTAGAAATAGTTATTAATCTGAATATGAAACATTTATTAATATGTTGAATTATGAAATACTTACTATGCTAAAAGTTTTCTCTACCACTAGTAATTCTCCACATAAATCTGTTACAGAATTAAAAGCTGCAACAAAACTGAAGCACACTGACAGAAATGTCCACTGCACTTGTAAATCACAAGTTGTTAAAGTTGATATTTTTGTGTGGATTAGATATTTCAACAACAGCAATAGATCATAATGTCCTTCGTGTATTGGGCTGCAATCCCATATGACAGGAAAGTTATATGCGTTAGAGAAGCAAAATTTTCAACTTTAGAGAAAAGACCCAACTCCATACATCTTGCTTCTTGTTACTAAATATTTACAACTGCTTCTAAGGGTATAAAACTCTCCATTTGGGGGAAGACTACTACATCTATTGAACTTCCAACTTACAGCTAAAAACGTACTGCCACTCTGTCACCTCTTTCTTCATAAGTTTTCTTCCATAATACAACATGTCTGAAGGCCTACCTAATAAACTTTATCCTAACAAAACCTTCTCCTATCTGTGAAAGCTATGACATGAACAGAAAAGAGAAGCAGAACTTGCTTTAACCAAGTGAGAAGAAGGGATTTCTCAGAATCTTACCAATCATCACTTCTTAAAGTAGGTCATTCAAGAGTATGAAGAATGATGATCCTCTCTTTTCTAAGGCCACATGCAGGATTCCTTCCCTTAGAAATCAGTTGAAATGAAGCAACACTATATTCAGCTGGTGGTACACGTAAAAGGTAGGCATCATCAACCAACAAGTGGAAATGAATTCAAAGTGCATGTGTGTGTGTGTTTGTGTGTGTACGTGTGAACACAAACGTTTCTGAAAGTTTATGTATGGGGCTAGCTAACAGAAATACGGCAATGGAAAAACTTCAGAATTGGGCAGTATGAACTCAGACCTGGCAGATGGGTTCCACAGATACAAATTTTAATGGCAGATCAACAAGTGCCCTAAACGTTGTCATTAAGTGTATATATTTTTTATTATTTTATTGAGGTCATAATAGGTTATAAAATTGTGAAATTTCAGGAGTACAGTATTATTTGTAAGTCACCATATATATTGTGCCCCTTTATCCCTTATGCCCACCCTCCAACCCACTTCCCCTCTAGTAACCACTTATCTGTTCTCTTTGTCTATATGTTTATCTTCCACATATGAGTGAAATCATGCAGTGTTTGTCTTTCTCTGCCTGGTTTATTCTGCTTAACAGAATACCCTCAAGGTCCATCCAAGTTGTTGCAAAAGGGACAATTTTGTCCTTTTTTATGCCTGAGTAAGTATTCCATTGGATATATATACCACATCTTCTTTATCCAATCATCAGTCAATGGGCACTTGGGTTGCTTCCAGGTCTTGGCTATTGTGAATAATGCTGCAATCAACATAGGGGTGCATAAAGCTCTTTGAATTGTTGATTTCAACTTCTTTGGATAAACACCCTGTAGTGGGATAGCTGAGTCGTATGGTATTTCTATTTTTAAGTTTTTAAGAAATCTCTATACTGTTTTCCATAGTGACTGCACCAGTTTGCATTCCCATCAGCAGTGTTTGAGGGTTCCCTTTTCTCCACATTCTCTCCAACATTTGTTATTTTTTGTCTTGGTAATTATAGCCATTCTAATGGGTGTAAGGTGATATCTTAGTGTGGTTTTGGTTTGCATTTCTCTAATGATTAGTGATGCTGAACATCTTTTCATGTGCCTATTGGCCACCTGTATATCTTCTTTGGAAGAATGTCTGTTCATATCCTCTGCCCATTTTTTGATCTGGTCATTTGTCTTTTTGTTGTTGAGTTGTATGAGGTCTTTATATATTTTGGAGATTAGCCCCTTGTCAGATATATGATTTGCAAATACTTTCTCCCAGTTGGTGGGCTGTCTTTTCGTTTTATTCATGGTGTCCTTTGCCTTGCAGAAACTCTTTAGCCTGATGTAGTCCCAATCGTTTATTTTTTCTTTTGTTTCCCTTGCCTGAGTAGATGTGGTATTCGAAAAGA